>NC_085968.1:359557-1793415 GCF_910591565.1 Cydia splendana
TTCTACTTCAGTGTCTTAGAGGCGTGTACATATATTTTTGGAACGTCGGCTTGTAAAGATGTTTGTGAACTCAACTGTATTAATAGGAACACTCTTACACTTTTAACCGAGTTCGTGTCGTCTTGTAAAAGATGGATTTGAACGTTTTATTGAGAATCTATCCAAGTCCAATAAATTATGACGCAATGGAAACTAGTCGAAAACTTTATGCATTTAACGGACATTATCGAGTTTGTAAGATTATTTTAAAACAGCGATAATGCCCAATTAATTAATATTTATTGTCACATGAGGACATAATTTAATTCGATATTACAAAATCGTACGGGTCCTGTCCGTGACATGGACACATTAAGTTTTATAGCTGTGCGTTTTATATTTCGCTAAATGTGTGACTCCTTGACATTCGATGACATGGAATATTCAATAGTACTAACAGCAATATTTTTAATTGACCATTATAAGATCTTATTCCTTTACAATAAGGTTCATTTATTGTGAATTTACAGCGTTCACTATGGTACACGTGAAGTGATATTGTGGCCAAATTTAGCACTATACTTCAAGATCGAATTGTGCAAAATATAGAACGTCTGCATAATTTAGAACGTAGTAAAACAGTTGTTGATAGAACCGGCTCTATCATTATGTTGCGTTATAAAAATGTATATTTCCTTAAGTTTTATACCACTTTAAGTATCTTACTGCTATTTGGCGAGTTCTTCCGCATTCAATTTATACTTATTTGGACAAAAAGTATTAGTTCTTATCTACTGTTCTTCTCGGAAATAGGTACAATCAGCAATAGTATGTATGTATGTATGTATGTAAACACTTTATCGTACCTACATAAGACAGGTTAAATTACAATTAAACAAAAATATATATAATGTACAAAGGCGAACTTATCCCTATAAGGGATCTGTTCTAGTCAACCTTTGAGCAATAGTATGCGTCTAATGTAGGTATATAATTATGTAGGTACACTCTCTTCTTCTCTTCTTCCTCGCCTTATCCCGGAGCCTGGGGTCCGCTTGACAACAATATATGTAGGTACACATAGCTGCAAAAGTGTATACCTACCCACTTTATGAATGGAATTCATTCATAAATTGCATTCACTTTTGCAGATCGCTGTACAGACTATTTTCTAACAGCTTTACAAAAATCGATAATTATGTCTTTAAATGTAAATCAATTAGAGAGTGAAATAAGCTTATAGTAGAAGAGCCGGCCGCAAATTTTCTAACCGACTTGATACCACGATGAAATGCACAATGGTTTCCCATAAAAGTGATGCTAAGTCCGAATTCGATAGTCTGCCACGGCGGAACTTGCCGAAAGTACGAAAAAGAAGGCCACTTCCGGTGCGAAAAAAGGGGGCTGATTTAACCCATCTGATACCGAAATAATAGTTATGGCAGCAGTTAGAAATTTACATGTAGACATAGAAAAGCGAAGTCTGCCAGTATTTTTTATGCCGGAAGTGCTTGGCAGACGCTCTCAAAGGTGGCCACCGGGACCCCTAATTTAACCCATCTGATACCACCATGAAACCAATTCTAGTCGGTAGGTATGAACCCTCATGTCAGGAATATATAAGTCTGCCAAGGCTTTTCCTGCCGAAACACCTTGGCAGACGAGATTATGTGAGCACGGTCACCATCGGTTACCCTACACTAACACATCTGATACCACCATGAAACCAATTCCAGTCGGTAGGTATGAACCCCCATTTTAGGAATATATAAGTCTGCCAAGGTTTTTCCTGCCGAAACACCTTGGCAGACGAGATTATAAGCAAGATGACCATCAGTTAGCGTACACTAACCCATCTGATACCACGATGAAACCAATTCCAGTCGGTAGGTATGAACCCTCATTTCAGGAATATATAAGTCTGCCAGGGCTTTTCCTGCCGAAACACCTTGGCAGACGAGATTATGTTAGCAAGGTGTACATCAGTTACCCTACATCAACCCATCTGATACCACCATGAAACCAATTCCAGTCGAGAGGTATGAACCCTCATTTCAGGAATATATAAGTCTGCCAAGGCTTTTCCTGCCGAAACACCTTGACAGACGAGATTATGTTAGCAAGGTGTACATTAGTTACCCTACATTTACCCATCTGATACCTTGTTTGACAAGTCCAGTCTGCCAAGTCAAGTCTGCCAAGGCCTTGGCTATTCCTGAAATGCGGGTTCATACCTACCGACTGGAATTGTTTTCATGGTGGTATCAGATAGGTTAGTGTAGGGTAACTGATGTACATCTTGCTAACTTAATCTCGTCTGCCAAGGTGTTTCGGCAGGAAAGGCCTTGGCAGACTTATATATTCCTGAAATGAGGGTTCATACCTACGGACTGGAATTGGTTTCATGGTGGTATCAGATGGGTTAGTGTACGGTAACCGATGGTCATCTTGCTTATAATCTCGTCTGCCAAGGTATTCCGGCAGGAAAAACCTTGGCAGACTTATATATTCCTCAAATGGGGGTTCATACCTCCCGACTGGAATTGGTTTCATGGTGGTATCAGATGGGTTGATGTAGGGTAACTGATGTACACCTCGCTAACATAATCTCGTCTGCCAAGGTGTTTCGCCAGGAAAAGCCCTGGCAGACTTATATATTCCTGAAATGAGTGTTCATACCTACCGACTGGAATTGGTTTCATCGTGGTATCAGATGGGTTAGTGTACGCTAACTGATGGTCATCTTGCTTATAATCTCGTCTGCCAAGGTGTTTCGGCAGGAAAAACCTTGGCAGACTTATATATTCCTAAAATGGGGGTTCATACCTACCGACTGAAATTGGTTTCATGGTGGTATCAGATGGGTTAGTGTAGGGTAACCGATGGTGACCGTGCTCACATAATCTCGTCTGCCAAGGTGTTTCGGCAGGAAAAGCCTTGGCAGACTTATATATTCCTGACATGAGGGTTCATACCTACCGACTGGAATTGGTTTCATGGTGGTATCAGATGGGTTAAATTAGGGGTTCCGGTGGCCACCTTTGAGAGCGTCTGCCAAGCACTTCCGGCATAAAAAATACTGGCAGACTTCGCTTTTCTGTGTCTACATGTAAATTTCTAACTGCTGCCATAACTATTATTTCGGTATCAGATGGGTTAAATCAGCCCCCTTTTTTCGCACCGGAAGTGGCCTTCTTTTTCGTACTTTCGGCAAGTTCCGCCGTGGCAGACTATCGAATTCGGACTTAGCATCACTTTTATGGGAAACTATTGTGCATTTCATCGTGGTATCAAGTCGGTTAGAAAATTTGCGGCCGGCTCTTCTACTATTATACACGCGAACTAAAGTAGAGCTATATCTTAGGTTGGTGCACTGAGACAAAAAACTAACAAAAACACACTTAGAATTACAAAAATAAAACTTAATCCGGGGACAAGGAGAGTCAACTAATAGGAACAAATTGACTTTTGCAATTTACATTTAGTAGGAAATACAACTTCTATATTTGTAATTTGAAGTATGCTAAATGAATTTCAGAAATTTGGTTTTGTTATTCCGAGAGGTGCTTTAGCAATATCGGAGGTGACGACGTCATGGGTGAAAACTAACCGTTTTGTAATTCTAAGCGTGCTTTAGCAATATCGGAGACGATGACGTCATAGGTTTTACTAAACTGTACTGCGATTCCAAGCTAGCTGTTGTTATTCTAGAGATAATGACGTCACAGGCAAAAACTAAACTGTTTGCAATTCCTCCGCCCCTAGCAAACGGGCGCCGCGAGAGCATGTCGCGCGCGTGGTAGCTACCCGTCTCTATTTCTGTCTGTATGAATAAAAAAGCATTTGGTAGTATATCTCTGTACTAAAGAGGCACTATAAAAGCCTGTCGAGATATTCTACCCATTTCTTTCTTATTCATACAGTCAGAAAGAGACTAGTAGTTATTACGCGCGCAACATGCTCTCGCGGCGCACCTGTGCTAGGGAGGTTGGAATTGCAAACAGTTTAGATTTACCTATGATGTCATTATCACTAGAATAACAACAGCTAGCTCGAAGTTGCAGAACAATATATTCCTGTAGACCCCAACTACACAGTAGGTCGCGGGTTAATATGTCCATGGCCCACAATATATCCTAAATTTATTATTTAACTTAAGTATGTTTTAAACAAAGAAGACACGAGACACGCCCGCCCGACATCCGACACAATACTAACTCTAACCAAATGAACGTAGCAAGTAGTAAATTTTACTAAAATCACTAACAATCGTTTCGCTGTGTTGGTATTACAAAACTCGTTTAGTGATTGGTACAACAATGAACATAAACACAATAAGTCTATCTACTAAATACCAGTAAACTTTGTAATGTCGCTATAGTAACAACTGAATTGTTATTTTAAATGGGGTAATGTTATTCCCGCGAACTCGTTTTTTAGATATTACAAAACTATGTAACTGAGACATTTACTAAAATCATAACTTGAAATCACAGATGCTTTTTTCCAAAAATCACAAACTTTACTAGTAAAAATCGGAGAATTTTAGTAGTAATAAAAATGGATTGTAACAAATACTGAACTTTGTTTAATGCTCCATTTACTAAAGTCTGTTTGCTGAAATTAGATTTAGTATTACTGAGCTGTTTGTAGAAATAAATAAATTTTACAGAAATAGTGAAACTTCCATGATTACTACTAAAACTTCATTTTTTCCCCCAGTACAGAACTGTTTATTAATTCCTGGTGATGATTTTTCTCTCAGTGTGGTAAAACTTTTAGGTTCTGACAGATACTTTTGGCACGTTCCATCCCCTACTATTCAAGATACCCACCATTTGACAAAACAATAGTCGGGAAGGGAACTAAGTAAAAACCAACGGCCCTCAAGTACATTTTAGCAGAAACTAATAGAAAGTAAACTAAGCCCGAATGGACAAACATCTTGAGTAAATACCATGAAGAGGTATTCCAATGTTTGCCGTGTCCGGCGCGCGCCTGCCTGACATCTGACAGTCCATAATCTGTAATCGGACAGGTCAATGGTTCGCATTGGCTCGGGCCTCCCAGGCCTGATATTAATTCTTAAGTATGCTGTCCGTGTTTTCATAATATGGCTACTGAGAGTTTGACGACGGATTGTATCACGTATTATAGCTGGAAGAGTATAAAATAATGTATCGCTTCGCTTTGTTAGTACGTATGAATACAAATCAGTTCTCAATTAGGGAAGCTTACACTTTAGAACAATAGTCGTCTCGGGTCAAAAACTTCTTTAGTAGGTACCTATGAGTTATGCGTAAGGATAATTTTCTTGCCGAAATCTCATAGGCACGAGTCAACCTTATTTCTCTTAAAAGTTGATTGATTACCTACAGCTTCAGTAAAATGTACCCAAATCGTTAACAATCGTATTGTCTACAGGAAAGACGCCAGTGTTCCCGAACATTTTTGACCGAAATACATTCTCGATTAGGATGGGAAGTTTACCTAACATTTACTATTTAAAAGGTCAAGGTATTCATGTCGCGATGACGGTGACTCAAATTAATAATAAATATGTAAGTGCATGGTTCTGATCTTGCTTTAGAATCTATGCTGCATTAATTCTACTCTCGACTTTTACTTCGATTGACAGCGCGACTATTGCCTACTTTCTTAGATATGGGAATGCCTCAGTTCATCTTAAATGCTATACTTTTCCGTTAGATACAGATAGATAACCGATTTTTCTGCTTTCCCCGCTACCCCTATGTGATCCAAAAAGACCTGGTGCAGTTTACCCCTATTTTATCCGGGACTGTGGTAAAGCCATATTGATGCCAAATGTAGGGTCGCGATTTGAAGTCTATGAAGTAATTATGTGTAGTTAATCCTCAGTCAGTTTTGACCACGAAAGCTTATATTGGGATGTATTTTAAATAAGCGATATAATCCGTTTACTTACACAGTTTTTGTCGAATGAGATGAAAATCGATTACTTATTGTTTATAGTACTTATGGTATGGAACATCGATGGCCTATATTCTAAAGCTTCCTGCTCCAACGTCCATCTGCATTGGGCAATGTTCTCACGCATTTTTCCCGGCTAATAGAATCGAACGACACCAATAGGAGCGCAGGTTGGTGTGCTGTGACACTCCGATATGGCGGACGGAATGGATCGCTTGTGGGCGACTAGGGGCGGCTGCGTGCGGGAGTGAAGCAAGATTTCATTAAGAGGTGAAAATGTATTTTTAATACAGTTGCTCACAAAGTGCTACTTTACGCAGCTGTTTAGCGTGCGGAAAGTTGGTTATGTCGAACTAGTGCTTTTTACTTTTCCAATTTTTTTAAATTTATACTTGTTCCAATTCACGACTACTTATTGATGAGTGTTAATATTAGTTTCCTTTAAACGTCGTAATCAGCATAAAAACCTACTGTTAATGTAAGAATATGAAAAATATACATATTTCATATTTTAATACTTACCTCTTCATCATTATAACACGTTTATTTTTTAATATTGAATATTGAAAATTCCGTTCTTAATAAGGTGTCTGAATGGAACGGAATAGCTGCCAAACGCCCATAGATATAATATACTTAAAGACGACGTCTAAGCGAGCTGTCACTGTTACCACTTTTGTTTAGTGTACGATTAACAATGTTTTACTTATTTTTTCGCAACTGTATTAAAAAACGTCGTTCGATACACGTGCGGAAATGTCATTCTTCACTCGTCCCGAGTCTTCCCACTCGCCTGCGGCTCGTGGCAAGATATCTCGGTACTCGTGAAGTAATGACATACCTTCCGCACTAGCATCGAAATGTACTATTTTTTGTTATATATTTTATAAAAATGAATTTAAACTAGAATTTATGTCGTACAGTCGACGTCAAAGATATGTTTACACTTTTGCACCTTACTCCTTTGTAATAAGGCGAAAAATGTAAACATATATTATCTTTGACGTCGACTGTACAAGAAATAAATCGGTAAATGATTGGCGATTACTCCACCGACAAGACCAAAGCTCTTAAGTTATGATGATGATGATAAGAATCTTAATAATTATTTAGTATATTTACCTATGACTATTATATAACCATTGATTGCATTACCAAAATCAATGTTGCATATAAAAACGTCCGGATGAGGTTTCTTTATCTGAATATCTCTATTTTTCGATAACATTACATATGGAGATAATGTAAAAAGTAAATGTGTATAAATTGCAAATAAAACTGTAACAGGTTTTAGTCTCGTCTAGCTAAGTGCTAGAGACAATACCGTATATAAGTATATGAGTTTGATTGACCTGTTACCCTTTTTAGATTCCATGAGCTAAAAGAACGGCATTCATTTTTCGCCTCACTTTAAAAAAAAACAATTTAAATAAATCTAATTTCTAACGCTAGCTGGTTCTCTCCCGCGCACCTCCGCCGGCCGGTTGTCACCGCGATGTCGAAACGCTGTCGTGTGTCTGCGTACAGGTTTTTTCTACGGTAGATATTTGCTCTTGCGTCACCCTCCGAATTAACCAGCGCCGTTACAATTGTCTTCAAGTTTATGGTTAAAAGCTAATCAGCTGTTTATTACTTTTTTATTCGTTTTAAAGTGCCCGGCATGGAGATCACCTACTAAATGTAGAAGTGTTAGATGTCAAGGCATATTAAAGAGTGTTGAAAACTTTCAAATTGCTTGAGTGTTCAAATTGCTCCAGACCTTATTATTTATTTAGGAGAATAGTTGATAAATATGATTGGTGTTTTTCAAAGTGCATTCATTAAAATGTGTATAGTTTAGACAAATAATGATAATAAACGGTAATATTGTAAGTAATTGAATCTGTTGACCGATGCCCGAGTAGTTTATGTTAATATTGGTATAGCTATAAATATTTAAATACGCTCCAACAGACACTGTATCGGCATACAATGACAAACTGGGTAAAATACTTTTTTAGTATGAGTGCAGGTAACGCAATTTTCCTGTGGACATCATAAAATATATACCGGTTGTGGCCTGTAACACGAGCAAAAAATTAGAACATAGATTGTACTCCTCAAACGGTGTAACTTTTGTTCAACAACTTTTAAAAATTATGAAGTATTTAGACTCGCTATTTTTCATACAAAATAAATATTATCTTCAATGGACGCCATCGCCACGCCATATCATTGTGATTGACGTTGCTTGTCATGCCTTAAACATAACAAAATTTGCAATACATTGCGTCTTAGAATAAACATTAAAGTGTATTAAAAATCAAACCACCAGTTATTTTTAAAAGTCGCTGAACAAATGTTGGTTTAATTTTTTGCTCATATTACAGGCTGTGGCCAGTATATTGTTAATTTATTTATTAAAAAAATACTTAAGGGTAGGTATACAATACTTTCGCCACACTGAAGACAGTTTGTGGGCGAATAGTGCGCTTTCAAATAAATAAATGGAGTCTCGGTTAATTTTCTTGCCGGACCCTTATAGGAATATTCCAATCCAAAGAAGTATGTTCTTAAAATTTGTATGATTAAAACCTCAGTAAAATGTGCCCAAACCGTTAACTTTCATTTTGGCCACAGGAAAGATCTGATGCCAGTTTTCCCGAACGTTTTTGACTGTATAATCTTTATTTACGGATCTTTCTCACTTTTATGAGTTATTAACTGCTAAAATGTGCGGTTACAAAACTAAATAATGTTGGTCAAGCAACAGACAAGGCAGATCGAAGACGCCAATACATTTTCCAGCGGAATGTGGTTTGTTAAGGATAACTGGCGAAGGAGCGTGGTTACGAATGATTTAGAGGCACAGCTTGGAATATGCGATGGTCACAAACTGGTCTGGTCACTAATGGACTTAGCTAATGTCGCAGGTTCAATTGGCATTTAGCGGATCAGATTATAAGAAATCCTCAATTTAAGCCTCATTGCCAGCTAGTAGTTAAAAAAAACTGCTTAAGGCAAAAATTGAAACAGATGATGGCGTTATAGGGTGGTTCATCCTTACAATATCTTATTTAGACTTTGGACTAAAGTTGGATGGTTTTCGGTTCAGAAACACTGTGTCAGGTAGCTGCTAATATAGCTATAATTTCCTTTAATAGTAAGACAGAGTTCGCTAATTAGGCTGCTTTCACAAACAGAAAACAAATCTGACTTCCAACCAAAATCAATGCCTGTGTTCGTTATCAACCATCAGCACTGCAACCGCCAACTTGCAACCAAGTTTTGACAGATGTAAATTAATAACAAACTGCAAAAAGTAGATGTAGATAAGTCGCGGACAACTCGCGAGTCTAGTAATTGATATTATCGGACCGCGATCGGTCGGTTGGCTTAATAAGTCAATGCGGGGTGGCCGATGCCGCTTGGAATTGAATGATTCTGGTGGAGCAACTTAATTACAACATGATGCGTCCTGGCGCGATCTGTATCTGATTCAAAGAAGATTTCCTCCTATGTATAGGTATGCAAAGGAATTGCTGGAAGCTAAGCTTTTTACAGCTTATTCATTTTATTATTAGACACTTTTAGCTTCACTGTTAATTAGGATTCGAACCCGGGACCTCCAGCTTCGTAAGTGCATGTATTTGTGTGTTTATTCAGCATTAAAAGTGTGAGTCACAAAAAAAATTGACAGTAAGTTGTTGTTTTCTCTGGTTCAGCCGGTGGTGTTCCTGTAGTTGGTTAATGTTAATTTTATTAAGCATAGCTTTCATGCTTTAAAGTTCACAATTGGGTCATTAATTACAGTCCAAAACAGCTATAATTTTAATCAGACATAATGAAATTTCACAGTTAAAAGCATTGACAGAGGGTTCCGGTGTGTGCCCGTCATGCTTCCGTGCATGTCGAAAAGACCTTAAGCTCTCGAACCCTTTATTAAGATACTATCTTTAGAACTAGCATGGCGCAGACGGCTTTTTGCTCTAGAGTGCCATCATAATAACATGAACTTAAAAAATGCGGATTTATAGTAATAGACGTCGTCGATGAAGCGAAACAAATAGGTGTTGGTCATTGTGCTAGGGTAGTTCTTTCGCAATGGGTTGGAAAGAAATAATCATCAGTTTTTCTGCGCATTGCGTGTTTCCCTTCGCAGGTGCTGCCATGCCGTTAGTGAATTGCAGTATCCAGTGATTGAGTTGTCGCTAGCTAAATGTTTCCTCACTACATATACCTACCTAGGCTAAAAAGCAACATGATCCGTAACTTTTGATTAAAGATTCTTCACATGGATTTAGATCTAGAAGCAAGACCTTTGGCGCATTGTATTCTTTCGGAACCTTTGTTGTTCCTGTGTTGTTTCAAAACTTTTAAACATGTCTAAATCAGTTTAAAACTAAGATAAGAAAACCACACCTTGAAATTGAATAGTGGACAGGGCGCGGGGTCGGCGCTCGCTTTCGGCTCCCAAACGAAAGATCGAGATTGTGTTAATTACGATTTCGCCTGTCACGGGCACTGGCTGGCTTAATGTCCGCTTTATTATTGTACCATACACACGTTTGGCTGACCATTATTATATCTTATTACAAAGACGTAAGATTCACTGATGTTCAGTTACGAGTTGAGGTTAGTACACATAAAACTATTAAAAACTGTAGGTTTTGGCTTTCTCTTAGGTTTTACATGTTTAAGGAAAGTTAAACACTACTATCTGTCTTTATGTATATTTTTATACTTCTTTTACTATTTCATGGTTACTTATTTTAATGGTTCTTCAAGCTGCTAAAGCGCGTTGAATTTCTCTTTAATGCACAAAAAACTATTTTCGGGTGTAGGTAGTGTACATTTGTAAAAGTTAACTCTATTATTGGACAATTTATCGCAAGTAATAAAATGTTACGATTTTCCCAGTTTATAAAAATATGACAAAATTAAAAAAAATGTTTACACGTTGAAAACTTATTATTTGTATTATTGAAGACAAGTTCAATGACAGTTGTTGTTTTAAAATCTTATTCACAATTAACCGACTACGACCTTAAAGGTTGTAACTTTTTATTAAATGTGATAAATGTCCCTTATCCACGGTGCATGACCACAATAATGACCCTAATGCATTTCCAATTTAGGAAATAAGCGACCGTGACAACTTGCACGCACCTTCCCCATAGTTTTTTTTACTTAAAGGTCATACAGCCAGAAATGATTATTACTGGATTGAATGTAGGGACAAATTGATAGGAAGCATGTTTATGGACTTATTCTTAGTATTTCAGTAAGCCGCTTAATGATTATACGTATTTTTCTTGTAAGCAGTTTTTATACCGCTAGCATACCTACTACATCATGATGAATTTTCTTGTGATATTATCAAGTAAACAATACACTCAGGATTTACCTGATGTAAGGTTAATATCAAATAAAATATTTTTTTATCTTAATTTATTTTCAAAATTAGAACGTTAGTTGTTGATGTCTATATTTAAAAAAATATTATATTCGTTACAAATTATATTAACAAGAACCTTTCACATCAACGGTATCTTATTACTAATAGTTAGGTATGTATGATAATTGTGTTTTTCGTTAGATATATTATGTTTTAAGAAGGCCCTATCAGGTGAGATTGTGGTCAAATGCTCACCTTTTTCAGTTAAAAAAAGAATATTGTCATGTCTAAATGTTCGTTTTGTTCGCGAGCGACTTGTAATGTACCTAGTGGCTAGTGGCAAAACAGTATCTATTTTGGTCTCCGAGATATTTCATCGCCATCGCTTAAGCAGTATACAGCCTCCGGCCAAATTAATTACCAGCATCACGCACGGGAGCTAAACTCATAACATATTTTACCAGGACACCGGCTGTTCGACGATTGATGACAATCCGGAGACCGATTTAGAACCTTGCTGGGGAACTGGTTTCGGTATTAATAATGTAGCACGCGACTCTAGGGTTGTTCGGAAAGTTTTTAGATAGAATTGGAATTCAAATTTTTTGTCTTATTTTTCCTTATGTTGGCATGCTATTTCCTTTCCAGCTCTTTTTCCAACGTCTTGTATTGACTGTAATGTCCATAACAATAAATGTTTTTTTTTATTAGTTAGGTTCCCAATGCAATATTTTCTATCAAATTTCTTATACTTCCGAACGTTCTTATCGTGCGTGGTAAAATGTCGTCCGAGGAAAGTCATAACAAAAAAATGTACATTATTATTTTTGTAGAATTCCGGACTAAATTAGGTAGGTACGAATCCTCGGGAAAATGCAAGCTCGTCCTAAACATTTTAGTACTTACTTCGTTCTCCACTACAAAAAGTACCAAATGATAATATTACCTATAAATAATTATAATAATTTTCAATTAATGACACAATGGGATCACGCCATCAAGTTTAAAAAAATGTATTTAAAATTTAAATTCATCATAATTATGTATCTGTGTATGTATTTTAAAAGTTCGTATTTTGGTAACAGTATCGTAACAGTACCTATTTAATCAAAACTGTTTTACAATCGTTTTAAACGCGTGAACAGCTTTTCAAAATTGGAACGTAGCATAATTAAAGTAGGTAGCTTAAGAACAATGCGTGCGTCTCCTGAGGGCCTGATGCGAAGTCGTGGACGCCTTATTACTTCTGCGTAATCAAATATAGCAACTTTTATGACTTAAATGTGCCTCGGGCGTCGGAAATTAGGTAGAATTTATGAACATGAAACCGTTTTATAATTTTTGGCACATTATTTCTTATTTACGTTTTTGGAATGTCTTAATTAAATATAAAAGGATGAGTGCTCTTTGCAAATGGATGTATGCTTTATCAAATGATGGGAAAATATCAGACAGAGGAAAACTGAGTAAGAAAATAATAGTAAAGTGCAATATTTCTTTTGAGACCATATTAGAAGGAAATACTCCAGTATAGGACTTATTTCTTTCTAATCTACGGAAGATGGAAATGCTCGCAATTGCTTCTTAGATAACAATGTTACTAAAATGGAGTTACCTACAGCTACATTAGACTAAATAAAAACTTACTCCTATTTTGCAGCTACAAGTTAATGTCGTAGCAGAGTATCTACATCGAGTAAGTAAGTAGTGTGTGGTTACAAGTCAGATATTATTAAATAGCATTATTCTTATCAAAACTTGGAAAGAAACTGCGTAACATAACAGTAAGTTAGCGGACTAATTACAACAATCCCGGTGAAACTCCATACGACGTTATAAATCTCCACTAGACTCGGTCAGAATTAATTGGCCGTCACTCCGTTGCTGTAAACCCTCAAAGCGTGTCGTCTCCAAAACATAAACCCGAGAAAAAACAACCAGGCACTTTACAACACAGTGTTGCACTCCCCCAGAGTTGTACAGTCGCGATCAGATATATCGGAGCGGCTAAGGCGCTCACAAATATCTGAACACGCTTCTATTGTCAGGGCGTTAGAGTGCGTGTTCAGATATTGTGAACACCTTGGCCGCTCCGATATATCTGATGGCCACTGTACCGCACGCATCAGTGTGCAAGATTACACTGTGCTACTAGTTGGAAAACGCGAAAGGTCCGAACTAACTTTTGACTTTGAGAAATTAATTAGCGTAACGGCGATGTTTTTAATTACTTTAGTTCCGATGGTCTCGTGTGGTTTTAGGAGGCTACAGCCGAGGTTCGCCTGTCACTATGCGGAATAGAAAACAATGAGTTTGAGCGAGGCCTGGTGGTTTCCTTTTCCTTAAACATTGTATCATTTCGTTTGATCTTTGTTATAAGTATATCAATTACAAAAGATTATACGTTAAGTAAATGTAGAGTTTAATTAATTAAGTTATCATCTTAAATGTTAGTTTCATTTAGCAAATCTGGTTACAAGTAGGTACCTAGTTCGTGTTAGTTTATTTTAGATTGAAAAATTGTTTCATACACAATTCAAACACGTTTATTCTTTCTATTATGGTTCAAAATACTGGCATAAATAATCCCGATTGTCATCTATTTATCTCTTTACTAATCATCAATTGGTGAAAATCTCGTTGTTATAATTATAAC
Organism: Cydia splendana; assembly: GCF_910591565.1. Lineage (NCBI taxonomy): Eukaryota > Metazoa > Arthropoda > Insecta > Lepidoptera > Tortricidae > Cydia > Cydia splendana. The sequence continues at coordinate 373,522 of NC_085968.1, forward strand.
TATGGGCTATTTTATACCCTCAGACTTGAGCAAACCTGACGCATTGATTGTGATTGAGTAAAATACGCTCCATATGATGATAGGAACTCAGAGACTCATCATCTGTCTCTAATCACGTTTTAATGCGTTTCATTTAATTTAACGGTCTCAATTTGTCGCCCGAGCTTACATCCTCAATTAGGGCATAATTTACGTCACACACTCACACACACACACACACACACACACACACACGTAGCTAGAGATGCAGATTCCTTGTGGGCGTGGCGCGGGCGCAGTCCTTGAAGTGCAGGAGTCGGAGTAATAGCTACTTTATGTTAAAGTGTTCAGTATGCAATTAGAAATAGTGGGAACTAAATTGTATCATTACTCAATCTGTTGCTACAGGTATGACTTGATGGACAATCAAGTTTGTTCTTGATACTTTCAGTACTAGTTTAAGTATGGTGTAAAAAATAGACTGACTGATTTTAATATCAGGTTAAGAATTAAATCTGATCCACTGATCCAGATCTAATTTCTAACCTGTTTTTAATCAGAACACGCTTGTTTGAAAATGGCAAATATCTACTACACTAGAAGCTATTTCTACTTTAGGAACAGTAAGCAAGATGCTTTGTGGTAAGCATTGCAGTAGCGTAAGTGTTGCTTAAGTATGAAGTATGAAGTATAACCAGGGTATACAAATATTTTCCATTTTTAAACGTACCCCGCTACCGAAGTTACCCCAATGTATCTTAAAATTTTTCCGATCATCAACATCAATTACAAATCATTTATTGTTAGAAAGTGAGTAACCAATAATAAACTTAAAGACAGTCTACACTACATTGAAGTATATTGGTTTATGGATAATTTCTAAATCGAGGTTAATATACAACCTGCCATGCTCCCACGCCGTTTATGGCTACTTTAACCAAAGATACGCATCGCATTCTCAATGTAATTCTTTCCATAGGCTATTAATTTTCCAAATTTCTGCATAACAAAGTCAAGCAGCTGCGAAAGAATTTGTGAAATATTCATTACAAAGTTAAAAGTTTATTAATTAACAGGTATTTTAATATTCGTTTGTGTTTATAGTTTTACTCCATCTGATTTGTTACCTTAATATCAAGCAATATAGACTAATAATTATTTAACACACGCCGCCCAATCGTGTACGTTGCTTATATTGTTGACTTTATGATTATTTTTAACAAGTGGAAAATCAAAGGTTAGGTTTTCGTCACGTAGTCATGATCCTCTAGGGAAATTTCGCGCATTTCGAGCTAAATATACTTATTCAAATATGACACGCAGCGTTCAGCAGTTTTTAAACTCACATGTGGCAATAACAACGCATTTTTTTAAATTTCTGGTTGGAAAACAAAAATTAAAAACATTAATGATAAACTACTTGAAAACTATTGGGGGGAAGGGTCTTTGTATATACCTACGGGAGGTCACCGAGGGGAGGGAGGGGGCGTAAAAATTTAAAACAATGGGCTAGGTTAGTATGATGGGTATGTTCCCGTATCCTAACAAAAACATAATAATCTTATTACTCCACAAGATGAACTATGCACTTATCTCGCCAGAGTCACCAGACACAGTAGAATGGCAATTTGGAGTTAATTTACATTTCATTAAACCGCTATTTAAATAACCGCTAACCGGCGCACGCGCCGATCTCGTTCAAATTTCCGCCTGTCATTTTTTTCTCGGTGCGCACGTCAAACCGCATGAATTAGTATTGTAATATATGCAAATGCGCTAAAGATCTGAGGTTTTTGCTCTCTTAATACTAGGGACAGTCCACAATTGAATTATCATAATGGTGAAAAAGTTAAATAATATTCGTGACATGTTAATTTGGTAGTAGAGGTGTGTAATTGCTGCTCACTGCGGTCTTGTTTACATTTGGGATTACGATGTTGGCACTACTGCTTTGAGAAGGCTCGTCTCTTTTATCGGCGTAGAGATGAATAAAAGTAAAGACTGTCATTATAGGTACCTCTAAAAAAATTCGTTCTGAGTAGTTGTTGTAACTGGCCACTCTTGAGAGAGATGCTATGTTATTTGACCACCACCGTAAGCCGCTGTATGTCGTAGTACGTGGGCTAATCAACTTATACCGACCGACATTTTAAAACGTTCAAAATTGTCTCTGGAGTTACCAAGAAATCACGTTTCTGATTTAATAGTTGTCTTAATTCAAGTCTATCAAAGAGCATATCGCTTATTTCAACTTACAACATAAAATTATAGAAAAGTAATTGTATATTATTTACAAACGAAAATTTTGATTGAAGTTTAAATGCCGTGGATAGCTTAGTGACGGTCTAAAAGTTGATTCACCCAGGTCATTCTTGTGGTGTTAGGCGAAGGTAAAAGTGGCATCTAAAATCGTTTCTAAAATGGCGCGTCACCGTCTAGCATTTATAAAAATTATGATAACTGCAACTTGTATTGGCAGTCTATTAGAGGTATTTATTCGTCCCTGGCGCTTGAGATACTGTTTCTTGTAAATCGTTACTGTTTGCTCCTGTGAATGATTTACCGTTGGCCATTGATGTTAGACATTCTGGGAAGCGAGGTGTCAATGGCAGATTTATTCTGTGGTCAGATTGACAGACTGAATAGGTTGACGCTTTATACGTAGGTCTAAATAGATTTCCGTATTGGATTAGTTTTATTCAGTATTACAGGTAGCTTAATTTTTGATAATTTTTTAAAGTTATGTATTATGTACTAATAAGCCTCTGAACGCTTATTTATTTACTTATAAATACGTACCTAAATACATATATAGAAGTTTTTATAAACGTTCAACCCTGTTTTTACTACATACCTTAGGGGAATAATTTCAAAAAAATCTTTCTTAGCGAAGCTTTACAACATTTGAAGAAATAACATTTCAAGTTTTAAGGTTATGCTTGTCTGTCAGTATCTAGGTATATGTCCACTATCTATATATCTTATTTTATTATATACATATTAAGAGAAAAAGTATGTTGTTATCATATAGCCTAATTTTAGGCCTCATTTTGAAGCTTTATTTATAAACCAATATATAGCTTCAAGCACCGAATATAAATATTCAAACCTGCATATTTCAAGGATTTGATAAATAATGGTAATGAAATGTCAATGTTTACGAGTACGACTAAGCATGAACTGTGTCGTGGACACCATTCACCTAGAATACCTAGATCAGGCTATCTTGGTGACAGGCCACTATAAACTATTAATAGCAAATTGCACGAGAAATAAACGTTAGTTAAAACGGGCTTAATAATTTTGTAAATTCTCGACTGACATTAAGCTCGAAAGCAATGAATGATAAAGACATTACTATTACAGCATGTGGCAGATGCTGTAACAGTGAGAGTTATAGCTTTCGTTCTCTTAACAATAATGTCGTGTCAAGATCATTTTGGATACCTACTTCTGCTGTTGATTGTACTTAATAGATAGTAGGTAACGCAATACGTAAGTATGTAGGTACCTATCTAGTCATTTTATTAATCACATTTTAGTCTTAAATATCACGATTATTTTAATTCAAATTGTCAATCGTTATGCCTCAGGATTAAAAGTTCCATAATTCCTCGATCCCGTATAAAGTACAAAACATGATGTACAGACTTACGGAGCCGAGGGCGCGCGCGCAGGTCTATGCTAATGGCGGCTCCCGCGTTACGTGCCCTAATAGGTCCAGTTCCAGGCGTGTTCTGACCAATCACGGAGTCTGAGATTCAGATCAACCAATATACCTAAGTGCCTATAAATATGCATAAATAAAAATTAGGGGTATCTTACACAGATCGACCTAAATCCACACTAAGAAAAACTTGTACTATGGGTACATAATTACTTGTAATATGGGTAAATACGAGTACATACTTAGATACATGGAAAACACACATGGCTCAGAAACAAATATCTGTGTTAATCACACAAATAAATGCCCGGATTCGAACCCAGAACCATTGGCTTCATAAGCATGCTCAATATCGAAGAGGACAGACCGTTCGTCGAAGCTTATAAAACAAAAAGTTTGGTAAAACATGGAGGCATCATAAAGGTACGTCCACACAGTTAACTTTTGTGGAGCAATACTTTGCAACACAATAACATTAGATAATTTATGATTATTAGGGCCACTTGCACCATCCCACTAACCCGGGGTTAAGCGGTTAAACCATTACCATGTTACCATGGTTACCAGTACAATTAGACACTGGGTTAACGGTTTAACCGGTTAACCCCGGGTTAGTGGTATAGTGAAGGCGCTTATTTAGTTAACTTAGATACAGTACTGTTGCATAGTGTTGATATGACGCAAAAGGCCGTCAAAAAAGTTAACTGCGATGTGGGTTCTCCTTAAAATCCCATGATGTCTGAGATATTGGTGGTAGGATTTACGGCATTTAAGTATTGACGGGATTCTTAAGTTATTAAGTAAATCGTAACTCATGTATCATTTATTTGTTTGAATTTAAATGGTACAGTTACAGATGTTCACATTTGTTGTTGTCCTCCTTATCTACCGTTTCGTCTATTTTTTTCGTAAACAAATATACACATTAAATGAATACAGACTAAAGTTACTATATCAGTTTGCTGGAAAACTGGACTAATCGGCGCATGCGCGGTGAATGTCACACGGTCAGCTTCTGCGCCGATCTTATTTATATCGACCGTAAACCTTGCGCGTACGCGGGCTTTAAAATGGCGAGGCGAATTGATTTTTAAGCAATGTCTATGAATATTGATTGTTTTGTGGTAGATGGAGGGAAACGCAGCATTCTTGTCAAAAAGAAGATCAGTTAAATTGATATGGTAAAATTAGAAACATTAAGAAATACCTACAGGCGTACATATATTCGAATTTTAGTTATTCGACCTGTTTTTCTCGACGTTTTTGGTTGAAGAAATGTCACTTTTGACACTGACAGATCAGTATCATATCGGAACCAGATTGGAAAACTAAAATTCGAAAACACCTGCTAGTCAATTGGTAAAATATTTTTATCTATCTTGCGGCTCGATTCGGAAAATGAATTAGATTTCTACTAGACTTCAACAAGTTACGATACGGATAATTTAAAGATATTTGTAAGATAGATATGTCAAATTTGACGTTTTCGCGATTTTGGAGGTCCTCTTGAACGATTTCGACAAGTTATGACTTAGATATCCAAGTCACATCTAGTCGATATCTAATGTAGATCTAGTTGATCTCTAAATCGTCTCAAGATCTTGTGATTATCTCGAAATCCGAATAGGCCTGTTGGACTTTACTCTTGGACTTCCAAATCTGTATTAAAATTATTTTTTGGATCCCATTATGACTGAACTTATCAATAAATTCTTCTAATGTAGAAAAAGTTACAAGTTTTTAAAGGCCTTAGCCCGTCGGCGTCATACTGTATGGCCGGTCCTACACCTTAAACGCCTTAAGGTCAGTTTAGATTTTGATCGCCATATTGACATTGCGCCTATCCGAGGTCGGATTAACCTCCATCCGACATATGTCATGTTTCAATATAAACATATAACTAAGTGCAATCAGGTTTATTCTTCCTGATAGCTTTCCTGCAGTGTTAATAGCGATATAGGAACATGGGATTGGGCACACTTGGTAGTTAAATTTGCTATTATTTGTAGACCATATGATTAGGACTACACGAAGGCACGAAGTCATACAATGTCAGAATTAAATACTTATATTTAAGTCTCGCGTAATAGTTGGGATAGTAAAAGTTACAAACGTTTGGAAAAACTGGCGTATTTTCTATGGATAAAACGATTGGATATATTGGATAATGGTTTAGGTAAATTTTTCTGAAGATTTAATCAATGAGCTTTTAAAAAAAGAAGGTTGAAACAAACATAAGTTCAAAATACTTACGAGGATTTCGAATACCACACGTGATGGTACTGGTTTATAAAAATTGGCAGGTTGACTTTATAATAGTACCTACCGGTACATTTTTTTTTAATTGCCAGAAATTAGAGAGATCTCAATAATGTGACGGAATGCACTAAGTTTTTTTTAACTATTTTAATTAATCTTTATTACATTAGTCAGGACTGTAAGGAGTTAACACGATAGTGCTAAGATCGGTTTATGAGGTGTTTAAAATAAATAACGGCACAACCTGTTTATTATAATACCTACTTTCCTAGAATTCCAGGTTTTATTTACTGTTAAAATCTCTACAGTTATATGATTTGACACCACATTTTTCACAAAAAGAGTCATGCTCACCGAAGCTAAGATTTTAATTTGTAAAAGTGTGGCTATAAATTTCAATAAAAATAGGTTCGACTTTTTCAATAACTTCGCCAGATCAAAATAGATTTCCCATAAACTTATTTATTTCATCTTTCTACCTTGACTTGATTGACTTTAATTCACTTATCATTAAAATGCCTGTAGGTCCGCTTATTCGAAAGATGTCCTAAGAATTATTTTTTTATGATAAAAATGTCGTATCATTTTGTTGTAGGTACGCAGCGTCCAGTGAGGGTTCAATTAGAGGTAATTAGCACCACGGGCGATTGGAGACGAAGCTCGAAGGAGTTTCATTATAATTACACTTGCCTTTTGAGTTAGGGTCGCAAATTAATAATTTAGTCACCAATAAAAGCGGTTAGCATACCTGTTATATTTTGATTTTTTTCGTAGCCTGATTTTCCATGAACGAAATTTATTGTCAATCATTTTGTAATCCTTTTTTTCTCCAGAATTTACTGAAAGTAATAAAAATTAAAGTAATGTCCAATGACAAATTTCAATGTAAGTATTTAAAATCTCTTTAACCGTAGGCATTTCTCACAATAAAACACTGTCACTTAAAACCTACGGATAAGCCTAATTAAGGACTAAAAGCATCAACTGCCTATATCTCGCGTTAGAACCGTCTGCGTCTGCACGCAAATGTCAGTCCGCTATCCCTGTTGACACAAAGGGTCTCAATACCACGCACCATGCTTATACTAACAACAGTCTGACTATTGTTAGTCCTTATTCCTTTGCAATAAGGTATAAAAAGAGTTAGTTAATTGTGTCGATGTTTGTAACCAATATGCTGCTGTGCCTGGGGCGATGTATTACGTAATAACTGTGCATCTTATAATAATTGCGGACCGCGCCGCACCGCGGGCGATGCAGGTATTGGATACCTTAAATTTATAAAAATGCTTTGGAAATTTTATAAATTAAAAGCTGCTGTATACAGAACGGAGGTAAGTACAAACGAACCATCTTGGAAAATTTTGCAAGAGTTGGTCAGCAATAAAATAAAGTCAGAGTGTCAAGTTATAAGGATAACTGGATAGATTAGAAAGGATTTAATGATCAAGTTTTGAAATATGTCAATTCTAGAAACACGTGTAAAAAGGAAGCAAAACTAGGAGATGATATTAATAACGATATAATTTACAACCAAATTGAAATTAACAAATCGGTAGTTTCAAAATATCTGGAGATCTAGATAACAAGCAAGTTTAATGAAGAGATGTCAATAAGCAAAGATGGAGTTTATAAGTACAAAAAAGGTGCGTAACCCTAAGATCGCATATTTAATAAAAGTGTGAGAAAGCAAGTAAAAGGAAGTCGATTGTCGATCTGTTGCTATATTTAGTGCGTCCATACGCCAGGCGTGAAATTAATCCCGTAAATAATGTTGCCTTATACAGGAGGTTGGGAATCATTTTTTCTACCACCATCACGGTCTATCAGTTCTAAATGTACTGGTGATAGATTTACGTCTTCGATTTATTCATGAGTTAAGAAATAGTTATTCACAGCTGCTGTTCTAGTTCTTTCCGTATTCGCGTGAATAATTGTAGAGTAATTAGTAAGTAAGTAATGGTCCGCATTCTAAGACATCTCAATCAACGTTTAGCTAGTCATGAATTTAGCAGTATTCCCGAAGTCAATGCTTGCTCTTAAAGTTGTTCTAATTTTTTGCAGTTTTTCTAGACGGCTAAGTATTTCTCTTGCTATCTTCTTTTCTAAACCTGTAGGTTGGGAATAATGTGTATAATTATTATGTAGGTATTTATTAATCAAATACTAATAGCAGTTTCGTTTAAAAGGTGTCACCTTGTATGAGTAATAGGTATTGTCACAAATTATTCACCATATAAACCCGAGTCATGTAAACCCCAAGCCAGGTATCTCTCATAGCTATAAGATAGCAAATTAAATCTGAACAATTCGGTTACGTGCCAATCTTTAAGGAGCCAGGAGGTAGCTGTACCATGCCTTTAGGTAAACAGGTTTCATTATTCCTCTGGGTCTTTGTGGACATAAAAAGCCATGTACATGAGAGCACAGCACAGACACTCGCGGTTACCATGTTTCACTTTACTGTAATCAATTTGAAAAGCGCCCGGAGCACACGCGCCGGCTACTAGGGTTGTGGTTGCACTCGACCTCTCGAGCTCAAACTTACTGCCCGATTCGAACTTTAAGATACGTCAATTAATAGATCTAGAAACTATATGGATTAGATATGTTAGTGTCAAATGTGACGTTTCTTCAAACAAAAACCGTTATTATTTGAATTCTAGAACAGCTCAGGGCGGAAGCAGTACATAGGTCTATTTAAAATCCGAGTCAGATACATAACATTGAGGTGCTGATAGACTTGAGCATTTACTCGAGTTCTGCTCGCATTTGCGTCGAACATTCGCAGTTTATAAGCAGATTCGGTTAATTGTTCGACAAAAACTAGTAAGTATAATCTTCTGTTCGCGAGAATGCTCATTACAAGTGAATACTCAAGTCTACCAGCCACCGCATCAAGTCAAGTCTCACAATGAAAAGAAGTTCAGATCTCCACATCACTATTCGCTAGTCAGGCATCGCGAGCGTTGGCCGCCGCCGTAAAAACCGATATATCCGTAAAAAGCGTTAATTGCACATCTTCATTTGACCGTGGCAGTTCCGCTCGCCGCCCTGGGAAACGGCGACAACGAACTAATGCCCATAATTACAGGCGAGGGTCGTTCACTGCGAGAAGGTTTTGGTTTCTGGAGATTGCAATATCTGTATTAAAACGGTTCACGCATCTATTTGAAGTCGAAAACTGCTCAACATGTTTCACTTCACATCAGAAGGAGAAAGGAGGATCATCAGGCACGGGTTGACGAACCAACACAGACTCAGCCCCCTTCAGTCCTCAGCCGGCTCAGCCCAGACGTGAGTGACCCGTTTTAATATGTCTCTGTCTCACGGAAGTTTTGTTATTAATATTGGAATATCTGTTGGGATTAGAGTCATTGGGGTTTGTTATGTTGGATTTTCATAGGCACATTTAGAGTAATCGTGTTAAAGCACGAACAGCGTAGTATTGTGTTCCTACCCTGTCGGACTGTCGTCAGAGAATTCTTGGCGGTGGCTATACTTATCAGCGAGTTCAGCGGTGGAACTGGTGGAAGTACTTGATGAAAAGTGGTGTGAAAATTCGATTTTTCAAGAGAACTTTCGATTAGGCCCTTACCGCTTTTGTTATGAGATTTGCTATGCATTCCATTCAATTCAAATCAGAAAAGCGATTTGCGTAAATTGTTCTTTTTGATATGTTTATTTACTTAATAGGTACGAGTAATTGGGTAATCGTATTATATAGTCATGATATCTATATATTAGTTATTTAAATAAATACAATGTCCCACCTTTAAAGTGTAATTTTTCTTTGAAAAAGGGTAGTATAAACAAATACATTGCTTAAAAATGGCATAGCCATTTTACGGTGCCAGGTCACGGAGCATTGCCGAAGTAAAGTTAGGAAATTAAAACCAAACATAACGGTAGCAATTATAGCGAACCGTTTAACAGAACTATGCATCAATTTGCACCAACTGTAACTTACGGGAGCTCATAACTTTTCCAACTGACCCCGCAATATGGACTTTAATTCCAAGACTTAAGGCATGTTTTAAGATATAGGCACAGCAAGAAAATGGCTAGAAATGGCTAAGTGTGCATTCTCTTATATGGTTAGATTATTTACCCAAATCGTTTTGCGCCTTTTATAGAAAAACGTAGTATACAAGGTAGAAACAGTAGGTAAATTAAGGTTTCTTGTAGTATATGCCTAACTGAATTGGGCATATACTACATAAGGAAATATGTAGATAAAAGTAAATATCTGTTTGCTTATGACTCTTATAAGATGGTTGCATTCAGAATGACATGGAAAATATGGAAATTCATGATCGAGGCATATGCCCAGTAGTGGACGCCAATATGCTGAGAAGAGAAGATAGAAACAAAAATTAGTAATTGTAGTAGGGAAAATATGCATGTCCTCTTACTAAAATAATTGGTATTTATACCTGCGTACTGCTGAATTTCACTTGTTCGGAAAACTTTGTAAAATCTAGATGACACTGCGAAAATTTATTGTATGCTGAAGCAACAATGAAGCATTCAATTGTTGTTCCTTCGACCATTTCATTACTGTCTGGTTTCTGTGCACCGTGCTTCATACATTTGGAAGCGTAACATCCATTGCACGCGTCAGTCGATGCGTCTGTCTTAATACGTTCGGAATAAACAAGATGTGGTAATGGTTCGCGGATTCAGTTTCTGGCTTCGATTACGAATGGCTGTGTAATAAATACGCGCAGGGTCCCATTTTGGTTGGTACGAGACAAAACTAACATGTGCCTTATGAGAGACAATTGATCAGTTGGGACTTTATGTTCAACTAATGACCTGGCGTTCCAGCATCTTTTTAAAGGTTACGTTGAGATTGCGACGGAAATGCTGCAGAGTAATCTGCAGCAGTGACGCTGTTGCAGCCTTGATCCGATCGTTGCGTGCCTATCTTAAAATTTCGCAATGACAATTGAATCATTTAATATTCAATTCGAACTATTTCAGTTATTTTGTAAATTTTCAGGGTAAATTTGGTAAATACTCCAATTTTTAAAGCAAGATTGTGGTCCTTCCAAATATAAGTAGATTGAAATATGGAACATAATATTTTGTAAAACCAACCAATCCCACTCAAATTTTTCTTAAAAAAGATAGCAAGCATTCTATTAACACAAACATGTTAAGACAACCCAAGTGAAGTTCGTGATAAAGCTGACATTATCTTGTCGTGTCGAGATTATCTCGCGCGCGATAAACTCGTCAATGAATATCGATAGTTTCATAGTAATGGAGGAAAGCAAAAACTTAGCAAAGCGGCTTAGTTCATAGGCTAAAGCGATATACTTAACAAAATTTATTTTAAATTGAAAATTTCCGTCAAACTTTGGCATATTGATTGTTGAATAAAGATCACAATATGAAAACATTTTTTCGAATTTAGTATCGTAATCTTATAATTGATAGGTCGTTTATACCTAAAATATTTAGTGAATTAAATTAAGTAATGGTGTTATAAGGCTGCTTTGTCAGGCATCTAACTTTGTAACGGCTGTCTGGTATTAAAAACGAGTGTTTGGTTTAGTCTTTCTAGCTGACAATACATTAAAGTCTTGGGTGTCACATCAGGTAAGAGTCATCAAGACGAAAGTCCACCTCTGGAGTGTCAGTTACCTTCTTACTATTTGCTAATATCTCTATAGTTCGTGTTCAAAAGTATCTATCTGTTGTAGTCTAATTGTTCTACATACCTATAGGTAGGTATCTCTTTTATAAGCTATTAGAGAATAGTATATAGTATTAATACTTTTGACGCATAGTCTGATACGCTAGTTTTGATGCTAACTTTACTTATCTTTTACTTCTAAACAAACAAAAGTGTTATGTGGCACCTAATACACTATTCCTCCTAATATCATTAACCGCCGTCAGTTCCCAACTTGCAGCTTACTTAAAACACATTATTGTCACACGCATTGCTAAGTTTCAACGCTTAAGGCACGCGCATCAACCGCTAATATATTTTAATTTGCTTCAATTATACAAATGTACGGCGCTGATATTATAATTTGTAATTAAAATGTATCCAGTTAGCGGCGCCGATTTTATAATGATACACGTAACTCCTATCCTATTCTGCTGTATTAAAGAAGCAATGTATGTATATTGTCTAGGCACAAAAAGCGTTATGGAAGAATTAAAAGTGAGGGAGGCTGATTTGATGAATGAACGAGCAAACAATAGTTTTCGGTCGTGTTTTAAAATTCGCCACGCGTTGCGATTTTCCTATTTTTCGAAATTGTATCGTTCAACGTTTTACAGTACATATATATGGCCTTTTAAATTTTCGACGTAGTTACGTAATGTACTTATTATAGCACCGGTGTCGTAATGTAGCACCAGATGTTCTGTTAAGAATGAAATTTGACGCAGTTGGTGACGGAGTGGCCTAGCTAGGGGTTCGTGGCGTTAGCCGCGATAGCTACAGACGCCGATTCGAATCCGGCCTTCACCACTAGAGGGCTTCCTCACATTTTCTTTAGTAAATGACATATACATACATATTTCGGTTGTAGTATTAAATCAGATTTTATTCTTTGATCATTTGGTAGATCAATCTCAATGTTTTCATACACTTGCAAAAATTCGACATTTAAGTCTATTTATCCACTCAGAAGCTTAAAAAGGATTAAACTTATGACAAACAGAGGGACCATTTTACTTTATTAAATGACACAACTATCAAGTGCGATCCAGTGCCAGGTATTTTTAGCATCGTTCAAGTTAAAAGGCTGCCATTTACTTACTCGCCCATTATATTAAAGATGCTTCAACACATCTCTACAATAAACTCCGATATTTAGCTATCGACTCAAGTCTATTAGGCGAAGCTTATTCCATCACATGTAAAGATTATCAAGTCTTCGATAATCAAACCAGTATTAATAAGTCTCCAATAACATATATTCGAAACGGATCTGTATGTCAGGTTAATTTTGCTTACCTTAAGAAACTCTTGAGAACAACATTATTTCACAATTTTTCCTCGCAAACGATCTAAAAACGGCATATAATTCTACAAAGTCCGTAGGCACTTATGCGCTTGTGGTTTTGGAGTGACATATCTGGCAGTTATTGAACATCTGCGCCGACGCAGGCCTACGCAGATCATGCAACGGTATTGGATAGTTTGAGGTCGTGTATACGGGCGGGTGAAACGCGGCGTTTGAAACGCTCATGGTGAAATAAGTTCAGTTAGGTCACTAGAAAGAACAAATTCACGCGGGGTTTATTGCATGCCCTATAATTCTGTTGCAAAAAGTAAGGCAAGAAATAAGTTTACCTGTAATTTTCTTTTAGAATCAGACGAGCAAAAACACAGTCAATAACTTCGTTTATGTAAGTGATATAATTAGAAAAAATGTCCAATATTTAAGACTACAAATCTAAAACGCAAAACGAAACAAAATTACTCTGTAACCATTTTCTAATCTTTTAGTAATTCTTTGAAAGGTCAAATCAGTGTTTCTAACCTTTCATACTTCATCGTACTCATAGCATCTAGGTACCTATACTTATAGAGTGTTGTGTCCATTAGGAAAGCGTCATTTGTCATCACCTTAATTTCATAGCTTGAAAATAAGAACTTATCATACTTGTGTTTTTAGATGGGCTCTAAAATCCACCCTCGTGTAAAATGTAACGTTATTAGTGCAATAAATAATATTTATTTACTGACTTATGTATACGGCAAAACGCGGCTAATCTTGGCTATATTTTTCAAAACTTTGGGTACCCACCATGAAGAAGCTACCTAAATACGAAACAACCGCCTGTGTGTGGGACCCATAACGACTCCTATATCGGGTCTCCAATGAAAACTACGAGTTTATGTCCCCGATCAACGATAAACCTAAAACGCTGAGGCGTCGAATGATAAGAAAAAACCGACAGGTTTCCGCTAGTACCTTCGTTAAAACGTTTTATAGTTTTTGTTCGTGTTGGTTTCTACGTCTTTGGGAAATTTATAAATATAGTACGCCTTATACTGTACTAGTTATACAGGTTTTTTCTAGTATTTAGGGCTTCTTGTATACACGATCTGCAGCTATACAGGGAATTTAGAATCTTACTTATCCTGCGTGTTTAAAGTTAAAAAAGCTGCCCTTTTCCTGCCCATAAGCAAGACTGGAAATATCTTCATATTGTTTTTTTTTTTACTTCAACAAAAACAGTATTCTTAGTACGTCTTTATTAAGAAACACAGCTGTCATCCTATCATTTGAAAAATAAATTATATAAGTATTTGTTATCACCATGATGATACTAAACTTACTTAATTTAAAAATATTGTCAAGTTTGTCTAAATCTTTATGTTTTTGATATCAGGCTAAAATAAATAAATAATAACATGTTTATAGCCGCGGTGCTGCCTGTCTCAAAACAGATATTGTTAATTGGAATAGATACGCAATTGTCACAAAAGTGGGTGTATAATTATTGGTTTCAAAGTATTGGCATTTGGTGTACAAAACGCACCTTGACATAGATTAATGTTGATGAAATATCGCCCTACAACTATTAATAGACTATAAAATGTACAAGATAGCTTATTTTTATTGAATATTATTTATAATTATATTTAGATTTGATATTTGGCTGTTTTTATTCTGTTGTCGAATTAGTTTTCATTAGATTTGGATAATTTTTTGGCTGGTTTGAAGAGGTCCTCATCCTGGGCAAAATAAATATGAAATCACAACTTGTCCCGAAAAGAAATGTGTCAAAGTTGAAAATTCCAATGATTTGGAGCCTAATATGCTCTTCGGTGCTTAAGGAATACTATTGACATTTTACTTGTAGGTGTTCGTATGCTAGACAGGTTTTTAACTGCGTACCTAGCCCCTTTTCTAGAATAGGCTGATAGTCTCCCCTACAGGTTGTAAAAGGCAACTGAAGGGGTCCTACGTGGGAGTTTTTTTGTAGTGGAGGTCACAGCACAGTACTATTGACCCTAGAATATCGTGTATGGAAAAATTCGTTAGATGATGGATCGCAAAGGGAAACTTTTATTCCTTTACTTCTCGTAAAAAACACACACACTTTTCTGAAACTTGTACTTAGTTTAATAGCTGTATGAGAAATAATATTTGATAACTATCCCAGATTCCCATGATCTTTTGAAGAAGTTAAACATCTTCTTGAGTATATACGCACTACGCAGTAAATATGTTTTATCCATAAACTTACACCATATTGGTTAAAAATGCATAACTGACGTAAAATGTGAACGAATTATATTTTCTAATTCATACAGGTCACAAAATCTGATAATTATATTTATTCTAATATAAATAGGTGCCGAAACCACACCTATAAGTATCTCCCTCGTCACCAACATGGAAACCTGATCCAAACAAATGCTAGCTACAATTAATTATCTAGTCACACAACCTGATCTGCCCCTTCAACCCAAACACAGCCGTATTCACTTAGAATAGTGCCTACATTCGCTTGTATCCAGTTATAGCTATGACCATTAATGTTATCAGTAGTTTTGCGAAGGTCGACGTCTGAGAGGGGGGAGGGGGTACAGACTTGTTTTAATTAGCACAAGGAAGCGTGCTTCAACGATTTCGATCTGTGTACTTCGACGTCAAATATATGTATACATTTTTCGCCTTATTACGAAGGGGTAAGGTGCAAAAGTGTAAACATATATTTGACGTCGACTGTACGTTGAAGACAGGTTATATTATTATGTTTGAAATTGACTGGTGTTTATGGAGTATTTCTAAAAGCTTATTTTTCTGCTGTTCACTGCTGTGTGTGATGTGTTTAAGTGTGTAAAATATGGGCTATAAAATTTATTTTATTACGTAAAATAACATGTAGAGTCTACTTCTTGCTGTATTCCTTAGTTTTTGTACTTAATTATAACTCTGTAACTATTGGCTATAGGTGCCTAAACAAACATAGGAAAGAAGGATTATTACCAGCGATTGCTCTTACTTAATAAAAAATACTTACTAAAGTTTGAAAAGGCAACACCATAGGTTAACAGATCTAGGACGACGCTTACGTTAAAATATTATTGAAGTGTGCTGTACGTCAAGCCATAACGTAGGTATATGAACATGACATGAGAGCGAAAGAGGTAGTCTACAAATGAAAAAGCGTGAGCACTTAATTTAAGCATTATAGCGGCCGCTAACGGCCTTGATTAAAGCTTGGTGGATTGGAAAATACGAAAAGCTGCGTTCAGGAGATACGGTGGGTGATTATACAGGGTGTTTGGTACATCGTTTGCCAAATTAAAACGGCAGATAGTTTGAGTCATTTGCTATCTACTCATGCCTAGAAAAAAAAATTGGCCAGTTAAAATTTTGAAACTTACGAAAAACTGGCATTGAGCTGAAAAAAAACGTGCTCAAAATTAAAAATTTCTAGGCCTGGGAATATAGCAAATGACTCAACCTATCTGCCGTTTTAATTTGGCAAACGATGTACCAAACACCCTGTATATTGAAATACTTTGTTACAAAAGCAAATAATGTACCCAATCACATACTTATAATTTATTTCTGGATTCAATACGTAATACGTCAAATCACACACATGGCATCATTACGATTTATTCACACTTGTGATATTTGACAATCGTATAAGTACATACATACATCTATCTACACATCGATCGATCTATCTATACATAGATCTGTGAGTCTGGCGGGCTTCGCTGTCAAGCACATACCGTAAAACGGGGTGTGTAGGTTTCGCGGGGAGCTATGGCTTATGAATGGGGAGAGAAGGTTTGAGAGGGGGGTGAGGTGTGTTTTTAAGGCTACTGCTATAAAAATAATGTATTCCAATTTAAAATGGGGCTATAGTAATACACATAATAAAAAAAAATCTATCCAACAATCTTCCAAAATCACCTTTGTATGAAAAACCCTCTCACCCCAAATACGAGGCACTACGGGGTGAGGTGGGTTTTCCTCTTTATCGTCAAAGTTATGAAATGGAACTACCCAAAATAAAATACAAACGTCCGAACCACTTATACACACACATATACACCATTCAGTTTTCACATGTAAAAATAAAATGTTATCGAGGTTTGAAAGTCAAATTTCACCCAACTCACCCCATTTTACGGTACTTGACTACTTACATGCCTACTAAGAATATGCCATAAGTGTCTTAATTAAGGTTTGAATATCAACCTTGCCAGCACTACCAGATAAATCTACTATTAAATTATCAGCATAGATATGAATGGGCAAAGGCCCAGAAACACTTATCACTCATACATAATTCAATACGTCAGGAAACGCACCCTGTACTACAGTATTTGTTTTAGTAATGAATTTCGAGTTTAAACAATTTATGCATGTCCATATGTATGAAGCTGAGATAGGCCCATTCTGCTTTTACAATATGGTCTTATTGATACGACCATAAATCATTACATTCAGGCATCGCACACAAAATAAGTGCGAGCGAAATACCTTATAAGATAACTCTTGATTGCATTTAGTAGTAGATTAGGTTGTAAAAAAAACCCACACAAGTGTCTTTTAGATGTCGGCGTTAAGTCAACCGCATGGATGCTACTCGACGCAACGTTTTTCAAAGCGCTGTAGACGCTGACGCTCAAAAGACGCTAGTGTGGGAGTACGCTAACGTTGATTGGTGCGTGGTCAAGGCAGCATCGAAGCACGATGAAAACCATATCAAAATGATATAACATAATCAGCCTCCATATGTATGAAGCTGAGATATTCTTATTTACGAGTCAAGGTCGTAGTTTGCATAATATCAAATTGCTCGCGGTGATTTGGTATTCAAATAAATTCTTGCATTGTGGTCGATCTAATTGTGAGATTTTTAGGGTTCGTCAGGCAGTTTGCGGTAATGTATGTGTTGTTGTGGTGTAATTGAGATTGTATAATCATTTTGGGGTGGTGATGAGTTTTACATAGTTAAATAAGGCGGACGCTTTTTAATGAAGCGTAATAATTATTAACTAATGCAAATTTATGTTATGACTATTTTAAACTAAACTATGGTTATTTCAAAATGTTCTAGTAATAATTTAAATGTGGGTGTTTAAATATTTGGGTTTCGTGAATATCTAGGAGAAAATATATTTCCCTAGCACCGTGAAAATCTAATAATTAATGTAAGTTTTTAGTGACCTATTTACTTAGTATATTTTCGTGTGATTCTGCTGGGGAAGGCTTTTAAAAAAAATATGAAGAAAATAGCGTACTTATAAGTAGATGGGAGTACCAGCAGCATCGTACCCGCGACGCACTTGCAACCCCTTTGTTGTTGCAGGTATCCATGGGCTACTGTAATTGCTTACCATCAGGCTATTCGTTTGCTTGTTTGCATCCTATATCCTAAAATAATTTTAAAACAATTTTACGTTCGAATCAACGGAACCCTGTGTTTAAACAGTAGCGACTTACGTTTTTTCAGCAATAGTTCGCAATTGGGATGAAGCACGCGTCGATCTCGGCATTCATTATTAATAATTTGACTTGTCTACATGTCTGCGTGTAAATTTTTAGGCTGTGGTTAAGGATGTAGCGTTAAGTGGAGCGGCAGCAGGATTGAAAGCGGATGACGTAATGAGGAGTTTTCTTATTTGGAACTTGGTCAAGGTGTCCTCGGAATATTTGCACGGGATGTGTAGGATTTAGTTAACCAAGTCATACAAATTAGTTATACATAGAGGCGATTACTTCAAGTACATTTATTTTAATTACATAGAATAATATTTTAAGGTTTTACAATTCACAAAAAGGTAACTGTATTTTAACTTAGGTGTAACCTGTGTAACAGTAGGAAAATTAGAATAATTTTTGACCGGCCATAGGTACAATAGAAGCTTTCGACTATGAAACATTTTAATCAACACTCTATAAAAAAAATGTTAGGGTTTAATTTGATTATAGGTGCCTTATTAGGTTAAAATAAACTGTTTTAAAATGAGATACAAATTTTTAGTGTACCGCACAAAACTTTGTTCGCAGTACACTTATTTTACTTGATGTATTGAATTACGAAATTTCTGACTACAACTTTAATCGATGTACCTAATTTTACATTTCCCCGCTCCGCGGAACGCGGGCAGTAGCCTTACCAGCATTATTATGTATTATGCCCGGGTTAAGGACCGAGTTTTGTTTCCATATTTTGCATATTCATTCACTTGCGGTAGGTCGCGTTTTTTCGCCTTAATTTATGGGTCGATCTGTCTGTGTGTAAACTCGTTGATAAATTGAGTTTGTGCTCAGAAGGGTCATAATTGGTTGTCTGGTTGAACGACATGCATTGCATTGATTAACGAGATAGACACATTTCTATCCACTGCAAATAGTGTTCATGTTGAATAAGACACATATATTCATTAATGTCCAGTTCACTATATGATATTTTGATTTTTTAGTTGGTACATATTTTACTTGAAAAGGACACATATTGTTTCTAACATGTTAATTATACAGTCAGACTGTGACACAAAGAATAGAATAGAATACTCTTATTGGCACACCTCAGTAAACATATTTAAAAGAGAAAAACAATGAAATGTAGGTAAAGGAATCCGACAAGCGGTCTTATCGCTAAAGAGCGATCTCTTCCAGACAAATTTTGGGTAGCAGAAAACAGAGAAATCAATCGAAAGACTTAGAAGACTTTGTACTATGATGGAACAAAAAAAAACTGACTCGGAGAAATATCCAGTGAAAATGTTTGTGATAAGTTTTTGTGAATATTACATTTTATTTGAAGCTTACTCTAAAATATCCGACATATATTATACGAGCTGTTTGTCGTGACCTATTGGCTATTCCACAATTAGAGCAGTTTTTGTATAATTTATGATATGATAATACCCGGTGTACTTTCGTTTGGGCCAAATACCTTTCGCCAAATTTCACTTCCCAAGAAACTTATCGCAATAGTTTCATTTCCCAAAGGAACCTTTAGCAAAGTTACACTTCGCATATAATTTATTTGGTCAAATTATCATTTGGCAAGGTTTTACTTTGTCAAATATTATTAGGACAAAAACTTATTTAGCAAACGTTTTGGTTGGACTGGAGCAAAGGGGGGGCTGGGACTTAGATTTTTTTTGACAAAGCATTTAACATAACACTTTTTAAAGGCTGGTCGGTGTAGGTACGACGACGAGCGAAGCGAGGAGGAGTGTTAGGTAGAACTGCGACCTTACGAGCGTGCCGCGGCAGCGGCCGGCGAAGCGCCAGAACCGACTTTTTTATAATAAAGTCCCAGCTCCCTTTATGCAAGTAAGTTATGCTTAATGATATAATGATACATTTGACTTAATAATACTTGGTAAAATGAAACTTGTCCAAGTAATTATTTGCTAAACAATAACTTGCCAAAAAAGACTATTGCTAACTGAAAAATTGCCATAAGTTGTTTTGCCAAACATTTTTTTGGGAAATGATAATTTGGGAAGCATAGTTTGGGATGTGATACTTTGGGAAACGTTTTTGGCCCATTCGTTAGTAAACCAATACCCTTTAATTGGCGTGCCGCGGAACGGCAGTAAATTATATGTGCTTAGCGTTATAAGGTGATGGGACGTTGCGTTCATTGCGAATACATACAGTTAGTACTAAATAGATAGGAATTTGTATTGTATAATGTATAAGAAGGTGTCTTGAAAATTTGGATTTGAGATTCATTTATTTTATTATATCCATAGGAAAGACGTGTAACTTTAACTCATACTAAAAATGTTTTTGATCACGTAGTTGTGTCTGTTTCTTTGTTATGATTAGTGTTCCTTAAATCTTTACTTATTGATTTAGTATTTTAATGTAAGTCTTTGTGATGTAAGTTTGTAAAGTAGGTATAAAACATTATACCTATAGTACCTATACTGAATTTTGCTACGAGTGGTGTCGATAATGAAAATGGAAATATGGAAATAAACATTTACTTTATTACATCGTGTTTATAAATACCTATCGCACAAAAACGCACTGTTCTGCAAAAAACGTTACTCTGATTCTTCACGATGTTAAATTTTTAGCTATATTTAAAGCAGAATTGCAGATTGCCTTGTACTTTGTAGTAGACGATCTTCAGAAATAATAATAAATATGGTCTGTGCTAATATAGCAAGGATAATAGCCACTTGGTTTACATGCTTGGTTAATTTTGTAAAGGTTTCTGCGGTTTAAACGTAAGCTTTTCTAGACAGAATTATGGCAAAGCCACCAAACTATAGTTAAATACTACAACAACTATGGTCCACAGTGAAACTGTACGTACTTAATTATCAAAACAAATGTCCTTTTTAGTTTTGTGTGACTTATCTTGTCTATCTTGCAAATATCTTGCCTCAAACTTGCTTAATTTAAAGATATTCAAGTTAATTTTGGACCATATTTGAGAGGTTTTGGAACGTAAATACTACGTTACGTTACTATTTTCTGAAATCCCTTCCGATATTATAAATCATTAAGTACGTAACTGTCTATCTGTTCCCTCTTCACGTTGAAAACACTGAACCAATTTTATTGTAGTAGATGATATGTTGTATGGAGATAATTTGAGTCCGGGGAACACCATATTCAATCACCACTTTCCACAGACGAAGTCAAGGGCAGTAGCTATTCTTTATTAATAAATAACCAAGCAAAGTATAAGTGCTTATTTATGGCTACGCATAGAATAAAAGAGGTACTTATTATAATTTAATTATAAACTTACATACTCTACGCTTGTAATGTCATATTCAACCCGTCATTCAAATCCATTGCAATTCAATCAAAGAAATTAACGCCTACAGACTTAGATAGAGATGTCTACACTCTGCCGATTTAAAAACGTCACATCTCACACACAATATAATCACACATAATTTCTATTAAATATCTTTTGAAATAACTATTACACTTAAAGAAAGTCATAAGTCTTCAAAAAGTTAAGTATTATTACGACAATTTGAAATACACTGTTTTAGAATTCACCATAGCTGCTAAAAAGGTCTTAAATGTATGCTAAGTTCAAGATACTTACGCCACTTTGGTTGTGTGTTGGGTGTTGCGCCAGCGTCGGTGCGCGGCGACGTCACGCGTAGGTGCCGGCTCACCTTGGGCTCCCAATCGGACTATTAATAAAAACTAGCCTTTTACGCACTAGCATAGACACGAGGTTCTGAGATTCCTTAGTTTTGCGCACTTGGTTGGTACTTGTTAGGACTTTGTAAAAAGATGCAGGCTTTAAACCATGCTGCCCATAAACCAATAAGTACCTTGGTACATAGTTGAAAAGAGCGGCCTCCGGAATTCTGAAAAAATCATTGGTACGCTCCTTGATTTGACCTCATTTTCTTCCGAAACATACAATATAAGAATCAAAATGTTTTTTACAGTACATAATATGGTCCTATTTTCCCGCACTAGTGCGTAAAATAGCACTTTTCGTGCGATGTCAAAAGTTTAAAGGGCCATATGTACTGTAAAACGTTGTACGATACACGTGCGAATAGGTAATTCGCAACTCGTGTCGATTTAAAACACTTCCTTCGGTCGTGTTTCAATTTATCGCTACTCGTTTCGAATTTCCTCTTTTCCGCTCTTGTATCGTAAATAACTATTTATTATGAGTTACAGTTATGCCCCTTTTTTGTGGACTTTAAAGCCTAATTTTCTTAACGAATACTTATAGGAAATTTTCAACGTTCTCTGATTGATTAATGCACCAGTAAAATGTACTCAAATCGTTAACGTTCTTATTGTCCACAGGAAAGACGAAAGTTTTCTCTTTTGGCCCACTCAGCACAAAATACCTCCAATATTTCAACTGCAGCAAAGTCAGTAAAGCAAACAGCAATAGTTCTCATGACCCGCGGCAACAAAACACTAAACAGATTGGTGAACGCGCTCATATTAATATTTATGGGGCCTATTTGAATAGATGCGTGATATGGCTCGTTAGCACGTGGCTATCTATTCCGTACAATTAGCTTATCTGCTGTTTTTGTGCTAGTGATACTAGGGTTTTTAGCGAGATTACTGGTTTATTGAGCATTAATCCTGCTAAGTTTGCAAAAAGTAATTAAGATATTTTGTAGATTTTTTAAAGAAGTCCGATTGTAATTGTAAAAAAGTTCTTTAAAAAATTCTTATTTGAGAAATGGTGAACAAAAATTAATAGGACTAATCATTTTTTTATATTTACCACTTCGGTGGCAAACAAGCATAGTTTACAGCTCGTCTGATGATAAGCGGTTAGGTATCGTAGAATCATATTTGGATGCTTGCGACTCGAGGCGTACGACTTGCACAGTGCCGAACCTGTAAATACCTGTAAAATTAAGAACAACAACTCAGATGGGCGCTTCAATGTTGAGAATTGAAATTTTCAAATGTATGTTGACAATCTATTATGTATTAACAAATTTAATCATCGTCACAAAATAAGACAGGATATCCACGCAATTTGAAGTGCACCTACAAATAACGTGTTCATTTTACGAGTAATTCAAAACCAGTCGTAAAAGCCAGGGGCCGTAGTTTTTTTGAATAAGCCGGAGTAATCTGATTATAACCCGTGAATGGGTCACGGGTGCATTCATAGTGCACCCATTGACGTGCGTATCTTGATGTAGTACACGCTTAAGTTTAAAAGAAATCGCTTGAGTTTCATCTGTTTTAACAGCATACCTACACATAGTTAGGACATTTTTTTATTAAACTCTTCGTAATTAAAATTCTATTTCCAAATCATTTAAATGTCACTAAAGTTTTAGTTCTGCCTATTCATTTAATATTTCATGTCATTTGTGCACCAACACTTAACGGAGAATTTAATACTCATTATTATAATATTTAGTGGCTTATTTAAGCTTGATGTCTACAAGCTCTATCCTGATCCACTTATGTTTCAGCTTAAAAGTAGGTACCAGACCCTGACTCCATCTTACTTGACTGCAGTTTTTCAATGGCGTTCGACACTATCGTACTTTTTTACCAATAGCCGTTATTGTCTATAGCTTACACTTTTTATAACAAATCTGTCCACGTCTCATATCCCGGCGTCGGGCCTAATGCGGCGATACTGGTCGGATAATAACGTCTGCGGCTTTGTGAGGCACGTACGCGCATCCTTCCTTTTGTCGCTGCGCAAGGGAGTGTTTTAGGTACTGTGCTGTTTTCCTATGATACTCTAACTGATCAAATTATTGGCTGTTACATCAACCCTTTAACGGTCCAGATTAAAAAAATACGCGATAGCCCTAAATTGTCTGTACTTATAATACAAAAAGATGATGCAATAAGAGGATGGTCATTTTTGCCGTGTAATATCTAAGTATGCCTTATAAAGGGTTAATAGTTCCGCGTTTTGAAAATTTGTAATGGCTCTATCTCTAATTTACTTTGTATAACTTTAGTTCCAATATTTCGTCGCAAGTAGTGGAATATTTTAGTCCAAGTGTGAATGTATGACGTGGACGTAGGTACTAGATAGTTTAACAAAGGATTAACGATTAGAATACTTATAAGTTAAGTCTTAATTACATTATTTACTATACTATAAAAAATAATGAGTCAACAATGTAGTCAGTGAGATTGTTAACAGTAGTCCTCATGCAGGAAGAAGTCGTGAAGGTATTATGTTAGGTGTGTCATAATCGTGACCGCCGGGGATTCATCGTCACAGCCTTAAGTCTCTTTTTATACCACACCACTGACTCAATAACACCAGCAAAACAACCCGCAAAAAAACAAAAACATACCTAACCATTTTTATTATTAAGGAAACCGATTGCAATCCGACTTCATTCACTAACCTTTAAACGAGTTTTAAACAAGAAAAAGAGAACTCAAACATGACGGACTGAATTTAAGCTTTCATAACACAATCAGCATCTTGTTTATTTCTAAACCTTGCACACAAATCCGTCTGTCACAAATTAACGACAACATTAAATGTGCTGCCAAAACAGTCATTAAAATGAATACCATAAGATTCAAAATTAATAAAGACAATGGTAAAGATAAAGTTGTTGAAGCAGTGGGATCCGATTAGAGTGGATACGATAATGTAGGATCCGCTGACAATGGTGGTATCGGCGATCTCGCGACGAACAGAACGACACATTGTGAGGTAGATAGACAGATTAGAAGTGCGTCAAGGGACATGTGACTTCCTCAAATCATAAAAACCTTATGGCAAGTTGACGTGTATTTATGTATACTTGAATTGTTGGAATTATGTTTCACTTTTATTAAATTTGGTGTTCCTTTTAAATGCAAAGACTTGCTTTTCATTTTAAAATATTGACACGCATGTGAAAATAAGGTCAGCTTCACCTTTACGGAAAATGTCTTCAGTAGGTATTAAATATATTTATAATTGAATAAGACTACTTCGTGAGTTTTGTGATCTTTTGACAGAGCAGGTTTATACTTCAGCTTCGTTAAAGAAATAAAACATAAACATTCCTATTCCTATTTCCTGTGTTGAAATATTTCTAAAACTTTTCTGCCTTGATCGGCATTAACAATCGAACTAACAAAGTAATGATTAGTCTACAAAATGCAACTATAATACCTACATAATAATATATGTCACTTTAAGTTATTGCTATCGTGTATGTTGGTATTGTTGGTCTAACTAGTGCACGTAAGTAGTTGTAAGGTTTCTAAAATATTCAAAACGCACCAAAACTAAGCTTTACTACCAGTTACAACTAATTATTCATAGCAACAGATATATATCGCGCCAGAAAAGATAAAAGCCGGTCCTTTACAATCTTTTATCTAACTTGCAATGTAGAATTGTCTCGATGAGTATTAGGTGCCTGTTTATAGAAAAAGACAGTGATAAAAACTTGTATCAAAAATCCAAATTTTCAGGAATTTTCAAAACACTACGAAATTTTCCTAGCACCAAAACCTAAAGCACCAGCACCTGCCAAAGGCCACGCCCGCAAGGTCAAGACCCCCATCAGATAAGCGTCCCAAACCGTGGGATCTTGTGCTGCCACGCGTAAATTTGTAACAGCGGTAATTAAGAAGCAATGGATGACATGTTGGTTTGTTGATGACAAGCATTGTTTATATTTGGCTGGCTGGTTAAGTCCAATATTATGACGAATAGAAGTTAAGTACCTAAGTTTTTTACTTTCAATTTCTTAAAACATTTACTTTGGAACTTTCGCTTTTTGAATAGGTACATATTTAAACCACATTTATTTTATTTACCTTTATTTCCGACGTTTTGACTCATATTTAACCATTAGTTGCATATTCATAATTATAACGATTATGTTATTCAATTTAATGCCCAAAACTGTTTTTACAACAGTTAAGTACAAGGGCGGTTTCTAAAACAAATATTGAAAACCTGATTCTCACAGATCCTGGTGTTTTTGGGATCTTTCAACTCGGAATCACTATTTAGCATTTATTCAATCCTGATGCTAAAAATTATCCAATTTTTTTTTATGAAAATTGAACTTTCCACTACGTCGTCATGCTCACTAAAACGTGACGTAATGGGATAGACATTATGGGACATCTTTTTTAATGGTAGGATGGAGAATGCTGTCGATTCTGAGTAGAATGAGCCCAAGAGTGTTCAGATTTGAAAGGTTTTCAATATTTATTTTAGAAAACGCCCAAAAAACGGCAAGGATTTCTTTTTCAATATTTTTTTAACGATAAGCGTCATTTATAAAACTATTGATTTAACGCATTGAGGGTACCTATCTATTGGAGGAAATAAGTACATTAAAATTAAATAACTGGCGGAATCTCTGGGAAATACCGTCAAATATTCGCCATTGTAAAACTAACGAAACTTGAGCTAGAAATAGTGCCCAAGAAAATTCAATGTGTGCCTAACAATAATCTGGAGGCCGACACATAATTTTTTTGAATTATGAATTAGATGGAATTTCAGTCAAAGCAAAATGTAACTAATACAATCAGTGTCAAATGTAACAGTAGTAACTCTTAACCCACACTAAATCACACTCCAAAAACATGATAAAAGTCCAAAAAACTTACTTTTATTTAACTTCAACCTGGCATATCATTATCTCCCACGTATATCTGAGGTACGTTTTAATACAGCTATTGTTCTAATAGTTTCCCATGTGACCAGTGTATAGTTTGTAAAAGCCAAAATTGGAGACAAGGACTTAAAGCGTTTGTGATAAGGGATATATTGCAATGGCATGTAAGAAACGCCGTAGTGAGTAACATAGATTTCCTGCTATGGATCCCGCATTATGAAGCATTACACGAAATTCGGCCTCACGACACTCTAAATACACTTATAAATCACTGTAACCTGTGGCTACACAATTCAGAAGCGGTACTGAGAGTGTGAAAGTTTTGATATTAATATAATGATTGTAAGCTTGTTGGTCCGCGCAAAATGAATTGCGAGTAGTAGCATAAGGCGTCTCGCTTGCACTTATCAGTGCGCACTTGTTGTATTTTATCGTTGCAGTGCTGTGGTACATGGTGCTGTGATAAGTGTTTATTTCTAAAATGCCCTTTTGTTTTTGGTGACTCAGCGAGCACTGGTGAAGAGTGACCACAGCCGAAGCCGTTTCGTCCATCAGTCATGAGTAGACAAAGAAGAACATGCGAGGTGATGGCGAATCGTCTTTAATGCACCATCTAGTGGGCGAGTGTTGTTAGTAGTAACGACCTGTACGTGTTGTTTGGATCGTCGTAATGTCAGTACTGATCGTGATTGATATCTTAACTGTTAAGGATTATGGACATTGTTTTGCTATAGTATTTTTGTATTAATGACATGACAATAGCGTAGTGTGAAATGTTACCAATCAGTTGGTCAGCGACTGCAACCTATAAGTGTTTTACCATGAACTAACTTATCTACCTTCGTTCACAGTGTTAAGAGTCACATGGGCCCGCCGATAAAGCCGCTTCCATACAACCAAAGTTACGCTCTCATTGAAAAACGGCATAATTATATATTATCTTATACCTTTAAACAAGCAATTCTTGTATATATATTTATTTATTTATATATTTCGGCGATCTTGGAAATGGCTCTAACGATTTCGATGAAATTTGCTAAATGGGGTTTACTTAAATGTTCATATCAAATTTTGTGTTACTTCAGAATATCGTTTTAGAATGGGAGCGTAACTTAGATTGTATGGGAGCGGTTTTTAGCGAGTTGTCTTAGATTTTCCATCTTTTAGTTGAGGTGATCTGTCTATCATATTGAGTACTATATTATACTGGTTTGAATTATCACAGGATCGCGTCACGGTGGACCGGAACGCGTATGACGCGTATCAGCCGAATCGCTTCCGCGCGAGAAGGAAGCCACGTCTTTGTTTGTCGAGGAAACGCCTTGAGCGAAGGACTGCCGCGCTGCCGTGTCGTCGCTTACTATATTACTTTTATACTTACAATTTTGTGACAATAATTTAATATAAAACATCTAAATAAAGTAAAATTCAGCTACAGGCATTGTCAAAATGAACAATTATAATCCGCCACACGTTTTGTCAAGTAAACTTAACCAAAACGTTTTGACACTACTTGAACCCGGAACAAATGTGCCAGGGTGAAAATGAGGTTTAAAAGGACTTTTGCCTTATTTCACGGGTTTAAGTTCGAAAAAAAAAACATTTGTAGTCGAAGTCGAAGTACATATTTGAAGAATATACATACCTATAGGTACCAATATTTAAATTTTAAGGTTTAAATGTTGTGTGATATCTGTCAGTATGTACCTAACGAAGAAAATGTTATACTTATGTGCAATCTACGAATGACAAAAAAGTACACGTAGGTATACCTACGTATTTTTTTTAAAGGATGGGGTTTCGTCACGCAGGGGGGGTTCACGTATTTTATTAACTAAATACTTATTTCGCAAGGTAATGCAATCTATCAACTCACCGATAACAACAACACTACAAAAGTTCCTAGTGAGCGATAAGCGTGTTTGTTAACACCTCCGACGAGGAAGCGACGATACGCACCAAGGACGCCCCGTATGTGCGTCGACTTTACGACATCAAATTGTCACAACAAAATTAAATGTACGTAGTTAATATGAACCACCGACACCACTGTTCTTTGTTAACAGTCACATGAACCCGCCGCCAAAAAGCCGATCCCATACAATACAATTGAGGTTAAGCTCTCATTAAAAAAAAACATACGTAAAAAAATTAGTAACATTTTTGTTTGAAGAAACGTCACATTTGACACTGACACATCTAATCCATATCGTTTCTAGATCTATTAATTGACATTGTAAATAGTTAATATAGATTAAGTAGGTATAGTTATTAGTTAGTATAGATTTTAAGTAAACAAATATTGTACGCCTGACAGGCAAATTATAGTGAGTCCACTAAAATACATATTATGTAATCCACCTTTCTGTAACACCTATAATTATGCAATAAATGATTATCTTATCTTATCTTATCTTATCTTATCTTATCTTAAAGTTCGAATCGGGCCGTTAGTTTTTGTTGCTAGAAATCGTTGTACTACGAGTAAGTAAAATGGCTGTGGCTAGGTTCATGTGACTCTTAAACGCAAATCCCAACCACATACGACGTGAAATGGATTAGAAAATTGACGGATATTTATATGTTGTCCCTTTCTTACAAATACATAAGTCTAAATGCCGTAATAAAGACAATCGATTAGATAATAGCTAATAATTGAAGCTTGTTGAATAACGCCATTAGAGTTTGAGATAAGGATGTTTCAATTTTATTGATAACATATATGT
The DNA here is from genome assembly GCF_910591565.1 of Cydia splendana. Taxonomy (NCBI): domain Eukaryota; kingdom Metazoa; phylum Arthropoda; class Insecta; order Lepidoptera; family Tortricidae; genus Cydia; species Cydia splendana. Next base: position 403,208 of record NC_085968.1, read on the forward strand.
ATTACTATTATTGACCGAAGCGAAGCGAAGGTCTACGTTTTGACTCGGGCATTTTGCTTTCGTATGTCCGGATGTTCTCCTCTACAGGTCGCAATTCTTAACCGATTCTCGTGAAATTTTGTGACCGAATTTTATGACTAAATAAAATTTTTTTGTCAATCCGGTTTTTGGAAATTTTTAAAAAATGGCGGAGTCGTGATACCTGGCGCCTAAACAAATAGTCGTATCGATATCATAAGACTTTTTTCTTTTTGAAACATGTTTACAGAGTTAATAGCAAAAAATTCAGAAAAAAATTATCGCTGGTTTAGGCGGTATTTAGATATTTAATTTTAACTAATTTTAATTTGAGAAGGAGTAGCTAAATTTCGTCAACCCATCTAAGAACTATTTGGCTCAGTTTGTAAACGTTCGCTTTTTCTGTTTGCACAGAGGGTCTGGGTTCGATCCCCAGTAATTGTATGCTGGGATATTATAACTTTTTGTATTTTTTTACACATAAATTTCGTATTGTTTTTCTTTAATTTACTATACACCGTGTTTTTATTGAATTCCGTTAACTTCGGGGTATAGTTAAGTACGTTTATAAGAACTAAATGGCATAGTTAATTTTCAAAAAAAAAAAATTTTTTTGTTTTCTTTTTTGTTTTTTTTTTGTTTAAAAAGTAATTAAATGTAGCATATAGCGTTGTTGTAACACGGGCATTACATTTAACTCAACCAAACAATTGAAATCTGTGACATATCAATGTCATTTCGTACATCAATCGACCGAGATTGTACTTAAGTTTAGTAGCAAATGTATGAACTCATTCTAAACACTAATCAATATGTAAGCCGGCCCTAAGGCAAGTGTACACGCTTGTAGAGGCCTTATAGTAAAAAAATAAATTATGGATTATCTCCGAAATGGACTTAATTAGAACATCGGTGTCTTTGAGAAAGTTACTTGATTTAAGCTCAGGAATGCACCCTTGAAATTAACGGAAATCAAAAAAAAACACGGTGTATTTAAAGCTCTTAGCACCATGTTATTTCAAGCTCTGCTCGCGAGGTCTACAGCTCACAGAGCCACTAGTGTAGTTAGAATGTGTGTAATTGTTGGTAGTGCAGAGTGAAATAGGTTCTGCCGTCCGATAACGCGCTGGACAGCTAAAACACGACTTTCCGTTTAATCATCCCTCTAATTGCCGCTATCGAATGATCGCACTAACATTCTAAAGCTGGCTACACACGAACAACGTATAAATAAATAAATGGATCCAGCTACGAAAAGATTAAAGGTCCATTAGGGTTCATAAATTAACCTAAAGTAAGTAATTTCATATACCTACTTTCTTTTTGAAATAAAACTATTGAAATGGATTATATGGCGTATATTGAATACATACTACATCCCGACGTTTCGAACCCTTTACAGCATTCGTGGTCAACGGGTGACTGAGGAAAAACTGTACTGTACAAAAACTACCCACTTACAAAATAATGAACCATCAGAAACTATAAATTTTAAGGCCAGTTATACGTGCAAAATTGGTTCATAAGGCTAGTTCTACATTACAACTAGTTCTAGTTTTATCGCGTATTTTTAGCTTTACTTGAAAATATAAATAAAAATTACAGCATAGGATAAATCTACTGCTTCTATTACCTTTGTAGTTTTATTGGGTGTTATTGGGTAAACCCTGATAAATTGTAATCAGATTACTTTACAGATTTTTCTTGCTATATGCCCTGTACGTCATAATTATGAATATATTATACCAGTTGATAATGGATTTTCACAACTTCACACTGCAGGGCATCTAAAAGATAATGAAATTCCAATGATTATCAGAATTCCGTAGAATTCTTAATGCGACAGGTAATTTCCAATAAAATAATGGTTGTCATCGCAACCATAGCGGAATCATCAACATACCTTGAACCGGTTGTGATAAAATCAAGATAAGCCGTTATGTAGTTTGACACAACCACTGCCTTCTGTCACCTGTCCAGTCAAACGTTGAACGGTTATCATCAATGAACGACAGATCGGCAAGATAAAGCCAGAGTAGACCTATAAGAAATAGTTCATCTTAACGGCCTCTTAGCCAGGTCCCGGGTTCGAATCCTGTTAATAATGGTGCGGGCATTAAATTGTGTATTTATCACAAATATTTGTTTTTGACCTATGGATGTCAATGTCGTACAGGACACACACACTGTTGTACCGATCCTTGAGAGCCCTGAATACCCGCTTCTTGAGTCCCATGTCGTAGCGCAAAGGAAGTAACTCATTCCAAATTCTGAACGTTCTAGAAGACTGCTTACTCTTATTATTTGAATACTATAACTCTGTACTCGATACGGCGAACGTGTGTACTCAGCCTAATCGTCAATTACTAGCTTACAAAAACGTGACCTGTCATTTATTGAGCAAACAATTTATTTTGAACCGGAAACTAAATGTTAAAAATATTTGTAGTTTGTGCATTTTCTGTAAAGTTGTCGAACAGGTCGTTAATTGGTAGTTTGAGGGAAAATTGCAATAATTACTATAGGATTAAGGTTCGTCTTAATTTTACGGGAATGGCAAGTCAATTTACTGCGGTTCGTTTATAGTCTTTATATTATTCACTTGATAGATAGAAAGTTCAAGCGTAATAAAGCTTTATTAACGACTCTGTAAGGACGTTATTTTTATTTTTATATTTCCTATCATGTCGATCATTGCCTAATTCCGAATAATGGTAATCTTTTTACCCTGAATACATAACATAACTCATGAACAAATATCTGTCATGAACAAATAAATGCCTTTACAAGGATTTGAACCTGGGACCTCCTTATTCTTAGGTAGGGTCACTACCGACTAGGCTAAGTATGCATGCGGATTTGCCACCTAAAACAGGCAGCCTTTTCATATGATCGTAAATATGATGGAAGCGTGGCATTAGAGTATTGTCCACCCTTTGGTGATACCGGTAATCCGCCATCAATCGTGCGCACAATAGCATTACCCTCCTTTACGGTTTACCCTACTGCGTACGCACAGTGGCACATGGAGCCATGAAGCGAGGTAGCTAAGTAGTGGGCATGCATTGTTAAGAGTCCCACGAACTTAGCCGCCATCATACAATCGAAGTTAGGCTCTCATTTTAAAACGACATTATGAAATAACATGAAGTTTGTCATAAACATTTAAGTAACTTAAATATCTCGTTGCTAGAAATTATAGTACAAAGAAATTAGAGAGCGAATAAAGTTTTATTATACACTAGCGACCCGCCCCGGCTTCGCACGGGTAACAAATTATATTTAAACCTTCCTCAAAAATCACTCTATTAATAGGTGAAAACTGCATGAAAACCCGTTCAGTAGTTTTTGAGTTTATCGCGAACTTACAATACATACAAACAGACAGACGCGACGGGGGACTTTGTTTTATAAGATGTATTAGATAACTTTGGCGTCGTGACTTTCCATATCAACATGTAAAGTTGGTAATATTTTCATGCTGTACGTTATAAGCAGTCTAAAATATGGGTGTTTAAGCAAAAAGATTAAGTTAGGTGTCTAAATAGTTTCGTCACGATCGTCTATCCGTTTGTCATAGTCCATTTTACTCGGCAACTATGAAGCGATTTAACCGGGTTCTAATTTACCTATCGCAATTATTTTTTTCTAATAAAAGCTACCCTATCCAACCCTTCGCACATCGCTCCGTCCCTTATAAGCCCAACACAATGCGCGGACGTCATAACACCCATCGATCAGACCTGATGACGCCCCACACGGCGTCTAATAAAGACTGCATCCCTCAGGGTATCACCACGATATCTTACATTGAATTAAATCGTGTTTGTATTGATACTACGAGCACTGTCCGCATCAACAGTAGCCGATGAAACAACGCGCCAAAAGCATCTGCCACGCTGCAATACTTTTCCAAATATGCGTTATATCTCTACATCGAGTTCAAAAGTATGGCTAACAATTTAATTATACTACCTATAGAAACAATCTCTTTTTGCTAAGCTGTTGTACTTTTGACGCCTAATCTGACTCGCTACTTTTGATGGTGACTGTACCTACCTACCCAACCATACTAAAGTTAGGACATTTAGTTACCTAACATAAGTATCCACTTTTCTTTAGAGCTGGTATGGAAATGTGGGTATTTAAATTAGAGCACTTATTGTACTAATAGATATACTCCGCAAGGTCGTGGCGCTGACAAGACGATCGGGTAATGAGGAGTAAATGAACAGGTTAAAATTAATATAAAAAATACATATCAACCCGAATAATAAAAAATATTTTTAATGGAAAAAAAAACATTTAAATGTTATTGTTTAGGAACGGAGATGTTTTCTAATGGTTTCCAAACTATGATTTGTGCGATAGTTATGTAGTTATGTGTGCTAAACTACGGGTTTATAATGCTTAACAAATACCTTACATTAACTTGACGTTAAATATATCTTCGCTAAGCTTGAATTAAAACTGTACTAGAACCGTTAGCGCCGAAAAAAAGATGCGTTTATATGTTAGTAATTAAAAGTTCGATGGCAGGCGGCAGTTGGAATGGCACGTGTTCCACAATAAACAGTAAGCTTTTATTATCAAAGTTTCCAACATTCAAAAATAGTTCAACACTCAAGACGGCTGACTAGATTATCTCTCTGGTTTTAACCGGATTACATTTCTTTTATTACATATAAAAGTGTTTTATTAGATCTGTTATAATCTACAGCAAACAAGTCAACAACTAAACATCGTACCGCTGACCGTAACACACTTTTTTACACCATTCTAGTATTTTCTGTTGGTGCCTATTTCGCACTATCGTCATTATAACGATCAATCCATTACTCATCATATCAAGAAACTTTACAGTGACATTGTTTGTATCAATGCTGCAGTCGCTGCAATTGTAACGCTGCAACAGCAATGCAGTGGTTTTATCATCCTCATGTAACCTTAAATGATAAGTGACAAAACACTTTACAATATGTATTCATTAAAGCTATACATGATCGTCGTTGCGCTTGTAAATTTCGACATGTGCTCGATTGAAAATCGAAATGGAACCCTGAAACATCTACAGAAGGTTTTCTTTCCTCAAAGTTTGAAGAATTCAGCAGAATTTACTAGCACAACGACGTATTGGTAGTTGGGTATCTACCTGGCAGACTGGCCGTCACGGCAGCACACATCGCGGCCGCGCGTAACGAGGGTCCAGTCAACAGTCACTCTTTACTACTAAAACTGGAATTTAGTAAAATTGCCATGGCACGGCTAACAGCAACATATTGCTTTTTTATTATAATGTCCATACATACATCCGCGAAGAAATTCAAAGGTGTATGTGAAGTCCGCATTGGGCCAGCGTGGGGACTATAGCCTAAACCCTCTCGTGCTTGAGAGGAGGCCTGTGCCCAGCAGTGGGACGTATATAGGCTAAATTATTATTATTATTTATAAATATAATGTATGATTAGGTGGGTAAGACAAACAGGGCCAGATGAGGAGTTTTGCTATGGGCACAAAGAACAGTCAAGGACAATTTATCTACTCACTACAGATATGTCTTGTGGTGGTATATCAAAACAATATGTTTTATCTCGTAGTATCTACCCTTCCCTACTTAATGTCGAATTGTTACTAAAAGCATACTTTATTCAGTCCAGGAACATATTCACTCCTACAAATACTTATTTACTCCGTTGGCACAGGGACCCAAAATGAGACTTGGCCTGCGACACAAGAGAGCGATACTTCTCGGTTCTACGCTACTTCTCGGCAATTGTTCACTCGGAGCCATAGAAGGTAGGATCGTATAGAACTGGTATACGCGTGTCTCCGTGAGGGACAAAACATACGCAAATGCGACACTGTGATTGGTCGAATTCATTTGTTGCCCACCATAATCCACACTAAAAAAACGGTGGGGAACAAATAAAATGTGAGACTGTGACAAGGACAAACAATAATAGCTCTTTCGCTGCTACTCCTACTGAAAGATACATGAGACTATCCCGTTCGGTCACTTCTCCCCACCCTCATACCAGATCCAGTTTTAATACTAGATTCATGCTCGGAGCTCACGCAGATCCACCTCAACCATGTCGCTCCTGCCCCAGGCGTACGACAGGACGTCCCGTCTTTCTGCTAGGCGGCCCAGGTACGCCCTGTCGCATCCCGATCTTTATCTATACTACCAAACCTAATAATGAAGATGATGCCATATCATTTTATTGTGTTGATGCCTATCGTCACTTGCACACAATACCACGGCCATTTCAGCGTACTTGTCAAGCGCTGTCGGAGATCGACGATTATCGGACTATCGTGACGAAATTCGCAGTTGTTCATTAGTGACAACATAATTTACAATTTGATCACCGGTCACCATTGTAGACAAAAAGACAATAGGGAATAAATCACGTTGTCATCGCTTTTTGGTTCTTGATTTATGAGAAGGTAATTTAATGGAATATCACTTAGATTAACTGTAAAATATTTATTACTTAATCATTCTTGAGTCAGTTGGTGACAATATCATTATAATCTGCTTGTTAATTATACTTATTTAATATCCCGATACATTTTTTCTTATCGTTTGGCGTTTTTTGACGTACTATTGACTAAGCTCTTCGGTGGTGTTAAGGAAGGCTCTGAAGGGACTCTATTTTTTCTGTTTTTTTTTATGCCAAACGCTAATATCCCAATTGCTAATATCCCAACTTATAATTATGTACGTTAAAAGGAGTCCACGTAATCTCGGCTATATTTTCATCAGCATTTTCGCAAGGCGCCGCACGCGCAGTAATCGGTTAATATGCGCATGCCATGCACCGCGGCAATTATCGTCGAATACGCGTGCGGGATGATCGGAGCACGGTAATGCTGGCACGATGGTAGGTATTTTACACCGTTTGTTCCTATAAGTTCTACATGTTTTTTTTTAAGTAGAAAAAAATACGCTCTAATTACATATATAATTTGTGTTAAGTAGTAGATTAAATAAAATCCAATCCCAATGAGAGGAGACATGTGCCCAGCCGCAGTGGGCATTATTTTGATTTGGTACCAAAATGTTCAAGATTCCTTTCAATAGACATCAACGCAGACGCTTACAAGGGCTTAAAGCGTGCTTTAATTAGATTTCGTCAAAAACAAACCTCTGTCAAATTTTGTTCCTTAATCTAACAAACAATAATGTCAAAATGACAGACAGGGACAAACGATCAATAAAAACAATAAGAATGCCTTAAGACTAGAGTCCGTAAAAGCTATCTTTGCACCGACTTCTCAAGAAGAAAGTGAGAAAATGTCATTATAAATTTCATATTTTCATTGAAATTTCACATGAATTTAGCTTGGTCCGACTCTATCTTGTTGTACCTGTACAGAAAAACGTCACTATAACAATTTTTCCAAATAGGTATCTTCTAATTCCGCCGAGGTGAGCGGTCGCATTCCGCCGCTGCCTGCGCCCGCGCCGCCAAGGCGACCCACTCGCAGCCCGTAAATAACCAAGTTGTAGCGCATAGAGGCGATAACACACTGCACTTTGATATCACTAAAGATACATACCTTACAGAAAAACATAGTTACATACAATAATAATATCTGAACGAAGATAAACATTAAGAAAGGTATGTTGAGATGGTTTGGACATGTGGAAAGAATGAGTGAAATACAAAGAGAAGATAAGGCGGGAGTTGGAAGGGGTAGACCTCGGCGGACTTTCTCTGATCGTCGGAAATCCTGAAGAAAGGCCAGGTTAAGAACATCCTAAACCGGCGAGCGTGTATGAGGAATGTTATGAAAGTGAAGGAAGCGAAAGAGGTATGTCAGGATTGAGGGAAGTGGACATCCGTGGTCTCTGCCTACCCCTCCGGGAAATAGGCGTGATTATAATTATGTATGTATGTGTAGTAACAATATCCTTAAAAACCAAAAAGCATTTTGCCGACATAACAGTATTCTGCTGCGTCACTTGTTACAATTTAGGATTTGGCTGATTCCCTCGGGACCGCTGTAATACCGTTCGCTCTTGAAATGGTTTCTAAAAGCTGGAAAAGACGGACTGCAACCCGACTGTACGCCGACGTTGCAGTTGGTTTGCAGTCGCAGTATTCATAATTAGAAAAAGTCAGTGAGAAACGAATAAAAAAAATCAAAAATTAAAAATCAATGACTATATCTCATTCCTTGTCTGTCTATGATTAGCTTGAATGCATATAAGAAATTGCGTGCTGCATACATACAATAAATGGTCAATTTAATCATTATACAGGTTAATATAATTATGTAAATCGAGTACGCATTATGTCGGTAGTAATATTATTTGGTTTTAATGCTTTGGGTATTTAACAAGAAAGATGTGATGAGTATTTTTTGTTGATAAAAACCATAATTATTAACAGTTCTATTTTAGCATAGAATACTAGGTCCGTGCAGCACATATGCCACGATTATATAATGGCCAAGAATGTTAATTCTAAGCGATAATAACACAGCACTTAATTGGCCTGTGTGCTCGTAACTTAATGATAATTTATCGGATTGTTTGCAGTAGACGTAGGAAATCTTTGGTATTGCAATGTCATAACTTATACTCCAACGTAAACAGAATTAATACAAACACTCAGTGTCAAGATCATAGTATACTTTAGTGTACCTTCATAAGAAAAGTAGGTAGATAAAATATACTTACCTAGCCCTTAGCCTTATTTTCTAGAGTTAGACCAAGAAATGTCTGCAGCGGTTTTGATAGCCCACGCAGTGCAAGTGTTATTTATACGTCATAATTTCATATACGTTTGACGTTTAATATAACACTTGCACTGCGCGGGCTATCAAAATCGCTGCAGACTTTTCTTGGTCTAACTCTATACGGATTCGATACTAGCCAAGACGACAGATAGATAGAAAACGACAATCGAAACTTAAATAATGTATGGAAATAGTCACGTAACTTTTCATTGTATCTGTCATCCCGATATATTTCCTTTGTTGATGTAAAATTGTCATCTTAGCTAGGCTCCTAACTCAGCATCAATAGGATTTAGAGATAAATACTTTTTAAACTGTGCGTACTCCCGAGGACCCACCTACACATGTACAGTAATCTTATAATATGATATGTCGCAAAGCATAGGTACATATAAACAATGTTAAAGCTAAGATTTTTTTTTGTATTTGATCGCTTTTGATATCAGCGTACCAAGGCAACTGATCCATAGGTGCCTTGGACGCCTCCAGGGGCCTAGTTTTTAAAATGGTTTATCTTTCTTATGATAAGCTGAGTGCTGATGATAGTACCTATAAATACTACCTATGCAATAAGTATTTCTTTTTTCTTTACGGACTTGAGGATATTTTTTATAAGTGCTTATAGACATAAAAAACATCGCATCGTTAATGTTAGTGATATATACAGGAAACATTACGCACAGGCTGCGCTTGCGTCGAAACGACGGAAAATGCAGTTACATAAACAAGCTTATTGCACGTGTATGTCTCCTCCAAGGTCTAGGTGGGAAGAATGAGACATATTCTACAACTATATAGTCATAGGCAGGAGTAGCTAAGCGGACAACGTGTTAAAGAACATCATACGCTTTTGTTTTAACAATAAAGAGGCACAAAAATCATTTCGACCACGTCGCCCCCTTTAGACCAATTAGGAACCAATAGTATCTCGGGCAAAAACCCGTTTAGTAATTAAGGGTGATGTGTAATGATCCCTTATCGACGTTAGCTTCCGCTCTGTTGGCAGGTTGAGGAACGGCAGCCACCAAAATACACACGTAAAAAGATAAAGATAGTTTATTATTCAAGTAGGCATATTAAAATGCGCTTATGAACGTCAAATAAAGCTACACCGGCTCCAACCCTACAACTCTGCCTCGAGAAGTCAAAAAGACAAAAAAAATTGTCATCTCATCTCTAAAATCGAAATAAGCAAATCTAAAGGAGATCGTCGATTTTGGGCCCAGAGTAAACCATCACGTATATGGTACAGATTATTACAGTAATTATATACGCATTTTACTACTGAAAAAGATATAATATTCGGTAAAAATGAAACGGGAATTAGAAATATATAATACAAATAAAAATTGTGTCCATGTGTTACACGTAATAAATAAATATTCATTCATTCATTCATTCATAATTAAAAGACATTATATTATTCATTTCCGTAAATCAATGTATTATATATTAACAAAAGCCTTGCCGTCGTCAACATCTTTATTAGCATTGACATAACGCTTAAATTCACACAAACCGTGAGGTTTTTTCACTAAGGAGTTATAAAATCTCATTGCATTAAACATTAAACTATAAGGTGGGTAGCCTTAAGTCATAGTTGACAAGTGCGTTTCGATACTATTCAAAATATCAGTAGTGTCATTCATTATTTATTTAATATATACCTACTTTTAAATTCTAAATCGACTGTAAAAATGCCTAAAATAAGTAGTTAAGAAATATAGTAATTAGACTTTTTATTTAGTTACATAGTTCGGGAGATTTAAACGATTTCAGAATACGACGATATCATGCTACTTTTATTTAACTAAACGCAACAATTTTTATCAATCTGTCAAATATTTCAAGTAACGCCAACCTTAAATAAACCTTACTTCATTGAAAGAAGATTTAAAATGAATCTGTTCACTCTCCGTAGAAGTATAACAATGAACTTCCGAATAAGATCAAAATATAACTTTTTATTGAACGCGGATACGATTTCAGTTTCATTTACATGTCAGACTTTGTCTATTTTCTTTTAAAAAGTCAAATCACTTTTACAGAATAGTGTGAGTAGTATACGCTTTTGTATATAAAAGTTTTTCTTGTCATGTTCAAGTTTTTATTGCAGTATTTCTCAAAATTCCCGTTATATTTCGCGATTCTGTTTTTATCATCATGATCTAGCAATTATAACGATTTATTTCCTATATATATTACATGTATACGTTCAATTTGCGAGTGGGCCCAAACGCCTAAGAAAATCGACGATCTCCTTTTGTCAGATGATTCAGATGCTATTGTAAATAAAAAAACTGTCAGCCGTATTACGGTGGAAAGATCGTCAGCTGTCGGTAACCCAAGAAACTTTATTGGAGTCAGACAAAATTGACATAATATTTCTAACAGTGAAAGTAGAATAAAACTGTTAAAAAAATGTTTTGTATAGCTGATACCAAGTGCTAGACAAGTTACTCATATTCAATTTTGTCGAAATGATGTTTGGACCATGTGTCGAAAAAATTATATATGTGTATGTCCACAGTTTCAGCAGGTCATAGCGTAAAATTGTCATAGACCTGTCTTGAGATTAGATCTTGCTGATTTCAAAACGAGATCAGATCAATTAAAGCTAACGTTTCAAAGCACTCGACAGTCTCCGACCTTGCCGCGACAGATCGCGCGATAAGTCGGCCTGTCCGACCCGACTTATTGTCACAAACAGTGGACAGATTTAGAGCAGTAGTGCTTATTCCACTTTGATGACTTTACAGTAAACAAAAAACAATTTTGGTAAATATCCTACATTTCAATGCCGATGCTGTCGACGATTTGGTGGCAGTTTTAGGAAGAAAGAAGCTCCTGCCATCCGTAAGCTCGATAGCTGGACGATATTTGGAAGATTGCGGTCCGGGTACCGATTGTGACAAGCGCAGCGAGGCCTATGCTCAGCAGGGGTTGGTGGCATCTCGATGGGATCTACCTACTCAATTTTGCCAAAAAATATCGAATTTATGCGTTAGTGTAATGATAGATGGCTTACTTGCTAGTTTAAAACTTGTTTTAACAGTAGTTTAAAAAAAATGATAATTTGTTAACATATCTTATAAATAATAAGTTAAGATGGAAAAGTCGACTGACCAGCCTATTCGCACTGCTTTTCCTCTGTGCGCTGCGGCCTCTCTATAATCCGAGCCAGTTTTGATGACCCATATCGCGGACACTTGTCGTTCTGACGCAATGGTTTAAGTACTCCATTTGACGTACCTGTAGTCAAACACTGGCGGACCACTTCAATAGCTTGTCACTATAACAATCACGTTGTTATGAAATTCCTTAATGTTGTGACTAGACTTTAAGTTATTATTTTTTTTATATCTATACCATGTCGGTGACAAACAAGCATACGGCCCACCTGATGGTAAGCAGTCACCGTAGCTTATGGACACCTGCAACTCCAGAGGTGTTATATGCGCACATATACATGCACATTCGCATACATATTTGAAAAAGCCGAGATAAACGTTAGAAAGACCATGATCTAATTTAAAATGAGAGCCATCGATTGTACGGGATCGGCTTTTCGGTGGTGGGTTTGTGTAAATCTTAAACAAGTATAAATCGCGAAATGTTAATAATTAAATACTATTATAAATATTATAATTGTAGTACTGTGTAACAAACAAAATTGATTCACTCAATTAGCTATATAAATATGTAATAAATGTAATAATATTTTCCACTTGGCCAATTCGCGCGTGCTACAGATTCAACAGTATTTGTGAATGAATATTCATAACCAATTATAATTATAACGCTGCATAATATATCTACTTGTAGTTAATTATATTAAAGTATGCTTTAATGAATTTCTATCAACAAGTGTGATTGAGCATTGACAAGTGTTTTAAATATATGACTATTTGTGTTTGTATTATTGGAACTAGTTTTTGGTATTTATTTATTGGCTAGCAGTGCATTTACATACCTAACTGTCACTTGATTTAAAAGATACAGAATTTCTTGTATTTCATGTCAACCGACTTTGATAACCACCAGACGAAATCAAAACACAAAGTAACGTATTCAGTGAAGAAAATTTATAAAATATATAGATAATTACCTATTGCTAACCATTAGTAAAACCTATTTCAAAGTGATTAAGGTACACCAGTGTTCAGTTAAAAATGTTTCTGTTAGTAAAAATTATAGGCCTCTTTGGTTCAGCACAGATAAAGACTATCGACACCTATAGCGTCACGTAGCATCAATCAATCATGGCGGTGAACGACCCGACACATATGGGCCCACAATGGCATGACGTCACTAGCAATTGACTGACCATTTTTAACCCTTATTTACTTGTAATAAAGTATAGCAACGGTGAAAATGGGTTGAAGATGGGACGTCTGGAGGACAAAGGAATCGCGGTGATCTGCAAATGGTGGTGCCTAAATATGTGGTTGACATTGAGGGTTGAGTCAGATGTGCGTGAATCAATGTAGTGAAGTTAATGAGTAAATACCTACAAGTTGACACTCTGTTGCACTAGAGTCAGATCGAGCTAATTTATCACAGACAAATGTCAAATCTCTGAAAATTCAATTTGAAGGCTCTCTCTCTTCTTCAAAACCTAACGAGAAAGTTGCATTTTAGCCACAAGAATGGCTAAGTCATTTGATGCAAATTTTGAGTTGAATATACATTCTGGTTGGTGAAATTGATTTAAATGATGACTAATTTAGTTTAAGGGCTTTCTTAAATTATTAAATTCAAACGTATACAAAAAATTCGGACCCTTAAAAAGAGAGCGAGATGAAAAGATAAATTAACTCTTTATGACATTTCATCAACAGAATCAAGACGTTACGTAAAAAGCCGTAATGAGTTTAAAATACCTTAAAGTCAAATCGAGTGATAATTAGAGGTATAAATTACAGTTGGAGCAAAAACTCTTCACTGACCTAACATAGACTTTATCCCTTTGTATTAAGGTTGAAGAATTGTCAGTTAACTGTGACTGATGGTATACATTACAGTTGCGCGTCTTAATTGCAGACGGACAGATACATTGTTTGCTGTGAAGTTGGCGGGACGACGAAGAATGCTGGGCTAGGGTAGATCTACCTATTTGTTTCTATGTATATGATTTTACAAGCTTTTATTTAACTTGCAATGTATGTATGTTCGGGTCAAATCTTGCAAGCTAAATTAGACCCACTATATTATTCGATTGAGCTGAAACTTCGATTCGATTGAGCGACGAGTTGATCTGATGATGGACACAGGAGGTGGCCGTAGGAACTCTGTGGTAAAACAACACAATCTAAGTGTTTTTGGCCTGTTGAAATAACAACATAGTCAGCGATAAAAGATTTTATCAAAAATGTCATGTTTGTCAAAAAACTTATTTATTACATGTAAGCATTTCTATTTAAAGCTGCACCCCCAACTTTTGTGTTAGAATTGGGAATTTTCATATTATTTGCACCCAGAATCACAAAATATTTCCAACCTCACCCCGAATAAAAAAATCTGAATTTTTTTGGTCCATATACTGGCAATTATACACGTTTTCAAGTTTTCAACCTTCAATGACTGTAACAAGATGGACAAACAAAAACAGTTTTTATTATATCAATGATAATGTTATGTGAGTTTCTGGTATGTTTTGTGTTATAATATGGGTCTGTTTTTTTGCCATTTTAGCAGCATTAAGTAGTATAGTGTTATCAAACCTGTTAACCAACAAACATAAAATATCATAGGCACTTTTTATGTAATGATAATTGTTAGCAGTAAAGTGCTAATAAAATTACCTAGAAATTAACTACCAGTATCCCTTATAACCAAGATAATTATATTACTCGTAAGTGTTTTAATTTACAGTAAACATACCATTGTTACCAATTGCACTGTTTCTTAGAAACGGGTGCGCGTGCGATGATGTTCAGACTAGGTTTTTTACTAAGCTAGCCATAGTTAATTGTGAAACATTATGCCTATAGGTCAACAGCTATTTCGTGAAATGTTATGGTTTTCATTTCTTGCTTTTATGTTTAAAGGTGTTTTTATCATGATATCTCTGGCATTTTGTTGTTTACTGATATACCTATAATTATATTTGTTATCATACTTATATTGGATTTTATGTTTTTCTACAAAAAAACATAGTCCATAACAGTAAACTCGGTCATCGAACTCATTAGTTACATATTTTATTTGCCATGTTTCAGATTGTAATTTTTTTTAATAACATAGGTACATATACAGGTACCCAAGTTCATGAGATAACAGCCCGGCTACAGATGGATGGACAGACAGACAGAGAAAGCTTAGTCATGTTCGGGTACGGAACCCTAAAAATGCACCTTTAAATATATTCCGAAATAAATAAGACAAAAGCTATTTATTTTAAAAATTATATATTTTAATATGCGCTGTAACTTTGAGAGTTTAAGAAAATGGAAACGTTCTCGGAAATTCGAGGAAATTTTCATAGGAAATGAGGGAAACTTTTAAGAAACTAACTTATAAACTTTTAGAAAGAAATAAAAATATGCGAAGTTCCCGAAATATTTCCATGTGAATATTTCGCAAATTTTGAAAGTTTCCGACGGCACATCAATAGATTCGATTAGGTGTTGTCTCATAAACATATTTTAAAGCGCCTACAAAATTAAATTGGAACTGTAAACGTTACACGGTATTTTCTACATCCTCATTAATCTGGCGAAGTGTGCCGATGTCAGATCTGCCGAAAGTTTATCTGGCTCCATCGCCTCAAATAGATAACATTAATAAACTAAGGTTACGGTGTCTTCCGCTTGTGACTGCTCATATTGATACCATCAAGTTCAAAGACTCGTTAAATAACGGATTTTGAGAGGCATCTTAATTTCAGTGTTATTTTAACTTTTTAATTCATCTTAAACAAATTAACAGTAATATAGTGTCAAATTAAACTGTTGCAAAACAAATATTATTTATGTACTTCTGTTTACTTACACTTACTCGTAGCTTAATAATTCTCGACATTGTAGGAACAAAACAAGGGAAAACCTTAATTACATATAATCGTGTTTAAAAATAATGTAGTACGAAAAATACATAGGTAAACATAGTAACTAGGCCACAAAGAAAAACATCCAAAATTAGATTAAATTATTCATTATTTATCATTCTACGCAGACAAAGTCACGTAGTATGAGAACAAGATCAAGTCAATTCCGTATGTACTTACATACGGTGTTTTTTTTAAAGTTCAAACCTGAAAAAAAGTATTTGCCAAGTCTTCGGTAGAACATACCTGCTAATTGATAGTCTTGAGCTCTCGGGCCGAAAACTATAAAAGTGATATTAATGGTGGTCGGCGCAGCGACCCCCGACCTGCGCTCGCGCTCACGTTGCGCAAACGGACAAGTAAAAGGCCATTTCTTTTAGCATACTTCTATAATATACTTTTCACAACACCAGGGGGCCTAGCTAAGACGATACTCGTTGATAGAAAATGCCAATCGAAACTTATTTAAAAAATGTATAGAAATAATCACGTGAATTTTCGAAGCATCTGTCATTCCGAGACATCTTTTCTTTTCATTTGGCGTTTGGCGACGAACGATTGTCATCTTAGAAAGGGCTACCTATCTAAGATGCCTAGCCAAGATGCCAATCGTTTACGCTCCGAACGAGACGCTAATGACTCTGTCGCTCTAATACCTATATGTAGAAGAGTGATAGATGAGAGATTACCGTACCGTTCGCTACGGAGTGTAGTATTGTCTTCTTGGCTAAGCCCCCAACTCAGACAATCTCACTTTATTCTTCAGAAATAGTCAGCAAAGTTGCATTTAACCCTCTAAGCTCTAAACCATAATTAGATTCCATAAAATGTTGCCACTGCAATAATTTGTTTGTAAAATAGTAAATTCCTTTTTATAAATAAATACACTAAAATAATTTATTTATTGGTAATTTTACGCCTGTGATTTAAAAAAGTAAGTACTTTTATTTACTTATTTTTACATAAATACAAGACGCGCTAGTAAAAAGTGGCAACATTGTCTTACTTTTTTTGGAATCTAATTATGATTTAGAGTTTAGATTGGCACTGCAACTTGATGAAAAGGTCGGAAACAACATAATTTAATTTTTATCAGATATATTTGTTTTACCAGAATTATTACGACAATTAAGCGTCAATGAGGATTGAACTCATTACTTTAATTATTTTGTGCCCTAGGATGAACTAAACAGATTTCCTATTATTAATTTCAGGTAACAACAGGTTATCTTTTTTCTAAGACAAAAATAATGTCTAACCTATAATTATGGCAACTTAGTAACTTCTCTACTCTTTAGACCTATTTCAAAAACTAAAACAACTCAATCACACCGTGCATTGACCTAAAACCGTGATTAATTTTAACTACGCTCCATACCTTTACTCTTTCAGCGGCTCTCTCTTCACGTTTTATGAAGTCTTTTGTGTCGGTGTCCAGTCTTTCTTGACCTCCCTCGCCCCCCTGGCTCCTTACAAACCTAGTTACACACACGTAAAGGTACGGGTAAGAGGGTTCTGGGTAAACTGGTGGTGTTCAGGTGGTACAATACGGCTGAGACAATGCTTCTGATGAATATGCATGGTGGCATCCGAGCTGCAATTTGGCCACAGTCTTGTAATGACAATGTGACAAAAATAACACGCGTACGCACTAGGACGGTGAAACGGGGTGTTGCTACACTACAGGTTAATATGTACGAAGCATTTTGAAGGAGTTTCTTATGCTACACTTGATACTTTTCCGTCGGATGCCTAGGTACTTGATCCCAGCCTATATGAGGACAAATAAAAAAGTTCCCTAAAGGCACATTTAAGGTCAAATGGAGTGACATTACCAAACTAAACAATTACCTACCTAAGGTACCTACAGCAAAATCAAAAGGAAAGTTTATAGTTTTTAGCAGTCTATAAGTAATGTAAATGGCCCGGGTGTCTGAGTGTGTCTGGTGTTCACTGTGTGTCCCATTCAACCGTAACATGAAAACTACCGAGTTATTTTTATTGAACTGGATGTACATCGTTTAGCCACAGAAAAGCATTTTCTATATTCTTAAGTTAATAGTGTTTTTTTTTATTAGTTAAAACGCTCAGTACCATATCGCAGTGCGTCAGATGACGTAAGCGCACGCGCCTATGCCCGACACCTCCGCTTCCATTACCAGCGGCCCAAATGCTACGTGCGGCAAGCCTAATATATACCGGGTTATAAAAGGGCAACGCACATGTGACATTCTTGACTCAAGCGTCCACAGGCTACTTTGCTGGTTACCTAAAATCGGGTGACCGCACGAGTGTTTATCACAAATGTACGAAGTTAAACAATCGGACCAGATTTGAAAAAAAAAAACACCTCGATTAGAGCCTCATTTCCACTTAAGAGCGCTATTACATTTCGGCGTTGAGCGAGTTTAGGTATTTTACGCGCTGCGGCAGTCCGTGCGAGCTCAGTATGCCGATCCCTTCTGCCACACTCGCACTACAATGATGGATTAAACATTCTTGATCCTTCGCGAAGCATATTGAAATCAACCATAACAACACTAACTGTACTTAACTTTTAAAGTTCTAAAACTGTTATTTGGTAAGTACGAAAATACTAAATGCAGTGCAAATGTACATAGGGGCTGTTCATAAATTACGTCATCTATTTTCCCCACCCCTCAAATCATCCAAAAATCAAGCTTCGGATGAATCTGTTTCCTCCTACGTCATGTTACCATCATCCGATGTCCAGACCCCCCCCCCCCCCCACTCCTCCCATTTGAAACGACGTAATTTATGAATAGCCCCATACTCGTACTTTTGAAGGTATATTACTCGAAAGAAATTATAGGTACCTACTCGCTTATTTACATGTTTCGTCATTGCATTTGGTACCTATAGGTTGTAAAGTTTGTATCAACGAGGGTTTAAAAACGAACTGGTACTGAGGATCTGATGATGATTAAGGTGGTCACGGATACCAATCAACCATGTAGTAACATGATTAGGCTCGTTTGATTCGTCTCAACAAGATCTTTGACACTGAAGATACACAGGGTCTGATGATGGAGCTGGAAGGTGGCCACGGGTACCAGTCTATCATGTAACTAAACAACTTCGTGTTTGGGCTCGTTTGATTCGTCTCAACAAGATCTTTGACACTAGGTGATACTCAGAGTCTGATGATGGAGCTGGCAGGTGGTCACCGGTACCAATCAACCATGCAACTAAACCACTTCGTGTTTAGGCTCGTTTTATTCGTTTCAACAAGATCTTTGACACAAGATAGTACTCAGGGTCTGATGTTGGAGCCGGAAGATGGTCACCGGTACCAATCAACCATGCAACTAAACCACTTCGTGTTTAGGCACGTTTTATTCATCTCAACAAGATCTTTGACACAAGGTAGTACTCAGGGTCTGATGATGGAGCGCGAAGGTGGCGACGGGTACCTGTCTATCATCATCAGCTCCATCATCAGACCCTGAGTAGTATCTTGTGTCAAACATCTTATTGCGACGAATCAAACGAGCCCAAACACGAAGTAGTTCAGTTACATGGTAGACTGGTACCCGTGGCCACAGTCCAGCTCCATCATCAGACCCTGAATACTAACTTGTGTCAAAGATCTTGTTGCGACGAATCGAACGAAGCCAAACACGAAGTGGTTTAGTTGCATGGTTGATTGGTACCGGTGACCACCTTCCGGATCCATCATCAGACCCTCAGTACTACCTTGTGTCAAACATCTTGTTGCGACAAATCAAACGAGCCCAAACACGAAGTGGTTCAGTTACATGGTAGACTGGTACCCGTGGCCACAGTCCAGCTCCATCATCAGACCCTGAGTACTAACTTGTGTCAAAGATCTTGTTGCGACGAATCGAACGAAGCCAAACACGAAGTGGTTTAGTTGCATGGTTGATTGGTACCGGTCACCACCTTCCGGATCCATCATCAGACCCTCAGTACTACCTTGTGTCAAAGATCTTGTTGCGACAAATCAAACGAGCCCAAACACGAAGTGGTTCAGTTACATGGTAGACTGGTACCCGTGGCCACCTTCCAGCTCCATCATCAGATCCTGAGTACTATCTTGTGTCCAAGGTCTTGTTGAGACGAATCAAACGAGCCTAAACACGAAGTGGTTTAGTTGCATGGTTGATTGGTACCGGTGACCACCTTCCGGCTCCAACATCAGACCCTGAGTACTATCTTGTGTCAAAGATCTTATAGAAACGAATAAAACGAGCCTAAACACGAAGTGGTTTAGTGGCATGGTTGATTGGTACCGGTGACCACCTGCCGGCTCCATCATCAGACCCTGAGTACTATCTTGTGTCAAAGATCTTGTTGAGACGAATCAAACGAGCCTAAACACGAAGTGGTTTAGTTGCATGGTTGATTGGTACCGGTGACCACCTTCCGGCTCCATCATCAGACCCTGAGTATTATCCTGTGCCAAAGATCTTGTTGAGACGAATCAAACGAGCCCAAACACGAAGTGGTTTAGTTGCATGGTTGATTGGTACCGGTGACCACCTTCCGGCTCCATCATCAGACCCTGAGTACTATCTTAAGTCAAAGATCTTGTTGAGACGAATAAAACGAGCCTAAACACGAAGTGGTTTAGTTGCATTGTTGATTGGTACTGGTGACCACCTTCCGGCTCCATCATCAGACCCTGAGTACTATCTTAAGTCAAAGATCTTGTTGAGCCGAATCAAACGAGCCCAAACACGAAGTGGTTTAGTTGCATGGTTGATTGGTACCGGTGACCACCTTCCGGCTCCATCATCAGACCCTGAGTACTATCTTGTGTCAAAGATCTTGTTGAGATGAATAAAACGAGCCTAAACACGAAGTGGTTTAGTTGCATGGTTGATTGGTACCGGTGACCACCTTCCGGCTCCATCATCAGACCCTGAGTACTATCTTGTGTCAAAGATCTTGTTGAGATGAATAAAACGAGCCTAAACACGAAGTGGTTTAGTTGCATGGTTGATTGGTACCGGTGACCACCTTCCGGCTCCAACATCAGACCCTGAGTACTATCTTGTGTCAAAGATCTTATAGAAACGAATAAAACGAGCCTAAACACGAAGTGGTTTAGTGGCATGGTTGATTGGTACCGGTGACCACCTGCCGGCTCCATCATCAGACCCTGAGTACTATCTTGTGTCAAAGATCTTGTTGAGACGAATCAAACGAGCCTAAACACGAAGTGGTTTAGTTGCATGGTTGATTGGTACCGGTGACCACCTTCCGGCTCCATCATCAGACCCTGAGTATTATCCTGTGCCAAAGATCTTGTTGAGACGAATCAAACGAGCCCAAACACGAAGTGGTTTAGTTGCATGGTTGATTGGTACCGGTGACCACCTTCCGGCTCCATCATCAGACCCTGAGTACTATCTTAAGTCAAAGATCTTGTTGAGACGAATAAAACGAGCCTAAACACGAAGTGGTTTAGTTGCATTGTTGATTGGTACTGGTGACCACCTTCCGGCTCCATCATCAGACCCTGAGTACTATCTTGTGTCAAAGATCTTGTTGAGATGAATAAAACGAGCCTAAACACGAAGTGGTTTAGTTGCATGGTTGATTGGTACCGGTGACCACCTTCCGGCTCCATCATCAGACCCTGAGTACTATCTTGTGTCAAAGATCTTATAGAAACGAATAAAACGAGCCTAAACACGAAGTGGTTTAGTGGCATGGTTGATTGGTACCGGTGACCACCTGCCGGCTCCATCATCAGACCCTGAGTACTATCTTGTGTCAAAGATCTTGTTGAGACGAATCAAACGAGCCTAAACACGAAGTGGTTTAGTTGCATGGTTGATTGGTACCGGTGACCACCTTCCGGCTCCATCATCAGACCCTGAGTATTATCCTGTGCCAAAGATCTTGTTGAGACGAATCAAACGAGCCCAAACACGAAGTGGTTTAGTTGCATGGTTGATTGGTACCGGTGACCACCTTCCGGCTCCATCATCAGACCCTGAGTACTATCTTAAGTCAAAGATCTTGTTGAGACGAATAAAACGAGCCTAAACACGAAGTGGTTTAGTTGCATTGTTGATTGGTACTGGTGACCACCTTCCGGCTCCATCATCAGACCCTGAGTACTATCTTAAGTCAAAGATCTTGTTGAGCCGAATCAAACGAGCCCAAACACGAAGTGGTTTAGTTGCATGGTTGATTGGTACCGGTGACCACCTTCCGGCTCCATCATCAGACCCTGAGTACTATCTTGTGTCAAAGATCTTGTTGAGATGAATAAAACGAGCCTAAACACGAAGTGGTTTAGTTACATGGTTGATTGGTACCGGTGACCACCTTCCGGCTCCATCATCAGACCCTGAGTACTATCTTGTGTCAAAGATCTTGTTGAGATGAATAAAACGAGCCTAAACACGAAGTGGTTTAGTTGCATGGTTGATTGGTACCGGTGACCACCTTCCGGCTCCAACATCAGACCCTGAGTACTATCTTGTGTCAAAGATCTTATAGAAACGAATAAAACGAGCCTAAACACGAAGTGGTTTAGTGGCATGGTTGATTGGTACCGGTGACCACCTGCCGGCTCCATCATCAGACCCTGAGTACTATCTTGTGTCAAAGATCTTGTTGAGACGAATCAAACGAGCCTAAACACGAAGTGGTTTAGTTGCATGGTTGATTGGTACCGGTGACCACCTTCCGGCTCCATCATCAGACCCTGAGTATTATCCTGTGCCAAAGATCTTGTTGAGACGAATCAAACGAGCCCAAACACGAAGTGGTTTAGTTGCATGGTTGATTGGTACCGGTGACCACCTTCCGGCTCCATCATCAGACCCTGAGTACTATCTTAAGTCAAAGATCTTGTTGAGACGAATAAAACGAGCCTAAACACGAAGTGGTTTAGTTGCATTGTTGATTGGTACTGGTGACCACCTTCCGGCTCCATCATCAGACCCTGAGTACTATCTTGTGTCAAAGATCTTGTTGAGATGAATAAAACGAGCCTAAACACGAAGTGGTTTAGTTGCATGGTTGATTGGTACCGGTGACCACCTTCCGGCTCCATCATCAGACCCTGAGTACTATCTTGTGTCAAAGATCTTGTTGAGATGAATAAAACGAGCCTAAACACGAAGTGGTTTAGTTGCATGGTTGATTGGTACCGGTGACCACCTTCCGGCTCCAACATCAGACCCTGAGTACTATCTTGTGTCAAAGATCTTATAGAAACGAATAAAACGAGCCTAAACACGAAGTGGTTTAGTGGCATGGTTGATTGGTACCGGTGACCACCTGCCGGCTCCATCATCAGACCCTGAGTACTATCTTGTGTCAAAGATCTTGTTGAGACGAATCAAACGAGCCTAAACACGAAGTGGTTTAGTTGCATGGTTGATTGGTACCGGTGACCACCTTCCGGCTCCATCATCAGACCCTGAGTATTATCCTGTGCCAAAGATCTTGTTGAGACGAATCAAACGAGCCCAAACACGAAGTGGTTTAGTTGCATGGTTGATTGGTACCGGTGACCACCTTCCGGCTCCATCATCAGACCCTGAGTACTATCTTAAGTCAAAGATCTTGTTGAGCCGAATCAAACGAGCCCAAACACGAAGTGGTTTAGTTGCATGGTTGATTGGTACCGGTGACCACCTTCCGGCTCCATCATCAGACCCTGAGTACTATCTTGTGTCAAAGATCTTGTTGAGATGAATAAAACGAGCCTAAACACGAAGTGGTTTAGTTGCATGGTTGATTGGTACCGGTGACCACCTTCCGGCTCCATCATCAGACCCTGAGTACTATCTTGAGTCAAATAAATACATATAGAATGTCAGGTCGTTTCAAATATTTTTAATCCTGTCCGGTAGTTTATTAAACTGTACCATTATAAATTATAATACTATAAAAACAGTGCTAGGATCAAAGTCTCTCGTTGCGGTTTACACGCACACAGTATAGCGTTTTACACGGCGCCCGCCGCACACAATGATAAAAAACCTCGTCGTCGCCGTTGAAAATGTGCGGAGCCGACCGACACACGTCCTGCCTCTACAAGCTCTGCCGCGGCACTGAGCTGGCGCAGCGCGCGTCATCGGTAATATAGAGTAGTTTTCAAAAAATTGCCAAAAAATTATAGTAGAATTTCATAAACACTAATGTATACCAACAGTATAAGCAAACGTTGCAGATTGCTTGAGTATGAAAATGACTTCGATATTAAGTAGATTTTCGTAGGAATTGACACTTGTTTCGGAGAGAAAATCGAGTTCGTTTTACTTTGATTTTCTCTTTCTCAAAGGTATGTAGGAAAAATATAGTTTGATATGCCTAAAGTACAGGGTATTAGTAATACAAAATAGCCAGGTTTAGCAGAGTAAAATTCTCAACATTTCCAAATAAGAGCTCGCCATTCAGTGCTTCACGGGGTTTTTCGGAAACGACCATCAGAAAAAAAATCATTACTAATTTAATAAGTCCTTTTTCTAATATTTACAACGATATTTATAAAGATAAGAAGACGCTTTTACTGGAACAAGTACTCATTGTTTCTAATAATGAGCGCAAAGTCCTGAATTTCGTCGACTAGTATCATCAATTTTGCATTATTTCGACTTTTCTTGTAAGAGCGCTCTTAAGGCTGTGTTTCCACCAGAGATATGCGAGGATTCAAATTGCGTAGCGAGGAATGTGTTTGTTAACAACCAATGAAATTACTACATGCTGATGAACTAGGAAAACAAATGAAGTGATTCTATTGGTTCTTAACAAACACATCCCTCGCTACGCGTCCTAGCACATCTCTGGTGGAAACCCAACCATTGTGTCCTAAAAATTCTGCTTGAAAAAAAATACAAAAAGATGAAGTTAGTGTTGATTATTTTTGCCTTAATATTATATAATTGTGTCCTATAAATGATTACAGTCTATCAACGCCGAAAAGACAATGAATGTTATAAAATAGGAACTAAGTAAAAATAAAAACATGACCGAGGATTGCTTGAACTTTTATCCGTATAGGTTTTATAATAATATGATAAATAAATAAGTATAGTTCCCTATAAAAAGCCCTACTATATATTGTCTCATAGAAGCATTAAGCACGACTACTAGCGCCATCTATCGCGAAACTTGGCAGCTGCATTGATCAATCAATTACTACTACTAGTAACCCTTTAATAGGATAGGATAGTATGTAACAAATTTTTTGAAAAATTTAATCTGAGATTTTATAGATAAATCCGTCAAATTTATGATGATACCGCCAATGTCTAAAGTTAGTGTGATCGTAAAGCATGACGTTGTTCGGTAGTTGCCTTTATTAAAGTCAAAAGTGATAGCTGGACTTTAGCTTTTGATTAAACGCCTTTCAAGATTAGGTATATTCTTCATCAGCTGCACACTTCCACGTCAGTTCACTGCATACTGAGTTAACAATATTACACTTTAAACAACATTAGCAAGCCAAAAAAACGTTCTTGATACGATATTTTGAAGTTCAACCGAAAACCGGGAAACAAATATTTTCATCACTGCGAAAAGTTACGAAGTGGTACAGAAAAAAAATCCTTGTACCTAATATACAATTAACTAGGTAACGGATATCGCCATTTACGATACAATCAAGTCAAAAAACGTCATTATAGGTAGTGGTAGTATTGACTACCCATTACTGCCCTTTCAACTCTGCCATCTGCCCCGTTACGTCGCAAAAAACCGACGGAAACATACATTTGCAATGCAAATATCGCATTCCTTCAGTAGGGACAAACATTGACTCACTCCAAAAGGGTTGAGCACTTTAGTAGCGGAACCACACTTATTACTTTATTCAAATAAAACTGAATTAGCATATAAATATCAAGTGATTTTTTGAATATCGATGCTTTGGTAATTTATAGTCATATTTGCATGATTTCAGAGCAGCTGGTGTGAGTTAGCGATTTATTTGTTAGACATTAGATAGGCTTTTCTTTTTAGTTGATTTATTGATCATTCAATGTACCTATATTTTAGCTACATATTGGCACCGCAAAGTGACGTACGGCTTACATTGCTTGCTCATAAACACCTAAATCCTTCTACGTATTTAAAATTTATTGCACAAAATACAAAATAGAATTTGTAAACGTAATGCCTAATGGCATTCTTTAGCAGTCAACTATCAGGCTAAACACACACACAGTATGTTGCTAGTGATACCTACCATCGAATGATATTCAAAACATTGATGTCTGCCAGTCGGATGTTGAGAGTATTATGAACCATCTTTGGAATAAAATAATCTTTAGTTATCATACACGAACTGATTGCAACCTGTATTGCAATGATATCTTAATTTACAGCCCTATTGTATTGCATTAAAATCTTAATCTATAATAGGGCTACATATTAAAGCATTGTCCGCCAGTCAAGAAGGGATCTTCTCATCTGTTTAAAAAGGAATACATAAGTACATAAGTACATCAGATGTTATACATATATTATAAAAAAATAACCTGACAGTACTAAATTAATTAAATACATTCAGAGAACTATATTTTTTTAAATCTTCATTTAAATATTTTATGTTACCATGGCCACAAAATCTTTTTCTCTCAGATATACTTACTTATACGAAACTCTATTCTCGAGTATTACCTACTCTTATTTTACAAAATTACGTAAAAGTTAAATGATTCAGCTAATATAATAAAGAAACCTAATGATAATCAAACAGCAGCTGCTAAACAATTTGGCCACAATTTATATTGCAAACTGTTCCACCTTTACCATTCTCATGCTAATCGTCCAAAAAGCTTCGATTGGAATCAATGCATTCGCATAATTCTCCTATAAATCATACCAATAATGCTAATTTTACTATCAAACGTTTACAAAGATAAATTGTTTGTCGTCTGTTACTATATTTATGTGTTTTTCCCTTCAACATTCCGCTTTCTAGCATACGGCACCGTTATATTTATATCTAACATCGCTACTTAATTATCAGTCCAAACATCGAAAAACATGTCAACACGGCATCCGTGTACAAATTGCCATTTAAGATACTAATCATACGATTATTTTTAATCGTTTTAGAAACAATGGGAGCGGCCCATCGATAAATTTGCTAAATAATAGTTATCGAAAATAAGTCCAAAACATTATTGTGGTCCGGAAAGCATAAAAATATTTCAAATTGTCAAGACAATAGAGCGGAGACAATGGCTCGGCGCAAAAAGGGGCCAAGTGTTTTTTCTTTAAAAAAGCGTGTTTTTTTGCGAAGGGCCGTCGACAACAATCGGTGTACCGCCCTTTTTGGTGGGTATTGATTTTTTTTGAATAACGGATCTGAGGTTTGTTTATTTTGTCCGTTTGCATTATGGGTAATGGGCTTTTACTGCGGGATGATGGCGATGAACGCAAAGGGTTACCGAAATGACGGCAAGATGCTCTAATTACCTTACGTTTGAAGGTGTCACAAAAACTCACATTAAATTTAAGTGCCTACAAAGATTGCGCTGTTAGATTTTTTATTTTTAATTACCTATCCGCATTTTTTGTTTTATTTTTATCTAATAGTTTACACAGCTGTATCTTCATGTCATGTATTTTTATCTATGTACAAAAATCAAAAATCCTAACCCTCAATATATATTTAACAACCTACCAAACTACTTAACATACAAGCTTCCTTTCAAAATACCTGGATTCCTTTAATAACAAAATGTGTTAACCCCAAAGCAGTGTAAATCCATACAAACGACGTAGTTTGCATCACAAAGATGCGCCCGCGACG
Source organism: Cydia splendana (assembly GCF_910591565.1). Taxonomy (NCBI): domain Eukaryota; kingdom Metazoa; phylum Arthropoda; class Insecta; order Lepidoptera; family Tortricidae; genus Cydia; species Cydia splendana. The sequence continues at coordinate 430,798 of NC_085968.1, forward strand.
CGCGACCCGCCAAGGTGGCAACCGCTAACGGACCAACAACCGTTTCCGAAAACCGTAAAGGAAGTAATTACATATTCTAATCCAGCCCGGTTCATGTGTCACCGGGGCACAATAAAAACGCAACAAAATGCCTCTAACGGTAAGACGGGCCTGAGAAAAAAATATATCAAGAACCGCATTTCCAAACAAGCAACTACGAAAAAAAAATGGCATACTTACTTATTAATCCGTAAAAAATCATCAATACCATTTATCAAATATCCACCGTAACGAAATGTAGCAAAGCTCAATCTCGATTAATAGCTCCCCCGTGTGTGGCAACAAAATTTATGCACGCATTTGCATAATGTGCATAGCCCCTAAATTTTATTGTGTAAAAAAATAGGATGGGTAGAACTTTTTTGCATAAATTCTTACAAAGGAAACGGGTTAAACTATTGAGGAAGTAGATCCGCTCCCATCGAGGTCTCCGAATCAAAGTTCAAAAGTGCATCCGCACAAAAAAGGACCCTAAAATAAATGAATAGAAAATAAAATTGCAAAAATCGTGAATTGGCGTTACGGTCTTTTGCGAGCGCACCCCTCGCGGACGCATAATAGAGCACAATGTACCTGACTATAATTTATGCGAGAATATTAAGAGAAATGTACCTGCCCTTTTTTGAATGTTAAGTGCAACCTAACCCCTGACATTATTGAATAGGGTTAAGATACTATTTGAAAAAGAATAATACAAAAAATGCAAATAAACTGTCCCAAGTTCGCGAGGGGTACAGGTATAAAAAAAAATCGCACCGGGAAGCAAGTATCGCATTTATTGTTAGCAAAATGTTTGCAACATTTGGGGTTCTTCATGGGCGCCAGCACTTGTCATCTTGGCGTATAATTTGGGTGTGTACGGGCCCTTTTCTTATGCATATGCGTGAGGGGTGGCGCATAGATAATTCTCTTTTTAATAGCGTTTTTTTATTATGCTCCGTATGCAAAGATTTATTGTCGTAGTTCGGGATGTGCGTGAGAATGCCGGGAGACTGGGTAGATAATCGAATTTGCCTATAGCATCCCTAAGCAACCCTTTGATATCGATTGAAAGGATCCTGGGAAAAGATGTATATTCAAACAAGGTGTCATCATGCTGAATATCGATTGCCGTTGGTTCCTTTATAAACCCTGGGAATGATAGTATGAATAGGAAGATCGGTCGGTTTTTGCATAATCTATTAGTTTGGTCACATTGTTGCGAGTAACGGAATTTCTTAAAGGGTTGATCGTTAAAAAATCGGAACCGTTACATTTTTTCCGGCTACTGTCCATTTGTGAGGCACTTTTTGTGCGTATTTTATAACTGTTTTATGTGTATCCGAGTGTTTTGTCCTACTGAAAGATATGATGGCATAGCAGTAACAAACTATTTTGTTACTACTTACACAAAAATTGGGACTTGAGAACTGTGTTACACCACACCGACCAACCAGGTCTATTTATAACAACAACATCGGTTTTAGGATATTGATCTTTTTTTTTCAGTTTAGCTTAGACTTCGTTTTTTTTATTACATACTCAATTTCGTCTATTACATAGTTGTTTTGTGTAGGTATCTAGCTAGAATATTTATATTAAATTCCTGTTTATATTAATATTATGTAAAGTAAATACGATAAATTGCAATTTAGTTTCTTTGTTTTTGCTCGTAATATAAATTACACTGATTAAATATGTGTATTAATAAAAAGCTATTAAGAAGTCGTAAATGTAGTTGTAAAATAGTAAAATTAGCCAGTCGTTATTTATATTGGCAAATGTGGTTTACCTTTATTACACGTGTGGTTTATGTTAATCATATGCGTTGTAGTAGGTAAACTAAACGTATCTAATTATTATTAAAATATACATATATTCGTAACGTCACGCGTTAGTTTTATCAGAGTTGTTTTAATAAAATATTGATGATTATGTATTGGATGTAAGGGAGAACAAATATCACCTCAGTGCTCCCACCAACCTGACCTGCTCGTGGTGCATCCTGCCGGACAACAGACGAGGCTCTGGACCGACTGATGGCGGTATAACCATTTGTAAACAAGCGTAGCAAAATCCAACAGACCAGTGTCGGGCAGCAGTGACACTGGTGCGATATGTTACGCTCTGCGATCGCCAACCCGCCTGCCCAGCGTGGCGATTATGGGCAAAGCCTCCATGGAAGCACACCAAAGACCACGGCCCCCAGTTCCCGGTTGCCCTGTCGTCCGGGACCATGGCGGCGGTCTCGGTAACGGTAGGGTAGGGGGTGCGAAGAATCGCCGGGTGACGGAAGGCCGCCACAAACAACTGACCTTGGCGACGTACAACGGACGCACGCTACGGCTGGATGAGCACCTGGCACAACTCGAAGAAGAACTCGGAAGGATAAGGTGGCACATTCTGGGACTATGCGAAGTCCGAAGACAGGGGGAGGACACAGTAACCCTTGAATCGGGCCACCTTATGTACTTTCGAGAGGGAGACCAGCTATCCCAAGGTGGCGTAGGGTTCCTGGTAAACAAAGCCCTCTGTGACAACGTCGTAGAAATGTCGAGTGTGTCGAGCAGGGTTGCGTACCTCATAATTAAGCTCAATGAGAGATACAGCCTCAAGGTGGTACAGGTTTACGCACCGACCTCGACACACACGGACGAAGAAGTGGAAGATATGTACGATGACATATCGAAGGCCCTACATCGCACCACCAAGGCCCACTTCAACGTTGTCATGGGTGATTTCAACGCTAAAGTGGGAGTACAGAATTGCAGCGAGTCGGTAGTAGGATCCCATGGTTTTGGTAGCCGGAATCATAGGGGGCAAATGCTTGTCAACTTCCTCGAGAGAGAGGGGCTTTTCTTGATGAATTCGTTCTTCAAGAAAAGGCCCCAAAGGAAGTGGACATGGCGGAGCCCCGATACTATGACAAGAAACGAGATCGACTTCATCATAACCGACAAAAAGCATATATTCAGAGACGTCTCAGTGATCAACAGGTTCAACACCGGTAGTGATCACCGACTTGTTAGAGGCTCTCTGAATATCAACTATAAGCTCGAACGTGTCCGTTTGATGAAGTCCAGGCTCCGACCTAGCCTGCTCCAAACCATGGTAGGATCTGAAGCATTCCAGTCGAACCTGGAGAACCGATTCGCTGCCGTGGAAACCACAAATGCCGTTGACATAAACCAGACCCTCAAGAATGTGGTTGGAATCCTCAGGGATGAAGGTACGAGATTTTGCGAAGTACAGCGTAAAGCCGGGAGGTCGAAGCTTTCGGAGGAAACCCTCAGGCTCATGAAGGTACGACGGGAAGACCCACCTGCCACTTCGTCAGAGCGACGGGCTCTAAACAAGAGGATTGGCAAACTAGTACGACGTGACCTCCGGTGCGCCAATACACGCTTCATTGAGCAAGCGATTGAGCAGAATCGGGGGTCAAAAGTTTTTGTCCAGTCCCTTGGAAGAAGCCACCTGACGAAGCTGACCACAACTGGTGGGGCTGTTGTATCGTCCCGGTCGGGGATTCTCTCTGAAATCGAATCCTTCTATGGCCAGCTATACGCTTCGCATGCATCTCAACCAGATCCCGAAAATGAGGATTCTAGAGCCACATTGATCCGCCACTTTACCGAAGACTTGCCAGAAATCAGCACTGACGAAATCGAGATGGCCCTCAGACAGCTAAAAAATGGAAGAGCCCCCGGCGAGGACGGCGTTACAACTGAGCTTCTGAAAGCGGGAGGCAAACCTGCACTGAAGGAGCTCCAGAACATCTTTAACGCCGTTCTCTTCGATGGGAAAACTCCAGAGGTGTGGAGTAGGAGTGTTGTCGTGCTGTTCTTCAAAAAGGGAAATAAGGCCCTATTGAAGAACTACCGACCCATTTCGCTCCTAAGCCACATCTACAAGCTGTTTTCGAGGGTCATCACGAACCGCCTAGCACGAAGACTCGACGAATTTCAGCCACCGGAGCAGGCCGGATTTCGAGGAGGATACGGCACCATAGACCACATCTTCACAGTGCGGCAGATTATACAGAAGACTGAAGAGTATAATCGGCCCCTGTGCTTAGCATTTGTGGACTATGAGAAAGCCTTTGACTCCATTGAAGTTTGGGCTGTTCTGGATTCCCTGCAGCGATGCCAAGTCGACTGGCGATATATCCAAGTGTTGAGATGTCTGTACAACGCAGCTACCATGGCCGTCCAAGTCCAAAACCAGCAGACTAAGGCTATCCCCATGCATCGTGGTGTGAGACAAGGGGATGTGATTTCCCCCAAATTGTTCACAAATGCATTGGAGGATATGTTTAAAACGCTCGACTGGAAGGAACATGGTATTAACATTAATGGCGAATACATCTCACACTTGCGATTTGCGGACGACATCGTCATCATGGCTGAGACGTTGCAGGATTTAGAGCATATGCTGACCGGTCTAGCTGATTCTTCTCAACGCATAGGTCTCCGGATGAATTTGGACAAAACGAAAGTTATGTTCAACGAACGTGTTGCTCCGGGACCTATTGCAGTACAAGGGGCTGTTCTCGAGGTTGTTCAGGAATACGTCTACCTCGGGCAAATACTGCAGTTAGGAAGGAACAACTTCGAGAAAGAGTCGAATAGAAGGATACAGCTGGGCTGGGCAGCATATGGGAAGCTGCGTCGAGTCATCACGTCATCAATCCCACAAAGTCTGAAGACAAAAGTCTTCAATCAGTGCGTCCTACCCGTGATGACATACGGAGCCGAAACGTGGACACTCACGGTAGGACTGGTCCATAAATTCAAAGTCGCTCAGCGAGCTATGGAAAGGGCTATGCTCGGAGTCTCTCTGAGGGATCGTATTCGAAATGAAGTCATCCGTCAGAGAACTAAAGTCGTCGACATAGCCCACCGGATTAGCAAGCTGAAGTGGCAGTGGGCCGGTCATATTAGCCGTAGAACCGATAACCGTTGGGGTAGGCGAGTTCTGGAGTGGAGACCGCGCATCGGCAAACGTAGCGTAGGACGCCCTCAGACTAGATGGAGCGATGACCTTCGCAAGGCGGCTGGCAAGAGCTGGATCAGAGTTGCCGCAAATCGTGCTCAATGGCGTGCAATAGGAGAGGCCTATGTCCAGCAGTGGACGAGAGTAGGCTGATGATGATGATGATGATGATGATGATGATTATGTATTATCTATTTTAGTTTTTAATGTATCTAAGTTTCGAAATTAAACTTTCGTGAGACATATTTTAAACTGCGAACAGCGACTAAAAATTCAAGTGAGGGAAACCGTTGTCGTCTAAACAGTATCTAAGTTTATTTTTATACTCATTTCTTCATTGCCTTGAAATAATTTAATTTAATTTACGTAGTACCCGACAGACATAATTTAATAATGCGCACCCTGTTATCAAAAACGGTTCCTCCATTTTCACGAAATTTACTTATCTTAAATGTTCATTCATTGCGTACTCAAGTTAAAAAGCTCGAGGCCAATCTAAGCTATGTATTTACCGACAAGCACGAGCTAAATGAACGCGCGAATGATAACAAAATTATATCATTTGATGTCAAAATGATATCATTTTCACATCATTATCACCTAAGTTTGAATTGGTCCCATGCACGGATATGATGGTCGTTCTTGTCTACGTGACAGCGTGATAAAACGGTATCCGTCACTTTCTTCCGCGCTCGTTAAAAAGTGACGGATGTTTTGTCACGTGTATAAAGCCATCCATAATATGCCTGCTGTAGGACTAAGATGGTCGGCTCTTTATCATTTGTCACCATTCCTGTCACGTTCTAACAAATATGTAAGTGCGAATGTGACACATGGCATGAAAAGTGATAAAAATGCGACCATGATACCGCTTCTGATCTAATTCATTGTTCTATCTCTCACACATGGCCAGCGACAATTTAATATCTTTATTGCAAAGCAAAAACACCGAAACTACCAAACGAATCTAAAACCCAATATTCCAATCAAAAAAACACCTTTACCAATTTTTACCGCTCAGTCGGTGCCATCCACACTTTTAACCTTTCATCAACCTTATTACAAGGGCATAAGACACACCATTGGTCGGTTAAGAGAGTCGGTACGTAGTCAAAGGGTTGCTCCAGTTTTTGCCCACTGTGTACCAAAACAAACAGTGGCCATTGATATTGTGCAGTTTGGACACGGAACAATAGGGAGGTTGGCAAAAACTTGTTGTAAAGATTGTGTTGCAATGAGTTAGGAATACAGGGTGACCAAAAATGATTTTGAATACATCATGAAGAATAAATGTATATTTTTAACTTAATAAGTATAAGTACCTGAACAGAGAAAGCCGAATTATAGTACCTGAACTGCTAGATAGTAAAATAAATATTTTCAAATAAATTCGATGTAGTGGAACAAACCTATATATGAAACTACGATTAGTAAATGCTTAACTTATTACGAAATCTCTTCTGAAGTTATATTCTAATTTAGCTTTTTTTTAATAATTAAATTATTTACGCTAATAATAAAACAAATTGTTAATTTTTATCAAGCGGATAAAAAAAATGTTTACAACGGTAAAATTATGTATAGTACGGAAATAAAATAAGATAAAATATATTATTAGTAAAACATGGAAACATAGAACGCGTAGCCGTAAACATATTATATGGAATTTTACTGTAGATACCTACGTCAGAGTCTAAAGAAAAATATTATTGTGATTTATAATAAATAATTAGCAGTGCTCTACTTGACCACCAAAACCAGAATTGTAAACCAGAATTAATAAAGTTCACAGTCACACACGGAAAAGAAATTCGTGATTTACTTTTACCTTAGTTTTGTCATTAATTTGATGCGAATAGTGTCTCTAGAAACACTCAGATTAGTTGTCAGCAGCTTTTATACAAACTTAAAGGAATTTAAAGAAAATGACGTAGACCTTAAGAAAATGGGTTAAGGTTGACCTTTGCTAAACCGAACTGTAGACTGGTTTGACGCGACTCCTAATCAATAGTTGAATTAATTTATAATTTGTTAATGTATTCTAATAGAGATCACGCTGTTTATGGTTTTGGTCTAATTCTGCCTAAATTCCGGCTTTCTCTGTCCAGTGCCGCGGAGTATTGAAGTGAGCGGAGTTGACTACTGATATAAAACGTTTTTGTATTCTTGCTATTTTTGCTACGGATCCTTTCAAATGTTAATTGTTTTTTTTATAGGTAGACTATTATTATATTAAAATTTGGCTTATTTTCAAATATAAACAACCCTATTGTAATTTCACATGCTGAAAACATTTTAAATAAAAAATGTGGTGCGAACATCTTAAGGGTGCGTAATTAGCATACCTATTAACTTGACACCACAACACAATAGACACAATGCAGTATTCGTTTTGTCTTAATAATTACGTAATACTGTTTTAATTAGTATATTTTTCTCGCTGAATACAATACAAGTGTAGGATGCCTCTATTTTTGGTCAAACAAAATGACACATGGAAACAAAAGAAGTTATTAATTAAATAGTAAAGTAGTGGTTATAGGCATGTAGTAGTGGTAGAACGTATTTTTATTTTTGCATAAATATTTATATTTAAATAAATATTACGGGACAATCTTCCACAAATCGACCTAGCCTCACAGTAAACTCAATAAGGCTTGTGTTGTGGGTATAGATGAATAGGTACTTAAATACACAGAAAACATCCATAACTCAGGAATAAATATCTGTGATGAACGCACAAATAAATGCCCATATCAGGATTGTTTAGTTTATAGTGTTATGTTTTAGTGTTTGAAAATAAATACATAGCTGAAATAACAAACGTCAAGCATCTCCAAGAACATGTAATGGAACATTTTACATACAATTGAACTTTTTTCATTTGACAACCTTTACATTTCAATAACCGTGGCCTCATAAAGAAATCGTCAGCAAACGGTGACCGTTTCATTTTTTGCCCCAATAAAGTACGCAGGAAAGGGTTAAATTATGCAAATTGCAATAAACAAAGTCACAAACATGGGGACTTCCCGAAGAAAGATGTTTTTATGAAGTAACTGTTTTGGATAATTCATTTGTTTCGGCTTGAGCTGGAACGTTGTTGGTGGCGTATGGACGGTGGTATGTAATAGAGATTCAACTTGCATAACTTTATTAACGAACTAAAATGTTTTTCGTTCGTCTATTATTTAAGTTATTTTTAGGGTTCCGTACCCAAAGGGTAAAAACGAGACCCTATTACTAAGGCTCCACTATCCGCCTGTCTGTCTGTCTGTTACCAGGCTGTATCTCATGAACCGTGATAGCTAGACAATTGAAATTTTCACAGATAATTATTTCTATATAACAACAGATACTAAAAAGTAGGGAACCCTCGGTGGGCGAGTCCAACTCGCACATGTCCGGTTTTTTTAAACAATGTGAATTACAAGAGCCTGAGCTACTTAATAAAACGTAACATAGAGGGCGTTCCAACCAATCGTATGTTACCAGCCACTGTGCCAACTCGCGTCTTATGCATCTTTCACTTCCACCCCTGGAGCATATAGCTCTAGCGACTCCTCTCTGAACGGCCAATGAAGGCAAGCCAGAGCTGAGAGTCCTGCGGGTCCCCTTGGGGTCCACTCCGACCGACGAAGACACGCCGGAGACGGAGACCCTGACCGACTCTCGGGAGCACTCGGGTCCGTGGGGTCGTTACTCCCCAACAGCTCACCACAAGCTGCCCTGCGGGCTTATTATTATTATTATTTGGAGCCCTACGACTACAGTACGTGTCCCACTGCTGGGCAAAGGCCTCCCCCCAATTTCTCCACAGATCTCTTTCCGATCCTGTGTCTGGCCACTCGTTCAAAAAGGAGTCTAGTTCATCCCGCCATCGCCGGCGGGGTCTGCCAACTCCCCGATTTGAGTTTTCGGGCTCCCACTCTGTAGCGATTTTGCCCCACAACTCATTCATTTTAAAAATCCTTATTGTGTCCGTCTTATAAACCATACTACTCAACGGAGCTATAAGAAATAATGGTATTTCCATTAAAAATAACCGAACATGATTAATAAAATCTACAACAAATTACTTGACATATCTAATTATCTCAGCCTATAACTAAACCCTTCCATTCACCTGTCCTAGAACAAATACACTCAAGTCCCAACCCTATTACCATAGTAAATGGTGTATTATCAATTGTAGGTAAGATGGGGAGTAAATTGTATAAACAAAGTAATAAGCGAATCGTAAAGACATCGCCGCTGGTACGAGTCAATAAAGAGTTAAACTTACGGGGATTCGATACTGGCTGATTGCAGAAAATGGACAGAAAAGATCTCAAGCGTTTATAGAGATGGTATTATACGGACAATCGCTCTCGCGAGTCGATCGCTCGCTTGAACCCGCACTGAATTAAACATTATAATTTTGATTTTAAATTTTCGTTAAAGATGTCCAAAATGTAGGAAGACCAATTTTATAACATTCGAACACCTTAAAAAATCCAAGACATATAAGTTGCCGGGCAAATCAACTTTTAGACCGACACTAATAATTGTTGAAGACATACTTTAATCGAAAATTTCGCTTAAACATAGCCCCGGGTTTTGAGTGCGGATGTTTATAAACGGGATTTTTGGGTAACTACAGGGACATTTTTGGTAACGCAAGAGACGTGAAAAGTGGCAGTCTAAAATTGTTTTGCCTTTCTATGGATCTAGAGGTCATGATATGCTGGTTCTAGAACTCGTTTTGCTGTTCGTATCATTAGAATTTATATACATACCGCCCGTTTAGGTACTATTAGGGCAGAAGGCGCAAAGGATATTTATAATGTATTTCAAAAGGCAAGACTTTTAGTAATGCTATGGACAGTTTTTTTATACGAGATGAGACGATAATATATGAGATACAGGCAGTATTTAAACAAATTCCTTTTGATAGCAAAAATAACTATAGTTGGACCAAAGTAACTCTGAAAAAAGAAAGACAATAACGTTCTCAATACGTCGGAGGTAATTTTGAAAATTTATTGCGACTAAGTCCCGTATTGATAAATAATAATGTACTGTAGATATGATATAATATTGAATAGTATAATATCATTTTGAGCTAGATATTGCTGATGACTATCCTTATTTTGCGATATTTCCATTTTGATATTTTCTTTACTGTTCCACAGCGCTTTAGCGCTATAACAAGTCTAATAATAATAATTGAATCTCGAGTTCTCGACCAAATGATGCGCAAACGCATTGGTCGGTTGATTGCGGGCCGAGGGAGCAATGACCGATTGGATCATAGATATAATAGTGAAACTACGAAATAACGGGTGTAAAAGGAACACAGAAAATAATTTGGAATTTAGAGAAAAGGACCCAATCCACAAAAATCTGTCAATAGAATTTGAAGTTTCTGTCAAAAAGAAAAGTCATTAATTCAAATGACAAATTTAATAGAATGATATATTTTCGTTAAATTACGTACAAATCATGTTGCTATCGCGCCATCTTTCGTGAATAGCCAAAAATATTACATATCTCTCGAATCCTTATTAGTAAACTAGCGACCCGTCCCGGCTTCGTACGGTTTACACAAAACCGTAACAAATTATACACCTAAACTTTCCTCGAGAATTACTCTACTGATAGGTGAAAGCCGCATGAAAATCCGTTCAGTCGTTTTTGAGTTTATCGCGAACATACAAACACACAAACAGACAGACGCGGAGGGGGACTTTACTTTATAAGGTGTAGTGATTACTACTAAGTAAGTAAGTAAATTATTCCTAGTACTTTATGTATTGAGATTATTGAGCCGACGTAGGATAATCTAAAGAGCATGGTTATGCGTATGCGTGGTGCAAAGTTGTTTCTTCAACCAGAAACGTCACCTTTCGGGATACGCCTGATTCTTGAATTACAGAAGAATTACAATTATTAGTCTTTCTTCCTTTCTGTGTCTGAACGACACGACATCCGTATAGATATGAAATATGGGAATAGGTATTTAGCATCTATAATCGAGTTTATTGATAAAAGAACTCCCTGTCATTTCATTTTGCTCCTTAGAATTCGATATCTGATTACTACCAACTGTAGATAGTCATCCACCTAGGTCTAAATGGCCATACTTTAGGGGCAGTAATAGTACGAGTATAGCGACACACCGGAGACATCAGTGTAAAGTGTTTAAGTGCAGAATGACATTAACGCACAAGTGACTGGACGATCCCGGATCCATCGGAGGCCAATAGGTCCGAATGAGTATTGAGTCTTGGTTGTCGGTGCAGGCCATACACATTTTATAGTATACTTTAGGCTGCGTTTCCACCAGAGATCTGCGAGGATGCGTAGCGAGGGATGTGTTTCTTAAGAACCAATAGAATATTGTCCACTAGAGATGTGCTGAGCGAAGATAGGTAAATGGATTTATTCTAATACGGCCTGATTCGAACTAAGCTTATAAGAAGTCAAATCGGTAAGATACCGACCTGTCAGTATCAAAAGTGACATTTCTCCAACCAAAAAATGACATATATTCTGTAACCATCGCAAAGGGAATCTAATACGTAGGTACTCAATTGTTATTAAACATAACTTTGATATTGGATAATCTCCATCGCTCTCAGAAATTAGCTGTAAATATATAACCTATGTAAGTGTATCGGAATCAATTCTAATAAGTACCACACATGTGTTATAAGAAGCATGCATTTTATAACGGGTCCTGTAAGGGAATATTCCAACTTAATGATATCCATCCTGCTGATATTAATTATATCTAAAGACCTCCCACAAGCGTAATTGTAGTTTGTACAAAAAGATCAAACCGTAAACGCAGTTTTTGTCGTATGCAGACACGTATTTATAAGTTCTTAATAAAATAAGGGCGAGTATTTACCTACACTTGAATTCTGTCGCCTTTGGTATTCGGCGGTGCAAAGTTAAAAGCATGACGACTGTTGATTGTCAACAGCGACAGATTAGTGTAAAACTGTCTTAAGAATAACGTGTAAAATTAAGATATAATACTTATTTTTTTATTTTTTTTATTGATCAAACAAGTAACATACAGTAGGTATTACAGCATAACTAATATATATAATCTGTAAAAAGTTTGGTTAGGACAATAGGTAATAATAGGTGAATAGGTGAAACAACGCTCCAAAGCAAACTAGAGATAAATCTGTACAGTTCGCATTTGAAAGTACCTATTTGTAACAATCTAATTGTTCTTCATATAGAGACATACCTATCCACCCCGTTTTGTTAAGTCATTAGAGATTGGTAGATTCTTTTGCGGCGTACTCTGATTCGCTACTTTTGATGTTGACTCAGGATAATTATAATTAAAAAATAACTGCACAAATTATGCATTGTTTTGAAATCGACATAAACCTAAACATTAAACATAACTGCCTACCAATTTCCAACAAGACCTCATGCCCCAAATTCAAACTCAAAATATCGCAACAATCAATTGTTACTTAGAAAACAAGTTCAGTAAAAAAGCGGTATGTCCGCGAGCGGGAGTCGATACATATAATCGATACTTATAAATCGAGTCTGTTATGAGACGATAAAATCGCTCGCCGGCGGCTACCGGGCGTCTTGGGCTAAGCGACGATTACTTCGAGACTTTTTGTTCCGACTAAATATTAGGGCTGGCAGAAGTTAATGGTGTGGGTGGAGATGGTTCAAGGTGGAGTGAAATTCGGGATAAAATATTGGAAATATTCGATTGGTAGAGAGTTTATACAAAAGCCACCTTAGTACTTCTAAAAGTTTTGCAGCAGATTTTCACCTAGTTACTAATTTTGCATGTAGAGGACAATTATAAAAAACACACACGTGAAAATGTACCTATGACATGTGTTAGTACCGTAAGTTCGTGAAGAAATTAGATTAAAACTATAATCATTTCCAATTTTTTTTTTTATATTCTTGTCTATTATAAGTTATTTGCCATGGATAATTAATTTGTTATATTTTATATCAAATTAGGTAGGTACTTACATGAGATGGCTCACCAATATTGTTTGAAAGTTTTCCTTTGTTTGAACCTTATATAGACATATTTATGCAGGTAACGTGACAAAAAACTCATATCAAGTATGTGCACTTAAGCATAAGTAACAAATTTGTGAGATAATTATATATTTTTAAACTAAGTGCATACTATTTTGATGACCTTGATTATAAAATATATTGTATGTTTAAATATTTGAATGGTGTGCCAACCCTACGCGCCACGCAAGATTATCGATAAAATAATTAAATGGTAACTCTCCAAATCGATTCCCGAGTGTTGTTATCGAACATGTTTGTTCCTTTTTCGCGATTTTTGCTTGACGTTACTAAATCAAGCGAATTGCGATATTAATGTTGCCGGTTAAATCTAATAAGTAAAAGTAATTTTTTAAATTGCTTGGAGTTTATCGAAAATGGCGGGTGAAAACAGTCGGTAATTTCGGTATCGAAGGCAGTATAACGGTACCAGTTGAAATGTTTTTGGAAGTATGCTACCAGTTTTTAATTTTTTACAGAATTTGTACCATACATTTAGGAATTTTTGGTTCAATAAGTAGGTATCAAATAGCAATGTACAAGTTGCAGAAAATTCCTAGATTTTTTTATGAAAACGTTCTTATGCAAGCTTCTGCTTGATTTAGGATTATTTTATTACTCAATGTAGGTATTAAACAATTAACGACTGTTTCATGTGACATTTACGTTATACATTAGCGTCTGTTTCAAGTGGCATCGAAATCGAGACTGTCCGTCGGAACGATTGGCAATAAACGCGCAGGAAAAAATACCGAGAACTTTCTCTGAGAATATTGCCATTTTATAATTTCTTTCTCTTTAGCGCATTATGCTAGTATCGAGTACACTTTACTACTTTTGTATAGATATATAAGTAACTAATCGCCATGCGCACAGGCACGGCGATGCGTCAGTAAGCGTGATGGGAAATCATTAACACCTGAGCTAAATGGGTTTCCGCCAATCAACTACTTATTACTACTTGATAATTTAAAGCGATGATTATTATAGTGTTTGCCATTAATCTCAATCTGTTTATGAGGAAAGTTTGCTTGGATAAAGGTGACGGTCAGATTCAGACTGCATTACTTCAGGAAATATCAAAATAGGTCATCTTATGAAGAAATTTATATTAAATTTGACGTTTCCTGCTGTAATGCAGTTAACTGCAGCAGTATTGCAGCGCGACATTACTGACGACTACATTACAAATGCCGGAAATTCGCTCAGTCTGAAAGTAGGTCCTTTGATGATACACTGGAAAACCTTCGCAGGTTGTAAACCTATAATAACTTTAATTTGAACACTGGATTGTGCAGAGTCCGGGGTACTATAATTGTCGCATTTGAGAGAATCATGTCCTGAATTTACGTCCAAGTTTTGTTATAATCGATGTTGCTGCCCGGAATTTCGACATTTGTGGCTTTCCATAAGAAAATGATTCCCTTGGTGGAAAGCTCGAAAGGTCCTTTTTATGCATATGAAACATAAGGATCCTTGTCTGATGAAAAACCTCATTTAGATAGATAGTTAGATAGAATACTCTTTATTGGCTCGCCTCAGTAAAAGATACAGCTTAAAGGAAAGCAATTGATTCTTCTTCTTCTTCCTCGCGTTATCCCGGCATTTTTCCAGGGCTCATGGGAGCCTGGGGTCTGCTTAACACCTAATCCCATGATTTGACGTAGACACTAGTGTTTACGAAAGCAAATGCCATCGGACCTTCCAACACAGAGGGGAAACTAGGTCTTATTGGGATTAGTCCGGTTTCCTCAGGATGTTTTCCTTCATCGAAAAGCAATTACAATTAAAGAAAAGCAATTGATTATTGAATATAATATGAATATAGTTGAATATCAATGTTGTTGTTTAGTAATTTGTAATCAACACTCTCCTTTTATAGTTATAGACTATAGTAGATCTTGACAAAATCTCGCTCCGTTATCGACGCACGCGCACGCTCTCGCTAATTACCTACCTCGCTATGTCGTGCTATTGCGCTTTTGTATGCCATTAATGTTCCTTATACGCTTCTTCTATTGTATTACTACTTGTATTATTATATAATCTAGTTAACCTCACGTATTAAGTATTTAAATATTCATAATACATTTTTTACACGTTTAAACCCCTTGCCTGCCCGTGGCTGTATTTATGGATTATCAGCCTAATTTTGTACTAGACCACCATTCATAACAGCTCTTGGACTATAGTTGGGATACTTTAAACCTGGTCTTGTGGCACCAGTAATAGGTAAGTACAATGGGGTTGACCGGTCAAAGTATTTAGCAGATAAGGCCAGCATAGCTTGCCCTGTCAATCCCTAGAATTGTGTCAAATTTTTGTTTTTTTAGTGAAATTTTATGCCCTGGATACCCTTTAAGCCAAATCTTAAAATAGAAAAAGGGGAAAGCTATTATGGCGCCATCTATGCAAACCTTTGACAGTTGCCAACCCCGTTGACTTCTTAGACTTGAAATAATTTATCGGTATTACGAAATCTTTTAGAACTAAGTGAGCAAAGAACACCGATTCGTCCAATTGAACTTTCTAGTTGGATTCGATAAAAGCACACTTAGGTGTAATGTCGGATTGTAGCTGATTTATGACTCCAATTAAGAGGCCGAATGCCGCCGCGTCGCGGCCAGTGACATTCCAAACACTCACCGAGTTGAGGAACAGGTGAACCAAGAAAAAACCACTGAGCCTAATACGGACAGTTGTTACGGAACTTGAGAATCAGTGGCTACTGATGCTCATTCTCAAATAATATCTTCTTCCCTGAGCGCTAAGGCGTTTGACTTTTAAACCAGAGGGTCTTGGTTTTGAATAATGACTCAGGCATTAGTTTGTCGAACGAAAAATCAGCCAAAAATTTGCTTTCCGCTTAAAAAAAATCGTTAGGCAACATGACTTATCCTTTGACTTAGTGGAGTTTAAATATCAGCTGCAAAAAATGCTTTGCTCATTTCTTGGGATTAATTCCCTGAACTGCTGGAAGGTGCTTAGATGATGAGAAGATTACTAATCACAAGGTCAAGATACGTTGGTTACCCCAACATAGACCTTCGCCCTCACTCGCTAACTCATGGGAAAACACCACCAAGAATTTAACCTCACGCGTGATGGCCCTCACTTCCCTTCCCTAACCATGTCAGCACGATGATAAACCGCCCTATTTTAACTTGACCATAGGAGTATTCGCAGATTCTTTAAGAGATTAATATCTAGTTGGGTGATTCTTAAATTGTGTCCAAAAAAATTTTTTTTCATAAACGTTTTTATTTTTCACATATTATTACATATATCAAAAGTACATACAAAAAGCAATTTTTTGATGCATATGGTCAAGCTTAATACCCTCAGGAAAGGTAAATAAAATGAATACATAAACACGGTTGTGACAAAGTGTCCCTCAGTCGTGACATTTCGGCATTTTGGTGGCCAACTCGGCTATTTTGATTTATATAGTTATTTTAACATATCTTAAGTCACTCCTATGACTACGACAAACCTAATGACAGCTCAGTCGTTGAAATCCGTCAAATTATAAAGGCTGTAGAGCGTGACAAAGAATTCGATACACATCATACATACATACAAGCGAAAAACATTTTTTTTGCTTTGGCAGTCGGGCAATAATAGCAAATGATCTGTAGCTAATAAAAATGCATTTCTGAAAAGTGCATGTGCCCCTAAATTAATCAAACGAATTAAGAATGACACGACCACGCGTCTATATGTCACGAACGTGGACTCAAAAGTCCGTGGCGGTGACAGATTTTTCAGGCCACGGTCGTGACAATTTGGAACATGTTCGATATTACATAAACATTTCCTTTGATTTTGTAAATGTTAAATAATTAGCTTAATCTGCAATGTATGAGGTATATCTTATGTGACAAACAATAACGTGAAACTGCAACTTGCTTTTAAAACTCTAACACGGCGGTGACGCGTTAAGGTTGACCGTTTTTTTAAATGAACACAAATAAATAATTTTCGACAAAACTTCTCCCTTCGGCTATTTATAAACCTGACAACAACACAGTGTTGCTGTTCTAAAAAAACTTTAATAAGGCTGCCAGTAGTAAAGATAATTTTCTACCGAGTACCACATGTTTATATTACCACGCGCGGTGGTGACGCGAAAACTAATCACAAAATGTATGTTGTTTA
This sequence comes from Cydia splendana, assembly GCF_910591565.1. NCBI lineage: Eukaryota > Metazoa > Arthropoda > Insecta > Lepidoptera > Tortricidae > Cydia > Cydia splendana. The sequence goes on from NC_085968.1 coordinate 448,027, forward strand.
AAATTATATAAAAACGTTATAAATCCATACAATTTTTAAACAGTGTTGTAGAATAAGGATTAGTGTTTTTTATTTGATATAAATTATTGCAAAATCACTTCATATTTAAAAAAAAAAATCAAATATCACAAAATCTGGGGAAGTCACACTACACGGTCCGTGACATTTCGCACTTGTATTTTTTTTTTAATATGTTTCTAATACTCTTAGGACAATACATTTAGGTTGACCTAAAACTAGAGGTAAATTGCTAAGTATATTGATATAGAGTTTACTTATTTTCACAAAAATACATGCTATTCTTACGTGTTACACAAAAAATGCATAAGAATAAGAATTACCCAGTTACCTGATAAATACATCATTGAGACACACACACAGTCAGTTGCTCAGGTAAATAATGAACTGAACACTTTATTGTTAAGAATAGAAGTGTGTGTGTCATTTTGAACACCTTATCCGCTTTGTTGCCGACTCGTACAAAAATGGCTACTATTCTTCAAATAATGTATTTGTAAATATAACTGAAGGCAGAATGGAGTAGTCTTTAGTAGTTGCAATTACTTATTTATATTTTTTATTCCTTTATTTGCACTTTGAATCTTAATTTCAATTGAATTGAATTGTTTATGTCAGTATGTTTTACTTTTAAAATGTTTTTAAGTGCAAAGTATAATAGTTAGTGCAAAGTGTAGTATGATGGGGATGTATTTTAAGCCTAAAATAAAAATATAAGGCGTTAGACACCAGCAATTCGGACTTCTACCATAACTGTATTCTTAAATTCCTTATGTCCTAAAACATGCCTCTTAAACGCAGCCAATACAGTCGTCGACAAGCATCCTGGCATGCACGCTACTTAGGTAGCAAATGTAGTAAAAGAACACTCCAAAAAAGACTTTCCTCACGATCCAGTAACCGATACTCCAAGTGAAATAAATATATTCATAAAGCGGGTTGTTTTTTCGTCGGTACAACTGATGCGGCATAAATTAGGCTACTGTTCGGACTCCTTATCGGGCCTTTTAGCGGTACACGGCACATTGTTATTGAGAGTTTTATTTGCTTTTATTCAGACTTGATTCACGATTTAGTACTCGTACCGTCGTACCTTTGTATATCTTGGTTTGGATTTTGCACTAGAATAAGTATGTTTTATGATACGTATTGGGTGCAAAATATAACTGAAGAAGTGGTTTGATTCGAATCCTTGACACAATTACAGAAGCTCGTATCTGGTCACTTTTAATGGGATAGGATTTTTTCAAAGTTCTAATAAGAAATTAGTATTTTTGTACAAGACACTTATGAAATTGATGCATTCCTATTAGACCAAGACAGAAAGGAAATAAAATCAATATTTAAAAACAATTCCTCTAGACTACTTAATTGAGTTTGCAAAACAGTTTGATACAGCGAAACTCTTGGTTTTCGCTCATCGACCGATTTCGAAACACTAAACTCTTATTTCTGACAATCAAAGCAAGTCAAAGCCGTAGTCGAATACGGATCTAAGAAAATTTACAAAAATCTAATTGGCCACATTACTAACTAAGGTAGACAAACTCCAAATAGCGCAGGTTTTAACTGAGTGTAGTTTCGTAAATGATAGCAATCTTATCAGATGTCCCTTATCACAGTCCAGTGAGACATTACGCGGACGCAGGGCGCTAATGAACAAGTTAATTAGTGGCGTCGTGGCGCCGATAAGCCCTTAATTAGCGCATGTACCCCAGGCCAGGGAGGTTATGTGAAGATTACGTAAGAGTGTTTCCGATTGGAGGTTCTGCCACCTTGCAAGAATATGTAGGTTTCAAATAAAAATTTCTGAATTTAATCATTTTTGGCAGTTGATTTGATTCAGTTTAGGTAAAAGCCTGAAGACTGAAGTAATCCATCAGGCGAATTATCCACGTGATAAAATATCATTTTTTAACATCATACGATTGAAAGAGTCGTGTAGTTATCAAGTTGTCGTGTAGAGAAATATGACCATATTAACGGTAAAGAAAATAATAAAAGAAATCAAGGGAGGCTAATATCCTTACTAATATTACAAATGTCTGACTGTGGGCTATAATTTTTTCAATCTAAGCCCCTGATCTTCACGCTCTACTGATCTATGGTCAAGATCAAGCCTTAGTTGTAAATAAGCACCCATTAGAAACAAATCCGACGCTATCGACAGTTCCCATTAGATATGCATCTATCCCAAATATATCGCTTCCTTTAATTACTGGTCCAATTATCGGCATTTTACGCTGAGCTAATCATGGGCACAAACCTTGCTGAGCTTTTCTGATTATTGATGTCTTGAATTTTGCTTACAATGAAAGTTTTAGATGAAATCGGTGGTTTTATCCTTTCAAATATGCCTGCATTTTAATACTGTAATAGTAAATACCTTATTATTTGAGTTATTTCCAATCCGATTTTTTATATTATTATTATAGTTTTTTTTTTATGTAATTCGATTTAAGAGACCATATACATCTCTAAGTAATTGTAATACGTTAGTTTGAATTGGTAGTTGCATTTAGTTGTATTTTATAAAATTGTTGATGCATTGTTATTATTTTTGCTTGTATGTAAATTCAATGTTGACGTATAAAAATGCCCTTGTGGCCTAATTGCTGAATAAATGTTGAAGTTGAAGTTGAAGTTGATTCAGACTTTTGGATCTTACTATTTGCCTATAATTTTTTTAACACATACAAATTACCATTAAGAAATGTCCACCCTTCATTTAGTTACTGTTACATATGTCGGTTTCCTTATAACTGTGTACAAGTTTTCTTACAACGAAAAAAAATACAGGTGCTTTGTTTAAGTTGCTAAAATTCAATACTCAAAACAACTTGTCTACAAACAGGTATCATTTAGCTACAATACATCATTGATTTAGCCTAGAAATTCATTGATTTACTATAAAATTCAGATAGGCTTGATTGTTTAGACATAATTGTAATTTTTCGCAAATGGACCACGGTTGTCAGTTTACCGACATCAAATTAGAAGAGTCTGATGGAGAAGTAGTCGTGGAGTCGCACGCACTCCAGCTGTATTGACGGAAGCCTCATTAACGAGCTCGGACTATCGGACTTTACACCCGAGGGATTTACAGGGTGATCACAAATATGTGCCATACCTCTACGAGAGAAATAAATCAGCATTGAGACGGAATGCCGGAGGCTTCATAATGAGTCAAAGGATCATAACATAATTTTTGGTTATGAAATTGGTTAGCCAAGCAACCATCATCAACTCATGGCATTCTAACACAAGCGATAGATTACTGGTTGGTAACATAACTCACACTACACTCTGCCAGTAGCTCGGGTGCTTATGAGTACCCCAATCCCTTAAAAAATAATTCAAGTGAAACTTGTTGTCATGGGACATTAGAAAAGCAAAATAATATTTCTTATAAAAATAGCAACGGAATATAACCTGACCATATATGATCAAACACAAAAGAAAACTAGTCCTCTTGTATAAAAAAATGCACACAAAGTGACCAGACTGTATTTTAAAAGAGGTCCAGTTTTGTCGAGCATCCTGTGGCCGGCTCGGCACCCGCGCACACGCATAGGGTTAAATGCCTCCTTATCGGCCCACTAATGGCCCGGGAACATGTCAATTCATCACTCCTCGCTCGCCCATTTCTAAGCGATCCTTTTTTACGCGGTCACAGATCTTAATGTACGGTAGCACTGTCGCGGTGTTTATAATTATGCTACCGATTGATTTATTCCGTGTGAGGCTGGGAGTTTTGGTCGTCGGCGTAATCAAAGCCTTCTTATTAGAACGGTAGGTATTTTTATGTGACACTTTCTAGGGCAACTTTTATTATTTTCTATTAGTTTTAAGGTGTAATCGTAAATAAATATGATATACTTAAAGATGATGTGTTTTTTTGTGTTTATAAAGATCATTTTAATCTTAGGCTTAAGGCTTAAGGCCAATCTTTTCTTATTGGAAATGCACTTAAAGAAAAATGTATTTAGTGAAAGCTTACCTGAAATATAACTGAGATACAGCAAATTGCAAATTATTAGACGTGAACTTAATTAAGTATAGCTTTTCTCGTTTGAATATACCTCAATGGCATCATTGAGCTAAAACAACGTACCTATTTTTATAAATATATTCTAGTCTATAAATATTTCAACGTATTTATACATACATATACTCGTACACACACTTGTAACACAAAATAACTTGTTGGATAAAATCACATTTAAAATATATGTAAATAAAGCCTTTTTGTACGCCTAGTACTGACTGGTTATCTTTGACTATGAAATGACACATATGTTTTCACATTAAATGTCAAAGGCTTTATTCAATTAAATAAGTTATATAAAATACGTAGATAATTATGGAATATTAGCTTTAAATGTTGTTTCTCTTTCAGGTAAGAGTTTTAGTTATTATTATTTCAGTTTGTGGTATTCAAATATCATTGTTTGTACTTTGTACTTAATAAAATATTCTCTTTCAGAGCAACACAATTTAGTTTTTATTTCGTCGTGTCTCAACAGACACAATAACATATTATAAAACAACATTTCTACAGCTATTCTGAACAACTATGGAAAAACTGAAGTTTGAATTTGTTGTGAAAGCGGGCGAAGATCCGAAAACAAACGTATGCTGCATGACGTCGATTACAAATGCGGACAAGAATATTTTTTTGATTCCGGAGAAACTGCAGCCAGTGAGATTGCACGAGATGATTATTAAAACCCCAGCATACGAAAAAGTAAAACTTACGTTACAAAAAAGACATGATATGAGACAAGTATGGATATCGATGACACCAGAACAGATCAGTGTATATAAAGATGAAGACGGAAATATGCAGTTTAAAGGATATTTGTTAGAAGAGGCTACAGTTGAACCTCGACTACAGGCGCCGGCTACGGGTATTTCAGAGGAGGCCTTGGCAAAAATCTTGGAGAATTTTGTTGATAAAAAGAGAGATATATCCAAGCAACAGAACATAAAGAAACTGACCGAGAAAATAGTTTTAGATAAATTTACCAATAAGACGACAAATGCGAGCCAATGGCTGTCTACTTTTGAGACTGAGTGCCGTCGTGTAGGAATAGAAGATGATACACAGAAGATTGAGGCGCTTAGGTTGTTTTTGGAAGATTCCTGTTTGGACTGGTACAGGTCAATGATAATTAAACTTACAATGGACTCGGACTGGTCGCAATGGAGCAAAATGTTTTGTGACACTTATGCGGACAAAGGTTGGTCGCCGGTCAGGTATGCGATGTTTTTTAAATATAGACAGGGATCTTTACTTGAATATGCTATAAAAAAAGAAAGGCTTCTGCTAGAGATAAATAAAAAGATGGATAAATCTACGTTGATAGACCTTATTGCTATAGGGTTGCCAATATTTGTGGCTGATAGGATAGACAGAGAAGATTTAAAGGAAACTGAGGATTTATTTAACAATCTTAGAGGCTTAGAACACTTGGTGAGCAAGAAGATTTGGGAAAAAAAGTCTGTGAACTTAGAAAATAAGAATAAGGAGAAGAATGGAAAAGATTATCATCCATGTAGAATTTGTGAAAAAGAAAATAGGGCAAATCGGTATCATCCCGAATCCCGTTGTTGGTTTAAAAATAAAAATAATGATGGGCCAAAACGAGAGCAAATAAGAAGCGTTAATCACTCGGAGTTAGAGGTAGAATTAAATGAAATAGATCCAAAAAACTAGAAATTACGCCATTAATTAAAACTAAGCTATTGTTAAATAATACGTTACAACTTCTCGGAGTTTATGATTCAGGGTCAAATGTATCTTTGATAAGTTCGAAGTTGTTACGTATTAAAAATAATAAAATTGTCAATAAAGGTGTAATTGCTAACTTGAGAACAATTAATGGCGTTAAAAATCCTATAGGAATGGTAACTTTAAAGATAAAGATTTTTGATATGGAACATGACGTTAATGTGTTCGTTATAGATGAGAAAAATTTTGACTATGATTTCTTGATAGGGTTAGACTGCATAAGAATATTCCACCTCACCCAACATGACACATTGGAGATTACACAAAATACACAGATAATAGAAAAACAATATAATGAAACCGATTTAAAATTCGATACAGCATTTCCAGCTATTATGTATCCCTGTGTACCAGGTTCCGAAATAGATGAAAGTCAAAATATAAGCTTAAAACATAATGATTTATGTATAAAAGAAGAAACTCAAAATGAAACAAAAAACATATATGAAATAAATTTTAATGAGCACATAGAGGTGAAACATTTTGATGTTGCAGTGAGTCATCTGACTCCGCAGCAGCAATCTGAAATAGATGAACTGATTAGTAGGCATAAGGCACTTTTTGCAAAAGATAAGTTTGATATAGGTACGGTGAAAGATTATGAGGCACATATTGACCTACAAATAGATAAATATTGTAGTAAAAGACCATATAGGTGCACAATTGAAGATAGGAAAGAAATAGAACAACAGGTATCACAGCTATTACAAAAAAATATGATTGAGGAGTCTTATAGTCCTTTTGCTGCTCCAGTAACATTAGCTTACAAAAAAGAAGACGGAAGAAAAACAAGGTTGTGTATAGATTTTCGAGACTTAAATAAAATTGTAGTTCCTCAATCACAACCGTTTCCACTAATTGAGGACTTAATGATAAAAACAGGGAAGTGTAAATTTTTCTCAACATTAGACATAAACTCAGCTTTTTGGTCAATCCCTATGAAGGTTGAAGATAGAAAAAAAACTGCTTTTGTCACTCAAGAAGGGCATTATCAATGGACCTGTCTTCCTTTCGGTTTGAAGACCTCACCTGCCATTTTCCAGCGAGTACTGAGTAGTATTATAAGAAAGCATGGGTTATCAGATTTCACGGTAAATTACATTGACGATATTTTAGTATTTTCGGAAACATTTGCAGACCACATACGACACTTGTCGTTACTGTTGGAGGCAATATCAAAGGAAGGGTTTAGGTTGAAGTTCTCAAAATGTAACTTCGCACAAGATTCGGTTAAGTATTTAGGCCATGTCATACAAAATAATACAATATCTCCGCTAAAAGATAATTTGATTGCCATCAAAGATTTCCCTATACCAAAAACACAAAAAAACGTTCGTCAGTTTCTGGGTAAAATAAACTTTTACGGGAAATATGTCCCAAATATATCACTTATATTAGACCCTTTACATAATTTATTAAGAAAAGGACAATCATTCATTTGGTCAGAAAGATGCCAAGAATCCTTTGACACTATAAAAAAACTATTATGTTCAAAACCAATTTTAGCAATCTTTGACCCAGATCTGCCAATACACATTTACACGGATGCATCAATCCAAGGCATAGGCGCCATTTTGAAACAACCACAAAATAATACAGAGGAGAAACCTTGCGCATATTTTTCAAGAAAATTAAATGACACCCAAAAGAAGAAGAAAGCTATATACCTAGAATGTTTAGCGATTAAAGAAGCAGTAAAATACTGGCAATATTGGCTCATAGGGAAGAAGTTCACAGTTTTTTCAGACCATAAACCTCTTAATATTCATAAGGCTAGGACGGATGAAGAATTAGGAGACCTAACATATTACCTATCACAATTTAATTTTGAAGTAGTTTACTCTCCAGGGAAATACAACATAGAAGCAGATTGTTTAAGTAGGAATCCGGTATTAGAGCCAAATGAAAATCAAGATGAAACATTAAAAATCGTAAACTTTATCAAATTAGAAGACATAATAGAGGATCAAGATAATAATGAAGATATAAAACAAAATAGAAACAAACTGAAGTTAAAAGATAATGTATACTATAAGAATATTCGGAAAAAAGATAAAATTATACTAACAGAGGATTTCTGTAAAAAAATAATTGAAAATACACATAATTATTACTGTCACATAGGCATAAAACAAATGGAAAACAAAATTAAACCTTTCTATGTAGCAAAACATTTATCAAAACATATCAGGGAATTTTGTGACAACTGTGAAATTTGTATAAAAAATAAATCCAGAGGAAAATATAAATTTGGATTAATGTCACACTTAGGTCCTGCTACATTCCCATTTGAAATAGTGTCTATAGACACTATTGGTGGATTTGGTGGCTCACGCTCCACAAAAACATATTTGCATTTACTCGTAGATCACTTTACAAGACATGCCTTTATTTTGACATCTAAAACACAGAATGGTAGTGATTTTATAAAGCTTGTTCAAAAAGTTCCTCAGGGCAATAAAATTGGTATGATTCTATCTGACCAGTACCCAGGTATTAATTCAAGAGAATTCAAGCTCTATTTAGAAAATGAAAACATACCCATTATATTTACTGCAGTAAATGCCCCATTTTCAAATGGATTAAATGAGAGATTAAACCAAACTCTGGTCAATAAAATCCGATGTAAGATTAACGAGAGAAAGGATAAGTTAGCATGGACAACTATTGCTCACGAATGTACCCAGAGGTATAATGAAACGGAACACACAGTGACAGGGTTTTCTCCAAAATATTTGTTGGAAGGACAAAGTGTAGATATTTTACCGATAGAATTGAAGCAAGGAGGAATATGGAAGAACTTATTAGAAGATAGAAAAATTGCGTTAGAAAATACTATAAAATCACATAATTATAATAAAAAACAATTTGATAAGAATAGAAAAATGTGTGAGCTCAAAGTAGGAGATTTAGTATATGTTGAAAACGGAAATCGCCTAAATAGAAAGAAACTTGATGAAATAAAAGTTGGTCCATATAAAATTATAGAAAAGTTATCAGACTCAATTTATAAGATAAACACGGGACACAGGAAATTACAGTCGAATTTTTTTCACATAACGAAACTTGTTCCAATATTAAAAGAATTTTAAATAGATTAGTAATATAACTAACATAGTATAATTATTTTCTCATAAATATCATGGACATTTATGAGATGGGGGGGGGGGGGGAGATGTAAATAAAGCCTTTTTGTACGCCTAGTACTGACTGGTTATCTTTGACTATGAAATGACACATATGTTTTCACATTAAATGTCAAAGGCTTTATTCAATTAAATAAGTTATATAAAATACGTAGATAATTATGGAATATTAGCTTTAAATGTTGTTTCTCTTTCAGGTAAGAGTTTTAGTTATTATTATTTCAGTTTGTGGTATTCAAATATCATTGTTTGTACTTTGTACTTAATAAAATATTCTCTTTCAGAGCAACACAATTTAGTTTTTATTTCGTCGTGTCTCAACAGACACAATAACATATTATATATATAATTTGTAATGTATCCACCTACATTACTCGTACTTGCTATTTTAAAAGTGTCCAATAAAGCTCGTTCCATTTCATTTTTACAGCACTATAACCAGCATATTTATGAACACTTATTTTCACACACTCACTAATATACCGGTGATTAGCTGACTTTTATTCCACGTAATGTATATAATAACCAAATCATTACGATAACAAATTGCGTGTGAAACTGTAAAAGCTGTTTTTATGACGGCGGTGGTTGTAAAACAGATTTAACTGCAAATCTTTTTTTCGTTGCTCCTGAGGGTCTACCGCAAAAATCGAAAATCGAAATTTCCTTATCTGCCTTTATCTCTCGAATATTCAAGAGTGGTGGCAGATAACGAAATTTATATTTTCGCGGTAGGAGCACAGCGAGAGAGATTCTAGAAAGGAATCCTAATAGAGCACGATGAATGATTCTGTCTTTTAAAGAGCTGTTAATAGGTAAGTACCTAAGTTTTAATTGTGGCTGCGTCAGACCGTCAAAATTTTCAGTCAGCCTAATATCTACAACATTATTGAAGCAAACTGCCAAATTCAAAATGCATTATTTGGTCAAAGTTAAAATGAAACTGTTTTGTGTTAAGAACTGGTAAACTTCTTTCCACTACCAAGACACTGAGAATATTTTAAGACCAATAGTTTGACGTTTGACATTAATTTATTATCAATTTGTAATCCACACTTTACATACTTTAATTTATAGTAATTTTCTAAAATGAATATTCATAGTGCTAAATATATTTTCTAACGTTAATTAGGTAGTAACGTATGCACATTGCTTTAAGTGAAACATAATCGGCAGGGTAGGCTCAGCCTAGTGCCAGTCACAGTTAATAATATAAAGAATGTAGGTATTCCATTTTTTTTGTTGTTGTACTTATTTAACTTTCGCTTGGCGTTTAGTATAAAATAAATTATTGTCACTTAGCTAGGCTTGGCATTTAGCAGTAGGCACTTACACCAATAAATATTTAAAATAAAACTATTGAATGTAGTTGTTACCTGTATCACCGGTCACAAATCGAATAAAAAGCGAAAAGCGGAAGCCCTCTAAGTCGGTAAGCCGCCGACAAAGGGTTAATACATTAGGGGCATTATAAATCAGCCGATAGCAGCCAAATGAAGACGTTTCACCGATTACTGGATCGATTTTTTTTAAATCGTGCTTCAATTAAGAGCGCATTTATCTCCGAGGTGAAGTTATCATTGCTGGTGACAGAGGGGTTCCAGTGGCAATATTGACCCACCATTACAAGAAACACTGTAAGCGGTGCCGAGTGGATATAACGTCCGACTTTCAATCCAGTCGTGGGTTCAAATTTTTTCTTATACCAATTAGTTTTTCGGAACTTATTATACGATTTACGGAACACAATTAAATTCATTAATAGAATTATTTGATTTGTTCTCTAGTTGTAAGGAAAACATCGTAAGAAAACCTGCATGATTGATTGTATACATCAGTGAAATAATTCAAAAGTTACAAGACACTGCCATATTCGCTAGCGACTGCGACAACCCAAACGGAATTTATCTCGCTTGCACCAATATCAGTACGAGGGAGATGCATTGTGAGTTAGTTTACGACTTGACGCAATAAGGTGTAGTTCGCATTCAAAAGTATCTGCAACAGTTCTATAAATAAAGACATCTTTTTTTTTCTTCAGCTATCAGAGAAAGGTAATCACTTTGACCCATACTCAGATACGCTACTTTCGATGCTGAGTGTACAAAAAGAATATATTTATCGACCGTAGCTTTTAACTCCAGTTATCGATATTCCAAACACATACACGGAAGTAACAAGCCATGTCACACCATTCTCACATAAAATATCGTTGAAATCTCGTGCGGGGGCACCTGCTTATCTCTGGATCTACGTAGGCCGCGGTATCGGTACACGGGCTACTGGCGACACAAATGGGATTCCCTTGTTGCTCTTAATAAGAGGAATCTAACGATAGCCTGCTTCAAGGAGGAATGTTAACTTGTACGTTGATTACTGGGGTTTTTAAGTCGTTGATACAAAGTATTACCGTATTTTCGACAGTTGGATAAGAGATAATTTTTTATAGCGTCTGTTGCATCTGGGCATTCATTTATATTGAAAGTTGTATCCCCAACTTGAATTTTAGATTATGGAATATTTATATAATTTCCACTCGAACACGAGCTCTTTTTATCCTAATACGAGAAAAAAAGTGTCTCCAAAATTTCATACCTCTCCGTTTTGTTACGGTCATAGAAAGTTGTTTTGAAAACGTAACCAAATGGACCAAAAAACTTGGGAACTTTTGTTTCTATTAAAAATTGAAAGAGCTCGTGATTCTTGTTAAGTAGAAAATATATGGAAACTCCAATTCCAACACAAAAATTGGAGGTACAAATTTAAATAGAAATGCACATCTACAAATGCTTGTAAATTAAAAAGCTATTAAATTTAAAAGATATCAGTTCTCAATAAAAAAATATAGTGATCACTATAAAAATAACCAGTATCTGTGCTAACTGCTAAGATTCACCAGGAAACTTTTTACACAATCATCCGAACTGGCAGTTCACGTACCGAGCATACGTTAAAGAATATCAAGAACGAACACAATGCAACAGCATCGGCCAATTTATACATACCTGCAATAACTGGACACAGATGCACTGCAAAGAACTACCAATTATCTTACGTTTCGACCACGTAATAAATAATTGACATAAGTTAAATCTGATGCCATTGCCACTCAACCTACCTTGCTATCTTTAAGTCTACATTCCTAGCTAGGCAAAAAGCTTGTTTATCTATGATCGTAGTTGGCTAGACACGGTGAAGTACCAGGCTCTCATGGGTCGAGTGGAGGTTGGATTGTCTTTGTAAACTGTCAAGTGTCGATGGAAAAACGTAGCTGCGCGATCTTAATGAGAGTGGACAAACAGGACTGTTGAGGGCCGCGAGCGTAATGGGGATATGCCTTAAAGGGCTTTTTCATTTTAAATAAGTGTAGTCAAGTAACCGTTTAGTCTATTTGTGTTTGGTGCATTTTGAAGCGGACCTCGTGTATTATAGAAAGTATCAGTTGTAGATTTGAATAAATGTAATCATTTTGTAATATGTAAACCCATGAAAGACCTAACAATTTTAGAAATCACGAATGGTGTTTTAAACCGATGCTAGCTGTACCGTGGCTTTTGAAGACTAAATAACATAATTATATTTCAGGGAGCTACTTTTTCGTACTCAATGAGTGCATAATAACACAAGCAATAAAATGATCACGAAAAAGAGTTAATAATAAATAAAAATAAGGGCAGCTTGTGGCGAGCTGTTGGGGAGTAACGACCCCACGGACCCGAGTGCTCCCGAGAGTCGGTCAGGGTCTCCGTCTCCGGCGTGTCTTCGTCGGTCGGAGTGGACCCCAAGGGGACCCGCAGGGCTCTCAGCTCTGGCTTGCCTTCATTGGCCGTCCAGAGAGGAGTCGCTAGAGCTATATGCTCCAGGGGTGGAAGTGAAAGATGCATAAGACGCGAGTTGGCACAGTGGCTGGTAACAGCCACTGGGTAGAAAGCGGCGCACACCTCTCGACACCCCTGAGCCGCTCACACCGATGTTGCTCCTGGTCGTCTTTACGACGGCAGTTTCAGGGGCCCATCTAGTCAGCGGCGAGTCACCGCCTGCCTCGATGACGGTGTTAACATTGTTATGGCAGGTGTCCGGACCTCTTTTACAATAGCCCAATCTCATTGTCCACCCAAACATCAATCCATAGACCGGTCTACTGTTCACTTTTTCTACAATAGTCCCAATGCCTGCTGAGACCGGTTCATGGGTGTCTATTGTTGCGCCTGTGAACGGGTTCCAGCAGGCGTTCTACATGACATTAAAGCTCTCCAAAGGGCCTCTACGTGTTGGATCTATATCCCCACGCAAGCCTATCAAAAGACCGGGATTTATAGGCCCGTGATATCTAAGGAAATAAAAATAATATAATTCTATAATGTAACCCTCAAAACAGAGAATACAGTTGACCATAAAGTTGGTAAGAAATAAATAATAAGAGAGCTAGAAACTCCGATTCTTCTTATTCTATTTTCGAGAGGTGGGTTTGTGCTTTATGCCCTTGCTAGTTAAACATATTGGTCTTAAAATACTTCGCTATTTATAACGAGAAAAATATACAACTTCAAGAACTTTCCTGATTATCCAAGCTTGGACTGCAACCGCACTAAATCTTTCCTCGAAAATATGATATAGTCTTAAGTATAATTTCAAGAGTACACCATTATTTATATATATTAGCGCGTATCCTCACTACGCCCGCAGCCATCATAACCTGTGCCCTATAAGGCTGTGGTATCATTACGTGAACCGGCTACCGCTGGCCACCTCGGCGCGCTGCACGCCTGGTACCCCCGGCCAACTCAAGTGTTGTTTTTATGCTTCTGTGTTTGTGTTGCCATCGAGATCCCTAGAACATCCAACAGAGACACCTCCAAACCAGTTTAAACCCTATCAAAATACTGTTAAACTCTGTATTTGCTTGGGGGCTTAAAAGAATGTGGATGTTGAATGGTACAGCGAACCATTTCATTCACGTTGCTCGCTTTATAGGTATTTGGAATATGACGTAAATGGACGTATGATGTTTATTGAGAAAAACTAGTGAAATAAAATGATTGTTTACGACCACGTTTTTTTCGTGGCGTTTGAAACCGGTCGGTGGCTACATACTGTGGATTCCATGGAATGGGTATGCTGTTATGACGAAGGTTTTTTTTCTAAATTGCCTTCGCTAGGTATTAAACTTGATATAGATGTGGAAAATAGACGCAGACGCTGCTGCGGATTTTACCGCTGTTTCAATACAAAGGGCTGTTATAAAATTTCAAACGCTAATAATTATAGGTACTTACTAATAAGTATTCGTAGATTTACTAACTTGGATCTAGTGGCACAAACGGCAGAATTGGAGTATGTACCTAGTTTCATATAAAAATTGACAAATACGAGACTGAACGCAATCGTTTGTAGACGTTTCGTCATTTTGGTGCGTTAAAGAATTAAGTATATTCATGAATTGTAACCATAGTTTAAGACTCTAGAAAGATTTCTCAAGGGGATTCCAACGAGTTAAAAAGATTAGAACTAATGCTTTACTAGGTAAGTACTTACATTAAAAAAAAAAGCCAAGGTAAGATTTGATTTGGCTTCTTTTCATTAATTTCAAAGTAATAAATTACAATATTAAGGTAAAGTCAAACAAACAAACAGCCTCTCAACCTAAACGTTTCGAAAATAAAATACTAATTTAATAAAAATATTAAATGCTACGATTGTCTAAGTGTGGTACCTATATCAAATGATATCATATCTGATCGAAGCAGGCTTATAAATTTTACCTTAAACAGTAGCGTTCAGGTTTCGCACAGTAGCCTCATCGATTCTACTCTCCTAGTCCCGCCTCTGGCCTGCAGCCAATAATAAAAGGAGGTGGATAGATACAGTCAGCAGCTGAAGTGAAGTAGCTAAGGGTGAGGTGTACAAAATTATCTGAACGCAACTTTTTTATTAAGAACTTAGCGTGCACATCATAGCCATTTCTGTTGATGACTATATACTATATCCCACCAAAAATATTTTCATGTAAAATGTTGCCAAGACGAGACCATAAATGGCTCTCACTGCTAAAAAGTTATCAAATAAATAAATAAACAAATATTATAGGACAATTTTACACAGATCGACCTAGTCCCACAGTAAGCTCAATAAGGCTTGTGTTGTGGGTACTATACGACGACATATATAATATACACAAATACTTATATACATAGAAAACATCCATAACTCAGGAACAAATATTTGTGATGAACACACAAATAAATGCCCATACCAGGATTTGAGCCCGGGACCTCCTGCTTCGTAGGCAGGGTCACTACCGACTAGGCTAGGAGGCCGTCGATCTCATGAAATCTCATGTAGAGCCAAGCTTCTAACTCTACACGCCCTGACTTCACAATTCCTACACCTTAGTCAAAATATGTCGCTTGGCAGTTTCGCAACCGAAAAATGTATTCACTGTTCATCATTAATTTTCTGATATACAAAGGTTCTGGTAGTAACGAGACGGCCAAGCCACATATTTTGACTAAGGTGTAGAAATTGTGAAGTTAGGCATGTACCCCCAGATTTACACTGTTTATTCTATATGAGCTCGTGAAAAAAACAACAGATGATAAAATAATAAGCTACACAGCGAATCGATCAATCGGTGGTGTCAATTAAAGTCTCTGTCAATCGCCTTCTATTCCGGATTTCCGGAAGCATTGGCTTCAATCGGGGTTGTAAACGGTCAGTCGTGATTGTCGATCTCAAGTGCTCGACAATCACGATTGATTATTTCGGGGCCACATAGGTCCGTGGCCGAAAGTTCACCTGATTTAAGCTTTATATCTTTAGCTGTTTTGTGTACAATAAAGTGATTACTACTACTATATCCGAGATTAGGCCTATCTTGAAAATAAAGAATCCATAGCATTTGAGCTTCATAAGCAACCACGACGCTGCACGCTGCTGACAGACAGGTTAATATGATGGCAATTTTCATCGAAAAAAACTGGCAAAACCAAGTGTATGTAATCAAAATTTAACAAACTTGAGTTGTAAATAAAGATTACTGATGGTTTAATCAAAACAAAAATGTTATGTACACTCCCCTAATTTAAACAAAGGTTATAAGCTTTTTCATACACTATGAGTTATTTTGCCTCAACGGAATAAGTTTAGTATGTTGTGTGTTGTTGAATCTCCTCCTTGTAATTTATGACACCCTGGTAGAACATGTGGAGGTTCCTATAAGTATAAAACTATACTTATGTTGTAACCTGTCCTCTTGTGCGTGTGATCATGTGTAACATAACATAAGTACGATAAAAATAAAATGAGGAAGAGAAGGAAGTAAAGGTTGCTGTGAAAGATATACCTACTGTGGCAACAGCTGAGTGACTTTGATGTATAACATACACTTCACACTTGATATATGAATTGATGTTAATAATATGAGGTTGTGACTATTTTTCCATCGTATTAAAGCGAAGTAGAAATATTATAGAAGTAATTAAATGTAAATGCAATGAAAATGTCTCCTATTATATAACATATTAAGATGAGTACACTTATATTATGTTCCTGTACTAACAAATATACTCGTACATACAATATGTATATGAGACGGACAACTGTATAGTAGCTTAGAAA
Source organism: Cydia splendana (assembly GCF_910591565.1). Classification (NCBI taxonomy): domain Eukaryota; kingdom Metazoa; phylum Arthropoda; class Insecta; order Lepidoptera; family Tortricidae; genus Cydia; species Cydia splendana. Next base: position 464,602 of record NC_085968.1, read on the forward strand.
TAGCTTAGGTATTTTATCCTATTAGTATCCTAAACAGGTTCTACAAGTCAGGTTTTATTCTTATTAGACACGTTTCTTGCCTAGTTAAATACCTAATAGTCTAAATGAAGTATTATTATTATAACCTAATCAAGCTTATCTTGATCTAAATCTATCTACTTGTTTATTTGCTATGGAAAATTTAGCAAAAAACGAGGTATAAAAAAACTTTTCTGTATGAGTTAAAATTATACGACTTTCCTGAGGTCTTAAAACCTTCGTTTTCCGAAAATTCATGAGATGAAAGTCTTGGAAAATGTGCTCAGATTGTATGCCTTTGTAGCGTCCACAGAAAAGACGTTGAATTTCCGAACGTTTTTGACCCCAGTAAGTTTCGTCAGTATGTAGGTATAGGCTATTTTTTTATAACTTTTATTAAAACAACATCAAAATAGGTAATAAACTAATCTAAATTCGAAACTATTTTTGGCTTATCACGATACCACCAACCTTTAAAACTGTCAAACATCACTATATTTTTGTCTAACTAATAGGCCATAAAATACTTCATTAGGTGTTGGTGTTGCTATAACATTCTCAAGTAAAATATAATATCCTACAAATTCGGCGAATGCCATACGAAGGCGCTGAATACAGTACGGCTAAACAACTTGAACTATTATTCATATCAAGTTGTATATAAATCAGGGGTCTAGTTACGATGGTTGGTGTTAAAACGCGTGCGCACAATGGACAGCATTCCAACATGAATGAAGTTCGCAGTTAAAACGTTAATGTAAATTATCACTTTGTTATATCCAAAACGAAAAGTCGTATAATCGTGAGTTTATTTTAAATTTGTCGCAAATTTAAATGCCTGGTTTTTAGAAAGTTTAATATTGCCTTAAAAGGTGTGGATGGAGTTACGATATGTGGATCATCCCAAGCAATTAAATCAGCCAATGAAGGTTAATAGGCTCACCGTTTCGCATAAAATGCGCGCGCGCCGGTATAGAACACAGATATGGGACAGTAGTAGGTATATTATTATTATATTTTTACTCAGAATCACGAACTTTTTCGATGCTAATTAGGAGACAAAAGGTGCCCCAAGATTTTTAATTCTATTCCGTTACTATTTTTCGTAGACTTTGTGTGACGTTAACGGAATGGAAAAACCGGACTAGTGCGAGGGACTCGCCCACCGAGGGTTCCGTACTTTTTAGTATTTGTTGTTATAGCGGCAACAGAAATACATCATCTGTGAAAATTTCAACTGTCTAGCTATCACGGTTCGTGAGATACAGCCTGGTGACAGACCGACGGACGGACGGACGGACAGCGGAGTCTTAGTAATAGGGTCCCGTTTTACCCTTTGGGTACGGAACCCTAAAAATCTAAAACTGTATAGGTAAACTTGTACATGTGACATAATTATGTAAAATTATTGCGATACCTACCTACATATTTTTGTTTACAATTTAACAATATTGTCGAATTGACACTTGTAAAGTTTCGTGGGATAGGACCCAGGTCTTAGAAACAAATTTGATTCACATACTGTGGTCGCGAATACACTGTGGTGCGCCGGAGTCGACTTCACGCGAATTTAATGCTATTAAATGTCGATCAGCAGCAATGCGAGAGATATGGTCGGTGGACCGGGAGCGGGCGCGTCATATTTACTCATTGTTCATAATTTAAAGACCTTGTCAGAGAAGTTGCTATAACTTTTTTAAATGGTTAACAGCTTTTCGATTAATGGATTTCTCATTGCATTGATCCTGGATTTAAATAGGAGATTTTTAATCTTATTAGTATGAATTAGCGAACACAAGTTGGCAAGCAGTTCAAAGACTATTTATATCAAGCAGATACGTATTACGTATGTAAACGATACTAGATTTTTTCATTGAGTAATTTAAAACATGAGCAGTCCAAAGGTGCCCGAGCTGTTTAACAAGCTTTTAATGTTCTGCTTCATATTTTCGCATTTCGCGTGTTCACATATAATTACACAAAAATAGGTAGTTAAATTAAATAGTAAATCTTTAAAAAAACACACACACAATTTGCCTATCATCTCTTACTCAGCTGCCTCGAGCTCCCGGCCCATCACAGTAAAACCGCGTTTTCTCGTAAAGAAAGTGTGTAACAGTTTTGGTGATTGATTTACGATAACCGCGCAATTTATTATTAATAATTATTAATACTCCATTGCACTATTAATTCTCAATTACAACGTAATTGTAACCTTTGGAACCATTTTGTGATTGATGGCTTTGGGTATAATTTACTGGGTTTTATACAATTTTTTTTTTCGGTTTTGTGACAATAAATTTGAGTGTCACTGAGGTCTTCGTTAAAAATGCGAAAGAAAAATATTTATAGGAAGACTATTTTTTTTTACATGGTTGGTTTAAAAAAACGGAGTTTTTATAAAATTTATTTTACAATATCCTTACTATTTATACCCTCTCTTTACTTTGCCCATATTGAAAAATAAGATACCTACTAGGTGCCCATGACTTCGTCTCCGTGGAGTGATGATGATGATTGATATTAACTACCCTATGTCCTTCCCCGGGCTTTAAACTATCTCCATACCAAATTTTATCTAAATTCGTTCAGCGGTTTAACCGTAAAGATGTAAGAGACAGACTGACAAACAGACTGACAAAAACAGACAGACAGGGTTTCTTACGCATTTATTACATCAAAATGGAAGTAGGCATATCACATCATTCCACGTGTTATATTGACTATTCTTCTTCCCTCTTATCTCTCCCTTCACAATAAAATAATTATTATAATATCCATATTTAAAAAAAAAATAAGACAAAATAGTCTTCACAATTAATCGTCTTGTACAAAAGTCCTTAATTCATACAAATTACTTTTCATAATATTTTTTAATACATATTAAACACCGGAAATCCTACCACAATATCTCAGACACGGCCATTTATATTTTGGCAATTCGTCAGCCATTTCTTTAAGGTCCGACGTTTATTTTCAATCATTGCGTCGCTTAATCAAAACTTTTAATTAAAAAATGCTCGATAATTAAACACATATTACTTTGCACCGACGTAGCGATTCATCATTTTTATGACCCAACGAATACAGTCGATGGTTTGAGATAACGGAGATAAGTGTAATAAAGACGATCAATTGATCATAGCATTGACTTAAACTTGCACGATTTTTATTAATTTACAAAAACGGTTAAAAAATATTAGTGAGTGTTGTATATTGTGTGTCGATCGAGTGCGCAAAACGTTTAAGTTGATAAACAAGACCCAGTGCGGGGTAGTACGAAAAACTCGGACAGCGAGAATATGTCTATGTCAACTTTAGCCAATCTTTCTTCGGGACCGCGCACGGGGACAATGCCGTCCTGTCCTCTAAACGTTTTTCAGCGATTTGACATAGTTTCATGGGAAGTGTTCGTATTCCATCATCAAAAGATCCTCTGCCTTTCATTGACACAAAAAATGTATGAACACTGATCATCATCAAGATCTCATTATTGCAGGCCGATATTTTTTTCGGTTGTATTTTGGGTCTAAGTAAAACTATTGTTTTTCTTTCAGATCTACTAATATTACTGTTTTCTTACGCTTACATTGAAGTATAAAGACTATCAGTGTTTAACTATTAACTTGTCTCTGGCGATAGTGATTCGATTGACAAACCGTTTTAAATATTGCTACTGCGCACATCATAAGTATCAGATTTGCTGTAGAATTAAATGTATTTATTGCGGTAGAGTTATGTTTGCGCTGGGAATTAATAGCAAGATAGCAACTGTAAATAAATCAAGTATCAAGTTTTGAGACGTTTATATTTATCTTAATATTTCATTTTCATCTAAAAGGTAATTATTAAATGTAATTTCTACCACTATAATTAAATTCATGTTTACACGAACGTTTTCAAGGGGTTACTTATTTACCGAGTAAATTACAATGTGTGTTCTCATTATAATGTCAATGAGTTCATTCGAGAAATTGTAATACAAACAAATTATATCGAGTAGAAGTTTTATATACAAAACTTATACCTGATCGGTCTATATTCCTTGTATAACAATTTTTAGCAACGAAAACTAGTACCGGACATAGTAAACATTCATGACAAGTTAGTTTCATGCAATTTAAGCATGTCTTGTAAAATGAAACCGTAGCATAATTTTATTTCTGTGCCTTGTCACACAGTGACAATAATAGGAGATCCCGAGCGACTTTCGTATTTATTATCACTGTGAGAAGGTACGTAATGGCAGAACTTCAATTCCTTGCCATTAGGTACATCACTTCAGAACCGGTCCAGCTGAGATTATTCATTAATTAAATAATATTAGTTAAAATAAATATTGGCTGATCAACTCCGTGTGGTCAATACACGCGTCTGCGCACTAACGATCAGCGTTTGAGTTATAAGCTAGTTATTAATTCGTGGTCATTAGTATGGATACATTCTCTTTATTCATTTCTCATCTTAAGTTAGGTTATTTATAATATGAATATAAAAGTAAAATATAAAAACACTTACAAAACAATAAAAATTAATATAAACACATTATAAAAAACCTAACCTTAGGGTGCCGCCAGCAGCGGGGCAAGGCCCAAGCTACCGGTGGTCAGGGCTGCAGAGAGAGGAACCGGCGGACTATCCGCGCCGTGTCCAAGATCACCGCCTTCTGCATCTGACCCTTGATCCAACCACCTAGCGAGAGTCTCTCAAGGTGTTGGTCGAGACTCTTCGCTATTAGACCGATTACTGAAACGACTATCGGGACAATGATCGTCGAATCAACATCCCACATGGCGGTTATCTCGTGAGCCAAGTCTAGGTACTTACTGGACTTGTCCTTCTCGGCCTTCACGAGATTCTCATCATGGGGGATGGTGATGTCAACGAGCACGGCCCGACGTTGCGATCGATCTATTAGTATGGATACATTATTGTTATGTTTTCTGGCTGATTAGTTTTATAACCCCGTTGGCAATTTTGTTTTGGTGATAAGAGAGATAGTTATCCGAATTTCGGAGTAAGGTAAATTCGAGAAAACCGTCATAGGGCAAGAACTCTCGTGTTTGAATTAGGTATATAGTACGGTCGAAAGTATTAATTATTATTATTTCATTAATTAATACTAATTAATTATAACAATCAATATGAAAGTCGCTAGAGACTTCATATTTAAGAATGACTCACGTTAGACCGGGCCGTGTCCGGGCCGGAGCTTCCGGTGCTTACTTTTCACTGTGCTTACAGGCGATCACGTGATACTTTCCATAGAAAACGATTGCCCGGAAGCTCCGGCCCGGACACGGCCCGGTCTAACGTAAGTTATCCTTTACTCTTGTCACTGTGACAAGGTACAAAATGGGTCATAAATTAAAACTTTCGTCTATACATCGCTCAGAAATAGTCAAAAAGGAACAGCTTCACTCCTTCTTCTCTACCGACCTTCCGTAAGTGAAGTATTAAGGTGACAGTCTATTTCCAACGACAGCAGCACTACCATTCATTTTACCTGATTTTACTATGGAAATTGACAATAGCACCGACGCGTTCGTACCTACTAGTAGTGTAGCTGCGGTCAGAAATGGAATGTTACCCTTATAGAGAGAGATTTTAGACGATCTTCTTCAATTTGACCTCTAAACTTTTTTGTAACTATTCGAAAGCAGAGAAATAATGTCCGCAACGAAACTCTCCAATAACAGCAATTAGACAGTGACCTGATTAGGCGTCCTTCGGTCTTGTAACGTAATTACACGCAATTATAGATATATAATAGCGCATGCCGTTGATCGCCGATACGCGAGCTCACGGGCCGCCAAGAGCGGAGAAGCCTATTACTATAATATATACAGATAATATAGTGCATAATTATTTTTCATCATATTTTCACGGAAATGTACGAACGTGCCTTGCTATTTGAGTCAGTCTCGGTACAAAAAGTACGGAGATTGACTGATATAGCATGACAAATACGAAAGTTTGCGAGAAAACTCGATGGAAAACAATTATGCACTACATTTGTACTTAATGGTAAAATGCTTCTGAAAATGTTTTGTGTGTCTGACAACACACAAATACCAAAGTAAAAGAAAGCAAAGCAAATTATGACTGAAGTTGATGAGCATCTATTACTTATTGTTTTTTTTTATAATAATATAGGAGGCAAACGAGCAGGCTAGTCTGATGGTAGGCAATTACCGTCGCCCATGGACATTGCAACACCAGAGGGGTATCAAGTGCATTGCCGGCCATGAAATTGGGTACGCTCTTTTCTTTAAGTTGTGAAGGTGGTTCCATTTTCACTGCACACTCTTTCTGCAGCACTCCTATTAACAATCATAAACCTACCAGTATCTATCTTGAAATCTGTAAGTTTTAAAAGCCTATTCCATACAACAGGTAAAGGTCTCAAGGCCTTAAATGCTAAATTATCAAACAGGTGGTAAGAGCTTCAGATCATACTATAAATATTAAAAATAATGAGACTATTGATTATTTTACCAACAAAAATCACCTCCGCTCCTTCCTCTCTCCATGGCCCGCCGATTACATCGATTAAAACCATTAACTACTTAAATGATTGCCAAGTTTACATTTTTCCTATAATCGACGGCAATTTTACCACATTCTCGCGTAAGAGCTCTCCTAGCTTCTAACACCTATATTAACCCACGCCTACAACCCATATCAGACCGTATTGCTATCGGAATAAGACTTATTGGTTCATAGCAAGGCCCCCCCATAGTGATGTATAAAACAATACCATTTAAGTGTAGATTTCTTCATGTCTCCAAGAGGATTATTGCTGTTTTCGTGGTAGTGATCAATTGGCTTTATTATTGCCTTTAACGTAACGCAAGAGCGTGTTTCATCGTCACATGCACGTCTTTATATGGTGTGGTCCAAACGCGCGTCGACGCCGACGACTATTAAAAAAGTTTAGCGGGACCTTTGTCCAACATATTTTTTTGTTAATTTCTAATAATTCGATAAATAAATAATTAATTATATGATATTTATCTACAACTTTAAATTATATCGTCGCTTACCCACAACACAAACCTTATTGAGCTTACTGTGGGACTAGGTCGATCTGTGTAAAATTAACCTATAATATTAATCTAACCATTTTCATTTTATTTAATTATACTCTCTACGTTGCAGGTGGCCTTACGATATGCATTTAATTAAAATATCTATTGTTTTTTTACTAGAAAACCCATCAATCGTTTTGATGAAATGCAAACCAAACAATATTTCTTCCCGATAAAACAAATTAAAAACACAATCGACAATCCTTAGCAGCCAGCGCTCAACAGAATAATTTCACGTCCGTCAGAGATCACTGTGAATCTCTCATTCATCATACTTTAATCGGATATAAGATCAAAACCCATTGAGATTATTGAATGAAGAGAGAGATGGGTGGTAAGGTCTCGTGTGAGAAGAGGATGGAGTATTGTTTTTTGGTTTGTGTTTTAGACTTGACGATTTGACGGCCAAAAATATGTTTTACTAAGTACGAGTAAATACTTGAAAAAATATAAGAATGTGTAATTCTTTATTTAATTAAAGATTATGAACAAAATAAATAAACTACACACTAAAATTAAAACTAAATTCTAACAACTATATACTTACACATATTTACAAATAAAAACTGGGAGGTAGCTCGGCGCCGGATGTTAGGGTGCCCAGAAGGCTGATGGCATTGCCAATTCGCTGGGCAACGAAGTAACCAGCCCTCTGGTCACCCGTAGCATCAGTGAGACGCTTCGCTAGCTCCCTAAAGGTGACAGTCCATTTCCAACGACAGCAGCACTACCATTCATTATACTATGGAAATTGACAATAACACTGACGCGATCGTACTAGTAGTGCAGCTGCGGTCAGAAATGGAATGTTACCCTAAATATACAGAATGTTAATTTGGTTGTTGGCTTGTTGGTTTGGTTTTTTAAAAGTAGGAATTGAATAATTAATTTGTTTTCGGACAGAATGTAAAACTATAACAACACTATCTTCTAGATACCTTCTCCTATACCTAGGTACTTAATAACTTCAAACTAAACTCTTTCATTTTTCTGGGAATGCTAGGATGCCGAGTTTGTAATTCATACAGATTTTGGATTTCACGGGCCAAAAATCCCGGTCTTTGGATAGGCTTGCGTGGGGATATAGATCCAACACGTAGAGGCCCCTTGTAGAGCCTTAATGTCATGTAGAACGCCTGCTGGAACCCGTTCACAGGTGCAACAATAGACACCCATGAACCGGTCTCAGCAGGCATTGGGACTAGTTTGGGTGGACAATGAGACTGGGCTATTGTAGAGAGGTCGGACACCTGCCATAACAATGTTTTACACGTTATCGAGGCAGGTGGTGACCTGCCGCGCACTAGATGGGCCCCTGAAACTGCCGTCGCGAAGACGACCAGGAGCAACATCGGTGTGAGCGGCTCAGGGGTGTCGAGAGGTGTGCGCCGCTTTCTACCCAGTGGCTGTTACCAGCCACTGTGCCAACTCGCGTCTTATGCATCTTTCACTTCCACCCCTGGAGCATATAGCTCTAGCGACTCCTCTCTGGACGGCCAATGAAGGCAAGCCAGAGCTGAGAGTCCTGCGAGTCCCCTTGGGGTCCACTCCGACCGACGAAGACACGCCGGAGACGGAGACCCTGACCGACTCTCGGGAGCACTCGGGTCCGTGGGGTCGTTACTCCCCAACAGCTCGCCACAAGCTGCCCTGCGGGCTCATACAGATTATTATTAAACTAATAATTAAATTAAATTATTAAAAAAGATAGAATATGTCTTAAAAGTATTTTTTTAAATGTCTTCTACTGAACTAGGAAAATCCTGTACCTATCTCAAGTAAAGAAATATGTAAAATTACAAAATTAAAAATATGAGTTAAGTAAGTAAATAAAACATTTTAAAATTATGGCTAAACAATGTTACGTGCTAAACCATATTTTATTATATCGGCTTTGATGGCTACCTATAATAACTGAAATTAGTGAAAGGGAACCCATTAATCGTGGCACGAAATATCCGTCGCGGTCGCGTCTCCGTGTCGCTCCCTCTAAACCCCGATCTGCTCTCGCGATCGATACACAATAAATCTCATCGTCGTGTTCCTTTTCTCGGATAAGTCGTCGGACAGCTCGGCTACTGGGTTTGGTCGTGCTTTTTATGTCCCGTACTGACGCTTGATTTGTAATGTTCCTTTTATGATATGTGGGATTGACGATTGTATGGCGTTAAGTCGTTAACGGTGGCATGATTTCGAGTTATTGTAAGTTTGGGAAAATGTATCAGTTTAATTAGAGTATCAATTTTCAACGTGACTAATAACCGTTGAGAAGAAACACTCTTCTTTCTCGAACGGTTGCGAATGGCTAGTAACACTGATATATTTTATTTTACACAGGTATATTTTATCGTTTACAGCATATACACGTCTTGCTGCTAGGCGTAGGTCTCTCACGCACAAGAGGGACTTCGTTTGGACTTAGTTTACTTACTTTACTTACGAACGAAGTCATCTACCCGCTTCTGCTGGCCTGCATGGGAATTATTAGCTCAAGGTTATCGTTTTCTTCAAAATTCATTCTTAAGGTTACTTGATGTTGTTTTATTTCACTGAGTACGAGAACTGAGGCTGAAGGCTAATAACAGATGACAATTTCTAAAAAAAAAACTAAACACCTTTACAAATTTAGAATTTAATAGAGACAGGTGGCCAGGTAGAGTCAGACCAAGCTAAGTTGGCAGCGATTTTGATAGCCCAGACGGTGCAAGTGTAAACGTCATAATTTCATAGAAGTTTGACGTTAGAATAACACTTGCACCGTCTGTGCTATCGAAATCGCTGCCAACCATAGCTTGGTCTGACTCTAATGGTTATATTTGAACATTGTTGGGAAGACAAAATCGTCAGTTACGTAGATATGTAGGTATATAATCAGGAAATGGTCAACAATATGCGCTTAGTTTTCTTTATCATTGACATGTACAGTCAGGTTCCACACGAATGCTAACATTATGTACTGTTAGCTAAACCATCTCGTTTAATTACTCGTCCCATCCACATCTGCTATCGCTAGATACCAGTTATCTCTATCGAAGTAAACAATCCGGTCGGTTTCGACACGAATGGTACGAATGGTGGTAACTGGCGACATTACTGTTGCTAAAATATCGTCGACCGACCTCGGCTGGGATTAGCAAAAGGCAGATGGACGACTCGTCTGCCTGTCTCGTCTCAGAAACGGTGGCAAATTAGGAAGAAAATCTTTTGTGGGTTTCTATTCTATGTAGGTAACTAAGTATGTTCCTCGAAAATTAGTAAAATGCATGAGTTTTTTTTGAAGTTGTTAATCGATTCTACTTCCCCTGAGATTCAAATGTTTCTTATAAACCTACTATCTATTGTGCCCCAGAAACTTCCAAATTGCAAAAGCAAATGTGACGCGTGCACCTCGAGTAAAAACGCCCCATACGAAAAGCACGCGGCCTGTCGTCTATTTCCTACTTCTGTAAAGAGTGTAATATTTTGACTAAACACATTTTTTTAGAAAAAGGTCACTAGTTGATATTACAATAACAATTATCGATGCGGGTATATATCAAGTTTTTCTTACTTGAATCCAAAGTGCTGAAAAATGTATCTCGCTTAAACTCTTAATGGCACAACGTAAAAAAAATTAGATTCTCTTAACTTTGTCATGTCTACAGAAACGACGCGAACGAATTAAGCATACCTACTATAAAATGTGTATGACCAATCTGTAACCTAATACTCTCGACCTATTACGCTCACCTATCCTATCCGCGACCCTGATCGCCCATTTAAAATCACTTCCATACCTCACTAGTCGTAATTTGTGACTATAAAATGTGTAAAGTCTTAAGGTCAGCGCAAATTGAGGATTTAACCGTGGAATGTTAACCGTTAAGATACTCGAATGATCCCAAAGAATTTAAATTATATCTTTAGGTACTTTGATATCGAGGTTGTGAACCTGTCTACATATAATGGGCTACTAGCCTAGTCGGTAGTGAGCCTGCCTATGAAGAAGGCATTTGTATTTTCATCACGAATTGTTCTTGTTATGGATAATATGGATGTTTTATATGTATTTAGGTTAGGCCTGGGTTAGGCTAGTCTAACCGGCCTAATCCTCAAGGAATTCTATCAAACCTCTGATGTTGCGTAGGATCTTGGGGAGATCTCTCGGAGACCCGAGGTGTTTTACCCTGTAAGCAGCCACTCCGCTGCAGTGCAGCTCCACATGAGAGGCCTCTTCCGTCTCCATGTATAACCAAGAGGTCTAAACGCCGAAAAAAGCTTTCTCGTTGCATATAGTCGAGAAATCGGGATGGGTACCGCCGTAGCCGGGGCCTAGAGGTCCAGGGCGTTAAGGTTACGTTCGGATGTCAACTGTCAACTGCAGCTGCAGTACTGTTGCAGCGTCGTTATTGTTGCCGCCGTATTACTGCCGCTATTATGATATTCATTCCGTCACTCAATTTATCAAGGAAATTGACTGATACAGCGGCGGCAACAACGCCGCAGCAGCACTGCCGCTGTAGTTGACATCGGAACGTCACCTTTAGCCGCGTAAGCTGGATGTACCGGCCTGCATATTGCCTCCGCCTCTTTTTCTTTAGTATATGACATCTATTTCAGTTAATAGATCCCATTTATTCACCCAAAACATAAATATGTTTGCAAATAGAGTCAGACCAAGAGTAGTCTGCAGCGGATTTGATAGCCCACGCAGTGTAAGTGTCATTTTAAACGTCAAACTTCTATGAAATTATGACGTATAAATAACACTGTCATTGCGTGGGCTATCAAATCCGCTGCAGACTTTTTTTGGTCCGACTCTAGACATCTTACAAATAGACTAAATGATCAAATAAAACTTGAAAATATATCCAGCTTGTATACAAAATATCCACAACGCAGGCTTCGTCAGGTGGCCACAAATGCAAATCAGCAAAAAGTGTCGTCCAAAACCAATGATGGTATCTGCAACAGGCATCGTCATTTTTAAATAGATTGATAGAGATTTTACCAACACTCACGTTCTCAGTTGTCACATTACGTGGGTACATCCAGAAATTCCAGGACTCCTAGGATCCCCACAGTCCTATATCTGTAAATCAATATAATTAGGCCTTGAGTTCCTGTTAGCACCTCGATTACGACGGCGGCGAGCACCCACTTTGTACATTTCTGCATACATACATACCAATGAACGCTGTGCTTCTCGATATGGCGCAGACTTGAATTAGTTAAAGTTAGGCTTGCTCGGTTATAAGTATTAGTATGTGATTTGCTTTACGAGGCTACAAAGTTGTCATTCAATCAAGGTGTCGAACAATCAATATAAAATTTAGGGTTCCGTACCAAAAAGGTAAAAAGTAGGGATGTACCGACTAGTCGCCGACTAGTCGGGAAAGCCGACTATCCGGCCACATTTGTAGTCGGCGATTAGTCGGCGACTAGTCGGCAAAAATGGCCGATCAGTCGGCACTTTATTAGTGAAGGAAAAACAGATAAAAAAGAAATCAACAGTCAATATTTACCATATGTTTTATGTTTATTTTACTAAAATACCTATTCAGGGTGCATTCGAACACTTTTTTTCATATAATTGACCGTTTGATCGTTATCATATGTTGGAACTATTAATGTTATTGCAAAATTTAGAGACTTAGTCAGGGCACGTTGCTCGTTGCAAAGACAGAAATTGAACGAGGATTCTTTTGATAGGTCTTTGAACCTGTAGAGAACACCTTTTAGCCAAACTAAATTATGATGAATAGCGTAACCAAAGGAGCAAAACTATTGTTTTTCACCTGAACTTATACGAAACTAATGGTCTGGCCGACTAGCCGACTAGTCGGCCGACTAATCGGCCATTCGATCGCCGATTAGTCGGCTAGTCGGCTAGTCGGCCAAATCAATAGTCGGTACATCACTAGTAAAAAGGAACCGTTATGGTGCGACTTTGTCCGTCTGTCTGTCTACCACATCGCTAAATACCCTTACGCTATGGATTTGAAAAAAATATAAACTAGCCTTGTTTAACCTTAGATGCATTGAAAATATCAAAATCTTATTACTAGGTCACGATTCCCGAATGAATGAAAGAGCTTAAGTTGCACATTCTATAACATTATATTTTTGACTTGATAACGTCTTATAAATCGATGAACACCGGTAGCATGCACGAAAAAGTGTCACGTTGTGGATAGATCTCCATGGTAACGTTACGGCCACTTATTCATCAATGTTTTCTTCTGACATTATCACGCAAAATTATCGTCCGTAAACCGACTTTACAGACAAGTGGATCTTTTATTTTAAAGGAAAATATAATGGAAGGAAAAGTAGACTTTTACTCACACAATTTAAACAAAACAGCAAATTTCCAACCGGTGTGATAAAATAGTCACGTTATGCAGTAATAACCAGGCCTTACACAACATTAGCACAAAGTGCCCGTTTAAAACTAGATTCATTCAAAAGACCATAAAAGTAGTCTTACTCGTAGGCGAAGCAGCACATCTTCTACAGTTGCAACACCTCCGTTTTATAGTTATTTGCTTGACTATAAAATAGTTAATAGGGGTCAAGTTCGAGACGGTGTTGACACCTGTATATTTGTACTGATTATTATCTTTTTCGTTATTTAAGCTTGCATCTTGAATATCCGATGTTTCGAGAATCACATTGCATTCGTCATGGTACCGAAGAAAACCTTAGTTTCTTGCCTTATTTAAGTACTTGGACGAAACTTACGTTGTGGAATTTGAATAAAGTAATTAATTTTTATTTTTTTGTGTTTAATTCAGGAGCAAAGTTTGTTAACCCTCGTGCCTAGAAACCCCCACAACGCCCAAGATTTCACTTTATGAACCACTTGATACGCTCGCGATTCAATTTTGTAATCTTTTGCTTGCTCTCATACCAATATTAGTATGAGGGGTTAAACAACAACTTTGACCTCTTGTAAAACAAATAACTATTCTTGCTACCTTTGACATTATATTTCACCACGTCAGGAAACTCGAACTTGCGACTTTTGGTCCGTTTGCTAACCAACTGGGCTGCTGAAGTTTGCTTACCTTACTCTCTAGAAAATAGGCTTGATCTTACCTACTGTAAGCATCTATTCAACGTAAGCGCTACTTATTATCGCTACGTACGTTGGACATTTTTCAAAAAGCGCCCAAAGATACATTTTTGGATACTGATAAAAATAAATATACACGTGTTGTCACTCTTCTTAATTTTGGTCTCTTTTTGCACGTCATTATCATCTTGTTTTACTAAACTGATAAAAGGTATTTTACCAGTTCCATTTGCAGTCCATCAGAGGAAGCCAGAATTCCTTGACACCTAAAACAAGCCCTAAGAAAAACGCCCCATAACTTAACACGGTAAATGCCTCAACAGATAAGTATCACCGCGGAATGTATTGGGCAACTTTACTCCAAGAGGAGCATTTGATAAAACAATTTCGGTATCTAAAATAACGGGTACCAGATACCAGATACCGGTCGGCCAACTTTATAGGTCTATAAAACCAGCTGTGTCCCCGTGGCGAACATCGTTGTAGCGATAGCATATTCAAATGTAATTATGCATTGTTGAGTATTTGTAATTATGTGTGAATCGTTTTGTTTAACATACATCAACATGATATTACATAATTATATTTGAATTGTTAAAATTATAATGTTTATAATTTATAATGTAATTTCATATTATGAGAGTAAATATCTAAATCTAAATCTATAGATAGTGTAAAAGAAATTGAGCTTAGAAGGTACTTACTAATAATTGTGCTAAGTATTTAATGAGACAGTTCAGATCTATATTTTTTGTACCCATCCTTATCAAACAGAGTAAAGCGTGATATTATTATCAAGAGTAATTTAAAGTAATTGCAAGATATTATTTTTTTGCCTCCCTATAGGTTCATAGGACTATGTCATTTGTTTTTAATTTATAAAAAAAAATATATGTATTTGAATTATAAACTGTGAAAAGAACTTTTTTAACTTTTTTTCTTATGATTAAAACTTTATCGAACACCACTTTTCTCACGTAGATAGGTTAAGTTTTATTTATTTATGGAAACGTTGTAGCTAAAATATTTGAGAATTTGAAAGTAAGTATTAGGTATTAACTATAAACTGTTCAAAAATTTCTACTAAATAATTTTCACCTAGACGTACGACTTTCCCTCCAACGCTACTCGTCGCGTTTCGTAAGGAGGGCCATAAATTGAAGGTTAGTTCGTTATTACGTACAACCGCGGCGATAAAACGTTATCACGGAATAACTCTACAATAACTCGTTTCACACATTTCCTAAACTTATCATTTTAAGCAAACAGGTGACAATTATGAATTTTATAGCGATTTTTTTTTAAATTTCATAGCGAATTTTTTCTTTTTTTCTTGATTGGTTTCATGATTCATGAGTGATTTGACATCAATGTGTGTAACTACACATCAATGTGTATATATAAAATTTAGACGTGTAAATGCAGCTCTGGCTGGCTATCTGCGTAAATTTATAGTAGATGCCGGACGTAATAAGTAACCGTGTGCAGTAGCCTCTGATTTGATACAATTTTTTTACTGAATTTCATTTCTTATATAAAATATTTATTTAAAATATCGTTACAAGCATAATCGCTATTAATCCATTTTACAAACGCAACAGTTAGAGTTGAAATTCAAACATAGCGGTTTAGTGACAAAAAACAACGCTATCGCTGATAAATGATAATGAAGCGGTCTCCATAAAAACTGCCTTCGTCTTTAGACAAAAGACAAAAGTCTGATGACCTTATAAAGTATTTACAACTTAAACCTATTCTTATTCAACGTAATAGCGAAGTATCCTAAACAGTATGCTAATGAAGACTCGATCAAAATACATAAATACGATGCTACCAAGACAGATGGTCGTTATAAATAGGCAATAAGATTATATAAAAACACGAGCACTATCGTTAATTAATTAACTAGAATAATTAAAAAAAATTAAACACCTCCAACGCATTATGCCAAAATAATGAATTTTATACAAAAAAATACCTTACATCATTTTAGAAAAGAGCTACTCTTCAAACTGCTGGATCGATTTTTATCAAACATGCTTAGCTAAGAAACACCGCAAACAAACTCGCTTTCACATAAAAAAAACGGTTCATCCGTTTGAGAGCTACGATGCCACAGACATTAGCTAGAGATATAGCCGAAAGATCTAACGAGTAAAATTTTAAACAAAAATATATTCTCAGAGTTTTAGAGATAAAAGTTAAACACCCGTGCGACAGCCATATCTTCCGACGCAAAACTTCGCGCGGCGCGCCATATCTTCTGTTTCCTTCTAATTACGCCCCCTCTTAGGTAAACTTTGTATTGGGCGATTATCTCAAAATTACAAGATGAGTTACTAAACTTATACACAGCATCCTACGTTTAAGATGTCGTGATAACACTCCGTGTAGATAACGATCTGGAACTTGCTCGTTACGCACGCGTGCCTAAAGTTAACCTTTAGTATCCTGCTTGTAATTGGACAGGCTGGTGTTTCATCGTCCATCATCAGGTATCCGACTTTTAGCTGAAGAGATGAAGGCCAGTGTTCTAGCGTGATTCTTGATTCTAGACGTTCTACCCAGCCATTGCGACTGCGATCTCCGTCCTAAGAAGCATCCACTGAAAAAAAATGCATTTTCAAAACAAAACAATTTTATCATAACTATAATATAGTCCGTTGGTTGGGCCACCTTGAGATAATGGATGAAGATCGGAGCGTGAAAAGAGCATACCTACCTGGGCCGTCCAGCAGGAAGACGTCCTATCGGACGCCCCAGATATCGCTGGTGCGACATGGTGGAGGCGGACCTGCGCGAACTTCGAGTCAACAATTGGCGAGGTCGATTGGTCGCACAGGACCGAGAAAAGTGGCGCTGTCTTGTGTCGGAGGCCAAGTCTCATTTTGGGTCGCTGAGCCAGCGGAGTAAGTAACTATATAATATAGGTATATATAGTTAGTATCTTATTATTATATCCAACTGCCGAAACCCAAGCGAATTTGGGCTCACAAAATTAGCCGCATGGATCGTGCCAGTGTTTACCGATTATCCGCGAAGTTACGATGCTCACGCGCACGTAATTAGTACCTACACAACTATAAAATGTCTTAAGTATAGCTGCGTTATTGGTTGTTATGCTGTTTTGGAAGTAGGCCGGGCAGAGGTCGAAATTAAATGCTTGTCACAAAAAACCGAAATTGTTTTGTTGTCTTGTGTAGTGTGCCATTTAGGTATGGCTGACCCCAGATTTTGGATTTTGATTTCTGTTACGAGAACTATTTAGGTAAGTGTTATGACTTTTATCAGAATCGTATTCGTCAGGCGACTGATGCTGATTAGATATTATTATATGTTAGTAGCCTGTTGGGTCAAAATGATAAAAAGTAATATATGTAATAATATTCATTCATCGTAATATTTATTCATCGAACATTCTGTTCATTGTCTGTATCGTATCAGTCGTACCGTCGGTTATGATCTTTTAATTCACTTTGTTAAAATTATAAAATTCAGTATATATTCAGTCAGTCAGTCAGCTATTACCACTTTTACAGTTCTCATTATGTGGGACTGTATAAAGCGCGTTCAACGTGAAACATGACGCGTCGCATTGTTGCGTGATCGTGTCAGATCGGGCAATGCGTAAAGTTCAAGTTTATGAATTGTAACACTTATTTTAAGTAGTACCTACAAAACAGCATGAATGACGACACTAGCTCGGTTAGACCAATAAAACATTTCGTAAATGTCCGTCGTGATAAATAACATAAAAAACACGCCGCATGCGGTCCGTTGATTTACGACTCCTGCGCCGCCTTGGGATACACCAGCTTAGCATGGTGCAAGTCTCTAAACACCATGTGGTCATTCAGCAGAATAGTTAGAGTCCAACCGACCGATTCGATTGGACCGGTATTCCAATGGTAACTAACAAGTTCGGGTCTTGCTGGAGGTGTAAATTTTTCAATATTTCATTTTTCTTAGGCGATCTTATTCGATTGTTCAAGTACGTCTTATCTGGTTCTGATGGTAAAGCTGTCGAAGTAGCAATTATAATCGTCATGTCATAAGACCGGGGCAGTAATGTAGACCTCGCGATACTGTTAGTACATAGAACCGACACTAAATCTTTATACGTAGGTATATAATGCTTTTGTAAATCGATTGGGTATTCGTCATGCTAGCGCTATATGACGGATGTGCAGGCGCAGAAGAATCAATCGCCTTACGGGTCAATTGAAGGTCGTTGTAATGATCTCGTTGTGCTTAGAAAGCAACGCTCGACTCCAGGCCAAGGCTACCCTTGACCTGGAGTCGAGTATGATGCTGCGAGTACTCACAGCATCATACTTCCATTGATATACCTCTTAACTCGTTGCTACACCTAAGGTTCAAGAATGGTAAAATAGGTTATTTAACTGTGTCTGGTGCTGTTCAGTCGAAATCAATAGATTACCTGCATTTAATGAAGTCACACATTGCGAGACTTAACAGGAATTTCCAATTTAATACAAATTAGGATTGCCTTAGCCTTCCTACATGTTAGGTATTAATAGGTATGCAAGTAGGTAGGTTCTATACCTAACATTGTGGAAATCATAAGTATTAAAATAAAGCTATATAAATATTTTAGGAGTTCCGGCATAGTAAGAATTCCACACAAAATATCTTTATTTAGTATCCCTTAAAAATAACTGTTGCTCAGCCAAATTACTTTATATTATAATATTTTAGAAGTGCTACAATAAATTGTACAGTATTTGGTTAGATCGAGTAATAAAGTTGGTCTAACTGTAGATTCTGAATTATAATGTTGTTTATTTTATTTATAAACATGTTTTACAGATATTTATGCTTGATTAGATCATTGGTGAAAAAAAATATTGACATGTTATCACTATAGAAGACACTACAAAAGAATCAAGATATTGTAATAAATCAAATGATAATGTTATTTAAATATGTAGACGTTAGATGTCAGTCATACGAGTTAGAGAATCAGAGTCCGTCTAAGCTAATTTTGTACCGACTTGAATAATAATAACAAAGTGAGGGGGTGCCTGCCTTAAACAATAGGTAGGTATTTACTTTATCATAATGAATTTAAACATTACACAACACTCAAACATAAACGTGAAGCAAAACTACATCCAAAATCAGACATAGGTAACCAAACCGTCAAACAGCACAGTTCACTATGATATACAGTCCATCTAACATAATTAATTGGTTATATCACATAATATCTTTAGCGAATAATGTTTCGTATTATTAATGGGACCATTAGTTTTTTTCTTGTAATAAATTATCGTGATTTAAGTCGGTGTAATGTCTACATTGTAAATAATTGGAAGTATTTTAGTTAATCGAATTATTTTAACAACTTTGAAAGGACACAAAGGTCAATTGCTGATCTATGGCGTAATTGTGAAGCATTTCTGACACTGCCGCATTCGAACTTCAGGATATTCACAAGAGACGACACGTACTAGATCTAGATAGGTTATAGTTTAGATATCAACTAGTTCTCTTTTGTAGCGCAATTCGGGCAACCAATGTCACTTTTACGTTAGATAGAGTAAGATAAGATATCTATTAGATGTGAATTGGATCTCTAAGTCATATCCTGTGGAAATTGTTCAACAGTATCTCCAGAATCGCGCAAATGTCATATTTGACAGGTTAGATCTTAAACATATCGTTATCGTATCTTGGTGACGTCTAAAAGATGTCTAATATATGTCTATTTCAAAATCCGAATCGGGCCCATAGGTTATTAAGATATTTTTTTAAATACCACGTCCTTGGCAAAATGTCCGCACTACTATTAGGCACTTTTTTTGCACTTATTAAATTTTGTATATTTGATTGACCAAGCGAGTGTGAAGCGCGAGCTAAGCGTATCCGTTGTAGCTTGTGCAAAACTGTTTTTCTATGTTTGGTTGTTCTTCCGGCTTGTACAAGTCTCATTTCTGAACTGATGTGTAAAACTTTGGGAGCAGATTCGATAATTATTTATTGTTTTCAGATATGTTTTTATTTTTTTTTCTGAGGAGGGGAAAAAAACGACGGCGTATGGCTTGTGTGTAACAGTCGCCTTAAACGTACCGTTCGGATCAAGACTGCACAGACAAAGCTGCCGACTGCATTACTGCTGCAAATGTCAAAAATGCGAACATTAAAACTGATATGTCTGATATTGACATTAAGGATAGCAAATCGGCAGCAATGTCGTGACGTGCCGCAATACTGCAGTAAACCTGGTGGAACGTCACCTCAACCCTTTGAACGCGCCTATCGTGCGCAGCGCGTCATGTGAACCTTATCGGAATGCTCTAAGGTTGAGATTGGGCTGCAGCCGAGCGCGTCAGTTGACGTCTTTGGCGTCCATCGCCGGCGGGTCGCGTGCCGCGCGCGCATAAACCGCGCGATCTGCACGCATGCGCTACCAGGGACCGGAACCGGTTACCTTAACCGGGGTTTTTCATAGGGTTATTTTAGAAGTGGTTATAAAAACCCCTACCATAACGGTAACCGTCTGATAAGGTAACACTTTGATTCGGTAACCGTATCAGATCGAGTTAACCTCGGTTACCGGTAACCGAAATAAAAACCCAGTCGATTCAGTTACCTTATAATAAGGTTTTGAACCAGTTCAAACGATTGTAATCTTTACGCACACTTAAATTGAACTTATTATTGAATAACCGTGGTTGGCATGGGCGGTCTATTAAGTCTCCAGCACAAACATGTTTCTTTGTCGGTAACTTCGCTTATTGTCAATTCAAACAATATTGTACTTTGACTCCTTAAGCTAAAATTGAAAACATTATTGGGCGATTACAGTATTATTTTGGAGCGACAGCCGCAGCGCGGCCATTCCTTTGTTTATCTTTATACTTTTATACCTGTGTGTTCCTATTGTTTTTATTCATTTCGGAGCAATTCTAGTTTCGAATTTTTAGAAATGGGCTTCCTGCGAGTAAACACCATCCTATCCTAGCAATATCTGTTATTGTTTAGTTATATTTTTAATGCTACTTAGATATTATTTTTCTATTTTCGGGTTCAAACTTGGTATGTACCTACAGATTAAAGACTGATTTAAAGAAAAAAATTAACCTAACCAGTAATTTTACTGGTAGTTATAGTTTATCTTTAGATAGAGTGATTAAAAAAATCACGTTGTGATAAAGATACATGCGTTAGCGGATTGTGGTAATGTGGTAGATATTTAACCATTGTTGACAAATGACATAATACCTAATAATGAGCTTATTTTATAATAAGCAATTACTTTTAAACGTTTTCAGATGCGGTAAGTTGTGTCAGCTAAAAGTCGTAATTTACCTTGTTTTGCTTAATGCAGCGAGCAGAAAATATATATATATTATCTATAGCAGTGATAACCTTATTTTAATACTTCAAATCTTTCATTAATACCAGAATTCATTATATTTATTAAGTATCTGTAACATTGGAAAGGTGAAATAATTTTGATTAAATAGATACATACTTAGTAAGCAGTGTTGGGCATTCAAGAATAAAATCATTATTTGAATAAGAATTCCTAAGAATAAAATCATGTTGATTTATTCCCGTCAAAATTATTCAAATAAAAAATTTAATAAGAATAATCTCATTCTCAATCAAGTTAATGTAATCTTGATTTTATATTCTTAATAATATTCCTGGATTAAAATGTAGTCTGGGTGCCGTATAGATAGAAGTAAATAATAATAGTTGTCTAATTTATACCTAATTTTATTCAATAAAATCTTAAGAATTTAATTTACTGCCGCATAGTCTTTGTATTGGTCCATACCCGTATTGCTTTTAATCTGATAACTAAATCATCAGGTACAATTCAGCTGATCTGCTCGGATGGTGGATAGCGAAACACTTCAATGGCTCACTGTGCCTAATTTAATGTAAAAAAATAAAATACCGGCCAAGTGAGAGTCGGACTCGCGCAGGAAGGGTTCTGTACCATTACGCAAAAAACAGCAAATAAATCATGTTTGTTGTATGGGAGCCCAACTTATATATTTATAATATTCTGTTTTTAGTATTTGTTGTAATAGGGGCAACAGCAATACATAATCTGTGAAAATGTCAACTGCCTAGCTATCACGCTTCATGAGATACAGCTTAGTGACAGGCAGACGGACAGCCGAGTCTTAGTAATAGGATCCCGTTTTTACCCTTTGGGTACGGAACCCTAAAAAATATGTTTTTAAAGGTATGATAAGGAATAGCTCGATATGGTGTATTCCTATTTCTCTCCGCCGGGCACAGATGGGAATAGGCACTTCATTTAAATCATTCCCATATGTCTCCACCTCATGTATCGCGGCGGTCACGTTGGGCAGGAACAAATGGGGAAAGTATTCATGATTTTTTGTTTTCGAATTATGTTTAGTATGTAGTTTCAGTGTCCGCGTTACTACCGAGACTCATTGTGTTTTTAAAAGTTCAGCTGATATTGATAATATTTAAAATTTTTGTACTCATTATTAGACGGAAATGAATAGGTATTAATATCGTTTGACACACTGCCTACCGCACGTGTTTAGCAAATGCTGACAAAAAATTCACCACGCCACGACTTAATCTTATTGTTATTGCCAATGAGTAATAAATGACGGTTTCAAGTGGAAACACAGCAAATAATACAATACAATTCATGCTGCGATCTGCGACATTCAGCAAATCTAGTGATAAGCGTAGGACTATTTTCTTACCTGATGTAATTTGCTATCTCATTCACTTTCCGTAGGTGTGAAAGAGATAGCATACGTAAAGACCTCAAGGCTGATAAGAATAATAAACAAAATACGACATACTTAATTGGCAAAGGAATATACATTGAACCATCATAATTATAATTTCGCAGTTTACTTTATATGTAGTTTCATTATCAAATTATCATCGCCGTTTCAAAGGCTCCAAAAAAATGTACATATCTATCACAATATAATCTTTTACGCTAAAAAACATTCAAATCAATCCGACCGTTGAAAAGAGGGGTGAAATTCATTTTACTAACTTTATACATTGTACTACAAAAGTTAAATTAATTGAGTATAACATTCTAATTTAATAAGACGTTATTTAGAATAATCCTACATTAGGAATAAATATTCCGTTTTTTATTTTTCATTTAAATAAAAGTGACATGATTTATTAACTTTCATTTTATTCTAAAATAACGAGTGCAAGAACTATTCTAATTCAAATCTATTGGATTAAGAATAAAATTCCTGTGTTTATTCTTCTTCGTATTCAAGTAAATTTTAGCCCAACTTAGTATGCTTTCTACATTCCAACAAAACTTTCTTCTACAATTCACGGGATTTTTTTTAAACCCGAAAGAGTAAAAGGAAATAGGTAGTAGTAGGTAGTAATGTATGTAGTATTTTTTTAGACTCCGCTGTCCGTCTGTCTGTCACCAGGCTGTATCTCATGAACCGTGATAGCTAGGCAGTTGAAATTTTCATAGATTATGTATTTCTGTTGCTGCTGTTACAACAAATACTAAAAACAGAATATAATAAATAAATTAAATAAAAAAAATATATTTAAAAAAATAAAAAATAAAATAAACAAAATAAATAAAATAAACAAAATAAACAAAATAAACGAAATAAACAAAATAAACAAAATAAACAAAATAAACAAAATAAACAAAATAAACAAAATAAACAAAATAAACAAAATAAACAAAATAAACAAAATAAACAAAATAAACAAAATAAACAAAATAAACAAAATAAACAAAATAAACAAAATAAACAAAATAAACAAAATAAACAAAATAAACAAAATAAACAAAATAAACAAAATAAACAAAATAAACAAAATAAACAAAATAAACAAAATAAACAAAATAAACAAAATAAACAAAATAAACAAAATAAACAAAATAAACAAAATAAACAAAATAAACAAAATAAACAAAATAAACAAAATAAACAAAATAAACAAAATAAACAAAATAAACAAAATAAACAAAATAAACAAAATAAACAAAATAAACAAAATAAACAAAATAAACAAAATAAACAAAATAAACAAAATAAACAAAATAAACAAAATAAACAAAATAAACAAAATAAACAAAATAAACAAAATAAACAAAATAAACAAAATAAACAAAATAAACAAAATAAACAAAATAAACAAAATAAACAAAATAAACAAAATAAACAAAATAAACAAAATAAACAAAATAAACAAAATAAACAAAATAAACAAAATAAACAAAATAAACAAAATAAACAAAATAAACAAAATAAACAAAATAAACAAAATAAACAAAATAAACAAAATAAACAAAATAAACAAAATAAACAAAATAAACAAAATAAACAAAATAAACAAAATAAACAAAATAAACAAAATAAACAAAATAAACAAAATAAACAAAATAAACAAAATAAACAAAATAAACAAAATAAACAAAATAAACAAAATAAACAAAATAAACAAAATAAACAAAATAAACAAAATAAACAAAATAAACAAAATAAACAAAATAAACAAAATAAACAAAATAAACAAAATAAACAAAATAAACAAAATAAACAAAATAAACAAAATAAACAAAATAAATAATGTAAATAACATTAATAAAATGAATATTATTAATCATAGTAAATAAATAAAAAAGTAAAAAAAAAAACTAAATTAAGAAAATTAACAAAGTTAACAATTAATAAATTAACTATTTTTTTTTTGTATTTTACTGACGGCACATCACTAAATACGGATGTAGCAAACCTATAAGCAACCGATAATAAAGGTTACCATAACTGAATAAAAACCTGTTAAAAACCCCTAACAAAAACCCTATCGCGATGGGGTTTTGAGATTAACTCGGTTAAAGGTTAGGGTTACCGTTTCAATAAGCTTACCATTACAATCAGGTAACAGCATGATAGGGTTACCGAATGATACGGTAACCGAATCGATTGGGTTACCGAATGGATAGGATTAAGCGTAAAGAGGGGTTTTCCGGTCCTTGTGCGCTACACGTTCACACCGCACGCGCAGCCTTACCACTTCAGAGACCTAAGGGCGGAGTAAAAACATCAGGTGATTTGCGGCGCGATTCGGGAAAGGATTTAGAGATTCACTAGATATGAAATAGTAAAGATATGTGACGTTTCATGGCAAAAGGTACCTTATGGCAGCTGGTGCTTACGATATTATTAACGCCGCTCCAATATTCAGCCGGGGCAAGGGCACCTTTTGCCGTGGAACGTCACATATCTTTACTATTTCATATCTAGTGAATCTCTAAATCATTTCCCGAATCGCGCCGTTGGACTTTCATTACACAGTCGGTGCCCATTTCTTTTCTTTGCCGCTTAGTTTTCTATGACATGACAGGCGATCACGTGATGCTTTCAATAGAAAACGATCCGTCCGAAGCTCCGCCGGACATGTCCCGGTCTAACGTGAGTCATCCTTAACGCTTGTTACCATCGCCTACACTGTGAACTGACAGTTCGTAAACCTTATTACAAAAATTTGTAATACTCCACCGTGGACTATAAGAGTGTTACTATTTGTACAAGACCATTACTCGGCCGTAACAACTCGTGCCAAATCGACACGAATACTCATATTGTGTTTTTATATTTACAATTCCATTTAACCTGTGCATGGTCTGCCATCCCTGGCTTCTCTGCCTATTAACGCTTGCTACAAGATCATTACTCAGCCGTAACAACTCGTGCCAAATCGAGACGAACCGTCGTGTGTTTTTCATCTTAGTCACTTTGACTCTACAAATATGTTGGTTTTAAGTAAATGCTATTTAATACCAGAGTCTAGTAAATAAATAAGACTGACAGCCTCCATAAACCGCCGTGATAAACGTCAATGTTATATATTATTTAAAGCGGTGGTGGCCGAGTGGTTCTGACGACCGACTTTCGGAGGTCGTAGGTTCAAATCCTTGCTCGAACAATGAGTTTTTCGGAACTTATGTATGGAATTTCATATTTGATATTTACCACTAGCTTTTCGGTGAAGGAAAACATCGTGAAGAAATTCAAAGGTGTATGTGAAGCCCCTAACACGCATTGGGCCAGCGTGGGGACTATACCCTAACCCTCTCGTGCTTGAGAGGAGGCCTGTGCCCAGCAGTGGGACGTATATAGGCAAGATTATTATTATTATATTACATTTTAGTTTTTTGATAACTTGCACCTGAGTTATGGATGTTTTCTATGTATTTAAGTATTTATCTAGTATGCACAATACAATCCACAATGGGCTATATCACGTGGGGCTAGGTCGATTTTTGTAAGATGTCCCATAATTTTTATTTATAATATTTAACCAGTCCTGTTCCTGTTAAACTTAGTTGTAATTGTTAACGTTTGTAATTTTAATCCAACTGCCCCAAGGAACCTTCTAATACGTATTGTGTTGTAAGTCATCCAGCACGCGAACTCAAATATCATTCCAATGGCAAACACAAACCAGTAATTAACTGGTCTATGATCTTGCATATTTGATAAGAATTCAAAGGCCAAGTTATACTGGTGATAGAGAATTTGATTCGCGTCAAGTACGGGAACGCGAAAACTAAAGTTACCGCTTAATAACTTACAGCTGTACTGTCGATGCATTGGATATAAATTACAATAACAAACTATAAATTAGCTGGAGAATGCGGGTAACACGCTATTCATTAGGAGAGTACTACTTACAAATTATTAAGTAAATATTATTGAACGTCTCCGAAAATAACATTATATGGATATCGGTGGAAAGGCGTGCGACTTTCAAATCGGTCATGTGTTGAACTTCGGCTCATCCTATACTATTTTTCACATACCTAGTTTGGGTACGATGACAGCTGTCATCCTCATCTCCATACAATTTGTACCCTTAAAACGCAAAAATGTAAGTCAGATAGCAGTCAAATAAAAAAAAGACAAGATAAGGTATCAACGTACGACTGAATTTGACTTGGAATAATAACAGATGCGCTGCACCTCAACTACCACTTCTACAGTGCGCTGCAAAATCGCACGGACAATTATTATCATGAATAGAAATCACTCTTAGTGGCCAAACACTGTTGCAGCTGGATGTACGTAAGTAGTCGATCTGCACATGTAATCGTTAGGAACATGCTGTTTCTTTAGAACCCAGGATAAGTATAGTAAGTCTACTGAGGATAATCACTGAAGACATGCTTTTCAGATAATATCTGCTAACAAAGTTATAACTATATAATTCCTGAATTCGGAGATCGCAGATCAATCAAGTAATCACAGCATCCTTGGCGCGTGACCTTCAGGCTAGAAATCTCCTCGGATAGCAATTATACCCATGCGTGTAATTGTGGGCGATTAGCTGGAGGCTGGAGATGTGCGCGGGGGGAATCGTAATAGCGGTTATTTGGAAAAAAATGGATTGCTCTTTGGCAGTCTATTAGTGATTTTTAGGGTTCCGTACCCAAAGCGTAAAAACGGGACCCTATTACTAAGACTCCACTGTCCGTCTGTCTGTCTGTCCCCAGGCTGTATCTCATGAATCGTGATAGCGAGTTGAAGTTTTCACAGATGATGTATTTCTGTTACCGCTATATAATACTCGTAACAACAAATACTAAAAAGTACGGCACCCTCGGTGGGCGAGAGAATATTTTTAAATGCAATATAAAATAATAAAAGGATGAAAGATTGCGTAGCATACAGGTACTGACATTTTATTTGACAATAATAATGACGTCACAATATTGCCGCGTAAGCTGCTTGTAAATAGCAACACTAAATAAAATCTTGTCAGATTTTAACAAATCAAAAACTATGCTAATATTATTTTTAACAGTTGTAATTGAAATGATGTGATATGCTTAATTTGAACTTAAGTTAACCAAGTTCTTTTAAAGCTACCTTTTCTATAACACTACTTTCTCGGGGTTTTGATGTAGGATTAGAACCGGTGGTAGTTTATGACATTCATAAGTGTATTAATTGACTTAATGAATATAAACTTTCACGTTCACTTCCATTACTTACTACACAAGAATTGGATCATATTTATATGTGAAGCTGATGATGGACCCTGTTTCGAAAACCTGATATTGAAACCCTGTAAACCCCTAATGATATTTGCATGACAGTGTCGTATTATACAAAATTATACAAAACCCTGGAACCATAGCGTGCGCAGGTGCGCATAAGCACGTGGCTGCAGGCAGGGATCAATCCCGAGGGTCTTGGAGTTTTGCAACTATTTGGGAAACGCATACAAAGACTAACTAAAGGTAGAATTATTATAGTGTCGTATTAAAGAAAATTATGTAAAACCTGGAACCATAGCGTGAGTATAAGCACGTGGCTGCAGGCAGGGATCAATCCCGAGAGGGTCTTGGAGTTTTGCAACTATTCGGGAAACGCATACAAAGACTAACTATAAAGGTAGAATGGTAGTGTCGTATTATAGAAAATTATGTAAAATCTTGAACCATAGCGTGAGCTTCAGTTTTGCAACTATTTCGGAACTGTGGGCAAAGATTAACTAAAGGTAGGTAGAATGTGTAAACAATATCACGAAGATTACCTTTACTATTATTATTATTTTACCTACCATACTATATGACAGGTAATTTATAAAATGATTTTTATTTAAGATAAGATAAGATTTCGAAAATGGTAAATATGTACCTACTAAACTAGCACTTTCTACTGTGGGAGCCAGTAGGAAAGATGCATTGGTAAGCGTTGCAGTTAGCGTAGGTAACTGTTCTACTAAATTATCTACTTGCCATTTTCAAAATTACCCCGCTTGCGAAGTTATTCCAATGCAAACTTAGCATTTAAGAAAGTAGTTAAAAATTTGGCAATCATTAAACTGAAATTTACTGTATTCTGACGGTGAAATCAATCTTACGACATGTTGTTATTCTTATTAGGTATTAATTATGCATGGCAACAACAATAATAAATAGTTACATAGCACTAGTTATAAAGCTAGAGATTAATATCAAAAGCCATATTTTAAAATTCAAAAACCAATGAATTGGTTGCCATAGACAACAGTCTACAGTGTTATATTCTGGGACCGCTCGCGTGCTCACGCGCCGCTAATCGTTCGCGAATATGATCGGCATTCGAGAAATTTCGATTCACCTCCGATGCACTTATTAAGTTCGGTTGCATGCTCCCTTTCATGTCAGAATCATCTTATCTTCAAACAGTCTTATATCCTCTTACTCTGACTGATTTATAGGACATTTTCAAATTAGAGATATTTGCCCATTATCTGACCTAAGTTATGGCTTGCGGCACAGAAATAAACAAATGCCGATCGAATTATTGTTTTCGAATACCTACCAATCTAGAAATGTTTGGGATTCTTCGATTTGTGTTTACGGTGAAAAAGGTTGTCTTCCTAGACTGTGAGGTCTTTATGATGATTAAAAATAGACTTTTGAAGGGTCGAAAGGTCTACATCCCAATTATTTATAGGCTAAAGTTAAACAGAGGTACATACATAGGTATATAATTTCCACAACCTTGATTTTTGAATTTGATGTACGAAATATATGAAGGAAAACATCATTCATAATAATTTATTTGCAAATCGAGAGAGAATCGGACTTTTAGTTCTCTGGGCTGAAGGGTGACAGTGACATCGTTCACGACGTCCACGTCAACGTCACGTCACGTCACGCCACGTCACGCTGCAGAAGTAAAGATGACTTTTGAAGTCAACTGCAGCTGCATTATTGTTGCGGTACCGTTGTTGCCGCCACTGTAATAGGGGACATTACTGCAATGTTCTGCCGCCAGAGTGCAGCACTACCGACTCAGTAAATTCATAGACTAACTTATACATACTGTGCCTTAAACTGTTTTTTGACAAGTTTTCACAGACAATAAAGTATGACATTGATGCATCAAGGCGGTTTGTTAACAAGGGCCTACCGGTAAACGCGAAAATCGAAATTTAGTTATCTGCCTCTTTATCTCTCGAATATACAAGAGTGATAGAGAGATTAGATAACGAAATTTCGATTTTCTTGTTTCGCGGTAGGCCATGTGATTGACGTGACGTGTGATGTGTCAATGTGGTTTGTTTACTGTATGTGCCACAAAGGTGCCACCTCCGCAGAGCTTTGCCTAATATTCCCTATTATCAATTTACTTAATAAAATGCGTGACAGAAGGAACGTCATAACCGCGGCAGTAATGCGGCGGCGAACGTCACTTATTTTATCATGGAAATTGACAGATACCAACAGCTAATGCGGCTGCAATTGACACCCGAAGTCATCATAAAGGTGCCAGAGCGACTGTTGCGACGTTACTGTCATTCATTCGGCTCGATTCGGAAAATGAATTAGATTTCTACTAGACTTCAACAAGTTACGATACGGATAATTTAAAGATATTTGTAAGATAGATATGTCAAATTTGACGTTTCCGCGATTCTGGAGGTCCTCTTGAATGATTTCGACAAGTTATGACTTAGATATCCAAGTCACATCTAGTCGATATCTAATGTAGATCTAGTTGATCTCTAAATCGTCTCAAGATCTTGTGATTATCTCGAAATCCGAATAGGCCTGATTGTCTTATCATTCATTTTACTATGGAAATTGACAATGACATCGACGTGTCGGAGCAGTAGCGCAGCTGCGGTCAGAAATGGAATGTTACCTTAACGTTGCAATAGTAATGGTGCAGCAGTTTTTATAAATTTATCGGCAACTATTTTTAGGGTATTAAACCTAGGGTTACTTACCACTATTAAATCGACTATTCCTACAAGTACCTAGTCATGATAGACAGGTACCAGGTCCACAAACGCCATTCGGTAGTCGTGATCGTTGTGATTAACGGTCGATAGCAATCTCTTCCGCGTCTACAGCACGACTCACACGTGCTACACTTCTTTTTTACCCGATCATCGAACAATTACCTTCATAACATCCTATCTTAATCATGCAACAACTTGGAATATAAACTGTTATAACTCGTGTTAAGGTTAAAATTTGAATGAAGGTTTGAACTGAACAGGATTCGAGATTGTGATGTTTAATTGGATGGCATTGAAATAACTGACCAATTATAAAATGAATCCTATTAATAAAAAATCGATTTTAAACTATCTTAAAACAAAGTTTCGTTTTCTTTGCAGGGATTGATAGACTCATTTACCTTGATAGAAACTATTTTTAATTATTAATAGTGGAATTGTGGAGGTTTTGGAGATGAATAAACAAGTGGCGTTATTTTAACGGGGTTTATGTTATTGTTGACTCCATTCGAGATGGTTTGGATTTTATTCAAATTTGTTGGCGTGTATCTTATCAAAATTTTCCGATTGTTCATTAATATTCGTGTAAATTTATATTTATTTGACTTTTTAAGTGTAATATAATAATGTAATAGCTTACATTACGATTACTAATGCCTCTTGTAATTAAAAAAATATGCCAAATATTAACACGAAAAAATACTTTCCTTGACAGGTCTGGTAATCATTTAATGTTTATGTTGTGTCGAATGTTATCAAGACTTTAACAAATTGTATTAAGGCGAAAGTTCAACATTTAATAGTTTATAATTAACTAAAAACGTGATCAATTTAAGAAAAAAATCTAACGAATGACAGTGAAAGTCCAAAACCATTTTTATACACTTGATTGATGCTATTAACATTCAAATATATACATGCACGAACACAATGTAAATTTATTAAGTAGTAAACATTTATTCACTCTAGATATGTTTTGCTTACAAAGAGACTGTTAATATGAGTTTGATTGGGCGCGGACAGTATATTAATTTTAATTAATTAATTAACATCTTAATCTGTGGTCATTGTCATGATTTATGGGGCATCCATTCAAATGGGGCATCTGCATAATGACCTGGTAGATGATTGTATGTAGGTACCTACTCGTTGATCAATGGGGAGATCATTCATTAGAACTCTCGTGAATGATAATCATATTATGAAGACACACTTAGGTATACTTGCCTATTTACAATACAAAAGGTTTTTGTCATAAATTTCATTATCGATACAGGCTTTTATCGCTAACTGTACTTTTCTATCAACATAACTAATACTCGTGGAGACAATAGTAACAAACTTAAAACAATTAACTAGGATATATTCTTTTGAGTACCTGTGCTCATTTGCTCAACTCCTGTCTCCATCATCGTATATGCTCGATGGCACCGTAATATTGCATTATCACCCAAGTTACATTATGTAAGTACTTATGTGAAGTTTCACCTCAATCGAATAATGGGAAGTGGCTCTGATGAGTCTGATGTAGCTTGCAAGCTAAATGGTTTGACCCGAACATACATACAAACATTGCAAGTTAAATAAAAACTTGCAAATACTAAATGCAAAACGGAATGAAAACTAGGAAAAAAGGCGCAACCAAAACCTCACCGTATTTTACTATGTAGGTAGGCTAGGTAGATACTTCACATGCGCAAGAGTGGAGGAAACGTCGCACGCGCACCGGCCTTGGCGCATCGCATAAAGCACTCGCTGTCAGCTGGAATTTATCGATATCCGGGAAACATAAATCCTGCGTGTTTACTTGAGGTCTAGTTTGTCGTGCTAAACGGTTATGTAATGGTTGGAAGTACTGATATTATCTAGGACAAATACGAGCTTAATAAATAGACCTCAAGACCTTATTAGCCGGTATTTAAATTTACAATTTATCAGTTTTGATAGGGTTCCCTTTGTTTCACATAAAGTTTTAAATCATATTGTATTGTTTGTCATAAAACTGAAACCGTTAACTTTTCAGGATTTTCGTTAGGTTATCCTATAGATAGGTTAGTTTAGGTTTGTTTTATGGCAATCCTGAAAAGTTACACGTTTTTGAACCAAACAAATTATGACTAACGAAAATTCGGAGAAACAATACTTACATTATGACTTTTGGGAAACAATAGAGACCCGTTTTGATATTCCTGTGATACAATATGACATGACTGCAAAGTCACGTCATGTTGTATTACAGGATTCACAGGAATCATCTATGCAACAGGCGTGTTCGAATCTTAGTTATTCGATCTGTTTCCAATATTATACTGATTCGTCCGTGTCAAAAGTGACGTTTTTGGTTGAAAAAATATCAATTTGACACTGACAGATCAGCATTACCTATATCGGAAACAGATTGCCTCCCTGTCACACTTACGTACGAATTTACAAGTGCGACAAAGAGGCAACACGTCGAACGTGGTTCGCGGAAGGCCCTCAGATCGATCAACTAAAATTCGAATATAATAATATAGCTGCAGCTGCAGTTGACATCCGAACGCCACTTTAATGAAGCTGAAATTGACATCCAAATCTTACCGTAAGTCGTCAGTGTGCTTCCATTTTCTTGCACCAAAAAGTTGTAATTCCAATAGGTTTTCAATATGGAAACGTGAAGCTTTTACAAGGCGCGCGATATGGTAAACACCTACGAGTAGGCCCGATGTTGGCGACGAATTGACGATAGTAAAAGCAAAGAGAATAGATAGTATAGAGGGCTATTGCCAAACAAAATTTTGTAGTCACGGTACATTTACTGCCATCTATCGACACACGATTAAAACTTAAAGTAAAATTGAAAATGTATAAATTAATCAAAATATTATGTTTACGGATAAATGATTTTTAATTTTTATTGTTCCATACTGACCCATGTTCTTTCACTGATATGTGTTAAAACTGTTAAATATCAAACGGTGTCGTCAACGCCATCTAGCCGAGAATAGGCCAAAGGTATGGCGCCATCTATTCGAGAATGACTTTTTCTTGATTTCCGAGGCACGTTTTTTTCTTAGACTTTATTTATCTTATACGGAGTTACATATATCTTTGGTAAAAGCCTGACCAGGAATATATGATCACGCGTCATGTTGCGGAATTTCACTGGAACTAATTTGTTCATACTATACTTAGCTGTCACCCTATACATGAGAATAACAGCGCCCTCTTGACAATGATCATATACTCGTATTACTGGTCAGGGGTTATTATAGGCAAAAAGAATAGATAGTCTATACTATAAATTTACAATGACAGGACCCCTCTATAGGGGTCATGTCATTGTAAATTTTGTAGTCACAGTAAATTTACTGCCATCTATCGACACACGACTAAAACTCAAAATGAAAACGTATAAAGTTATCAAAAAATGTATATATATGGATAAATGATTTTATTATTTTTATATCATTTTGATCCATGTTCATTCAACTAATATCTATGTGTTAAAATTGTTAAATATGAAACGGTGTCGTCACGCCATCTAGCCGAGGATAGGCTAAAGGTGTGTGCGCCATCTATTCGAGAATGACTTTTGCTTCAATTCCGAGGCACGTTTTATCCTTAGACTTTATTCGTCTTATACGAAGTTACATATGTCTTTGTTATAGGTATTAATAATTAGTAGCGTCAATGCGTCGCCAGTATTTGAACTATTAATACTTCAAATACTTACTGCTTTTCTTGTAGATTTTTATAAGAATTCTTTAGTGATAGATTTATTTTATAGATATTAGAATTTAATTTCTCAATACGAGTAAATATGTCAGCTATGAAGACAACTGCAATGCGTGTAGTGACAAGATTTATTTATACTAGAAATATCTCTGGATTTATGAAGGCAATTGTCATCAATCAAGACATGCTTATTTATTGATATAAATATCATTGCATGAGAGCGTTGGTAACGTGGCGGTAGAGCGCGGCTCTCAATCTGGAGGTCATGATTTCACACCCCGGCTCGTTGGAAGATAAATATGCACGAAATATCATTATTTTGATATTCATCAGTCGCTTTCCGGTAAAGGAAAACATTTGTTGGGAGGTCAGATGGCAGTCGCTTTCGTAAAAACTAGAGCCTACGCCAAATCATGAGATTAGTCGCAATGCGGACCTCAGGTTCCCATAATCCGTGGCATTCTGTACCAGTCAATGTTTCTTCCTTCCGTATAACCCTTAGACTAAATCACAGGTTTTACAACCAACAGCCAAAAACTAAAACTAAACATCTTATCCTACAATTTAGCCTCATCCACGATTACTTCAGGCATTTTGAGAAATGCCTACGATTTGTAGCTATCATCCCGGGTATCTTGAACCTTACGTGGTGGTGATAAGGGTGGTAATCGAGTGGGGATGATATAAAAGTCTGCTGATTGCCTGCTTCGATCTGACATCGATCCGAGTAATGTGCGAGACGATTTAAAATGAGGGAGATAGCGGGTCTCCAATAAAAAGATAGCAAAATAAAAGACAATACTACAAAATAAGTAAAAAACAATAACAATTAGACACTAAAACAGGATTGATTCGTGGATTTTCAGTGACGACCTAATTTAAAATTAAAATTAATAGAGTGGCGAGAGTGCCAATGAACAAATGGCCAACTTTTGTTTGGCTTGCCGTAAATTTCGCTCCTTTCATAAATAAAAATCAAAAGTTGGTCTACATGTAAAATCAATCGCAATTTCGAAAACTATTCGTTTGCGTTCGTTGCAGTAGCAGCAAGTAACTTACGCTTGTCGCTTGCGTTGGGCGTATCGGGAGAATTACGCTACCGCAGGACGGAAGTCAGTCAGTCGATGCGTTTTTGCCACGTAGAATAACTACGTAGTCAAGGCATGAACTTTCGCGCACATAGATAATCTCATCGCGCTTCTCTAGACGCTTAAGCTCGTCACAGACGGAGCGATAATATATCGGCAGATATCGGTCGGTATCTGTCGACCGACAGCAGAGCAGATATCTTAGAGAGTATCGCTAGAGTGCTTAGCGATACTCCAACGATGCTAAAGTATATATCGCTCTCTGTGTAACATACATTGCGAGAGAGATGAAATACCCCGAGCGATATGCGCAAGGCATCTTAACGCATCTGCAGATGCCTTGCGATAACATATCGTAAGATACCAAAATATACATTACAGCTTCGTGTGTGGACTCTGTCAAATAGAACGTAAAAGATATCGGCAGATGCCGTTCTTATGGTATCTGCCGATATATTACCGCTCCCTCTGTGATGGGCTTTACGCTTGTCGCTTGCGTCAGGCGTATCGCAGCGTAATGGGGTGAGCGATTGCGCGCGTTACGCATGCAGCGCACGTAGCGGGAGAATTACGCTCCCGCAGGACGGGATTCGGTCAATCGATGCGTCTTAGCCACGAGCTACACAAACCTGGGATAACCTATTTATTTATTTATCTAATTATCTATCTTTACGTACCTACTTGAATATTAGACCCACCATAAGAGTGAATTGCAAAAAAATTGTTCTTCGTTAAGGACCTGTGATTACTCTAAAGTAAATTGATTCCATTGTGTAACGAGAATTCAGCCATTTCCATTTAAGTTAGATGCATGGAAGTGTGTTAGCGTATGCTATAGACTTCATATGTGTATGAATTAAGTACAATAATTAATACAGTAAATACAATACAATTTACATAGCTAATTTTCGTAACAAGAATGAATAAATTAAGTTAAGACTAATCACAGCTTCCTAACTGCGCTTAATTACGTACAATTTATTTGCATTTCACTCATAAAATAAATATTGACAGTGAAATGATAAATAACGTTATAAAATAACATAGAACTGGTTTTGTTTTAATTCAGTCAATTGCCAACAACAAGGTTCTCCAAAATATTAATTTTGTT
The DNA here is from genome assembly GCF_910591565.1 of Cydia splendana. Taxonomy (NCBI): domain Eukaryota; kingdom Metazoa; phylum Arthropoda; class Insecta; order Lepidoptera; family Tortricidae; genus Cydia; species Cydia splendana. The sequence continues at coordinate 501,460 of NC_085968.1, forward strand.
AATAACAAACTATTTAGGAAACACTAAAAAAGTACTAGAGTGCAGGCTGAACCATTTGGAAAGCTATTTGGCGCCGCCGCAAAAACATTTATGTCGTTCAGATATTGGAAAGAAGAATCTAGTATTACCACTATACAGTGGTTTATCGACGATTTGCCATACTCTAAGAATCAAATATGTAGGTCGCACTGAACTTGCAGTATGCGACCAACTCAAAATTACGAAAAAAGAGCTTGATCGGTAGAAAAACACGAAACTCAATTCACAAAACTACATATGGCAGCAACTTATTATGGGATTTCGGGATAGGTCCTATTAGTACCTAACGTTTACTATCAATAGGACCTAGAGTTAGTCTAAGCTAAGTTGGCAGCAATTTTGATAGTCCAGACTGTGCAAGTGTTATTATAAACGTCAAACTTCTATGAAATTATGACGTTTAAATAACACTTGCACAGTCTGGGCTATCCGGCGACTTGCGTAGCTTTATTTGGCGTACATAAGCGCATTGTAATATGCCTACTTGAATAATAAACTATCTTTAATAATAAATAATAATTAATATACTATCTCTTAACTATTAACTATCTTTATCTTATCTTTATCTTTATCAAAATCGCTGCCAACTTTAGCTTGGTCTAACACAACCTAAATATGATTTACATTAACGACTCTCAAATTATGACTCAAAGTTAGGTAATAGTACATTATTGTCGAGGCTCGGAAGTAGCTACTTGCAGGCTGAGGATTCGTTTTAAACGGACGACCTTGGGAGTCCGTTTAATTGAATCCGAAGTCAGCAAGTAGCCTTCCAGCCGAGTCATATATAGTGCTTTTCTCAAAAATGGTGCAAGAAATATAAATATAATAGAAATATTTTACAGAAACAACGTTCTTACGTATATATTTTCACTGAAAAAAAGTAGAAACAATTGGAAAAATTTGCATTGCCGCCTTTTTATTTATTTTTTATTAAAAAATAGAAGTGTATTTTCTGCCGAAAATACGCCAACCTATTTGAGACAGCTAAATGGTCGCGGTACCAACATTATAATAATAAGTACTAATCATCTGTTTGGCTGTTTAATGAGCCTGTGCCTTCATTTGATATGGACATTTCAACTTTTAAAAAGTTTGAAACTCTACAAATAATGTAATTTGTATGCAACATTGCAGTCCCAAAATTGAGACTGCAATGTTTTTAACTTTCTAATTTTTGATTGACCATAAACTACGCACTTCGTGACCTATTTTTTAAACGGCAAAGTTTACTTTGCCGTCCATTTTTGAGAAAAATATAATATCAAGTATTATTAGGAATCCAACATTTTCTATTTTAAAACAAACCGAATGTAAAACATAATCACAATGTCCCTGACAACCGTTCACCCGCAGAAAAATCAATTCCAATTTTAAAACCCAAACCATGTAGCCGTTACCAGTCAGAAGCGAAACTGTCGTAACCCAAAAAAATATATTTTTGAGCCCCCTTCTAATGCGCGCGCGGCGTACGTGCGTGACAATCACGCTTTATTGCGGGCGAAGGGAATTGAATGGATCTCCGTGCGTTTTTGATCTGATTAAGGTTATGCTGTTTTATGCGTCGGGCGTCTGTTTTAGTGTGTTAGGAAATTGTATAGAAAAAAAATTGATCGTAGCGTTATGTAAAAAACAAAAATTATTATTATCATCTTTAATTGCAACGTTTTTAAAATTATTTATTGGTCTCTTAAAGACCATGCTTAAGATAATGTGCTCAAAACAGTAAAAGAAAAAACAATACACAAAAATTACACATTTTTAAGACGAGAAACAAAAGTTTCTGTGCGTAAGCGCAAGTTTATATAATGATGAACATTATTTTAAAATACGACAACAATAGTGTGATTATACGTTTTTGTTTAAGTATAGATATAACATGTCACCGACAAGTCAACATAACTGCCAAAATATTAAAACAACTTCGGCCCAGGAGGGTCCCCTCACGTCCCGACTCTAACTATATTTCCTTTTAAATGCGAACCGTTATTTTTTTGACAGCCTACGGTTCCGTACACGGCCCTAATAACATCTTATTTTCTTGTTATGGACGAGGATTCATGTCGTGGAAGATATTATTAAAAAGTGGTCAGTGAAATGTGGGGTTTTTAAGATATTACGTTTTGCTATGGGGCTTAGCTGGTCTATGGGAAATTTGAAAAGCTTATAAATTGTCTATACTTATACCTACAGACTGACTTTAAGTTGTTAGTTTTTGTTTCACATTCCTTTGCTTTTGTCACATGACCGAGTACCAAGTGTACATAGACGTGTACAAAACATCATAAGTACATACTTAGAGGTATGATTTGTGTTGTATTACATCGAATTAAAATAAATTATTGAATAATTTCCATTATTAGTTTCGAGTAGAGATTAAAGGTCAATAAATTTGTTCACTATACTTTGCTCTGACTGTTGAGTAGGTAACGTAACAGTGTCTAAATTAATTTATTGTCCAAACATTAACTAAGTAAACCTGTCAATTACTTTTTCATTCGCTTTTAAAGTTGTAGTTGTACTTGGTTTGACAAAAATATAGAAAAATAATAAAATATTGTATGTAACAATTTGTTACAAAGTATTTCATAGACAGCGCCTCCCAGAAATAATGTTGGCTTTTCTCCGAATTAAGTCGATATACCAAACCTCATAACGAAGAAATATCCTAAACCATATCCACAAATAAGCGCAACCCCAATACATCCAATACACCAAAACACACAAATTATGCATGGCGCCGACCTAATACCATTTAATACCACTATTTAGATCAACCAATCGTACGGATACCCAGTTTTTTCCCAAGTACGTGAAATATAGGAACGTCGTAAAAAGAGCTTTGGCTCGTAAAACGAACTTCGTAGTGAAACTGGTGTAATATTTGGAAAGTGATATACGTATAGGCTTTTTTGATTCTGAGCTATGATAGAGATGTAGAAAGCGATGTAACGCTCGATTCACATAAATAAGTCAAGATTATATTGCATCGATGTAGGATATCGTAGGTGAATTTTCCACAACATGTGAAATTGATTTTAAATCCGAAAGGGTTAGAAACTTACTTTAATTAATGTTCTGTGTCAGGTTGTAGAGTATTCAAATTAGCAAAAACCTACAATCACTCACATTTTTATTTTACATAGAATTTCCATGCAAAGTGATTTGTTTTCACTACTCAAGATCAGCAATGATTATATTGAATAGCAACACTTACACTTAGTAGCAAAAGTTTATTGCAAATTAACCACAGAACCATGATCTTTCCCATTCGAATATAAACTTTTAAGTATGATTTACTTTTCGCGTTTGTTTTTTGTAAACATCATACTATAAATGGATTTAAAGCCTAATTTTATTGCTGGACCTTTACAGGCATGTTCAAACCAACTTCTTAACGATCTATCAAAGAATCAGAAACAAGGGTAGGTTCCCGGACAGGGCAGGTTAGATCGTAATAGTCATTTACGCCCCCGACCCGGGTATACCCTGGCACAATATATTTATGAACGGTACAATAACACTGTATAAAAGGGAACTTCAATTTGGAACAGTCTAAAAGGCAAAACGGCTTTATTTAGAGGATCTCAGATAAAATGTTGTGCTTCACCAAATGGTGAAACTATTCCACAACCGAAATGCAAAGCACTAGTACCAAAATATAAAAATATGTACAGTCAGCATGAAAAGTAGTGGATCAGACTACGCGCCAAGTAAGTATCTCAAGTAAGTATTTTCTTTGCTCAACAAAAAGGGACATGTTTCTACCTATATGTAAAACAATTAGACTATAGCAAGTAAGTACTTGCTCAAGGAATTCCTTGCTTTGAATTAAAAATGAAATGTATATTTTATGAACTTTACTAATATTGTACTTGTATAACGAACATGTTTTTGTAATGATTTTGTTAGGACCCCAACATTGTAATAGTACATTATAAACAAGGGCATCAAGTAACCTATTTAATCCAAGGCAATTAATCGGTCCGAGTGTAAACGAGGGCTATCAAATATTTATGGTTATTTCACCATATTTATTCAGGACTAAAATGTTTTTTAATTTATTTTATACATTTTAATTTATACTTAGGTACACTAAAACAACTTTATGCTGATGCTGCTTACACACACACGACTTTAACATCAACTTTACGAGCATGAGAAGTGAAAAGTCAATGTACTGCCGATAACTCTGCTGTAAAACAGTAACCACGGATTATCGCCAAGTTCCCCAACATACGATATTATTTGCGATATATCTGTTGTCTTTACTGAGGGCTGATTGTGTTTTACGGCTGCTCCAGTGATTGGTGGGTTCATATTTTATGAGTAGATATAATTCTGATTTGTGGGAATCGGCGTTACACTTACTTTCTTCCAATTGTTTTTATAACATAAGTATGAATAATAAGGTATTTACAGTACATATGGTGCTACTTTACCGCCCTAAATTAAAAGGCCATGTGTACTGTAAAACGTTGTACATAATACACGTGCGAGAAGGTAATTCGCAACTCGTGTCGATTTAAAACACTCCCTTCGGTCGTGTTTCAATTTATGGCCACTCGTTGCGAATTTCCTACTACTATTACTCGTCGACAACAGGGCCCACGTCAAGGCTGCAGCAGTAATGGCGTAACAGTAATGCAGCTGCATTTGACATACTGAATGGCACCTTAATATTGCAGTCGTGCAGTCGTCACTTGAATGTCATCTTGACATCCATCGTAGTACCTAAGCCATAGCCGTGGTGCATGCCGTGTGTATCGGCCTTTATGCCACAGTAGATAGTAGTTTATAAAGTGGTGTAGTAATTAGTTGGTAGAAGTTATCTGCTGTCGATAGCTGGCATCAATCAGATGTCTGATTATATCAAGGCTGGTTTTCAAATAGGCCGTGGTTCAGAACCTACGCGAGTGTGGGTCTTTTGGTCTAACCACTATATCATGATCTTGACACCTTGTTATCTACATCTTAGGCCAAAATAATAGAAATCTGTCTATAAGGAGAAACATCTTTTTCGCTATCTGGACATAATATAATGCCACTCTAACTGATTAATAATGTAAAACATGGAAGATATTTCGATTAAGTGGTTGAAACCCGAAGTCGAAATTGCCCCTGTACCTTAGCTGGTTGTAAAATGTGTTCCCACTTAAAAGCCCTTGAAAAGAAACGTTTGACCGGGGCCAAGAAGAAACAACATTAGACATCGAAATAATGATGGAATGGTTATTCCGTAAAGCAAATTGTTAGGGCGGATGTAAAAAAGGCATTTGGTAGGGCTTACAGGCTAATTCGAACGTAGACTGACATCAGAATGATATTATCTGAGTCATGTTATTTAGCTATCGTGCGTCTCGCCCGCGCCAATACATGTATGGACAAGTACGAGCGACATGCACGATAACTGAGTGACATCAGTTAGATGCCATTCTGATATCAGTGTACGTTTGAATTGACCTGTAAGTCTAAGTCAAGGAGTGTGAAACAGGAAGGATGCTGGATTTGAAATTTTCCCTACGAGTGGACCGACAATTTGGTCAATAACTCATGACAATAGGTAGCCTTGGTCCAGCAGAGGATGTCTGTCAAATGTTGTTGATATCAAGGGTTCAATATTTAGTGCCCTTAACCTTACCCTAAACTAAAACTACTTTGGCAGCATATAACATTTTATGACGTTGTTACATAGAGGTGTGCGCGAACGCAGGTGTCAATGCACGTCATTAGCAGATGGCTAATTAAATTATTTCGGCCCACGTCGGCCCGGTGGCCATCGGGCCAAAGAATAAATCAAATTTTGTAGATGATGTAGTTGTAGTCAAAGAGAAGTGCATGTAGTGCGTAGGCAAAAAAGTTTCGAATAAGGGACAAATCAAATTATATTCGATAAGCTATTTAAAAATTATAAAATAAATCAAAAATTTCCACACATATTTCACAATTTATAATTTATAGTTTAAGGTTTTATTTGAGCATTTAGTTTTATATTTGTATGTATCAATAATCAATAAATACATAAATAATTTAAAGTTTAAAAGATAAACTTTACAATAACAACAATGTGTTTACAAAAAAAAACACAAAATTCATAATTATTAGATTGTCACGTGACGAGTCATAAAACGTCCACTGCCGTAATAGGCTTTCCTCAAAGATCTCCACAACGACTGGTCTTCTGCTATCATCCAACGGTACTCTGCAAAATGAATGACAAAAATATATGAATTACGAGAGTGTCTAACTGTCGTAAGGTACCCGCGAGTCTTTTCATATGCTCAATCTAATGGTATGGGATCTGTGGACAACAGTAACAGTACCAAAATGCGAGGGCTTCGAAGGTTCATTAATTAGGCTATCAATGTCTAGTTTCGTAATTAATTTGACAGCAATCATGGCGGCGCGGAGGCCAAGACAGACAAGTGTGAGGTTGATGACAGTGAAAAATTCTGTTTTCTTCCGTGTCCGTATGTATATTTATGTACTTATTTTACACAAGCTTTTATCGCTGACTGTACTTTTTTTTTCAACAGGCAATTAATACTCATCGAGACAATTTTCACAAGCCCAAACACAATTGGTTGCGTTGTTTTATCGCAAAGTTCCTATGGCCACCTCCTGTGTCCATCATCAGAGCAGCGCGGTTTACCATAATATTGCATTGTCACCCAACTCGCATATGTATGTGAAATTCCAGCACAATCGAATAATTGGAAGTCAGTCTAATTTAACATGCAAGATTAGACCCGAACATAATATTATGTACAAGCATTTATTTAACTCGCAATGTTTTTTTTATACTTATTATAAAAAAAAACATTGCGAGTTAAATAAAATAATGCTTGTAAAAAAAGTGTGCGAATGGAATTTGAAACTTTAGCCCAAAACTGCTCGTAATTTAGAATGAAAAACCATACATAAAATATCTCGATAATGCCTATAGTTCGTTATTAGAAAAAAGGTTAACAATCTTGACGTGTCTTTTTATTGAATAACACTTTTGAAAAGTAAGGGTGGAATCACATCTATCAGCATCGAGCTGCATTTTATATATGAGAAATTGCTCGTTAGTATGAAGATGCGTACGCATGCTTTCAGCTTTTCGATTTCTCATATTATTATATAAATGCGGCTCGATGCTGATAGATGTGATTCCACCCTAAGTCACAGCAAATCTGTATATGTAATAATTATGAATCATATACGATTATTTACATTATTTTGCTTTCATAAGTCACTGATTTTAAAAAAGCGTTTTTCAATTAAAAAACACGTCTATATCGCGTAGTCTTTTTCTAATGCTGAAAAAACCGAACTATAGAAACGTAAATAATGACTTTATTTTATTTCAGTCCTAATACCATTATCTCCAAGCTACTTAACACTTCCGCCCTATCAGCCAGCTAACCCTTCCTCTGCAAAGACCCAATCTTCCCTTAATGAGTGGAGGGGTTACGCTTACGGGATTTGGAGCTAATATCGCGAGTTTAATGTTTTTTAATGTGGTTTCGTAATGCCGGAGGATTTCTTGAGGGAATTTATGGGTTTGCAGACATTGTCTAAGTATTCTCTCAGTTAGTAAAGTGAGGAAACAAAATGCAATAAGATTCCTGTTAGGTTTTAGCTTTCATAGTTCGTTTAAAAATTCGTAGATTAGAGTAAAGAAAAGACCCGGTCTTGAGCCATTTTATAAGGAGTTGGACTACTGAATTTTTTATTTGAAAAATCAATTATGAGCTCAGTTCTGTCTTTCGAAAATTAAAAATAATCCCATTTTTTTCTATTCCGTAATTTTCTTCATTGACTATAATAATATATAAATATGATGGTAACAGGGATGATATGAAAATTGTATGAAAATTTTACACATTTGATCAAAATGTAAGATCTTGGCCGGTTTTTACTGGATTTCGGTTTACCTACATCCTACAATTCTGATTTAGATCACAGATCATGAAAAACGGATCTTTATGTATACAAAAAGAGTTTGTTTTTGTAAAACCAACAAGTGTTTTGGTAAGGAACCAACTTCAATATACCTACTCATATATTTCCCGCCGCGTTCCCATCCAGTCATAGCGCAATAAATCCGCATGTTGCCAGTGGTGGGTGCGTAAATAAGGCCGCGCACACACCTGGCGACTCCTACGCGCAACTGCTGCGCCCGCGCAGCCTGTGCGCACACGCCCTAAAGCGCCTACTTTAATTTTGATGTGAAAAAAGGAAAACCAATTTACCTTCGGCTTTCCTACGAATATTTAGCCACTGCGTCGGCCAACTACTGGGTAAGTATACATTATTAGCAAACATTTATAAAGAAAACAAGGAATAAATTTATTTATGCACAATTCCTGTTATTACCCAGTCAACTTTCTTTCACACCCGTTTATAAATTATAAATACCGCTGAAATCAAATAAATAACACCTTTTGCATATTGACGGCTTATAATTCAGCTATCTTATTAAAGTGTGACACCCCTAACCGAATAATAAAGCATAGATAACGAGACGCTTCATAACCTACACCGGCCAGTAGGGCTGTCAACTAGTGATGTCATGTTCTCAGTTCCTGGAAATATTGGGGAATTTTGAATATCGAATAACAGCCGTAACAATCGTTGAAAAAGAGATACATGTAATATAGCCGTAGCCGGTATGTAATAACTTGTTATAAAGTTGTCATTAGCAAAAGGCGCGAAATTCAAAAGTTTCTATGGGACCCCTTACACCCCTTATGGGTACCCTTCACGTCTACATTTTTTTACTTTGACACTTTTTTCTACTGACGGAAATGCCTTGACAGACTATACCTAAGTGATAAAAGTTGAAAATTCTAAATTCAAAGCGAATTTTAAAAGGTTGGTTAAGCGTAGTGCTATTATTTATATTTAAAAATTGCAAAATTTATTAATTTATCAAGAAACAACTGAAACCGCTCGCTGGGATAAAACTCGGTGATATTTTAACTTATAACCTAGAATAACATTTAGAATAATTTTTTTTCATCTTTCTTTATTTGCTCAAATGGAATAAGGCGCGATTAACGATTAATACATTATTAGAATTAGTAATACCCATTTAGAATTTTAAATATTTCACGACGTGCTCAATAAAATGTGCAAAATATATGTTATCGGATTTTTCCTAGGTATAAATATTATTATTTAAAGAATATTCCAGGAATACGAGAGGGAATGGTCCCACTCCTGGGAATATTCTCTGGTCACAACACTAGCTGTCACACAAACAACATTATGTTTGCGCGCGCAATTTGGTCCTGTCGAACGGAGTTATGGGACGGGAGTTATGGTGGACAAAAATGGCGTTGTGTGGTCGGCCACTTCGGCCAGGAAACAAAAAAGTTTTTTAAGTGCTCAAAAGGTACTCAAAAGAAATTGTGCATTAAGAAAATTACAAAAAAAAACCACTTAGTTATTTTACGTACCTATTTTGTTTTATAATGCTGTATACACTTTCTTTTTGACATTAAATAAGGAACTAGCAAGCCATTACTTCTATTGGCAAGGTGCGGAGTCTGTGGAGAGAGAAGTGGCAGCGATTATCACAAACACACGTAGGTAATCTTTAGCAGCAGCCGTTGGAACTAATTTTACATAATAAGATTTAACGTAGAAAAACCTACAAAATGAGGGCAGCGCTAATCGTGCACCTAGGAAAATTAATATAATTAAAAACTATAATCAAACAAACAAAAAAATACAGCATTTCGTTTTTGGTTCAGTTGATTTTCCGTCTTTTCACATAAAAAATAAAGCAGAAAAAAATAGCAAAACTGGCTGCATAGTAATTTAAGCAAATAAGCTACTACATATCTCTAAATAATATTCCTAACTACCTACAAATTGACCATAACAACTCAATCTACTTTCAACATCAGCAAACTAAAATTACATTTTAGATCGCCACAAAAACTTCGAATTAGCCTGATTTATTAGTTAAATATAGTAATAAACTTTGTTCGTACCTATTTCCTACCGTATCGTATATATGTACCTCTCTTTTTCTCGAATATACAAGAGCGATGGAGAGACAGATAAGGAAATGTCGATTTTCGATATTCGCGGTAGACCCTGAGGCCTTAACCCACTTCCTTAGTGGTTTATTTAATCAAATTTACATACAAACAGAGCATTACTGTGGCATGCAAAGATTTATTGTCAATCAAAATTACCCGAATATTGGGCCAATGTTTGCTTGGCCAACAGTTGATTAAAAGTCTTGCATAAAAGTAGTTTCATACACTATACACTTCATTTTTCTTATTAAATTAATACGTGTCGTGTCTAATAGTCACATTTTGACGTCGAAGAAGCGTTGGTAGCTTATCGGTATAGCACGCGACTTTCTAACTAAATAAATAAATAAATAAATATTAGGGGACATCTTACACAGACCAAACCTAGCCCCAAACTAAGCAAAGCTTGTACTATGGGTACTAGGCGACGATATACATACTTGTATAGATAAATACATACTTATATACATAGAAAACAACCATGACTCAGGAACAAATATTAGTGTTCATCACACAAATAAATGCCCTTACTGGGATTCGAACCCAGGACCATCGGCTTAGCAGACAGGGTCACTATCCACTAGACCAGACCGGTCGTCACATACTGTGGGAACTGGAAATCATGGGTTCGAAATCCGGCTCCTTCAAATGAGTTTTACGGAACATATGTACGGGGTAAAAATATATCATTTGATATTTAGGCACCAGTTGTTTTTCGGTGAAGGAATAGGCATATAGTGAGGAAACTGACTAGTCTAAATAACGCCTAGTATCTCATCTGGGTTGGAAGGTCAGATGACTGTCGCTTTCGTAAAAAAGGTTCCTGTACTAATTCCTAAGATTAAGTCGGTGAGCGGATCCCAGGCTATGTGAAACGTGGCGGAATAATGCTACGAATCTTCCTTCATATCGATACCAAAACAGATTTTTATATAGGTATTCATCTTTCAGCTGTTGTGCAGATTGTAAAATCAAGATCAGATTTTAAATGTTCTAATGCCGTTGGTGTGTAGGTATTGAGAACAGTACCTAGGTAAAGTAGGTACGTCACATTCCTGGCGGCGGCATTCCTCGCGACACGTGTCATGCTGGTACCGCCATGCCGACGTACACTCGGCTCTAATTAGATCAACTAAATAAATACAAATAGCGACGTGACAAATAGACGGACGGACGGAGTCACACCATAACGACACTTAGATGGTTGGCAGTCCTCAACTGCGCATTTCTCCAGAAACTTCCAGACTCGCGCACAGCTAAACTGTGAAATGAACTATCACCTGCGGTATTTTCGGACCGATACGACCTTCAAACCTTCAACAAAAGAGCGTACGTCCGACTACAAGGCTGATAATGCACTTGCAGCCCAGGTGCTGCAGGTGTCCGAGAAAATAATTGCTTACCACCAGGAGATTCGTCTGCTCGCTACATCAGAAAAAATAAGTAATCTGCTACTACCTCCTTATTGAGATGATTCTGAAAAATCCAAACTTAGTGTGTAGACACTTATCTTTATGAATAGTGCAAGTTAGTTAAAAGCTTTTAAAAAATATTAAATTATTCACATAATATTACAAACCAATTCAGCTGAGTGTACCTCGCCAGTAGTTCTGCCGCCTACGCGATAACTCTAATGCTCTTTGTCGCTGCACATATCGCTAACTTCCAAGGATGTTTTCTATTTAATCTACTTATTTACTGCTCTCAATAACGAATAAGGAAATACATGGTTTTATATGGCAACGACTATATGATATATATAGGATGATTTTGTAATATCTGACCAACCTGTTGGTGAATTATAACAGAGACATAATGAAAAACTTTTCCACTTTTGACGAGCGTTCGCGTTTGCGTTATGTCTATTTTTGTATGGGATTTTGAACAGCGCGCCAAGCGGGACGTTTTGGAAACTCAAAATCCGATACAAAACGACACTTAAGGCAAACGCGTACGTCACGTCACGTCACGCAATTGAATTAAGTTTACACTAGGGTTACGTACAGTACCATATAAAAATCGACAGCAGATATTTTTTCGCGCTTTCAGAATTGCACAATAGTAAAAGAAAATTTTATCACACTCGTGTTGATAGAAAATTAGTAGGTAGTGTAGATCCTTTATACTCGTAGAAAGGGGTTCAATCAGAAAACTAGCCTGTTAGCCCTTGACTTCGAATATAAAGACGTGAACCTAATTGGTGTGACCCAAATTTAGAACATATTTTATAGTAGCCCGAGTATAATTAGTAAATTTAAAGCTGCTATAATTCTAAAGTCAATAAATATTTCTAAACCAATTGTATAAATATAATGTCGACATCTCATTTTTTTTTACCTGCCGTATCAGCCAAAACTACAGTTCACGTTACATAAAATTTAGAAAGTATAATTTAGGAGATTCCCAATAACCATAAACATGTCATCGCGAAGGTCAGATAAGCAGAGCGTCATATAAAGTTTTATACAGAGTGGGCCCGCGTAAACAGACCAAATTTAACTATACATTTCCGTTGTGAATAGATTACTCTTTTCTCTAAGTTAGAACTAAGTTTAGGCAGAAAATGCCTTGTATTTTCTTATTTATTTTAATTTTTTACGGGTAAAATGGGCGGACTTATTTTCTTAAGGCTTGTCAACCATTCGCCAAAAATAGCAAGTCAAGAAATATCTTGTCATACTGATCCTAATCTGTCAAATCCGTCACCCCCACCGTCATTTCTCTATTGTTTTACCATAGAGCGTGACCTGAACGGGCTGTTCACAAAAAAGCTAGTAAACAATACGTATTTAATGCTTTTGCTCCAGAAAAATAAAATCGAAATGGCAAGCTTTGACATTTACAATATTTCTTACAGGAATGCTGCCTCGCCGAGCATAACATCCGTTTATTCTGGCTTTGAAAATCAGTTTGAATTTGAGATTTTTCAATGGCTGTTACGGACCCTATCTAAGGACAGTATCGTGGATCAGAAAGCGTGATTAAATTTTGGCGGGTTATTGGCGCCACCTTGTATTAATTTTATCAAACGAATGTTCACTATTGGATTTGTATTTGCATAATTAATATCGAAATGTACCGCTTTCTCGCTAATGAGGAACAAGCAAATCTTGTAAATAAGTTCAAATCCGGATTGGTGGTATACCGGTGACATCTGAGATGAATCGCGATGATGTATCTATTGAATTTGGTCAGTTTAATTAAATAAACAAACAAATTAATAAGAAAATTAACATCGAGAATTCGAGACCGAGACTTACAGAGTCAGACCAAACTAACTCTGCATGGCCTTTGCCATGAAAAATGTGGCAAAGACATCATCAAATCCTAATGTCTTTGAAAATAATAATATAATTTTTAAAATAACACTCCTTCACTTTGTTCTATTCAACAAATTAAATTACTCTCACAATTGTAGTACTTATTCGAATGTAACAACCGTAACAGAAAACATAATAGGAACAATTCCTAATAACACACCACTACCCCAATCTTAGGCCCAACGACGCATAAAAGGAAAAAATTACAAACAATCAATAGAGCTCCTAAAATTGCCACTAAATCTAGCCACCCTCCGCGTAGGGAACTTTAAAAAAGCCAAGTTCAAAAACGTATATCTTTTAGAGGGTTCCATATCATTTAATATCTGCGATCCCTCATAGGGATAGACGTCAGCAAACTTTAAAATACGTTTACTTGACGTCTCAGTTTATAATGTAGCAAAAGTAACGTTAATAAAAGCGGCAATTGCAATTATAGTAATTAAGAGCAACCTCGATTTTCTTAAAATAAAAATAAAAATAGCCAATAATGTTGCTTACTTATATTACGAAGAATGTCAAATTTGCTGTTACCGAACGTTTAACTCTATATCTTAGGTCTTCTTTTTTGTATAATTTATACGGTCCTTTGGAATTACCTATACAAAGGGACATTCTTACACAAATTGACTAAGACCCACGGTAAGCTCAAGAAGGCTTGTGTTGGGGTACTCAGACAACGATATATATATAATATACAAATACTGGAACAAATATATGTGCTCATCACACAAATAAATGCCCTTACCGGGATTCGAACCCAGGACCATCGGCTTCATAGGCAGAGCTACCCACTAGGCCACACCGGTAGTTAAAGGTGTTAGAAAGACATATGTGAAACAAGTTTTAAGCGTGTTTTACTTTTATAGCGTCACCTAATTTATTTACCATTCAAATACTTACTCGGTTAGTTGTAAATTTTAACTTAATGGCCTTCCACGTCGTACCGTTGAACCACACATTATGGTCGAGCTAAGCGAAGGTTCATTTCATTTTGGGCAAAAAGCTTTCGTATATCCTGTCCTCTACAGATCGCATGTTTTTTGAAATTTTGTTAGTAGGTAACTAATTACATATAAGTATTTGTTTTTTGTTGCTTCAGTTTTTGGAATTTTATATCTAAAAATACAACGGGTTGCACTCCGGGAGTGCCGGCAGAAGTGAAAACTCAACGACATTGTAACTCAAAATATTAATAACAGCGCCATCTAGTGCAAAATGTCTGCAGCACTATGTATAATTGAGGTTAACGCCATCTAGCTTATTTCGTCGCATTACTTGAAACCCCTAAGCACATCACTGTGATTACTACAGTTATATTAATACCAGTTTGAGGGAAACTCGCTAGATGGCATTTAAATCAAAAAAGAAAAACACAATGACATTGTCCGTCACACGTGACGTCACGCAAGCGCCCTGCGCCGCCTAAACGAAACAGCAGGCTCAGGCATACATTTTCGCCGCGCGGTAGAAAGAGAGGGTTACGTCTTACGTCTTACGCTCTCTCGAGTTTAACATTTTTTCCCCACCTCAAAATGTGCACAGCGCCGCTAAAGAAGTTTTCACTTCAAAAATGCGATTTCTGTATACAGCTCATAGATCCACTTAGTTTAAAACAACACATTAGATACGGAACCCTAAAAATAACCAATTGAAGGGCGGCTTACCTCGCGAGATTAAGCACAGTCTCTTTAAACTGGAAAGATTAGGCAATTATGAGAAAAAATCGGGCCCAAGTTTAAAATAGCCTCTCAGGAGTCACAACTGATGCTCGGTATCAGATGCTAGTAATATTAGTTTACAAATCAATACTTAGGCACTTTTGTACATTTAACCTACCTTTCGTGCAGTCATCGGTAAATAAATATAGTGACGGCCAAAGTGGTCATCGAGACAAAGGTGTGTTACGATATATTTGGCCTTATTTGCCGTCACTATCTATTTGATTCTGACTGTACTGTACCTAGGATATACCAATGATATACTTTGCTCAGTTCTACAATTCTCAAGTTGATTGAATTTGCCTTCGCAGCCAGTGAATCTTCATATAGAAGAAGGTTCGCTTCGCACGTGTTAAGACCTGTAATCTTATAAGCAGTGATCGTTAATTATAGTAAAAATAAAGGATTTTCTTAAATTTTTTTCTAGGGAGGGGATTGGTTAAGGTTAATATTACTGTTATTAACCCTAATTATCTATTCCACCTAAAGTAGGGCATACAGATGCTTTTAACCAACAATGCTGGTAACTGGTAGAGAATGCCTTCTGGCATTAAGTTCGCCTTTTGTACAATAAAGTTTAGGTAAATAAATAAATAAAATGCTGCACCAAAATTACTGGAAAATTAACGATCTCTGCTTATAAAAATACTTCGTTGGATTATGACCCAAAAATCTAATCTACTTAAAAGTGAAATGAATAGTTGGTCAGCTTTTAAATTCCAAATGATATTTAACAAGTCTAACACTTATCTTAATGATAACTTAAGACAATGCAGACATCGCAAAAACAATAATCATTCATTCAAATAACGATTCTAAATCTTCATTATCTAATTCACCTGCAGAAGGTCAGGGCCCCATCCTAGCACAAATCATTCATCATATCTCGTAAATAAATAAATCAGCCACGTTAATCTTGTACGTTCGGTTATTTACAACACGGACAAAAATTTAAACCCAATGGCATAACCAAAATTTCATAGCTCAAGCACCCACTCAATCTGAAAGAAACTTAAATTCTTTGGAGTAAAGTAGCTTTTTAAGCTTTGTATTTGAAAGAGATAAGAGCTTGTCAAGAAAATATTGGTTAATGTACTTATCTACTATAAATCAAGTGTAGTGGCATTAACGGCAAATTTCTTCGATTTCGTCATACATTTCCCACAGCCAGGAACTTATGGGTTGTCATAATTAAGAAACAAATTGAAAATTATCGCTCGAAAGCGGTGGACTATGGCTATCACAGTTTTGGAGACATTATAGATGGGGCCAATCGAAAGTTCGGTTTTGGGTACACTAAATTAATTTTGTTTATGTGTTTTAGTCGCTAGCTTGATTTATTTATGTGTATGATTTATTTCAAACCTGTTAATTTAAAAAATATTGCGAAATATGCAAACAAACTAATAGGATCTTAATTACGGTTAATAGTTTTACAAAAAATAACTTTTTATAAAATGTTATTAATGATATTCTCAAATCATGAATAATGATGATGTTGTATTCATAACCAAGATTATTTTTTCCTTACACAACATAAGTTTACATTACACGATCTTATCAGGCCTATTCGGATTTCCAGATAATCACAAGGTCTTGAAACGATTTAGAGATCAACTAGATCTACATTAGATATCGACTAGATGTGACTTGGATATCTAAGTCATAACTTGTCGAAATCGTTCAAGAGGACCTCCAGAATCGCGGAAACGTCAAATTTGACATATCTATCTTACAAATATCTTTAAATTATCCGTATCGTAACTTGTTGAAGTCTAGTAGAAATCTAATTCATTTTCAGAATCGAGCCGTATGTGTGTCTATTATTTTTAGTAGGTACTTATCAAAAATGTATATAAAAATATGCGTACCTTAGTAAACCGCAACCATTTCATAAACTCCTTGCCAAAATTAAATTACTAGAGCTACACTTGCATCCAATTTCTTCTGCAACAAATTAATTTGCGGATAAATTTCCCTTTATGTGTGTTGCACCCCCGGTTTTTTGCAGCGATCGGCTGCCGCAGGGCACACTTCTTGGACCCTAATGCTTCCTGCCGCACGTACGGGACATTTTTTAGACGAGGGGTAATGAGACGACTTTTTGCTGGAGATACCGGCTAACAGTTATCGTTTGCTTGTTTTAAGCTGCGGAAAACAGTGTAAGTATAGTGTTGGGTTTAGTGCATTCAATTATGACAGCAAAAACATTACTAAAGAGCTATTTGTTGTTTTTTTTTACTTTGTTTAGGTCTTCCAATACTTTTAGTAATATTAGTGAATAAGTATAAGGTATTTACTTTATAACACTACTACCTAGTAATATTTTAAATGAGAAAATTTATTTGTTTGGATGTTTTGATATTTGGTAGTATAGTATCTCCTAAGATAAGCGATATGGGTTGCAAAATAGTACGAGAGTACTAAGGAATAGTTTAACAAATTCGACGCGGACGAAATCGAGGGAAGCGCCAAGAAATAACTTAGGATTTCTAATTTTAAATCTTCACAGCATCATCACCTCTAAAATTACATGTCTGAAAAATTCCAATTTCGTCACCAATTGTTAATATTCTGATAAAAACATTTGAACATTTTATAAAAGTTAAACCTTATCGCATCCATCTTTAATTACGACCTTCAAAAACATCCATCTCCGTATCTCGGTGAAGCAACAGTAGCATCTAAGGCTCAATCAACTTTTTAATAAGGGCTACCGGCATCCACTCGTTAATTCATCCAGTTCGGACACGATGCGTGTTAAATTTTAATTACGTGTGTTTGCCTTTGATTTTACTGGTTTTGGAGCAATTAGACAACTGATTATACAGATGTTGACAGTTTATGATCATGTTGGAATGTTGTTAAGATTTAAAAGACGTTAAGTCTCACAAGTATGTTTATGACTCAAATAAATTAATCAATGATGCAAGTGTAGTTGCAGTAAAATTTAAAAGAAAATATAAGGTACAACAGGGAATTGATGGAAGCAATAAAATAGATTCAAATAAAGATACTGCTAAAATAAAAGAAATTCAAAATGCAACCCAACAAAGCGGTTTGTCAGAGGGAACTACAACCCCACAATAACCTGAGTCACGTAAAATGTAATGGGAAATTACTCTAAAATAAAAAAACGTCTCCCCAGCGGAACCCTACCGTTACAGCGATTTGGATAAGGCTCCCCAGGCTCGACACTAAAAATTCCACTTAGAAGAAACTCCCAATATGCGAGGCGATACTACGGACTCTTTGATTCCAAAAAAGCATTTACATATTGCAACTCGTTGCATTATACTCCCTTTTTACTCCCCGGAAAGGAAGATCTCATAAACCAGCCGCTACCGTAAATGATTTCTGTAATTTAGTTACCTATTATTTTTAATGAATGTAAACATTTTATTGCCAAATTAAAAGTTTGTTGACTAGTGTTCTTAATAACGGATTGTAAAAGCTGCGGATTAAGTTTTTTGGGTTTTAGATGTCAAGCAATAAATAGGCTTAGGAATTGTAGATGTAGGTAATTCAGCACAGCCGGTAAAATTTTAATCATTTTGATTAAGGTTTATAATACATTATTAGCTGGTTAGACTGGATATTTAAGTATTATTTGTTTATTAACACTTATGTATTATTCATGTACACTTATGTACGGCTAGCTTTGAGGCTTGAATATTGGTACACTAAATTAATTTTGTATAAGCAGAAACGTCTGCAAACGACGCTAATATAATAAGCTTAGAAATATGTGGAAAAATTCATTATCTCAGGAGTTCAAGTCTCGCCCGAGATGGTGAATTTTCCAGTTTTAATTTATTAGTTATACTATTCGCCTGGGTCTACAAAATGCACGTATCTACTTAGTATTGGTACTACTGAGTTTATACCTAGACTTGGCCTTTCAACCCTTATCAAGCTACCAAATCATCATCATCATCATCATCATCATCATCAGGCTATAGTAGTCCACTGCTGGACATAGCGCCCTGTCCTCAGCTTGCCGCATCCAGCATCTGCCTGCAGTTTTTCGCAGATCGTCATCCCACCTGGTCGGAGGGCGTCCTACACTACGTTTGCCAAGTCGCGGTCTCCACTCAAGAACACGTTTACCCCAGCGGTTGTCGGTTCTTCGTGCGATATGGCCAGCCCACTGCCACTTCAGCTTGCTACCAAATAACAGACAATATTAGCAATGTCGAAATTTCAATACAAGGGCACGCTAATAGTGCCGCATTTTACAATACATTATACGATATTGTTATGTATAGCCATACACTGAGAAACGAATACGCGGGTCATAATACTAACTTAAAGATATCTGTTTTTTTTTTTTATATTATAATGAGTATAATCACGTATCGAGTTTTTCTACGAAAAATTTGATAGTTTTTCTTAATATGAGGGGCACATCCCTTTTTATAAAATGAAGTCATGCAAACAACTTTTAGTCTGGTGTACCTCAGTTAAAACGTAAAAAATGTGTACCTACTTAGTACTTATTCTTTTATGAAAGTAATGAAGTCATATCTCAGATCATGCTTTTATGTCTTTTGCAATGAAATCGTCATTTATAATGTCGACCTCGACCGGTCATAAAGATCTTTATCGTTCATCAATGAAAAACTTTATTTCCGTTTCGGCTGCTTTTGCTCTTTTTTATTTTGGTCTGTACAAATCCTAGTACATAAATCAGCTCATTGTCTGCCACGTTATCGACTTCAATAAAACAAGGCAGGCTTAGCTTGTCCCCGTGACGCAAACAGAAGCTTTTATGGCCAGAGCTAATCCCTTCCCAAAAAACAACAATAAGCCAGCAACGTCATAAGACTGGGCTGAATTATGATCCCAGTCATTCCAACCCCACCGGGCGATCTCTGCAAAGCGTTTGATAAAGTGGATCACAAAACGCGTTCCTTTAGTATAAATAAAAGCGGGCACATAAGTGGCCCTTGCGGTATCGCAAGCCAACCGTGCGAAACGCCTTCTCAGTTGTGAAATATGAATTATAAAAATAATAAAAAATGCGGTGGCGGCGGGGGGCTAAACCGGGGCACGCGGCGTCACGTGCCAGACACTCGCGCCACCCAAAATATTGAAAACTTTAACCGCTATTGTCCTCTAGGCTACCGGGATCTTTTTAATGCGACACGCGACTCTCTTAATTTTTCCTATTAAACTGAGGAAATACAATTAAATTAGGTTATTATGTCCTTTGGATTGATGCGGCTGTTTGCGGGATAAAAAACTGTTATATTTTGAGTTTTATTTTTTCGCTTTCAGTTATTCGGGGTGTTGGTTACTTTAACTTGATACGAGTTTACATAGAACAAAATATCAGTGGACTTAAATCTTATCTTATAACATTTGTTCATAATTACAATAGGCATTGAATAGTAACGTCCAGCTAAAAACCAAATTATCGCCATTTGTACTTTTTTGATGTGCAATAAAGTTTACAATAAATAAATAAATGTATGAAATACAAAGTAAATAAATGAATGCGACATTCCACATTTAACCTGAAAAAAAATCCGTCTGTACTTACTTTAATCCTTTAGTACGAATAAGTTATTTTTCTTACGGTTTGATCATTATTTCCGTATTACTTAACTTAACTTGCCCAAACTAATATTAATTAAGTTTCGTCGATCATTAATTCCCTCCGTCACCCACCTACATTCATCGTCGCTTAAGACGGCTTATCGCCCTCATCCTATATTTATTTGCCGCGCCATTGTATTAATACTACAAAAATTTAATACTGTTAGTGCGCCCGAGGATTACTGGGGGCACTTTTTTAAATAGGGTTAGCTGGAGGGGATCGTGATAAATGACACATGCACATTTTTCGAAATACCCAATTTCGGATTTAAGTCACCCCAAAGTGGCCTGGTGGCCGGACAATAGGGTGCCGCGTAATTTACACGGGAAAGGGTGTTTGCAGTTTGCAGGCGATCGGTTATAGCCTCTTAATAATTCATTTCTATTGCTTTCGTAGATAAACTGTGCGTAAAATTGGTTGCGGAAAAAGTTAACGAGCTGTAGGTAATCATAGCCGAGATGTTCTAACGTCTGTTTTTGCGTCTAACCTAATAATCACTCGGACTTTAACGGCTTTTGTACCTAGTTAGCGAAAGAGAATCCGCAGAGAAAAGTCTACTGTTTTATGTGATAGTCAGCAAACAAGCAACGGCTCGCCTGATGGAAAGTGGTCAACGTCGCCTATGGGTATAAGTAACATCAGAGGAGGCGTTACCGACCCTTGAGAACCCTGAATAACACCATGAAGAACACCATGTTGTAGCGCAGAGAAAATACCTCAGGAGGTAACTCACTCTATTCCATATTCTGCACGTTATGGGAAGAAACGAACGAGATGCCCGCTTATTTTTGCTGTGCCATGTATCCAAGAAGTCTACGTTTCGTAAAAACAAATACATCAATTATCTTTTCTCAAATGCCTCATTAATAAAAACTTTCCATGTAACGAGCAATAAGATTCTCGTCATAAATAGACTAAATGGAAGCGATTTTCTACAAGAGAGTTTGAAACGTAATAAAGTATCAATTTTATTGGTTCGATTGGTTTTTGCCCATGCTCGGGTCCGTGCGTAATGGCCCGTGGAGGCGCCAAGTCTCGCAAGAACTGTTCCACCACACTACCTTCCTAATCTAAAAAGTAATATCCTTCTACGTTTTCCTACAAACATACGATGTTTTGAGTCTGATTGCTCTTGACCGCGGAATAACTGGACACCACACGGTAATTACTCTACTATTTCACCACGTCAGTGTGTATAAAAAATATTAACAAACAGTTACAGGAAGGTGAGTGCTGTGAAACTATTACGGAGAGCCATTTTATACAGGCCGACATTTGCGAAGTTACCGCAAATGCTTGTACCTACCTACCCTAAGGTTGTGGCGTAATTTGGTCAAACTAATAAACAATAACAATTAAGCGGTTTTGCCGTCTTTTAAATCGGAGGTTATGGATTGAATTCAGCCTGGTTTTCCGGAACTCGTGTAAGTATGAAATGATTCTTTAAGAATGTTAAAAAACGTCAAAAGGCGGGGAGAATCGAACCTCAATTAATTGGTCACAATTCAATTGTATTCAAAGAGAGTCACTCATGTTTTAGATAGAAACAACATGATTTTTTTGCCAAATATTGTTTTTGTTAAAAAGTTAAATTGTGTATATTGAGCGGATGAGGAGTAAATACCTAAATCGTTAACAAGTTATCATTACCTATAAACTGAAATATATGTTATATATATGTATTAAAGAAAAAGTGACGATCTGACGATGCCCTCTAGTGGTGAACGCCGGATACGAAAGTTATCATTATCAAAATTCCAATAAAGACATTCTAATTTTCTAACCACGTTCTAACTAACCTCACTAAAAACTGCTTAATCTTCCTTCACGAAACTTTAATGCACTTTTAAAGTTGTTTAAACTTCGAATGAACAAATCAAACCGATATGAAACTCAAATTGCCGTAAGCCGTCACCTTATCTGAAATAGTTTTACCTAAACCTTGTGTGATGGTAATAAAGATCTTAATCGCGTGTCATCGTGGAATTATAAACGTCTTGAAGTGAGTAATGTCAACATTTGTTTATGATTTCGTGGCAAATTTTACCAGTCTTCTATTTAGGTTGGAAGGTTTTGCATGTTATGAAATTTTAATTTTAATCTTGATACTACTGTCTTATTATAGATTTTCTTGGAAATAAATTACTGAAGGTAATTGGTTCAGTAACATCAGGTGGGGTTCAATAGGATGGTGTTTGTCAGGGCATTCAGACAAGAGTGAATTCCTTTTAGCTCGAAGAAAATGAACGATAACAGTAGGTACCTACATTCTTCGGGAAGAATAACTGTTTCTTTCACACGCAAACTGTTCTTACCTTATCATTCCTTAAATTTTCCAAACCTCTACGTCCTCAACTCTATAAAAAAGTAACGACCCAATAAAATCATATCTGCAAGCAATTAAAATTCTTCACAACAAAAACGTGGACAAAGTTTTGATAAACGTGTTCCTTAAACTTTAAAGCATCGAAGATACATTTCAGAATGTGACCATTTGTAAGCCGTATTACAAAAGGATAAAGTCTAGTTTCGATAAATAAAATGTATTTTGTTTGTACGATCGAACACGGTGGGAACATTGTTCAGGACAATTATATTGGACTAAGTTTGGTAAGGAATGTTGAGGCTTTGCGATAAATCTGTCAAATTTTAGCGTCCAAACTATACGAGTAAACAATACAGTTGCACTGTAATGTTTATATCTACTTATTTGGATTTTTTTTCTGAAGGGGCTAATTTGTTACTCATGTATTTAAAAAACATGCAATTAACTATACTATTTACCACAAGACATCCGGAAAATGCACCATCAACCAACTGTACTGAGCTAGATATTTCCGCCAGTGATGTAAGTACCTAACTCGAGGCGTCTCCGTTTCCGCCAAAAATGCTGTACCTACATTTTTCAACCGATTCTCGGCGTGTTCGGCTTACACGGAACGCCCTGGACCTCTAGGCCACCCGGGCACAATAAACAGAGGCCCAAGAGTAAAAATTACAGCTAAAGTTACGCTGAACAAAACGCACTTCACCCCAGTCAATGGCTCGTGACACCCCTTTGATGGGAAAAAGTCCATTTCTTAAAGAATGTCTCCTTAAGCGTCCCCTGTTAATAAATGTCACCGGGTGACGTTCGCCCGACACGGGTGGTGGCCGACGATTATGGTCACACTACTATACAGATGACTTTCCTAATGGATGGAGCATCGATGTACTACTAGTACGAGTACCTACACATGTGTAAGTTGAGGAGAGTTCCAAAAAGTAGGAAAAGTCCTCAGAAATTTTCAGGAAATGAATGAAACTAGAGTTAGACCAAGAAAAGTCTGCAGTGATTTTGATAGCCCACGCAGTGCAAGTGTTATTTTAAACGTCAAACGTCTATGTAATTAAGACGTATAAATAACACTTGCACTGCGTCGGCTATCAAAATCGCTGCAGTCTTTTCTTGGTCTAACTCTACTATTCTTAAATACCGTTAACCGGGGTAAATAGGAATGGCTGGGGTGAATGAGGACAAAACATAAAATGTTATTTACTTACCTGTTAATTTCGTCAAAAATACCCACATAAATAGTAACATACAAAATTTACTATTATTTTCAATTGAATGATACAATTTGTGTGGGTATTTTTGAAAAAATTGTCCTGACATTAAGTAATTGAAATTAACAGGTAAGTAAATAACATTTTATGTTTTGTTCTCATTCACCCCAGCCATCCCTATTTACCCCGGTTAACGGTATTTAAGAATAGTAGAGTTAGACCAAGAAAAGACTGCAGATGAGTGATTCTCAAGAAAGTGGCATCGACAGATTAAAGTTAATGAAAAAAAATTTTTTGTATTTTTTTTACTTTTAAGAATGAAAAATATGTTTTACTACTTCAAGTACCCCAAATTTTCAAAAGGGAACGGAAAATGAAGAAGCTATTTTCAAGACTTACAATAACCTATACATTGAACACAGGTTAAAGTTAAGCAGGTTACAGTGAAAAATACATTCATTTTTATTTTTTCCTTTGAACGGATAATAATACGAATGTCTCACTTTCAGCATAGATGAATATACCCTCATACAATAATAAAATGATATTATTACATTAGGCCACAATACCAAAGTCTTAAAATAATCGAGACAAGTTAAAGTTAACATTCCGTTACAAAACCCCAGATGTCTGCCTTTAACCACTTGTCTCTACGAAACTAAGACACTTGGGTCATGATGGTACCCTACGGTGGTTAGCTTGATACTTACCTAATATTTTGCCATAGTTATGATCTAAATATTTTTTTCTGTGTATGAGTCAGATGCAATACCGCACATGTACAGGTTGGTACAGGTTAACAGTGAAAATATCCTTGGACAAACTTCGTGCGTGAATATTGTTGTAAAAAAAAATATATAAGGCCTGTGCAAATTACATTTTAAAAGGTATTGTTTATGTTATTATATAGCATGATACTTTATTTACATAAATTGATGCTTATAAAATCTAAAGAACTAAAACTGGAAGAGCGACTTTTGGACAAGACAGGTTACAGTGAAAAGTGCTACTCTTTATTTTTTTTAATATAAGTATTAAATTTAAATAAAAATAATGACTTTGGCCTCGATAAACATTGTTTTAGTTTATCTAGATACATTTTTGTTTCATATGAAAAAGAGCAAATAAAGATACATTCAATTCAAAAACTCGATGACAGGTTAAGATGCTACTATTTTGAGAATCACTCGGTAAATGACATTCTAAGTTTTTTCCTTATTCATCCCAGCCATCTCTATTCACCCCGGTTGACGGTATATTCCCTCCGCAAACGTTTCATAATGCGGAGTCTATCGGCGGTAATCTATCCACTACCCTTTGGTGTAAAGTGCTCATTTGTTGCCTAGTAAAGGAAATAGGCTTACAAATTGGTAGCGATTCATCAATGTAGGTACCAACCAGATAGTTTGAGGCTTCAACTCAGTTGGTTAATTGGGCATAAGCAGAAACAAACCGCTTTATAGTTTGTTTCCTGAATATAACATACAAGTGCTTTTATTTATGAAATTAATTAGTTACCTATGAAAAATGATAGTTTCCTTGATCAAAACAACTTCTTACCTACCTTAATAATTTATGTCCCAACAATTTTATAAAAGTAATTTTATTTGCATAATACATACCTAAGTACTTATAATTTGATATTTTCAATTTCTTAAAGCTGCAATAAAAACATCGCGAGGAAGCCTGCATACCTTTTTATGATTCGAACCATTTAAAAATGTGATGTCGAATTTCTCGGATTTTAATTACGAAATATATTTTTATATTAACAAGTTGCCAAAGCTGCAACGAATAGGTACATCTCGAGGAAACCTGTAATTACCCAAAATTAAATTCTAATTACAGAAAGAAAAGAAACACAACAAAAACAAATAACACTCGTAACAATAAACAATATAGTAGGTTAATAGGTAATATAAATTCCCTAGGTATACCTAGGGAATGTATATTACCAAGGTCTGAAATAAATGTTTTTTTTTATAATAGTAAGATTGGACTGACAAAATATTAACATTGAAATGGAATTTCTCCCACTGCGTAAAAGGTGTTACAGTAAAGCAAAAAATAAGTGTACAAACAATCAATCATTATAAATACACAGTTTAGCCAACGTTTTGACAGACGTAGCCTTGAGCAGCGCTAACACACAAGTACAAAAATACCTAAACGACTGAAAATGGCTTCTTATGTACATTTTGTTCTGCCTGCAAACCACAAGGCTTTTTGAAGTGAAACTTCTTTAGCGGCGCTGCCGCGCTGTGTACTTTTTGTGATGGGGAAAAAATGTTAAACTCGCGACAGCGTAAGACGTAAGACGCTTCGTAAGACGGACACGTGACCTGATCGAAAAACTGTTACAATGTCATTGAGTTTTCACTTCTGCCGGCACTCCCGGGGTGCAACCCGTTTTTTTCCTAATATTTATGAATGAATGAATGAATGAAAGAATGAATGAATGAATGAATGAATGAATGAATGAAAGAATGAATGAATGAATGAATGAATGAAAGTTTATTCATAAGAACATATCTCCACAAAGTCTTATCGTGTAGGTAATGCCTTCCAACGGCTCCTTGCAATCTAGATCTGCAGACATTATGATGGTCGCACTTAGCACAAGTAGCACAAGTATGTAAGTTCGCGACATGCATAACAAGATAGATGAGAAAAGTGCGGCCTTACAGATCATTGGTCTGCCTTTTTGGTTGCATTATTAATAATGACGAAAGAAACATCGATATCGATAATAAGAATAATATAAGCTCCGCCGCCGCCGCTCGGCCATCGTGAACGCTGCTCGCACTGTTAGTGCTTGAGAAAGGAGACCTAGGCTCTCCGAAACATGTCGCGCGACTGACTAAAAACAAGTGAGTCTAAACCGTAAAATTATTCAATGTTAGTATGTCTCGCAACAGTTTAAATTGGAATTAGAATAAGGTCGCTTTCCGTAAACTACCCGCACATAAGTCCTTTTACATAAACTACTCTTGCGCATTTCTTTCCTTTTAAAGTCCGCTTAATTACACTGTTTATTAACTTCACGCTCTATTGCCTCAACAAGGATTACCCGTGGTCTACTAGTTCAGCAACCTCGTATACTTCAGAAAAAATCAATGAATAACCAACCTTAACTTAAGAACTTTGGAGTTTATTTTCGAATACAGTTTGGAGGTAACGTAAAATAGAGAATATAATATTTTTAAACATAAAATTACACGTGCAGATCCCATAAATACCGCTATTAGAGGGAAGAAGACAAGTTAATCGTGTACTGTTGTCTAATGGTGAATGTAGAAATTGCAGAATGCAACTCGTGTTAACATTTTAATAAAGAAATACATCGGTATAAATATACAATAGAGTAACGAAAACGAAAGCTAAACTCGGGTATAGGTGTTAAATTTTACGCGATTACCATATTATTTTTTGTGAATTAAACTTACGGCCCTATTCGAACTTTAAGATATGTCAAATATTGAAAAAAAAGTAGAAAAGTGACGTTTTTGATTAAAGAAGCATCACTTTTGACACATATATCTAATCCATATCTTATATTATTTAAAAGTAATATTTGACGTGACTTAAAGCTCGAATCGGGCCGTTACTTTCATGTGGTTCATACCTTCTTACTCATATTTTTGCATAAATATTACGCTTGAATCAATTTTTTCCACAAACTGCTTTACCCGTCCTAACTCTAGATTTCAGTACCTACAACTATCTCTCTAACATTATCTGAGGGCTTAGCCAAGTTGACAATCGTTGATATAAAACGCCAATCGAAACTTGAATAATGTAGGTATGGAAATACTCACTTGACTTTTCGTAGCATCTGTCATTCCGACACATTTTTCCTTTTCGTTTGATGTTTCCCGATATACGATTTTTATCTTGACTAAGCCCCCAGATAATGTTAGAGGGATAGTTGATGCCGTGTATGTGCTCAATAACATAAAACACACAAACACTCAATCCATTACACAGACGCATAAAACATTAACAAGTTCAATGCTATAAAAACGCACATTACGCAAGCGAAACACGCAAGAATGTATATTACTTTATTTACTCAAATAGTAATCAAATTGAGCGTGTTATTCCTTCGGCGAAATGTGTTGCATTCCTAAAATATTGCATACTCGATATTAAACCGGTACAAAGCCAATTTGGGTGTCATCGTGTTTTACAGCGTAATTGTAGATGTAACAGCAATAATTTGCTTTTGCTTCATTAATAATGCCTATATGCTTAATGCAATTACTGGTTGAAAATAAGGGCAATTTAATATCAGACTAGACAAGAGATTGACCTATTATATTAGATGTAGCTTTTTTATTAAGAACACAAGACAATTGGTAGGCAGGCATATATTTGTTTTCAACATAATAATGACAACGGTATATAGGTTAATTTTAACAACGATATAAAATAAATTAATTACAAACTTATACCGGGTGTGGCCTGTAACATGAGCAAAAAATTAAACTGTAGGCTGACTAGGCTGTACTCTTCATACTGACCAACATTTGTTCAGCGACTTTTAAAAATAACTTGTGGTTTGATTTATAATACACTTTAAAGTTTATTCTAAGACGCAATGTATTGCGAATTTTGTTATGTTTAAGGCGTGACAAGCAACGTCAATCACAATGATATGGCGTGGCGATGGCGTCCATTGAAGATAATATTTATTTTGTATGAAAAATAGGGAGTCTAAATACTTCATAATTTTTAAAAGTTGTTGAACAAAAGTGTCACCGTTTGAGGAGTAAGATTGTACTCCTCAAACGGTGACACTTTTTATTTATTTGCTCATGTTACAGGCCACACCCGGTATAACAAAATAACACCAAGTATGTACCTATTAACAATTACAAAATGTTCAAGATCCATCTCAAAACAAGAGATGCGTAATCCAAAGGAATATTTTTACTACAAAATTAAGAATTTCTGTAAAACAAGACACAAAAGTATCTTGAAATCTAACACATTATTATTGTCGAACAATTCTATCACTTAGTTAACACTGTATACATTACCTTCAATCCCTCAATCAAAGTAACTCCTGAGCTGAGACACCGTCACGCGATCGATACTCGGTAGTTGATGAATAGAAACTTCAACAGGCGACCCAACCGATCATTATCGAATAAAAACCATTGTTTCACACTTACAATTTGCATTGATGTGATACACATTTACATTTTTGGCGGTTGGTGGAAAATATATCTTAACAGTTGTAAATATGGTCGTATTTGGAGGAGCAGAATTCGGTAGGCTGGCAAGTGTGAAATATCACTAGATTTTTTCTAAGCCTGATTTAGAATTAGATGGTTAGGTAGTTGTGGGTAAGAATATTGCAAACCCGAGTCTTTAACACATGAGATTAACACCCTTGTTTCCAGTATTTCACAATACCCCTCTCGTTGTACAATGTACTATTAATGATAATGTTAATTTCGGACAAACCAGTAATCAAATGGCGATACCACAAAACTCATTTCGATCGAAGACTCCTAGCATTACAATTCACACATTATTGCAATTCTCACACATGCAAATACAATGTTAATGCAACACACTGAATTGATACTGGTATTACAATAGTTTTTAGCGCAGCGCCATTGCACGGAACGATACGTTCCTTATTAGTCGAGTTTAATTGTGAGGAACAAGAAAAATAAGAAAAGTGGCACTAAACTGAAGTGTAATTAGACAATAGATTTTTTAATGTATAATGAATCGTCTAATGGTAAGCAATTACCGTCGCCCGTGGACACTTGCAACACCAGAGGGTCTGCACTTGCAGTGGTGGGAGAATTCAATGTCTCTGTGACACATAAGATGGTAGAGAATGTAGAGATCTCATATTACTTATTGTCACTGTGGAATGGTAGATGCCACAGAAGCCAAATACATTCCATGCCCGTACTCTTACAATGTCCGCAATGCAGTCAATGTCCTATAGCTTCCCTCGCAACCCTGAACATTTTAATTTGTCTCGTAATTGTTGTTTTTACGCATTTGCCGGCGCGCGCGCAGCAGCTGATTTATGTGACGATACGGCGCACGTTACGAACGATTATAACGTTTCGTTATGCCTGTAATGAACTGGTAAATTTAATTTGGAAAATAATTACCATCCTTTGACGAGTTTTGGAGAACGAACATACATAATTTGAGTGTTATCATATCACATTAGCCATATGCCTATATTGATCGTGTCTATCATTTTCTGTACAAAACAGTCTGCCGATTTCTGCGGAGGAGGGGCACGTCAAATCTATGGCTATTTGTACGTAACGTAACGTACAAATAGCCATGTCAGATAAACGTCAGTCCGTACAAAGGTATGCACAATTGTGCAAGGTTTTCGGCAGATAGGGGTAAACTCTAAGGCGACTCCGGTTATTAAATGATATAAGGGTCAAAATGATAAAGTTAATTCCGTGAAAACAGCATTAATGGACATTTTACTTCCCTTGGTAATGACAATATGGCCAGTTAGTCAATCGGCAATGAATGCGTTATCGTCCATCTGACCGAAACTGTCGTCCGTTGCTAATCACTCGTTACACGCCGCTGTTACGGCTTTTGTTATTATTGCTGCCCGGGGCAAGGAAGTGTGTTACTGTACGGGACTACAAGTTTGAACGAGGAAGATTTTTTTAACTCGCAAGGCTCATGGTCCCTAACACTTATTAAGTTCGAGGAAATTTAAGTCATTCTCAATTGGAATAGAGTTGAATAATATGTTTTGTTTTGAAATTATTTGCTACACAATAGAATTGAACAGAGGGCTGGCCAATATTTTGCCCAACGGATCAGCATTGCCATCCAGCGGGGCAATGCGGCCAGCCTTCTGGGCACCCTACCGAGCGACTACGACTTAGGTAATTTTTTTTATTTATAAGTTTTTAGTGTTTTTATTATGTTATAAAAATGTTATTAAATAAACTATAGAATTAAAATTTAATGGACAAGTTTTGAATGTTTTATTTAGGAGTTTAAGGCTATTTATTTCTTTATTTATCTTTCATCTTAGGTTAAGACTATCATTATAACAAACAAAATACATAAAAAAATTATGTTTGAAAACTTCTTAAAACTGCTCAATACCTAAGTAGCACCATAAAATAATATCTGTCTTAGATAAATAAAAAACCTTAATTGCATTCAAGCGGTCCCTTACCGGAACCCGCCGGCCCACGGAAGGTGCGCCGCCAACGGTCGGCTTGCACCTTGCGCGAGCGCACCTTGCGTCTCGAATAACGTACTGTGTCCAGATACATCGAGATACCATCCACTTTCCACCCAGAACGTCTTAACTTTGACACGCTTGCAGGGCGTTTTGAAGTTTAATGTATGCCGTTGCGGTTGACAGTTGCAGCAAGGGGTTTCGAAGCGGAAAGACTATAGATAAAGGTTATTTAGCTAACTTTTTATTACCTTTTTGTATTAGTGGATACGGTTGTCTTATGGAATTGGAGGTTTCGCCTAATTTCTGTCCGTTGAGATCTTATTCGATAGCGATTGGTGATCGTCACGGTGGTGGTTTTCTTAGCAGCTGGACAGTTAGCGATGTGTCAGCTTATTTGATTATTTTATTGGCGTTACTAAATAACATGGGGGAGATTGGTCATTTGATTCTACTTATAAGTAGAATCAAATTTATAAGGGAATTTCCGGAGTGCCTAATTATAAAAAAATGCAATATAAAGGTAGTTCTCAAAGAATCTTCGTTAACAATTATTAAGAATCTTCAGTAACATTGCTCAAAAGTTACTATTAATAAATTTTAGTATTTTTGCCCTTGTGTCTTGTCCATATTGATAAAATATAACTGTCTAATGTCTATCTAAGGATGACGCTTCTATGTCCACTGTCCGTTGCGGCATCGTAGTTGCCGCCGCTGTGTGGAGTCTGTCAATTTCCTATGTTAAAGTGACGGAATGAACGTCATAATCGCGGCAGCAATGCGGCGGCGAACGTCACTTTATAACAAAACATTGCGTTCTGTGACATAATTCCCGTAGTTTATAAATAAAATAAGTATTAGGGGACACAAATCAACCCAGCCCCAAACTAAGCAAAGCGTGTACTATGGGTACTTGGCGACGATATTCATAGACAGCATTCATAACTCAGGAATAAACATTCAAATAAATGCCCTGACCGAGATTCGAACCCGGGACCTCCTGCTTCATAGACAGGTTCACTATCGACTAGGCTAGGAGGCCGTATATGTATTGTATTTCGTTGGTTAGTGTTCGTTTGGCTTAGGTTGAAAGTAGGTCCACGTATTTCGCATTGTTCTTAAATTATTTTTTTATACAAATCACCTCGCTGTTTTATTCTGTGAAAAAGTTTCCTGAATATGATACAACAACGCATTTGAATGTTACAGCAAGTGGTATGTATGCAACAACTAACAAGTAGCTCCTGTAATGTCTGCGTGTGTGTTTGATGCGTTTGTCAAACCAATTGCATTCGCTGTTACATAACACCTCTATAATCGACTGTACGTAAGGTTGCCAAAGTATACGAACTTAAAGACCAATCACAATATTATAAGTATTTGATAAATGAGGTTATTCGGAAAGATTTTTTTATAAATGTGATAAAGATAAAAGAGATAAAAAAATAGTTTATTCAAGTAGGCATATTACAATGCGCTTATGAACGTCAAATAAAGCTACACCGGTTCCAATCCTACACCTCTGCCTCGAGAAGATTTAAAATCCCCCCTCAATTGTAGGAGGGTATCCCAATATGGGACCGGCAATAAACTCGGCGGGACACATCTTTTCAAAACATCTTATAATTAACATGCATTACGAGTTAATAAGAAAAATACAATTTAAATTACTATAAGTATGTCTAGTATATAACTAACGTGCTCAAAGCGTCCTATAATGTTTTTCAAACTCGAAGAGTAGGATGCCACCTGTCATTTCAATACAATTTTGCGAGATTTTAGGTTATAAATTATATGGAGATGACAGCTGTCATCCTACCCTTCGAGTTTGAAAAACATTATAGGTAAAATAAAAGCTAATCTACAATCGAGCAAAAATCTAATCTCAAATAAAGAACATAGTTCACACGCCCTTTGGCCCACGACCCTCTGCAGGGCCTTCCATAAACCTGCAACTTTGCTCCCGTAAACTGTCTACTACGTATATCCACTCTATTCTTAAATCTATTTCAGCTCTAGCTAGACACCAATTTAAGTTGACCCCTAGGCCAATTTCCGGATGACTTGGTAAAAAAATGAACAGGCTTGATGGTATAATCACTACTAGATTTTTCATTTTTAAGACAGTCTTGGCATAATTTTAACTAGTTCGTGACTTTCGGTCACTTTTTTATTGACTACAAAACGATTACTAATTATTATACGTACCTACTTTTTGATTTTATGACATTGAATACGGAATCCATTATTTACATAGTAAATTTTTAATGATTATTAATCAAGAACCCTTAGTTGTAGAATTATTATACAATTTTATGACGAATTTGCGTCATAACGACATTCTTCTGATCGACACTTTCGTAAACTTAATTCTTTTCATAATTAAGGGCAAAAGGATTTGTCATTATTTTTCACTGAGATCAGAAAGAAATTTAAATTGATACCTATCTTATTTTATAATTTACTTGTTTGTTATATAAAACGTTGTAGTTTAAAGCAAAATAATACAATAAATAATTTAAATTTTCACAAAATCACTTTTTCGTCCATAAAAGGCTTTAAACCCTATCAGAGATCAGGGTAAGACTGGTGTTACAGTGATGCTGTTGAACTGTGTGGGTTACACTGGTCCGGTCATCTGATAAGCCACGCAGGGGTTTACACTTACTCCGGAGCTTTATTGACTAAGATAGGAGGTGTTTTAGAAGACATACCTACTTTAGAGGGGACACATTGAAAAATGAAGTGGACTTTGATAGCCGTACTCAATTTCGTTGAGAAAAAAGGTTTGACTCCTCAAATCGTCAGAGATTGTATGTATGAATTTGGAAGCATAATATGTGTTTTAGACAGTAGTATTATTAGTTAAGTGCACTTCTATCTTTGCAAAACAGCACTGAACTTCGTATACACAAAGAATATATTTTGCTAAGATCATGTTTATTGACTTCTTCCAATCACCAGCCTTTAAGAATGTTTTTGATTGACTTCTATTATCTGTGTTAAGATTTGATTATTATTTGATTGAATAGATAAAATAAATTAAGAATGTTTGCACTTATTTATTTACTCGTAAAAAATATAGGGATGAAAAACACAATAAAGTTTAGGCCGACTACTTTACCTACCTATTTTCAAAACTGTGTTGTCAAAAGATTGAACATCGATTTTAAGAAAAACTTACCTATTCCTTTAATATATGCTTGTGTGCGTACATTTGCGTACATTTGGCCGCCGAAGAAGTATTTCTTAAACCCATTCGTCCCCTGTCCGTAGTGTCCGTCGTTAGGGGCCCCCGGAGAGGCCTAAACGTTTCAAATATTTGCTGTTTATCGCAAAAGGGACCGTTGGGAAAGAATTCCAGTATGACAGGAACTTCGACATGTTGCAGATACAACACATTATCAGATGATGCAGTGTTTGGATTATTTCTCCTTTTGATTGCTTTTCATATATCGGATTATATTATGTTAATTATGTTTTTTGAATTAGGTACTGTCAGTTATAGGAAATGCTTCCATGGTGCAATTGCGCCTACTTGACGAAAGCAAGTATTATGGCGTATGAGTTAAAGGTTCTTCCACTGAGCAGCACTTTTTTTTTCTATCTTCTTCTCCCTTTTTTGGGAAAAGCTATGAAGAAATGGTCTTCAATCTTTACGCTAGAATATAAAAGTACATACAATGTGTTAAGGTCCATCACAAATACATAAGCTTCGCAAGTGGACTAGCATGCATGAAAACGAAGAGTCAGATGCCTCGGCCCGGACTCGGACCGTTCTAGCGTGACACACCTATGATGCCAAATATTTGAACTATTCGTCGAATGGCAATCAAGATCTTATTTAGGAAATGTACGAGTATAGCATGTATCCCAAGAATTCCAGCATTACCTTACTCAGTTTTAAACTAAAACATAAAAATACGGAATCACAATGCCTAGTAAATTGACGTAGGGAAATAAAGCTTACCCTTGTGATATCCGCTTGGTGTCTTACATCCACAGTTCAACTTTAAAGATAATAGCGTTTTGATAATCAATTGTTCCTACTTAAAAAATACTCTAGCGTAGTGTGTGTAGTGAAATGCTATTAAGCGTCTAATACATAGTTATAATGCTAGGTGATGCTGATTGGTTTCATGGGGAAAATATCATTATCATCCATACACTATTTACTATTGAAGACGCGCCTAAGGCGGTCTTCACATTGACTGCGGATACGCATGCCGCTCACTACTTAGGCATGTGATTGCGTATATAGCTATACACGCTATATAGCTCTGTGATACTCATACACTGGAGCAACGTGCAAATTCACATCAGATGATCACACCTGCCACCTTACCTTACCTAGATAACGAATATCAATTCGTTATCTAGGTATTCACAATTTCACATTTAAAATCCCTATCGATAATGCAGAACTTATGGATAGGAATGTCTATATAACACACAAGAATTTTACTTACCCAAATTAAGAAGATTCCATATCCATTCCATAATCCAGAATACATTCCATAAGTGCAAAACTTTTATGAATTATACCACACACGAATCTTAATACCTGACCGGCGTCCAGTGGGATCAGACGCCGGCTTACGCAAATACGGAGGGAGCATCGTCAAATTCGCCAAGCCATCCAAAAGACCTATCCACCTAAGAATCTAGGTATATATACGACCTTTAATAAAATTCGTCAGATACAGGCCTACTTTAATTGGCATTTAAATTTAAAAACTGACCGGACGGATTTTGAAACCCAATTTGTCCGATGTGTGTATAGTAGACGCTAAGACGACAGGCCAACCTACACGTTTTATTTTTTGACATACAAATAAACATATTATGGCAGATCAGATAATAATTACTTCACTGTTGACAGTTCCATAAGAATATTATTATCGTATTTCAGGTCTGATACTTGCCTACAACAATTTTAATAACAATATAGTCTAAGTTTCTCTCGCTCGTTAATCTAAGGACTGTTTGTTCAAAAATAAAATCAAAATAAAACTTGAAAGTGAAGTTTAGAAGGTAAATGTTTCCAAGAGTTTAGGATATCTACCGAAACTTTATTTGTAGCCTCAAAATGAATCGGCATGTAGGTAAAAAAGCCTGTCGCTTTTAATTACCTACTTAGAAATAGGAACAAAGACCTAATGATATGCATGTTCAATTTAAAAGGCTTTATCGAAATGCATAGACATGCAAATATACATTGTAAACACGTGTGTCGCATAAAACTACTGCACGAACTTTCATAAACTTTCAATATAAAATTTGTCCCAAGAAACTAAAAAACAAAAGCCAAACTCCATAAACGTACGTGTACTATAAATCATTGTCCGCAGATTCCAGCCAGTGCATGACCATATGTCACCGCCCCGAGGAATGTGGGGGATGTCGAATTAGAAAACTTTTATAAGTCGGTCGTGTGAATTTCAAGGGCTCCGTGAAGAATGGGCGAATTTAATGTGACACTGGAATTTGGGTTGGACATCGATCATTGATGCGAAAGAGTTTGGGTGGAATTTGTATTTTGTCGTTTTATGTGTACTACATAGTTCTGTATTATGCTTCATACTTCATACGTTTTATACTACATAGTTCTGTATTATGCTTCATACTTCATACGTTTTATACTACATAGTTCTGTATTATCCTTCAAAAGTTTTGTAAGTATATGAAACTTTTACTCTCTCTAGTTTCTTTATATCAGTTATTTCTAACAACGAAAATTCGATAGACATGGAAGTTTAAATAACTCACGCTAGACCGGTCTAGCGTGATCGGTAATCACGTGGTTTTTTGTGTTTTCCATAGAAAACGAAGCGCCGGAAGCTCCGGCCTAGCCCCGGCCCGGTCTATGAGTCACCCCTTAAGCGTTACTTCGATTTTATGGTGACTTTATATCAACGGTCAGAAAAACACACATGTAATCAGGCTGGTTATCGAAAATTTTACACACAGGCACCTTTCTGTACCTATTAACGGCCCAATCCGAACTTTAAGATACGTCAAATAATAGATTTAGAAACGATACGGATTAGATAATAATGTCAGTATCAAATGTGACGTTTCTTGAAACAAAAACGTCACTTTTGACACTGACAAATCTAAACCATATCGTTTCTAGATCTATTAATTGACGTATCTTAAAGTTCGAATCGGGCAGTATGTCGCTTTTCGCTATATTTCCTTAGTTACCCCTTCGACCGCAGCCATTAGGCCGGCCGCACACGTAATGGGCTGCAAACGACACGGTCTGCATCCGTTGGGGCCCACTTGCTATCCAGTTATAAGGCTAATTTTACTAAGAAACTAAGGATTGCATTTTCTTCGTACAATTATTGAAGTTATAAGTTATGAGTTTTTCGGATTTTTGTACAAAATATCATTTGATATTTAGTAGTCACCCCTTTGCTTCGCTTTCCCGTGAAGGAAAACATCGTTAAGCGACTTCCCAAAGGCTTGGAGTGTCAGATTCTACCGCGCTAAAATGAGCACACCCATCCGGGTAGTATCCGGCCACGGCCACTGGAAGACATGGTTCGTTTTTATTTATTTAACAATCTAGTTCAGTTTATAATGAATATACCTATAGTAGTATGACCAGACTTGGACACCTTCATTAATTTGTTTATTTGTTTATTTTATACATACCAGCACTTACAGAGAAACCTTACGTGCTAATAGTGTAACTAAGAACTGTAATTAATAACTGGCCGGAAAAAGCTCAACAACGGGAGTCGTGGAAATCAAGGGGAAAAGCCTATGCCCAGCAGTGGGACACTATATATAACAGGCTATAAAAGACTACAAACAATACAAACCAAAATATGTACTTAATAATATAATTCGATTTATTCCCTAAGTTGAAACCACATCCCACTGACAACTGATATCTAAATTTGTTGCTATTTGTAAAAAAAAGCAGAAACACATTAGGCTAGCCGCAAACGGCGGGTAATGTCCCGCAAACGATCTAATGCTTTACACCCGTAGGGTCATAGTTTTATCAGCTGGGTCATATTATATACTTACTATGCGGGATATATTACATTAATACTTGTGATATTTGTCGCTTTTATACAATACATTTTTTGCTTTAGATATCTACTAAAGCTATTTTATTTATATTAGTTTTTATTACGAGTATAATGAAGTATAATGAATGAAGAGTTATTTTAGTTGCATTATAATGTATTTTCTTCGGAAATTATAATTTAATAATGCATGTCTGTAAAGAGCCCCAATAAAATTTATAAGTTAATTTTTACTTCATAACACTAAATACTGCAGGTACCTACATTTCTGTTTTTAAGAAATATACTTAAGTATACGAGAACAATAAATAAAACTTGCATTTATATTTAACTTTATAGGGTCCTGCAAAACTTCAACCGGCTATATTGGATGATGACGATTAACTACGACTTTCTAAATAATCTGATTAAGCAAATTCTAACTTGTACTTATTGCCTACATAGGTATATTTACCTACAAGTTGGCACAATATTCAAAAGTTGTCCCTTCCCCGTAGTAAGGTTCCATACATTTCCAATATCTTCAAATCGGCGCACAGCAAACAGCAGATTGTTGGGTAAACAGTGGCGAACTAAAAGGTTTGCGCGCCTGATTGGCCCGCCAGCAAATATGGACGATTCACAATATTTTAAAGTGTGTAGGTAGTTTTTAGGCGGACGTAGAAGATACTACTTCGTATATACTAGCCTGTCTTGACTTATTTTGACTTATTGTCCTATGTCCCCTAGGTGGGGCAGAGGGCGTTGAGCGTCAGGATGGCGGGTGGACCTCAGCGAATTTGAACGAAATATATATAAACATTGTACCTTCGGTGTACTTTAGTGTACTTTTAATAGAATTCAGTGTAATCTTGGATTGTACCGCACTCCAAGTATGTAGTTATAGTGTACTTTCAGTGTACTTGCGTAAATACATACTTGGAGTGCGGTATAATCCAAGATTTCACAGGTCCACCCGCTATCCTGACGTCAGAATGGCGGATGGACCTTTTTTGTTAAATATCTCGTTTCCGGGAGAAGTACACTGAATTCTATTAAAAGTACACTAAAGTACACCGAAGGTACAATATGTTTATAAATATTTCGTTTAAATTCGCTCAGATCCACACGCTATCCTGACGCTCACCAGAGGGCGTCCACAGTGCTCCGCCATCTAGATCGGTCTTGAGCTTCGTGCTTGAGTTCGCTCCAAGTCTTCCCTGCCTAGCCTGTAATGATATAGTCAGATTGTGTAAGTATCCAGGAACTTATAATGAGTAATATATAAAGACTTATATGGAGAGTTCTAAATAAAACATTTTCAGAATTAATTAGATTAGCTGCTGCTCAAAATCTGTGAAAAGAAAAGGATTACTCAAACAAACCATTACAAAAAAAAACCTAGTCTAGCTACTGTTTTACTTCCCAATTTCCTTCTCGAATATTTCATAATACGTATTATCAAAAACACGACCTCTATTACTCGAATTGCCAGAACTTAAAACAAGTGTAACTTGTCAATCATTTTAAAACCGCATACTTATAATAACATTTACTAAAGACACCTTTAAAAACCGCAACTCAACTTCAAAAGAACCTCCGTCCATTCAAACCTAAGGATCGACATGTCTTTTTAACGGCGTACAATTCTGTATTTGTCTTCGGCCGCAAGGGTACGGCCAACAAATGAGCACATTAGCCCCATTAGGCGAGGGGAGGTAATTGATTCGCTCGCTTTTTTGCTGACCGTAAGTGCTGTGAAAACCGCATTCGTGGTTTTTTAGGTTTTGTTTTTTGTTGACCTTTCACTGAGTAATGACGTTTTAATTGTGTTGAGCTGTTGCGTTTGTGGTTGAAGTATGATTTAACTCTAGACCTACTATTTTATCGTTTAGTAAATGCCATTGATAATAATATCGGTCTAATGATGATTTCATTTCATTAAAATAACATGTTTCATGTTTATTGAATAGGTAAGTACAAGTGGGTTTAAGTAAAAAAGACACAACGCGCACACACTCTTATCTCACACTCTTTAAGTGTTAATTACATATATACTTACATATTAGAAGTAGTTTACGAAAACTTACCTATATAAGTATGTAAAAGAAGTTTCGAATGACTAAGGTAGGTGGTGTTTTAAATACGCTACCTAAGTTGTAGAAGTAAATATTAGACTATAGTCGTAACATTTTTCTTTATTATA
This sequence comes from Cydia splendana, assembly GCF_910591565.1. NCBI lineage: Eukaryota > Metazoa > Arthropoda > Insecta > Lepidoptera > Tortricidae > Cydia > Cydia splendana. Next base: position 542,160 of record NC_085968.1, read on the forward strand.
TAGGAGACAGCCGAGCTGACGAATCGCCTGATGGTAAGACATCACCGTCGCGCATGGACACCTGCAACATCAGAGGGAATATTTCTATGTGCTCTTTTTCTATTATAAGATAAAAAATATCCTATAAGTCGTAATTGGCTGCACTTACCTTCCTAAACACCTGTCTAATCCGACAAACTGCTGTCCGGTGGGACCGGACCGGACTGTCCGCCCATAAGATTCCGGGACGATTTCCCGGGAAAAATGTCCGGATAAGTGGATAGATTTAAGAAGGATGTCCTGAGGGTCGGTTGTTATTGATAGTTAGTTATCGGATTGTTAGGAACGTTTTTTTCTATTTACGAGTATTATCTTAATTTTCAATGAAATGGCAAAAACTAAGTGAATTCAGTAAATAATGGCTTGTCATCTGTGAGCTTTATCAAAAAAAGATAAACAGTTAATATGAAATGGCCTTGTGTTCAGTCATAGAGCAAACTCTATGTACGTCGCTCAAACACAGTCCGAAAGGAAGAGCTTCACTCCTTCTGATTTACTTACCTTTTGTAAGTGGATGATGTGTACAAGATAAAAAGGAGACGATCTTCCCTTATAGACGATCTTGCCCACACTGACCTTACCAAAACTATAATCCTAACAAACAGACAGACATAATATTATGTTTACGTATGTATATGTGCACTCGTAATAGAGCATGTGACAGTAATTGTTTCACATGAAGGATGAATCCGATAAGAGACTGGACGACGCCCGCGCTGACCTGTGGGGCCACTGAACTAGCGGGTGGGTCAAATACTTTTTAGTATAGTCTGCCAAACAAAACTATACTCATCCCTTTCTTTTGGGTGCTAGTACTAGCGTAAGACAAAGCCAGTGTGATTATCTCTGTCTTACTTTGAAATGAGACAGTCCTGGGCCAAACTATATCAGTTTAGGTTATGCGTCTTTCCTGTGGACAATTTAGACATTTTAAAATAAATGGACTTTAAAGCCTAATTTTCTTGTCGAATCTTTAAAGGCACGTTTCAACGTTAGAATTAGCCTGTTTGTTTACATACATCAAAGTTTCGTCGAAAAACGTTGTTTTCGTTGCTCGAGTATAAATTTTGGGAGGACACCGGAGAATGCACGATGGGCGGGCGAATTTTATACACAACTACTCGTACTCGACATAACCAATAAGAGATAAAGTTACACGATTTGATCGTGAGCTTTCTTTGTTCACACACATCAAATCGATTGACTGGTAGAGAATGCCTTAAGGCATTAAGTCCGCCATTTGTACCTTCACGTATTGTGCAATAAAGATTAAATAAATAAATAAATCAAACTTTGGACAAGAAACGTTGTTTTCGTGGCTCGAGTATAAACTTTGGGCGGACACTGGGCAATGCACGCTGGGCGGGCGTGTATGCATACTTTATACTCACACAACTACTCCATATAACTTCGAGATAAAGTTACACGAATTGTGCGTGAGTTTCAGTCGTTTACATAAGTTTTGTCGAAACATGCTGTTTTCATGGCTTGAGTATTACCCATGTAACTTTGGGCGGATACCGGACCATGCACGATTTAGGCATACTTTATACACAACTACTTGACTAAACATGAGTTAGAGTTGCATCAATAGTGTGTGAGATAGTTATAGTTTCACATCAGTTTGCAGAACCTGTTTGAGTACAAATTACGCCTACCTATCATACCTAAACTGATGTTAACAAATAACGTCCTACCTATAGAGGTATGATAGGCCTACGTCCTACATCTAACGCCGACTGTATGGTAGATATACGAGTATATGGTATGTACAGTCACCATCAGATACATATATCAGAGCGGCGGAGGCGCTCACAAATATTTGAACACGCCTCTATTGTCAGGGCGATATAGTGCGTGTTCAGATATTGTGAACACCTTGGCCGCTCCGATATGTCTGATGGCGACTGTACCAGAATAGCTAACCACATTTACATTCAGCGAAATAATTAGCAAAAATCCAACACTGATCACAGAATAACAATCAAAAGAGCCCAGTACAACAACTAAGTATTAATTTCTATATTGAAATCTGACAGTTAATTGCGGGTTAGATCTCAATCGGCGCGCGCAGTAGCGATACTCGGTGATTGACAGCGGCCAATGGGTTCCATGGGCCTACTCTATAGTCCAGCCTATGCAAGATAGAGGTAAGGAATACAATCTCCATGTATCAAAACGTGTCCGCCAAATAACCATAGGTGGCGCCACAATAGCTAAAATATTTGATGAAAAATTTCAAAGTATTGACAGCGCACTTCACTCCGTCAATAACGTCTACGTTACTGTCCTTAGCTACTCTAGCGCCACTCTGGAGAGATTTGGAACTATTATTTATAGCTGACAGCTGGACACTTTGGCAACAGTTCTACCATGAGAGGTTGTCTTCCTTCCGTCCGTCTGTAGTCCAGCCTAAACATAACAACAAAGACGAGAGTTGAAGTAAAGAGGAAGAAGACCTTATGCCTTTTATAATAAGGTCCACCGATGTACAGTTAGGAGTGCTGCTACTTGCTATTTGTACATAGACCAAGTACGGTAAAAGAAAAACTCAACTTCGTGTCTTATGTTGTATCAGGCTGTCAAGGAGAAGACTACATGGAAATAGCTCCACCGAGAAAAGTCTAACTTTTACATTATACAATGATGATGAAAATAATATAATAATTATATCAATATTTTCTATTGCACACGTCATAAAAGCGAAAAAAGTAGAGAGAACACAACAAAGTTCAGACAACCTTTGGGTGGCGGTTTAATTTTCGACAAATTTTCCAGAATTCTTGGACCCTTCGACTGCCAAAGGCGCGCTGTACGAATCGTCGATGATCCCGAACTCACAAGCGGTATTGAACCTTTAAGTCTAAGGAGAGATTTTGCCTCCTTGTGTGTGTTCTACCGCTTGTACAATGGGCTGTGCTCTGAGGAACTATTTGACATGATGCCAACGGCCGCTTTTTATCACCGCACCGCTCGCCGTCGGCAGGATGTTCATCCTCACACCCTAGAACCTAAATGGTCGCGTACTGTGCGATTTAAGAGGAATTTCCTCCCGCGGACGCTCCGGCTGTGGAATGAGCTCCCTTCCGAGGTTTTCCCGAAGGTCTACAGTATGGGGTTCTTCAAAAAAGGAGTGTACAGGTTTTATAAAGGTCGGCAACGCGCATGTAACACCTCTGGAGTTGCAGCCGTCCATAGGCTACGGTGACTGCTTACCATAAGGCGGGCCGTATGCTTGTTTGCCACCGATGTGGTATAAAAAAAAAGAATTACCTTACTTGGGTAATGATAAATTGACTAAAACGTACATACATAAGCACATTATAAAAATATGAAAAATCACTTAAACTAAACTTGCTTAAGTCGCTACTATGAATAAGTGTTAAGTAGTACAAAGCATGCCCATCGGATCGTTATAATGATGTTTTTTGTTGTTGTTCAAACATGTTTAGATACAATCTGAGCAGATGAGCTATTAATTATACACGGTAACCGACAATCAATGGAGTCTTGTTCATTTATCCCGTCAAGGCGAAAATAAATAAGTTCAGATCATTAAAAAAACATTAATTAATTAGGTACTTATAGTGTCGAACTAGGCTAAGTTTTTCGTGCGTGCGTTTAAGTGCTCGTGCGTCAAGTATGGAGCTTATAGGGATATACCTATATATATTCTTACTGCCAAGTTTATGCAAAGTTAGTGTGGTTAGATTCTACAAGTTTTTAGTACTCTATGTTCCAAATAAAGGCAATATAGAATTAGATTTGTTTCCTTTACCTACAACGAAACACACGTAAATGATCGTAATAGGATCGTAAACTGGAAATCTAATTAAATCCATTTTTAAACTACACATCCCTCCCCATAGCACTTGCACCTATATTAAACTAATCTTTATAAAATATCTATACCTAACGGTGAAGGACAAATTCAGCCACCAATTTTAAAGCGGCAGCGTAAAAACTAGGTAATTTAAAAAGTGTGTGGGCGTGTGTCAACTTCGACGCACGACTGGAGTTTAGGCAAAGAGTAATAGTAAGTAATGAGTTTAGGTACTTCTTACAAACGATTACAAAATTTGAGATCAAAACTTCACCAATTGAGTTACAGTCATATTGCTAGGGGATGCGCAAAATAAGTTGCGTACGAAACATGACGTGACGTTTGATTTAACTCCCCATAAACTTTCATACCCCGGGCTTATCGATCTGGCCTAAAATCGATTTTTAAGGAATAAACTCTAAAATGTATGATTGAAAAAGTCAGACTCGTTTATCAACTGTTAAGAAATGGAAGGCTTGTGATATGACTGTCGTGCCTTACCACTGAGTAAGAAGAAGTAAGTACCTATGTATTACCATTTACACGTGCGTTCGGAACGGATGGCAACATAGATGCCAGTGTCATAACTGACACTAGACACGCCACTCTTGCGCCGCTGTGATGCGGCCGATGTGTGACACTAAGATTGAGAAAAATTATATTGGATGTGGTAGTTTACAGACTTCTCATTTATTAATATGGTTGGATAATATAACATGATACAAGATTGTGTCATACCTAGGTACTTGATGTTCAACTTTATAGGACTATTAGTGCCACACATATTTTGCCAGGAAATGGATACGTTGAAAAATTACCACATCCACAGCCTTCTATTTCCCACCCACACAGCTTGACAGCTGTCGCAAGTAAAGGCTATAGAAAGCTGAGACAATGCATCCACAATAGCCAAACTAGCAACTAAACCAAGCCCCAACAGTGGCTCACTAATATCAGGCTGAAAACATTTAAAGATGAAAATTACCACATCCACAGCTCCTATCTCCCTCCCACGCAGCTTGACAGCTGTCGCAAGTGAAGGTTATAGAAAGTTGAGACAATGCGTCCACAGTAGCCAAACTACGAACTAAACCAAGCCCCAACAGTGGATCACTAATATCAGGCTGAAAACATTTAAAGATGAAAATTACCGCATCCGCAGCCTCCTGTCTCCCTCCCACACAGCTTGACAGCTGTCGCGAGTAAAGGTTATAGAAAGCTGAGACAATGCGTCCACAATAGCCATTGTGCGCCCGCGCGAGTCCTTCCTCACGTAATTAGCAGCGGCTACGCGAAAGCTGACGTGTTCGTCTACTACACACTTCATTGGGATGTCAACTATTGTAATAAGACAGTGTCATGTCATTTAGGTACGTCTTTAAAAAAAAAATTGTGCCTAATCGGCCATAAGCCTTGTCTTCTTAGCTTACACCAACAGTAATCGGCTCAAACCTCGTCCAGGTCTCAAGCTACTCCAATCTCATCCAGAAACTAAATCAGCAACAAGCTTCGTCGTCGTTCGGCGCGTTGTTTCATCCGCTACTAACTATACGTTACACTAAGTTTCAGAAGTGATTCATCAGAATTTATGAAAGTTTCCGTGTTGGTAAGTTCTTCATGGACGTTCAAATGCTTCGTCAAATATTTCAGTTCGTAATTCGGCGGGTATACGTTCGTAATAAGTTGTGCCTATATTTGATGGGTTCTTCCATGAATGTCCCATGCGACGCAGCACTATTCTGAGTCTTCTCATTGATCTTATTAGAAATATAATATATAACGCCCAAGAGCTCTGATATCAGGTCACTTCGTACAGAAATTCCTGTATTATTGCTCTAGAGCACAGACAGTACCTACAGATAGAGCCTTAAGTCTTAGTATCAACGCGTTCACCTTCCTTCATTAGCTATTACATAAGGATTGTATACAGAGGCTTATCTCTAAGGTTTTATAGCTACAAGGAACTGTGAAGGTCGCCGCGTCACGATTTGCGTGCACGCATGCGCAGTGAAATCATTGTTATCAGTTGTTTAACCGAAAATAAACGTTTTTAGACTCAAAAAAATTGCAGTTTTCGACTTAATGCTTGAAGCGATATCCCCACAAACCCTTACGTAGGATTTTGTTAGAGACCTGAAAATATTATAAATATAGTGGGATATTAGGTATTGTATTTGAATTAATTGTGTATTGTTTAATCAAAGGTTTTCTGGAAGATCGATATTTAGTGACAATTAAGACTGCCAAACAGTCTACAACAAAGTTTTATCTTTATCTACTGGTGAGTTTTGAAGAAGTGACCTGCAATGACTTTTATTTTTTTGATTGTTAAGTATTTGGGGATAGTTTTTATTGATTTCTAGTAAGATGCATTGGGGTAACTTCGAAAGCGGGGTAGTTTTGAAAATAGCTAATATCTATGAAACCAGAAGCACTTCGTACTTTGGCAAAGCTTACCAAGGCAGCTTGCTTATTGCCGAAGTTACCGCAATCCCCAATGTATGAGGTAACAAAAGTCGACGGTTATCAGCAAGTCAATATACTGAGCATAATATTTTTACTTCGCTTACCTGTATCAGTGTTATCTGCTTGACTTAGGATATGGTCCGTTGATGTATTATGTGATAGCAATAAATCACGAAACTATAATTACTATTGTGCCAAGAGATCTTAATCGTGATTGGTCACTAGTGCATTATCAACAGCAACACTCTAAATTTACCTTTGGTGAACCTTATGTTGTTGTAATAAGGTTTACCAATTGTCAGTTACGGTCGATGGTAGTAAAAGCAACATTTAGAAGAAGGGACTAACGCAAAATTGTAGTTTCTATATTGAATTTTGTCAGGTTTCAATCAAGAACTAATACCATGAAAACATTTGCACTGAAACTAGAATATATTTGCAAGTGCAGACACCAGGTTAAAGTTGTCTCGATAGAAGAAAATCACGAAACCATGTCTAATTTTCATTTATTTTCAGTTGTATATCGTTACCCTGCAGTATAATTTTAGGATAAAATTGCCGAGGAATTTGACAAGCAAAATTTTAAACTGAAGGTAAAAATCCCCAGGACGACCATATCTTCCATCGCAAGTTTTACGCGGCGCGTGATATCTTTTGTTTCTTCTAATTTCCTGGCTTTACGCTTCCTCTTGACATAGCCAGAAGCCAGGCGCCACAAGCATTCCGATTCTTTATTAAATATTACAGTAATTGCTCACTTGATAACCAAGTTATTAAGGGCCAATTATTAACACAACCATAGAATTATTACGTCTCATCTTTAGTATCGTAAAATTTAATTACTGCATATTATTCTTATTATTAGTGTTTACTTTAATCGTTGTCCATTTATTCTATAGTTATAGATCAATTTTTAATTATTAGGGTAGACCGGGGAAAATTGAAACACATTATTAAAACAAGTCAAATTTCTCGTAAAATGTCAAGAACTAACAGTAATAATTATGTAAGTAACAGATATATGGTAATTAAAAACGCGAACTGTAGCGATATATCTTTTTTTGGATTAAAAAAAAATCCAGGGTGGCAGATATTTTTAATGCGTAGTTTCATCTGGTAGTATAGTCTGTGCGGAAAGAGAAGAGTCGTAGAATGTCCCATACATTCTCCGACTCTTCCCTTTCCGCCCAGATTGTATTAATGCTGACTGTACACTTTGTAGTCACAATATTAAACAATAAATTCAACACTGCAGCGAACGTATCAAGCCTCGAATTTGTCACAACTGTCATAGTTAACCATATGCGAGCTTTAAAAGCCATAAATCATACTATGTTAATTCGTCAACATGCATAAACATATGCAGCGGCATAAACATAGTGCTATATTTCACTCAGCCATTAATTTGAGATCTGTATGCTAATGAAATTGTTAGAAAAATAGGTTTGTCTGTTTAAGTTTTTATTGTTTTATTACTTGTTAAATTTTATTAGAACAAATAAGATATTGTATGTTACATATCATTTATTATTCATATCTTATATCAGTAAAGGAAAACATTTAAAGGAATCTAGTTTTATCCCAAGAAGTCCTACGGGTTAAAATTTAGAATGCAGTCTTTCATAAATATACCAAATAATATGCTATTATTTGATGATTATTTTATTTCGCTACCTTTGAACTTTGTGATAGTTTCCAACCTTACACATTGTCGGGAACAGAAGACTAAATAGAGTGTAGCAGTGTTATTATGGCTGTGATATTATGTAAGGTGAGGATCATCCCTCAGTTAATTCATCTTCAGATTGACAGATGACATTTCGTTGTGTCGCTATTGTATTTCACTCAGTTGTTTCACTCACTAGTGAGAGACAAAGAGAACAAGTCATACGTTTTATGCTTTAGGATGGAACAACGTGGTTTGCTGTCGCTAAACATCGATTTCATTAGGGCCAGTTGCGCCAACGACAATTGACGAACGGTAATCAGCAACTATGAAACTTGTACAATAAAATCTAGGTTTAAATAGTGACAGGCAGGTTAAGTGTGACAGATTATTAGTAAAATTTCTGTATAAAGTAGCTAAGGTACGACTCTATTTTGTGCCCTACATAAGATACCATCTACGCAGGAATCCAATATGATAAGTTGCTGCCCTATAATCCCGCAATTCGGACAGGTTTGAGCCTAGATGCCGTATTTGGCTAACTTAGAGTGGGCAAGTGTTGATTTGGACTGAATTTCGCACCTGTTTTCTGGCTAGTTCCTATCGGTTGAAGTTCGCAAGTTGAGATCTCGAGACCAGTGTACCATGACCTCAAGATCTGTAACAAACGTTCGTGAATTTGATTCTCACCCTGAGGCAGCAAATTTCTCCAGTTTTCCTTCATTTTAATAACTTAATTTAATTTTACAAAATACGCGAACTCGTATGTGACTAATGTGACTATAGTATTGTTCAAACAGTTTGGGTACGGTGACATGTCATCTCAATACAATTTTGAGAGATTTCGCGTTTTAAGGAGATGCCATCAGTCATCGTACCCAAGCTGTTTGAAAAATACTATACTGTCAGTACCTACTCTCTTGTGATTTTCAAATCGTATCGTTTTTTTGACACATTATCAAAGGACACATTCATGCAACTATATATACTATCTACATGAAACTAATTCGTGAATCCATTAGCAAAATTACTCGCGTTCCGCATTCGCAAATGAATATCTGCCAGTTCCTAATATGCAAGCAAACTTTCGGACAATTTAAGAATCATTTGTACGAATTTTAGTGACCCGAAAATCAGAGAGAACCTACAAATAATTCGCCTTCAGAATTGGTCTCTCCCGTACTCGCTAAGTGATTGTAATGACACTCCGATTTTGGATCTAGTTTGGGTGTTTCTGTCAGCTTGTCAAGATAAATGGTAAGGTGTTGCGAAATTGAGTGCGCTCCTTAAATATATTCTATTTTAGTGTAATAACTACAGATAATTTCAGACTTAAATTACAGGACAGATACGAACTTAAATACCGTGAACGCCAGTGTCTACGCCAATTCTCAGTTTTAGATTGCCAAAGCGCTTTAGGATGCAACAGGGAAAACGCTAATAGGTTACTGGCAACCTCGGCAATGGAGGAATAGGTTACTGGCAACTTCGAACCGAAAAGAAGGCCCCTCTCTATAGGCCGAAAGCGAAACGAAGACCGCTCAAGATAGTAGAGATCCGATGGATAAGGGCAGCACATGACCGTCAGACCAAGCTAGTTAGCATGCAGAGAGAAGTGTCATCAATTGTGTCAAATTTCTATGAAAAATATCACGTTCATATCGAGACTCCCCTCCCTTGTTTTGTTCAAGTCAGTGCAAAGTTAGGTCAGACAAATTCTACGTAGCTCCTTGTGAGGGTGTTTACGGTGGATGCCTTAACGACTGATATGATGATGATGAAAAATGTATGAGTATAAATATCCACGCACGCAGCCGCTGGATAAACTAGTCTGTCAATTGAATGACAGCGAATATCAATAGCACTCGAGATAATTCCATGCGCACTTTAAACAGCCAATCAAAAAACAATATCCATTATCGGCTCCTCCATTATTGATGCAGTTTTAACCTGGCCAAAAACGGGGTAATACGGAAACCGTGTAAGTATTTACAATTCAATGATTCTATTTTAGATATTTTCCGATTAAGCGCATACGCTAATTATGTGAATAAGTACATAAATTCAGGACATCAGGACTAAAGTGGTAGGCATTTTGCTTGATTTAGAACGTAGTTTACATACACACGAACGTAGTCTACACCTTTCCTTATATTTCATTAACGTACAGGTAATTATTTAAATTTACTTATTATTTTACTAAACCATAGTAGATTTGTCTTTATTGAACGGGTAAAATGGCTATATTTTTAACCGACTACAATTTCAGAAACTAAGTTTTGGCTAGGTTAAGATCAACGAATTGGATATTCCTAAGTATTTACTTTAATATATCCGATAATTTATTATGAAAGTACAAAACATCCAAATCCAAACAAACAAACAAAGTACATGTCATTTTAATAAATGCCTACGCGTGCACACATATGGCTACACAGCCATTACAAGCAATCATTACAAACACCCTATAAAATATAGGATTCAGACGAAATTGTCCAAAAATCAACCGCCTTATTATAAATAGGCAGCTTACTTCCTAATTTCGCCGGGAGATATTTTGAGCCGCAACAATTTCTGTGGAATCCTCGGAATCCCGGGATTGCCCGGGACGCGAATGCCGGGAATTCCCGACGATTAATCAAGGGCAACACTTCATCGCGATTATAAGCTTTTAAATATCGGGGGTGTAAATTGGCTGGTGGAGAGGCTGGGGTAGGTATCGATATTTTCCGTTTAATCAAAGTTGGGAAATTATGTAGACATCGAAATTTTTTATTTTATCTATTAGTACTTAGAACTAGATACAGACCACTTTGGCGTATTGTAAGTCTAAACTACACTGTTTCGTAAGAGGAAATGTAATGTTTCGTTAAATAAGAGACAGTAATTATTCGTTCCGACACTCGAAGTAATTATTTTTGAATAGTTAATACCTATTTACCATACAAGTGCGAAAAATAGGAAATTCGCAACGAGTGGCGAATTTTAAAACACGACCGAAGGGAGTATTTTAAATCATTGTTGTTGCGAATTAAGTACCTATTCGCGCGTGTATCGTACAACGTTTTACAATACAAATGGCCCTTTAAATTTTCGACGTAGTTACGTAATGTGCTTATTATAGCACAGGGTGTCGTAATGGAGCACCAGAGGTACTGTACATAGCAGTACATATGATGCTAAATTACCGCCCTAGTACGTGCGGTACCTAACTAGCACTATACGTGCGTATGTCGAAAACTGAAAGGGCCATATGTACTGTAAAATGTTGTACAATACAGGTGCGAAAAGGTAATCGCAACTCGTGTCATAAGTAATAAGTTCACTCGTGTTTTAGTGAATCTATCGATATTTCGACATCACTACCCAACCCTTTCCCGCCGGCGGCGCAGCGGAACGGTTAACTAAATTAAACTGAGTGTGAACCGCCGCAGGGTTAACTATTCCATTTCGTTTATTGCGCAATTCCCTTAACCCTCTCTTAATAAAGATATAGGGCCTATTAGCGCGTTTTTAAATACGTCATGCCGATGACGTAGTTAATGGTCGCCTCGGGAGGCCACCTGCAACTTGATAGAGTAGACGATTATGTCATTAATCCTATTCCATTTCGAGAAAATATGTTGTAAATGCCTCAGAAATAAAATCTTGAAACTCTATGTCATATAATATATAATAATATATATATACTAGCGGCCCGCTCCGGCTTCGCACGGGTTAACAAATTATACACTTAAACCTTCCCCAAGAATCACTCTATTGATAGGTGAAAACCACATGAAAATCCATTCAGTCGTTTTTGAGTTTATCGCGAACATACAAACACACAAACAGACAGACGAGACGCGACGGAGACTTTGTTTTATAATACGAGTAAGGTGTACCTAGTGATGTCTTGAAACACGAAAGTAAGCCTTGAAAAACTTATCGAAAGATGTGATGAAATTAGGAGATTTGTTAAAACAAGCGTGTTGGAAAAAGTCTAAAGGTGACGTTCGGAAGTCAGCTACAGCTGCATTAGGGTAACATCCCATTTCTGACCGCAGCGCAGCTGCACTACTAGTAGTAAACGCGTCGGTGTTATTGTCAATTTCCATAGTAAAATGAATGGTAGTGCTGCTGTCGTTGGAAATGGACTGTCACTTTTAGTGTTGCGACGTCGTCGCCGCTGTATCTGTCAATGTACATGTTAAAATGAGTGTCATTTTCCGCCACGAAGATGGCGTTCACTCCGTCACTCATCAATGTCAACGAAAACTAGTACGAGACATAAGTAGATGTTTGTAACTTGTGTGTGTGTAACTTTAATGTTCATGTAAAATTTGAAAAATTTCATGTTAGTTCAGAATGTCGTATTTAAATGAGATCGTAACTTCGATTGTATGGAGGCGGCTAGGTTCGTGTGACCTCTAAGTTCCAGTCCAACGAAATAGGAGAGTTTTCAACCGGGACCTACGTCAACATCGACACTCGATTAGCGGTCGTATCAGCGATAAACGACGCGGTAATTATCGACTCGCCCAACGTGTCCCATTTCCTCTAAATTATAGGATTCGACGCGTTCTGCGTTTGCGCATGTGGGTATTGTAGACGGGCGGTTGGGACGCGCGTTTGTGAATATTCGGAATCGCCGTAATATATTATGTACAAATAGAAAGTGTGGTTAATAGTACCTTTCCAAATAATAAATAATTATTACGAACTAAAAATATGGCCTAAGACAGGATTTCAGCCAGTTGGTTTAAAATTGTTTGGGCGACAATAATCGAAAATATTAAACAAGATTGCCTCGCTTGAGAGACAGATATTATCTTAATTGTCCTGAAATAAGTATACATACACACAATTATACGCTATGAAAAAGTTGATCATTTTAATACCAATGAATTAGATACATATTTCACCCTGGCCTAAATCAAAATCAATACCTTACACTTCGTAATCACACAATTCCATACCAATGAAATAAATAAACTACTGTTTTTTCTTAGATAAGAAGAAATCAACCACATTTCCACATTTCCGTCACATCTTATAAAACCCTTAAATCAAGCCCCTTCTAATCCGGGACAAACAATAACCGGGACATGAAACATTCAGAAATAATCGGAATCAGTAGCATATATCAACGCGCGGCGGTAAATCTCCCTATCTGCCTAACTGTAACATACAGAGGTGGCGCTAGCATGCTCTGATGTTTATTTTGTCATTTGGATTTCAAACTACACATCAAAATACATATGTACACAAAATATGTGAATTTCCTTTGACACACTTTCGTTTATAAATATTTGGTACGAAAACGTAAAAACAAAACTGCTTTCCGATTTATTTTTGATTTTACACTGCAAGGAAAACATGATGTAAATGTTAAAACGATTTGAATGTTGCATTAGATTAGATAATAATATTTGTTTATTACTGTGTAGCTTATCTTCCGAAACATTTGGATATAACAAAAGGTACTTTATCTGTACCTTACGCAATTAAATTTATTATTTCTCAAGTTTTCATCTTAGCCAGGTAATGACTGAAACTTTACCTATTTAGCATACTAATCAGATATTATTTATGTGCAATAGGGCATTAAATATTACAATATTAATAAGTTCCAAAAAATAATTTACAACAATGACCTTTATCGAAATGCGATTACGATATCAGACTAAGATAAACCATGCTAGGGCAACCCATGCACGGCTATACGTCCCGCGTGAGTTGTAAATCTATACGTGGCAGGCAGCGTAGTGACGACTCATCTGGTAAGTGCTTAGGTGCGCTTATCCCCTGGTAACGTGTTTCATCTTACTTGTGCATAGTGCCTGTTTGCTTTAATCGCGAACTAATTTTATGTTAGTTTTATAGCGTAAAGAGATAACAGACAGACAGAGTTACTTTCGCATTTTTTTAGAAATAGCAATACTAGGAATATTGTAATTTCACATAAAAAAACTGGTATGTAAGTCCGCGTAGCTGGCGACTCATTTTCTTTTAATTGTCTGCGGGGTACTTATTTATTTGATCTAAGACTATTTCTAATTTTCAAATCTTGTTCTAATCCTAGCTTATTTTCCTTCAATGTCCCAGGCTCAATGGTTTCGACTGTGCGTTGGTCGTCACTTTTCACTACACATAACGCGACTGTTTAGTGTTTAACCTCTAGCGGCCAACTATACAAGAAAAAATCACTGTGAAATATGAATCAAAAGTAGGTATTGAATTTGTTTTGTTTAAAAATCGAACGAGAAAAAACAAATGAAAATCTGTTCCAATTAAAAACTGCTATATATTTCGTTAAAGGCAATTAAGAGAAAAATGATCAATAGAAAAAGTCGCATAATTCAATGTTTGTAGATAACATTTACCTTTGCGCCTACATTTAATGGATCATGGAATTTTCGAGTGTTTTTCCCCGCCCGTCTGCACCGGCGGCCATAACCGCCGCCCGCGCGCGCAGCCTACGATCGGGATTTATTGACGCCTGCGCGACAATATAATTACGTGCTGCGCCTAATTGTGAACCAGACATACGTTATTATAAGCAAGTATCAACAATAAAATATAAAACTATTAATATACAATTTTTTTTGCATTTTGTTTTGCCAAGAAAAACAATAGGCCAATCAAATTAGTAGATCCATAGAAAGCGTTTTAAGGAATTAATTTGCAGTAATCTAGAGTTAGTTTTAATACCTTCATTTGGTCCTAAATGCGTGTAATCCGAGTTTGCGCAATCCCAGGAAGTGTGTATAAATTTTGGGAGCCATGAAACCCTCATAACGTTAATTTCCTTCTGTTTTTTTTCTAGCTACTAATATAATATCCTTGAAGCTGTTTTACAGCTTTATTTTCCAATAGCAAACTTCATATTTTAAGTATAGCTTTCCAATTGGAAGTTGGAACGCACAAGTTGGTCGTCGATTCTAATTAATTAATTTTGTTATATTTTTCAACTGGTTTCGACACGACCTTGATGATCGTCTATTGGTGATTGGCGCGCATCTTACGTACGATTTTAGTTCGTCTCGCATGCACCAATTAGCGTGAGTGATTTTCAAGGTCATATCAAAATAAGATTAAAACCATTACATGTTGTTATAGGTATCTCAATTGTGCTCTTGGATGGAGACATTTTATATTTGTCAAGGACCTACAGCCACGGCAATTGTTGTATTAATTCCATAATTTAAAGTAATCTTTAAGTATTAATCTTCCTAAGTATGTCTAATACTTACATTGTAAAATATTGTAATCGTTATAACTGTAAACGTAAAACTTTACAGAGTTGAAAGTTGTTTAATTTAAAAATGTAAACTTCTCGATCTGCGGGGACCGTGCGGTAAACACTGCACAACTAGGCATTGTGCAGCAGTCAACAACGCACTGGCTTTTATTGTACGAATTTCACGGTGGCACGTGGGGTGGTCTGTACCGCGGCCGATGTGAGTTGATATTTGATAATGATAATAAAAAAATATAGAATAAAAATACAGAAAATACTTTTGCCAACTGGTCAGAAATATACCTACCATTTCTGCACAGACATTATAGATTTTTTTTATTATTAGATATGTAGGTTAGTCGCGTTACCGACTGATGGCAGTTCAAAACAGAAAAAAAAAACAGAAAGATATGTAGACATTTAAGATTATTATTTGAGATCCGGTTTTTTGTAGGTATTTGAATATAAGTCCTTCAACTGTAAAATATGGGTTTCTTAATAAATAAACTTTTGATTAGTAAATTGTAATGCCACTTTCATGATGTCATTTAGGTACTCATGATACCAGTAACTACTTTCCACTCATACTTCATCAGGCGAGGCTTTATTTAAAGGCGAGATTTTCTATCATGTATAATATATAACATTGAGCCATTCTTTGAAAATATATCTGCGGTTGCGTTTTCATACATTTTGTATGGGTCGCGGCAATTACACCGCAGACATATTTTATCATATTATTTGAGAATGACCGTTTAAAGTTATTAGTGGTGCAATATAACCTACTACATACTACCTACCGTGTGTTTACAGCGTGTTTTTTACTAACAATCAAAACACTTTAATCCACCAACAGCGCATCCCCAACCGCAGATCACGGGAAGGGTTACGCACTTTCGACACGCTTGTCGCCGCCTGCGCACCCTACTACGACCACCCCAACCACAGTCTAAACATAAACACAGCTAAAAATTTTAAAACTTCACTTTAGGACAGGGTATTGTAACATATATTTTTAATCTGTGACACGTTTAAAAAATAGTAAGCTTATTATGTACGCGTTCGAAATATACCCTTTTCGTCACGCGGTGAATAAAAATACTAATTTTAAGCAACAATAGCGTTGGGTAACTAGTTCCTTGTGCAAACAAATTGCTCCATTCTTGCGGTAGTCGGTGCTTTGAACAAATATTTGGGATATTTTGACTTTGGTTTTCATGATTTGAATGACAATCTAATCAAGGGGTGTATTTTATATTTTTAAATGTAAAACATTGTATGACTTTTTAATAAACTTTTTTTCTAGGTACCGTAAAGTCGGGTTACTTTAGCCCTGGAGGGTAACTTTGGCCATTGAGATTTACTCGGTCCAGGTTATATTATTGCACTATAATTATGGAAATATACCATGAGGTTGGTTTTAGCTAACCTTTGACATTTATAACAAGCTTTTATTAGGTCGACCTGTATGTAACTAGCTTGTAATGGAATCTAAGGTAACTAATTTAACTATCTTCCAAGGATCGTAGCGTCATGAAAATTGGCAGCTCTATGTAGTTCTGATGACAATACAATAATATGGTACTGTCGAACTGATCTGATGATGGAGACAGGAGGTGGCCATAGGAACTCTGTGATAAAACAACGCAACCTAATTGTGTTAGGGGTTTTTAGATGTCTCGATGAGTATTAGTTGTCTGTCGTAAAAGTACAGTCAGCGACAAAAGCTTGTACCAAAAATGAATTTTTTGCCAAAAACTTATTATGTTTTTTATTAGACCCTTTTAAATATTAATGTGGGTCAAAGTTACCATCCATTGGGTCAAAGTAACCCGAGTTTACGGTATTAATCACAAAGGATGAAAATAAGTTGGTTACAAAATGGACTCCAAAATGTATATTATTTGTGTGTAAGTAATTAATAGGTATTGTGACTGTAAATCTCAATCTTCAGAGTTGTACTAATTCACTCTCTATTTTTTAACAAAGCGTTAACAATATATATTTTATGCTTCATTTATTATCAATTTATCATGAAATTCGTGAAACCGATATAAAAAATATTACAAGACAAGTTTTTTATTTTAAATTTTCACGATTAAAAGCAAATACATATTTCTATCACAGACCTATATATTACATTTTTAGTAAACGCTTACACATAAAGAAAGCAAATTGCTCAAGCGCTAAAATGAGCAAATACAAAATTGTTCAACACGTCAGCGAACGTCAGAATCACAGACACTTTAAAATTTGCTCACTTGGCAGATATTTTATACGACTATTAAGCTAGTTTAAAAAGAACCTTATTGTCCAAATAATAAGAACTTAGAAGGGTGCAAATATAAATTGGTAGATGTAATATGCATAGATTGTATGGCAGTCTTTTTGACACTTGAATCATTTGAAAGGGAATGGTTGGAAAATACGATGTAGGTACCTAAATATGATTTATTTATTTATTTCATCTTTGTTGCATAAAAGGAAATCTTGTCATGCAAAAGGCGGACTTAATGCTATGGTCAAAATTTCTCATAATAATTAAAATATTGGCAGTTTATTTTCTAAAAACTAAATATGTCTTTACCAATAGGGGGTATTACTGCAATGTTCTGCCGCCAGAGTGCAGCACCAGCTCCTCTAGTAAACCATAGAGTAACTTATACATGTCATACTGTGCCTTAAACTGTTTTTTGACAAATTTTCACAGACAATAAAATATGACATTGATGCATCAGGACGGTACCTCCCTTTCTTCGTCATCTTTCAAGAAAAACAAGAAATACCTACGTCGAGTACGTATTGAATTGTGACTCCCAGATTGTGATAGATAGTGGTCGGCTGGTAGTGGCGCCTACTACGCAGAGTTTCGCGTAGTATTCCCTATTGGCGCCTACCTACGATTATTTTATTCAAACCTTGAATTTACAATTGAAATTTTCTTCTACTGACTGGTAGTAAAATAATTGGTTGTAATAACAGGTTATGAATTTGATCTGGATTTGTTATAGATACGATCTGTCATAAGTGATATTTCTGGTTGAGAATTAAATGTCACTTTGGACACTGTGCACTTGTGCATATGCTTATGCAAGTTGCAAGGGTCATATCATAACCCTTCATAAGGGTCAAACCCATAACATATTATGGGATAGTGTTATTTTGAAAATCACCTTTAAAAAAAATCTGCAATTTAACGTTACATTACAATTAATTTCCTTTTTTAAATATACGAAAATATGCAGCCCTATAGGTACGTAAACATGTCTTCAATTTTGGAAAAACTATATAGGTACAGAGTCCATTACACGTAGGTACAAATAATTGAACTCGATTGGCAGCCACAGTAACACATGCTCAATCATTCCACCATTTCTATAAATTATAACTATTAGTAGCCATATGTAATTTTAAAACCAAACCTTTTCAAAGGGTCGCACTCTCCACATTCAAGTCTTACATCTACGAACGCTATTGGCATATACGACCTTTTTGATTACCAAGTCTCAGTACGCTAACTGTAGGATTAATTCCTAAAGGTCTTATATCCAAGACCGGCTTTGTTGTGCTTTCCAAAGCTGATATGTGGTCGATTTTTGATTCACAAATAGTTACCTAGTAACAAAACACATAAGGTATAAATTCATTTAATTAAAATCACGCACATATCAGATTTGGTAAGCGCAGAGGCGCCGTCAATGGCGCATACGACATTATCAACTAGCAGGTTTATAGTACGCCATATGTGTATAATTCCCGCCTTATAATCCCGCGACGGAACACATTTTCTAAATGTTTGATTAGGTGATTTAATCTGATGTATTGGATTTAGCTGTGGAGAGCTTTTGGGCAAATATGTGGTCAATAGTTTAATAAACGGTGAGTGAAGTTTAGGATATAATACAGATGACAAATGTTGTAAGTCGTTATTAGTGGCAGAAGAAAAGGTACGTCAAAAATTGCACCGATCCTGTTTGCACTTTTGCACCTCTCCTTTTTAACTAATAGGGTGAAAAATGAAAATTATATCTTTGACAGACGTCAAACACACAGGGTTAGGTACAGTAGACACTGTACCTAATAGGTGCTGTGTACCAGATTAGTAAAATATGTTAAAACATTCACTGCCAGTGCGAACTACGCGCTAGCTTGGTAGCCGATAACACGAGTTTTCCGCTATGTACCGAAAACCGCCTAAAAACAGAAAACCTGGCCTAGCGGGGTGCTGTCAACAAATGGGATGTGATATTAATAAAAAAAGGTTCATACAAGATAAAGATGTTCTCCTGAACTTAGAACAAAGTAAAGAGTGACATATTCGGCAGAATAGTGGGGACGTACTGGGTTATATTGGCCCTGGAGAACCTTCAGTTCTACATGTATTTTTCATGCGGTCCAAAGTAGGGCTCGCGGTAGCGTTCGGGTTTCGTGCATCCGTCTCCGGGGCCCCGTTCTCGTGTTACACGAAACCGGATTTGTGGCCCGTTCGGAACGGGTAATTAGGGTCCGTGTAATTAAGATCCGTGTTACCCGTGTGTCCGGATCCACGGATACAAGGGTCCGGCCCGTTCTCGACGTATAGTGACGATCGGACGCGTTCTTTATAAGAGCGAAGAATGAAAAGTTTATAACGAACAATAACACATTACCAATAACAAGCAATACGAAAAAAAACAGAACAACAACAACTAGATCCGGAGCCGAACGCAAATCCGGAGCCGAACGCATTACACGGAAACGGGCTTTGACGGGTTCGTGTAGTTCGGACGCTTAGCACCGCCGGGGCTAAGAACACGGACGCACGGGTTGGCGTGTAGCACGGATATCGGAAGCCCTAGTCCAAAGTTACCCTATGTTGGGTAAAAGTAACCCGGTATAAAAAGTACACAGATTTGAGTAAACTTTACTCACGCATAAAGCTCAAGCCAAAAAACCATAAATCACAAAAATCCTATGGAGATCTATTTGGTTTTACAGTTCCGCTCATACACACCATCTATTTACACCGTTAACTGACAATAGATAAACCTTATTACAAACACATAAAGTCCACTTTAGATCAGTTACAAGTGTTAGTACACCCCTGTGACGTCACATGATGGATGGAAGCGCGACGTGATCGCGTCGCGTCGCGTCGCGCCGACATTTTTCACACATCAGTCGTGACCGATGCGTAATTACACCGATGTGGTGTGGTGCTTCTAATGTTTCTTTAGACCTCTGTCAAATCAAAAAGCCATCTTTGTTTCAATTAAAATAATTTCGCTGTTATAGATAATATTATCTTGAATCT
Organism: Cydia splendana; assembly: GCF_910591565.1. Lineage (NCBI taxonomy): Eukaryota > Metazoa > Arthropoda > Insecta > Lepidoptera > Tortricidae > Cydia > Cydia splendana. The sequence goes on from NC_085968.1 coordinate 562,669, forward strand.
AATGGCTTATGGGTCAAAAACTTTCGGAAAAACTGACAACTTTCCTGTGGACAATACGAATGTTAACGATTTAAATTTGTTAGCCTTACTAACAACGCAACGATTCAAACTTTTACCCTCACTAAGCGCCACTTGCTCCATCCCACTAACCCGGGGTTAACAAGTTAAACCTGAAGTTACCATGGTTACCAGTACAGTTTGCCATTGAGTTAACGGTTTAATGGGTTAATCCCGGGTTGCAAGTGGCACTGACCCGTTTCTCCCCTCACCAAGAACCGCCTAATAATCTCAACCACAATTTTTAACTGCAATCAAAATCTCAGACCGCAGCGGTAACTTAATTAAGCTTGAATAGGAAAACAATAACCTAAGGGCTGCTTTGTCAATACGGCCACAATACAGACAGACTATCAATATCTCAACAATTTTGTACTTTATTACCTTAGAAATACGGCCAGAATTGAAGACATAAAATATATTTTTCTCAAAAATGGACGGCAAAGTCGACTTTGCCGTCTAAAAAATAGGTTGCGAAGCGCTTAGTTTATGGTCAGTCAAAAATTAAAAAGTTAAAAACATTGCAGTCTCGATTTTGGGACTGCTATGTCGCATACAAATTCCATTATTTGTCGAGTTCCAAACTTTTTAAAAGTTGAAATGGCCATATCAATTGAAGGCACAGGCCCTTTGAACAGCCAAACAGATGATTAGTGCCGCGACTATTTAGTTGTCTCAAATAGGTTGGCGTATTTTCGGCAGAAAAATACACTTCTATTTTTTTATTAAAAAAATAAAAAGGCGGCAAGGGCTTTCTTCTGTGAAAATATATACGTAACAACGTTGCTTTTGTAAAATATTTCTATGATATTTATATTTCTTCCACCATTTTTGAGAAAAGCACTATATATGACTCGGCTGGAAGGCTACTTGCTGGCTTCGGATTCAATTAAACGGACTCCCAAGGTCGTCCGTTTAAAACGAATCCTCAGCCTGCAAGTAGCTACTTCCGAGCCTCGACAATAATGTACTATATTTGAAGTCTGCAGTGCAAAAGACTTAAGAAACGCTCTATCTATACGACAGATATGTGCAGTTATGATGTTTTGGAATGGCGAGTCGAGAGAGACCAAAGTTTGCTGAGAGTACCAAAGACTGGCTTACTAATAACGAATAGTAAGGAATACATACATATTAGAATTATAGGCTTTTTCGTCAGTATGTGGATAACTTAATACTTAAATACTACTAAAGTATTTAAATAAAAGTAAATAGGTACATATCTACAATCATTTTCTATTGTCGCTGACTGTACTTTTCTATCAACAGGCAACTAATGATCATCCTAATCTAAACACAATTAGGTTGCGTTGTTTTATCACAGAATTCCTATGGCCATATCCTTGCAAGATTTGACCCGAACATACACAGTATAAAAATATATAGGAAAAAATGGGGATGCAGCGACCAAGAATGCTGCGAATGCGGTTGCCCAAAGCAAACTATTCGGCATATTGTTTTGGAGTGCCCACTAACAAAGTACTATGGCCCAGTGGAAGATTATAAAACCATAACGATTGCAGCCATCACCTACTTGGAAAAATGTAGATTTAGATTATAAATAAAGTATGTTGTTAATGAATGAACAGTGTAATGTAAATGCCATACGATAAATAAAATAAAAAACTTAAATAAAAGTTTGTATAAAAACACATGCAAAACAAAAGCAGACATATATTTGATTTCAGACTCTCCTTACATGGTTACAGCAAAACCAAAATCGTTCCAAACAAAGGTAGAATGATCAACCAAGGCACAACCGCCAGTCATGCAATATTTCATTGGATAAAGGATGACTCACGTTAGACCGGGCCGTGTCCGGGCCGGAGCTGCCAGCGCATCGTTTTCTATGGAAAGCATCACGTGATCGCCTGTCATGTCATAGAAAAGTAAGCGCCGGAAGCTCCGGCCCGGACACGGCCCAGTCTAACCTGAGTCATGCTTAATAGCCATATCGTTTTTTTTACAATTGTTTAGGACCTACCTTAAATCCGTAAAAAAACACCCAACAAAACGCAGGTGTCACATACAAACCAAAGCAGAAATAAGCTTCAATATCCCCTTACATGGATACAACAAAACCGAAACCAAAATCGCTCCCCAACTTCAACAGGCATGCAAAGTTAGAATGATCAACCACGGCGTAATGTGCAAAGTTGAGTTTACGAGCTGCAGCGACCACGCTACCGCGACACACGCTAATGTTGTGTTATGGTTTATTTTGGTGTAAGGGGTTTGTATGATTTCGTCAAATGGTGTGCTAATTTTTGATTTTATTCCGTTTTTACAAGCTTTACTTTAACTTGCTCTGTTAATATGTACATATGTTATTTATAATAGTGTGGGTCAAATCTTGGAAGCTTTTGATCCTGTTCCCGATTTCCGATTGAGCTAAAAATTTGCATACATAATGTATGGGTGACAAATTGACAATGCAATATTATGGTACCATCAAGCTGATCTAATGATGGAGACAGGAAGTGGCCATAGGAACTCTGTAATGATTGTGATGAAATAGCGCAACCTAATTATGTTTGGAGTTTTAGAATTGTCTCGATGAGTATAAGTTGCTTGTGGTAAAGTACACTCAGCAATGAAAGCTTGTACCAAAAATGAAATACTTATTTATTTTATACACCAAAATTAACTAATTTTGACTCCTGTCAATCAAAAGGGAACCACGTTACAACACGGCCCCCTCGCGGCTAATAAAGCTGCCGCAGCCGCGTCACTCACAACTGTTGCGCCCTTGTATTTGCACTGTGTATCACACTGTGGTTTGTTCTAAACATATGTGGTAAGTTCGGAGAAATATTTCCCGTTAATCTTATAACACCGATTTAAACACGCAAGAGATATGATTGTATACTGTGGCAATCCAATTTTGTCATCAAAAAAAGCCGGAAATTCGAAAACTGTAGGCGCGGAGAAGCGATTTTCCATAAAAAATTTCAATTTCGCCCCTTTTTCTACTGACAAAGTTGGCTTATATAAGTGTTATATGACCTCTCTTTGACCAACTTCAAAAAGGAGAAAGAGGAGGTTCTGCATTTGTAATGATATTTTTTTGCTCCCCTATTTCTTGAAATTGATTTATTTTTATTTTAAAGGATATCCTTCCTAGTTTCTATTTCTATTGTCATCCTGATGTGATAAATTATGATAATGAGGTCCTGGAGAAATCCACGGAACTCTTGAAACATTATGGACATACCACCTATAGTGGTAGTATGTCTACAGTTTTTTTTATAGTAACTCGAGCATTTACCTACTCTCGGAATTTAGAGAAGTGGAACTCTTGATGAAGGCCATACTTATTCACTAGTTAAAGATTATTATTTGTGGTAAGATTGACCTTCTCTGTATCATTTACTTGGTAATTAGGTTACCCACTATTTGATTGTAAAATACACAGAAGGAAGCTTTTAGAACCAACCGCTGTGCGTTACATCTAAACAGATAACCCGAGCCATTAACGGAGCTAATTGTGAACGAGTTCCGCCACCGGCCTGCAGAGCGAGCTTAGGGAGACCACAAACTATTGCTTAACACATGCATTGCCACCCAGCCAAACAAGACGTCCGCGCCAGGCCACAAATATATCGTCATATGAAGCAGTAGTACCACGATCCCGACTATCGAGTCGTCCGGTCTGGGAACGAAATCATAAAATACCCGATAGTCGGGTTTTCGGCACTGAATGTGTTAATTTACCAACACTAACACTTAAATTTCGTGACTGATTGTTATGATTTTCATTTGATATATACCTTCTTTAGCATTAAGGTATAGGTACAAAGTACAATGTACATCCACGTTCATTTTTTTATCATAATATAGGACGCAAACGAGCATTCAAGTCGCCTGATTCGAAACAAACAATTAGCGTCTCCCATGGACACTTGCATCACGAGAGGGGTTGAAAGTGCGTTGCTGGCCTTTGAGATGGGAGTTCGCTCTTTTCTTGAAGATCGTATAGGTCTAGAAATACCGCAGGCCCCAGTTCATTCCACAGTTTAACTGTGCGAGACAGTAAGTTTCTGGAGAAACACATCATTGCAGAGTATTGCTAAAACCACTTAACCCCGGGTTAGTGGGATGGTGCAAGTGGCGCTTATAGGTAAATAACTACAAAAATTGTATCTTTATCTTATCAATCGTTATCAAAAAGTTCTGTACTTAAACCGACGTTGAACCTGCTCCCTACGCAGCCGCCCTAACCCGCCACGTACCCCGCAATCGGCACGCAGCGATTTTATCGTCCATGACCGCGGAGATAGCTGCCTTTAAAAAGCGCACTTTAATTTTGGGCGCCTCCGCTCCGCTCGTGCGTACTCCTTTACTTTATTAGCTATAAAATGGCAGAAGCGGATAGTGCAGCCCTTTAACTACAGTCGTGGTCGACTTATTATTGATGAGTACTCGAATGTAGTAAATTTTATCGTTCTTCGGATGTCGATCATGAAATCCAGTACATCATTAAAAGGAGTCATTTGTTATTAGCAATAGGACTGATAGAAAAAGATTTGTCAAAGTTCATTAAGCACAGCCGGAGCGTCCGCGGGAGGAATTTCCTCTTAAATCGCACAGTACGCGACCATTTAAGTTCTAGGGTGTGAGGATGAACACCCTGCCGACGGCGAGCGGTGCGGTGATAGAAAGCGGCCGTTGGCATCATGTCAAATAGTTCCTCAGAGCACAGCCCATTGAACAAGCGGTAGAACACACACAAGGAGGCAAAATCTCTCCTTAGACTTACAGCGCGGTTCGTACAGCGCGCCTTTGGACTGAGTCGAAGGGTCTAAGCTGGCATCAGGTGCAGGTGGTTTCTCTTGAACAGACGTTAATCACGATATAACGAGCTAAAACTCGACGAGGTAACTTTGTTCTAATTTGGAGTTTTTATAACTTTCCATGTTCATCCTCAAACTAGCATTTTCACGTGACGTATTCTTAATACGAGAAAGTAAATGTTGAAAAATAGTTCAAAATGTCTCAAAGTAATAACCTCTTACAGGATCATGGCATTGCATTGCAATCATTGCACGATAAACAGACGTTTGTACAACCTTTGAAGAGATGATTAAAATCCACAACACTTGCAAACACAAACTTCTGACAGATTCCGATACAAAACAATATTCGAACGAACATCCAGTTCTCCCCTGGACGTTGATATATCGATACCTTATTTGATTCGATGGTGTCATCGAAAGCTCATCCCCCGTCGATTCGTGACGTCATTACGAGTAACTATTCGGTTAGCGTTTCCTGGAGGGCCCGTGATTTGGGAGGAGGGAATTGAGAAAGACGTTAGTTTTCCGTAGTTTTTCCGTGTGGATATTATCTGTTTGTCTTTCGGTCATGGAGTCATGAAATGAGAGACTTAGGGAAGACAGACTGTAACCAAGGTTAAAATCAGAACAATCTGAAGATGTTTTGAGTTTTTGAAGTTACATTTTGTTAGTTTGTAACATCTTTATTTTTTACTAGCAGCGTTTTTGTTAGCGTGCAATGTGCACCCAACCGCAAAATTGTATGGCATGGCAATTGTTGAATGAAATCTATCATACTTTGCAGCACGCTGTAGTTAAACATCATTTAAGATCTCTTTATTCTTTCATCATTCTTACAAACTCAATTATGCATAGGTATAGTTACAGTAACCGCTCCTCTTTTTACGGAATCATTGGGATTTCGACTATTTTCATCCACAGGTACATAGTAGCACCCAATGAATAAGTAAGTGTTCATTTTTAGCAAATATTTTAACATTGATTATTTGGAAATGAAATTAAAATAAGTATTTTTGAAAAATCAATAGTAGCTTATCAATATTATACATCTTTAACGGCCCTATTTACTATCAAACAAACTTGGGGTCAAACGCCAATTTAACCGTAAAAAATAACAAAGAAACGCTGTATTAAAAAATCGATCAGCGTTACAAATGGCCCCCCTGACAATACATTCCCCGAACTAGGCTGAATAATGGCCACCAATGGAACTTACACCAACACACCGAACTGACCATTCTTAGACTTTATATCTTTGTAATAAGGTTGGTTATTGGTTAAATGTGGACGATAGAACTTTTTGCAGACAAATAGTCTCAAGGAGAAATTAATTTGACAAGCTCCCGACAAGTATTAATTTATTTGGACGGGAAAAAATGCGGAGTTTGGAAGTTGGGAAAAGACGTTCCGATAATATTGATCATGAAGTTTGTAAGTCTGATGTTAGATGAGATTCCTGATGAATTATCACTGGAAGGCACATTTTATACATTATTGTTACATTTTGTATTCACAAAATCTTTCGTCAAAATCGTCGGTCGAGCCCCGCCTAGTATCGATGCCATTTTTTGGGAACACATTTTTACAAAACAGACCCTGGGTTATTTTTTAATGAATACCTATCTAGGCCAATTATATGGTTATTTATTTTTGTGAGGTGTGAAACTAAGAGAATCGATTTTGTGTTTTGTGATCGGTGGGACTTTACTGGAGGTCTTCAAACTCATAAAAGCACCCAACAATTTAAACACCTTAATATCTCTATCTACATAAAATTTCGTCTTAATCCCAGCGCATTCATCAATTGACTCCTCAACCCATCCCGAATTCGTGCCCCCCATACCCTGTAATCATTGTCTGGGACATATCCTCCACATAACCAAACTGAATTAACTCTTTCCACATATTTTTGGAATCTCAACCATGGCTTGGTGGAAATAGAGTTCAGATTTGATGATACTGATTGTGGGGGTTAAGGATTTGTTGGATTAAATGTTGGACATGTCACAAAGCACGTGGTCGGAACAATACCGTCGTGTGAGGCGACTTTTTGTTTCCGCTCGACGCAGGCGCATGGATTTACGAAGACTTTGAAATTAAGGTGTTTGATACTCCATTGTTTACACAGAAAGAAATAGCGTCAATAACAACTCATAAAGGAGCATTCTGAGAGTAAGAATTCTAACAAGAAATAGTTGAATGGAGTATAAGTATCAAAATAAATGTGTTTCAAACGAAGATTAATAATAAGAAATATAATAACAAAACCATCATTTTCTGTGCTGCGATATGCATGTCTAAGGATCTTAACAACGACTGACCACAAATGATTTTTCCCCATGCAATATTTACATATCTAATACCTTAATCAATAGGAGCCCTCTAGCTTGTGGTAGCTGAATTGGAAAAAAGTAACACTGATGAACTTAAGTTCGCGTATTTTAAAATACGCGATATAAGCGCTAAATAGTTTTGTTTTCATGAATAACTATCGCGGTAACCGAAGACAATATTATGGTAATTATACTTCTAAGAATTTGGAGACTTACGGCTGTATTCGAACAATGCTTTTACGTCACAGCGAAGCGATACCGATCTGTCAGTGTCAAAAATGACATTTCTTCAACCAAAAACGTCACTTTTGAGACTGATACATCGGTATCGTATCGCTGTGACATCTTATAAGCATTATTTGAATACGGCCGTTAAATTCGTAATTTGCCGCATCCTTCCCCCATCTTCATCCACCTCGCACGGACGAGGTCTGCAATTAATCGTCGCGTGCGCACCCCATCATTACGGCCATTGTTAATTGAATACGGAATTTATCGAGAGGTCAACCTGGGCTGCACAATAAAACGGATGAAGTTGTACTTTAAAGTCTAAATTTGGAATTTACGGGGGTGGAGTGCAAACAATAAACAAAGGAAAATAATGACGACAATACGATGCGATTTAGTAAAACTAGCAGTCATTAAAACTCACAGTCAAAATGATAATCACCAACACTTAACACCAAGTAATCAGTATTATCGATTCGATCTGAAGGTGGTCACGCGTCCAACAATCATAGTAATCCGCGATAGTATCTCGCTGATTGTTGACGAAGTATGGATTGATCGATGACAATGACATTTCGAATTCGTATTATCGATCGGTTGAGCGGCTTTACTAAATCCCTGAGGGTGTTGTGTGTCGAGGAACTTTAATAGTCTGCTACTGTGTATTAAAACTTAAGATATTCAGTATTTCTTATTTTTCAGTTTCTTAGTTTTCAGTATTTTTAATGCCGTGTATAACTTTTAGTGTTCACAGAAACGTCTATACCTAAGTAATTTTACCAACATACAAACACACTGAATTTTAGTGACTTTTTCTGTTTCATATCCTTAATAGATTAATAAATAAATAATTGTTAGTTATGCTACATGTTGGTGTAAACTAAAAGTACCTAATTCATAAGGTCTTTACAATATGCCTGGTATATGCTTTGCAAACTCAGTTTACAAATACAATGATAGAGGACCTTTTAAAATGTTAAAATTACTAATTTATTGGAGGTTTTACTAAATCACACATAAATACAGATATAAAAGCACTTTCTATCAAATTGATAAATTTTTCCAACTATGGAGCAGTCAGATCAAACAAATTGATATCTAATGGACATAAATTTAAATCTTTGTGTTGTTTGAGTTAACTATACATGTTTTTTTCTATCAGTCATTTATTTCAATTTAATACATTCACCTTTGTAAATCTTATCTCCATATTAAGATTCAATAGATATTGTTGAGCATCTCTTTCATATTAAAACCCAACAAAACTCATTGGGATTACTAAAAAACTATTGTGGCTCGTGTACCCGTTTATCAGACACCATCTTCATCACTCGGTACTTGTTACCATGACTCCACATTTATAAATCCCGGATATTCAATCGAAATACCACCTTAATTATAAGACTCTAGGATTGATTTTAGAAATGGTTGAGTAGAATCTATACAAGTGTCTGCAACGATAAACTTGATCTCTTCAAAAAAGTACCTGTGCTTTAAAGCGCGTCTTCTTAAGTGCGTTTATTGTCTGGCTTTGGGTTTAACGAGTGATTTGGTAAAGGTGTTTAATGCATTGTAGCACATAATATGCGCGTCAATAAACTTTCATGTGCTTCATTCATAAGCTAGACCATTCATGTTTGGACTGATTTGTGCTGCGATTGAAAGATGGTTCATTCATGGGTTTTTGAAACCGGTGCATGTTATGAAACTACGTCACTCCGTCACTCACGTGTGTTGATTACCATTGAAAGACAATTGTGTTGGACGTGTCGGGGGTTTTATATTTTTTGTAAAAGTCGATTTGTACGGGCTGGTTTGAGATTTGTATTTATTAATTGGCAGTATTTTGGAATTTCTTAGGCTCTAATGAAATAAACCGTACCAGACGGTACACCGCCGCTAATATACTTACTTACCGGCTAATTCCAATTTTTATACAGTTTTATTAAATATCACATAACATATTAGGTACTGATAGTAATCAGTTAGTAGCACTTTGGTAAACAAAAGTGGAGTTATCCCGATAAGTTCAACATTCTTTTCTCTAGTTATTTATCTTTTCCACTTGATATTTGAGGCAAGAACAGATGCAGGCAGACTACCCATTTTTACCCGACTACGGCAACGCAAAAGGAGGGTTATGATTTTGACCGGTATGTTTGTGGGTATGTATGTATGTATGTATGTATGTTCATCTGTTCCCTCATAACTTCTAAAGTACTCATTGAAATTTGACAAACGACATATCATTCGAATCGTCTTAATCGTCCGCTGGTTATAGGCTATATGACGTCACAAAAAAATGAACACGGCGCCCTCTAGAGGTCATAAAGTCACGAACCAAAAAAATAAAAATAAGTAATGATGACGTGTTGTATATCATTTGAAAGAGCTCAATTAGCACATTTCAAATATATATATATTGTTAACTTTTGCACCCGGCTTTGCTTGCATGCACCCGATAAAACATTAATTTATCTGGTAGGTTAGGTAATTCGAACTATGAATCTACAATCGCTCTGGATTCTATCTATCCGCGTGTTACGCGACTACGGCGATACAAGAAGGATTTTTCAAAAGAAATTTGTTTGGCCGCTATATACATGGTGTTTTTTAATGACCTGCAATATTTTATAACGTGAATAGGTATAGAAGTCCAGATCAGCAAATTTTTTTTCGAGATCGGGTTGGTCCCATGGTAAAAGTTGCTTAGTAATCTTAGTATATTCACCTCGTTAAAATTCGCAGTGGTCAGGCGAAGCATACTTAAACGTACCTATGTGACGCACCGGACTCGGTCCTAACGGCGACACTAAAAGGGTCAGGGTCAGGGTCTAATTATAAACTTCTAGGCTACAGAAAGGTCTGTTTTTGTTCCAAAAGACTTATCCCTGTGTACATCATAGTCAAATTTTAGTACAAAAATAGGACATGTTAAGCCTTACAAGAATAAAATAACAACAATATGACTGTCCGGGATATCAGCCCGCACATTATTATTTTTCCACTTTCATTTATGACTAGCTTCTGCACATGACTTTGGTATGTCTATGTCCTTCCCCGGGATTCAAACTCCATACGAAATTTCACCTAATTCAGTGGTTTAAATGTGATGAGGTAATACAGACAAAGATCCTTTCACGTTTTTATTATTATTAGGGATAAAACTGAAAAACAGGAAATCCCTAGTAATTTTCTCATAATTATTCATAAATAGCATTATACTTAGGTAAAGTTACAGGTGAGTGAACGTCACCCGCGCTCCTGTCGCCTCAATTTATCATCGCCTGTTAGTCTTGTTAAAATTATGTTGAAATTAATAACAATGTCGGCAGGCGTTAGCGGAACGACACTGAATTATAATTTTTATTATGTGCTGAACTTGGTGATCTGAAAAATTTAATTAAATTTAAAAAATATAAAAAAATGCTTTCCTTTTCTGGTTAGGCTGATATTTTTGAGGTAATCGTTTACCCATTAGAGGTGTTGTAAGTACAAATTCACATCATGCATGTGGTGATGTATATCAGAATTGCCTAAATCGTTTCATTACGTCAAGGCAAAAACTAAACTGATTTATACAACTTTTGTATTCGATTTTAAACTTTTGTAAACTTTTTGTATTCACGCTCACTTATTAATAAAAGCAAAACAAAAAGTGTAACAGGAAATTATAACTGATTAGAAATCTCTCAATTTCTCATGGATTCCATCATCAGAATAAGATTTGGAAAAAATAGGACAAACTTAAAACTATTGTTAGGTACAAATAGTACATACTTTAGAACATAAAAATATTTTTTGTGATCGGTTTACACACTAGAAAAAATAAGCTCGAATGTATAACCTTTTATTTGAAGTCGGTTACAAAATATAATAGTAAGACTTAGGTAGGTAAGGAACAATTTGGATGATATTAACTAGCATGGGTTTTTTTTATCTATTTAATCTCCTAAACTATCTCTGCAAGCAACAGATACAAATTGCCGACATCAATCGGATCGTTATCTGGCTAAAGTAGATCGTCCAATATGGCAGTTTCTCGGAATAGTGCAGAACCATTGTGACGGCCAATCAAATCTCCTCTGATTGATGAAACTTTTTTATGTTTAATTTTGATAGGAATAGGTAAGCGTGATCGGTTGTAAAAAATAAATACGGTTTTTTTAAACCAGTCAGGAATTTGATCGCATTCATTTTCCGATTACGAAAAATTTTGTAGTTTTAATAAACAATGTTTTGAAATTATTCATTGACATGATCGGTATTGACATTTTATTTGACTGTACATGACGTAGTTGCCCACATTATTTCCATAATGTAAGCCACTTGCAGCTAAATCTTGTCAGGCTTTACATAAATGTCTTTATCTAAAATTCTAAAATATAACAAAATACATAATTATTTTTACGTCGTCTCTTGACATAGAAATTGATTTATTGCTCTGAAAATACTTAAGTAAATGCAGGAATGTGTAAGTAGGTAAGTAAAGAATGAGTAAAAAATCGTAATGGAATTACTAACGTTCAAAATAAATGTCTCTTGGTTTAACTTAAACCGTTCCTTAAACTTATTTTTTTCATTTTCTCGTATTCAAATCCAGGTTAAACTCGTTCCGCATCAAACCTCAATCAAAAGACCTCCTCCCACGTCCACGGATCTCCGATCCCTTAAAACTCAACACAATAGCTTTTTTCATCTCAAATGCGATCATCGATTACTTTTTTACCTTCAAAAATATCAATAATCGGTAACGCCCCCCGTTAACTAAAATTCTGAAACCAAAAAAGCCATATTACTGTAAGCATTGCATGGGCATACGACTTTTTGGTTTTAAAGGCTTTGATTCCTGACACGTGGCTCGTGATGATGCGCTTTCTTGACTTTTATTTGTTTCTTACCATTTAGAGAATGACTTGCGATTTTATATTGCCTTTGAATTGAAAAAGTGGCCAGTGTTTCGTGCCGATTAGTGCCAGTATTCATCTTATTAAGTGGAGTCATGTCATTGAAAAGGCCTATCTCTAACACTTTCACGCTTTGGTCGCTAATAGCGCCTACCAATACGTGTTACAAGTAAGGCTTATACCAATAGCTATTGGTTCGTGTGTAAGTCATGTGGCGTTCAAATGATAAAAGATAACTGTGAAATTTCCTTTAGTCATTATAGCAAAATTAATATACATTGAACCTTCGCCAAAAGACATCCATTTTTGGTCCTCTTTACAATGATATATTCGTTGCTAATCCTATAATTATTTTGTATCTACTTTTGAGTCTTGTCTATCCTCGTCCTGCCATACTTAGTTTAAGCCATTACACAAATTATTTGGAAAATAGAGTTAATTTTCCTTTGGTTCACGTTTTAAGTAAAAAAAAGGATTTTCAGTGTTACCTCAACATATCCAGGCTTTTTATTCATAACTTGTTAAAAATGGAATTGGACCTTTAAAAATCACATTGGGCAGGACTAGGCTATGCTCATGCTCATTTAATGTATTGGCTGTTGTATTAATAAATGTTCCTATGTATTTTTTATGGCACTAATATGTGTAAATGTTATATTGACTTATGAAAGAGGGCACCCCGCTCGACAGAATACATTATTTTTAATTTTGTCACCACAACTTAGGTTTATATTATCAAACTACACAACGTTACTTAATCGCGTATTTAAGTTTTAAGATTTACCTCCAACGTTTCGAGGACGGCGTTGTCCCCGTGGTCTCGGAGAAGACTGGCTGAAGTTGACTGGATTCCATGTGGATGAGATCTTAAAACCAGTCATTAGCAAATGTAAGCGGAAACGAATATCGACAGTCGTTAAATCGAATATCGTTAGTGTTGTGTGTCGACAGAGTAACATCCCTAGTGCGCAAAACGTTCAAACTGATAAACAAGACCAAGTGCGGGTAGTTCGAAAAACTCGCGCGGCTAGAAGATGTTGATGTCAACTTGAGCCAGTCTTCTCCTAGACCACGGGGACAACGCCGTCCTCGAAACGTCGGAGATAAATCTTAAAACTTAAATACGCGATTAAGGGCCAGTTGCACCAATCACATTTGACAGACCGATCAACGTCAGCCGGCGCGCCCCGGCGCTTTACTATGAAACTTTCCATACATAAAAATTTGGTGAACTCTTTAACGATACGAACAGTTTGGTGCAACCGACCCTAAGTCCCGTTGTGTAGTTTGATAATGTTTAATAATCGTGAAAGTTTAAATCAGTGTTTAGGTTTATATTATTAGAAGAAGACAGGAAACAACCACACAAGGGCGTCAACGGTTAGTTTAATTAGACCATATTATTTTGAGCTAACAAAATATATTATTTATATTATTTTGGAAAAATGCCGGGACAACGCGAGGAAGAAGATTATTTTGAGCTAACAACCCGAAATACTTAAGCAGAAATCGCTAAAAGTGGTGAAAGCCCTTACAACTTATCGAAATGCACGATCTTTCTCCTCGAAAGGACACAAAATATCGATTGGGGTCAATTGCAGTCTCATTTAGCAATAAAAAAGCTTAATAAAGCCTTTTAAAACACCATTAAGTCCGTCTGTCAAGCGTCGCTAAACGCTAAAGAGTCCATTAGTCGACGCACGCGCAGGCTTCGCCAATTTTCTGTAAAAGCGGCCAATTTTGAGTAAAAGCCAATTTCGATCCATCAGATAACAGTCAGGTGTTGCTAACAATAAAAAATGTGTTTATGTGATGACTCTTCAGAATTAAGTGGTTTTTGGGTTTTGTAAGTTCAAAATGATTTCCCTAAGGAACTGATATTTCTTGCTAACGATGTAACGATAGTTAAGTTAATAGTTATGATGATTCACATGACTGAAATTGTCGGCTGAAAGACACTTCTACCAACAGTTGGTTACTAAGAGTACGTTTTTCCATTACCTACCCCATGCAATTTTTACTTCTCATATCCAATTACGTTCTTATTACAGTTTCTGATAAAATATTAGAAATTAGTTCTTGTGTCCTTGACGGATGGATGGAGATTCTGTTTTGTAAAAACGAATATATTCTAGTGTTAAATCCCATTGATAGGTATTTTAACTACTTCTACTACGACACGTGCATTACTTGTAGATTGTCTTAACTTGGGTGACTATTTCGATTATAAATTCATAACAGCCATGTCTAAACATCAATAAACAAAACATTGTCACCTCCAAATCAATTCGAAAAACCGAAATCATCTCAACCTGTCAAACAATAGCCGTGAAGTATTGTTACTGACTAATGACTGAGCGAAACTCGGAATTAAACCAGGTAAAAAACCATCCATCTTGAAGAACTGAACAAATTAAGGCGCAGCGTGTGTCCGGCCCAGGGCAAATATAAACGCTGTCAGTTTTGTGTAAATTGGAGACGGTTGGGCTTATAAGTTATGGTATTGTTTGCGTGTGAAGCGGTAATGAGGTAGAAAATATGATGTTTTGACCATTTGATCGGAATTTCGATTACTTTTAATTTTCGATTTATTTAATTGAAGCCAAAATTGAAAATACCTGTGCCTGCGATATTTCCGGACCAATATGATCTTCAAGAAAAGAGCGTACTCTTAAACTCTCGTGTGCCGGGTTTCGTTTTAGGGTTCCGTACCCAAAGGGTAAAACGGGACCCTATTACTAAGACTCCGCTGTCCGTCCGTCCGTCCGTCTGTCACCAGGCTGTATCTCACGAACCGTGATAGCTAGACAGTTGAAATTTTCACAGATGATGTATTTCTATTGCCGCTATAACAACAAATACTAAAAACAGAATAAAATAAAAATTTAAGTGGGGCTCCCATACAACAAACGTGATTTTTGACCGAAGTTAAGCAACGTGGGGCGGGGTCAGTACTTGGATGGGTGACCGTTTTTTGCATTATGGTACGGAACCCTTCGTGCGCGAGTTCGACTCGCACTTGCCCGGTTTTTTAATAACTACCTCGCACGCGGATCCGCGGTCTAGCGTTTTAGAGCTTAAAGGCCGGAACCACTTACAACTCTGGTGTGGCGGGTGTCCACGGGCGACGGTAATCGCTTGCCATCAGGCGATTCGTCTATTCATCTGTATCTTCATAAAAAACCTTTACAGTACATGGTCCTATTTTCCCGCACTAGTGCGTCAAATAGCACTTTTCGTGCGTATGTCAAAAATTTAAAGGGCCATATGTACTGTAAAACGTTGTACGATACACGTGCGAATAGGTAATTCGCAACTCGTGTCAATTTAAAACTCCCCCTTCGGTCGTGTTTTAATATATCGCCACTCGTTTCGAATTTCCTCTTTTCCGCACTTGTATCGTAAATAACTATAGTACGATGACATTACCATGTTTTTAAGATTGTTGTCCTTCTATTTGTGTATATTGTAGTTAACAAATTCTTAATTTTAGCAAGAACTATAGGTATTTTAAGTATATTTTTTTACCGAACTAACATAATTTATGTTTGATGTTTCAGAGACTATCTGCTATATCCAACTAGGCATGTAAACCTACTTTACGTTACTTACTTTGTGGTGGTACAATTCGTACATTTTCTACTTCTGCTAAGACATCTTACAAAGGAAGACCAGACAATATATCTCTAGTCCGATGTTAGCCTGCCGTTCCTTAAATCCTCGTAAAATACCACTTCTTCAACTCAACTTAGTAGGTACTTACAAAGACATCTACTGGATTTAAAATAAGGTCGCGGTAAATGTAGTTATGAGAATTTTATGATTTAAGAATTAGCTGGTTTCAGATTACGATATCAATTAAATAAGGGAGCTCGATTTTTACATATATCATGTACAACTTAATATGGAAACTATTCAACTCACCACAATACAACACTTTAAACTCTCGCCTTTTGTACACATATTTAATTACACAAACGGGTCTACCGCGATATAATTTCATTGTTTTTACCTTTAATTCCGACGTTTCAGCTGAGTTGCACCAGCTGTGGTCACGGAAAGACTAACGTCCCAACAAATGTCAACACATGGTATAATAATATACTCCGCCTGGTACTCCATTCCCGTCTTTTCTAGGTCACCTAACTGACACAAGCCTACGTCATCATGCGACAGCGCTATATGATAATATGCGATAGCGCTATATATAGCGGCCATGTTGTTGTGACGTAGGCCTGTGTCACTGTGGGAATAGAAGACCATGTTTTATTAGACTATGTGTCAACAGAGATATTAATAAAACACCACTAAACTACCCGAAATTAGTTTATAAAAATGTTCACCACAATACATAGGGGTTTAGACATTTTTTTTTTCGAAAATATACTACACCATTGTCTTAGTTAAAATTATATCATAATTCATATGTGATATAAATGCCGAATTCAAATACTCAAATTAAAAAAGATCTCAGGGAATGGACGGACAGACATGCCGAAATTTAAATCTTCCTTATTAACTATGAGCCCAGAAGAAATTTACTGCACTCCCAAATTTACTTCACAACTTATTAAGTCTCAAAATTCATGTCTTTATCAAACTATTATCATAATTATCATAAATCATGAATATAAAGTACATAGTCATGGAAGAAAGCCGGATTACACCGAAAATATCGGTCAACGGTTTAAAAATAACCGTAACTTAACCCTCGTTTGACGTCCAAATTGCAATAATTAATCACAATCATTTAACCTTTCTGCAATCACAGTAGCCCGAAATTATGAAAATGTCGATTTTTGGGGAAATGTCAATGTGTTGATGGATTTGTGGGAAGGAGAAAATAAAATGGCCGACGTGGACAAATCGGCGCCGCGGGCCGGTGGAGATTTAGGCTCGCAAATTTACTCCCACTTTAGTATGGAGCGTACCTCGCGTAGACACCGCAATATAGTTTTAAGGTTCCGCACCCAAAGGGTAAAAACGGGACCCTATTACTAAAACTCCACCGTCCGTCTGTCTGTCACCAGGCTGTATCTCATGAACCGAGATAGCAGTTGAAATTTTCACAGATGATGTAACAACAACCTACAAAAAAATGCCGTTATAACAACAAATACTAAAAACCGGCCAAGTGCGAGTCGGACTCGCGTTCCAAGGGTTCCGTATATTACACAATTTTTAACAATCAGTGCCGGATTAAGATATGTTGATGCCCTAAGGATTTCTAGGTGCCCCCTCTCCCTCGGGTCATCAAGATTACATTGTTTTTTTGGTAAATTGAGAGAAGTTCATTGCCGCGTTACAGCTGAGAATGGAAATCAGTCACATCATTTTATCACGAAAATTGACAGTGCCGCAGCAGTAATGTTGCAACAGAGTACCTAATGCTGTTGCAGTCGCCACCCGAATGTCACCTTTATCATAGCTTAGAAAGTAATAGCAACGCGAGCGAAGCGAGCGCGGATATTTTTCGATATAAAAACGCAATATGATAGACAGTTGTAAATTTTTACTTTTAGTATGGAAATCAGTCACATCATTTTATCACGGAAGTTGACAGTACTGCAGCAGTAACGTTGCAACAGAGTAATGTTGCTGCAGTCGCCACCCGAATGTCACCTTTATCATACCTTATAAAGTTATTGAAAACGCGAGCGAAGCGAGCGCGAAAATTTTTCGATATACAAACGCAATTTTACTTTTAGTCCCAACCAGGCGCGAATCCAGGATTTCATACAGAGAAGGGATGGGACAGTTTTCTATCAGCCTAGCCTCGCATAGGGCTCGATATTTCTTAGGCTTCGATATTCGAGGTTGTTTTCATGCATAAAATATGCAAGAAAGCAGAGCTTGGAATTGAATTGGCGAAGTGTGAGAAAGGCAGTAGGCCTAGCTGCGAAAGAGGAAAGCTTGGATTTGGATCCACGCCCAAGTGTAATTAAGGCAGAAGGCCTCGCATAAGACCTAACGCCGAACCGCAAAAGAGTGGGTTGAAATCGAATCTATGCATGTAATCACGACTCTTCTACTGCTACCGATTGTTTCCCAAAGAATTACGCGCCATTATTTTTGCAAATTAGCTTTTGGACAGCTAAAAAAAATCGTGTGGTAAAAACGATGTGTCTGTCCCTAATTTTAAAATTTGTTCACCTTTTTCAACCTGGCATTTTGGTGCCCCTCCTGAACGTGGTGCCCTAAGCACGTGCTTGTTTTGCTTATTGGTTACAAAGTCTTTATTAATTCAACCATTAAAGTCGACGAGTACAAAAAACTTTAAGCTAGCTCTCAATTTAACATTTTTTTTAAACATTATTTTTAATTTGACCTTACAATTACTCGTAAGTAGGTAAGACCGTTAAATATTTAAAATGATTATCTTATCAGAAAATTATCACCAATTACTCTAAGAAAACTACTACTCTAAGTAATCCGGCACTGTTAACGATGTATTTTTTATGTGAAACGTGAGTGAAATCTCTTTAAAAAATCCGTAGGGGTCGGATTAAAAACTGTAATTAAGTCCGACTCACGCTTGACTGTACATTTCTAATAGGTTTTCCTGTCATCTATAGGTATAGACCTATTTTATGTATTTTTTTCAAAATTTTAGACCAAGTAGTTTCGGAGATAAGGGGGGGGGAATGGTCATTTTTTGCCTATTTTCTTGAATAACTTCTAAACTGTTGATTCGAAAATTATAAAAAAAATATATTTGAAATCTTTACAATAAGCTCTTTCATTTGATATGTAACATGATATAGTTTGAA
This sequence comes from Cydia splendana, assembly GCF_910591565.1. Classification (NCBI taxonomy): domain Eukaryota; kingdom Metazoa; phylum Arthropoda; class Insecta; order Lepidoptera; family Tortricidae; genus Cydia; species Cydia splendana. The sequence goes on from NC_085968.1 coordinate 581,760, forward strand.
AAATTTTATTTTTTCATTTTTTCATTTACCCCCCAAAAATGGCCCCCATGTTTAAAATTCATTTGTTTACGTTACATGTCCGTATTCGGGTCCAAACTTACATATGTGTACCAAATTTCAACTTGATTGGTCCAGTAGTTCCGGAGAAAATCGGCTGTGACAGACGGACAGACAGACAGACAGACAGACAGACAGACAGACAGACGCACGAGTGATCCTATAAGGGTTCCGTTTTTTCCTTTTGAGGTACGGAACCCTTAAAAGTACGGAACCCTCAGTGGGCGAGTCCGACTCGCACTTATCCGGTTTTTAAGATATAGGAGGCAAACGAGGAGACGAATCATCTAGTGTTAAGTGATCACCGTCGCCCATGGATATCCGCAACACCAGGGGAATTGTAAATCTTTTATCGGCCTTTGAGATGGGAATAAATAAGTACGCATTAAAAGTTTGGACCTGTAGGTATTGGTCGTTGTAGCGTTTACAAATACTAAACGTGTTATCGGGCACCACCACGACGTAAAGTATTAGCTTGATATTTGTAAAATGGTAGGCTTTAAAAACCATTCAGAGGACCTACTGCGAACATTGAAATTCTAAATTAAAGTGCTCGCGGTAAATGGATCCTACAACATGAAATTTTTAATACACATTCCCACGCCAGTGTGAGCAGGTGCGCTCTGATATTGAAGAGGATAACTAAAAGATGCATCTAACACAGTGTAGTTTGGGTCCTAATTTCAAGCCTCCTTAGGCTACCTTAGTGATCAGCTGACGTGGCATACAAAATAATGTTCCGTTCACTTTACAAGTGATCTGTGGTATGAAAAATAAACTATATGTTACTTTTGACGGAGAGGCTTGAGAGTAACAATACTTTTGCTTAGTTTCTTGATAGAGTTTCGAATTCAAAAATAGAGTAACCAATACACAGCATACCGGGTGTGGCCAGTAATACGAGCAAAAAATTTAACTGTACGCTGTACTCCTCAAACTGACCAACATTTGTTCAGCGACTTTTAAAAATAACTTGTGTTATGATTTTTAGTACACTTTAAAGTTTATTCTAATATAAGATGCAATGTATTGCGAATTTTGTTATGTTTAAGGCGCGACAAGCAACGTCAATTACAATGATAATGGCGGATGTCGGTACATTGAAGATAATGTTTATAGTTTATTAAAATATTTAATTTGTATGAAAAATAGGAGATCTAAAGAATTTTTAAAAGTTATTGAACAAAAGTGTCACGTTATAGGCCACACCCGGTAAATAGTACCAAAAACTCAAAAAAAAATTATTTACTCACAAAACACCTATCATAAAAAATATATAAATAATATCTGTAGGTAGGTTTTACCTTTAAACTAGGTGCAGATATTGTTTTATACCTAATTAGAAAATGGGGGGTTTATACTCTGACGTATTTTGGATAGGTAGTACGTTATATTATAACTTAGTGTAGCTGTACATATTCCATGTGTTCAGGTCTATTTTGTCAGTATGTTCGTTGATACCCTTATCACCATCATTCACTTATAAAAGAAAAATGCACTCCCAATCTTCCAAGATAACTGCACTACGATAAATAATCGGTGCTCCCGATTCGCCGCAGTTGCCGTCTTGGATTTATGGCCAAATTTGGTCTGTTCGAGCAATTTCGGTAATTCCGTGTTTGATGTCGATTTATCATGGTGGTGACGGGGAAAATACCTATTCATTCATGCCATGGAGTCTTGCGCCTAAGGTACGGAAAACGGGTTATTTTCGAAAATCGCAAATATTTACTAAGTAAACTACGAGTATTTTTTTTATTTACTCTAGAAACAATGGCCGCACCTATTCAGTAGCTTTGCAGATGCTCCAGATAATATAAGTTTTGCCAAAGGAGGTATGAAGTCGGACATAATCTAGAAAATTCAATATTAATTTTAAAAATTAAAAATACGATTATTAATTCCGAATTTGCAATTCTGAAGTCACTAAAAGATCGATAAAACGATAGAATTGAAGGAACCATAATTTTCACAATTAAATTAGGTAATTAAAGGCCATTGTAACGTCCATTTGAAAGGAATAACAAGCTTACAAGACGCGTTTCGAGAAGAGATAGTCGAGGATCGAGGATTAAAATTAGGTAGGTACCAAGTCCTAAAACGGATATTGCTTATAGGTATTTTTTTTAATGCCCCTAATTTACCAAATTATCACATTAACCAACAATAGCCTAACCAGGACTTCCTTTTTTCACCTGATGTGGGTAATTACTGGAATTTGTGTACAACCGAGCGTGTCAGCTTGGTGATTACCCAAACAATGCCGTTCAGTTCGATATGCTCTATTATTTCTCTAAATTGACTTTTTAAATTTAAAGATTAATTGACAAAGACAGAAAGAGATTCAGTGTGTCTTCTGGGTAAAAAGCACCTTTAAACTAATGTGGTCATAAACTCATGAAACAAGATAAGACAATCATTTTAAATAGTACAAGTGGCACAAGCCAGCGTATTTGGTCAATATGAGGTAGCAAACCACTTTTAAAAAGCAAATAAGGCTGTTAGTTTTATTTTATTTAGTTATGTCATAATTTCATGAATTTTTATAAACGGTTCCATATTTAATAAAGAAAACACTTTTACTCTCAGACTGCAGATTGAGATAGGAATTGTAGTTTTATCCCCCGATGGCGGAAAGAAATAGTTAAGATTTTAGCAGTATAATTAGTAGCTTAATAGCATTGTTCGCAGACGTTCCTGCTTGTTAAAAATTAAAATTAGTATAATTAGTGTTGTGAGTTCCACCTTATTGTCTATACTATACTATGGTAGATACTACTAAATGGGTGTGATGAATAGGGTGCCATTATTGCCATTCGCTATTATAAATCAGTGGTTAGTATAGGTAGGTAGTCTACAAATGTGTACTCGGATTGGTTTTCAAAGGTTTTACTTGTTAGAAACCCACGTCCTAGCCGCCAGACTTTACGCAACGCACCGTAAACATTCGGCCAAACCAAAGACTTCTCAGAACAAATGAAAGTATTATCAGTGCAGAAGAGGCGTGAAGTCGTAACCAGACGATAAAACATTATGTATGCCTCGCCACGTGCCGTGTAATGACAAACGCACCGCTGTTTCTTTATAAGCTATCGGCTGTTTTATTGTCCTGTGGTGTACCTTTAAATATGAGTTTACTAAAAGTGTGATATTGGCAAAGCCGACGTGGAATTACTCAAGTTAAAATTGGCTGTTAACAACTACCTTTAGGTCTAGAAACTCATTGGTATGAGCTGGGGTTTGGAACGACGACCTCCGCCGTTGTATCCATCTGTCTATAGCAGCCTTTCTTTTCTTTTCTCTACGTCTGTCAATACATTACCATCTGCATCCACATTTTGCCAACTTGATGGCAGATGTCACTCAAGAGTTCGTCTCGCACAGTATTATATTCCATCCACCTAGCACAGGAATAAGCGACAACAGATAGACTACCCGTCCTTGTCTATCTCGCGAGATACTGTCGCGCCACTCCTGTGCTAGGCCTACTGGCAATGTGTCCATGCCCAGTCTATTTCCATTTTTGCGTTAAATCTCTTCCACCTATACTTTAATAGAGTAGTGAAGTACCTATGTGCAGCAAGAGGACTTAATTCTTTTTCGGTATTGTTACCTTTCACCTCCACAAAAACCGGAAGAAGTGTCAATTTAACACATAATTAAACCCACATTCGATAACAGCGGAATTTAATTAAAAAACGGGAGAGATTAGGCATCAATCATTTGTCGAGGGCAAGCGGACCATGGCGCAAATCATAGTCTCTCCGCGTCAGGATGACGGATACTTCCGAACCGTATTGTTGTAGGGCATTGGTTTGTGGGGAAGTGTTAATTGTCATTATTAAGTTTTGTGAACTCTGTAATGTTCCCAGGTACTTGAATTTATTGTATCGTTTGTCGTTTAAATGTAAGTAGTGATGTAATATAATTTACTGATTCATTTTCTTTCAGTGAAGTATTTTTGTAAATTGACATGTAGGGATTGTAGGGCAACATAAATGACACAACCAGCATTTACATCATGATTTAAATCCTTTTTTAACGAATTTGACTAAAAATATACTTATAAAGTGTCATTCTATGGAACTTGCTAATTATGTAAACAAACCGCCATATTGAAATTGTCAAAGAATGATGAATTTACTAGTGACTTTTGTTTACATAGTTCAAGTTCCATAGAATGACACTTCAGTAAGGTAGGTATATAAAAGTAAAAGGTAAAAAAGTTAAGACATAATGTAAAATAAAATATATTTATATAAAACGGGAACAAAAACAGTGCTTTGCTTGGATTAAACATCAACATCATACTATCACTCCATTCAAGTCAGAGCTCACACAACAGCATGGACTATAAAAAGAATCGATCACGATTTACTGCGCCGTGTGTCACATTGCGGTCGTCAACATCGTCGTCATAAACAGAGAGGAGAATTATTGAGCTGTTATGTACAAAGAGGAAGAAATCATACAGAAATACCTGTGAAGCGACGTGTACACTGTAAAATGTCTTAGCGTGCGTTACCTGCAGCAATATAATTTTACTAGTTCATAACTTTAACTTTAGATAACGATACAAAATCTAGTTTTAAGCTTAATGGCATAGTTCAAAAAATAAAACTTAGGTATATTTCGCTGTATGTCGTACAGTAGGTACAATTTGGGGTAAAAATATATTTTGTTTAATGTCACTTTACTCTGTTAGAGTACTTACCTACAGCTACGCTTGGGGTTGCAAATAGAAAAAAACGAAATGTTTTTTTTTTCAAATTTATGAAAAAAAACATGAAAAAAAACCTGGCACCATGGTTTTTTTTCTAAATTAGGTTTTTTTTCAGATGAACAAAAATATGCCACAATAACGGTTTTTCGTGATTTATTTATATAAGTAACTTAAAACTAAGTAATTTTTGGGGAATACCTGAATTCCCCGATGCGGCGACGAGAGGCGTTGGTGTTGCCAACAGTAAATTGCGATAACTACCACTACAGATTTCATTTATGTTGTTATTAATCAAACTTGTTAAATTAAATTGGTTTAATGGTTAACATAAAGTCTAAAACAAGTAAAACAACCGTATAAAAGTATTAACTGCCTTGCAAATTTTGAGTTTTCATACTTTTGAAAAAAAACGTACTCCAGAAAAAAAACCGTTTTTTTACAACCCTAGCTACGCTGTCTTTCATTTGTCTTTAAATTGATTGAAAATCTTCAAATTGATTGAAATAAAAATGATGTTAATATTTACCTAAACGATACTCAGGTTTACATTTAAACGCGAAATTATAAAGCAGTGTACCTAAGTAATATTTTTTATTTAGAAACAAACAGTCTTATAAAACATGGGTGTTAATAAGTAAATACCTCTAATGCGTCCAATCAGTTTTTCCAAATCTATACTTATTTGCTACTCGAAGACAATTGCTCCGCAATAATGGCCACGGGATACATTCGTGTTTCAATGCTTTTGGCATCTGTCAAATAGTATATTTAAATTTAGTACTTAGAACAAATTAAATTATTCTCAGAAAATATTTTAATTTGTTTTTATTTCAAGTAGAAACACTACTTTATAATAGTAGATTGTACAACAAGGGCATAAAGTGACCCATTTTTACCCGAGGCAATTTTTTGGTCTGAGCGAAGCGAAGACCAAAATAGTAGACGAGGGCTCTGCTTTTCACTTCGATTGCGAGGAAAATAAATTATATTTTTCACGGCAATTTACACCACGAAATTATCGTAAAGCGAAAGAACATAATAATATAACCAATTCCCGCCAACTAACTTTTTCATTTTTTTTTTTAATTTTCAACATGTGATCAGAGTTTCAGACGCTTGGTTTTCTGCCAAGTCAAACATTTCGGAGCATTTTTGAACGATAATCGACTCCTATTTTATGGTGTTTACTAAATTTAATGACAGAAAATACGGATCTCTAATAAATTTTAGCAAAAATAAAATAATATAACAAGTTTTGTCATCTACACAATTTTATTGCTCAGTAAAATTGTGCAATATGTTTTAACTGTTTGGCTGTTGAGACCGATTACCTTAGTCTTAGAAGAAAATTTTACTTTTATGCTCTAGAGCATAAAATGCGATTTTATGTCGTCTACGCACAACATAAAGGTGCACTTTTTGAGCATGAGAAGTGAAAATTATAATTATAACTGAAATAAATGTCATATACTAAGAAAAAGTGACCAAGGCGTCCAGTGCCCCAGGCTGGAATCGAACCAGCGTTATTTGCTATCGCGGCAGGTCACCTTTTCTTAGTATATGACATTTATTTCAGTTTACAATTAACAGTTAATATCCCTACCACGCACTTTACACAACCAATCGCAGGCAGTAGAGCTAGGTAAACAACTAAACTGTAAATAGACTAGACAACTGCAAAACACCTCCAGCAATAGTTCTCGGAAAGCTTATCGTGGCTGTAAATCAATATATGATTACAAATTTAATGCTACTGTTGGCTCGTAAATCAGGCATTTTAAATTACGAGCTACAAGGCGAGTACGCGTGAGACCCCCTAGTGCTGCGCTGTTGGCCCGACACTCGATAAATTGTTAGGGCTGGGTGTGTCGATAATTGGTGAATTGCGTTTTTCGTGTTGGTGTTGGTAATTGAAAATGTTTGTTGCTTTGTTTTTGGAGGCTTTGTCATGAGTAAGGCTGTGCAGATTTTAATTTATCATTCGTTAATAAATGTATATATTTTAAGTAGAGTTACTCTGGACCAATGTGATTTAAATTATTCCTTTTTGTGTGCAGTTCGAATAACAATAAAATATTATTTCTACATAAAATTAGATTTAAACTGAAAATAAATAATGTTGAATAATTTTACGGTTTAGACTCACTTGACTGACTAAAAGTCACTCGCGCGACATGATTCGGAGAGCCTAGGTCTCTTTTTTCAAGCACTAACAATGCAGTGCAGAGGGAGAAGGAGGAGGAATAAATAATGTTCTCATGATAAGAATACTTTTACAAACAATTTATTTGATTTCATTTTCACAACAATCTAAAATAATAACATTTAAAATAATAGCTTTAATAATTCTTACCCTGTTCCTAATTTGACGGTCAATTCATTTGACCATAATTTAACTATTAAATCTCTTTAAAATACCGTTATTTTGCGTAAATAACCAAGCTGAATATATGTGATTCACTCGATATCGATACTTTACGTGTGGCATCCCTAATTCCCTATATACAATTTCTGTCAGCACTGCGCTGTGCGGTATGAAGGCCCGTTCTCGACGCCATTTTATTTTGACCTGCCCTTATCAAAGTTTCTTAAACATCAATATTTTTGGAAAAACAAACATCATCATTTTACTGTAATTGAACTATTAAATCTTAAAAACCGTTATTTTGCGTAAATAACCAAGCTCAATATATGTGATTTACTCGATATCGATACTTTTCGTGTGGCATCCCTGAATACCATTTCTGTCAGCACTGCGCTGTGCGGTATGACGGACCGTTCTCGACGCCATTTTATTGTGATTTATTTTGACCTGCCCTTATCAAAGTTTCTTAAACTTCAATATTTTTGGAAAAACAAACATCTATCATTTTACTGTAATTGAACTATTAAATCTTAAAAACCGTTATTTTGCGTAAATAACCAAGCTCAATATATGTGATTTACTCGATATCGATACTTTTCGTGTGGCATCCCTGAATACCATTTCTGTCAGCACTGCGCTGTGCGGTATGACGGACCGTTCTCGACGCCATTTTATTGTGATCGCACAAATATGTTGCCTCCTACGCTCTGCCATACCATGAGTGGGAGACAGGGGTCTCGTTTCATAGATATTTTGATATTAATTGAGGTAAGGTCAATACGGGCAAGTGGGTCAAAATTATTTTTGTTGTCTTGTTTTTTGTCCCCAAAAAATATGACGGGCTGGAGCTTTTTGTACGGGGTGAAATTTAGATTTTAATGATTTTCAAGACAAATTATAAAGTAAAACATTTTGCATAGGTATCTTAAAAAAATATTTTTCGCGTAGAACTTTTTAATCAGACACCCGTAATAACATTTCATTGAGCGTATGCGTGAGCAAGACGGCTGTGCCTGTGCGTGTCCGGGATCGCGGATATCATATTTTTGAATTTGAATTTTTCGTAAGTTTTAACTATACTTTTTCTTACTTTATGTATATTGTATGAATTCGATAAAAAATAAAATTACGCATTTTTAGAAGCTTTTTTCATATTCTTAGCTTTTGTATAAAAAATGATACAAATTTCTAAGGTGCGTTTTAGACCTATGTTCGTTATTTTATTCTATCGAGCGAAAGTCAAGATATAGGTTTTGAATCGATGAAGTTACTAGGAAAAGACCTCAAAATTGCTAATAAAATTTTTGGCAACCGTATTGTGATCTAAATAAGCGTTACGATTTTTCAAAAACTGCTTGCTGAACCTACAGCACCTTTAAAAACACAAATACTTTTTTTTTATAATTGATTTGTGTCCTAATTGTAAAGAAGTTTTCTAAAGGGGCCCACAGATTACCAGTTCGCCGGACGATATCAGCCTGTCAGTAAAGTTGTTCGGAGCTGTCAAATTTTGCGTTTAACTAACAGGCTGATATCGTCCGGCGAACTGGTAATCTGTGGGCCCCTGAAGTTCCCGCCCCATGGCGTCGCCTGTCACATGTCAAAGCGATTATAATTTGGCTCCATCATCGCATCGCGCCACGGCAGGATGTCGCCCACACGGGAGAGGTAGAGGGTGCGGCCGTGTTCGTAACTTCCTGTGGATTGTCCTGCGTTCCTTATGTGCGTTCCTTGTCATAGGTATATGTGATATATACGCCCACAAAGATTGCCAAGATAACCGCTACTTTGATCTGTAAAAATAAAGATTAGAAAGGCTTTTTGGGGGCTAGAGGATATTTCAGCCATATTTCAAAAAGTACCAATTAATACGGAAGAAAGTTCTTATTATTATGTAGGTACTTATAAGTAGATAATCCCAATAAGGCCGTAAACTGGGTTGGAAGGTCAGATGGCAGTCGCTTTCGTAAAAACTAGTACCTACGCCAATTCTTGGGATTATGGGCTCCCATGAGCCTTGGTAAAATGCCGGGACAAAGCGAGGAAAATGATGAGCAACGCGTAAAATTGCGCGTGATTTTTGTCAGTAGCTGATATATATTTTCTCTCAAATTACTATCTATCTCTCTAATTTTATTAAAAATCTAAGCAACCATATATCAACCTTAGAGCATTTAGTTACTGAAGACGCCTTGGCTGTCATTTTCTGTACAAAACACTCTGCCGATTTTTGCGGGGAAGGGGCACGTCAAATGTATGGCTATTTCTACATGATTTGTAGGTACGTAACGTAGAAATAGCCATGTCAGATAAACGTCAGTTCATACAAAAGCTTGCACAATTGTACAAGGTTTTCGGCAGAGGGGTAAGCTTTTAAAGGCGACTCCAGTTATTAAAAATGCTCTAAGATATCAACGAATAAGCTACGAATTTTGAACTATATAAACGAAATTTTTTTTAGGATTGCCTTGTCATCCAAGCTTAGTTTGGAGCGTCTATCACTGGCAAAGCTAACTTCTTCAACCCCACTCGCCTTACACCCTTAACCCCGTATTGACACAAGATGCAATCTCACTAAAGCCGGAGAAACACTTACGTCCCTTGTGATAGCCTTATTGACCGACGTGTAAGCCGCTCTGATAACGTTTAAAAGAATACCTATTGGGGAAACAATCACCTATTTAACGTCACGAGACGATAAGTTACAACTGTGTGCGTGGTACCATAATATTGCATAGTCATCAAATTTACATTATGTATGATGGAACACTATTAAATCAATATAAAACATTAAATTAGCTTAAAAATAATAATACAAACTATCTCTAAACTAAATAAACTTAAAATAAACCGCCTATAAATAAAAAACGTCCCCCAAGTCACTGCCGATGGGCAGTGTGCCCAGAAGGCTGGCCGCATTGCCACGTTGTATGGCAATACTAACGCGTTGAGCAAAATACAGGCCAGCTCAGGGGACCAGAGTCCCCTGCGGCATCTATAAGGCGCTCCGCTAAGGCCCTGTATATACGGCGCGCGCTTGGCCCCCACGGCCCCAGCGTTTCGACCCCAAACGCCTCATAAATATAACTACTGCCAAGGGTGGCATATTTGCGGCGTTTGAGGTCTTCTGCCATGGACGCGGCATGACCAGCATCTCTGCTGGTGCCCGGAAGGTGGGACGGCGCGAGGGTGTCAACACATGTGGCATCCCAGACTAGAGGCCGTCCCATCTTCCAAGGCACCAACGTCATACCGTCGGGCCTCTTGCCATCGTCCCTAGCCAAACCGACGGGCTCGAGTATGGCCGGGACTTTGACGCTGACAAAGGCCCTTCGGATGACGTCGTTGATGCTGGCGTGTCTGGGTATGCGTCCGGCGGTTCTGCCGCAGGAAAGCCCATGATGTCCAAATTTGTCCACCATGGCACCACAACGGCAGTGATGGGGGACGTTTGTTACAGTCCCTATGCGCAAACAAGTCGCCAGTCTGAAGGTGGTGTTGTCCAATAGGGCCCCTATGGATGGAGAGGGTAGGGCTTGTAGCCACAGACCCGACTCCCACTCCGCAGTGGCAAGAAGACGAGGTCGGTCTGCCGTACTAGTTGACGTATCAACGAGATTATTCCATACTAGACGGCAGAGCGGCTCGTCCCATTGCCTCCGCGAGCAAGGATTGGCAGGCTGGTCCGTGTTGCTGCAGGTTAGTGACCAAACATTCTTGGCCACGGTGCAATGTGCTGCCTCTATGGCCCCGAGAGAGCGAGATAAAATGCCTCCAATCAGGTTTTGAGCACTATGCACCGAGGACAAGAAGGCAGGCAGCGACACACTGGAAATTTTGCGGATACCCAGGCCACAGTGCCGAATAAGCAGAGAGGCCTGGGTCCAGGACCTCTCTTCAAAACGTATGTTGAGAACAGATGACAGGGTATCCTGAATTAAGGAGTCAAGTTTTAAAAGTAGGGTGGGATGCTTCCAAAGGTGACTACAGCGGAGAACATAAGTAAATTTGGGTACGAAAAGGCAATAAATATCGAATGATGGAAAAGGCGGTATGCATATTAATTTTTAGTAGGCGTTCCGAAAAAGAATTGAAATTTTGGATTTTGGCATTGACATATTCGTCGAAAGATTGATCTAAAATAGGGCAACCAAGAAGGTGAAGCTGATTGTCACTAATAATTTTGATTCCGGGGGCTATCATAGCAAAGCTGTCCTCTATAATTTTGCAATCGGAGGAAGGGTTCAAAATAAAGAGTTCGCATTTCGAAAAGTTCAGAGTTAGGCCGATAGATTTTAACTCTGATGTTAGTTTTTTTAAATCGTCTAAAAAGTATCGGCTTCACCTCCAAGGGTTCCGTCGTCCAGGTACCAGATAATTAATTTAGAATTTAGATTTTTTATGATAGAATGGATGTCGAGACTGAAAATGATTGGGCCTAAAGGATCACCCTGCTGACAACCAACGGAGGAGGCCAAAAGGTTTGATTTATATAAAAGTTTCGTAGGTGAGCTGTAACATTGCCATAGGAAATTGTAGGTTTTCGGGATTTTTTCTTTGATTTGGGTCAGCAGGGCGCCTCGGTCCACGAAGTTGAAAGCGTTAGTTACATCCACCTTCAGCAGCACCTCGCCGGCCCGACGCTCCACGTAAGTACGCACGGCGTGGACGGCGGCTTCACAACCGCTTTTGGATCCAAAACCGAGTTGAAAAGGGCTAAATTCTCGGCCTAATTTTTCGAGAATGGCACGGCAGGCTATTTTCGCAGTAAGGCGGCGAAAAGTGCATCCAACAGCGATTGGTCGGATACCGCCGTCTTTTTTTTTGAAGGGCGCATAGGTTTGCGCCGTACAGGATGTCGATAACGTCCTCGGGTACTTTTCCTGTAAGCATAAGGTTAACGAGTGACGTTAACTGTACAAGGACCTCGTCACGCGTTCCATTGCATTCACTACTTAAAACATCCTTTAGGTGTTGCGGTGTGAGACCATCTAGGCCGCCAGCCGATCCATTCGGGAACGACATGACGGCTCCTAGGACGTCTTCTGCTGTAGCCTTAAGCGGAATGTCACTTAATTGGGGAGCGTCGGGCAGGACGGAGCTGGCTGCTGGAGATGGATGCTTATGATTATGAACTTTTTATGAATGGAAGTTTGTCTAAGTTAGCTTGCAAATTTTTACCCGAATGTATATACATACAAACATTGCAAGTTAAACAGCTTGTAAAAAATTCACGCATAGCCTGAATGTGTACTTTTTAAATTTAATCCTTTTCACAATACATTATATTGATAACAATCACACACACCCAAACAACCAAACTGTGGAATGAACTGTCGCCAGTGGTATTTCCGGACCGATACGACCTTCACACCTTCAAAAAAAAGAGCGTACTCCCATCTTAAATGCCGGCAACGCGCTTGCAACCCCTCTGGTGTTGCGGGTGTCCATGGGCGGCGGTAATCGCTTACCATCAGGTGATCCGTCTGCTCGTTTGCCTCCTATATCATAAAAAAAAAATTATAACAAAACAAATAAGGTCAGTTTTAAAATAACCCTTTTTATTTCCAAAATAATAGCCAGGTATAGCGAACCTTTTAGTCATCAGCATTGTTATTTCATTTTATTTTCTCTCCCAAGTAAATTTGAAGTTAAATCTTCAATATTTCCACGCGATCTGCCTCACAAGGGCCCTCGACCGTGCAAACTTGGCAATACCAGTGTAAGCATCCACACACCCTACACTTGGCCCGTCAGCGTTTTCTAATAAGATCTCTGCCCCTCGTTGGCTAAATAGTGCATTTAGCTGATATCCTTTGACACTTGCCTTTTGACTTTCATAGTTCTTACCCCATCGGTATAAAGTTCTATTTTGCGTAGTTTCTGTAATCTTAGGCGATCTTCGGATGTTCTTGTGAGGTAATTGGTGTCAAGTAAAGTAGCTTTTTATGATGTCCGATATGAGGATTAGGGGGTAATAGGTGGATCAATTGAGTGATAAGAAAATCGGTTTGGCGCCTTTTTATAGTGTATTTTATAGGACCCTATAGGCTACATATTCTTAATTTTATATGTAGGTATGAGTTCTAGTTGCTGTTGTTGATTGATTATTTATTATATTAAAGTAAAACCTCATTGACTATTTGGAGTTCTGTTAAATTTTGTATTAGAATTTAGTACACTTATGTCCCATTAAACTCAAAATAAACCAACTTGTTTGCTATGTTACTGTAAACTTTAAATTTTGTAGTACATAGTGAGTATGAAACTGTACGAAATTGAATAAGTATTAGGCACGGTTCAAAAGAAATATTTTTAAGTTATAGCATTTCCTTTTCCTATTGATGCTGGCTCGGTCAAAACAGACAGAAGCTAGCACAATTTTCAAATTAACCGCCCAAATAAAGGGGTCTTAAACCCCAAAGCCGTGCAATTTTACAATTTCGCCATACATCCATCAATAACAATAGTGTATGGCAAATTGCGCGTTTTTGCCGCAGCCCCGCTAATAATGGTCTAATGATAGGTTTGACACCCCTGGCGAAGTATTCCGATTGGACGCAAGAGCGCAGGCGAATTAAGTCCACATTTTGTTTTAATACCACGTCGGTGGCAAACAAGCATCCGGCCCGCCTGATGGTAAGCTGTCAACCTAGTTATAAGGTTACTAGCTTCTGCTCTCGACTTCGTCTGAGTGGATTGATAAAAACTATTCTTTGTCCATCCTCGGGCCTCAAACAATCTCTATGTACCAAATTGTAACTATTTACAACTAACAGAGAATTTATAACATTAATAGGGACAACGTGACCTCGAGATCCGTATCACCCAAAAATACATTGACTGTGAAGATGTGTAGTATTTGTAAAAAAAATCACAGGTAACTGAATTATCAATTGCTAAATTTTGACAGAGTTACCGCATCCGTACAGCGACACCTAATAAACTAGCTGTCCAAAGAAAGCACGAATTTTTATATTACACATTTTTACAACCAATGAATCTTTGGTAACAATTACACATTTATAATATTTAAAACTTTCGCGTTATGAACACATATTAACTCACATTTATAGACGTTACTACGTAGCCACGACCAGCACGACCAGTGAAACCTGTGTCGAAACGTCGGTAAATAAAGGTAATAAAATAAATTCGTCTCCCATGATGATGGGATTGTGGATCATGGGAGACGATGGGCATTGAAGTCGGTGGCAAGAGGTTATCAAACCTGCGCTTTGCTGACGACATAGTCCTCTTCTCCCATACGTCATCACATCTGCAACAAATGCTGCAAGACCTCAGCACGGCGAGCCTTGAGGTTGGACTTACAATGAATAGAGCGAAAACTCAGTTGATGACCAATCAAGCTAAACATAGCATTGTGGTGGATGGGCAGGATATACAATATGTCGACGAGTACGTTTACTTGGGCCAGATAGCATCCTTCGAGAACAGGCGGTCTATAGAAATCGATAGACGTATCGAGAACGCCTGGAAGAGCTTCTGGTCCATGAAAGCGCTAATGAAGGGCGACCTTCCCTTGTGTCTTAAGCGCAAACTCCTTGACATGTGCATCCTACCCATCCTAACCTACGGTGCACAAACTTGGTCATTAACTGAGGCTCTAAAATCGAAACTCAAGGTTTGCCAGCGTGCGATGGAGCGTAGTATATTAGGTGTTCGCAGAACTGATCGGATCAGAAACACGGAACTACGCTCCAGAACTAGAGTTGTAGATGTAGGCGTCAAGACCGCTAAGCTTAAGTGGGACTGGGCTGGACATGTCTGCCGCATGCACCCAGAAAGGTGGGCCAAAATGGTTACTGAGTGGGACCCACGGAACACAATAGACGGTGCAGGCCGGAGTTTAGGCAGACCGAAAAGGAGATGGCGGGACGACTTGGACGCATTCTACCCCAAATGGTGGGAAAATGCCGATGACAGGGTCGAGTGGAAAAAACGAGGGGAGGCCTTTGCCCAGCAGTGGGACACCAAAGTAGGCTAGGGAAAAAAAAAAAAAAAAAAAAAATCGCGATAGACCGTTAATATGAACTACATATTTGTTATTAGGTACATATAAACTTGCCAAGTCAAATGTAATTTCGATTTGTCAAAATGAAGATTCAAAATACAATGGAAAGGGAGACTTTTTTGACCTCTGGGATATACGATCTACTCGCGCGCTCTTAGCAAACGATTGGAATACCAATCTTGACCCGACGCAGTTCTAAAAAGGTCGTAAGACGGAGGAATTAAGTTAGAAATCTGACCTTTTTAGTGTCAATAGCAACCGGGTTGCTAATTGTAGGAGTCACTGTGGCTTGGTCAGCTAAAATAGGGCTCGAAAAATATAGTTACTGTAATCGGAGCGGTAAATACTGGTATGTTTCAGTTTAAACTAACGATATTTAACTAGTTTAAAATGCCATATTTTTTGCCTGGTCTAATTTTTGTTATTTGCAGCTTATATTCTCAATAATTCATATACCTTACCTTATTACTTACATGGTATTCCCGTTACGGATATAAAATATAAAGTTTTAAGATCACAAAAAAAACGGACAAGTGTGAGTCGGACTCGTCCACCGAGGATTCCGTACTTTTTAGTATTTATTGTTATAGCGGCAACATAAATAGCTATATCATCTGTGAAAATTTCAACTGTCTAGCTATCACGGTTCATGAGATACAGCCTGGTGACAGACAGACAGTCTTAGTAATAGGGTCCCGTTTTACCCTTTGGTTACGGAACCCTAAAAATGACCTGGTTTACGTCCAAAAATTCACTTTACACCGGAAAAAAAGCAAAGTTGTTATAAGAAATTCATAAAGTTAAAAACAGCCCTTATTACTACGACAAAGGAAAAAGAAAAACTGATGTGTTTAGTGTGTGGATAATTAGAGAAAATGTGTAGTGACCCCCGTGTTGACAAAAGCGGGACAAATCGTCGACAAACGACAGAGATACGGGAAAATGGCAGCTTGTAACAGAGAAGGTAATCCACTTATTGTTTAGTTACCCGAGTGAAACTACTTGTGACATTCGAATTTATATATATGTACTTTTCTTCACCAATAAGGTGAAACAATTTATATACATACATATTATATTTATGAATTCGACTGTCATAGGAGCTTTACGCTTTTCTTAAAAAAAAACCCTTAAGTAAGACTTCATTTATGTAGAATATGTAGATAAACCAACTTGTGTATTTATTTGTAAATATTTTGACACAGTCTTATCAGTCACGATCACTGATAACGACTAATTGCTATCGCTTGTTATCAGGCCGAGTTATGGCAAAGTGCCGGTTAAACTAACACCTTACCTGTTATTATTTTAATTACCCATGACTAACGCGTTGATGTTTGGCCTGTTTTAATAAACAAATGGAGCCTTACGACTAATACAAGTGTTGGTATTTTTGGAAAACGCTCATTCACAATAATTACAAGCCGAGGTTTGAACCCACAACCTCCAACTTAAAAGTCCCACACTTTACCGCTAGGCTACCATGCCACAAATAACATCATGGCAGCTGAAACTAAAATTTCGAACTGATTGATCGCTCAACTCAAAATTAACCTCTTCTCTGCAATTTCTCCCATAAATATTAAAGCACATCAATTGACACGCTGATTTATAATTTGACAGCAAATGTCAAAGGCTTGGGAAAGTGAAAGCGTTCTTGTTTACGTAAAACGCGAAAAGTTAATGGAAACTTTACATTAAGTTGTAAACTTGTTGAAATACATTCTTGAAACCGATGGAATAAACTAAGAGTAGGTATATATTTGGAAAAAGAATGAATACCTAGAAGAAAAGAAGTAATACCTATGCTCGATTCACTATAATGATCAATCTAAGCTCATAACACCTAATGAACGAAATAGTTAATTGATTTTGATTACAGACATAACATATATTATTTCTTAGGTAGGTACCAAATCTATGTTAGTTGTTAAAACTATGGAATATTACGAAATGATTTGGAAGTTACCTACGAGAAGGATTTTCGCGCCACACTGACATAATGTTCTAATTTCTTAGCTACCTAATCTATGTGCTAGGTACCTAGCTAGTTGTTAAAAGTTAGGTGAAGGATTTTCGCGCCACTCTGTGAATTAGGGTAAAGACATAATATCCTAATTTCGTAACTACCAAATCTATGTATAAGTAGGTAGCTGTTAAAACTATTGAACAGCACGAAATGATTTCGAAGTTAGGTGAAGGATTTTCGCGCCACTCCGTGAATTTGGTTAAAGACAGGTGTTTACGCAGCGGAGGTGTGCCCAGAAGCTTTTTATACTTTCAGACGTATAATTTTTAAATAAATTAATGTATTTTAAACGTATACTATTAATTTAAATAATAAAGATAAATAGCAAAGGCCTTCGGTATTGCAGCTGATGATATAAGCGAAATAGACCTCGAAAATACCTTAGCATTTAGACCTACTGAATATCTTCACCCTTCAAATAAGTTTTGGATGCGTGGATGGTCTAAAATCTTTAGAAAGTACATCTTCATAATACTTAGACCAGACAAGGATCTAAAAATTCTATATATCGATTCAACACTCGTATAGAATTGGTTAATTTCTACACTTGTATACATATCTACAGTTCGCGTTCAAAAGTATATGTCGGGGCGTGACTCCAGAAGGACGTATTGCAGCGTGACAGTTCATAGTTTTAGACGCCTGTATACAATTGATTAGCAATGTTTGGCTACTAGCAATGTTTGCTGTTTGGAAGTTGTAACGAAATTCATAATGTAGAGAGTAACGCCATCTATTGGCGTGTTGTTGAACTAAGATGACAGGTAGAAGGCTTTGGAACGTCAAGAGGTTTCTCTTGGGTGAAGGTAGGCACGAATTGGCACTTTTGTCGTTATGTTGGTAGACTGGTCAAACAGGTTGACCAACTTGACGTTGAGGCGGGAGGACTGGAGCAGCGAGGCTCCGCCGCTGGTGAGCAGTCTTGATCGGGCCGCGCTAGAGATCGGAGGTACTCGTTAGCCAACCTCGTGCCTAACTCGCCACGTTCCTGAAGGCTTATACCTGAAGGATTATTCTGAAAGCTTATAGAATTCAACGTTCTTTATCCATTTAGCTAAGTGTTTTATTCCAAGTGTTATTTTGATTTCTTATGTTTCATTAGAAGCTTACTTTTGTGAAATAAAGAAAGGATGTGTTGTTTTGAAAGGATGTGATCTTTTATTTTACAACAAATCAGTTAGCATCGCATGCTAATTTAGCTGTGAAGTAATACATTGAGGTACTATGCCAACTGCCGTCGCCCGTGCCTCCGTCATATATTTCATAAGTCTAATTATTCTACATGTAGAGACATAATACCTCGTTTTGTAAAGCTGTTGTAGAATGGTAGGGTTTTTCTTACATTTATCTTGAGCTTTATTTCGTGCATAGTGTGAAATAATTTATTTAAAATACAGGCAACATGCCTATTTTCCCTTTTCAGCATAATTATTTCCAGTACAATTTTTAATCGAGTCGCAGCCTCTAAAATACCTCCAAAGTTGTCTCGCGTCAAATAGAATAACTTGGCACAGAACTGAAAACTCGATTAGTCTCCATCTCGAGCGATTGCCTGTACATATTGTACGGACGTGTACGTACATGTACGAAACGCTGTAAACTTTAATTAGGTTAGGATATTGGGAGTTGGATTGTTTAAAACGGAATTTCATAACTATATGCAAAATTGGGTTGGCTTAGACGATTATTATACAGGTGAAATTTCTATCGTAAATGAAATATTGAATCCTACATCCATAATAAACTTACAATTACTACCATTGGCTCAGGAAACTTAACTGGAAAATGTAGTTTTATATGTGTAAAATATAATTACTTAATCCAAATTTGAATAGTATTGCCATCATACTTAATATAAAATTACCATACGTTAAAAAATAAAAGACCAATTTGATATCCAAATATATAACCCAAATGATATAAAAAATAAGCATTATAAAAAATAACTTTAAGGTATAAGGTAATAGGACTTACTTCAAGATTAAGACAAGAAATAATATAATTATATGATAGGTATTGATGAAATGTACAAAAAAATATAAGTAAATATAATCATCAAAGAAAGGTATATTTATTTCCTGCATTCGATGTATCCTCTTCAACTATTTCTTCAACTACACATCCACCCGAAGCAAACCTAAACGTCAACCCACCAAAATCCAATATGTCGACCAAAAAACGAACCGGAAGGGATATGTAAAGGAGGTTTTTGGGCCGGAAGCGGGCGGGCCATACGAGTACGTCCGCCGGAAGCCGGCCAGAGGTCAGGGCGGCTATCGCGGGTTCTGTCCCGCCTTTGACCACTATTACAACCTATTTTACGAAACAGCCTAACTGTATAACCCTAAAACCGCAATTAAGATCTTTTGAGTACGGACATTCAAACCACGTCTTTGACAAAGATTGTAAAAAGACGTATGTGGATAGAATAAATGTTGTACATAAGTCCTTTCAGAAAAGAGTGGGTAGGATTGGTTTAGGCTGATTTATGACTTGGCAATTGTTTTATTCCGTTTTAGTTTGGGGTCATTGAAGGAATTTGTGTCTGAAAAACGATTCTTGACAAAATTATACAATAAAGAGACGGCGCATTCATTTCCCATGGTACCTTTTGCCGTGAAACGTCACATATCTTTACTATTTCATATCTAGTGAATCTCTAATTCATTTCCCAAATCGCGCCGAATAATGTGTGTTTGACATGTAAAATTAACAAGCACACAGCAGATGAAAAATTGCAGAAAAAACATTATCATGTCCGATAATAATGTTACGTTAAAATGACCTACCTATATGTATTAATATAACAACTTCGTATTAAATGTGTATCTCGTTCGGAACTTTTTTAGTATGTACTAAAATAGTGATTACAAACTGGCTTTTGATCTCTGTAGTTGTGCAGTTGTTCCTTCATATTAATACATTTAGTCTGAAATAGACATTTTGAATTGAATTAAATATCTCTTTCACCAGAGACACGGAGTTGTTATTTATCTGCTTGTCAGGCAATGTAAACAAATTGTGTCAGTATATTATGGCGGTAGCATAAACTGCAAATAGGCGGTCATTAATGTACATGTGTGTTAATGTGTCTGTTCTCGACAGCGTATCAAACGTAGTGTCCCATTCTGTCCCGTCCCGATTAAATCTAGATATAGGCCATTCATATTTAATGTCGCCTCGGTCGTGAGTGTGTCAAAAAATATCACAAAAATCGCTATTTTTAAGACACAGATTCTTCCCGTGCCTGTTCCCGACAGCGTATCAAACGTAGTGTCCC
Source organism: Cydia splendana (assembly GCF_910591565.1). NCBI lineage: Eukaryota > Metazoa > Arthropoda > Insecta > Lepidoptera > Tortricidae > Cydia > Cydia splendana. The sequence continues at coordinate 602,249 of NC_085968.1, forward strand.
GTTCCGTCCCGTCCCGATTAAATCTATAGCACATTAATATTCGCGGCACGCGTCGGTACGCAAACGAGATCTTTTTATCGAGCGGGGACAGCCCGGTCCCGGTCGATACACGAGAGGGTACGATTGTTTTCTATTCGGATGTGAAGTTGCGGAAATTAGAAGAAACTTATAATCCGTGACTTGTAAGAGTAGGTAAAATTTCGTAGAAAATGTAGAGCATATTTTCTAAACTTAAAACTATTGGCCCTTCCAATACTTATATAAGTTTACAAAGAAATATTCTATATTTTTTTCTTAAAGAATTAAAGATTATCTTATTCTGGATTGCCTTTAAATACCTATTAGATCATAAATTCAAACATCGGTGGCTCGTGGCACTTAGATAGCATTTGAAGTTTCTGACAGACTATATGTATATTGTACCTAACACCTATATCAAAATACAAACGGCGCATATTTTTATTCGAATGTAGGTAATATTATTTTCTTATGCAGCACATGCGAGGAGGAATCGAGTTACATTTCTGTTTCAGCTACCTACTTCTGCATTCAATTTCAATACTGTATGTCACTCTGTTTTGCAGTCAAGGTTAAAAGTTTTATGCTGATCTATTTTACATAAAATACATAGGTAGGTAAGATTTTTTAAATGATAGGAGGCAAACGAGTAGACGAGTCGACTGATGGTAAGCGATTACCGTCGCACACACCTGCAAAGTACGATAACGTTATTGGATGGTTACGATTACGATTATAAGAAATATTTTATTAACACATTCGCTGCGTTACGGGATAATACAGTAAAATTATACATTTTGCGTTTGCGTTAAATCCGGTAGTTCCGAGTTTTTGCAGACTTGTTTATGATGTTGGCCCAATGAATAATCCAAGTTTGTGACCTCGAGCGCCGAACGCAACTTTGTCAAAAATCGAATAAACCGCAATTTTTTTTAGATTTGGGCGATTATAACCCTAAAGTACTAGTTTTTGATAGTAACTTCCTAGGGCGTCTTTAAAGTAGACTAAATTTGCTACAATAAGACACTAGAATAGTCTCTGTACATCTAATATTTTCCGAGATAAAGCCTTTCAAAATGTATAATTTTTTCGAACTTGTATTCGTAGGCTAAGTAAGTGCAGTGAGTATACACTTTTGTCTCAGGCGATGCCGGTTGGCACAATTTCATTGTTTCTAAGGTCAATCAAAGCTGATTTGGTCCGGTAGCCACAAGATAGTCCCCCCCCCCCCCCCCCCCCAAACAGGGTTGACAAAGTTGCGTTCGGCGCTCGAAGTCACAAACTTGGATTATTCATTAGGCCAACATCATAAACAAGTCTGCAAAAATCAGAACTACCGGATTTGACGCAAAAGAGCCAGGTTACAAAATTCGACAAAGTTACTGGATTAGGAAGCATTTGGCCGTATTTGACTTTCCGCCGGTACGGCAGCTATCTGCGCTTGTCTTACCCCCGGTACGGTGGTGATTTTTCTATGTTCCCGTGTGAGTAAGAGAAGGATGAGTATACTCCCGATATTCTTACTTCAAGTATATTCTATTTCAAAAGAAAAAATGTTCGGGAAGTATTTTTGCGTAACGCACTGAAAGGTATTATTTTTCTCTGGCGCGGGTCGGGTACTATTTGTCTGTACTCCATCACCCCGTACCGCACCGAAAGGTGGGTACGCAGCGCTCAGATTGGTCATAGTGCTGCGCATTGTTCACGCTTCCGCGTCGATACGACATTTTATTAATGCGACAATTCAAGACTATGACATCTATATTGAAAATTACCTACCCTAAAAGTCCGACACCTGTTTATAATTTACTTTTATTCATATATATGGTACAAAAACATGCCCAAAAACAACTTAAAATTACAATTTTAAACTAAATACAAAACTATTCTAAAATAAAACTAAACTAAACTGTTTATAATTATATCAGGATGAATAGTATTCGTTTTGATTACGTACAGACACGATGACGATGATAAATATTTTGTCGATGATAAAAGTCGTTATCGATTTTTTTTGTATCCCATCACTAGTGTTATATACGGCCTGTGCGGCAAGGGAAGTATATTCCCGTAAAATTAAGGGTTTTGAAAAACGCCTATATCTTTTTTAATTTTATATAGATCCGCGGGCGACGGCAGCTGTATATACACAAAGATATAGTCTATTGATCAGAATTACTTTTATTTCAAATCGATTACTTTCCAGGTCTGTAGGGACCTTTAAAGTCAGGACATGGTACGGGAAAATGTAGGTCGTGCCGCAAATCTGGCTTTCTCAATACGGGAAGTATATGACTCGTATAGCACTGGCAGTAAGTTTGGGTTTTGCGCTGCCGCACCGAATGTGTTAAAAAGTTACGAACTAGACATATTTGATACTATAAATGCATACACGGTTACATAAAGTACTTGAATTTCTACATAATATATTAATCTAAACGAAAATACCACAAATCAGCTTATTTAAATCTACACTTTTGGCTGGTAATTCTCAAAACTTTCCTACGAATATCAGAGGTACATCAGGGTCACATCCACGTCACATCTATAAAGCGATGGTAGTAATGTTACTCCGTTTCTGCCGCAAATGTGAGAATCGATGTTGCTGTGCCGATTTTTGATATATACAGCAGAAATTCGGTCGGCAGCAATACTGCAGTAACTTAACAACTGGCAGCTGTGCTGCAATGCTATAATAGTCTGAATCCGAACTGTACATTTGGGATACAATTATTGTCAATGTTGCTCTTATCTTATAGCCCGAAAAATCACATCTATGATCACCAGTGATACGCACGGACGGTGCCACACCGCGGGTTTCCGAGTAAACATCCTATTCAAAAACTCTTAAAGATATATTTATAACAACACTCAATAGAATTACTTTTTCGAACAAGATCGCTGCATTTGAGTCATCTCATCTCCATTCATGTCCATATTAAGATTTTTGTTCGAAATCCCGCGGTGTGGCATCACTGATGATCACCGACGCTTACAACCCGCCCTTTCTTTCAAGTCTTCAATTTGCATGTCCATCACATCAATAAACAATCCACACTTCACAGCACAAAAATCCGCACCATCCCTCGCTTCCCAGCTTAGCCGGATATTTGAATATTTGTAGCTGCAATATTAATGCGCCGGCCCTTGTTGTTGTTGCATTTGCATTGTGGATCACGCGTTACTGAACGCAACGCGAAAACAAATATAGATAAACAAGGGTTGAATAGCAGTAGTAGAGTTCGTGTGGCTATTAAAACGATTGTAGTGGATTATACTTCCGTCACATAGCTTGCAGAGACCCTGATAACTTGGAGAGACTTGTAGTGATGGGAAAGGTGGACGGCAGACGGCCTAGAGGACCAAGTTCAACGAGGTGGTGTGACCAAATATCCGCCCAGACCGCCCATATCCAACCGACAGGGAGAAGTGGAGAGCTGCCATAGGAAAAATTAGCTAGCGGAGTCACGATCCTCAGCAGTGAGGGACCTACTTAGAAGAAATGGATTATACGACAAGTTTTTCAGAGTTTCGTGGACTACAAGGGATCTTCTTCTTCTTATGGTGCTGTCTCCTGTCGGAGGTTGGCTATCATTAGGGCTATTTTCTATTTTGACGCTGCAGCTCGAAACAGCGATCTGGTGCTCATCTTGAACCAGCACCTGAGGTTTTTGAGCCACGAGGTACGTCTTCTTCCACATTTTTGTTTGCCTTGGATTTTCCCCTGTATTACCAGCTGGAGGAGGTGGTATTTGTCATTTCGTAATACATGACCAAAGCACACAGTTGCATTTGCAGTTTCCGAATCTTTATACTATCCAACGTCTGTCCTCTATATGTCTATACCGTGTTGTTACCTACTTTGGCCATATCGCACGAAGAGGGGCCAACAATTTAGAAAGACTAGTGGTGACGGGAAAGGTCGAGGGTAAAAGACCTAGAGGGCGAAGTCCAAAGAGATGGTCGGACCAGATCTCCGAACAGCTGGAGCTACCTGTTACCACCGCCCTCCATCAAGCCACAGACCGAAACAGTTGGAGGCAATTTATAAAGCGCAAGTGGAGTCACGATCCTCAGCAATGGGGGAGCGATTAAGAAGAAGATAGTATCCAAAATGTCTCTTTTCTTTTGCACTCTCTGCAGCACGCTGTCCAACCAAAAAGGGATAAAGAAGGAGTTACTGAAAGGTCATAGAGCTCGACATTGTAAGGTTAATAGAGCTAGACCAAGACAAGTCTGCAACGATTTTGAAAGCACACGCGGTACAAGTGTTATTTTAAACGTCAAACTTCTATGAAATTATGACGTATAAATAACACTTGCACTGCGTGTGCTATCAAAATCGTTGGAGACTTACTTGGTCTAACTGTAGTCTTTATTGCATCGCAAACGGAAACACATTCAACACGCACCATAAAAGTTATGGTAAATAGGTAAATGGGTCAAAACGTATGGAAATACTGGTGTTATCATGTAGATAATACGAATGTTAACGAGCTGGGTATAAGCGTTCGGAAAATAAATTTGGCTTTAAAGTTTATTACCTTTATAATGTCTACAGGAAAGACGCATAAGCTTAACTCACATAAAAAAATATCTGACCCAAAGCTAATTAAGAAATGAATAAATCTAAAATGCAACCAACTGAAAACTGCTTTAAAACAAACCTTAGAAATGGTATTTTTATTCTACGATAACAAGAAAATAAAACTTTCAAACCTTTCAAAAAATACAACCTCAATAGCATTCGGATAAAAAACAAAACACAATCTAAATTCCAAATTTCAAACCTCGAATTAGCGTAGACAAGACAGTGATGATCGGCCTACGTTTGCGGCCAGTATCGATTTTCCACCCCCGCTGTTGACAAAGGCAGGTTCTTACTCCAAATGAGATGCACCCTAAAGAATATTATGGACAGACATCGTTTCACTATCGGTACCGCTGCGTATACCAATACCCACATCCAAGCCGACGTAAAAGACTATATTTCAAAGGTAGGAAAAGCCCTTTTGGGGATGGATAAGGTCCGTAGCGTAGATATCCTCATATCGTCAGTTTATTGATCTTTTAACCAAGCCGACTCAACAAGGATTTACTTGATTCGCTCGTTTTATTAAACGCTGTTGTTATGATTTGGGAAAGTTTTGGTAAATATCGGAACTATAAGTTTATTTATTTATTTATTAAATCTTTATTGTACAAACGTACAAAAGGCGGACTTAATGCTACAAGACATTCTCTACCGTATGTCCTGTGATCTCAATTTTTCTGTTACTTCATGTCCATAGTTTGCCTCGCTTAGCTACTGAAAAAATGTTGTGCAACCAGAATTTACTGCAGTTTTGAAAGGGTTATTCTTTTTAATCATCGTGAATAGGTACAGAGCGGTTTACTGTAGCGACCAATTAATATTTAATTATGTATTTTATTTTATTGCTTTTTTGCCTTACATTGTTTTTAGGGTTCCGTACCCAAAAGGTAAAAACGGAACCCTATTACTAAGACTTCACTGCCTGTCTGTCACCAGGCTGTACCTAACTCATGAACCGTGATAGCTATAGACAGTTGAAATAATCACAGGTTATATATTTCTGTTGTCGCTAGAACAATAAATACTAAAAAGTACGTAACCCTCGGTGGGCGAGTCCGACTCGCACTTGTCCGGTTTTTCTATTACGTATCCTAGTCTCTGGTGCTTTACTTACTTGACCACGTCTTACATGCCGTTGCATGAGTTAACAAAATAAAGAAATTGGATCATTAATTTGTCATCATTAGCTCGGTCAGCAAAGAGTGACGTTTAATACAGACGGTTAAGGATTAGTTGCGCGCCGGCGCGTGCGGCGTCTACCTACCTATATAAATTGTTTTTAGAGTTCCGCAGACATCAATGCATGCAATTGAAAAACCCTTGTGCCTAAGTATTTCACTAAATTTTGACAGCTATCTCAGGACTATCGGGAAGATTTGGACTAAAATGATTAATGTTTACTGTTCAAGTTGTTTAATACGATGTTGCCAGGCAGAGCGATGGCAGGTGGACCAAAATGTTCGGAATGGTGGCCGCTTTCAAAGGAGCGCTTGGTGTCGTATCCGATGGCTCGATGGGTGGACCATATTCGGAAGATAACGGCTCACTTCTGGATGAGATTAGCTCAGGACCGGGATCAGTAGTGTACTCGAAGAGTGGCCTATGGGCAGCAGTGGGCGAAATAAGGCTGAAATGATGAATGCGAGATACGAGTACAATTGCAGCTCGTATACTTATAAGTACTACAAAAAAATCCTTATTGTGATTCGCCCGATTTTAGAATATTTTCAATGAGTTACAATAACGGTACACACATCTACATAAGAGCAATTTTATAAAAAAACTGGTGAATTCATAAAAATGAGCATAAATTTAGAGTGAAAACCAAATTGAATACCCATAGGTTACCTACATAATAAATCCAAGTACTTACATACAGAACCATTATCCGAAACATATCAATTTCCATACCTCATTAACAACAATGAGGAATGCAACAAAGATAATTACATTTAACTCCACTAAGAACACGGCACAATATTAATTCTAACCATACAAACAAACAAAAAATACAAAATACTACTATAAGCAATTTTCAACCTTCGCCCCTTGACGATAAAGTTGAATTTGAAGTTTCAAGTTGGAGATAAAACTATAAATAATTTTGACAGGTCGGTTAGTTTGTTTACGCATCGTTTGTAGTAATGGGAAATTAGATCGAGTTTTTTATATTACCGTCTCGTCTCGGTCTATCACTGTTGTTTTATTATTTGAATAATACATCTTTTCAAAAATGACCGCTAAAATACATACATGCGTCTATCCGGAACGCGAAAAATAGTAGTGCCAAATTCGGTGCATAAAGTTGAAAAAAGGAATTTGGTTGCAAGCCATCATGTGGAAACGAGGAAGAAGATGATGAATAGGTACATCTGGATATATTGCCGAAGACAAGGAAGACCTAAAGTTCATGGTCCGGTGGCTTTGAAATAACAGCCAGGAAAATGGAGTAGGGAGTAGGGAGAGAAGTCAAAGGATGTCCAAAAAAGAAAGGAATAGATTCTAAAGTACTTATGTAAGAGACACTGGAAAAGTGAAATATCATTTTAAGTAAGACAATTTTCCAGTCTGTTGAAGTCCCAGTTATCTAAGTTTTACTGTATATATTATGTAGTATTGGCGGCGTGCATCTCAAGATGAATATATTTAATGGACGAAAGTGACTTTTATCCCTTGTCTTAGCATTTATCACAGTTTACATCAGTCGGGGTCTGCTAACTTTTTACAATTTGACAATGGCATCAAAATGTGACAAAATTTTGCACAGCACAGACGGCCACGTAACATCATAATAAGCCCAAAATTCGTGCAGATTATATCGACCGCGATCGCTACTTAATCCAAAGCCACGCAAAAAATCCATACCGAGGACGCGTCCCGAATCCAAAGCAGACACCCGCCTGCTTTATTACGTCAATATGTAAATTTTGTACTGCGTCACTACCCTTATAAATACCCTGTTTGAATTGAAAATTTAGTTGAACGCGAGAGTAAAACGTTCAGTGCGGCTACGTCTTTCAGACAATTCGCTGCTTTTCTACTGCGAATCGCGAAAAAGTGATGAAAAGTCGGTTAAAAACTTATAAAACTCGCAGCGGACGAAATAGACATCGCACAAAACGGGTAATTTTCAAAATGGAATCAGTTCTGTTAACCACGTCTTTCAGCCAATCTGCTTTTCCACTAAAGGCGAATAAAGTGTTTCGAAAGCGGATAAAAACATTTCCGCAAAATGAAATGTTTCTCTTTGTTTTAAAAAATGGAATGACAAAGCTGTAAAAACGCTCAAGCTAATAAAATAATTAAGGAACAAGCAAAAATGTCATTGAAAACAAACGATGACTTTTCAAAAATGGAACGCAACGAAACAAATGAACTGTTTTTAGAAATGGAAGGAGTAGGTTGTTACGGTGGCGTGTTTTAAATACGGCGGACGAGTGAGGAGTGGCGTGCCACGTGGCCGATCTGTCAAACGGAAAGGGACGCACATAGCTCGCGTGCTGCCATTTTGTAAGTAAACAAAGTTAAAACATTTTTTATTTGTTTTTTATATCTTTGTATATTTATTAGACGTATTTTTAATTGCTTGTGGTTATTTTGAAACTTTGTTACGACTTTACTTCGTACGGTGTATGTATGTTTCGTGGTTTAAGTGACTTTTTAAGTGGGTTTAAAATAAAACAACCTTACCTACTAGACAAAGGTTGTTACTTGTTGTTTTAACAAATTTAGCTTATTAGGCTTGTGATCCCTGACATCTAAAGAAAAATCGCAATTTCACTTTATTTACTTTTCTCGCCATATTGGCACTCTCCTTACCCAACTTAATCAAGTTTTAATAAAGACATTTTAATAGTCAGCCAGGAATTTCATAGAGAATGACCTCACAAGGACGGCGCGTGGAATGTTCTACATTGTGTACCAGGCCAATTCCAGTTTTAGTTATTCGATCTGTTTCCGATATGTCAGTGTCACAAGTGACGTTTTTGGTTGAAGCAATGTCACTTTTGTCACTGAAATATCAATATCATATCGGAAACAGATCGAATAACTAAGACTTGAATTGGCCCGTACATATACGTGTGCGTCCCATTTTACGCAGATCTATTTTTCTACATATATAAATTTAATTGTAAAGCTTGACGTTATGAAGCGTTATTAATTAAACGTTGTTATAAACTGTCATCTGAAATAAAAGTTATTAAGTACAAAAAGTATGTTCCATAACTTACATATAGGTATGCATGTTATACATATTATTTAAATTTAATCGTTCAATATAATATGAACCTAAATTTTGCCTCAAATTGTTAGTTGGGATGTAGGTTCAACACTATTCATAGGATTTCATGCGTTATAGTCCAACAACAATTGCATGTATATCTTAGGGATATACTTATTTTCAAATATGGAGAATAATGGTCATATATGCTGTCTATCGGCTCGATTCGGAAAATGAATTAGATTTCTACTAGACTTCAACAAGTTACGATACGGATAATTTAAAGATATTTGTAAGATAGATATGTCACATTTGACGTTTCCGCGATTCTGGAGGTCCTCTTGAACGATTTCGACAAGTTATGACTTAGATATCCAAGTCACATCTAGTCGATATCTAATGTATATCTAGTTGATCTCTAAATCGTTTCAAGATCTTGTGATTATCTCGAAATCCGAATAGGCCTGTATTTTAATAAATAAGTCAAAATAACAAAAGAATCATACTTCTATTGGAATACACGTTTTACGAATTGATCATGCATAGGTACTAGTACTATCTCTATCTACTATTTGCATCGCATAGTTCGTGTTTTTAGCCCATAGTATGCTACCTCTCTTGTGAGACTGCACTTTTTGTATTATAATTAATAAAGTCATACATTTAAATACTTTTGAAGTCCCTTTCACTCTTTTGAAGGTTTTCATTTAGTATTTTCAATTTCTAGTCATTTAACCCCACCAATTTTATACATGACTATGTAACCCATTGAACTCCATTTGTGGATCAATCTGTTTCTTAAACCGAAGAACCAAGCAACTCAGCAAATTTTTCCTTCATCACTACACCCAGTAAATAACCCTTAATTAATAAACCCGCTAACGGCCATGGCGAATGCGAACGGGTTGAACCCTTCGGATTAAATACCTACAGATAGATATTAACTAGTCGGCACTGGGGGGAATTAAACTGAAAGCGGGTGAGTTATTTTTCATTGGGTATCAAATCTTGCTGAGTGAGTCGTTTAAATTAAATAGGCGAGTACATTAAGCATTGGCTGGCATTGAGTATCGCTTAGGTACCTCGAAATATTGGTACAAAAATAGAAAAGAGTAGATTTTTGGCCCGACAATACATTAAACAACTTGGTTATATTAACATAGACGTAATACTATCACGTATCTACTAGACGTATTACGTATATCGTATGACGTATTACGTATTACGTCTAGTAGTTGTTTATAAACAACTTGGTTTTATAGACGTAATTAAAGCATGAAACGTCTAGGTAAGCGACACTGTGGTGAAATGAAGTGCTCCACATGCTCCAATAGTATTATTTAAAATTTACAGTACCTATAGGTACGTTTCGGTCAGCGAAATTAATTCATATCATTCATCATCATTGTCCAAACGTCCAAGTATGATTTTCTAAAAAAATATATTTCTGTTTCGATATTAATGTAATATACTAGCGCATGGCTTTCAGATTTAGGTTTGTATATTGTATTTAGATTTTGCTATTTTGTAAATAAATTCAAATGATTTTGTAAATACATCGGCATCCACATATTGAGGTACATTATAAAATACTCTAAGATTAACGATAGGTACAAATTAATTCAAATAAGACTGATGACAATTTGTGACGTAAAATTTGTGCCAGTGTGTTGGCGCGAGAATATTATAGTTCTGTTTTAATTAATACTAAAATATTACTTTGCTTTGCTAATCCGCGAAAAGATAACGTGCTAGTCAATCAGTGCTAACCCGTTATAGTTCTGTTTTAATTTCTATTAATAGGCATTTTTCCCAAGCCAAGTACTACTCATACTACACTCGTAGGTAAGAGAAACTTAATAATCGAAAACCTATTGAGAAATTCCCAAATCTAGCCATCTTGCACCCAAGTGCCCTCTAACACCATGTGTCCTTTAACGAGCCTACGGCCTCCTGCACCCTTAGCCTCCGGCCACGATTACCATAACAAGCCCCTATTACACCACCATATCGCAACCACCCTAACTTTACCACTTGCTAAATTATACGAGAACCCTATTAACGGGTTTTAGGCGCCGTTTTCGTTTGGCATTGGTTTTTGCAACGGTTAACTAATTTTGTAATTTGAGATATCGCATTGCTGTTATTAAAATATGTGTAAGCCTGTATTTTTAAATGGATAAGGGTGATTTTAGAATGATTTTGCGAGGATAAGTTGAAAGTTAAGTTGGTAATGGTCTTTTGTTGCAGCCGAAACTAGAATTTGACAGTCGAATGCTTCGTTTGTCGATGGCTATTGATTATTTACAGCAAGTTGACAGCCTAAGGCTAGTGGGGGTATTTTTCGAAGCTAACTAGATAACAAGTGGCTTTAAATTGGCATTTACATAATATGAGGGGTGGTTAACGAAGTTTCGTTATAGGTGGCTAAAAAGTGACGCCTGTCAATGTAGCTTTAATTCTATTTTTTTAAGTTACTGTCTACTTGACAGTAATGGTTAAAATTTTATTTCTTTTTTTTATATTTGTTTTAGTGGAACTTTGGGTTATTTAATATCACTACATTGTTATTCTGTTAAACAAAAAGTAGTCTGCGGTTTCCCCATTTTTAGGGTTCCGTACCCAAAAGGTAAAACGGGACCCTATTACTAAGACTTCGCTGTCCGTCCGTCCGTCCGTCCGTCTGTCCGTCCGTCCGTCCGTCCGTCCGTCTGTCTGTCTGTCACCAGGCTGTATCTCACGAACCGTGATAGCTAGACAGTTGAAATTTTTTATTATACTTTACTAATAAGCCTTTAATATTAACTACAATATTTACTTGCATATCAATACCTATAAGAAGTCTATTACAGCTAAACCGTGTGGAATGATCTGTCGCCCGCTGTATTTCCGGACCTATACGATTCTCAAACCTTCAAGAAAAGAGCATACTCCCATCTTAAAGGCCGGCAAACCACTTGAAACCCCTTAGGCGTTGTGGCTGTCCACTCTCCACGGGCAACGGTATAATTGCTTTTTCGTCTGCTCATTTTACTCCACTATCATAAAAAAAACTTACGGCCCGATTCGAACTTTAAGATACGTCAATTAATAGATATAGAAACGATATGGATTAGGTATGTCAGTGTCAAATGTGACGTTTCTTCAAACAATAACGTCACTTTTGACACTGAAACATCTAATCCATATCGTTTCTAGATCTATTAATTGACGTATCTTAAAGTTCGAATCGGGTAGTTAGTCAAACTATGTTCATACAGTCATGCTCTGTGAAGTCAAAAATGCCTATATACTTTTGATGCTGACTGCATTTTTAAATAAGTAAGTGCCAATAAAATGATTTATTTTATTTTATACGAACGTATTTTTTTCTAAACCCCAAATAAAAGATCAAAGGTAAAACTTGCCTAAAACCCAAACAAGTCGGGCATACGATTGTTTTGCAAAAACACAGCGTGTATCACATCACCAGAATCCCGTGAATGCTTTTACAAAACACTGCCCAGGGCAACATCGTGTATTAAGTAAACCAGTCTTACGTGATCTATTACTACAGTACAAATATAGTACTACTACAGTAAACCCCCTTAATAAAGTTCTGGAAATACAGTCAAAGTGGTCAAATACTCTATGGTAACAAACATATGTATATATACAAATATACTAAACTATGTACCATATATTTTCAACTACATAATTATATTCGAAGTTATTAGTAACAATTATACTGGACGTTATGCCCATTGGGTGCTAGAACACCAGCGTCAGGGCGAGAGACGCCTGCAAACCAAATAAACGTGAACCCTACATCCGTAACAAATATTCTTGATAGGAGACCAACTTATATTGGTGTGTTTTCTATATCTAACACCTGCGGCGTTCTGTCAGCAATACGATTTTCCCAAAACCAGTATAACTTGACCTCTGATAACAGTTAGTTATTATGGATCTTGGGATCTCATTTAAACTGGTTACTTAATACGAGACAAAGAGATGTGAGTAACTGTCCATACAAAAGGGCTTACGTCACTAGAAGACGCAAATCACTTATGATCTTTTAAATGAGAGTTCACTTGGATAAATGAATTCGTAGGGAATTTTAAAATATAACCCCTCTTTTTGATGCGCAGTCGGGTGAGAGGAACATGTTTAGGTGGTGTAACGCAGCGGATAATTAAAGAATACCCTATAATAATAAGGATGGAAAAATATCAGTCAGTATTAGTATTAGTAATAAATAAATAAATAGTAAAATATTTTTTCATGAAAATGAGGAAATATTTTGTACATATTTATATTTTGAAAAAAGTAGTTTTCTTTTACTATGTCACGCAATAAAACGTTAAAAATCTATCATTTCAAAAAAACCTTAATATATTTGTGTTACCAATAAAAATAACTAAAAATAAAAGTAAAAATGAAAAATAAAAATCCAAAAAGTAGATAGCAGAGCGTGGTTTCGATCCACGGACCTCTGGGTTATGGGCCCAGCACGCTTCCACTGCGCCACTCTGCTTATAATAGAGCGGGCGAAATTACGGTATAGGTGCCGCGAGCGCTGTCGTGAGGTTAGTGATGACGCGCGGAGTTAATTTTAGATATCGGTGATTCATGAAACTAATAATTTACTGCGATTAGTGTAGTCACTGTAGTATTTAGATGTACCTATTTCGTACATTTATCGCTTATAATTATAATTTTAGTGGAGCTTTTAAATAAATTTCCTGATTATTATTGAGTATTTACATGCAATTAATAATTGTATGTTGCATGAATTTTAAACAATATTAATAAATACACTGTAACAAATAGACGGTCGGATTTCAATTGCAATATCTACAAATTAGAATTATAAATAAATAAAATAAATAAATAAAAAAAAAAACATAAATACATAGGTTAGGTATATTTACAAAAAATAATACAGAATTGATGGTTTAATATCATTATGATTATTAATATTAAATCTGTTACAAATAATACAGCGCTTTTCACACTCTCACTCAATTCGCTACTCGACAAATTCTATAAATGAGATGAAATATGAAATACAATAAGTGAAGTGTTTAGCAACTCAGCACAAGTGGCAAGTAGCGAGTATCAGTACCCGGGGCAACACTCTAGCCAGTGAACTGAACGAGTACTTCAATGCAAGCTAATTGTAGTGAAGTTATTGAAGGGGTTTTTTCGACTTTTTGTGTCGTGTTTAAGTACCTATGGTTATCAGGAACTTTTATATAACTTGTACCTAATTTTTATATTTAAATTAAAATTTGTGCTTAGGGCTTGACAAGTTTTGGTGATCTTTAACAAGCCAACCTTAATCCAGTACATGGAATCAGCCCTTGCAAATATGTATGTATGATCTAGGGGCTGTCCATAAATTACGTCATCGATTTTTGACGATTTTGACCCCCCCTCCCCCCTAAAATCATCCAAAAGTCATGCTACGAATGACCCCGTTTCCTCCTACGTCATGCTACTATCATCCGATGTCCAGACCCCCCCCCCCTAATTTGAAATGACGTAATTTATGAATAGCCCCAGTAGTTGTTGCATGACATTTTTATAAGTACATGAAATATGTCAATCTCCGTACTGCACCTTTGCGTGGTGCCTTCTTAATAAACTTTTTGCAAAGCTGTAGGTTTTATTGCTTAAGATAAAATATATACCAATGTATTAGGCTATTTGACTATTAGTCAAATCAGTTTCTTTTTTCGAACTGTCAAAACGATTTGCTACTTTGCATTTTATGTGAAATACTAGCATGTGACGTCACGATCAAATTACCTACTATTTATAGTTTTATACGGGTTTTAAAATAGAAATTGTGTCTAGGTACAAATAACTGCTGTCTACGTTTCTCTATTAATCTTCTGGTGTTTTATTTTTTGAATGGTGTATAATAATTTATTTTAAATACAGTCAAATACCCTATTGCACGTGAACTGTAGCGTATATTAATGCACTTTAATGACCAATAAAACAATTTTGTTATATTCATTACTAGAAAGGCTTTTTATGATTATGTACCTACACTATAAAACTAATATAGGTATCTACAGCCTATTACGTCGTATTTTTATCAAATAGAATACAACACCGAAAATAATATTCGCAATTTTAGCAATAAATGTCATTGAATGCAACACGATATCCTAATGCACTCATTAGCAATGAGCATGTGGTCACTGCGAATAAAACGTCAAACTAAACATTTCAATAACGACCTAAGTTCACTATAATTATGTACACACTTACGACCTTTTGGAAAAAATAAGATCATAATATCCAAATACCGAGCAGAATTAACAAATATGCCATAACTGCCGTAACTGTCCATTTATAACAGAACGTCATATAGATGTTACATTTCCAACGACTTATATGACTTTTTAAATTATCTGGCTATCATAGGGCTGGTACACTTACAATGTGCACCTCGGGGAGTCCGCGGAGGCCAATAAAATGGTACAAAGACACCCCGCGGTGACCCTAGCTTTCTTTATGGTGGGGTGTTGGTTATTGCCTGGTCGGAATGTGAACCCTTTGACGAAGTTTAATAAGATTGGGACGATTTATGGCTGTTTTGACACCTCTGGAGCATTGTTTGTAATTAAAGACGTTATATCATAGTAATAATAATATGTAGGTGTAGATAGAAAATCACTTACAGGCCTATTCGGATTTCGAGATAATCACAAGATCTTTAGACGATTTAGAGATCAACTAGATCTACATTAGATATCGACTAGATGTGACTTGGATATCTAAGTTATAACTTGTCGAAATCGTTCAAGAGGATCTCCAGAATCGCGGAAACGTCAAATTTGACATATCTATCGTACAAATATCTTTAAATTATCCATATCGTAACTTGTTGAAGTCTAGTAGAAATCTAATTCATTTTCCGAATCGAGCCGTTAATGTACCTATTGTTAGTCCAACGTTATATGCTATATATTAACTTATTTCTTAAGAGAAAAATCAAATAAGTAAGTAGGTACATTGCTGAATGTGATGATGATGAGGTTGACCTTACTTAAACTAAATTTATTTTACAGCCTATTTTACTTACTTCTTTCTTTCAAATCAGGCATAATAATAATTATTATTTATTCTGAATGTAAAACAATAATTATTTGGTATTTTACTTATGTATTTACTTAGGCAAAATTGTAAAGTGCCGATTTCGCCGAAACTTAAAAAAAATGAGAACGGCAGTAGTTATAGGTTATAGGTACGTTTACTTTTATAAACTCACACCCACCAGCATGTCGGCAACCCATCGAAACATTAAAACAGTACTTAAATAATGTAACATGTTTGATAAGAAAGTCATTTACAGTCCAGCATACGGCTAACAAATAAAACGAAACGTCGAAGAACCCTCGCAAAGGGCTGAAAGGGGCTACTCGAGCCATAAACCAAAATTAAAAGTTTTCGATACATTGCGCTCTCACAATAAAACCATTCCGCTCCTGACTAAATACTCCGCATTAAGGTGTCGTTAGTCAAATGACACAGCTTCCAAAACCATCAATCATAAGCCCATTAGTCTACACAAACAAAACTGAACTCTAAGCTACGAGAACTAAAATTTAAAATTGAGTGAGTAAATATGGTGGTTAGGATGTTTTCGGAAGCATAGGTGACGATAAAAAATCTTTATGAATGGGGTTGGCGTGTGACGATGTTGCCCTACTTTAATAAATTATATCAGCAATTTTGCGAATTGTTTTATGAGCGTCTTTCACATTTTGTCGTAAGAATGTAGAAATTCACCTTTTCCTTACTCCTATGTCTAGTTTGATAAAGTCATTGTTATTTCGATTTGAAAAGATTTTTGTTAAAAATAGAACCACAAACGTTACATTGCAAATATGCTTTATTTTATCCCCCATGTCCCTTCCATCATTCATAATAGTGGTCGTCATCAAAAGGGACGTTTAACAAATGATACGACGCACTTCTATTGTTAAACCTTTTGTTATTTTGCTCTTACTTTTTATATTCCAGTCATAAACTGTAGTAACAACAGCCCGTTGTTTTGCATTTTCGACTTTATCGCCGTCACCTTTGTTATCAGATTCGTAACGGCTCGTATCGTGATCGCCCAGTTTTATTCTCACATCGTTCCGATCGTGTATAGCTAATAAGTCACTTGTGTATAATTATTATTTTATTGCTCAGTACGAATGCAAGTCATGCACATTTATGTTTGGGTGCTGTCGTCTTTTTACTTTCGTTTTACTTTTCATCGTCGCAGACACATTGTTTTGTTGAAGGCGTAGGACGTATTTTATCTTTCTCAGTAATAGTATGATCATATTTTTAAGCGTCCATTACAAACTGCACCTTATGGTTAAGCGGTAAGAGATCGTTCCGAACACGCGTGGTTTATTGTCAATGATTTTTCTTAAGTTGACACTGAGGGCCATCATCGCTCGCACCGTGTAATTAGAGGTACATAAAGAAGGCGAATAAAGATACGTTGCGTTACGATAAAACTCTCGGGACGCTAAATAAAATCTCATTGAGCTGTTTACACATTTTGAATTCAAATTTATGCGCCGTACCGACTTGTTGCTCCAACTTACGACTGGGTTCCCGCGCGATGTTTTATGTATTGAAAAATGTAAATATATAGGTGATAAAGTTTACGTCAGGGACGATAAATATGAATAACATCGCATCAAACCTCTATCATCTGGGGGTCTAAATCCCCGTTTTATAGCATCGGTGTGGATTGGAGCAATCTTTTAACAAATCGAAGTGATAAATGTTATGAATGAAATTTATGTCAGCTGCATGAAAGCACTTGTCTAAATTGTCGCTAAGACGAGGTTCCACGCTGTAGTCACGTATGCAGCTTTTTAGCGTTATCTTTATCAATATATCTGTCCAATCTCTCTGGTGTTTTGTCCGAGCAGATTTGTTGGTGCAGTTAGTTCGATTGATAGCATCGCCACGTGTCCATTGTGCCGTGTTCCCAGGCTTGGCACGTGTACTTCATTATTTTCGCGCCAAAATGTTCCTCCAACGCTTTGTTGGGAGATTAGGCGTGAGTCTGACTGGGGTGGCTACTGGTTTTTGGTTTTGGTGACTTTTTGGGAATACGAATACAATTACCTCACTTTTGTGAATAGTTCGACGTTTTAATAGCCACCTTTTCCAAAGAAGTTGAATTTTTATTATAAATTATGTATTATGTAAAATGCAGCAGTAGATAATGTTATTGAAGTTAAACGTCGATACGTTTAGAAGGTTTAACTTTGTTCAGAAATAAAAAGGTAATTTACCTTAACCACGCAACAGGCTGTCCAATTTCAAACCTATCATAACCAACTGTCGTTACTGCTATTCGTTCCATTAATACCAAAATCGCCACGCATTAGTTCCACGCGTAAAAATAATAGTTCCCGGGTGTCAACACACGTATCACTGGCCTTGTTTTATCCCCTATTACGACCCCAGCACAAAAATATTGAAACACAGACGGCGGGCCATTGTTGGCTGGTGGGCGGAACCAGCCATATTTATTATTTTTGTCACCATTGTATTGTTGGGATTATAGCCAGTATTTAGATGAAATTGGGGATAAGGTCCGCTAATCTCGCTTTTGGCGTCGATATCGATTTTTAACGCGGCACAACACTAGTCGGGAGTGAGGTAATATACAGATTTTTTTAAATAAATCTAACGTACTCTAATTACCTACATATAAAAATTTGAGAGCCCACTATTTGCCTACAACCTGTCTTCAGCTCGGACAAAATATTGTATGACTAGTCTTAAGTAATTTTTGACATCAATAAAGTAAAAAAAAAGTATTTTTTTATCTTTATAATATATTTAAAATATCGACAACCCTATCCCACTTGCGTAGGCGCCGACATCATAGCGTTTATGACTTACACGCTTTATGTCCTGAGGTTTGCCGAGTCTGTCTTTTTACGATATTAGCACCATTGACACTCTTATTTGATCACTTCTACACCTTATCGTAAAGGAATAAGGGTTATAATTGGACACTTTAAGTGTGCTGCTTGGCAATGATGAATAAATAGGCTTTAAGGAAATATTGTAAGGTCGTAACCCGGGAGAAAGCACGGATAGAAAATATAGTTGAATGAGTATGATTTTATATGACAATCTTTAACGAGGAAGTAATATTAGGAAGAGAGGTGATTAAAGACAAGTAAAAGGAAAGTGAAGTGTGGTTGAAAGTCAGAAATATCAAGTTTCACTTATTGGTACATTTACCTACCTATAGCACACTAAACTCCTTATAATTGTTTTATAATGGCACTATTCAGATCTTTCTCAGAGTAATCAGGAACGAACAGATACTTAACCCTGCATACGCCAAATTTACACCTTGTTATCATCACACATCATACTACGTTCAAACAGCCACTTTAACCCTTCAAAAGTCCAATCCAAGTATCAAATGATTCTTAACCCTTTCGTCAACTATACTTTACAAGTAATTATTATATCTTTGACCGTGTAAGCCATTACACACATCGTATCACGTCCAGCTTTAACCCCCCAAAAGATCAATACAAGTAGCAGTTATTACTTAACCCTACCGTTCAACTACACTTTACAACTAATGATTACATCTTGCCCACATCTTACTATCATACCATGTCTAGTCACCTACTTTAACCCCCCAAAAGTCCAATCCAAGTGCCTGATATTCGCGAGTAACCCTTCGCTGCAGTTGGCTTATTTTGGCCGAGACTTGAATGTATAATTAGTCTGGTAGTTTAAGATAGCTTTGTGATATTGAACTGAGTTGGATTTGTTTGAAGCTTGTAAGTGAAACTAGTTTTGAGTTATGTTATTGTAGTTTAGAATGGCATTTTGTAAAATTAATCTACGTTTTGTATGATATATGTCCGGTAGCTTACATTTAGTGTGTGTTCATCAGTCATATTATTTTCCATTCAACTTTTTTTAAATAACAACACATACGAGTACCTACTTTCATTAGGTACGAGTAATCGAGATTTTTGGTGCATAGCGGCAATATGGAAAATGATTAACGTTGAAGGGTATACATAATGTATGTATTTAAGTAATTTGTATATTATACAGTATATCGTTGTCTGAGTACCCACATCACAAGCCTTCTTGAGCTTACTGTGTGATTTAGTTAATTTGTGTAAGCTATAATATTTATATTTTATTTATTTACCGATAACAGGATTGTCGATGTTTTTGTTTGGTCGTGTTAGGAAGGTGCTTACTTACATTTATTTGTTTTTATGATTTTCTGATACACAACTAAAACATTTACAGCATTGCCAAAACAACGTTTCCAATTTTTAATTATCATCCGGGGAGAAAAATCATTACTTTGGGGATTGTTTTGGCGCCGGGGCCGGCAATCAATACCGGCCCGCGCGCGGAATACTAATGATTGCAGCACTTTCCAATGTCGGGGGAAGATATTTCCCGTTTTAACAAGACTTTTTCCTACTGAGCATTTTACTACACTGAAAGAAATGATTGCATAAGAGTAATAAAACATTTTCTTGCTAACTTACACAAATTTTGGACTTGCCAACAGGTCCGTTTGTAACAACAAAATCTGTCTTAGGATATTGAAAAACATTTGTTTTTGTTAAGTTGAGTTATTTTAAATTCAGTTAAAAAAAAATCAGTGTTGAATGAACGTTACTTACCTATTTTTCATAGTTTGCTTTAACTAAAACCCTAATCGCCTACACAGGTACCTACGTGTTATCATTGTGCTATTAAATATGACGTTTCAATCTAAATCAACAAGCATCGTAATTTCAACCAAAGGCTGGTATGGCATAACTTTTGAGGAGCTACTGTGGAGCTGTAGAAAAGTAAGTTAGGTAAATTATCTAATGTTACCGTGTTGCACAGTGTTATACAACATATAACTATCATGCGGTTATTCTCAAGCAAAATGTGCCATATCAAATAAGTAAGACCTTAAGAATCCTACGTATTCAAACAGTAACTGAATTACATTAGATGCAATAATAGTTTTTAGAGAGTTTAGATAAATTAAACACTTACCTTTCGTGACAAAACTCAAACCCCATTCATCCAAATTGACACGAAGTTGCATCGTTCCTGCTTTATCTAAATCTCTAACCGATTTCATACAACACTACCGAACGTGACACCACTATGCAAATCCGCGCACTTCAACTAATAATCCTTCCCAATATCTTAGAGCAAATACTTCTCTCAAGAGCCAATCCAATCATCGCAAACGTAACTATCAGAGATAACCCGAGCCCAGGAGAATACGTCCAAATCAACTTATTTCGTTTTGAGCCCCTGTTGACTTTTCCAATGTTATCTTAGTTTACTTAATCAGGCAACCGATTCGGGGCCCTCCTGGGTGCTTTAACCGACCCTTTCAGAGGGTTATGCCTTGGCCTTATCTTTTTAATTATGAGCGTGCGATCGTCAGTTTTAATTCTCGCAAGGTCCGTGGGGCGATAGGTGATATTAATTGTGTGACGTTAATATCCGTATCGTTATGGCAATGTTGATTACTGAGGCCCATTTCTTATGGTATTATTTAGACTAATGATGGTGGGTTGTCATAGCTACCCATATAAAATGGCAGTTAATGTTTTTGGTCGAAAAACTTTTGTGAGAAATGTGCCTCTCCAATTTTAGGCGTATCATACACCGGACAGACGTTAACTGATATAATTGTTGGGCTTATAAAAATATATGTAGGTATTTTACATCTTTTATTAATGCTAGAACATAAAGCCACAATAAAGTAGAACAAACCTTTTTAAGTCACTTTTACAATATTGTGCGATTTACCTATGAAGTAGTTTGTGGTGAAAAACACCCGTTCTTTTGTAAGTATTCCTAGATCCTGATCACTTTTGGTTGGTCTTCCATTTTTTGAGAAATATACCTAGTATGCAAAGATTGCCTCCATTGCCGCTTGTTAAACACTTCTAGCAATAAAAATGACCTCCGTTACCTGCTTGTTAAACAGTTCTAGTAATAAAAGCGGGGAATGGGAAATTTAATACGACATTTGTTTTGTTCTATCTCTATCAACTGCGCGTTTTTTTTTTTCGGAATTATTCTGTGTCTTATGCGTACGGGTTGTGTAGTAAAACGATTTTTACTTATTGTCTAAACCCATTGTGCTTAAAATGGATTTAAAACCTACAACAGCGTTCTATAAATTGGCCGTTATAAGTAATAATAAATAAAACTGTCCTTTGTCGCCGCAACTCCCCGCCATTTGCAATCCCTCAAATCTGGTGTCAAACTACATCCCATCTGTCACTGCGTGCCATAAAAACTTAATAAGCGATCTGTCACCATAAAATACCCATTAAAAAGCCGTCGGCCACGTTTAAAAGTGCATCAAGGAGGAATCGTAACTTAATTACCAAGAGACTTGGCGGCTCAGATTTCAGTGGGGTAAGTGCGAAGTTTCTCACTCGCACTGTCCGATTTTGAAAGGGATTATTTTCATCCATTAATCTTGTATGACTTGTTATAAGTATGAAATAACTGTGTGCATATAGGGTTTCGTGTTGCCTACAACGTAGTTATTTATAAGTATATCGTTTATTTTTAAAGTTATAAGAGCAGTCATAAAACTTAAAATACCTTTGTTGACTATATTATTTATAAGAATGTTTGCTTATTTTTTATTATTTGGAGTATTAAAATCGGCTTCATAAGTCAATACGATTCTATTCATCAAAAAATCACATTACCTACCCCCAAAGGGTTTTCAACTTTCAAGTGTCCACAGGTTTTTAAATCCCCTCCGGTATATATGCAAATATTTACTATCAGAGCACATAGCAGGTACATACCGACCCTCACAGGCGACGGTTGACTGACTCCCAACGAATCATTCGTGTTTACCCTACCCTGTAGGGTAGTCTGTAGGTGTAGACTCAATTTGAAATTTGCCCGGGTCTGAGCCAATCCGGCTGTTAATTACGTTCTTGTCTGCGCTTATGAATAACGACTGGGTTTTGATTGTGATTATGGAGTTTTGTTCGTCTGTGTTCACCCTTTTGGTGGTGTGTTATCGCAATGAGGTACAGATCGCGGTATTTAAGAACGAACAAATGAAGCATAAATGGAATTACAAACATATATCAAAATATAGACATAAATACTAAAGAAGAAGTGAGAAAATGGTGACAAAGCCCTTCAGTAGCGGAGGCTGGATTCGAACGGGCGTCTTCAGCTTATTATGCGGCTAATGCCCTGGACAACTAGACTACTATGTCATGTCTAATATCGTACGGTTGTGTGGTGTGTAGTGGTTTCATCATCATTATCTCCTCCTAGCCGATTTCGGCCACAGCGACTGCATTATACCGCTGAGAGCGTCGCTGGTGCGCTCTCAGGTGACAAAGCCAATTTTCACACGTGGGACACTTGTGGGACACATTATACGGACAACGATATCGGAAACGAGATGTTGTTTCTACCACGCGACATCTATGCCGAGAACTTGGGTTGCCTTTCCGCTATTTTTGACTACGTGCACAAGAAACAGGTGTAGTAGTTTAGTACTTAATACTAAAGCACTGATTGAAATTTGTGCTTTGAACAAAATTTCTTTAATAATCCAATATAATATTACTCCTGGCTGGTGTGGTAACCGAGCAAGCACCAATGTATAAGGAGATCCAGACGCGGAAGTGGCATTGGATTGGGCATGTCCTCAGGAAACCTAACACCCACCTATCTAAAGTGGCCTTGACCTGGAAGATGCCTGACAAACGGAAACTTGGGTGGAAACGGAAACGGGAGCAAGAGTTGGGTGTATTGGGGATTAGGGATGATGTGACAGGAGATTACCCAAGCTGCCCAGGACCGGAGACAGTGGAAGAATATGATTCGAGCCCTACACCTAAAGTTGCGCCGTTCTCGTGAACGGTCTCCGTTTTGAATGGGCAACGTTCTCGCTCGAGAATATTTCCCATAGTAAACGAAGAACGTTCTCGCGAACGGCACAACAGATGGTAACAGGAGGAAAAGTAGAAGAAAAAATATGTGTCGTGTAATAAAAAAAAACTTCCAAGATGAATAACAGGATTTTCTATGTAACCTAGGTTGTTATAGTAGTTTCTTTGAACAACATTTTCACCACACTTAGGTCTCCATTACCGTTATGCAAAACACTAGAGTTTTTGCTAAACCGATAACCGAAACATGTGTCGAATCAACCGTTTTGCATGGCAAAGGCGGTTAAAAATAAACGCTGAATAAAGCTGTAACCATGTGCCGGCGGTCGGTGGGTTAGGGAATTAGTTTACCGCGTTTTAGGGTTCCGTAGACAAAGTTCCAAAGAGTCTAACAATAGAATTCACTACCTGTATCCTAAACTATATAAACTAATGACGTTTGCATAAATAAAGAGGAAACGGAAAAATCCACAGAACAAGTCGCGACTCAATGACACTATTAGCCCAACGCGCTTGAGGTATCGAAGCTTACCCAATGAGTACATAATAAAATCAAGATTTTTTTCCATCATGACTAAAATGGATGCTAGTAACGCAGAAAGCAATCCACTTTTTGCATTACTTTTTTACCAAAACACGTACCTATTCCTAAATAAATTGAACATTTTAGTATTATATTTCACGCTAACCCTCCAACTGCAGTATCGTCCGATCATGCCCCAGGGGCCTCGGATTAAAAGCCCGGTAACCCTGCTTATGCCCGCGCGAGGATTTACGCGGGTATCACAATGACCGCGCGCCGCTCCGGTGTGAGAGCGAGACAGTGCTATGCACATACAGAGCGATGTCTTGCTCACACTGGAGCGTTGTGCGGTCCGCATCAGGCCGCCTTCAGCGGTATAAAGATATGCGCGCAATAGAAGTAAACATGGTGTTTTATGGCACCATACTGTACTAACTTTTCGGAAATGTGAAGTTTTACTTAGGAATTATTTGAGATTGATTGCCAAATATTTATAATTTGATTTAGTGTTCTACTCATGGAAAATACAAAAAAGTGCTATTGTGGGCTATTGTAGTTTCTATCTTTATCTTCTAAAAATATTTTTTTTGTATAATCCATATTTTTCAATAATTATTCGCTGATGAAATCGGTCTGATAAAAAGTCAATGTTAGACGATAAGTACCTAACAATAAGAGAATGCCAAATTTATTTTATTACTTATCATCACAAAAAAATAATTAAAAACGGATTTTAGTATTCTGAATAATTTGAATGTGTATTGGTGTGCCAGCCACATACTTATTAGAGAGTTGTATTTAAACATAATTATTATTTAAGTGGAGCTCTACAAAATTTGAATAATTCTAATTTGAAAGACTATTTTGTATATTTGTATGTATACACTCTTTATTATACAAAACACAAAAGACAAATTTATGGCACAGGATAGGCAGTACAAAGGCGAACTACACTAAAGACTATTTTACACATTAAATTACCTGCAACCTGTGAAACCACATATATACTTATATGAAACCTTAGGAAGTTTAGCCGAGAAACTGTCACGCTGGGACTTTAGGTAAAGGATTAATGGCTTACCGCCGTATTAGCGGAGTATGACAGGTGCTGAGTATCGACCCGGCACTTTAGGCACCTGGAAATGTAGTATAGAATAAAGATCGATTCTATTTTAACAGTTTTTTAGTGGTTTCGATACGACCTTGACGATTATCCTAGCAAAGATATATGTAACTCCGTATAAGATAGAGTCCTCCGTAAGAGATAGGTAAAGTCTAAGGAAATAACGAGCCTCGGAAATCAACAAAAAGTCATTCTTGAATAGATGGCGCCACACATTTGGCCTGTACTCGGCTAGATGGCACTGTCGACGCCGTTTGATATTTAACAATTTTAACACATATCAGTAAAAGAACACGGGTCAAAGTGACATAAAAATAATAAATAAATATTAAAAAACCATTTATCCTTATTTATAATAATTTTATGATATTTTTACACATTTTTAATTTTAGTTTTTAATCATGTGTCGATAGATGGCAGTAAATTTACTGTGACTTCAAAATTTACTATGACAGTAATCCTCTATACTATCTATTCTCTTCGATCTTAGTGATTGGCGCGCATCTAACACACGAGTTTCACTTCATTTCTCATTCTCATGTATCAATGAACGTGAGCGATCTTCAATGTCGTGTCAAAACCCGTTCAAAACCATGACATATCGTTACATCAGAATCGAGCTCCAGTTCACTATTTATTTACCGATCACAATCAGACTCAACTTTTTAAACAATAAAATAACAACTAACTTCGAGACCTTGACATGATTTTGCAGATGAACTTTATTTCCTACATGGTTGGAAAAAAAATTGTGGTGGTGTACCTACGGAATTTACTGCAGACAAATTTGGCGGCATTGACCTTACCTGCCTAACCTAAGTACTGAAGCTGTAAACATTTTAGTAGGTACTTCGGTACTTTATTACTTTATACGGGAGATAATGAAACTTTATCAACTTACAAGAGCAGTTTTTACAATGCAAGACAAATTTGCATCGAGTGTGAAAATCAAAATGAGAACCATTAACACGTACGCGCATACTTTTTACCGATCACTGATCTAGTCAAAACTTTGAAAAGACTCAATCAAAATCCCTTTCAACACACCGCATCTCATTATAGTTTAATTTAAACCACTAAATTATCCCTTTCTGCAATGACAAATAATTCTACTTCCTTGTTAGCGACTGACTAGGGGACATCGCTTTTTATTACGACACGGTTCCATTACCTTCACACCCACAGGCAAATTTAGACTCTAATGTGTGTTATTGTGGTTTA
The DNA here is from genome assembly GCF_910591565.1 of Cydia splendana. Taxonomy (NCBI): domain Eukaryota; kingdom Metazoa; phylum Arthropoda; class Insecta; order Lepidoptera; family Tortricidae; genus Cydia; species Cydia splendana. The sequence continues at coordinate 628,919 of NC_085968.1, forward strand.
AAATTGAAGAGTGTTAATGTGTAGAAGGTCTGTTGTAAAGTGAGGAGTGTTGCGGTGAGCCAAAATGGATGTTTTCGGTGAAGGCGTCAGCCTGCATGATGGGATTGAGTATGGAAGTATGAACTAATCCCCCGTCGGTGATAACTCAATAACGTTGGATAATTACGCCTTTGATGCTGCCCCGGCCCTCTGAAATCCTAATTACAGATAAAAAGATAAGTTCGCAGATGGTGAGATAAAAAGATAAGTTTGCAGATGGGTGTGCTTTTTGACGAGTTAGACGGACACGCTGTGACCACTTGATGTACTGACGAAGAATTTAAAAAGGCGTTGCTTTTAAAAGACTTTTCTATACATGCACTCATTGAATTGATAGGATTTATTCAGAAATGCCGTTATTTGGAATAGAATACTTTATTGCATACAAACATGGATGGAATGGAACATAAAGGTATACATGTGACACCGTGCAAGGGCACGGCAATATAAGAGGGCTACAAGTAGGTGATTTGATTACATTTATGTAGGTATACACAGTTTAAGATACTTCAGAGTAACTTCGAAAGCAGGATCATTTTGAAAATCGCCAATATCAAGATAATATTAGCGAAGTAACTAGAAGCACTTTGTACTGTTGCAACAGTAAGCAAGATGCCTTGATAAGCATTGCAGTAGCGTGAGCGTTGCCAAAGTATCTTCTAGTTTAATAGATTAGATATTACCTCAATGCACCTTAAACTACATATGTGTAAATTTCGTAGTAAGATAACTATAAGAGAAAAAAATATATAGAAAAATGTGAGCGTCTTGTTAATAATTATACGAATGTAGTATACATACAGCCATCTCTTTGTCAAAATTGATGAGAAGACTATCCACATAGGTATTGCCCCTGACAAGTTGCAGAGGCTAGGCTCTCTGTTTTCTAATTCTAAGGATTTACGAAGTTTTTGTCGCAAGCTTTATCACTGCGCGAAAAAAACAAGGTCACATTTAAACCAAACAAACCACGGAAACGACCAAAGAAACCACACTAGGTCACCCATAAAAAATAACCTAACTAATTGTTCATACTGAAATAGCAAATAAAATCCTAGACTTCCCACACGCGAGCTAGTCACGCTAGCCCATTCTATTTCAATTAATATGCAAAATTTTATCGCCAACTAAAAATCTAAATATTAAAATGTATGTCTGTCCCAAGGGGGTAGGTACAAATTGCGAAATTAAAAGTCCCTTGATAGTATCTTCGTTAGGGGTAGGTTAGGGTAGGTAGGGGAGGTGTCGGCGCGTACACCTACCCCTGGCGTGCGTGTTTTTGAGTTTAAATTAAGCGTGCATAAGTGTGAGCGTGGAACGTCACTAACGATGACGGCATGGTATTTTATCCTCCTTTTGTATAGCTAAGTCTATAGCTAATAGCTGCAGAAATACCTATCCCCCACTGTTTTAAAAGGTGGTTTAGATGTTTTTGCAGTATGGAGCCGACTGTAGCTTCCATGGTGATTTTCAGGAGAATAAATAAATAAATAAATTACTGTCCAACCAGAAATGACACTTTTGACACTAACCGATCGTACCCGTAACCAATCCAGATCAAATGTATAACTTGTTACCACCAGGAACTACACATTTGACAGTAACCGATCGTATCCATAACAAATCCAGATCAAATGTTTAACTTGTTACCACCAGGAACTACACTTTTGACAGTAACCGATCGTATCCATAACAAATCCAGATCAAATGTATAACTTGTTACCACCAGGAACTATACTTTTGACAGTAACCGATCGTATCCATAACAAATCCAGATCAAATGTATAACTTGTTACGACCAGGAACTACACTTTTGACAGTAACCGATCGTACCATAACAAATCCAGATCAAATGTATAACTTGTTACGACCAGGAACTACACTTTTGACAGTAACCGATCGTACCATAACAAATCCAGATCAAATGTATAACTTGTTACGACCAGGAACTACACTTTTGACAGTATCCGATCGTATCCATAACAAATCCAGATCAAATGTATAACTTGTTACGACCAGGAACTACACTTTTGACAGTATCCGATCGTATCCATAACAAATCCAGATCAAATTTATAACTTGTTATTACAATCAGAATACACCTCCTGCTTTCTGGTCGACCTTTCAATTACTCCATTCATTTTGAACAAATCTATTCTAAACACCGCTATATTCTATATTTAGACTTAGACCAAGCTAAGTTGGCAGCGATTTTGATAGCTCAGACGAGACGCTGCATGTGTTATTTTAAACGTCAAACTTCTATGACATTCTGACGGTTACTCAACACTTGCACCGTCTGGGCTATCAAAATTGCTGGCAACTTAGCTTGGTCTGACTCTTGGTAATTATGTATTTCTAAAGTTAAAGTTTCCTATACTTCTGGAGAGTTTTCCAACTTAGAAACTCTCCGTAAGTTGGACGTATATCTGTAGACACTAGCAGCATTATTTCCTCTCATTTATTAGCCGTCCGCTGGCAACGTCAGTTTTTTACAAGAGGGCAGTAAGAGCTATAAGAGGCCTGCCCGATATTGACTCTCGAGGGCCCTCTGGCTTCTTTATCTGGCCTTTGACGTTAGCGATTTATGACATACTCGTCATGTGATACACACGGTGGCCAAAAAATAAGTGCATTCTCGTTGCCAGGGAGGTTTTAGGATTATACTGAGCAACTTTTACTATGGGACCAACCCCGAAATCGCGAAAAAAAATTTACCCTCCCATAGAAAATGGACCAGCCAAAATGTATGAAAATAAATAGCCAAAATTTATTTTCGCGATTTCGGGGTTGGTTCCATAGTAAAAGTTGCTCAGTATAATCACAAAACCTCCCTGGCAACGGGAATGCACTTATTTTTTGGCCACCCTGTATTTTCTCTACTATTTATGGTGGTCACAAACAATGGACTTCTTAATCTCGGTTTCCAACGGTTTGCCTAGTTTTAAGATAGGTGAGGACTTTATGAAGAAAGGAAAGTCAAATAAGCTTTAAGGTACAGTCGCCATCAGATATATCGGAGCGGCCAAGGTGTTCACAATATCTGAACACGCACCTAACGCCATGACAATAGAGGCGTGTTCAGATGTTTGTGAGCGCCTTGACCGCTCCGATATATCTGATGGCGCCTGTAACATTCAAATTCTGACTACACTAGCATCACTGCTGCAATATTGGAGCGCGACATTACTGCCGACTGCATTGCAATCACTAAGGTCACAGAATAAATAATAGTACTAGGTGCAGAAGGTTCACTCTCTAGCGCATCATTACGACAGATATGACCGCAAGGTGGCGCAAGCGTGAGCAGGCATCCGTTCCAGAGCGGTGCGCGGCAACTACTACTGCTAGACACCAAAATTGGTGTGGGCCGCATGTACTTGTAGCGACGCGACGAAATCGCAGAGTGCATAAGCCTGCTGATGTCAAAATCGATATCTCCGCCCAGAATTATGACATGTGCGGCCGACGGCAATGTCGCGTCGCTGCACTGTAGCAACAATGCTGGTGCAGTCTGAATCCAAACTGTATCTTTACAATATTAGCTGGGAACCATGTACCCGAAACGATCAAATCCCTAGCATTATCTTTTTCAATAGAGAAGGGAAAAAGATCGCGATATCTCGAAAGGGTTGCGATCCATCATCCCGTGAAAAACTTTACGCCGTATTGAGACGTACACGCCACTTTATCTTGGTGTTTATGGCGTATTTTACCACTATTTTACGCCTGACAATGGGGAGAGACTCTGCGATAAATAAAGCGTAAAGGCGCAAGAAACTAACCTAACTTGAAAGAAGGGTTATATACTTTCCTCTGTGTACAGTTAGCATCAAAAATAACGTATCATCAGACTACGCGTAGAAAGTATCTTCCATTCTCTAATAGCTTAACAGATAAGTCCCCGTATATGTAGAACAACTAGTTTACCCTGTGGGTTGGAAGGTCAGATGGCAGTCGCTTCCGTAAAATATAGTGCCTACGCCAATTCTTGGGGTTAGTTGTCAAGCGGACTCCAGGCTCCCACGAGCCGTGGTAAAATGCCGGGACAACTCGAGGAAGATGATGATGATGTAGAACAATTAAGACTGTGACAGATATTTTAGAAAGTATACTTCACAGATATATTATCACAGATAGATAATTCCAGGATCTCAGATACTTTTGGAGCATTGTGTCATTGGCATTGATGTTGACTGTACGGAAGGTTTTTTAAATGGCGATACCTCTCGATCTCTCTTCTCTCTATTCCTATGAAGTGAAGTTATTCCTATGAAGTTTCCCTGAACCATCTAACAGCTTTTCCATTTTTAGAGACTTTCCACGAATCGCGCATAGTAGGATTACTTATGTTACCTTTTGGATACATAATTCAGAATATTCATTTATATTATGAAATGTACCTTAGACTTAATGTAGCATTTTTGTTTTAGATTTTAAGTTTTGACATGTATTTTAGTGTAAATAAAGAATATTCCACATTGTTACTTGACAGCTTGTGACATTGCTAAGTTAGCGACATGGTTTTTAAATCCTTTATACGACCATATTTTCATTTGGACATCGTGTAACTTAATACATTTTAAAAACCGTCCAACTTTGCCCTAGAGAGTAAATGCCGCCAACAAACATCTGGGGCCTTTAGCGATTCAGTTTAGGTCCTAAACAGAATCGCAATAAGGACATCATGGTAAGGCCCCTGAACAATATGGGACGGTGTGAAAAAAAATGTACCGTAAAAAGTTCAGCACATAATAACATTATAAGGAAATGCCACACAAAATGCTAATATCCCTCCAAAAATCCTACACCTTTATCGTAATTAGTACAGTCAGCAGCAATTATAACTATAATTGAGACCACACTAGCGGTAATAACTTGTAAATATATTCACCGATTAAATCTCGTCACAGCTTGTACGGTTGGCCGGAGACCAGTAAAAATACAGATTGCTACGACCGTTCGGCCTTTATTAGCTATTGAGCCCAGATTGAGCTATTTAGGTAAAAGGTTAAAGTATGAATTAAATGATTGAACAATTTAGGATTTATTTAATAATGGACATTTCATCGAAGTAGCTTAAACTCTAAAAGGTTTAACAATTACTGCACTGCACGCGGAGTCGTTACTCTCCATAAGATTGCGCTGATCAATGATGAAAAGTAGGTGATCTGATCGTAAATAATTGTAGATGCCATTAAGCGATGTCTCAGATATAATATATATCGCGACGTTATGCTTAATAAATTGACTTCTTGCTGCATGCATGATTGGAAGAAATAACATTATGACCTCAGTCGACAGTTAGTATTGCAGCTACTTAACTACAAAATCTTAAGTCAACTCACAAAATATGCCGAACAGGATGCCGTTGAGCCGCTATTGATGATTGTATGAAGTTTACCAATCTTTATTATTAACTTATCTTTCTGTCAGGTAATTATTTGGCATTCGACACATAGCTACTACATTTTTGTTTGGCATTCACAACGCTTGCCTTCTTTGCCCCTTAGTCCCTACTCCCTAACCAACGTACGAATGTGGTACGTCGCCTAACCGTTACGACGTTTCGTAAACATTTAAATGGGATTTTAAAATTTTAACGTACGGTCAAGGAATCTAATTTCACTACTATTTTGTAGCTTGTCACAGCGACAACAGTATGAGGTCTCTAGCGACTTTCATATTGATTGTCACTGTGACAAGGTTTAAAATAGTACGAAAACTAATTTTTTTGACTGTAGATACAGTGTATAAAAAAAGGAGTCACTTTACATATTTTATTGTAACTGTGCATGTTTAAGATAAAATGTAGATATTGACATTACTGACGATGCAAAAGCGATCCAACAGATCCTACTTGGATAAATTGATTTTTATCTTTATCCAGTACCGTCTTTGCCATAAGGGCACACGGGGCCCGTGCCCAGGGCTCCCATCCTCAGGGGGCCCCGAGGGAAAGACAGTAACAGTATATTTGATTACCCGTAATAAATAGAAGATCATAGTAGAAAAATGTTAGTTTAATTAGCTTGCTTTACTTTCCAAAAGGGCCCCAAATTCTTATGTGCCCAAAGGCCCCAGCATAGTTTAAGACGGCCCTGTCTTTATCTTTATAAAATAATTTCTCATTAGTGTATTTAACATTTACATTTTGTATAGTGTAGTTAATGTCGTAGTATGCATTCGGGAATCAACTTATACTGGGTGCAAAAGAGTCGGGGCTAACTTTTGAATAGCCTAATTAAAGCAGTGTTATATAGTTTTACGAAAACCTCACGTGCGTGCTGACGCATGTTTCGGCCGATTTTAATGGAATGGAATGTATTTTATGTGATTTATTTTCGTTCTTGTAATAGGCAATGGTGCCCGTAAAGTGTATACTAAACAAACTCATTTATTTTAGTTTTATTTATTCTATAATACTACTTAATCAACGTTTAGCTATTACATTTTCTACAAGGACTTTTCCCTAAAATCGACGTCGATTTTTTTTGTAACGAACAGCGATTTTTTATAATTTAGAGGTTGGGTTTTGTTATCATTAGCGCACGAGTCTTGCTCGCGCCAATATAATTATGTATCTACTGTCATTGTCAAGCCCTAGTGAAATGCACGCGCTAATGATAGTAAAAAGAGATCATTTAGACTTCAAAATATACGTTCGAAATGGCCTAAAGAGCGCTTGACTGTCTCGGAACCACTGAAAATTGACCTTAGCCATTGGACAAACCCTGAAATCCCACGTAGGGTTACTTCTCAGAAATGCCCTAACGGTAATATTTTTTAATTAGAACAAAAGATAAATAAATTATCAAACAAAAGTTATTTCCAATAATGGACAACAAAAAGAAACATACTGTATTAATCATTGGCAGTGCTTTTGACAATTTGTTTGAAAATGTGCGCAATGATGACATTTGTCAAAAGTCAGAATCTTATTAATGACATAAATAAAAAAGATAATCAAAACGGTCGCAGAAGGTTTCATACTATTTATTAAGGTAATAAATAGTATGAAACCTTCTTCTAACACATACAGGTTGCTCCAAAGTACAAAAATGGTAATTTGATAATTTTTTCGTAACCGCTACACCGATTGTTATGATACTGTATATACTGGTTCTAAATACCCTAATACATATGTACATTTAGGCTTTATCCAATGGCTAGGGACTGTATATAAAATATAAAAATCCTGGTTGCCAAACATCAAGATTAATACACAGTAACGAGACCCAGATGGATCTATATCTGAATCCCTAAAGTCTTTTCTCCTATCTTTGCATTCCCTAATATTGTTTGTCATAATGATCAGTTGTCCTAACACTCGTATACTCTAATTTTGGTTTCCCTATTATCGAATGGCCGATTTTTTTTTGTCCTAATATGTTTTTCCCTAATGGCACTTTCCATATTGAGTATTTATCCTAATGTTATGTAGCATAATTCTTTTTTTGCCTAATTATTGTTAGGCCTAACAATTATATATCCTAACCATCATGTTACCTAATTTTACTTAGCCTATCGTTGCTTGACCTAACACTCGTATGCCCTAATTTTGATTTCCCTATTTCGTTTCGTTTTTACAATGGTCGCAGTTCTAACCTAACCTAACCCACTTTTGTGGCAGCAGTTCGTTTTTGCGAAGATCACAAGTTCTAACTTAACCTAACCCACTTTTGTGGCAACAGTTCGTTTTTGCAAGGATCGCAGTTCTAACCTAACCTAACCCACTTTTGTGGCAGCAGTTCGTTTTTGCGAGGATCACAGTTCTAACCTAACCTAACCCACTTTTGTGGCAACAGTTCGTTTTTGCAAGGATCGCAGTTCTAACCTAACCTAACCCACTTTTGTGGCAGCAGTTCGTTTTTGCGAGGGTCACAGTTCTAACCTAACCTAACCCATTTTTGTGGCAACAGTTCGTTACCATTCATTATGGAAAGTAATTTTTATGATAATTGATCAATAGGAAAAGTAACTGTTATGACAATTGATCATTAGGGCAATAGCCATTAGGTCAAAACAGTTAGAGCATGTTATTTTATGCCAAACATTGTTAGGGATTTCGAAGAATATGGTAAAAAACATTAGGGATCTTGATAGTTATGGTACAAATGCTTAGGACAAATGAGTCTTAGGTTAACCATTACATTATGGAAAATAATCGTTATGACAATTGATCGTTAGAGCATGTGCCCATTAGGACAAACCAGTTAGGGCAAGTGACTTTAGGACAAACGTTGTTAGGGATTCAGAATGACACCCGACCCAGATGATGTTAGACTAAAGTTTGTGCACCGATACTCTTGCTAAAAGTCGGTGAAACTACTAAATTTCGGTTGTTCTAGTCCACTATCTGGAGTCGTAGTTTTGTTCCAATAGTAAATATGCCGGTTTCGACTGTGGTTTCGAGTCCGATAGCGTACGAAAACCGACAATTTGGTAGTTGAAGTTATGCAGAACTAGTTTAAAATAGGCCAGACTGTTCCTATTTTGAATACCATGACGGTCCCTACTCTGTAGGACGATATTTTTTTTGAACATCACCATACTGTATCTTCAATTCTTAAGAAAACTTCTGTAGATAGATATATATATAACTCTTCTTCTTCTTTATATTTAAGAGCTGTGCTCCGGCTCTGTGCCATGGCGAGTAGGTGCCGCCATGAAATAAGCACTCCCCTGATGTTGGGCAGCGGCGACATCAGTACCGGCGGGAGGACGATGAAAAAAGGTTCCGGTAGGGTCAGGACATCTATGGTAGGGCGACTTATCATAGTACTGCGGTGTGGAAGGCAAATGGGGAGACCACCACACAATCATCCCTATTTAGGAGCAATGGGAATGTCAACAAATGGAGATATATAACTATTCAATATAAATATAGATGGCCTAAAATAGTGGTCTTCCAACAATTTGTGCGAGAAGACAAAACGCGCCAGCAATTATTATATGAGCAACTTTCGTAAATATGCCTTAAGCATAAGGCCATGTCCCCCAAAAGCGGTACTCGAAGATTAGAATCTGATCTAAATTTGATATTGATCAAAAATTAACTACATTATTAATTGGTAATTGTATTTCAAAGGTCCAAATGCCACTCCAGATTCCCCAAAATTAGAAAAATCACCCCCCAACCAAAAAACGTTTAAACAACTCCCGTCATAACTCAAAAAAGCGAATCTGCGTCAAAAAACCCGGTTTTTATTGCCGCCATGTTATCACACATGTCCCGGTCGGCTCGCAAAAAACGCGGAAAAACACGAATCGGGTTCATGTTAATATTTGAGGTATTTTTATTTGAAATTTCCATTTACACGCGGCCCTCCCTCATACATATTCATCGGATGCACCCCACTTTCTCCACTACAGCGTGGAGTGACCTGGGTTTTGAAATCTCCGCGTATAATTTTATTCGTGTTTTCGAATCAAGGTGTATTGAAATTTTGAATTTGCAATTTGGGAATAAACGCGGCTTTAGGGTTTCAGAGTGCCGCGGTTAATTTTGCTAAGTACCTTTCATTTCACGGAAATATTTTAATTACGAGGATTTTGGCACTGAAATCAATTAACAGCATTTTGTATTATATTTGCCCTCCCCAATAAAACTTTAATGAAATCACCCTAAAGCCCTAACAGGTATCTTACTCGTATGATGTCAATAGATTTAGTTTAAAAGAAAATTTCACTCAGAAATAACCCTCACTCTGCTCAGGACTCTACGGAGTCAAGTCAGTGCACTCAGAAATCAGCACAAAAATGCCAAAAATGAGCACTTTGTGCCATTGTCATCCGGTAATTCGTTTTCATTGATTTTAAAAATGTGTACTTAAATTAATTAATTGCATATATTCTCTCAGGAGCAATGGTATCTTTTTTTAAGTCCAAATCTGCATTTCTCACTTAAAAAAGTTATTTCATGACTGAAACCTTACATGAATGTATCTAAAATACACAAACACCAACCACGTTTTTCTATCCGAGTAACAATGTAGTGCACCCTCGCCTCCACAAATACAGAACCTCCCTTTATTTTATTAAAGGTTCACTGAAGGGAAGCACAATGGGAAAATTTGAACCTCCATCTAGTGGTATTTTGGCAATTTTTGGCCGAAAACAGACGGAATTTACATCTGGTAAGAAAGAAAATATTATACATGGATAAGTAGGTATAGTCTGTCAAGCCAATTTCGTCAGTAGAAATAAGCGAGAAATAAAAATATGTAAGCGCGAAGGGTCATCGTCCCATAGAAAATTTTAATTTCGTGCCTTTTCTACTGACAAAGTTGTTTGACAGAATTCATCATCTTCCTCGCGTTATCCCGGCATTTTGCCACGGCTCATGGGAGCCTGGGGTCCGCTTGGAAACTAATCCCATGAATTGGCGTAGGCACTAGTTTTTACCGAAGCGACTGCCATCCGACCTTCCAACCCAGAGGGTTTAGACCTTATTGGGATTAGTCCGGTTTCCTCGTGAGGAAAACATCGTGATGTTTTCCTTCACCGAAAAGCGACTGGTAAATATCAAATAATATTTCATACATAAGTTCCGAAAAACTCATTGGTAGTAGCCGGGGTTTGAACCCGCGACCTCCGGATTGAAAGTTTGACAGAATTAAGAAAAACGAAAGAAAATTCAATGTTGTTATCTTAGTAGGTCAAGAGTCAATGTTCAAAGTTTCCTTCTCCTTGAAACTTCAGGATTCGCTGTTAATTTACACAATACAGCTTTGTTTTGCATTTTTGTTGTACTTGTTATAAGTTCTCATGTTAATCTGTTTGTACTCGTATACCTCATCTAACAGGCTCATTCTGATTTTAATAACAGGTTATGTAATGTAATGTAACGTTTATTTCAGACAAACAGTCCATATACATAACAAATTACAAAAAGAATTAAAAATAAATAATTAATCACAAATTCATTAAATTAAATTAACACTTAGAGGCTGGCTGGCTTAAATATTACACAAATGATTGGCGGGAAATTCAAAAAATCTTGGGCTGGTCACACTTTGTGTAGTAGGTATTATAGTTTTGATATTCGAAAATATTTTTGATTTTCTGTGCACACGTAAGATACCTAAGGATATAAGCTAAATATACGTTGACGTGCACTCAAAGTCAGCTCACATCATTTCTACCACTATGTAAAGTACAGTCAACGATAAACACATATGTTAACACTTTCTCACCATATACCATTGTAACAAGGCGAAAAATTAAATGTAGTGTAAATAAGACCTAGCTCGATAATACCGTAATATTAATCCATCACCAAAAAACATAAGTACTATACCAAATATGCTAAATGCTAAGTATCAAAATATTTATAGAGCACCAACCTCCTAATTTGTTTACATTTGTTTGGGAGTTGTAAACATTGCAGTTTTCCGTTATACAACGCTACACGTCGACTTCGCACATTGTCGTAATTATTGACGTGCTTAAATAATAGTTTGCGAACCTCACCCCTATAAACCGCAAACAATTTGAATGAATGACATAAATTGACAACTGACTTTTAGTTTTTTTTTAAATCATAGACAATTGGTGATACAAGAACGAAATATCTGTCAACAATTTTTGGCTAGCCAGACTCTAAATCATAATAAAATTATATTTAAATAAAATTATTAAAATCAAAAATTCAAATTCACATTTAGACATTACAAATCAAATAAAAATAAATATAAATTTAAAGTACCGTAGACCGGGGTGACTTTGGAAAATTTGGGGTTACTTTGATAGATTTAAAACGGCCATAGAATTACCATTATTCATTATTCACTGAAAATGTTCCTGTAACTAGTTAGATTATTATATATTCATATTTACCTACTGTAAAAAATCTCGCATAAATATATATTATGGCTTAAAAACTAGAATTTTAAAGTCGCCCCTGCATTTGAAAGTCACCCCGGTCAATGGTATGAGCATGCACAGATACAGATCCAGTTATGAATTACTGACAGATCAGATCCATCTAATCCAGATCTAATTCATAACCTGTTATTAAAAGAATACACCTGAGTGAATTATCAAGGTAGTATCAAAACCATTTCAAACCCGTAACAAATTGTTAAATTAGAATTAACCTCCTAGTGCTATGATTGGTATAGGTATTTATTATACAGGTGGCCCATTTAGATCGGTCAGTATGGAAAAATCTGAAACTATAAGACATACGACGATCTCTTCTTAGGAACCATGTTATCGATTTGAGTAACAAGAAAAACTGCATTCATACATTTAAAAAAAATGTATGTAAAATGTATTGAAAAAATATGGTGGTCATTTCGAAAACCTACTAAAATAAATTAAAGGATATGAAAAGAATGCATTTTATTCATTTTAGACATCATGTTTCATAGTAACACGTCACTACAATCGATATCTAAATAGAAATAGTGTTGTCAAAATGTCCGAGTTCGATTCCCGAGCCGCGTACACATTTTGTTAATGTATATGGATGCAGTTTTTCTTGTTACTAAAATCGCTGACATGGTTCCTAAGAAGAGATCTTCGTATGTCTTTTAGTTTCAGATTTTCCCATACTGACCGATCTAAATGGGCCACCCTGTATATTTACGTATGTCAATGTCCTACAATATTATCCTACAAGTTCGCACCTAGAATCAGGGTGTCAAAAATAGGGATAATAGTAAACTCGTAATTCTTGTTAGATTTACTTATAAACAATATACTTACTAAACAATGACCTGAAATTGCAGGTACACCGCCGGAAGTGCGTCACACGCGAGCCGGAAGTGACGTCACTGGGCCAGGACACCGGAAGTGGACCGCGGCGCCGCCGACGGAAGCGGATGTCGCCGCAATGCGATATCTTGGAGGTTAATGACCTGATCTAGCGAAGAAGATAATAGTGTGGTTAGGAAATGGGAAACAATACATAATTTAGTATCAGTACGAAAATTGTTTTCTTAATCATTATCCATACTAGATTCTGCCCACATCGACTTCGCCGGTGGATAATTTATGATTTCCGTGATAAAAACTCTCCTATGTGTATCCTATGATTCAAATTATCTCCATACCATATTTCATCTAGATCGGTTCATCGGTTACCTCGTCACGCAACAGACAGACATAATTGTGAAGAGCTGAAGAGGTAACAGACAGACAGGCAGTACTTACTTTCGCATTCATAATATAAGTTGGGATTCCATTGTTACTCACCATCTTGGTAAGACTAGGAAGTCATCATCAATAGTATTAGGATTGAAAGCGTAAAAAAATTATCTGCCACATTTCAATAGTCTAACATTATATCTCTATTCAATATTATTTCAATTAACAACACTGACATCCTATTAGTCACAAAAAAGGGTTTAATTGTGTATATTAACAAGGAACTTGAACACTCATATCATAAAGTGTTCAAGTTGATAAACAATAAGACGAAATGCAGGTACTTAGTTCAAAACTGGCGTACCTTAAAGGTGTAGTTGTCAACTTCAGCCAGTCTTTTAGTGACGATGTTGTCTTCTAAACGACTGAGGTAATTTGCAAGCTTATTTATACGCTGATACGAGATGTGAAAAATAATGTGTGAAAATCGTAAAACATTAAATCAGTATAACACTGACATCCGTCATTCGTCTCAAATCCTTATTAATTTCCAAAAACCTTCACGAAAACGTAACCGTCCCCCCGATTAAGAATTACGGCGCCTTATCTCCTCTCCGTCCATTCTATGCACCGATATATAAGTGAAATTATTTCAACAAACTTTACCTAACGACTATCAAACACTTTCCCACTTGAAAATAAACCTTATAGTTAAAGAACAACGTTGGTTTTAGATTAAGAGCGCGCTGGCGTTTACGACGGTTATAAATTAAGTGCGGAAAACTGAAAATCATTTGTGACTCACAGACAAGGACGCAAAATTTGATATGACGGAAATTGGCAAGAGTGATAAGGATAGAGGATAAAGTTCGAGCGAGGGATAAAATTTATACTCGGATAAAACGATTTATTACAAAGCGTTGAAGGTAGGGAATTAATTAGGCAAGTTTTGCTTTCATTTTGTACCATTGTGAGGATTTGTGCTGTCTTGGAGGTTGTACATTGGGGTGCGTTTTGAGGTTATGATGGAGATTATGAGAGAGAAAGTTTACGTTATTTTGAAAATTTTAGAATTTTATTATGTAGTTTGATGACAATATTTCCTACGTATGAGTTCTAATGTTTTTACCTCCGAAAGTTATGAAAACTGGCGAGGCTAATGCTATACCTACAGGCCAAAACTACGGAAGAGGCGGTTTAGCCGACAAGTGCTATAGTCAGAAAATAGGCTTCAGTGTCGTACGTAACAACTCTGGAAACACATTTTCTGTGTGTTTTTGGAAAACTTACTTATTTCGGACAACTTGGGAATCCATTCTGCAGAGAGTATTTTCCGTCAGTATCGATGAGGACATGGAAAATGTTACGTTATTTTGTGTGATAGTATGCCTTCTTACATTTGGAACTATTCAACTAATTTGGAACTATTTGACATTTGGAAAAATCAAGAAAGCATCCCACATCTATGCAGTACTGTGTACATAAGTTCTTAATTTGATAAATTTAGACTTGAACCTAAAGTTTTGCCATAACTAGGGAGATAATAATCTTCTTAAGTTATCCATAGATAAACATTGAGTTCTAGTAAGAACTAGGTACCCAGTCGGATCAAAGCCATAATTTCATTATTTACTACATTTATAATACACAAAAACATTACACGTAACATTTATTGATACTTACACGTATGTAACATTAAGAATAAAGGTCCATGTATTATCATTAATCATAACAATAGTTGGTTGGCGTTCTTCCAACAACGAGAATGAAATATGAATTTCCATAAAAATACACGTATTATACACAAGTTGAGGGTAATTTGGGAAGTAACCGTAGAATCAAAGGTAATTTCCTATCAAATGGTGTCGAAAACAACCTCTCTCCTGTACCGTTTCGATGTATCTCGCTCTCTTCTAAAATGGGTATGTATACAAAATAATTTAAGTAAGTAGCTTTAAAAAGAACTTCGCAGAGTGAATGGGCATTTCTAACGGACACTTTATGTGGAATAAATTGAAACAATCTTAACTACTGAGCACTATTACCTACCTATTACAATCTTTTCTTCAACATTTTACCGCATAAAGTGTAGTACGAAGTACGCTCACGCTTGCTACTGCGGAGTTTTTTCTAAACTTTCAAAAAATGAACTAAGTATTATTCTCCTTGATTTATTTATTAAGGTATCTCTTAAAAGTCGTTCCCGTGCCAAATGGACAGTTAATTGTCGGCAGCGTCTGGATTCTGGACAATTAGAACGAAATCCACGCGTGTCGAAGAATCGCCCGCGAGGGATGCCAAGAAGAGTGCTTAAGGCATAAGAGGAAAGCGGTTTGTACAAGGTGTCGTCGACCCCAGCTTACGAACCACGAACTCAACATATTTTCCTCTTCTATACATCCCTGTACCGATCTTTCTGGTGGCCGCTTTCGGGTTCTGGCGTCCGTACGCTTGTCGTTTGGATTACATTCGGAAGATTGCGTGTTCACTTCTGAATAAGATCAGCTCAGGACTGGGACAAATGGCGTACTCGAAGTGAAACCTATACTTAACAGTGGGCGATAAAAGCTGATATGATGATGATAACACCCGTCTCTTGTCATCCATTTAGTTACTAACATCATCCTCCTCATTCTTTTGTGTCGTCTTTCACATAGTCCCTCTTTCTATTCTTTGATTTCTCTTTCCTTTTATATTTCCATATTCATGCTTAATTGTCACATAAATTCATCTAAATCTCAATTTTCTGCTTAGTTAAAAAAATCGTTTTCCACTACGTTGATATAATTCAAGTCATTAGTAATACGCATTTAGTATTATTTAGTATATTAGTATCATGTAAATAAATAGGGTAAATAAGTCCCAACCCAAAGTCAATCTGATGGATAAATTTAAACAAGAAAAATGCTCACGATAACTCTGTCAACCACTTACACCTAAATGAGCTGTAAGTATTTTTTAGTCCAGATACTTAAGTTAGATTTTTCTTTCGATAAATAAAAACAAGCATACAACAACAACAAGTGGCATATGAAAATAAGGACTAAGGAAATGCGCTCACTGAAACCAAACTCTTCTACCTCGTGCCACATCTTAAGCGGAATATCTCAGCATCCTCAGCTAACCATGTAACCCCTTAGCACGCGTCTTAATCACGCTTTACGACCGACGACGACTTATGTTGCGGGTTGATAATTACTCACAACTAGACAACAATACTGATAATGATATACTGATGATGCTAAAGCTTCTTGTAAGTATTACGGCTTTAGAAAACGACTGATATATGACCTTCCAACCCAAAAGAAAATTTAGGGCTAGTTGGGATTACTCCTAATGCAGCATACGCAGCACGGAGCATTTTGACGACCGGTCTGGCCTAATGGGTAGTGACCCTGCCTGTGAAGCCGATGGTCCTGGGTTCGAATCCCGGTAAGGGCATTTATTTGTGTGATGAGCACAGATATTTGTTCCTAAGTCATGGATGTTTTCTATGTATTTAAGTATTTGTATATTATATTTATCGTTATCTGAGTACCCACAACACAAGCCTTCTTGAGCTTACCGTGGTACTTAGTCAATTTGTGTAAGAATGTCCTTATAATATGTATTTATTTATTATACGCACTAATACCGTAAGTAAACAAGCAGTACCCACATGTGCGTTGTGCGTACATACAGTATGGAAACCTGCGATGATCAGATAGCGCCGGATAAGTAAATGAGAGGACGCCCCCCAGAGACCCAAAGAACAGAGGAGCTGCGGAGCCGATTCACTCGTAATTCTGTTACGATTTTTATTAAAAGTATGACAATTGTTGCTAAAAGTATTACTTACGTATTTTGTTGTGTAAATTTCATTAAAAGTCATTACATAATCATCATCATCTCTCCTACTGCACGCCCTTGAGCACGATTTGAGGCAACTATGATCCAACTCTTGCGCAGCCGCCTTGCGAAGGTCATCGTTCCATCTAGTTTGAGGGCGGCCTACGCTACGTTTGCCATATATGCATAAAAACCTTTTGTATTTAAGGTAAATAAGTATATTTAAATAGAGGTTTATGTGTAGATACAAATTACCAATTCTCTGAAATAATAATGATTGCTTAATTCTTTTAAACGTGTTCATTGTAGAGATCCTTGGGGGAGGTCTTTGTCCAGCAGTGAACGTCTTTCGGCTGATATGATGATAATGAATTCTTTAAAAAAACTCTAGACAAAGGCTCCAAAAATAGACCGTCAATGTACCTACGAAGACCTCAGGCTACCATTAGGTAACGACAACTTACTGAGGCTTTTGCTCATCATACAATCAACTACTACTAAAACACTGCATGAAAATAAATCACCAAAATATGTAAATAGTAAGAACGTCGACTCCACTGAACGCCTGAAACAACATCAAAGCCTCGCTACTAAATTAGACGTTTTGCAGATACTAAAAGATATTTAGCCGACCCCCACCCGGGCACTATTTTAAAGGGTTGTTTGCCACCCTCGGACGTAAACTCGCCAATCTCCGGCGAATGACGAGAGTAAACTAAAAGTGCCTTCTTGTGAGGAAATGGGAAAGATCACGATAGGGTTCCCTGGTCGCTGTGTAAAAGGATTTGTTGAATATGGAAAAACAAAAGAGTGTGAAGCTTTTATTCTTTGAGAAATTCTAGCAGTTTTGCTAACATACGTATTTTAACTGTATGTACACCCAGTGTGTGAATTAACTCACCCAGTATGAACCCCATAAATTAAATACATTTATAAGTGGGTATGCTCTCTTGCAACTTAGACTTATCAATCTTATCATACTAGGTGACAGCAATCGTATTAATGACATCTTAAGGCCTTGAGTACAAAATATTGTACATATAATAGACAGACAAAGTGCCAATAAATGTACACACGATCTTATAGCCCATGTTTTTAGCACTGTGTCCGTGTCGACATTTAATACCTTGATTGTACCTATAAGAATGTCTTTTAAATTATTTTAAAACAAAACAATTGTGTCTGGAAGAAGTGACTATTATAGATGCTTTGGGCTAGTATAGGGAGAATATAACAAATATTTGTGTTCAATTAAGAAAAAGCCTTAGCTCAGCTGCAGGATGTATAGTATAAAGGCTGTTTCTATAAAATGTTTTTGCTGACAAATATTATATTATCTCGCCGCTCACTCAATTCCCGGCAAATAACTTAAATATGGCCTCAATAGTGACCCTCTTTGTACATAACAAATCCATCCAATAAATCCCCTAAAACCTTTGAAAACATAGCATCAAACGTGCCCCCTAAAATATTCCACTTTCCACTTCACAAGTGACACCCCGCGCCTTTGATCCGCCGTCCAAACATCGACCAATCACAGACCGTAGCATTTGATTGCTCCTGGGACTCTTAATTGTCAAATGACCTTTCGGCAAAGGCGTGTTAGACCCTTAACACTTCGCTGAGTGCCAATTTGCTCCAGTAGGAATGTACCATGTCTTGGTATTCGAGATCAATGTACCTATTTGAGGTCTGCCCTTTGCGAATGTAAATTAGACCCCCGTTTTAGTGTTTGAGGTTATTGCTTGGCCTATTTTCGGGATTTGGAATGTAGAGGGAATTGGATATGAGCGGGCATTTAATTTAAGGTGCCGGAATGTTGAGTGAATTTAGTTGATTTCAGGGGTCTGCTTAATTTGGCAGCATGTGCTAGTTAATGGCATTACAGAAACCATAAATTATTTATATAAGATATAATATAATCAAATGATACTAAAATTTCAAAAAACATAACGGATGCCCTACTAAGTTTCGAAGAGATACAGAGGTAAATTACTTATTAAACGTAGGTAAAAGTCCTATCAAAAAAACGTAGGTAAAACATCAATTAAATGACAGATTTCTACATTAGTTTATAAAAAGTTACGAGAAATAAGTTAAGTATTTGAACTTCATATGACAGGCCTAGGCAAAAATAAAAATATTTCATTTACTTCAAATATTTATATAGGTACTTACCTGATCAGGTAGGTAGGCTGATCAGCCGCAATAATATAGCAATACTAATGCAAGCAACAAAACATAAATAAAATTACCTTGAGAACAAAGCTATGTCGACCAGTATTTCTTCTTTTTCAACGAAAACAAAAATCAAATTCTAAGAAGAATTTGACAATTCAAATGGTATACTACATTACTCATAAGACCCTATAGTATCTAAACGCAGTCAAAAACTCAAGCAACATCTAATTCCCGAATTTGGGTCAACCAGTTTGATCTCATTGGTCACCATCAAATAACACTAACGGTCGACATCGAAAACGATTTTGGACACAAAGCTAAAATTTACAGTTATAATAATATAAAGAAAATAAAACGGATAATCTAGTGATTCATAATGAGCCGAAAGTATGCAGTTTTACAAAGTCAAGCAACATCTTGCCCCTATTCCCCAAGTTTCATGGGTCAACCGTTTGACCTCATTGGTCATCAAATAAGGCTAACGGTCGATTAGTGCCCCAATCCGGAGCCGAGTGCTCGGGGACTCTCTGATTGCACTTTTCTCTCTAATTTATTAGCCAGTCGGACTTATTGCGTCTCTGTGGAATTGTGTGGAGTGAGGTTTTCTTACACTGCAGGCTTCGTTACTGAAGGAAAGAAATACTTAAGTCAAATAATATGTTCATGTGTGTCTAGTTTAATTTTTTTGGTAACCAAGATTATGATGGTAAGCACATTAAAAAGTTAAATAAATAAAATAAATAAATATATTAGGACAATGATACACAAATCAACCTAGCCTCACAGTAAACTCAATAAGGCTTGAGTTATGGTAGCAAGACGACGATACATATAATTAGATATATATATATACCTTTAAAAATACTTATATGCATAGAAAACATTAATAACTCACGAACAAAATATTTATGATCACAAATATGCCCTTACCAGGATTCAAATACGGGACCTCCAGCATCGCAGGCAGCTACCACTGACTAGGCTAGGAGGCTATTACGATTATGATATATACATACTACATAACCTTGAAGAGCTTAGTTCAATCCATGAATTATTTGCACACTACTTGTGCAAATTTTATTCTGGCTATGTCTATACGTCAGCGAAAACCTTCGAAGCCAGCTCAAATCGAACGAATCCATCCAATTTAAACTTAAACCCATTCTAATGAGTCAACCTTTTTTTAAGCCAAACAAAGTCAAACCTATTAACAGTCGTTCACCATTATTTTTCCTCAAGTCTCAGCACGACTTTTCACTCAGCTTGTCAATCAATCTTGGACTTTACTACGTCGAGTTAAGGGTGACGTTGGTCGTAGGAGCTTGAGGAGTCGGTGGCAGGTATCGGGACAACAATGATGTATCTGGACCAGTTCGATTGCGAGGCTTTTTTCACTAACATCCTTAGCGGCTGCGAGCTCGGAACAAATATGGAGAAGGCACAATATATCAACTTGTAGAAAACTTTTCGTACCTAATTTAAAAAAATCTAAATGTACGTAGATAGTAATAATTCAAGAGAAGAAAAACCCCTCAATGGACTTTTTCACTTAAATAAATAAATAAAAATAAAAAATTCGTTTATTAAAAGAAAGAAGATAAAATTACATAACTAGCTCAGTGATCCCACACTAGGCTAGGCCTGTGTCGTGGTGACCGCTCTACAGAATTACCAAGTACATGAACTTTTGGGGTATCCTCTAAACTAAAGTGCTTAGGTATATACATTGTATGCGAAGAAAAAGAAAAAAGAAATGCTAAATGAAATGCATGCAAAAAACTAAGACATACTATTACTAACTAATACAATTTTATATTATATTTACAATTTCAAGTGTGTACTAGAAAGTCGTGATGTGTGTCATGTGTGTGTGAGTATGAGTACTTTTCCATAAAGTTTAGTTTACTAATTCTGAAGTTAAGTCCTGTCTGTATCCCTATGTTTTATACAAAATATACTAACACTTCGTATACATTTTACTAGTAGGTATCAGTAGGCACAGATGTTTTCAAAATTGCAGAAATTTCCACATAGGAACATTTTGGAACCTTCATATATTTTTGTACGGGAATCGATCCATTTCCATAATGAAAATTCCTCTAGAACTTTTCCGACTTTTTTGGAAACTTGCCGCAACATGAACACCTGTATGTCTCAGTACATGTTATTTTATTGTTGTTGTACAAGTTATTGAAAAAACGGTTATTATATCTGTATCATACGTAAAAAGACCCATATTTCCCAACAATGGAATAATGAAGACTATTCGAATACATCTTATCGTAGCCGCCATAAATCCCCCATCCAACCTTCGCACAGCCGCGCGGCCCACACCGCGTCACTCGCGTACCTTTTCGCCTTATTTCAAAACCCTTCCTTTTGTTTCGAGCCCATTTCTTTATTTTGCTGGCGATCTTATTATTTCGCTCGCTACCGTTGCCCGCATTGCAACGCTCCTTCGTTTTTGCTCGCATTGCCTTCGGATGCGCAAGGAATGGAGTAGTACAGTCCAAGACTCCCTGGTATTGTGTACATGTTGAAGTTTTTAACGTAAGAGATATCATCACATAATTACATATACCAATTAAAATGGCTTGATTGAAACAGCGGATGCGAAGTATTAATTTGTCATATTCCACTTTGCAAAATCTCTACCTTCACCAACAAACACTAAGGCTCCTTTTAAGGAATGTGCCTTTAGGCTAATTAAGGCGAACATGCGCAGGCGTTAATCACACCGCGCCTGCGCGACAAGAACTTGCTTTTAGTGATCATGTTCCCTTAATCTTAGGAATCCCGATTACAACGCCGGTTCACCCTTAAATGAGACAACACCGATAGCAATGTCAATTAAACAGAATTTAAAAATCTTCGAATTCTATAAAAGGTTTCAATTAAAAGAGGTGGTAAAAAGTTTCTCGGGAATGGGCCCAGTTCGTTCTAATTTCGCTTGTCTCACAACCGGAGTGCAAAAAGGTCCAGACAATGTCTCCGGGCTCCGTCGGACAATCGCTGAGCTGAATTTATTGAGACGTACGTAAAATAAATAAGGGGTCTTTGGTACTATAGTGGGATATGTTGGAAGTCTGGGGATTGATCTTAGACATCAACTGTCTGTCCGTATGTCTGCACAGGGAGCGCGAATACGAAATGAGCAAGTAAATTATTGTTAGGTTGATCCGCGTCCGATGTCTTCATTGCATGCAAGTTCTAATATTAAGATTGCGTGTTTACTGTTTAGTAAGTACATACATAATACAGCTTTTATGTTTTATAATAATCATGAATATCGTGATTATATTCGTTTTTACCTATACAACAGTGTCATACCTAAGGTAAGAGCATGCGACTTTCAATCTGAAGGTCGCGGGTTCAGACCCCAGCTCGTACCAATGAGTTTTTCGGAATACTTTTTACTTACGATGAAAAAAAAAATAGTAATAATAAAATAGAAACCTGGTTAATCAGTAATCACACTTCTTCCAATTTTCAATTTCTAATTCCTTTTCCCTACTATCGAAATCATCCCAGCATCTCCACCATAATCGATGCACGGCTCACTATATTACGAAGGCACCCTGTAGTTTAAACCTAGACTCTCAAATTAGAAGCACCCCACACCGGTATACCGGTAGATATACCGTACGGGGTGATTCAGGAGACGTGAGAAGTACCTTGTTAATTCAGTACTTACCTAAAGTGATAAACAACTGTTTCGTACCAGTGTGAGTTAAATTGACGTTCATTCTTTTTAAGTTTTGAAAACAAAAATGTTTTAAATTATTTACGAGTTACATACCGATGCTCTTTATTTTACCCGTGACAAGTGTCAAATTAAATGCTTAGAGCATTTAATAACTGGAGTGGCCATTAAGAGCTTACCCCTCTGCTGAAAAACTTGCATAATTGTGCAAACTTTTGTATGGACTGACATGGCTATTTGTACGTTACGTACAAATCATGTAGAAATAGCAATAAGTACATTTGATGTCCCCTCCCCCGCAAACATCGGCAGACTGTTTCGTAAAGAAAATGACAGCGATGACATCTCCAGTTACTAAATGCTCTAAGATTAAATGTCATCAGAGTATGGTAACTTTGAAAAATCGTATATCAATCAAGAGTACATTTTATTTTCTTCATAATCAGAGTGCTATCATAAAATCATAACGGTAAAGAGGTGACTATGATTGTACAGAAGTAAACCTTTACTTAACAAAAAGTTAAAAAACAGAAAAAAAACGGTGGTTGTTTTACTTAAATGCGATTGTGAACGATGCGATCCATTAACATAATATAGTAGATTGTTAACCAAGGGGTAAAAGGCACTCACTTCCGCCGAGGTGGTTTGGCGCTCGAACGCAGTGAGAGCGCCAATAGCCCGAGGCTGAAATGATGGCTTTCACCCGAGTTTAACACTCTACTTTTCATTTCGAATACGAGGAAAGTAAAATGCATGTGTTTTTTTAAAAACATGACTAAGTATACATTTTTATAGTATTTTTGAGGGTACTTTCAAATAACAATTTAGGCAAAAGTATCGTTATTTATGGAATGGGCAGTCAAATATCAGAATGGAAATTGTATAACAAATCCATTTATACCCTAATTTAAATTGCTTACCGTAAAAAAAAATATAAAATCGTACTTGGAACCTAAAATGCTCTAGTGCAGAAACTATTTCTGTACACTTTTTAGAACAACAATGACCCTCTTTCAGACCATGAGAAATGAAAAATGTATACTAAGTGTGTATGGTTGAGCTTGCTCAGTGCTCACGTCTCATGAATTACCCTGTATACCGCCATAGATAAATATATAGAGTGAGGTAGATATTTGAAGCTAGTTTCAGCGTCGGGTTTTACATTACAATCGTCGCACAACCTGTGCAGGATATGATAAATCGGCCATGTTTGTACAGTCGCGCGCGCTGGTGTTTGCCGAGGCTCATGAGCGAAACGTAAATCAATGTTTTTACTGCAAGGACGGATCTGGGAATACATTATATAGATAATAAGTAGGTAAGGAAATTAAATATTAAATACGCACACTGATTTTTACTTTACGTCATTGGAATAAGGTAAAAATATAAACTGTCTCTGAACAGTGGTGTTGATTATTTACAATCAGACACATTCGTTGTTTTAATTTAATAATATTAAATGAACCGAATGAACGTGAAATTATTAAACGTACGGAACAGGTAACATTTAGAGTGTAAATTAATTTTCACTATTTTATACAAAAACATGTCAAAAACAATACAGAGTGTAAATATTTTTGACTAAATATTTATGATAAACATACAAACTAGACTGAAATTGGAATATGATATTAATATTTAAGTTAATGGGTACTCTTTCTATATTGAGCATAACTTTTTAAATTGTAGTGATATGCTCAAGTGTTATAACTACCTATTACAACAATAAAATATTTCATGTCGACATAGTTTTACTTGACACGCTTTTTTGTTATTTTTTTCTTTTCAGCTACAATCATACTCTTAGTATCGAAATATATATTTACATATACATACTTACTAAAAAAACAAAATATTTTGAGTATTTTTACATACCATAAAATCTACCTAATAAATAATATAATAATCTTTCTTTCCTGCACCGTGCTCGACTGTCCTCTCCACTCAGCGGTATGAGTACACGAACTACGCGATTGTCTTAGCTGACATGTTCAGAACTTCCCAAGTTATTGGCTTTTGTTAATTTAATTAAATTCAATCCGTCTGTGTGTGCTTTATGAGTTCACGAACTCTCGCCGACGTACCCAGCAAAAGGTTTTGATTTTTATTCTAATGAACTTTATGATAATCGATATCTTAATTACCTTTTAATGATTTAGTAAAATCAGAAAAAGCAACAGGACATGTATTGATGTAAATGTTGATGCCCGGATGTTTGATACTTGCAGCAGCAATGCAATCGGCAACCATACGAGTATAGCGCCGCAATAGTGCGGCAGTAACGCTGATGCAATCTGAATTTTTTAAGAACAAAAGGCATAAAGATATTCTACTTAACAGGTCCATTGTCCACCCTGTAACTAAAACAGATACGACCTTTTGCAGCTAAGTAGCGCCAAACGTGTGGATCGACGCGTGCGCACGTTCGCGGAAGGCGCCTAATGAAGATCTTAATTGGGCTGTGAAATAATCTTAACGTGGCTTATCGCAGTGTGGACGCGGCTTTAGGAACAGGTATGGACGAGGCCTGAGGTACAAATCAAAACAGACAGAGTTCGTCCATCTAAGAGAGTCCATTGAGATGGACTCTCTGTACCGAGTTTGACAGAAAAAAGTGTTGAAATTTCACCATTGAACTATATTGTTATACTAACCTATAGAACCGACACACAGAATCAGTATTTTGCGCCGTGAGTTGATGTTGTTTTGACAACTAACCATAGAAGCGGAGCGTGAGTCTCGCGACCTACCTACACGCGTAAGCGCCATGAATGATTCGGCGCTTACGCCGTTTTGTTCGCGTAGTACAGGTTGCGATTGCTACAATTTCATTGTTTGGTATGGCTTCTCTATAGTAATAATACCTGAATGAATTTCGCACTCTGTTCTGTCAAAGTCGATGTATTGCATACCTAGTTAGCTTAGATGTCTCTAATAGGAACGTAAGTACTGCTCCAGAAAAATACGTAAAGTTGCAGGCAGAACAAAAATTTGGGGACGGGAAATTTTACCTACAAACTTATTATGTACTACTTTTCGTATTATTCCCCAAATTGAGAACTCCATTTAGAAATATTCTTAACATTAAGTTTTTTTATAAGGATTCCACTACCACCACCACCACCTGATACCACCTGGAGGGGCACCGTGGATAAGGAGGCTGCACCAGTTGGCCTCGGCTGGGCGAAGCTGGAGGAGGCCGCGCTAGACCGTGAAAAATGGAAATCCCTTCGCACAGCCCTGATGACCTGATGAGGGATAACAGGATACCATTATTATCATTATCATCATATGGACCTGGATGAATAACGACAAGTACTGGGTGTCGTTATTCAAGGTGTTATGCATTTATCTCAAACGTTATCGAGAAATCCAATGAACAAAATAAGTCGAAAAAACATTTTTTTATTAAGTATGTGATTTTGAACGGTGTTTTCGGGGTTTGTAATTATTTTACATTTAAAAACTTTATCATAGGTATATCACAAATAGGGTACCTTTCTAATGGTAGTAAAAAAAAACATATATCTATTACTGAAAATTACATATTAACATAAATATGACTTAGCCAATTCAACTTCTAACACTGATTTCGCAGTGAAAATCGAAATTATATATTTTTTTACTATTTTTCCAAGAATCAGCAAACAATTATGTGATACATATATTAATTTCGGGCAAAAAGGAAAATCATGCATTTAAGGGTTAAGAGACGAAAACCAGTAAGCTACAAGTTCAGTCAAAACAGCAGGTTTGGGCAAGAATAGTTATGTCTAACACTATTCGTCGTTTTATAGCAACGGCTAAGATTGTCGAGATTCTAGCAGAAACTTTGCTTCTCAAACCAGACTCGAACCCGGGACCGCCGTCTAACGAGTCGAGGCAACAACCACTAAGCTACAAGTTCAGTCAAAACAGCAGGTTTGGGCTAGGTCAGTTAATGCCTAGCAAGTTCATTGCCATCCCTAAAGCATAAATTTAAATAAATAAATATTCAACGACCAACTTTTGTTGTAGCGACAAAAAACTAAACAGAGAGCTATGATTTGACGAAGGTAGAACTAAACTTGTGAAAGGCGGACTTAATGCCTGATGGTACTTCCTGCCAATCACTAAATTATGCTAATCGAAACGAAATATCTAAAGGGTTGCAGCGGTATTATTTTCATACAAAGTTTCGATTGGCGTTTTCTGGAGGTATTAACGATTGTCATCTAGGTACACAATACAACAAAGCGTGCAAAAATATCTGACATAATTTGTAGAATCCATAAAACGTCATACTTATTAATCTACATACTTATACATACACATTATTGCATCAGAAGTCTAGTTTTACATACAAGTTTAAAACAAAAAAAAAACAAATCGATTCACTACAATGTAATCATAGCAACAAAGTATGATGAAATGAAACGAGACATTTACATATCATTGATTACATATTACCATGTTCATGCCCCGACTATTTCCAAACAAACAGTTTTAGCAAGCGTGACAGCCGTATACGATACCTCCCTGGATGGTCAAAATAAACACGAAAACACAAAAACACGCAAAACGACCATTACACAGTACAAGTGATTCGATTTGAGAGAGTAGGGAACAAAATCAATCGCGCAGACTCGGCACGCGAGGCTTAACACCGAAATAATGTAAATTATTGCTCGTAAAAGTGTCATTTTCGACGTATACGTGACGTCACAGACGAGTCACGGAAATGTATGACTAAAGGAAAGTAAACTTTAAGAAAGAGAGGTTACGATTTAAAATTGCTTGAGGACTGAAAGCCTTCGGAAAATCGTTTTCGCTCAAACTGCCCCCATTGTTATCTTTCGTATCGTTGCATGACGTTCACGATAATTCAGCATAGAAAAACTTTAAATTTTGACAGAACTCTCCTGAAATTCGCGCTGACAAGGAATCAAATTGTAGATTCGTATTTAAAATAGGACAAAACCTGTCAGGGCAGTAAACCTCAAATGGGTTTGTATGTGTGGTATCCGTGTGTACGCACACAGATGAACGGAGACGATCATTTACATACGGCGGGCGAGAGGGACAGAGAGGACCGAGGGCGGCCCGAGGGCCCCCGCCGTACATGGAACGCGTGGGTGAGACAAAGACGACTATATTATTATCCTGTGCTAAAAAAAGGAATTGTGGGCGGGGGATTACATTATAGTAGCGAAAGTAATCGATATTCCGTTTCAGTACGAGTTTGTTAGTACTGCAGCGATGCAGTCTATATTTGTAAGGTTAGGTCACACGCAACAACATTCTATTATTCATGCCTTCCAGAAATTGGCATAACATTTTATTTAAAAAACTTATAGGCCACCCTTTAGGAAGATACTTGTTTTATTATGTTTGTAGGCACTTCAAAATTCGACTATTTTAAGCCTTCTTCTGAAGAACAATGAAAGCTAACTGAAAATGTATTCAGAGATATCACATAATATGTGTTACTAATAGTTTAAAGGAATATAAATTAATTGTACTGACTATGACAATTTAGATTGTATTCAAAGATACAATAACCCCGTAAAGATTCCATCATTGTAAAAAAATTATGTATGCTTTTTACCACGGCTCTATTTGAAATTTATGAAAAAAATTATTGGTATGAGTAAGAAATTAGAAATAAGTGCGTAGGTAAGTATTTTCTGAGACCTTTTTTAGAACATAACCCACCCTGATTACAAGTTAGATTGCTACTTAAGAAGGCTATGGAAACGACCTAAAAACAACCTAACTGCCCCAAAATAGCTAGCCTTAAACAAAAATACTAAGTTTGTAGCACATAGTGACTCAGTGATAGTGAGTAGTGACTCAAGGCTGATAAATATAGTCAACAACAATAAAGGTCTTGTCTAAATTATATTATCTATAAATTTTTCTCTACTTACGCATCTAATTAGTTCTAAGACGAGTGAATCTTCTATCCTCAA
This sequence comes from Cydia splendana, assembly GCF_910591565.1. Taxonomy (NCBI): domain Eukaryota; kingdom Metazoa; phylum Arthropoda; class Insecta; order Lepidoptera; family Tortricidae; genus Cydia; species Cydia splendana. The sequence goes on from NC_085968.1 coordinate 657,716, forward strand.
GAAGTCATTCTTTCTAAGTAGTAATTTCTGTGTCTACTTTTAGAAGCCCCATAACCCCTTGTTTTCTGCAGCTGACCTATCAATGCAGCGTCGTAAAGAAGTCAGCTGTAGCTATGTAAATGAGCCACGCTTTATTCAAATTCGCTGCGCTGTCTACCGCCTCGCAAGGTCCTTGACACCTTTAGGAGCCGCAACTTCGGCTATGACCTTAGTGTTTTTGTTTAACGCTTTCTTTTATGGGGAAATAAGAACTGGTGGGAGACTTGCGAGGATAGGGATACGTGGAAGAATAAGAGGGAGGCCTTTGCCCAACAGTGGGGCAATATGGGCTCATAATAATAATAATAAATTGAATTGGTAAATTCATTTAAATTGAGAATTGGTATTTTGGATAAATTTCTAGAAGTGCCTTCACACAAGCATTGCCTTGCATTGTAAGGGTTTGACAGCTTTAGGAGCCACTTTGGGTGTGACGTGTGTGTTTTTGTTAAGGGCTTTCTTTTTTGGGGAAATTAAGCTTTCTGTCCTGGAAACTGGAGATGTCTGTGATGGATTTATGTCTGTGACTACTACCTTGTACATATATATGTGTAAAATTAACCTTTGATAATTTAATTTTAAGCATGCGTACGCTTTTAGTCCAATTCTAAAGTTTTCCATATTTATCAATAATGAAGCAAAGGAATTCTTTTTTGGTTTATTTTAACTTGTATGTTTTAGTTGTTATATTATAGATATAATTGCGCGTGGCATGTTTCCCATAAAATAATTTGGCTGAAATATTCCTCCCAACTTAATTTTGCTGTCTTCTTCAACTTTACATAAACCTCCAATCTGTTTCTTTAAATGTATTTTATATGTATTCAAAGTTCCATCCTCATCAACACTTGTAAAATGCATCCCGACCCCGTAAAGACATGATTACGGCCGGAAGGGTCAACTCAAATGAGCCGCGAGACATTTGTCGCGTAATTTCACCGAGGGACCCTTTGGTCGGTTATTCATCGGTTATTGCCCATATCGTGAAATCTTAATTCTTTGGGAATGGGAGTGAAGTCAAAACTTGGCAAGGATGTAAATACAGGAGAAAGAAAGGTAATACCGTAGGGTAATTAGTGTAAATATTAATAATATTTAGATCAGAATTATTAATTATTAATTTAATAATTCACGTGAATTATTAAATATTTGTATTAAATATGTATTTTTAAATATGTTTCACCAAAGTTTTATTTCTATTAGTGTAAATATTATTTAAGCTAAAAAGATAAAAAGCAATCTCGTCTAGACTAGACTTCCTTTGTGTAACAGGAAAAGAACCAAAATGAAGTCTCAAACAGTACCATCCATCGGTCCATCGTAGGCCACGTCTACGCCTCGGCTAGTCTGTGGCCATGAGTAAGCATTATAAAAAAAAAAACTAATTCTTAAGAATTTGTTAACACCAAATGTGATACCTTCATTCGTGATTGCTCTCTTAAACGTTAGTTGGACATTGCGGATGATAACATATCACTAGATTCTTCTCTATTGCACAAGTGACATTACATAATCATTATTTTTTTTATCTTGTCTTATTAAACAATAAGAAAAAAGGTAACGCTTAGAAAAGGTTCTTATTTAGGGTCTCTTTCGTTTCACCAACTCTGACTTTAATCTATCTTATCCCTTATCCGTTACCATATTTGTAGGAGTAAAAAGTGTCGAATTCCGTTGATAATAGGGTTTTTAGTCACTTCGTAAAACTACCCAGATACCTTTTATCAAACGTATTAAAAGCGAAGCTACGTCAAACGGGCCTCGTATAACGGGTTCGGCCCCCCTCGGCCTCGGCCTCGGCACGTAAAGTAGGGGGATATTTATATAGTGATAAAATCCATTTACGCGCTACAATGCGGGGGGACAAACTGTATTTCCATAGAATCATATCTAGCGCTAGGGATTGGTTGTCGATGTAAGTATCGATATCGGTGCTTTCAAATGAAAAAGTGGTCAACGCATAGACTAGGAATCCTCTAGACCGAGTTTAGAGCAATTATTGCATGCAACCGATGATGCCAAAAATGCGGGGGTGCGCGGGACGAGGTGAGCGAGATCCCGTGCCGTGATTGGTCCGTTCAAACGACGAACGAGTTCACGGACGTCACACAAAGACACTTTCGACTCGAACATGGAGTAAATTTACCGTATGCGTGGCAGAGGGGGTAGCGCGACTATGCTCAGTCTGGAGGATGTTTTGTCTGTGGGTTGTTTGGTTGGTTGTTTGTTGAGAGTTAAATAACATCCACTTGTTGTTGTTGCGAACATTTAGCGTATAAAAGTGGTAAGTTAGCAAAATTTTAGCACGACCACGGCCCTATTTCACCAAGCCGACATTTGTCAGTGACATATGTCGAGTGACAATTGTCAAGTGACAGGTGACAAGTGACAATTTCGTAAACTGTTTTTGTATAGAAGTGCTTATAAACTTGACAGGCATTTAGTTACAATTGTCAATCATTCATTTAATGACAATGATTTGGTGAAACAAGAGTAGTTTTTATAAGTTTATAAGGCTTAGGTGACAATTGTAGTGTTTTCGTTGTTAGCAAACCCTGTGGCAAACCCCGTTATTGGCAAACGTTGGCCAAACTTTATACCTATATATATATATATAAGAATTTAAAAGTGATTTAAAGCGATTTTTATTTGTACCCTAAAGGCGAATTTAGGCCTTTAGGGTACAAATAAAAATCGCTTTAAATCACTTTTAAATTCTTCTTAACAAGCATGAAATCATAATAACACTATAAATAGTAATTGTTGCCTACGAAGGCGTTTAGTACTTCAACATTTAGGATTTGGATTTGGAATAAGTCTCAGTATAGTTTTGATTACGTTGGGGACCGGTAGCGAATTTAGGTATGTTTAGGTAGGTATTGATTTTTTTTTACTTGGGCGAAGTTGGGCACTAACGGTAAAGTTAGGGTTTTGGTTAGAAAATGAATCTCTGCAAAAGCAACAGAGGTGATATATAAAGTAGGTACGAATAGATTTCTACTTTGACGTCACTGCACTTTGCATTTGCAGAACAAATAACTTAAAAGTAACAAAAAAATAATGCTTTCACGCCTTGTCAACAAATAATGTAGGTATACGCTGCATTAGATGGGGTTGGGATCTCAATCAATATTATGTTAGTGATGACAACACGGCACATAGAAAGCAACTAACGAACTTTCGTCAAGAATTGACCAATATATCGACTAGTAAAAATTACCCTTGTTTCACAAAATAATTGTCATTAAATTTAAGATGGACAATTGTACCAAAATATCTGTCATGTTTATATGAAATTCTATACAAAGAATTTACGAAATTGTCACCTGTCACCTGTCATTTGTCAATTGTCACTCGACATGTGTCACTGACAAATGTCGGTGTGGTGAAACAGAGGTCTGTAATTTTTTGACAATTGTACCTGTCGTACTTGGTGAAATAGGGGCCAGGTAATTTTTTATACAGTACATATGGTGCTAATTTGTCGCCCTAGTGCGGTAACTAGCACTATACGTGCATATGTCGAAAATTTAAAGGGCCATATGTACGAGAGAAACGTTGTGCAATACACGTGCGAAAAGGTAATTCGCAACTTGTGTCGATTTAAAACACTCCCTTCGGTCGTGTTTTAATTTATCGCCACTCGTTGCGAATTCCCTACTTTTCGCACTTATATCGTACATTAGGTACGTAGTCAATACTTGACATGGGTCAAGTAAAATAAATTTTACAGAGATGCATTTAACAGATACATAATCAGAAAATTTTGTATGAAATAAAATGAACCAACTCACACCTAAACTTTTCGTAGGATTCGCAACCACACTTTAAAAACCAAGGCTTATCCGTATCCTGATAGCAAAGTAATCTCCAACGCAACTTTTGGAGTAAATCTAATTTTCATCCCCAGCAAATTTTATAAAAAAAACGTTTACGTAATCGCCAGATTTAAGTTCTCATATCGACAACTGTGGAGCGTGACGTCAGCCCCATCATTACATTATCGATATGCAAATGCCCGTCCCTAGCTCCCCTCGGGTTTCCTTCAATTTTCCTTTTGCGATCTCCTCTTAATTGACGGAGAATTTTGATTGGTCGCCGGTACCTACCACACTTTTCCTCTTAAAACAACAACGTCTTATGTTTACTACTTTCGTAGAGAGTTATGCTCTTGCAAACTTTCATGGTTGTCTTAGATATAAGCTTTTTAGGGTTCCGTACCCAAAGGCTAAAAACGGGGCCCTATTACTAAGACTCCACAGTCCGTCTGTCTGTCTGTCCGTCTGTCCGTCCGTCCGTCCGTCCGTCTGTCTGTCCGTCCGTCCGTCCGTCCGCCAGTCTGTCTGTCTGTCTATCACCAGGCTATTGAACCGTGATAGTTGAAATTTTCACAGATGATGTTTTCTGTTGCCGCTGTAACAACAAATACTAAAAAGAACGGAACCCTCGGTGGGCGAGTCCGACTCGCACTTGTCCGGTTTTTTTATTCTGGTTTTCGTATGCATCGGCGTTGGATTTTTCTTCTTTAATTTGAGCGTTCATTATGGCTCTTATTTTAATGGTTGGTTCGTTATGATTCTCTTGATATTATTTTCTATTTTAATTGAGAGCGGTATTCGCTTGGTCATTCATTTTGTGGAGATTGTAGAAATGTAGATACAATTGGGGTATTTAAGTTTTCCTTTTGTGAAATACCTACTTTGTAGACGGGTTATTATATCAAAGACTTTTTCGTTTAAAACTATAATAAGTATAATTTACAAGATAATAAATTTTAAAGGTGCATCATAAAACGTCTCAACATTTTTCGTTTTGATTCATTAAAACGAAAAATGTTGACACATTCTCTATAATAATGACTTAATGACACATCGTAATTATAAACATTAGCTGAGATTTTCAGTAACATTTATATAATAATATGTAACAATAATATGTAGTCATTCAATCGTCTGGTTTGATAGAGTCAGACCAAGATAAGTCTGCAACGATTTCGATAGCACACGCAGTGCAAGTGTTATTTATAATTTCATACAAGATTGGCGTGTAAAATAACACTTGCACTGCGTGTGTTATCAAAATCGTTGTAGACTTATCTTGGCCTAACTCAAGGCATTTCAGTTAAAACTCGTCAATTCATATGTCACTTCAAAATTTGTTAAGAAGAGGCAAAATCTATTTTAATTAGAGTTATACCAAGCTAACTATGCATGGCATTTGCAATGGCAAAGTGTGGAAATATCATAATTAATGTCATATTTCTATTTCTATATCACTCACTCACTTCATTCACTTTTTTCCGTTCAAATCGGTGCAAAATTAACTTAGCCGGACTCTAACAGAGGTCTAAGTTTCATGAGTAAGGGGAGTTAATATATCGCATTGCATTTAAGATTTATCTATATCTTTCCAATAGGGAAAAAATAGACCATCCACTCAACAGTCAGACTAAAAATAACCAATCAATACAAAAAAGCAAATAACATTTCAATTGGCAGCAATTACTCGTCAAAGGCGGTACAGTTGAATGCAGAACTGATTAAACAGTACAGTCGGCGACAGTGTTGACAAAACGGCGCCCGCGCCGGGTCGCTATACAAATTTACAGAGTGCCCATTGAAACGTCACTGGGCTAGTATTGTGCGTATGTCCGCGCTTACGCATACTTACGTTTTTTAAAAGATTTGTGGAGGATTTATTAGTAATATGGTTTTATAAAGAATTATGGTTGGGATATAGGGACCTAGATATAGGTATGATATAGTATTTCCCAATTAAATGGTTACCTCTCACAAATTTGACCAATTTGAAGACCAAAACCTATGAAGGTTATGCATTAGTATCTAAAGTTCTCGTACATGTTTTACTTTTCGATTGCCTTTTACGATTGTTCATTGTTATCTTTGGCTACGCTTACGCCTGGAAACTTTTGGACTGCTCCTTAACTTAATAGTTTAACTACCAAATTTTGTAAAAAAAAAAATTAAATTCGCAACATATCCAGTCATGTCAATAAGGATCACTCGTATTGACCAATGCAGTATGTTACCTACTATCCTTATATTACAATAATTTATACACAAAATGTTTAATCCAAATACTCTAAAATATCATAGTTCCTCAAAACACATGGTACCTACGATTATTTCTTTCACCCTGTATATTATGTCGGGAGTCGAATCAGCGACCTCCTGCTCCAGTATCCAGCACGGCGACCCGGAGTCTGATTACCGCGTTTGTATGCCGACCGCATACAACGAGAGGGGGCTCAAGAATGGAGGAACTCAAGACGAAACAATAACTATCGACTGTGTTTTGTTTGGTAATATAATTCTATTGTATCTAAAATTCTAAATAAGTTTGCCTTTGTACAAAATATAATGTGTGTTTTTCGTGTTTTATTGTACAAAATATGAGGTGTGTTTTTCGTGTTTTATTGTACAAAATATGATGTGTGTGTTTCGTGTTTTATGTTTTTTTTAAATACAATAATATGTTTATACTACTACTATTACTACTAGTACTACTACTAATTGTAGTTGAGAGTATAGCATAGAATATAGATTTTTATAATGACAATTTTAGCACCCATACAGAATTTTGTTCAGGACATTTAGATCATCATATCCATAGAAAATCTAGCCATATGCTGGCCTAGTCGACATTTTTGAACCATGACACTGAAAAAATACTCATAATTATGTATGATGGAGGATGGTCATGTATACAGTTTATAACTTAAAATACTTTTTTATAGCAAAAAATAGTACAAAAGTGCCAATATGTCTTTCATGCCCTATCTAGTAGGTTGATCAGTGACCAGTAGAACGAAGGGCCTTGAGAAAGGCTGGACATAGCCCGGGTATTCGCGGACGAAAGGCAGGAATGCGATCCAAACTTCAATTCGTATTGTAGACACCATTTTACAGATTATTGGGTCTTATTGAATAAATTTACTAATTTAAGTTCAATACAAAGATGCTGTCAACATATTATGTCTTTACATTTTATGAGAAAAAAAAAATGTGTTACTTATTAGTAAAAAAAGGCGTAACTACTCGTTTTAGACTACGAGTTTGTAGTAGTTATGTAAATCTGCAATTACATATTAATCAGTTTTCCGTATTAAAGCTATGAAAAGAAGCTGAACATTCGCGAATTATTAGAGTTCCCAGGGCCAGCTTTCCGCCTAGGCCTACAAGGCACAGGCCTAGGGGCCCAGGCAACCTAGCAAACATTTTGGGTGGAGAAGGCGCCCCCTAAATTTTAAGTGCCATATCAACTGCCTAGGAGCCCCTCTAAATCCGGGCCTAAGAGTTCCAATAATAAATAAACATCGAAGTACAACTAAATATTCGGTATTTTTCTTCTGTTATCACAGTGTCCACAAATCCTGAACCCCATCGCAATCAATAGCAGTTTTCGCCAAGACACATGTACCGTCCATCTAGATTTAGGAGCCATTTTATTGTACACTTCCTTGTTAATTGGCTTCTTCCAATTCTAAGCAAAGTGCTCGTAACCGTGTTAGGATCTCATAAAGTGCAGGTTAATTGGGTACTTTCCTACTAGTCAAATCAGCTTCTTTTTTAGAACTGCCATAACGATTTGCACATATGGAAGTTATATGAAAACGAATAGTGACGCCACGGTCAACCCGCCTACTTTTTATATTTCTATCCGATTTATTAAATAGAAATTGTGTTTAAAAATAACTGATATCTATGTATTTGTAATAATTATCTAATGCTTTATTTCGTGCATGGTGTGAAGTAATTCATTTTAAGCAGAGGAAAGTACCCAATTGCAATACAATCCCAACGGACGGCAGAATAAACTGCTCAAGTTGCCATGCACTGAACTTTAATTACGGAACCAACGCCGAAATCGCGAAAAACAATTTGGCTGTTTCATTTTTTTTGCGATTTCGGCATTGGTCCCGTAATAAAAATTGTGCAGTATGACCTATAAAGTCACTACGCAGAGTGGTATGGCTGGTGATTAAAATTTCACTCTGTATATTGGTGCGGCCACGATGCTTAAAAATATCTGAACACACATCTACTGTCAAGGAGTTATGTATGTCGGAAAGAGTCTTATTTTGAATGAATGTCAGAAAAAATTACGTGGTAGGTAACGTGTAAAATCGTTGTAAAATCATTTGGTATGAAATAGTCTTGCGTTTTGATCTATTTTAATTGTTTAGGTATGGATTTATTTGTTGCCCTTTAGTATTTTTTTATCACGAGATTTATTGCATACAAAAAAATATTGAAAGTTCTTCTTAGTTCACAAACTTCTTAAGAGTCTGTGTGAAAACAGTTTCTCAAGAAAATGCTTCAGAAATCGCCAAAGAGCTATTATTGCAATGTCCGTGCATCTTCATAGTTCATTAACCCCCTCCCCCCACCCCTTTAAATACTAGTATACCTACCCTAAATCTTAAAACAAGGAAGGTAAGGTTGAAACTCCAACAAGCGAGAGGCAAAGCAGAAAAATGAGATAGAAAATTTAGGTCGACTGATAGATAAGTTCTAGTAGATACCTACATTAAGTTGAAAATATTGGATGTGAAAAGGCAAGGATTTGCAGTCAACGTGATATGTACCTAATATCGAACGCTACCTATTTATTTGTTAGACGATAAAGCCTACATCAAGTAGTTGTAGGTATTGGAGCGGACACGGTACTCAAAATTATCTGGACATACACTCTAACGCTTTGATAGAAGTGTGTTCACATATCCTTGAGCACACTCGTCACTCCGACATAATATGATGGTGATATCGTAAATAGTCAAGCTCATTTTTACTTTAGAAACAAAGACTTTTTGTACCTTACACACAGTTCATGGTATGTAGGTATGTATGTATAAAGTATTGATATATTCACTAGTATATTCATAGAGATATTGTGGATTCGCATCCGGCTCAAACAATTTTAAATTCTCCAAAATTATATATGAAACATCATTTTATATTTACCAGTTGATATTTGGTGAAGGAAAACACCTGAGAAAGAAATTCAAAGGTGTCAGTCGTACTATCAGTGAAGTCTTGTGTTGTAGATTAAACAAAAAGTGTTTACATCTTTTTAACTGTATCACAAAAACTTTTGGTCTACATATTATCAAAATTCGTATTCATTATTATCCATATTTGTTGTAGGTAGCCTAGAACCGTCTCCAAAGGCAGTTCAAAGGTACTTTACTATCTCAGAAACGCTGAGGTCAAGGCTGGTGTCCGTTAGCCAAATTATACGCAACTTCCATTAAAAACTCCAGGCAAAATGTTAATGAATCGCCCAAACCCAGTCCTTGACACCTCCAAGACTTCATTACGGCAAACAATGACCACGCACACACACACGCATGTTGATAAACAACTAATTACGTATGTTGTGTGGGTGTTTTTGTTTCTCATGTGTGCGGGCGACTGAAGGAGTCCACCCTTCAATCGAGAAAGACGTAACTTTGTTTCAAGGTTCCAGCTTTTATGACCTTTTGGATTTAACCCAGTGTTAGCCTCATGTAAAATGCATAAGATACGGTTCATACAAACCGTCTCGAGCTTGTCTCGCGACACAGATGTTTGTGGAAAGCTACTTTTTGTCCGTGAAACTGAAATTCGGAAGAATGATGTCGCTGGCTTCTGCGAAGGGTTGAAGTGATATGGAAAGTTTGGAGTCTTGTAGAATTTCGTATTCGCCAAACGTAGGTGTTGCCTCTACATGAGATGTCCAGTAGGAACTGTCATATTTTTGGAACCCGTTCGATAGATCTTTAAAAATTCTATAATTATTTTTAAAATCCATATTTGCAAATATTGGAATTTGGTTGGAACATTATATAGGCATTTGTATCAAATCATATTTCTGAACAATAATTGTTGAAGTGGAAATAGATTTTTTATGTCGTGTTTAGTTAAGTGATAGGATCATAGTACATCGACGAAATATCACCATAGTATACTGTCAATTTCTTAAATATGTGACCAAGAAAGGACTTAAGCTCCCGAATAACGTTTATTCACTTAGGTACAAAGTTGTCAAACTTCACAAATCTTAACATTTAACTAACGTTCCTTTGAGAAAAGCAATAGACAATAAAATGCAATGGATAATAGTACAGCACTCTGGATGATAGTACGCTAACTGCTTCCAGACTGCAGCAAAACTGATGTACGAGTAAGTAGGTGTAGGGCAACCTAAGAAACCGATTTTTATAATTCAAGTGTTCTTGCAGACCGGGGGCTTAGCCAAAATAACAATCGTACATCGACAAACGACAAACGAAAAGAAAAAAATAGATCGGGATGACAGATGCTACGAAACACGTGATCCACCATACATTATTTAAGTTTCCAGTAGCATTTTCTATCTGAAACTTCAGTATCGTGGACCAACTACCACAGGGGTCGTCAACAAGAGCTCCTTACAGGTCAGACCCTGACGCATTTACTCCTTACTCCGTATTCTGCGCAGACGACCTTGCCATTGCGACATGCCCTGAATAAGGTCGGGTGACGTATGCGCTGAACGCAGCAATAAGGGTGTTAGGAGTGTGCTGGCATTCTTAATCCGTGATATGTGGCTGAACGTGCTCGAAGAATAGAGAACACTAGATTTTTTGTGATATTTTTCCAGTTATAACTATAGTATGTCTTGCTTGAGATCCTCCAAAATATGCTTGTAAATACAGTGTGTACAATCTCATACATTTCGGGTGATCGGGTGACAAAAAAATCGTGACACATTCTCAGTCGAGAACTGGAAACCTTTCCTATTTCAAAATAAAGTGTACCTAAGTTGTGCCTTTCTCGAGAACGTTCTCCGTTGGGGAATGTTCTCACGCATAAGTTTAATAGAGACCTTTCTTCTCTTGTATTTTGAATCTTCTTTTTAACTCATCAATTTGTCTCTGCAAGTTTTAATCTGCGGGCGGCTAGAGGATTTAAAATAAACTTGTGAATTGATTTCTTATACTCTGTTTTTAAGCAACGAGTCAAACATAGATGTGAGTGTCAATTTTAAATGTGTGGGACAGGAACAATAGGTACATCCCACATGTTACATTGACAGTTGACACTTCCAGTGGCCATGTCGCGTTAGGCAATGTTTTTGCAATGACATGACACGTGACATATTGTCATACAGTAAGTGGTAAGCCTTCTTGTGTTACATAACGCAACGCGCGTTTTTTGTTCACTATTGTTTTCCATTTTCGTAATGGGTGTTTGAATTTAAAGTTTTTGGTTTTGTCTTGATGTGAAAAGAATTTATTCATGTCGAAGGTATCAGTGACCGCATCTACTATACCCCCAGTGAACATGGACTATCGCCACCAAGTGTGTACGCACTGGGTTAAATTTTGGGTGTCGCAGCCATGAAGCCTTAATCAACCACAGCCATTGACTTTGAAAATTATTATAAGAATTAGGAGTTTTTTTTGTATTTGTAAATTTAATGTTTCAGATTAGATACAAGCTTTTATCGCTGACTGTAATTTTCTCACTATTTTTATTATTATAAATAAGAGTTAGGAGCATTAAAAAAATTTATGGTTTATTTTTCGCGTTTAACTCTTATAATAACAAAAAATCGAAAAAAGTCAAACAAAGGGGCATAGCTATCCTGCAAAAATAATTTTCAGTGTTAATATGTAATAGAGAGGAAAATGAGGACTGTGTTTATATGGAGAAGTGATCGTCCCCTTTCCTCTTTATGAGACAATAATATATCTGCGGACAAGCCAAATAAAGGTTGAAATTTTTTTCCTATTATGATTAAGTAACTGGTTAATCTGCTGACGGAAACGGAATTTTCGCATTTTTGGGCTTCTGTGAACATGTCACTGTCACTTTCAACAGAGGACGATTCCATCGCTCTTTTGTTACATCGTCCACGGTGTTAAGAGTAGAATCTGCAAGAAACCCTCCTGTTAGCACGAATTTATAAACGTAATTTGATCTGGGTGTTGGCTAACCCCAGATAAAAAAGACAAAATAGTTGGAATGCTCAAATAAATGTTGAAGTAGAACTTCTATATTGGTTAGGCACTATATCACTCCATTCTGCATAATTATGTAACTAACAAATAGTTGTTAGAAGAATAAACCTAGATCGACACGGGTTTTAAGCCAGTGTCGGTAAACGGCCGCTGAAGGCAATATCGGCGGATCGGCTCCGCACGTAAGTAGGCCGTGGAAATGGCCGGCGATGCTGCCCCTGTACACATATGGATTCCAAAAGTGCTAAGATGGTTTAGTTAGGTATTATTAAGTATACGTTGCACAAAATGCTCTTGAATCTCAACGTGACAAAAGTATAAAAAAAGCAACAGAAAATGTCTGCAGTTGTACGTCAAGAGGCATATTACCTACTACATACTGATACGAGTTATTCTGTAATTTACTTTACAATCTTCTCCATAAAATTATCATAAAACTTCAACGAGAAAAAAGTCCGAATTTCGACGACAGTTTAATACAAATATGGTAGCTTTTTAGGTGTGATCACCCAGTTTTGAGACAGAGATGGTAAGCGACTAAAACAGTCTTATGGGCACTTCCATCTCCAGATGTGTCGCAGATGTGTGGGCAACCCCTTTGTACTGTCCTTTTTTGAAGATGCCCATAGTATCACAAGAACACTTTTTCTTAGTGACAAAGTAGGGTAATTCACCAGTAACTGGCGTAATTGGTCACTGTTAGTAATTGGCCACCAAATGAATTCTATTCACCTATAAACAGAGTTAATATTAGTATAAGGTTTCAATAACTGGCCAGCCTTCCATAACTAGCCGCCTTATACTTATACTAAAATGAATTCTATTTATAGGTGAATATAATTCATTTTTAGTATAGGGCGGCGAGTTACTATAACCGGCCAGTTCCGCCAGTAACCGGCTAATTCGCTTAATATTTCTTCTTTTTTTCACATTCCGATGATGAATTGAAAATACATAGTTACAAAATATGAAACCTTATTCCTTAGTAATCCCCGCAATCATTTGTTTATACTCCACAACTTTTTCCACCGTTTTTTTTTTCTTTTTGAAACTGTCCCAGACACTGTACGCCCACTAATGTTAGTACGAAGACATCTGGCGGCGTGACGAGCGCGGAATAGTAATGGGGTTTTGTGACAATCGCCGTACTTTCCACCGTGCCCGCGCCGCGCGGGGGGGGAGGGTACACGCACCGCTCCCATGGGTGACTTTTGCCTTGTTTAACTTTTATCAACTGCGGGCTGCGGGCCTCGGCTCTGCAAGCCTACGACGTCCACTTCGTTCTTTCGTCTTTCGCTCTTTTAGGATCGGCAATGCGCATGTAATTGCAGGCCTTCCAGGTAAACCTCTGGAATTGCAGGCGTCCATAGGTCTCAGGCGGGCCGTATGCTTGTTTGCCACCGACATGGTATAAAAAGTCTATTGATTATTTGCCTCCTTATCAATTCAATTCAATTCAATTATTTATTTAAATGAAGATAACAGAGATCCCATTGTGTTAGTATTACATATTATGGCTTAAAAACTATATTAATACTTAAAAGTTATATTAGACTTAATTAATTTAATTAAATTTATCATTATGGGACAACAAACGTGATCAGCAATCATCCTTAGAATGCTGTTTGTGCTATCCCTGGTTCTACGCAGTAATGAGGCCGCTTTCTTGCGCATGATTGCTGCAAACGCATCAGTTCGAGCCTCCGCAAACATGGCGGAAGCGCTGCAGAACCTAGGCAGCCCAACCAGCACTCTAAAGGCGTTGTTGTACACCACTCGCAGAGCATTATAGGCTTTCTGGGTATAGCTGACCCAAAGGCTACCTGTGTAAAACGATGAACAAAATGCCTTAAACAGAGTTATTTTTACCGCTTTTGAACATCTAGCAAACCTTCGGGCCAGCATATTCGCCCTTACACATAACGCTCTCCGCTCTCTCTCAATATCCTCATCATCCTTTAAGTCGTCGGTAACAATATGCCCTAAGTATTTAAATCTACTGACTCTCTCGAGAGCGGTCCCATTGAGTCGAACTGGGGGCACATGTGAGGGACATTTGCTACCGGCCTTAAAAACCATTACCTCGCTCTTTTTACCATTGTAAATCAAACCGTGTGAGGAAGCATAGGACTCGCATATGTAGACAAGTTTGCGGAGCGCGCCAATCGATGGCGCCAGCAGCACCATGTCGTCCGCGTAACTGATGTTGTTTAGGCATACGCCATCAACATGGCAGCCGACATGAGCGCTGCTAAGCTGCTCGATCAGCGCGTCCACATATAAGTTAAATAATATTGGTGAACTTAACCCACCTTGTCGTACGCCACATTCGAGCCTATACGGTTCCGTAAGCTCGCCCGCCCACCTCACACGGTTTTCTTGATTGAGATACCAATGTCTGAGAAGGTGAATGAACTCTGGTGGTAGCCTCGACTTCTGTAATTTCTGCCATAAGATGTCGTAAGAGACGAGATCGAAAGCTTTGGACAGGTCCAAAAAACAGGCGTATATCGGCGTCTTTCTATCTGTGTAGTATTTGACAGTGTGCTTTAAGCCAAGGATTGCTGCTTCTGTTGACAGCCCAGGTCGAAATCCGAACTGACTGTCATGCAGTTTAATATAGGTTCTCAAATATGAGTTAAGCACACTGTCAAACACCTTAGCCACAATAGTAGCCAGGGAGATAGGCCTGTAATTGGACCCATCCGAAGCATCACCTGTCCGGTTCTTAATAACGGGCACCACCAAAGTCTCCAACAACTCAGGCGGCAGATAAGAGTGGCTAAGGCACAGGTTGAGCAGCAGAGACAGCACACGAGGTAGATGAGGGCCCGCGTCCTTATCACTCGAATATGCATTTATACAAGAGCTATAGAGAAGCAAGTAACGAAATTTATATTTTCGATGTTCGCGGCAGGTTCTCTCTTTGAATCTTGTTACAGATTGTATAAAAGACAATAATTTTATTTATTAACAATGTATTGTGGTATATTTGTGAAATCGGCTATAGTATACTTATTTACGATGGGCTAAAAGCATTTGTCCTTTTGAGCTCTCTAAGATATACCTATGAGAATGTAACTAGACAGTAATTTGACTCCACAACTAGATATTTTAGCCTCACACCTGCTCCCCTAAAAAATGTAACGAATAAGAGTTAGCTAACTAATATTTATTTTTCTTATTTACAGGTAAAACATCATCGAGTCTTTCTGCAATACCATACCTATATATTAATTTTATTTTGTAATAATAAATACCATAGTTTATTCGCTGGTTGTTTTATTAACTTATCTTTACAAGTACCTATACAATGACAGTTTCTCACAAATAGGTAGGTAGGTACTTTTCATACCAAGCGGACCCCAGGCTCCCATGAGCCGTGGCGTGGCAAAATGCTGGGATAATACGAGGAAGAAGAAGATTACACTTTAAACAACATAAATGAGCAAAACTCGTAAAATATTCTCGAAACGACTTTGCCATTTTGAAGCTCAATCGGAAAATCTGGAAACCTTGATGCACGTCGACACAGGTAATTCGTCTTCCGTTCTCACATGACAGGTGTCACACCGACGCGAGACCAAGCTCGGACCTAGACTCAAACTCACAAACAGCCGAGCGAACAAAATCGCTAAAACTTGAGGGGGGCGACGAACCTCCGAACCGCGGCCAAATGTATTCAAATATATGCGCGATTAATTCAGGCTGCATAGCCAGGACGGTGTTAGTAGTGGCAGCCGGTCTCACTTTCCACCGATCGATGGGGCCGTGACCTTCCGCAGGATCCTCAATCGATACTTTTTTGTTTTTTAATCGATTTTTTTGGGGAATCGATTGTGGCGCCGCGCTTGTGCCTTTACACCCTTCAAACCCTGTGTTCGCAACATTTGATAGATATTTCGATTTAGTTATCGATTTCAAGGTGGTATGGAGTGGTTTTTATATTTTTTTCCAGTGAATTTTATTAATTTTATTATTAATTCAGCCTATATACGTCCCACTGCTGGGCACAGGCCTCCTCTCCGGTGAATATAAGGTCAAATTAAATTATATGAATTTTTGTAAATCATGTTTTTATTTTGTATTATTTAACCATTATAATTTAGAATTTATGTTCCATTCTAAAATAAATATATGTGTGTATTTAGTTTGCAACATAACCTACTATACGTTTTATAAAGTAACAAAACTGGTTAAAATAATGTAATAAGTGTGAAATTATCTACTTAAAATTATAGTACAAATATAATTTGCAGCAAAAAAATTCTTGACATTTTGCAGAAGAGAACTCAAGGATCTATTTTATCCAGGATAACCGTCAGTTGTACGAGTAGCCCCGAGCTGTGTGGAACTTGTGAATATTTTAAATGTTAGACGAGAACTTTAGGATGCCAACCTTCTTTCTAGTTGTTTTACTGTTGAAGTATAATACAGTGATGGCGATTTTTCTGACCCTGTACGGCTATCTATGCATCTCGCTCGTACTGGCATATTAGTGCAAGCGAGATGTACAGAAAGTAAATTACGTAAACGTGAGCGTTATGTCAATGTCAAAACTGGTGGTAGCCGTACTGAAGAAAGTATGTAAGGTAAGTAATTTAGTCTTTATTTCTAACCATAAGTAAAACAAACAGCAAAAGTAATATTAATAGAACAATTATTAATTAGCAATCCTCTCTCGTCTTTTTACAGCCACGAACGCAAGTGTCGAAATCGGGATGCTGCTTAAAAAAACATCTGACACAGATGATAAAGGCCTATTATTAATTAGCAACAGGCGGTTTGAAAGAGAATTAAAGAAGTAATAATAAGGTTTTGTTTAACTTAATATTCTCCTTTACCTTTGATACATAGAAACAAAAGTTTGTTAAAATGATCAACAATATGCCGCAGTAAAAAAATTGTCAAATTCTGGGCCACCTTGTATAAGTAGACAATTCGCTGGCCCAACAGGGTTCATGTTACATTTTCAAGATAGTTGAAATTCGCTTTAATGTCACTATGACAATGTTCAAATTTCAGTTCGATAAAAGTGAAACATAGAACCCTGTAATATTGGGGCAGCGAATTGTCTACTTATACAAGGTGGCCCAGAAATACATTGACAATTTTTTTACTGCGACATATGCGATCATTTTAACAAACTTTTGTTTCTATGTATCAAAGGTACAGGAGAATATTTAGTTAAATGACATTTCAAGACGTGTAAGTAACAAAAATATTTCTAAAAATTCTTTGTCAACGTGTTTTTGTGCCTGTAGAAGAGCTATTTCAAATGCTTAGGTATATCAAACCTACCTAGTACTTGGTAAAAGTAACCCAAATCTTGAAGAAAGTTTGATAACCTTGCAATGTTCAAGGTTAATTATAAAAAGACGTTTCTTTATCAGATTAATAAATTAATTAGATTTTTAAATAAATTATTGTCACTCGTGTAGACAAAAAAGTAACAGCTTTTGTGTATGTTCACATACTTATGTGAATTGTGTAGGTACTTAATTTCTGTAGTGTAGGAACTCCAATTAATGTGTACTTGTACAAGTACGCGGGGTCTTATGAGGTTAAATTATAATAGCGAAAAACAGTAAAGATGGATTTCTCAAATGTAATATTGACATACTCTGCTATTCATTTTATGAAGACAGAATCGTAGTGATTTATACACTAACTGAACCTTTCCTCTAACATTATCATAATAGTGGTAATAGTTAAGCGATAAGTTACATATCCATTTCCTTTAATATAGTTCTAAGGAAGGTATCGTACAGCTACATTGTTTATGCTAACACTATTGTTCCAAACAGGTTGTTTTTACAAATATGAACTTATGTCTTTAAGAATTTTTTTTCTGTGAATATTTCAGCGGTCAAATAAGTATAGGAACAGAAACTTTTTTTTGTTCTAGAAATGTGAGTCTCGTTGGGTAAATGGTTCTCAGATAATATAGATATCTGAAATTCAACATTCAAAATTAAAATACGTATTCAACCAGCGACAAGAAAGCCTCAGGGGCTTTTTCACAAGTCAATACAACATTTACAGTGACCATCATGTACTGACATGAAAAATACATAGCAACATTTTATAAATACCACAGCTAATTCCTGGGTAAACATTACATTATAATAATGTTACTTAGCAGTGATCATACTAGCTGTGTCCGTGGCTCCACCCACCCGTATTGCATACAGTCTATGACATGCCCCCAATCAAGAATGTAGATTTTTAAAAATAAAGTATCCTATGTCTATCCCCAGGGATTATATTTATGATAAAAAAACGCCAAGAAAAGCCTCCCAAACTGAACTGAACTGGCTCTAAATTTTCCCCAATGTATTTATGTACCTTACATATCAACAAAGATTTTATGAAAGTTACGATCGACAATAGAGGCATCTCTGGAGACTTTACAAAGGCCCTATAAAGGACCGAATTTTACAACCAAAGGTTCAAAGGCTTGCTTGTAAAAAAATTCACATCCCTAAGGTATTCTACACAGATAGCACACACACATACAAATATTCCTATAGTAGCGTATTCGAAACAAAAGAGGTTCAAACATTGGATAGAGTCGCTTGAAATTTAAACCTTAAACTATCAATGCTAGAGCAGAAATTTGAATGCCCGTTGTTACGCTTGATGTTTAGTTGTGTGTGTTTGTATGTGTGTGTGGAATGCGGTACGGTAGCCGCGTTTGAAATAATAATGTACTGTGACGTCACTTGAATATATTGATGAATTTCGTGAAGATTGCGTATGAATGTTTTTAAGAGTGTCATGAAGTTTTTTGCATTGTTTATATTGTTTAGTAGTTCAAAAAATTGAAGGCTGCATATTTTAAGTAAGATGTGTATCTACGATGATTATCTTTATAAATGAATAAGTTTTCTTGTTCCTTCAACGTAAACGGATACACGGAAAATTCCAATTCTTGTTTTAAGGAAATATTTAACAGTAGAGAAACATAGGTATATGTGATTAGAAAACTTCTTTTGAACAGACATGATTTCACTGCCAGATAACACGACAAAATACAAGGGATCAATATAAAAAGCATTTTATAGCCAATAAAATATGCTTTAGCTATCAAACCTATCAACTTTTGTTTTCTAACTACAGAATTAATACATCCAACAAATCCCCTCATTATCAACGCAAAACAAAACGGACAACACCTCCAACACGTAGAGGCCTATGTGTCACCAACATTCTTAGAACATACTGCCTTTTATACAGTAACGTATATCCTATAACGCAAAAACTGCAACGCATTAAATCAACCCAACAAGTAAATGCTAATTTGAATCTTAATGTGTCTGAAAAAAGTCCAATTTCGAATTGATTTGTAATACAAGTTGATGCTTATTTGTTTTATCGTCACCGATCCATCGGCTTCCACCAGCAATACACACTACGTACGCACAAATCATAATTTTCAAAACATCCTAAGCGCCATACAAGCTTAAAGAGGTATACGACGTTTTTAAATAGATAAGAGTACACCGGGTCTCATCGAGCGTAAGTACACCCACACATAGATGGCGGTACGTGCCGTCGTCCTGGCAACGCCGCGCTTGCGCGGCGCCGCCTACCTCCCCCCACCCCCCACCGCCGCTGTATGGAAGTAAATCTATTCCATATGATTGGTCATCGAACGAATGCTAGCTCGTTCCATATCTATCGCTTGTTTTCCTTATGTGGATATAATTTGGTGAGTTGGAGGTTATATAGGAAAATTGAGAACGTTTCATGTTTTCAGTGGTATCTAAAGTCTAATCATTGATCATAATGGAAAGCTTAATTGGAATGAATATAGGATTTTTTTTTTCATTAAAATGAGAACCATTAAGATTCTAACTCGAAAATACTTTATTCTAATAAGTTGTTAATACCTACATTTTGTTCTTAGTGATTTAATTACACCTTTTTAACGCAGATTTAAATAGCAAAACTGATAGGTAACATAAGTTTAGAATCGGCAACCTAATTTAGAATTGGTTTTCTCATGTAGTATACGAATCGATGGTAAGAAATAGATAAGTACCTAATAAACAAAACAATAGTTTTGTTATATAAACTTAATTGACTAACTAGTAGCAATGAACTCTACACAACATTAATTCAGGTAACAAACACCTATTTAGGCACTTTAATACATAACTATGTAGGTACATTTTATAATACATTAATACCTTATTAGGTATTATTCACGTTAATAAGTTAGATTATTCATACCGACATCAAATACGTCGTAGTAGGTACATACGAGTAGTAACAACACGAGACTAGGATAGATGTACATTTTAGATTTATTTTATTTTATTCATACTTAAAAAGGTACCTATTATGTATATTTGCCTTAACTTTTTCAATAAGATAATACAGCTTTATTCAGCATAAACTTTTACTAAAAGAACAGGTGCGTTCATTTTTGAAAAATATAATTATGTACCTATATATAGGTATGACAATTTCTTCAAAAAAAAATTCCATACTTAAAAATAGAAACAAAACGTCGTCCAAGCGACATACAGTAAGAAAGAGCCGCGGGTTCGAGTCTCGAGTCCCGAGCTTTTGAATAATTCATGAAACGGCGCGAGTTTCAAGGGCTGTGGAAATCGATGCGATGTAGGACGCCGCGATTACCGCGCTCAAAACGACTTTGTCAAAGAATGTTCGTCATATTTGTATCTAATTTAGTACAGTTATCATATGTATATTATATACCTATGTTAAGTCGTGAATGATGGGTTGACGACCGGTCTGGCCTAGTGGGTAGTGAAGCCGATGGTCCCGGGTTCGAATCCTGTTGTCTTGAGTCATGGTTGTTTTCTATGTATTTAAGTATTTATATATTATATATATCGTTGTCTGAGTACACACAACACAAGCCTTCTTGAGCTTACCGTGGTGGGGCTTAGTCAATTTGTGTAAAAATGTCCCTATAATTTATTATTTGTTTATTATTTATTATGGTCGAAGAGATTACTGCGCCAAAAACGAAGTAATTTAAAGAATATTCGTCATATTTGTATCTAATTTAGTCCAATTATCATATATGTTATATATGTAATAAGTTCAAATGCTGAAGAAATCAAAGAAATTACCGCGCCAAAAACGACTTTGACAAACAATTTATGTCATATTGAATATCATATCAAATAACTTTTTGACCTACCAATCAATTCTATCATATTTGGGCATCACGGAAAATAATTATAATATTATATATTTTTTGAATGTGAGTGTATTACAGTAAAATTTCAAATCTCAAAACATAAAATACACATATAATTTATATATTTAAATAATTTGAAGAAAATTAAAATACCTATATGTAAATATATATTCGTCTCGAAGTTAATCAAAGAGCAATTACATTTACGTTAGTATTTTGCTAATACAATATACTCGTAACATTACACTTATCTATTTCAAACAAAACACTAGCTCACAAAACAAACACAATACGAAACAGATATATTTAAAAACCACTATCACAATGTTTACTATGCAAAAACGAAACGGGTATATTTACCGATAAGCGTACAACGTAATGGAGTTCTAACACACCAGCCAGAGCGAGGCAGAGAACAGAGACAGTAATAGGTGCGCGTACCTGACTCGAACAATGATAATTTTACAAATATATTCAAGATGTTTATAGTTTTAAATCGGAAAGTCTATTTAAGTAAGTTCCTAGAATGTTTAAGAATAATATTTTTTGATAATAAATAATAGATGGGAATAAATAATTATAAGTTTTAATTAAAATTTTAAAATCAACCCTGATGGACAGAAGCTGTAGGTTAAACCGTATTCGTAAGTTTCATTACATTATGATATTATCATAAATTATAACGTAATAAAACCATTATAGCTTTTAGAGACCATAAATACAATGTTTCCGTTCAGACACTAACAATCCCCCATTCCTCACCAATTATTTACAAGCAAAACGTAGCAAGTTTTCATTCATTCACTACTGAATAATTATTCAAATCAAGAGCACTCGTTCACTGTACTAAAATAAACACCAAACGAAATGCTAACTCTGGAAACCAAAATAACAACTTTTCGAGACCCGTGGCGCCATCTATCGGGGAGTAGCGTAACTAAAAAGCAAGCATGGTTCGTTTCTAAGTCGCGTGTTTGTTTTAGTTGAATAATTTAATGCAAATAGAGTTTGTTGGCGAGAATATTAATATTTAAGTTGGTAATATTTCCGTTTCCAATGCCGATGTATGCAGACGACCTTGCTTGATTAATATATTATACGGAGTACGAGGTGTATTAATTATACATGAGATTGTTCGCGGTTTTGACGGCTGAGTGTTTACATACTATTATATTGTCTGTCAAATTACTGCACGTGAGTAAAAGATGTAACGAACGATTTGTTAATCACTTTTAGTGATTATTAATGTACACGCGTGTAAAGAATCTATTAAGATTTCATTATACTTACTTATAAAAAAGAAGAAAATAAAAGTAATGATCAAATTATTAGTGCTTAACGGATTTCACTTTTAAAGTTTATTGATTTTAAAGTAAACACTACTTTAAAATCAATAAAACGTTTTTTATATCAATTCGGATTATTACTAACTTCAGGGAAACATTTTCATAAAGTATTTTTTGTATGTAATTTTTTAAGTATATTATTATAATTTTACTGTTTCACTTACTTACTGTTTAACTCAAAAATACGTGAGTTAAACCTTAAAGTTAGACTCCCGACAGTTTAAATTCTATTTGTGTATAATGTTAATAATTGCAGTCACTAATGAAGTTTTACTGTAATGTAACCTATTTGATAAATACTATTTCAAAACAATTTAATTATTTTAGCTAATTACCTACCTAAATATTCTTTGCTAGTTTGCAATGAACATTATTGAACCAAGGCGTTTTCATTTTTAGATGCGAAGTGTGTAGGTAAATGTGACGTTCCACGGGAAAAGGTACCTTATGAGGGTTTCTAGTTTCGGAGATATTAAATGTTTTGTAAAGAGGTGAAAAAATGCTCAATTTTTTTTTATTGTGTGATCTGAAACCTTAATGCGTAACGTTTGTTTACCTGTTTTTATTTTTGTTATAAGTTAGTTATAAGCCTAGTAATGTCGTCTCAGAGTTTAGTAGAAAAGGTACCTTATGGAAAAAAGATTGAAAATTCCCAAAAAAACTAGTCAATACGGGAAAAGAAGTTTGGTAGAGAACTGTATTAGCATTCTGCAAAACTAATTTGATAATTTCAGTTCTGGTTGGGGCGCCTCGCAAATATTATAACCGTACATAGACCGACATCACAAATCCAAGTAGACTGCTATTATACCAAAGTTACTCTCGTCAAGTCTTTCTTAACTAGAATAATCTTCATTTGGTTTGGTCGCATGCAGTAAATCAGCCATTGGTTTGCTGAAAAATGCCAATACCCGACGCATTACCTTATGGAATATCTGAGGTCATTGAACCTCAATGCCGCTTATCTTCAATAGCAACCGAAATATATTATTGATAAGAAATAGACGATTTATACCATCTTAACCCCAAAATATTATTAGTTTATCCTAACTGTTCCATCATCATCATGCCTCATCATGTAACTTGACCACAAGGTACCTTTTCATTACATACAAATTATTGGTCTTTTTTAAGATTATTATGACGAAGAACTAATTAAATTGGGGGCAGTTTAATGTAAATTAATATTTTCTATTCATAAAAGATAAACTATAATATGATTGATATTTTGTAGTGATGTATTATTAGATTTATTTCCATAAGGTACCTTTTCGTAAATGTATGGAGCAAATACTGTTATTGTTATGTAAGTTTAAAGTGGCATAAGGGGTTAAATATAGTATTTAGTTGGGGTTTTAGGATTTATTTCATTTGAATGACAGAATTTCTTTCATAGGTGCTCAGAAAAATTGATTGTGTGTCACATTAAAAGTAAAAATATTCAATTTTGTGATTTTATATGAAAAAGTCAGAAAATACATTTTCACCTCTAAATCGGTATTGTTTTTTGCTTAAACTGTCTGTCAGTGTCGTTTTCTAATAGATAAAATTTAAATCTTGAGAGCTCATTGCAATCAATCGTGAAAATGAAATAAAACTTTATTTTCAAGAGATTGGTTAGTATACACATAAATCAGTCGATATCAAAAGTTTCTATTTGCATTACAGAACAAGTCGCAATATTTTTTTAATCTCAGATATATAAGGCATTATTATTTGTAGTCAACTATGTAACTTACTTCAGGAACATAGTTTTTTAGGCGGCTAAACTTAAAACTTCTCTATCGTAAAGTTGCTCATTTCACAACATTATTTTCAAAAAATCATATCTCTGTAACTACGCAACCTAGAAGGTTGATCTTTTGTGTTATCGATAGCTTATTTATTGTAGATTACTGGGGTATGCATAACTCCATACCCGCCATAAGGTACCTTTGACCGTGGGACGTCACAAATATTCTTAGAGAATATTAATTTCAATATAGATTTTATAAAAACAAAATTCAACCTAATGCACATATAGTTAATTAAAAAAATATATTTTAACTTCAAAAGAAATAAAACTATTGAAACGGATTATATCGCGTATATTGAATTCATCCCCGATATATTGAATATAGGTACGCGATATAATCCGCTTCAATAGTTTTATTTCATGAGTAACTATCGCGGTAAAGCGAAGACAATATTAACTTTAAACGAGTTACTTACGTTAATTATGTACTAGAACATTATGTAGGTACTACATACCAACTTAATATGGTTTGATAAATGTTGTTTTTTTTGTAAAATTTTATATTGTAAAGTATTTCGCTTCAACACATACATAGTTCGGGTTTTTTTTTTAACAAAATTGCTCCTATCCATTGGGATAATTTAGCCAGCGTCAAGGTAGTGAGAGCAAAATTATATGACGATTAACAGTGTACGGTTAGTACAAAACAGTGTACGGTGATGAGATCTTAGTAACACGATAACTGGACTTTACCAACAGCTTCGTGGACTCCCGAGTGTTGACTACAGAATGGTTAAACGCGTTTCAAGATTAATTCTTCATTATCTGCACACTTCCATATTAGTTTACTACATAATAACCTTTCAATTTTACACTTTATACAACATTAATGAGCAAAAACACAAAAAATTATAATCACGAGGCGTCATCACCAATATGGAGCTCAACCGGAAGCCTTAACACATATTTATTATCATCAATTCCTTACCAGTCAAATGGGTCACCGCAGTATATGCCTTGGCCATTATTTTACATGGCCTATTGTCCCTGTTATTTGGAGTCCTTGGTCCGCGACGGGCGTTATCTCTTCATTTCACGCTCGCTGCTGTCGGACAAGGAGGGGCCGTGTGAAAGGGAAAGGGATAATATTGTGACCATTTTATTAAGTTGACCAAGGTGCTTGGACACTTATATAAAATACACTGGTCAGAAAATCTGAGAAAATATTCAACGAACCTACCTAGACTGTTATGGTCTCAAGCATGTATCATGTCCGGAAACTAAGATGAAGACATCATTATAGTTATTTCAAGCTAACTTTGCAAATATGTAACATAGAATAATTTTAATCGTTTTATCTGCAGTCTAGCTTCATAAAACAGCCAATAAAAAAACATATATATTAAATATTTACCAATTTGAATTATTTAACCATTATTTGGTTGATTGTTGATTCATCATTTCCTGCTTGGAAATACTTATAGGTACCTATAGAAAAATGCGAAAATGTTTCACCTTTATTTCCAAAAGAACATAGAGGTATATAATATCTACAATAGTCACTAATTCTGAACTGATGCTATGTGAGAATATTTCAAGAAGCCCCTATTAAAAAACCTGTTAAATAAAGGTAAGTATACTATCTAATAATGACATTTGACATATTTCAGGGTTTATCCTCTAAATACCAGAAATAAGTTGTACCTAAAACAAAGCCCAAGAATTCCACTCTCAGAAGAAAAACTAACAGCAAATAAACTTCAATCCTAACACGATTGAGTTCCGTCATAATATTTGTACGGCGAATACGCATGTACGTATGTTTGTTCATTTCATGCATGGGCCCACACACAAATTGACATACATGCAGCGACATAATTACACTGTCAGATATACCGCTTATTTGCTATATAGGTACAATGAACACGGCAGCCAAGCGAAATGATTACAGTTTTTAATAAAAAGCCGCTTAATGGCGGGATTTTAGTGAGCTAAAACTAATGTTTGCCGCGAAAATACCTTATATTTTATTACGCTTTAATATTTTCTTTATTTCTTCTTTTCAAATATAATCTAATGAGTCGTAGTCAGGTGGTAGATTGGGTGCTTTAAAAGATAAAGCTATATTTGAAAAAAAGTCAATAATCTTAATACATATTATCGTTGTTTGTAAACGTCCGCATTGAGTTCACTCAAAATACAAAAGACAAAACTAATTTGCCTTAGTATATTTGTGCCAATTAAGAATAAAAGTATGTAGTCCTACATTGCCGACTGTTTTATACATGAATACCTGTCTACCAGTCACCATAAAAACTATGAAAACAATGAAAGGTCGCCATTTTATTCTCACATATGAAAATCTTTTTTCGCCCCACCTTACTTCAACTTCAATTACTAGATAACCAAAATTAACGAAAAGGAGGAGATTCTTTATATTGAATGTATATTTTGTCAATTAAATTGGATAAATACAAATATACGCAGCCGTCAATGATCAAGTGAAATAATTAAAATTGATTGGAGTTCATTTCAGCTTAATGTACCTATACACGTACCTAAAAGGAGCATAGCCAAAACTCCCACAACGTCCACCCCATGACCCATTGGTGATCACCCTCCGATTGGCCACTGACCGAACATCCTGTCACAGCCCCAGGGTAAAGTGACGTCCTTATGTTTTAAATATCGTCAGACGCCGTGATAATAACAACGTGACGTTACGAAAATCAGTTCAAAATGGGGATTCGAATTAACAAAATTTTATTCGCAATTGATTTCTATCTCATTTTAATTTTCAGCTTATTTGGGTCAAACAGATCACTGTGTTATGTCTTTCCTGTAGACATACACAAGAGTTAAGGGCTATAAAGGTTAATTTTCTTATTTAACCCTTATCCACGTGAAAAGGTCCTCCTTTTATATAGAGAACTATGATAAAATCATTGCTTACACGCCCACAAGCTGTTAACTATTGCCCACAGGAGAGAAAAATGTGCTGTTCGCGATAACACACTAGTTTTCTCTCCTGTGGGCAATAGTTAACAGCTTGTGGGCATGTAAGCAATGATTTTATCATAGTTCCCTAAATAAATGGAGGACCTTTTCACGTGGATAAGGGTTAAATAAGAAAATTAACCTTTATAGCCCTTAACTCTTGTGTATGTCTACAGGAAAGACATAACACAGTGATCTGTTTGACCCATTTAGAAGAAGATATTATTGATATTATTATACTAGTAAGTACACAGACATGATTGTATGAAAATGGCTCCTGTATTTGGTAGCATTCGGTGAAAACATATGTATTATCTATACTTTGTGTGCATGCCCAATAGTTATCCTTTACAATTTACATTGTTCTAACACGTAACTATCAATATTACAAAACACAGCAACGCCGTTACACCCCGGCTACGATTTATAAATGTGGTAGGCTGATAATGAAATCCACCGGATCACGAAATTCCTACGAATATCATAAAACGCCATCATTTTCATGATATGCCTAAAAATGGCCAGGCATATCACGCGAAATAGCAAAGTTATTGACGAAAGAAATGTAATCGAATTTAAACAGAACTGTCGTTAGTCATACCAGGCGTGGCTCACTCCGCGATTTCGTCGCTTTGCTACAGGCAGCTAAAAGTACATCCGTTCCACACCAATTTTGGTGGCTAGCCATAAGCCGCGCGTGGCGCTGTTGCCACCTAGCGGCCATATCTGTCCTGATCGTAATAGACGCGTTTTGTTAGAGAGTGAGTCTTCTGTACTTAGTACTATTATTTATTCTGTGGTCATACAACTACTTCTTCGATATGTCTAAACATTATTAGAAAATCGTCAAATGATGAGGATTTAACGATATGGCGGGTCGCTGGCAAAATTATAAAATGGCGGTGTTTCATGATAGACCTAGGAATTTCATAATCGGGCAGATTTTCCGATCGGCCAACGACATACACATTATGTGCGTTTAAGGATATGCAATGCAATTACATCTGTCAATCAAACGTTCCACTCGAACGGGGCTATATATATCACGGGAGAAACACAGTTCCTCGCAGCTTTGCATATCATGTGCATACTGATATGTTGCTTCACGTGTCAATGGATACAGTACTTATTAACAATGTTTGCTTCCTATGGCAATCCTTTGATGTTGCGGCGTCCTACGGAAGGAATATTTTTTTTATTACGATTAGGCCAAATGTAGGTAATAAATGCTTTTTTCTTCGACCTAGCGTTTTCCCGGCCTAGCACCAGGGTCCGGTAATAAATGCTTTTTTCTTCGACCTAGCGTTTTCCTGGCCTAGCACCAGGGTCCGGTAATAAACGCTTTAGTAAAAAAAAATCCCAAATAGTTTATATTGTCATACAGGAAAGACATTCATTTTCTTGAACATTTTTGACCCAGGCGCTAACTATTTTAAAACAATCACTACAGACCCCAAACTCGGAAGTGGCTAAACAATTAATTTCCAGCTTTAAATCCTTCAGCTTTATATTTATAAATCCGGTGTGTTCGTGAATACAATTAGTGCGATCCGGCAATCCGCCGTGCATTATGAATGCGGTGGGAAAGGCGACAGGTGCCGCGTAATCGCATGAAGCGCCCGAATCATAGTCGGCTGCGATTGCCAAAGATTATGCGGGTATGAAGCGACACACACAGTATAGAAAGCCTACCAGGGATCTGACACAGACGCCTATTATTAGGACGGCAGAAATTCCTGCAGAATTGAAAGTCTTGGTGCACATAACAATGATCTCATGTGCTCTCGTTTTTCAGGCATGAGAAAACGAGGAAGAAGAAAGAGATACATTAAAACTAAAGTATCAAACGTAATTAAATTGTAAAACGGGACTTAGTCGCGTATTTAACCACGAGACCACGAGGACAACGCCATCCTCGATACGTCGGAGGCAAATCTTAAAACTTAAATGCGCGATTAAGTCCCATTTTACAATTCAATAATGTGTAAATATCGTGAAAGTTTAAATCGGTGTATCAAACGTAAGTAGGAAATGGTGGAAGGTGCCTGATAATCGCATGAAGCCACCCGAATCAAACGCAGCTGGGTAAGGTTCGCGGCTGCGGCTGACAAATATCATAAAATTCTGTTATTTAAATGACATAAATACCTCTCAGGCTATCATATACGAAAGTAAAAGTGACAAAGGCCTCCGGTGAACAGGGCTGAAAACGAACCAGGCCGCGGAACCAAAATGCCAATCGCTTACGCTCCGTAGCGATCGAAACGCAACTGTTACTGTCGCACTAATATGGAAGAGTGATAGAGAGACACAAAGCGTTTCGTTGTCGAATAACCTTGGCTAGGCCGGCTGCATCCTGTGCATTCGCGGCAGATACCACTTCCTCGTGTGCATTTTTACTATTTTTCCATTGGCTATAGGTATACGTATAAAATCTGCCACCTAATGATTTTATGTGAACTTATTTATGACTGGAACACGTGATTTTATGACTTCTAAATGTAAAATCCGATCCGCATTTACTGGCCCACAAGTTGTTTGGCATACAGCAGAATGTGTCCAACCCAGTCCCAAGCTTAGGTCAATGGAATGTCATCCACAACATTGACGATTCTCGCGGCGTTGTATCATAATATGGGGTACTGGTCAAATGAAAGCCTCACTGATACTACCTCCACGTAGGCATCTCCAAACCTTCTCCGACTCCCCCGTCTTTGCCCAGGTAGGTAGGCAGCCTCGCTCCACTATTTGCGCAGTACTCTACGGAATAACACGGCACACCGTATTATAGGACTGTTTTTACTGCCCACAAAACGTTACCCTCCAATTCATAGTCGAAATTATGACGGTGTTTTTGGAAGGTTTTGGTTGGACTGTTGTTTTTGAAAATAGTGATATTTGGGGAGTCTGGAACTGCTATTTTCGCTGATGAGTTTAGTCAGGCGAATTCCAACTGGAGTATGATTATAGTTAGTATTTTTTTAAAGTCTGCGTTAAATTGATGTTTAAGTTTTACAACTATACAAAATACGTAGACAGTATTCTATATCGTATAAGGTGGGCGTAAGATTTAAGTGTATTTTACTCAGAGCATTATACCTTATAGAACTTTGACAGTTCGTAACACAGTCTACATCAGATTATTTAGCTGGAAACATCGATACCTAGTGTGTCGTATGCAATAATATTAAACCGCAGTTTGACTTTTGATCCCTTTAGTGGTGTTCCTAGGGTTTGAGAAACCCGATGTTACCAGGCTGAAACGTGGTGCCGTTACCCCCACCAGCCTATTGAATTTCCCCCTTACAAATCTCATAAGTACTCTCAATAAATAAGAACATTAAGCACAGCAAAGGAAGCAAGATATTCCTGTTTAGATAATTTATAATAATTTGACAGATTATAAACTAGAAGAAAAGTAAGAAAACATGAAAACCTTGATATAAAGAAGACCCAGTAGTTCAACAAGCAGCATTACTAAGCCCACACACACAATTAAATCCGTTTCTGCAAACATTTTCTTCCTGTAGCAGGAATCTATGGAGTCGTCATAAAGAGCATTAACATGGCAAAGAAAGTGAGACATTATTGTTTACACAATTTACATAGATTATAAACTGGAAGAAAACTAGCAAACATCAACGTTCCAGATATACCTAAATCTAGCCCAGTTAGTACTCTGTAGCTCTGTTAACAATCATAGTCAGTCTAAGCCCGTTTTTGCAAGCATTTCTCTTTTTTATAAAAAAACATTAGCATGGCAAAGAAAGTGATAGATTCTTGTTTAGACAATTTACATAGATTATACGTTGAAGAAAACATTGAAAGGTTGATATAGATCTAGCCCAGTAGCTCTTTTAACAACCAAAGCTTGTCTAAGCCGTTTTTGCCAACATTTCTTTCCCGGCGGCGCGGCTGGAACATCGCTCTAGTTGTTTAGTTTTTTTTTGCTGTCCCCGACGGTGCGTGGCATACGCAAACTCACGCACAAAAAACTAGTCTTCATTCTCACATGTACTTTTCACGTATTCAAATGATATTGAATACGAATTGATCACGTTCTGTCTCTGCCTCTTCGCCAAAAAGTTCCATCGAATTTAAACTGCCGTAAGTCATACTAATTATTAATTCATTGAATTCAATTTTATTGATTCATCGCTACCATTCACCATTACCATACCATTCTGTCGACCAACAGTTTGTCGCACGTCTGTACTTCCAATTTTAAAGATGCACTTTTGACACTCGACGCTAACTACTTTTTCGAAAAGGACTGCTATTTCACCTTTTAACCCTTTATTTCATATTATAATTATCATTTTTTCATTTAAATTTGAAATTTAATAGCTGTCAATAGAGTTGAATATTATACCAAATATGGCTTCGTCTGCACTAAACTAAAGGGTTTTAACCAACCCAAACAACTAACAGGAGCTTGGAGGAATTAGGTCATTTTCCTAAGTTTTATTTCTCCGAAAAGATATCCTGCACAGAAACTCTAGGTACTAAAAGAAACTCGTTGGACAGGCGGTTTTTTATCAACGATTGGCATTTTGGGTCGGCCCTTTATTGAACCAATCGGCCACCATGTAATTATTGAATTAATATTATATTCGTATTCAATCATTGATTCTGAATAAATTTCCAGGATTTCTTCACGCATGGCGTTACATTATTTATAGTCCACGCGTAATCATTATTGACAGCGTTTTGTTCAAGTTTGAGAAAGTAAAACATTAATTTAGCACACTCAATGAGTTTAGAAGACAACTAGACCTACAGGAAAAACCGCATTCATTATAAATTACTTATAGTTCTAATATTATTGTTCTTCTCTGTTTTCTTTACTCGCAGGTTACATTCAGATGGTAACTGTAGCAGCTTTGCTTGCAACTTTACTGCTGCAACGTTGACGCGGACAATCTCCTTGGTAAAATCCTTCAATAAATGGATATATATGTACATTACATT
This sequence comes from Cydia splendana, assembly GCF_910591565.1. Lineage (NCBI taxonomy): Eukaryota > Metazoa > Arthropoda > Insecta > Lepidoptera > Tortricidae > Cydia > Cydia splendana. Next base: position 689,992 of record NC_085968.1, read on the forward strand.
ATTTGACACATTTATTGTAAAAATACCGTCTCTCCTCTCCTCCTAAGCTTGTTTTAAATTCACTCTAAACACAGTACCAAAAGGAGATAAAGGTTACGCACACAAAATCTTACCGATGGCAAGATTCGCCAGTAGGTATAACTAGTTCAAATAATGTAATTAAAATCAGTTAGTTATTAATTTCGTTTAGTAGTACCACTGTATATATATTGTATGTAAATAAAGATTTATTTAGTAAAAAAAAAAAAAAATTTAAATCATATTAATTTATTCGTTCTTTGACTACCTACTTCCACAATCCACAACACACTCCTGCTGCAGTTCTCATATAAAAAAATTGTACCTAACTAAAACGCATTCTCGGTAAAATTCCCCGTAATATAATAAAGCGGTTATCTTATCCATCGTCCACAAAGCCTTTCCCGTCGCCATGCAAATGTATGGGGGGCGCTTCCTTCCGGCAATTATGTGTGCGTGTGTTCCAGTATTTTACGCATTTTGTAGTAATAATATTAAACGTGAGGTTTTTTCATACAATACTGTATTATAACTTTATTGCAGACCGTAAACAACAAATTAGTGAGATATAAGGTACCTACTACGCTGGTTACTTGGGGTAAGTAATATAACGTATACAAACCTATAATATATTGCTCAGAATATATAAATTCAATTAGTATAATTTTGAATGGCATAACGTGCAATAAGTATAACGTGCGATACGTATAACAATAAATTCTATAATTTTATAATGTATAATGAACTTTACATATAATATCGTTTATGATAAGTATAAAAAGGTATAACGTTGAAATAATATAATATACAAAACAAATACCACGCAATAAACCTAACCTTTTATTTTTCTGGGGGGTAACAGTTCTAACCTAACCTAATACTTTTCTGGTAGCAGTTTCTTTCTCTGAGGGGTCACAGTTCTAACCTAACCTTACCTATTTTTATGGTAGTAGTTTCTTTTTCTGTGGGGTAACAGTTCTAACCTAACCTAACTTACTTTTCTGGTAGCAGTTTCTTTCTCTGAGGTGACCCCTCACCTAACCTAACCTAACCTAACCTAACCTAACCTACTTTTCTGGTAGCAGTTTCTTTCTCTGAGGGGTCACAGTTCTAACCTAACCTAACCTATTTTTATGGTAGTAGTTTCTTTTTCTGTGGGGTAACAGTTCTAACCTAACCTAACTTACTTTTCTGGTAGCAGTTTCTTTCTCTGAGGGGTCACAGTTCTAACCTAACCTAACCTACTTTTCTGGTAGCAGTTTCTTTCTCTGAGGGGTCACAGTTCTAACCTAACCTAACCTACTTTTCTGGTAGCAGTTTCTTTCTCTGAGGGGTCACAGTTCTAACCTAACCTAACCTTCTTTTCTGGTAGCAGTTTCTTTTTCTGGGGAGTCACAGTTCTAACCAAACCTAACCTACTTTTCAGGTAGCAGTTTCTTTTTCTGGGGAGTCACAGTTCTAACCTAACCTAACCTACTTTTCTGGTAGCGGTTTCTTTTTCTGGGGAGTCACAGTTCTAACCTAACCTAACCTACTTTTCTGGTAGCAGTTTCTTTTTCTGGGGAGTCGTTCTAACCTAACCTAACCTACTTTTCTGGTAGCAGTTTCTTTCTCTGAGGGGCACAGTTCTAACCTAACCTAACCTACTTTTCTGGTAGCAGTTTCTTTTTCTGGGGAGTCACAGTTCTAACCTAACCTAACCTACTTTTCTGGTAGCAGTTTTTTTTCTGGGGAGAAACAGTCCTAACCTAACCTACTTTTCTGACAGTAATTAGTTTTGATGACCTATGAAATACTGAGCTATCCAAATAATTTTACTGATGTTTTGTTCAGATACTTATATGAGATGTTATTCATTATTTTAATGTATATGCATAATGAATGTTATATTAAATGTAATTAGTTTATTTGTATGTTATACCAAACAGCGGTATGTATACTGTATGTTATATTATTTTTATGTTATACTAATTGAAAATATAGATTTAGTGCATTATACATAAGATTAGTATACGTTTTGAATGTTTGTAAACTGAAATTATAGCAAAAGTTCGTATTCATTATGATACGCACCCGGTTACTTGCGCCAAAGAAGGCCCATCGTCATCGTTTTAATTTATGAACTTGCAGTTTTGTCTATAGTAACCTGTACCATGTGTGTAGGTACCTACCCCTATTAAAAGTATTATAAGTAAGTAAAGTAGGCAGGCTTAAGAACCGGGCACATACTTAATATGGGCGCAAGATTACACAGATGAAAAAAAAAACAATGACAGTGTAAACAGTAGGTATTTTCATATCCTTTTTTCACTTAAAAAGTAATGATCCAAAGAACTGTAAAAATATTGTCCATCTTTTGCTGCTTTTGTAAAAGAAAATAAGCTAATTAGCTCCGTTTATAATACTGCTAATTATGGTGACTGATGATAAATATGTATGTCTTAAAAACCACATCCACAATGTAAACGATTTCGCTCATTGTTTTTCCTCAGTTACATTTCATATAGGTACCGATATTTCCGATTTCGTTATTTCCAATTCCAGAGTTTCAATTATTGACCATTAAGCCATTATAAAATATTACATGGATGGTTTTAAGCGCAATTTATTCAAATACCGTAGACATAGACAGACTAGTTTAAAAAACTGGACAAGTGCGAGTCGGACTCGCCCACCGAGGGTTCCGTACTTTTTAGTATTTGTTGTTATAGCGGCAACAGAAATACATCATCTGTGAAAATTTCAACTGCCTAGATAGTTCATGAGATACAGCCTGGTGACAGTCGGACGGACGGACGGACGGACGGACGGACAGCGGAGTCTTAGTAATAGGGTCCCGTTTTTACCCTTCGGGTACGGAACCCTAAAAATGACGTTAGATTTATTTTTTTCATTTCCTTGTATATTTTACTTATATTCTAAAACCAATTCCTCCTACTAACGTAAGTATTTTATAGATTGTTTTATATATGTAGGCAAGTTAATTATAACATTGTTTCCAGTGTATTAGAGGCTCGATAATGTGTCGCAGGTAATCATTAGCGGCCGTTCCGCCGGTAATTACCGAGGCGATAAAAAACTAATTGCCGCTAGGTAAATACCGTCACGGTAAATATGGAAAAGAGTTTAGGTAATTTCGTTATTACTTTATGACATAATAGCTTCTGCCTGTGACTTCGTTTCATCATCATACCTATATTTAAGAGTAAGACTTGTCGGTGGAGCAATTTCCATGTTTGGTGGTCCTCTGCCTTCTCTTTGACAGCCTGATAAGACACGAAGTTGAGTTTTTCCTTTATTTGATTAATGAACGCTCTCCTTGGTCTTCCCTTCTTCCTCTTTGCTTACTATGATGATCTTTCCCTTCTATGATGTTTTTGATAAAAATGCTCGTGTCGTGACAGGTGCCCAAGCATTTTTCCTCTTCTATTATCTATAGTTCTTAACAAACTCCTCCTCTCTCCTACAGTGACTTCATTTACGTAGAATAATGATGATGATTGATAAAACCTATCGTGTCCTTCCTCGAGTATCAAAGTATTTCCTTAACAAATGTTATATAAATCGCTACAGCGGTTTAAGGGTTAAGAGGCAACAGACAGAAGATCGTGCAAAACATTCCACATGAAAATATCTCTAAAAAAAATAAAAAAACTTTCCTAAATCAATTCCTGGATACTCTTGAACACCACACGTCTGAAATATTCCCAATTTTAGATAACTTTCTGCTACTTGCTAAACGTTTTCGTACATACAGGCTTAGTGTACTTAACACTGCTTATTTTCCACCTGTAGGTACAGGTTGTTTTTTTAAATGAGATAAACAAAAGATTACATAGTGTTTGGGTTGTGGCTGAAAAATTGTCACCCGCGGCATTTCGGGACCGATGCGACTTGGTATATTAGACACTCCCATCTTAAAGGTTGGCAACCCCTCTGGAGTACAGCTGCAGGTATCCATAGGTGACGATAATTTGCTTATGTACTATCAGCCACATCAGGCGATCCGCCAGCTCATAAGCAATTACCTGCCTGCTACCTGCTATATCATAAAAAATAAAAACCGGGCAAGTGCGAGTCGGACTCGCGCACGAAGGGTTCCGTACCATAATGCAAAAAAAAAAAAAAACGAAAAAAAAGCAAAAAAAAAACGGTCACCCATCCAAGTACTGACCACTCCCGACGTTGCTTAACTTTGGTCAAAAATCACGTTTGTTGTATGGGAGCCCCATTTAAATCTTTATTTTATTCTGTTTTTAGTATTTGTTGTTATAGCGGCAACAGAAATACATCATCTGTGAAAATTTCAACTGTCTAGCTATCACGGTTCGTGAGATACAGCCTGGTGACAGACGGACGGACGGACGGACGGACGGACGGACGGACGGACGGACGGACGGACGGACGGACAGCGAAGTCTTAGTAATAGGGTCCCGTTTTACCCTTTGGGTACGGAACCCTAAAAAGAATACTGGATTGTTCTTGCTAAACCTACCGATTTGTTCAATATGAATATAGATAGTTGAAGTTACTTGGAATTATAGTTTATGTCCTGTTAATTTGTGTAATATCCGGGCTTCAATGCCCCAATCAAATGGCAGTATAAACTGGCTAGTTTTCATTTAGATTGAAACACATAAAGCAACTTAGTATGGAAACAGTTTAGGCGTTGCTGGCTGACAGACTGACATGCCGCCGAGCGGGTGGAACCAGTAGTTGCAATTATAGCACAAGATAGGTAATAGTCAGTATATTGACTAGCTGCACAAAGAGATACGCAACAGATCATCTATGACGATATATTATAAAGAATTAATTTGCTAGTAAACTAATTTGCATCTGGATAATCTTCAAATTCTCTAGGTGTAACTTGTAATGTTTTTTTCAAATACATAAAATATTTTGTAAATACACTCATATCTAGTCATAAGTCCTGCAAAAAATTATGTGCATAACGACCCTCTTTATTTGCTCCTGAATGTTTTTTCGTAACCTATGGAGCCGAAACTTGGTCATCAAATCAGGTGCAAAAGTGGAGACTCAAGGTTTGTAAAACGATAATATGGTACATATTATAACCAGACGTCCAGTAATCTGACAAAGCGAGGTACCATCCAAAACTAGAAACGTCGAAGTGGCAAAAACAGACGAAAAAGAGATGGGTATCGGTCTCTAACAAGATTATCTAGTGCAACACCCTAAACTACGCGCCAAACTACAGTTGCATCCAGAAATAGAACAATGGGTGGATTGTTTTTATTTAGGTATTATATTTAATTAAACGTGTAATATCAATTACCTACCAGTAATTTAATGTGGAAGTGTGCAGTTAATAAATAATTAATCTTGAAACGCGTTTGACACACACCCGTGGCTTTGTAAAGTCCAGCTATTACTTTACTAAGACATTCACCGTACTACGTCTTGCTCTACGAGCACACTTTTGATATTTGCGAAATCGTTATAAGGTGGTGGTACTGGTGCTCGACGCGGTCCCAGTACGTGTCATCTTAAAACTTAAAAGTCATTATCAATAGAGGTGACAGCAGGATGTCATCTATTGTGCATTAGCATGTCGAGCACCACCTTATACATTTGATCTTCGAACCTTGACGCCGGCAAAATTGTCCCATTGTAAATTGTAACATTTAAAAAAAAAATTGTAGCATTAAAAAAAAACTGAAGTGAACGTACTGTTTTATCTGCAACAACGTTACAATGTTGACAGCCGGTAGTCGGACCGGCGGTTAACACATTAATTGTTAGGAAAATGTGCTGCGGAACCTTTTCATGCCTCGATCACTGAAGCGTTTGACGTACTATTTTGCACTAATATTACCTATCGTCGTCGCTTTCCACAACAACCTGGGCTAAACTGATAAAAAGAGTATCAGAATCTACATTTGAATTGTTGTAACCTAAGATGTAAATAAGATCTACTGTAAACACATATATGCAATAAATGATATGAATATTATTCGATGCTCAGGTTTGCCAGGAATGTCGTTCTTAACGGCATGCATTTTGTTAAGTAGTCTATGTTATAAACAGAGGTGGACCTGGATAAAGCAATGGATATCATTTTACTATTACCTCGAGTTGTCAATTCGTTCGGCAAAACTAGGCAGGGTTAATGTCAGTTAGTAAAACAACCAATATCACAATCACTGTACCAGTATATCAGTAACTGTCGTTCGTCAGTCGTTACTTGCTACCAGATGATACTAACTTGCCTAGGCGAAACACTAGTCAGCCAGTAAAAAATACAGCAATAAATATCACAAGCACAGTGTCAGTAGGGACTTCCAGTGACGGTAGTCATCATCAAGCGAAACTAGGGCTATCTACTGGTTCCTTATAATTAAAAAAAGCCATAGGTACCTATCACATTCACAATACCAATTAACGGCACGGTAGTATACAGTTACAGACAGTTACTACTCGTTCGTCATCTGTTACTTGCTACCAGGAGACACTAGGGCCGAAGAATTGATTGTTATAGAGAGGTAAGGTCTAAGAAAATAACGTGCCCCTTAGTTTGACATTGCGATCAATGAATGGTCAAACACCGAATTGGTTTTGACAATCAGTGTTACCGCAAAATGTAGGGAGCTGTACAGCGCCATCTCGTTTACCTTTCAAATTCGAAGCACGAAATTGTCTTAGCTTAGATTTTACGCATTTTATTCAATCAATGTATCTTTGCTAGGGCCAACTACTACCCAGTGGTAGGTAAATAGAAAAGGCCAAATACCACAATCACAGTATCAATGAACAGTAACACTATCAGTATATCAGTAACGGTCGTTCGTTAGGGCGAGTCGCTGAATATGCATGAGCAACGTGCCGCCACATGTCGGTGTCGGCGTTTTTCTTGTGGGAATCAAGTGACGGTTGAGCTGTGTTTGTTCGGGTTTCAAATTTGGTATTTTTGACGTTTGCGGATTGACGTTTGGGTTGCGAGTTCTGAAATTTTGGTGAATTGGAGATGATAGAATAGAACTGCGTTTGTCCTTAATTTAACCTGTCACCACCGTGAATTCTGGTATAGGTATGTACTTATAAATGGCACCGTAAGCCTTTTAGAGGTTGCAATATACTCGAGAAAATTCGGCACATACTCGACAAAATCGGCCCGTACGGTCGTGACTCGGGTGGCCGAGTAGTTAAGGCATCTGCCGCGAATGCAGAGAACGCTGGTTCGATTCCAGCCCTGGGCACTGGAGGACTTGGTAACTTTTTCTTTCGTAGCTATATGATATTTCAGATTATACTTACTTACATAGAGTAAGCGCTTGCGACACTGCTGGAATAGAAAATTTACCGAAACGTTCCAGATTACTATAGGGCTGTGTTAGGTTCATGAAGTCAATCGGAGAGGTTTTATTTTCCGAAAGTGGATTCTAAATTATTTTTATCACAAGTAAGTTTTACAAATAAAGTAGGTACTAAGTACCTATTTTTTTTTTATTATAACACATATAGCTAATTCATGACTTATTAAATCATGAAGTTATGCTTATTACCCTCATTGACATTTATTGGAAATGTAGGTAATATTTCCAAAATAATATTTGACTAAAATACCTACACTATGTATGTACCTATCTAGATATTTACATAATAATGGTGTCTCAAACTTTTGCAAAAAGTTCAAAAGAACTACTGACCAACTAAAAAAATTCTACAAGAACACATATTCCCAATTAAACTAAAGTATATACTCAAAAGTCCATATCATAATACAACAAACAACACGATAGTATGCACAAGAATTCTCAAGATTAATTATTCATACGAAGCAGTATGACGAATAAATTTGCCTCCATTACTGCACTGAGCATTATGTTTTTAACACTGTTTGAGTAAGTGGCTAGTGTTACTTAAATAAGGAGCTTGACCAAGGAACGCCATTCGAATGAAATCTGGGCTATAACCGCGAAAATCGAAGTTCGCAAATTGCGGGCATTTTTCTCTGTCACTCTAATTACGCCTTCATTGGAGTAAAAGAGAAAGATCCCCGCAATTTGCGAATTTCCGTTTTCGCGGTAGCCCCTCAGTGCTTGTTTTGATATTACAACTAGGGAACAAATCAGGACGAGCGCTGGCGACCTAGCGGTAAGAGCGTGCGACTTTCAATCCGGAGGTCGCGGGTTCTAACCCCGGCTCGTACCAAGGAGTTTCACGGAACTTATGTACGAAATATCATTTGATATTTACCACGCGCTTTTCGGTGAAGGAAAACATCGTGAGGAAACCGGACTAATCCCGATAAGGCCTAGTTTCCCCTCTGGGTTGGAAGGTCAGATGGCAGTCGCTTTCGTAAAAACTAGTGCCTACGTCAATTCTTGGGATTAGTTGTCAAGCGGACCCCAGGCTCCCATAAGTCGTGGCAAAAATAACGCGAGGGAGAAGAAGAAGCACGAGCTCGCCCTTTAGAATTCGTTTTTTTTTATCGAATGACATATATGTATCGTATGTACATGTCACTGGATTACATACAAAAGAAAAACTTATAGTTGGAATTTCACCCTTCCCAGGTACGCGACTGCTGGTAAAAAAAAAGAATTAGTTTAAGACGCCTCTATTAGGGTGTTTCATTTTTCCGAATTTTCGATTTTCATCTGACTTTGCTCGAATTCTTGTTCTAACTGATAAGAAAATATTATACGTTAAAAAAATTAAAATCGGTAAACATTTAGAGGTTGCACAACTTCAACAAAGATTTTTCAAATAACCAACGACTCTACATCAGAGGGTAGAAAATGGTTTAAGCGGCTACCATCAAAGCGGAGAGTAGTGTGATACTGAACCTTCTACATATAAATAAATTTTAAAATTAGTAGTAAACTTGGATTTTGGTTACTCGATAAATGTTCTAATTAAGATTTTCCAGTTTTTCCACCTGTTTCCAAAGGAAAAGTGCTTTTATCGTGTTTTAGACGCAAAATTCAGTTTTCTCATTCGATTTTAGTATTAGATCATTATATTTTGTCATTTTAGAACATAGTTAATTTTCACTGTATAATATACAATGTATGGGGTTCTCACTCTACCTTTTCAACTTGTGCAACCTCTAAACGTTATTCGATTCTTTTGAAAATTGAAATAGATAGTTTTTAGTGTGGGGAGACTCCATTGGTGAGCAAAGTCAGGAAAAATATTACAACTTTTTTTTCTCCATACAAAACTGAATCACCCTAGCCTCTATAGGCTTTCAAAGTGCATATACCTTCTTGAGAATTTGGTGGTCGGATGGCCAAAAGTTCCAGCCAGAACGTTAACTACGTAAGCTGAAGACGGGGGTTCGATTCCGGACTTGGCCACTGAGGGCCTACCGCGAACCACGTTCGACGTGTTGCCTCTCTGTCGCACTTGTAAATTCGTACGTAAGTGTGACAGGGAGCCAACATGTCGAAAACACTTTTTCTTTAGTCTATGACATGTATTTCAGTTTATACCGGGTGTGGCCTGTAATACGAGCAAAAAATTAAACTGTAGGCTGTACTCCTCATACTGACCAACATTTGTTCAGCGACTTTTAAAAATAACTTGTGGTTTGATTTTTAATACACTTTAAAGTTTATTCTAAGACGCAATGTATTCCGAATTTTGTTATGTTTAAGGCGTGACAAGCAACGTCAATCACAATGATATGGCGTGGCGATGGCGTCCATTGAAGATAATATTTATTTTGTATGAAAAATAGGGAGTCTAAATACTTCATAATTTTTTAAAGTTGTCGAACAAAAGTGTCACCGTTTGAAGAGTACAATCTATGTTTTAATTATTTGCTCATGTTACAGGCCACACCCGTTATAACAAAACAAACAAGGAATAACAAGACAAACAATAACAAAGAAAAGCAATTATATACAACTAAATTCAATAACTATTAAACTTAAAATATATTTACAAATACAAAATGCCACAAAACTTGTATTGGACAAGTTAGGCTGCTAAATAATTGTTTACTTTGATACCTATAACGCCATCTATGGACGAATAGCAAAACTGATCACTAAGAGTTCTTTTTATTAGGTTATATTTTATAACTAGGGGTCATCCATTAATTACGTCACACGAATTTCTAGGTTTTTTTACCCCTCCCCCCCCCCCCTCCTTGTCACACTTGGTCACATTTGGCAAACCCCTCCCCCCTGGTGTGACGTCACATTTCTTCAACTAAATCGGCAATATTTTATCAAAATATTTTTGACAAAATAAATATTAGTAATTTTATAACCCAAAACTGATTAAGAAATAAAATTAAACGAATAAAAACGATTATCGTTTCAAAACCTTGTTATTTAAATGATAATTAGCGTATAAAATAATTTAAATACATTTTCGGTTACTGATGAAGTTAAAGTGACGTCACAAAGTTTATGACTCCCCCCTCCCCCTTGTCACAACATGTCACATTTTCTTGACCCCCTCCCTCCCCCTAAACGTGTGATGTAATTAATGGATGACCCCCTATTATAATTCCTCTAATCACAATCCATGCTTAACATAGGTTTTGAAATGTACGCAGTGTTTTGATATGATAAAAAATGTAAATGATAAGTTTAAAATAATAACTAAGGCCCACTTGCGCCATTCCACTAACCTGGGGTTAACCGGTTAAACCTGGAGTTACCATGGTTACCGGTACAATGTGACACTGGGTTAATGGCTTAACCGCTTAACCCCGGGTTATTGGGATGGTACAAGTGCGCCTAAAATAAGCAACAGATAAAGCGTAAGTTTAGTACCTACCTAATTTGAAAAATGTGAAGGTCAGCTACTCTTACCTACCCGAATTGAACTTAAAATGTCCATACCATACCGTTTGCATCTAAAGCTGGGTCCAAACCACTGTAACGTGAAATATAGTCCGTCGTGTAATGTAACAGGAATTCTGCATGTAGATGGTACTACGAGTATTACATGTAACGCTCGTGCTTGATCCATCGGCTGTCTGTTTTTAGCGCGAACACAAGTCGTTTGCAGTGCCTTCCACACGTTGATGCTATATTACACGTAATCTTACATTACATGTTACACCCGTCTGGACCCGGCTTAATTCGATAGAGACCGCATAATAATTAAGCCTTTATTTTCATCCTTAATCTACCTTAACTAGTACATAATGAATATAAATTTGTAATTTGTAATATATTAATGGTAATTAAGGTCCCTGACGGGTGAAGGCCTCATACCTCTAATATTTATCAATCATGTTGTATACTATTTCTAATTTCTTTCCCAAAACCTAGACCCCGGAACTGGCCATCTGGCCAAAAAGTCCGTTGGAAAGCGAAAAAATAAAAGGCGACCCGTCTAATGTTATGCCTCCGCTCACTGGTTATGAAATGTATGCAAATGTATGCGCCTGCGACGGCTGCGTAAAAAGGGACCTAACGGACGTACGATACATAGATAAATGTGTCAGCTTTCAGGTTACTGGGTAATAAATGTTTTAAGTACTAAACTGGACTATTACGAAATAAATCAAATGATTTTACCAAATATTTAGATTTTAGTTTTTTAAGTATATTACGAAAAAAATTACGAGCCTGAGCTCGTTTTTTCCGGTCAAAATTGACTGTATCTACTGGAATTCTTGAGTCTGACGTCTGGTGACAAAAAACCTGCGTATTGCAAAGCACACACCGTGGAAAGCAGCTGATAGCCATAATCGGAAACTTTGAGGGCTAAAAACTTATCGGCCTTAGTCCTTAAAGTAGGCATAAGTATTTTTCTTTTGTATGTTTTGTAAAAAAACTAATGACCAGTAAGTCTTGTTTTGTTTTTAATGACATGAATGACATGATGTATATGTCGTAGTCAGATCGTATAATCCGCCGTATTACATTACGGCTAGCCGTTATCAAAAACAGGGGCGTTTTGAAATGCGGCGGTTCGACGATTAGCCGGATTGTCATTGCGATACGTTCTTCAATAAGGCGGCCAACGTTTAGCCGCATCGTACTACTATTTTAGATTGTAGAGTGACCAGTTCTTTCGGTCGCCTACGTAACCGGAGTTTGACAATGTTTGCAATTTAATTTATTTTTACCATGGTCCCACCGCACTACAGGTGTTTATTTTCCAAAACATTTCCTTCGCAACTTAAATAGACGGAGCCCCGCAAGCGGGGCTCCTATTTCTGGGCGGTTTGCCCTTCGGGCATCTGAAGCTACCTAACGAACCTAACCTACTTACCTACCTACGCTTTTTTCCCCAAAGTGTAATGTTTTCACGGACGTCTCACTAAATCAATAGGTAGGTAGGTTAGGTTCGTTAGGTAGCTTCAGATGCCCGAAGGGCAAACCGCTCAGAAATAGGAGCCCCGCGAAGCGGGGCTCCGTCTAGTTAAGTTGCGAAAGAAATGTTTTTTGAAAAGAAACAGTCCGACAACTCCAGATTTGATGGACACCCCAGCGTTTGTCAGGCAGCGCCACGGGTGTTAAAAATGGGAACTAAAAACTGTCAAAGCGGCGGCTAATGACTCGCTGTATTACATTACGGCTAGCCGTGTTGAAGAACGTATGGCGCCGAATACATTCCGGCGGATTCTCATTCAGCCGCATTCAATCCGGCTAATCGTTAAACCGCCGCATTTCAAAACGCCCCTGTTTTTGAAAACGGCTAGCCGTAATGTAATACGGCGGATTATACGATCCGACTGCGACATATAGACTACATTGTCTACGCGCGAAATTCATCATCATTCGTAGGTAAATTGAGTGAAGGAATGAATGTCATAATCGCGGTAAGTAATGCGGCTGCGAACGTCACTCATTTTATCAAGGAAATTGATAGATACAGCCGCAGCGACAACAAAACTGCAACAGTAACGACACTGCAACAGTAATGCAGCTACAGTTGACATCCGAACGTCACCTTTAGGCCCATAAATATTACATGTAATATTTGGTGTAATGGTGGCCTAAAGGTGTAATGTATTACAATATAGAGACACGTACGTAACGCCTTTGGTGTTACAGCAATTCATAGACTACGGTTACCGCTTAACATCAGACAGGCCGTATGCTTGTTTGCTTTTAACGACGAAGTGGTTAAAATAACAATTTCCCCAGAAACTATCTGTTATTATAATTATGAAAAGACGAAGTATTTTCAATAGGTTTCTATTACTCTACGCTATTATACCTAGCTAGATTTACAAGAGGTACTTACGTTCATATTTTAGGAGAATAATTAGACGCAAAAAAATGCTTGCTGATGCGTACAACAGATAATCTCTTGCATATTTTATTAAAATGTCTTAATTGTTCCGTCATCATACGCAGTTTTACACGACGTTTATAAAAAATAATTGCCTGAGATCCATGGCATTTTTATTCACTATAATTTGCTTTCATTCATCATAATAATAGCGATTATAATACGGTTTATATAAATGGATAATGTTTTGGTTCGTACCGCTAACTTTACGCACCGATACACATCTTGGGGCTGTGTCCTCACTTGGAAGATTATAGATAGTATTAGTTTAGCTATCGGATGGTAGATGTCGCTTATATTCCTTAACAGATGTATTATATTGGATATACTTATATTTTTATTTTATTTATTAAGTACAACCACATCGTATGTATCATATGTTGCATTACAATAGAGCCAAAGTACTTCACCTGATACAATACGACAATTATGGAGTACATAGCGTTGTCTAAGTATAATATTGGGAACGAGATTTTAAACTATGAAACATAAAAAAACATTAAATTATAAATAATTAACTAATATATACATTATTTACAATTTTACGACAATCCTTAAACAAATAGATACAAATACTAATAATTTAATACAGACTATACTTATTTCTTGAAACTAAATATTATTTTCGTTTTGGCAATATCTTAGATTTAAATGTGGGCTTTCATGACCGTCTCATGAAAGATGTCAATGGAATATTTGTGAGTGGTAAGACTGTTGTAACTTATAATGTAAGTAGGGAGAAACTATTATGAAATGCGGGCCCTTCAGTACCTAAATCTATGGTCATTTCGAAATAAGGTAAAATTTAATTGACGCATTGAACTTAACTAACACAGCCAATGATTTTGTAGATTGTTTCTAAAAAGATTCGTTTTACTGTATTTTTAGTCACAGTTACATATTATAAATAAATATTTTTTTAATAATAATAATAAATGACAAGGAGACCCGACCCCGCGTAGGTGGGATAAGCTAGGAAAGGAGGAAGAAGAGTCACAGTTACATATTATTTTACGATGATTAAATTGCTCATTTCTAGCATTACTATATTGCGTTTATGCATTATGCTCCAGTTTTTACCATCCATTTTCCTAGAGAAATTGTTATGTTTGTTACACGAACCCGCAAGGCAAGAAGCCGCTCAAATACAAATGAAATTGCGCTCTCATTTTAAAACGATATACTTAAACTACATGAAACTTGCCATGAACTTTTACGTCGGTTGGTCCTAGTTTTCGATGCTAAAAATTGCACAAAGAAAACAAAAGGCACAAATAAAATAATGCGAGTAGAAGTTTGGTATATTATACTTCTACTCGCTCAAACAAATGTATCAAACAATCACCACATTCAGACTTAAACTAGACTCTAACTAAAGTCCTAGTTAAAGAACTAGGACTTTCGTTAGACTTTAGTTAAAGAACTAGGACTTTAGTTAGACTAAAACTAGGTGCATTTTAAATTATTCAACAATTTTAGGCTTTCCTTCATTTTCACATCCGTTTTCAACCTCACATAAAACAAAGTTTAATCACAGCCGAAAACTTAATTAAAAAGATTATTTATAAACATTCCTTTATTCAAATGAACGTATCTGTTACCACGGGAACTTTTCCGCATATTTTACGTCAAGAAAATTAATAAATGGGGAATTAAACAAGCCGCGGATCGGACAGACAGACGGTCGACTTTTAAAAAATACCCTATAATATATTCATAATTATAATGGACGTCAGCCTGTCAATTTAAACTCCGTAATAGAGTTTGGGATGAGGATTTTTAAATGTGAAAAAAGTGATATAGAATAAAGCGTTTTTTTTTTGCTCATGTTAAAAACATTAATTAAAAAGCTTTTATATTAACACGGTCCTTGATGAAATTATTGAAAGAGGTATTCCCATGACACAGCTTGAGATTTTACAAAAAAATAAATTGCACACACAAATTTTTTGGACGAGATAGATACTTTTTGTAGGTTCTTAAAATAATATCGGTTGGTTTTTAGCGTTTAGCCATAATAAATATGTAATGACGGTTCTTCAACCAAAAATGTCAAGGGTGCTTAGCCAATGTGCCAATCGTCTAAGCTCCATAGCGAACGAAACGCAACTGTCACTGTCGCACTAATACGGAAGAGTGATAGAGAGAGACTACTATTCGCCACGGAGCGAACGATTGTCATCTTGGCTACATCAAATAGGGGTATACTTCAAATAAAAATGTATTTGACATCCAGGATTATTATTTATTTATTATTATTAACACACAGTACAGAACATATAATTGAACAGGTCCCTGCAAAACTGTATTTACAGTTTGCCTGCAGGTAAAAGTCTCTACATACACATGTATTTAAAGTGAGTACTAATTTTAAATTATTATTAAATCTTTTAGATCTAAACACTTAGTGGCACTTGCACATTGTGCAACTGTCACTAAGTGTTCGCAATAGGTACAGTTTTAGGGCGCTTTTAAACTTATTTTTATTTGGCTCATGCCGAATGTTCTCGGGTAGACTATTCAGGAAATACGGAACTCTTTTCCTAAGAGTTCTGTCACCAAAATAGTTACTAACCCGGGGGACTTCAAATTTTCGCGCAGTTACTGCCCTTGTTTTATGCTTATGTTCTATTAGTATTGTGTTATGCTCTTCATTGCCATGGTTGATGATGGTTGTTGGTAGGATATTTAGATACAGTCACTGATTAACCTTTTAACCGTCATAGAATTTTTCATCAACCGTGCTCGTGTCGCCGGCGGTACGAAGTTACACGAAGTTTTGTCTTATTTATCAGACTGCGGCAAAATGAGCCCGATTTTGTCTGTCTTATATCAGTCTACGGCGGTTAAAAGGTTAAAAATATAGAGCCATTTCGGATTATCTTTACATTGTACAGTAAGTATTGAACTAAATCATCTTAAGCCCTTAAATTTAACAAAGTTCTTTAACAACAATTTCAAAATCGAAACCCCAATGTAATAAACAAGACTCGACTTAGTCCGTCTACTTGCCGAGAGAGGGCGTTGGCATTAGCATACCAAAGACCCTCAATTAACGCCGCCTTTGATTTCGTGTTCCGAAGCTTTTTTGCAAATCTTCTTAATTTACCTTCGGTGTTGCCGGTTAAAGAATCTTTGGAAGTTTACATTATTTTTAGGTGCTTTGAAGTTATACATTTAAAAATAAATAATAATAAGAATAGATAATGTATTTATTTATGTATTTAATCGTAATTCCAAATCGTAAATACGTCGTCTGTCAAGAATATTTTAACGCTAAAAGTGCTAAAGGAGAAGATCTCACATCTACTTTTAAAATATGACATAAATACCTGCGATTTCCTCCGCGTAGATTTTCACGTTAGAGGTTTTTTTGCCGACTGCATAAATGCCACAGATGTCAAATTTAATACAAGTTTCTTTGGCATTTCTTGCAGCAATACAGCCGGTAGCAACAATGTTTAATTGCAGTGCGATATTACCCACTGCATTGCTGCCGCAAATGTAAATATAAATGTTGCTGCCCGGAATTCTGACAGTCGGCATGATGCCATATATGTCATGCCGCATTACTGCAGATGAAGTCTTAATTGGAATGGTGCCTTAATGAGCGGTCATCTTATCAAAATATTAGACACTTACAACACCCGGTTGCTTTAACATTCTGTTTTAGATGACAACAATAAAAAAATATACAAAAGAAAAAAATAATAAGTAACTTAAATATTCTTGGTGAGCCTAACCTAAGCCAGCGAAAATACACGTCTTGGGTAAGACCATGGTAAGACCCAACCCTTCTTTTGAGGTGGCAACACTTTCCAAGTATTTAAATCGGGCTTTTTGTGAGTAACGCAATGCAAATGCGAACATTAGCGCGCAGATAAGAATTGGGATTAACCGACTTATTGTAGAGACTGGAGACTGCGGCATCGTAGAACAAGCTGTAAGTTATAGGCTACTAGCGATTTTAACATGATTCACTAAAATAACCTTACGCATGATAACCATAAAATCCATTTTATACAAAAATACATCATTTTGAAAAAGGACTGCTATTCTTCAAACTGCTGGATAGATTTTTATAAAACATAGCTAAGAACCACTGCAAGAAAACTCGCTTTCCCGTAAAAAAACGGCGTTGAAATCCGTTCATCCGTTCGAGACCTCCGATGCCACAGACAGGCATTGGCGTCAAACATACGAGTATACCCCTCTTTTTGCGTCGGGGGTTAAAAATTGTACTCAGTTGTAGGTTATTAACAGTATCTAAAGAAGATGATCAATGTTACCCCGCGAATCAAAGTAACCTCGGTTTACGGTACTATTTCCCGCGGTGTCTTAAGAGTTGCGCCAGCGCACAATAGGGTGGCGATCGAGCGCGTATGTTAATCGGGGAGTAATTAGTTGCAGATACTTCGGAACGGCGATAGTAACCCCGACTGTTGCTAATTGATGTTACTCTGCTACTTTAACTTGGAGACGATTGTTTACACTCAGTTGTAATTGTCATTTACAGTAATGCTACATTTTGTTGCTTCGTTATTTTGTATGCACGCCAAATGCTTCGAAATTATATTTCTTCTCATTATTACATCTTGTAGATACCAATATTGGTTAGACACATACGCAATAATTATCCAAGCAACCAAAACGCAAAGTTATTCTTTACTTCGAGACCATATAAATGCATATAAAAGATTCCTTAGTAAAATATTAAATTGTAAACAAAATAAATCTAGAATTTAGTTTCGTTTGGATTATTATTTTCACTTAAACAGCGAGTTAAAAAAAACGTTCAGTTTTTTAGAATTTTTACAACGTTTTGTTTCGAAATTGATACCGATAGGTATAACTTTCTCAGTTTTTAGTTTAGTAGGTAAGTAAAAATGGGCTTGCTATGATAGACATTGCTTTATATTTCTCTTTATGGTGCAATATACTGAGAAGTACTGAGAACAAACAAGCTTTTCATATTCGATTATCAATATTCTCAAAAAACACTTCACACATCCGAATATTGAAATCCCAAAAGCATTTATATCAATAGCGTTATAAAATACCGCTATAACAGTAAAACATAACGGGCATCTCGGACATAAATCCTCGGCCAGTGGCGAGGCCGAGGGGGTGCATAATAACATCCCTTCTTAATTCGGCGAGACCGATCGGGTAATTTATCAAGTATTGACTTCCTGTAAGTGGATTAGTGGTTTGTTTGTGCTCTTAGTTTATAATGCCCTTGATGGCAAACTGTTAGATTAGACGGGATAAGTGAAAAATAGTTTGTTCGTATCTTACTCGGAGTTTTCTTTTACCCCAGCTGACCTAACCGCTAAAAGTTAGAAGAAGATAAATATAATATGTAACACCTCTGGAGTTGCAGACGTCCATAGGCTACGGTGACTGCTTACCATCAGGCGGGCCGTATGCTTGTTTGCCACCGATATGGTATAAAAAAAAGTCAATGAAGTGGTTTAATTTCAAATTCGCCTGTCATAAAAGGTGAAGTAATTTTTTAGTTCATTGTTAATAAATGAATAAGCTGGACAACATTAAGATACATACTTACGTGTAATACCGAGTAGAAAACCTTTTCTTTTTAACTTTACCTGCTAGTCAAAAATTCACTAAGAAATGTGTCAGATTTTCACGTATTTTTGTACTTTACCTACTACTACAACAGCCATCTTTTTTTTGTGGGTACAACGAAATTATAATACAAAAAAGATGGCTTCCGTAATTTCCAAAACTGTCCGTTTCCATCCCATTGAGGGCTCACTACCTCCCCTTCCACTTTAATAAATACATCGAAACAAAAATATTGAAAAGCGATCACTTCACCCTCGTCTTTTGACGTGTAAATAGTGTTTTTTTTATTTATACCTACCCTCGCCCACCGGCCGTTTGATACATTTTCTTTGGACGCCAAATTTTCCGGCTTCAGTCAAAGGGATTCGAACGCTAAATTTTATTTACTTTTATCACAAAATAAACACACAAATTGCCTACTTTGGTATAAAACCGTAACACTGCTTTTATCAAGCCATTCTTTCTCCTAATCTTCTTGGTTCTTGCCAAATTCTCATAAGAAAATGTTGGGGAATAAAGCTGGTTCATTACGGTGGGTCATCAGTATGCATAATGAATGAGGAGCGCTCCATCTAGCGGGGAGCGGCGGAACTAGTAAGATAATTGTGCGGCAAAACGTAACAGATTGATGGATGGCAGCGCCGCGCTGTTCGGACGCCTTAATAATTCATGTTTATTTGTTGACGTAGTTTCCGTGTTTATTTTGTTTTATTTAATGTGAGTAATAAATATAACATTTCATTTAATTTATTTATTCTTAAGCACTACAATCATATTATACACGATTACAATTTAAAACTTTAGTAGGAAATAATTAGTAAAATTTTTCAAGGTAGTATTGTAATTTTAGGGCCGTGGAATAAAAGATTATATGCGGATTAGATAATTATATTGATTTATCTTTTGTAAAACACTGGGAAGTAAGTACAGGTCCGTTCAAGTTCAAAGAGAGGGTATATGAGAATTGCCACAGAAAAATAATGTAACTTAGTGTTGCTACATTTCAATGTATAACTCGATTTAATTAAGTATCGATTTACATTTGATTATATTATTGTGATTGATTTTTGTATATAAATATTAAATAAAACCAACACGCCCCCTCAAAAACGAATCACCTTTTTACATAATAAATAATAATAAAAATAAAATTCTTTATTTCAGGCCAATTTGCCCATAAATTCAAGTACCTAGCATTAATTCAGAGACCATATATTACTTCCGAGTGTATGCTGGGAAATACATTATGATCCAACATTCGTTGCTAGGATTAGGGAAAACCCAGAAAAACCTAATCAGACCATTTGCATCAAATTAATTAATCATATGAAGCTATGATTTTGATTTACTCATTGTTTTCATTATCAATATAGAAAATCATTTTAGCACAGTTTGCAATCATTACAATCATAACTTATTCAAGACCCATCCTGCTTCTCATCTTTTGAAAAGTTACTGCAGACAACGGCTTCGTCAACACATCGGCCAATTGATCACCTGTAGGAACATGCATTAATTTTATTACATTATTTTGAACTTGTTCCCTTGAGAAATGATATTTGATGTCAATATGTTTTGACCTTTTGTGACAAGTTGGATTATTAGCTATACTTATGTATGCATCCGTTGTTGTCTTCAAATATAATGATTGGGTCAGTAATTTTTAAATTAATACTGTTTGCAAGAGACTTAAGCCACAATGCTTCTTTAACTGCTTCATATAAAGCCATATATTCAGCTTCAGTAGACGATGCAGCTACTGAAACCTGTCTCTTTGTACACCAAGTAATTGTGCATCGCTCAAATAATTGAAATACATAACCAGTAGTACTTCTTCTGTCACTATTATCACTGCCTCCCCAATCAGAGTCGGCATACCCACTTAAAAGGTTTTTATAGCTACCTCTTTTGTAGGTTAATTTTAAATCCATAGTACCTTTTATAGCCGGTTTAGTTTATAAAATACATATGTATGTTAGTCTTTAAGGTATTTGTAATATGGGCCTTGTTGCCTGAATTAAATTTCTAAATAAATAAATAAATAAAATAATAAATATATCTAAGTAACCTTTTTAGACATTGCCACAATTCTTGATTATTATTATTTGTATACCGACTTAGTATATTTACTGAAGCACTCAAATCAGGTCGTGTACATAACATGAGATACATTAAGCATCCTATAAGGTTACGACAAGGCGCATCATAATTTGTTTTTGAGTTTAACGCGTCATAGTTTAGTTTTGCTTCAGTGGGGGTAGACACGGGATTACATTCACTCATGTTAAATGTACTAAGTATAGTTTGAATGTATGCACTTTGGTCCAAGGTAATAGTGTCACTGTACCGTGTTACTTTTATACCGAGAAAGAATTGTATGTCCTTAAGATCCGTCATTTCAAACTTAGTTCTTAAGTAATTTTTAAAATCATTCATTGTTTGAATATCGGCACACACTATGACCAAATCGTCAACATACAGTACAACGTAAATATTTTTGTTGATGTCTCCTTTATCTAAAATATATATACATCTATCGACTGACGAATTTTGAAAGCCTTTTTCCTTAAGTGATTTCTCGAAGACCTCGAACCAACATCTCGCAGCCTGTTTAAGTCCATATAAAGCTTTGTTTAATTTGCAAACATAATTATTTTTATTTAAAACACCGTCTGGAACTTTCATATATATTTCTTCTTTTAGAGTTCCATTTAAAAACGCTGTCTTAACATCCATATGATGAATCAACAAGTTATTTTGATTAGCGAAACTAATTATAAATCGAAAACTAGCTATTCTAGCAACAGGTGCAAAAGTTTCATTATAATCGGTCAAGTATTCTTGGCTGAAACCTCGAGCTACAAGACGAGCTTTATACCGCAAAGGCTTTCCAAATCCGTCATTTTTAATCGTAAAAATCCATTTACAATCGACTATATTTTTATTCGCGGGTCGTGGTACAAACAAGAGTCCATGTATCATTCATTTTTAATGAATTTAATTCATCCCTAACTGCCTTCTCCCACTGAGGCCTATCATCAAGGTTTTTAATTTCATGAAATGTTTTCGGTACTTTACTTGAGATTGACTGTACACTATACAAATAATCGTCATCAATTTCATTATACGACACAGGCATACGACCTTTAAGCCTATCACTTCGCCTAGGTGCACTTAGGTCCGACTCATCTCTATTTACAGGTGTCTCAGATGTATCAGAGTTTATCTCAGTTTCAAGTGGTTCATTGGAATTTAATCTGCGAATTTTACTTGGCCTGCCTTGCTCATCAACTTTTGAATACGTTGATTTAGGAACGTGTGTATCTTGAGACTTTTGTGATACTGATTTTGGCACAAGGGCACTATCAGTTTTGTCCTGGGAATATTCAACTTTACTCCCTTCTGGCCTTGGCCTGGACACAAGAAAATTCGTCTCATCCACCGCAACATCCCTGACAGTAACACATTTTTCGCATTCTGTGTTCCATACCTTATAACCGTTTGGCTCGTAACCTACCAATATGCCTTTCCAAGATTTATCATCAAATTTAGTTTTACCGGTTTTATTATGGACAAACACAGTTGAACCAAACACTTTAAGGGTTTTGATACTAGGTTTTTTGTCGTGCCACATCTCATATGGTGTTTTAGACTGATTTAAAGCCCTTGTTGGTGTTATATTGATTAAGTGTACAGGAGTTTGCACTGCTTCACCCCACAAACATTTATTCAATTTAGCACCAGTTAACAAAGAACGAGCCTTTTCAGTTATTGTCCGCACCATGCGTTCAGACACACCATTTAACTGTGGAGTCCTAGGTACTGTCAAATGATAAGTTATACCCTTTTCCTTGCAAAAATCTTTCATGTCGGTAGATAAATATTCTCCACCGTTGTCACAATACAAATTTACTAATTTGAGGTTAAACTTTGCTTCACTTTTTGCAACAAAGTCCTTAAACGCTGAGAATACGTCTGATTTATACGTTAGTGTATATACGACACAGTAATGTGTATATTGATCAACAAACAAAACAAAATATTTTTTGTTGTCAGTTGTCGGTGGAGTAATAGGTCCGCAGACATCCGAGTGCACAATAAATAAAGGTCGTTTAACATAACTTTTATCCTTAACTTTATTAAAGGGTAGTCGCGTCTGTTTCCCATTTATGCAAGCTTCGCACAAGTTGTCATTTGGAACAACTTTTTCAATCTGTTGCATGTCTTCAATCATATTATTCGCTTTTATTTCAAGGAATTTAGTTTTACTTATATGACCTAAACGTTCGTGCCATAATTTGTAAGAATCATTACTGCTTTGACATACTTGGGAAACAGACTGATTTATTCTCGCAGGCAGATCGAAATCTACAGCAATTAAATTGCGCGAAGGTTTACCTGTCATGATGACCTCACCATCCCTCGTGATGCGGCAGGTCCCATCCGATTCGAATATTATTGTGAAGCCAGCCTTCTGCATCTTCGTGATCGACAGCAAGTTGTATGGCACCTCCGGGCTGAACAGCACGTTCTCCAAAACACCAGGGACACCGACATTGCTGACGACATTGATATGGCCTCGTTTTGTTGCTGAAATAAATGTATTAGTTTTAGCAATAGACATTTTCACAGGTGTACTTAATGTTTCGCAGGTATTAAAATAATCATCCCTGTTTATAAGATGTTCCGATGCACCGGAGTCCAATAAAAACGTCAGTTTGATTGCGTTATTTTCTTGCAGACGCTCGCCGGCCATAAATGCAAATCCAGAGAAATCATCTGACGTCGATGCTTGATTTAACTGAACATGTTGAACTGTTCTCGGCCTGTCCGTGTTATTTTGCTGGTTGTTGTTCCTCTTGAAGTAATAACAATCGTTCTTAGTATGTCCTTTGCGACCACAGTGATGACATTTAACGAATTTCGATTTAAACTTTCCTTTGAACCTTTTATTATTTTGTCGAGGGTAGTTATGATTAGGATTTTCATCGCTAAATTTCCGTTTTTTGCTTGTTTCACCTTTGTTCTCAACATGTAAGACTTTTAGACTTGTATCACCTACTTCATTTTTCAGTTTAACTTCATGATCTAACAGCCTGGTTTTGACAAACACCAATGTCAAGCTATCTTCCGACAAAGTTTCAATAGCCGTTATAACGCCGTCATAAGATCCAGGCAAGGTCAGCAACAAATGCGCAACCTTGTCCGTCTCGTCTAATGTTGCCCCGGCCGCAATCAACTCCGTGATTAAATCATCAAATATAGTAAAATGTTTTACTAGGGACATATCACCCTGTAGCTTCAAACATAACAGTTTTTTTCTTAAAGCCAATTGAGTTGCTAAGCTTTTACGGTTATACAACGAATCAAGGTTACTAAACACTTCTTTGGCTGTAATTGTGTCATTTACAAATCCAATATACGAATCAGATAAATACTCAACTAGGAGGTTTTTCGCCACTCGATTATTGCTCACCCAGTCCTCATCTTGAACCTCAGGAATTTCGTTGTCAATAACATCAATCACATTTAATTCACTGAGCAACGATCGCATTCGAAATTTCCATATACTATATTTTTCACCATCAAAAGGCTTAATGTTCCGTTTTTGTTTTAACTTGTCCATTGTTAACGGTTATCAATTTTTTTTACTATGACACTTTCACTTTACATTGATTTTAATATTTACACTTTTACAACGACCATACTATTTTTAAAATGCTGGACACATAACCTATTGTAATTTTAGGGCCGTGGAATAAAAGATTATATGCGGATTAGATAATTATATTGATTTATCTTTTGTAAAACACTGGGAAGTAAGTACAGGTCCGTTCAAGTTCAAAGAGAGGGTATATGAGAATTGCCACAGAAAAATAATGTAACTTAGTGTTGCTACATTTCAATGTATAACTCGATTTAATTAAGTATCGATTTACATTTGATTATATTATTGTGATTGATTTTTGTATATAAATATTAAATAAAACCAACAGGTAGCTATCATTAGGTGTCATACACAAAACAATGACTTGTGGTATTAAACTTAAGATGAAATAACTCTAAGCTCTAAGCATCATCTAGATATAAACGTACTATATGCTTAAATTCAGTTTTAAACATTCGATAGCTAGGTACCTACATAGTTATATTTATATCTCTTTTTATAGGTAGCATAAGAAATAAGGAAGACGCCATAAAACCCCAAAGGCCAACTTCTAACAATTACCTCCACAGACATCTCATCAAATTAGCATTTACACTCGAATTTCAACCTTATTTAACATCTTTAGAGTCCAAATTTACCCGTAAAGAAAGTAAATAAAGGTACATAAGGGACAATAACGTCCCGGAAGATGTCGCCAGTGTCGATTTATCACGGCAACTTATGACAAGTGGCCGTCGGGAACAGGCGCGGTTGCTACTGAAGGCTTTAGTTAGGGGATCTTTCATGCAGATGTTGGAAGTAGGCACTTACCTATAAGTTTTAGGTAAGGTTTTTTATTACAGTATGTTGACGAAGCATGTAGCGGATTTATTGTAGGTATGATTTTGAATTAATTAAGGGATAAGGGAAGAATTGTTTTAAGAAGAAGAAGAGAAGACAAACAGGTACCTACCGACACAGTTTAATATTGTTACGTATTTATTAACATACCTACATAATATTTGAGTAAACGAATGTAATGATGTGTATTGACATTACATACATTTCATTACATTTCAGTACATGTTTATGTAGAATAAACGGATATTTGTGGGCGTGTATTTAATTAAACTAAATATTATCGTTACGGTTTAAGTTTACTTTAAACCTTGCTTTTTCATGTAAGTAAAATCCGGGCATGTAGCAATCGTTAAACATTTCAACCCCATTTCTACCCTCTTAGGAAATGAATTGCAGAAGTATTTCCTTAATAAAGTCTTTCACACTTTAGAATATTTTAATATTTTTAATTTTAAGGTCCTACTTTCAATGGTTGACGTTAGGTTAGTTTATCAGTCTAAGAAACGGAACGGACCTGTTTTATAAATAAATAGATAACTTTCAATTAGTAACTTTCATCGATGTTTAAATTCAAATTATAATATTGTACACCAAACTATGATTATGGAATGATGCATGTATGTAAAATTAAAGAAATAAAAATAAAGAGGCTTTTTATTTATTTTATATTATTAATAGATAAAAAGCTGAAATATAATTGAACTACCTACTTTCAATTAATAAGTAGAAAAAAAAACTGAAAGATAAAATAGATGCAGAAATACATACACCTATAAAAAACCCTAATCTAATTAATTTCTTTGAAACTAATATTTGACCTCAAGGCAACAAAAAGGTTACGTTACACACCCTGATGTGTCAGCTCATTATTTTAGACCTACTGAACACAGTCCCCTCTCACATCCCCAAGCTAATAAGATGCAGGGCCTAGTTTTTGCCCTCTTGCCCTATTCGAATAATGTAGCACACACGTAGCTGAAGATAAGTGGAATGTTGATGGCGTAAGAATATATATGCGTCAGTGTGTATTACTATTTATACGGCGACGTTAGCACAAGAGAAGGCTATTTTTATATATTTTATTAAATGTTAAACAAAAAATCATCTGTCCTTAATTGAACTCGAGCATAGATTTTCGTAGTAATTTACAAAAAGTTGTTAAAAAATACTCAAATCTTAATCATTATTGTAGGTCAAAAATTAGCTTACGTACTAATTATTTATTTTAATTATTTATTTAACAAAAATAAATAATTATTATTGATATTACTTTAATTATTTATTTTGTAGCTATGTAGGTATATAGACACACATATGTAAGAAGGTCAAATACATTTTAAAAAAGGTCACTTCTGTGGACAATACAATAAAGGTTAACGACCCTGGTAACCTTAAACCGTTTTTCTTATTTCAGTCTCAAGTAACTACTGAAAAAAAATGCATATGCAATGCAATATGCAGCATAAAAATTAGCTTTAGATTCCCTTAACTTTGCGCTGTCTACATGAAAGACGCGAATGAGATAACCATACTATAAAATGTATATGACCCAAGAACTGAATTTCGAAATTATTTTTGAAGTTTTCAATTTTAGCGCCACCTACCGTAAACAAAAATATACCAAACAAGCATCAGGAAAAAAGCTGGAATCTAAATGCGAGGCTTGACATGAAACTCGAGCCAACCGCTTTCAGCGCGAGCAAATAAAACGGAAGGCAGATTCTGGTGAAGCTGAAGATTTTTTTTTTCAGTTGTAAAATAAAGAAATAGACATAATTATGTTTTATGGCGGTAGGCTTATCTTTTAGTTTAGTTATAGTTATATTTATTTTTTCCTGTATGTGTTGTCAATTTAATTGAATGTTGTCAATTTAGGTGTTGTGAATTTACCTCCTTATATTAGTTTTAAGTTAGTGATAAGTTAGGTCCCCACCGAAAATCAGCGCCGCGGCTTACCGTCGCAGCATTACGCTGAGTGGGGGTCCTATTTAACGTCTATGTATGTGCCTATGTAAAATTTACAATTTAATGATTGGTTGACGTAAATAAATGTATTTTCTTTCTTTTTTTCTTTCTTTCCTAATTGTATTAAAAACTAGCGATCCGCTCCGGCTTCGCACGGGTTACACAAAATCTTGACAAATTATACACCTAAATCTTCCTCAAGAATCACTCTATTGATAGGTGAAAACCGCATGAAAACATGTTCAGTAGTTTTTGAGTTACACACAAATCAACACAAACAGACAGACGCGGCGGGGGACTTTGTTTTACAAGGTGTAGTGATGTTCAAGTTGTGCCCGATTTTTTAATATGTATTTGAAAACTTGACATGTAATTACTCAGTTGGCATAAACATATACACTTTTATTAAATAAGTGAGAACCTACATTCGTGTTATTTCCAAAAAAACATCCGTGTGTACGTAGGTACCTAAAGTTACAAGTAAAAACCGATTTCTCGTAGTCATTCTATCAAACTATCAAAGAGGTCCATCCGACCGCAAACTTGCTAATAAGTTGCTAACACAGCAAAGGTCCACTTTGCTCACCGCCGCAACGACCATCTCCCAGATTACTTTTATCAGGACCACTGAATAGGGTGCCCAAGCTGCGGTTGCTTTAATGAGACTCGGTGTTTCATGATTATTCATGCCACTTGAACGGGAGACCTTTACGTTAAAGCTTTGTATTTCGACGATTGGAGTTATTCTTGTATTTATTTTGATGAAATAAGCGCGGTGAATCTAGAAAAAGTGGTTTTATGTTATATGCATCTGAGCGGATGCAATGAATTTAATAAGATATCTATATTTTATTTTATTATTAGTATTCTTCTTTATTTATTTTCCATCTTAGGCTAGGTCATTTATAGTATGAATATAAAAGTAAAGTACAAAAACACTTACAAAACCAACTTAGGTATTAGTATTAATTGTTAATAAAGAGGTTTATAACCATACAATCGAAGTTACGCTCTCATTTTAAAACGAAATTCTGAAATAACATGAAACTTACTTTAGGTTACTTAATCACAAAGTTAGATTTCCGTGAAAAAGCAAAATAATATAGAATTTATGAATATTATTCGTTTCAGGTAAAAAAAGACTGCGTTTACTTAAAAGCCAGGTAAGTATATAAAATAAAAACCTATATAAAACACATAATGATTTTGAAGAATTTAATCTTATTATTTCAAGTTAAAAATAGTCTGGCAAACCATTTGTTAGTAAATAAGAACACTACTACTATATACTAGTGCTAGTACTAGCGTAAGACATAGACAGTATGATTCTCTCTGTCTATGTTTGAAATGAGACAGTACCTGGCCAAACTATATAACACTTATTTCAAGGAACAAAGTAAATCTATAATATTTTCGCGGGAACCTGCCAGGTCAATGAGATACGGCGACCCCGGCTCCGTCTGCCATTACTCGGATTGCTTACTTATTCTACAGACGAAGATACGCCGAATTATAAACATTCTTAATGTCTTCTCCGAGACCACGGGGACAACGCCGTCCTCGAAACGTCGGAGGTAAATCTTAAAACTTAAATACGAGATTAAGTCCCGTCGTCCAATTATCCGTCGTCGTACAATAATGTTTAATAATCGTGAAAGTTTAAATCAGTATTCTTAATATAGTAGGTAGGTACACTTAATACAAATACACACTTAGTAAAATTCATTTGAAAGAATGTTAGAAAATTAACAATGGAATCAAGAATATCGGGTAATAAGAATATCAAGAAAATATTATATCCGATTATCGTGATAGTAATTGTGGTTACCTATAATTAGATAAGCATCAGTCATGATTGTTATATAGATTTAAGAGCATGTAAGATGTATTATCTGTTGGTAATCCTAAATAAAGAAAAATAAAAAAATAGTTACTCATGAAATAAAACTATATAGGTAAACAGATTATATCGCGTAGCGTACCTATCATAAATTTTAAATACATCTCGACGTTTCGAACCACATACAAAAAAATCACACCAGTATCTTTTTTTAATCAACTAAAACATTTCCGCTACTAAGTTAGCAATTTGACGTCCTTTGCGAGTGATTATTATACTTGTAATTTCTACGAGATTATACGCTAAAGCCACTTTATTTTAAAGAAAAGAAAAATATTTGAAATCTTTTCACATGATAAATACTCCTGCCGGCGTATTATGGATGGCTTTATCCATCTTTATCCACGTGATAAAATAACTCACTTTTTAACACCGTGGGATAGAAAGTGACGAACACTGTTTTATCACGCTGTCACGTAGACAAGAACGACCATCATATCCGTACTGGTCAATAATCTTTCGTTTTTATAGTTGCTAGAGATAATTGAAAATTTGTACGGATTCTTGGTGCGTGAGTTAAATGAACTCGCATTTGCCGGTTTTTTTTTACTATTCTAACATTATTTATGTAAAATACCGTAAAGGTTTTACAAATAGGCAAATAGCTAGTATACATTTCATTCGATAGCATGACAAACGTTTGCGTTATGTCTATTTTTGTATGAGATTTTTAACAGCGCGCCAAGCGGGACGTTTTGAAAACTTAAAATTTCATATAAAATCACACTTAACGCAAACGCGTACGTCACGCTAATATCGAATGAAATGTACACTAGGGGTAGCTACTTTTCATCTCACAACTTCAGGTATAAAAACTCCGCAAGTGTCTCCCAATTTATTCCGCCAGGGTAATGAGATACGGCGACCCGGTCCGCCATTACCAGATTGCGTGGTCACCGTACACATTAATTAATTTGACGTGCGCTGGAGTGGAAGTTATTGTTATGTTTATTGTGGTGGGGTGATGGATATTCTAGTTGCGGAAGTGTATGTAATTTATCTATTGCGTCTTTTGTTATAGGTTTATCCAGTTTTTTTTTAAACCTGCGGCAGCAGCATGATTTCATTTTTATCACCTGTCACTTTCGCACTTACATACTTGTTAGAACGTAACAGGTATACAAATACAGGTTTACAGGTACCGCCGCGTGTGGAGACATAACTGGCAGTGCAACGTAAAGTAAATATTTGATCAATTCATAGAACCGTTTTGTACTTGAAAAAGTTGAAAGAAAAAAGATGCTGTAGCAATGTCATCGTAGTGCCTATGGCGGTCTTCGCATGGGATGCGGATTAGCACGCCGCGCCGGTGAGCGAATGGGGCATCGCCATATACGCGGATAGCTCTGTCGCAGTCATACACTTGAGCGACTGGAATATTCAGAACGAAGACTTTCGTTTGATAAATATGAAGGCTGTACATGAGCTTGTGTAGCTTTATCTTGAATCATCTTCTTAACCTTTTAACCGCGTAGAATTTTTCATTGAGCATGCTCGTGTCGCCGCCGGTACGAAGTTACACGAAGTTTTCTCCTATTTATCAGACTACGGCGAAATGAGCTGGATATTGTATGTCTTATATATCAGTCTACGGCGGTTAAAAGGTCAATAAGCTCTCATCTCTATGATTACCTCTATCACACTTGCTCTCTCATCTGCCAATTTATTTCCCCACTCTACAAAAACACCTCAATTTCCCATTAACAAGCACCAACTTTCCAACTCCCATTCATTTCAAAGCTGAAACTTCATCAAAAAACTTAGCCAATTTATATACATAAGGCAGCTAAATAACTGACCGGGTACATAAGGATTCCCTCGGTGCGCAAATCAGAAAACAGTCTGAAACAGCGGCATATAGTATATAAGGCTTATGTACGGTGGAAATAGGACGGACTCAGACGGAGGTTTTACGGAGCGTAGGGGTGCCAATGACGGAGTTTTGAAATGAAATGAAAAATTATATATTATTAAGTAACAAACTCAACACAACATTATGCTTTATTCAAGTATTTAGGAAGAGCAACAAGCGTACATTTGACTTATATCGACCGGGATATGGACCGGGAATCATTCAAAACTGTTAAACACATAATGCTTAATTACGCTACGCCGTAGCCCGTAGCATCGTTTAACACGAAAGTTTGTAGCAAAGTTGTTCCGAAGTAGCATCGCGCTCTGTTGCATTTCTTATTTTTTTACTACAATAAACTTATGAAATAACTTATTAAAAAAAACTAGTCGACTGAAAATATTGTTCCGTAACAATAAACTACTGTTGTTGGTCTCTTCTTCTTTATATCAATAATTATATTATACGAAGTGCTAGCGAAAGCTATTTTATTCCATTCTTATATACCAGAAGTGCGTTACTATGAAACTTCGCATTGAAGAAAGAAAAGATCATCTTCTTCATCGGGTTACCCCAGCATTTTTAGCTACGGTTCGTGGGAGCCTGGGGTCCGCTTGGCGACTAATTTCAAGAATTGGTGCATCTGACCTTCGAACCCAGAGGAGAAAACTAGGCCTTATTAGGATTATTTAGTCCGGCTTGCTCACGATGTTTTCCTTCACCGAAAAGCGACTGATAAATATGATTTCGTACATACGTTGCGAAAAACTCATTGGTACAGTCACCTGCAATAATATGTTACTCTTCGAATACCGGAAAAATATGTGACGCCCTCTTATGCCTCTACAAATGAGATCGTGTCAGATATTTTTGCGGCCTTCGTTGTGTAACATATTATTGCAGGTGACTGTTTGAGGTTTAAGAAAGAAAATATATTGAGGAATATATTCTTAAGCGCCAGCCCTACGTAAAGACAACAAAGCCTCCCCACCCCCTCCCGCGATTTCTCATGTATGTATTCACCACATTACCAGTCAAGTAGGATAAAAACCAGGCTTTGAGATATCCCACCATTGACTGATATTCCGCTTTTTACGCTCGCTTTATTGTTGCACCGAGAGGATTACTCTTTAGGTGTGAACGTTCGGAGATAAAACTATTTTGAGCATGCAAGGCAGCGGCTTCTTAAGAAAATATTGCTTAAGGTTACGTAGTATTTTGTCGAATGTGAGTTTGAATCGATCAAAAGATGACGGGCTAGAACGGTCCGAGTCCGGGCCGAGGCGTCCAGCACTTTATTTTCTATGACGGGGTTATCGATGATCACGTGATTGATTTTTGTAAAACTGTGTTGTGTACAATAAAGTGGTTACTACTACGGGTACTACTACTTTCTATAGAAAAATGAAGTAGGTATTGGACGACTCGGCTAGGATAGTTCTAGCCTGACCTGAGTCATCCTAAGGTCCTACTAATATTCTCCAGCTTAAGATTAATATTATTACATAAGACACCAGCTTTTCAAGGAAAAATAGTTCATTACGATACAAGTGCAAAAATAGGAAATTTGAAACGAGTGGCGATAAATTAAAACACGACCGAGGGAGTGTTTTAAATTGACACGAGTTGCGAATTACCTATCCGCACATGTTAGATAAATGGATAATTTTTAAAATATTAAATATTAAAAATAAACTCAAAAATTGATAGTCAATATTAACTTTCAAGGTAAAACTTGTCAGGAAGTTATTTATTTACTTTGATTCATAATTATGTAAAACTGCTAAATCAATAACTGGATACTATTTAAGTTTTAAGCAAGATAAATAAAATAATAAACAGATGTAATTGAAAATAAAACTGTTTTATTAAATTGAATAATACAATTTATTCACCTTATCATCAACAACTAATATATACAACCACTATTAGTTTATAATTCAGTAAGAGATTATTTAATTAATTATTAATTAATTAATCCATCTAATTAATCAAGTAGGTACATAATTATTACAATAATTACCAACATAGTATTTACTTAACTTTCAATATTCCTTTGGCGATGATTAACTCAGTGCTGCAGGGCAAAGCAGAATGCATAATGCTCAAAGCAGAATGCAGAATCAGAATGATCAATAATGGATCGGTCGGTCCCTTTTATACCCATTTCTACCTGGCAACTGGTTGATCATGCCACTTGTCATTCGATAAGTGACGTCACAGAAGTAGTTTCTCATGTACCTCGTCCATTTATCGAATTATGCAGAATAAAACTATTAGAACATCTTTTCAATAAACTCCGTTATACATAATTATTAATCAGTAATATTAATACGAAATATAGTCACTTCAAAGTAGTATACAAATCTTAGTAGTAGGTTAACTTACTGTTTCTCTTGTCAACCGTGGTTTCGTATCGTACCCACATAAATAACAAATTCTGTAAAATTCACGTGATGTTGTGTTAAGTGTTTAAATTGTGTAATATATTATCAACATTGGACGTCAAAGAGAAACAGGTCAGTTCATACGTTATACAATTTGTGAATAGAACAACAATATTCTAACACGGCCATGCTGACGTGTACTTCGTTCTCGAAGTACCTACACAATTAATCAATAATATTAATAATAATAAAAAAACACCATAACATAATCATAGGATAGTGATTGATTAAAATAATATTAACTTTGACCACTTGCCAGATATCTAGACATGTTTGTCCCATTCACCCGCTGCTAATGAAATGAACAAACACCAAACAAATGGCCGACCAGCGGAGTGCTTTAACTAACTCAACACTTTGCCAATCATCTAGACATGTCAATCTCATTCACTCGCTGCTAGTGAGACAGAAAAACACCAAATGAAAGGCCGACCAGCGAAAGTGTTCAACTACATCGCTACAAATCAATAAAAAAACAATCAATCATCGAATAACTTTAATCAATCACTTTTAAGTGATTTTGACCAATAGAGTAATATAATATTTACCTACATAACATAAAGATCGTTCGGCCAATCTGACGTATCATTGCACATTGTGTTAAACATATTAATTACAGTTGCTACACATCTTTCTACTTGACCATAGCTTCGTGGTACACCAGGACTCTGCTCCACTGTCGCTTGTAGCGGGGTTAAAGGTGGGCAAAGCGATGTCCTTGTCTCTTCCGCGAGCACCGGAGACAGCTTTCAGAAGGCTTCACACAGCTTCCAAATTCGTCTGAAATTATATAAGTATATATATATGTAGTGTAGCTGGATACAATCCCACTTCTGATGTTAGATAAATGGATAATTTTTAAAATATTAAATATTAAAAATAAACTCAAAAATTGATAGTCAATATTAACTTTCAAGGTAAAACTTGTCAGGAAGTTATTTATTTACTTTGATTCATAATTATGTAAAACTGCTAAATCAATAACTGGATACTATTTAAGTTTTAAGCAAGATAAATAAAATAATAAACAGATGTAATTGAAAATAAAACTGTTTTATTAAATTGAATAATACAATTTATTCACCTTATCATCAACAACTAATATATACAACCACTATTAGTTTATAATTCAGTAAGAGATTATTTAATTAATTATTAATTAATTAATCCATCTAATTAATCAAGTAGGTACATAATTATTACAATAATTACCAACATAGTATTTACTTAACTTTCAATATTCCTTTGGCGATGATTAACTCAGTGCTGCAGGGCAAAGCAGAATGCAGAATGCTCAAAGCAGAATGCAGAATCAGAATGATCAATAATGGATCGGTCGGTCCCTTTTATACCCATTTCTACCTGGCAACTGGTTGATCATGCCACTTGTCATTCGATAAGTGACGTCACAGAAGTAGTTTCTCATGTACCTCGTCCATTTATCGAATTATGCAGAATAAAACTATTAGAACATCTTTTCAATAAACTCCGTTATACATAATTATTAATCAGTAATATTAATACGAAATATAGTCACTTCAAAGTAGTATACAAATCTTAGTAGTAGGTTAACTTACTGTTCCTCTTGTCAACCGTGGTTTCGTATCGTACCCACATAAATAACAAATTCTGTAAAATTCACGTGATGTTGTGTTAAGTGTTTAAATTGTGTAATATATTATCAACATTGGACGTCAAAGAGAAACAGGTCAGTTCATACGTTATACAATTTGTGAATAGAACAACAATATTCTAACACACATATGTATATCGTGCAACGTTTTACAGTACACACGACACGTCCCTTTAAAATGTTGAAATACGTACTGTAAAACCAGTTTAAGGTTTAATATTTTGTCAAATGTAACGTGACGTTCGAATGTCAACTGCAGTTTACTTTACTGTTACGGCGTCGTTGTTGCCGCCGCGGTATCTGTCAATTTCCTTGATAAAATGAGTGTTCTTCGCCGCCGCATGACTGCCGCTGTTATGACGTTCATTCCGTCACTCAATTTATTTATTCAATATGCAATGATAATAGTTATTTTCGATACAAGTGCGAATTACCTATTCGCACGTGTCTCGTACAAAGTTTTACAGTACATATGGCAGATATGGCCCTTTTAACTTTCGACATAGGCACGGAAAGTGCTCATTCCCGCACTAGTGCGGGAAAGTAGCACCATAAGTACTGTAAAGTGATTTTTATTCGCATCTGTCATATTCCTAATACATTTCTACTTTTCGATAACGCTTGTACAATTTGTCCAGGAACGATTATTATCTTAGCTTCGGCCGCTGGTGCTGGTAGCTACCTACTTACCCCCTTATTAATAAATCTTTACGAACCTGATTTAGTTAAATTATGTTTTGTCCCTTTTTTACAAATACATAAGTCAAAATGACAGATAAGGACAAACGATTATTATGTAATTAAGGTTTGTAGCGCGTTTATGAATAAGGGGGTTATTAAATAAACTTGTGTACCGATAACGGTTAACTACATATTACATCACGGAGCAAAAATGATTCTACTCCTATCCACAACCAAAAACATCCCATCCATACACAAAATTACCATACATTATGCATCCTAAAGCAAGATGAAGTCATTTACCCCACAATAAAACGATATTACACCATTCCAGTGTCCAATTAAATTGAACACATCTTATATTCACTCAACGTATGTGGTAGGTACATCCTTATGCTAATTTGGGGTATTTTCCCCGCCTCGTGGGTAAATTTCCCCGCTCGGGTAAATTATTGCTGCGTTTATCTTTTTTTTTTCTATTTTAGGGTTAAGTTGCTTTGGGGGAATAAATTAGGTTATTGAATAAGAATTGTGGGAATAGTGGATTGAATATGGACACTGGGCAAGGGTTTGTTTCAACGATATGTTTTGAGAACGGTCTCCGCTTTTGATGTTAATATTTTTAATGATATTTGTATTGTTTTTGAATAATCACTTTTAAATATAGTTATTATGATTTCTTGTGTTGGGTTTCTCACATTAAACAGGGCTTTATTTACTATAGGAATAAGATGTAGGTAAATTAAATAGCTTCACTGATTGCCTCTTAGCTTAGTTCTAATTGCAATTAAAAAACTTTACATTTACAACCCCTTTAATAAATGAAATTAAACACTTCTAAAGACATGAATATGGAGGAAAGAAGGTGCTAATCCCGATTCTTGGCCAACTTTTAATTAATACAATCAAAACAAACAGCGGCCGGGTTATTATACCTACGAGGGGATGGATTGGCGTTTCCATTTTATTATTTACCTTTAAAGTTATTTTAGCGTCTCATTCAAATGTTTATAATAATCCGTTTATGGGTTGAGTGTTCGTCAGCTTTACAAAAAGCCGTAATTTACTTAAATTAGGTCACCTTTTAACTACATTTTGTTGAGAGCAGTACACTAAAGAATAATAGTAATTAAAATTTACACATTGGGTAGATACGTACGAATTATAACCAAGATACAACGCATTACATATCCATTTTTAAATGAATCATTAGGAAGGTAGTTAAATATCACATCAATTTCTGAATGCCACCCTGCCCACCCTAATGCCTTGATTTATTCAGCCTTATGAAAAACCTCACCTATTAATCTTAACTGTAAACTCGTTGGGGCTCGCTCATTTACATTCTTGCACTTTTCTCAAATTCTACTACTTCCTTAATATGCTGCAATATGACTAATACCTACTTATTTCTAAACGCGTACTTAGCCATAATTTAGACAAAAGCTGTAGGGCGATTTTTACAGACCTTTACATCTTTTTTAGGGTTCCGTACCCAAAGGGTAAAACGGGACCCTATTACTAAGACTTCGCTGTCCGTCCGTCCGTCCGTCCGTCTGTCACCAGGCTGTATCTCACGAACCGTGATAGCTAGACAGTTGAAATTTTCACAGATGATGTATTTCTGTTGCCGCTATAACAACAAATACTAAAAACAGAATAAAATAAAGATTTAAATGGGGCTCCCATACAACAAACGTGATTTTTGACCAAAGTTAAGCAACGTCGGGAGTGGTCAGTACTTGGATGGGTGACCGTTTTTTTTTTGCTTTTTTTTTGTTTTTTTTTTATATGGTACGGAACCCTTCGTGCGCGAGTCCGACTCGCACTTGCCCGATTTTTTTCGTGTGTCATACCTAGTACCTAGTCGTACCTACGAGTAGCGTTGAGGCCAGCCAATATTCGTACCTACGTAAATCGTGCAACGTGCAACATGCAAATGCAGACGTTTAAAGTAATTATATGTATATTTATCAACATTCTGACATAAGTAACTTGAATATACATAAGTAATGTACTAGGTAAGTAAATTGACCAGAAACCAGTGTGTATAGGTACTGTAACTGTATAATTCTATTATCTAAAATTCTAATAAATTGTTCTTATACTCATTAATGCTGCTTTGATGATGGACTCGGAATTTCGCCATAGAATGTCTGTCATAAATCAACACATTCATTGTGAACTCATTACAATTGTCTGTATCCAAGAACAGAAAATTGGCTTTGTCAGTAGGTAGGTAAATAGAAAAACTTTAAAATGAAATTTGGACTTAAAAACTCAAAACGCGCTTCACCAGTAACCGTCGCTTCGACATTCAAATACTCAAGAACTTCGTCCTAATCACTTATTCCGAACTTTACAAACAAACTCGCATTCCGAGCCATTCCTTATTCAAACTGATTGAAAGACGCGACTTTTTCGACGGATTCGCGGCGTCGGCGACGTTCCTCGCGAATGTCCGCGCTGTCGGACGTATACTGTGCCACGTGCGGCAGCGAGCTGCTACATTCTCAAAGAATTGTCACCTACTTGGTACAAAACCGGCCAAGTGCATGTCGGGCAATGCTCAGTGTAGGGCTCCGTAGTCCGTCACAATAGGCTGCAAAAGGGAGTAACTTCGCAGCGCTTTTTAAGTCTTTAATACGACGGGAAGACTTTTTGCGATAGCTCAAAAACGACTTTCATTTCAAAGTTTTCATTGAATATTAAGCATTACTTTTACCTATACTTACTATAATTTTCTTATTCATTACCCATGTTTCAAAAGTTAGCGGGGGGGATGGACTCATTATATCTAGTTTTCATTTAAAGCCGAGGACGGATAGACAGACAGACATGGCGACACTAGTTATAATATAAGGGTTCCTAGCTGACTACGGAACCTTAAAAAAGCGATGTCTCTCAGGGTTTTAAAAGCGCCCACATTTTATTTATTATACCCAAACATTACATCACTAGAATACTATAGGACAATTTGACACAGATCGACCTAGTCCCACAGTAAGCTCAATAAGGCTTGTGTTGTGGATACTAGACGACGACATATATAATATACACACATGTATAAATACTTATACACATAGAAAACATCCATAACTCAGGAACAAATATTTGTGATAAACACACAAATAAATGCTCTTACTTCGTAGTTCGGGTCACTACGTCGGTGAGTAGAGTCGGACCAAAAAAAGTCTGCAGCGGATTTGATAGCCCCCGCAGTGCAAGTGTCATTTATACGTCATAATTTCATAGAAGTTTGACAAATCCGCTGCAGACTATTCTTGGTCTGACTCTAGGCTAGGAGGCCGCCGTTTACTAGAATCAACTAGAGTCAATGTAGCACAGTGTCGCCCCTCTATAAGCAAACCTTAAACGCGAGCCAAGCGTTTTTGTCGCCGCCGCACCGCGCTGGATATATAAACGCTGTATAAAAGCCGTATAACGGGTTTAAGGGCCGCATCAAATTTAACTTTTTGGTACTTTTATGGCGTGAGAAAAAAGGGCAGGTGAGCTTGGAAGCTATATTAAAATGTTTCATGTAAATTTCAGCAGTTTCCGAGGCTATATTTCAGTCTGTCTGAGGATTTCGTATTCATGGGCTCTTAGTTTAATATTGGCTTTAAGCCCTTTTTCAACTTTTCCTGTTAGATGAATATATTTCTCTTGAAATGTGTCAGGGTAATAAACTTTTATATTGGGTTCTTAATGTGGGTTTCAATGTGTCGTGTCCTGAGAAATATTACTGAAAGAACAATGTGAAATATATGGTACGGTATAATATTATTTATATGAAACCCGGTGCATTATCATTTGTTTAAGCTTTAAATAACCCACGTTTCATATTAATAAATAAATTTAACGAAACGGTTAGTATTACTAGTAGTACTTTAATTTAGTTTGATAGTAGTATAACTCACAAGACACAGCAGTTTCATTTAAATTGTGTGTGTCGCCCTGAAATATATATACCTACGCCGGAAAAGGTAGAGTTTAGAGTAGGTACTAGAGTAGCAATTTTTGCTAATTATGTAACCCATTCCCTACATGCATTAATAAATAATTTCGTTTCATTTAAACATGAAGACTTCTTAAACATTAACTAAATAGAACTACCTCGAATTCTTACCCACTCCTTGTACTTTTGCATACAATAGGTACATTTCTAACAAATCATTATCGTTTTATCATCTCGATCGAATATGAGAAATGTTTCTTTAAATAATATAGTAAAGAGTGATTTTATAAGTATGCTCCCTACCGGAGGATAGCATGCAACTTAAAGTGTAACTAGTATATCCAAAAACAAACTAGGTAAGTATAAAAAAAGCTCATTTTAGGTAACTATACGACTTCTATCTCACTTTGTTGTTTTGATCATTAGTAAACTATAAAATGTGTAGATAATATTTCTCTTACTGCTTGTTCGTAGTGATCTAGTGAATAGTACCTATGTAGGATTGTAGGTACCTATATTGTACAGTCATACTACATTACACAGTTTAACTGAAATATTGCACGAGAAGTTAACATATTTAGCACAGTACTTGTAATGAGAAGCATGCATGTAGGTACATGTTTGAATGTGGAAAACCTAAATATTTTAAAAAGTAATAAAAATACACAAAGCTTATCTTAGATGGCTCAAAATTAAAAACGAAGGCTTAAAAACAAACAATCCTCACACCAGCAAAAACGCGTAATTGCAATTAATGCCACACCTACACTTCAAAGACTCCCCAGCGCCTCGCACAAAGGTGTCTGTACTGCCACAACTCTTCAGCAAATTTATGCACATAGGTTACGTCGAGGGCACTCCGCTCCGTCCCACCAAGACGAGCGTGAAAAATATGACAACACTACTACCAACCTTCAATGCAGCTCCTAAAACGACTTGTCTACTACCTTTATACACTAAGCACAGGCAGTTCCATTTTTCACCAAGCGCATGAATAAGGTTGTCATGTCAGATACAGGTTAAGCACTACGCAAATATAAGTCATATAAGAGCTGGATTAAGGTGTAGAATAGGGTTTACGAAATTACGATTTTATTCCCGATTGATAGACGAGTGTGATTGGTTTTTAATCGTATTCTAAATGGAATAAGGGTGTTATTTGATTGAAGGTTTCAAGAATGAGAATAATTATGTGAAAAAACAGAAGCTGTCATTCAGTCAGCGTTGACAATGCGACGGTTTTGTATGGAATTTATTTTGATGTAGAATGCCGTTTTGTTGCAGAAATAACTTAAGTTTTTTCGTGTTATAATGACGTGTCGTTTATTATGAAGGATTTTTCTTACCAGTTTATATTTACTGTGTGACTTAACGATCGCATTGTTCGTTCGAACAGCACCTACTTACTTACCGCAGGTACTTAGGCAGGTATCCAGATGTTCAAAGTAAGTTATATAGATTTATCCACAATTTTTGAGCCAAAATAATAGTAGCAAGCTCTTTAGATAAGGCTGCCTAGATTTTACCTCCGTCTTTATGTAATATGTGTGTGTTCTTTATCAGTTTATTATGTATTTAAAGGTTAGGTTAGGTTTAGGAGTATTTTTACTGTATTGTATTGTAGTATATAGGTAGGTAAGTCAAACATAACTATGATCCGAACTAGGTATAAACTGTACACTATGGTTTGGTCAAAATGGTTTAAACCAGGCACTTTTTGTTTTATCATTTAGAAGTTAGATTCAGTACAGCCAACGCTTATAATTAGATACATATCCAATGCATAAACTATTGGCAATAATTAAACAGTACGGTTACCATCAGTTTGTCACTGACATAAACGCCGTCGAGAACGTAATTTACTTTCTATACATCTCGCTCGCACTCGCATATTAGTGCAAACGGGACGTATAGAAAGTAAATTACGTTCTCGACGGCGTTTATGTCAGTGACAAACTGATGGTAACCGTACAGGTACCGTTCATGAAAAAAGCCATTTAAAAGTTTAAATCGAAATACCCTAGAAAATATAATACACGTAGTTTTCTGAGCAAATGTTAAATATATTTAGTTAATAATACCTAATCATTTTTACTAGGTTAGGAAAGTATCTCTAAAACAACTAGCGATTTGGCTTAACGTCTTATAGATGCTGTATAACAGTATTTTCTCTCTTTTTTTCAACTCAACTGAAAGTAAATAAAGTTTATTGCTTTTTCAAGAAAACACCACCAACTTTAAGATCACTCGACTGCAATCCATCCTCAAAAGTTCTTTCCACTATTTTCTTTGCACTCCCCTTTCGTCCCTTTCTTTGCATAAACCCGCGGTGCATAATTTGCGACGCTGGGACTAATCCTTTTGTATTTCGCAACTTATTTTAGATTTTAGACATTTGCTTAATCAGGGGTCGACATTTACATAGTTTACGGGGAGTTTAGGTTTAATAGTAGCAAAAACGCGAAAGGTGCCGTTTGGACGGTTTGAGGGCGGTGAAACGGTTGAAATTGGTTTTGGGTGTGGGTTAATGAACGACCTGTTCACTGACTGTTGACATATATCGAAAGTACTGTCATTAGCTCGGAGTAATTAACAACGGAGACGCCACGTCTAAAATTTTCGGTACAAAATAGTCTGCCGTTTTTTGCGGGGGAGGGGCACATCAAATGTATAGGTACGTCATGTCAGATAAACGTCAGTCCATACATATGGTTGACATGTGGTTGACCATTGGCCGCCTATTTTCGACAGAGGGGAACGCCTGTTAATGGCGGCTCCATTGTTAATTACTCCGAGGTCATTAGCATGTATTTTACAAAGATGTGCGGGAAAATATCTGCCACAATCTTATATTATTTGTAGAACAATAAGAGCGTGTATCTATATATTTTAGCGTGCTTCGGTGTGTAAGATATTATTTGGATGTGACTGTAACGTTACATCAATTTGTATTAAAACATTACATAACTGAAATAATAATCGCAATGATTTGGAAATCACGGACAGCCACTCATGGCATGAGTATCACCCCCAAATTATGAATTGCCTACATACATGTTAAATTACAATACAGATGTAATACATAATTGTTTTCCATCGTATTTTCTCGGAAACGTTCGTATTTGTCACGCTACTTCAGTCAACCTCAGTACTTTTTACCGACACTGGCTGCAATAGCAAGACACGTTCGTACGTTTCCGTGACTACTACTTACGAGTAACAATAACGAGTCTATCAAATGCCAGATAAAACGACAAGCATACCCTGAAAACAAGCAGATCTTTTTAGGTGTGTAATAGGTAACAGTGAAAAAATAAAACTAAAGATATATGTAGGTATATACCCTTTACAAGCAATATAAGAGCCACAAAAATAAAGTAACCGCAGCCTGGCGTGTAGCAGGTGTGAGGTGATGTATTGCCTCATTTTTACCTCAATTTCCTCATTTTCTTAGGCAACCCTTTCGCGAATAGAGTTATGAGGTCCGGTGTAATTAAACTGAAAATGGATGGGTCTATTTATTTTGACATAAAATAATAAATAAGAAAACTTGTTAGGTAAGACTTTTGCGAAACTAAATTTGAAAATACTTGCTTAATTATAAGTTTGGAAGTTTAAATAATGAGTCTATGTTTTATACAATTAAGGTAGCAATGACTTTATAAAATAATATTCAAAACGCGCGCATTAATAAAAAATAAAAATTTCTCATACCAAACTTACTTGCTAGTCACCTTAGGTAAATACCTACTTAAAATAAAATAAAATATATATGGGCCT
This sequence comes from Cydia splendana, assembly GCF_910591565.1. Classification (NCBI taxonomy): domain Eukaryota; kingdom Metazoa; phylum Arthropoda; class Insecta; order Lepidoptera; family Tortricidae; genus Cydia; species Cydia splendana. Next base: position 733,559 of record NC_085968.1, read on the forward strand.
CGTATTTTTAAAACAAACCCGTGTTTTAGTAAAAACACATACTTTTTCTTATTTGTTCAGAATCCGAGGTTCAAACGTCAGTGGGGCGAAGTTATTTAAAACCAAAATCAAACTCTTTTCAAGGTCTAGAATTCCTACCCATATTCAAAGACTTGAATATAGAAGAAATATTATGTACCTACTTACAATTATATCTACTCACAACGTCACGAATTCATTTATTAGGAAAAATAATGAAAACTCAATTTTAAAACTTTTCCCAAATCCATCAATCAAACTCTAACCCAAATATTTGTTTAACCAATCACAATTAAAGAGCCAAACAGTCTTCGTCTTCCAGCAGAGAAAACAATCATCCTCCCAATCAGTCTGCCGATTTTTGCACGTAACTTATTCCGACATTACTTATGCATGCAGCAGGGAAAATATTACAAGATTTTAATGAAAGAAATATTAATTTTGAGGTAAGTTTTCTTTGCGAGGGCGAAATTAAGTTCGGTCTGGAAATATGGTTTTCTAGGAAATGCGGAGTTTTTGAAAATTATGCGGATTCGCTTGTAATATTTTGCGTCTAGCGGAGCGGAGCGCTGATTTTGAATTGAGTTTAGAGTTACATTTTTAGATGCAGAGTTTACTGTTAGCAACGATGTTGCTAGCTTATAAATAAATTCATATTTTAAAAATGGTACCTACTTAGAAATAAATAAATAACATTGAAATATATTGAAAAAATAGATGGAGTGTCGAAAACAATGTTTTTGAAAACTTTCAATTACCTCATTAAAATCCATGCCTGTCTGCGTCTGTTGGAAGTTTTGTTATTAAGACAACTACTTAAAATGCGTATTAAAATATTTTTCTACATAACGTTGACACAAAGAAACTGATCCATCGTAATTTTTAAGTACTATTTATAGGCGCATCATTTGTATTGCATTGGTATTGGGTACAGTCAGCTGCAGAGATATTTGATCCCCCTGCAAACAAATTTCTATGCGGGTCAGTTATCTATGCAGCTGCCTGTACAAAGAAAGTTGCATCATTATCTAAAAATCCTATATACTCGTATGTGTCAGTATACGCTGCTTCCTTTACATATTTTACGCGAATTACAAGTTTTAATATCCCTTAAATATAAGAAACTTTGTCAAAAATCTTTAAATACTCGTTGAAAATATTCCAAACAATTTAGCGAGTTTTTCACCGTGTAAATATTCAAATAGCGACAGAACAGTCGGAGCAAGAAATATGAATACGATTCGCTGAAGTTTCGCGCCAAATGAAGCATATTTCGGCCATAACACTCGCATTATTCAAAAAACTGGGGAAAGATGGCTGTTCACGGCCGACTGAAAGTAGAACGCGACTCAAAATCGCACAGCATTTGACCAAGCACAGGAATGTTCTATCTCACCGTCGAAATATTGTCGTGCCGCTCATGTGCTAGGCCTACAGGCATATATACATACAGATGTAGAGCATAATTGATTTCCATCGTATTTTCTCGGAAACGTTCGTACTTGTCATGCTACTTCAGTCAACCTCAGTACTTTTTATACCGAGACTGACTGAAATATAGCAAGACACATTATACGTTTCCGGGAAAATACGATGGAAAATAATTATGCACTATATCAGACCTATGCGTTTATCCACATGATAAAATAAACAACATGGAGCTAATGAAAGAGATAGTTATCACGTTGTCACTTAGATAAGTGCGATAGAATTTGTTTCGAGTTATACCTACTATATGACCCCAGTGTGTTTTGCTTCACTTGAAGTTTCTTTTAGGTTTTTGAGCGCCCGAGGAAATATAATAGCAAAGTTGTCTTACAAACATTTTCCTGTTTATGTATACAAGCGCTAATAATACAGGGTTAAATTTTAATTACCAGCCATAGTCTGCACAGTGACTTTTATAGGTCTGAACTACTTTTATTATGGGACCAATTCCGAAATCCAAAAAAGAATGGCCGTTTCCTATATGTTGGCTGATGTGATGCCGCTGATTTCCATGGGACAGCAAAATTGACCAGAAAGTTTCTTATCATGCACTCGCCATAGTCTTGCAAACATTGTCGTCGCTCGTGAACGGGACGCCCGTATTCAAAACAGCCTTAAGAACACTTGGGGGAGGCGCGTTAACTTTTTATATACATCTCCAGCAAATGAACCGAAACTGCGCCTCGCAGATGCTAAACTTACTTATTTTTTAGCCGTTTTTAGGGTCCCCTGGCAGCGACAAGATAATCCAAAAATATAAAGTTGACGTTCGGATGTCAAGCGCATCTGCATTTCTGTTGCGGTGTTGTTGTTGTTGTTGCCGCCGCTGTATCTGTCAATTTCCTAGATAAATTGAATGACGTTTACCGCCGCGATTATGACGTTCATTTTGCCACTCATTTTACGAGTATCAATGAAATTGACATACAGATACAGCAACGGCAACAATCATGCCGCAACAGAAATACAGCTGCACTTGACATCCGAACGTCACCTTAATATGTACTAGCAAAAAGCAGAGCTTTGTAAGGGCTCGCGGAGTTTTTCTACCTAAACGTACCGGACCGCGACTTTGATCCAGTCGGAGGCTTGTTCCATGTTCGATCGAGTGGGTACGTAATAAGTCCGTTAAGGACGCAGCTATAAGTGAGAGCAAGAAAGAAATATACTTACTAATTGGACCCCCGGTCGCTGTCCGGTACGCCTGTCTGTTACAGTTTTTACTTTGTCCATTAAAAACGTGTCCAGACGACAAAATCAAATTGCCAATATCATCCACACGTAATATACAATTTCATAAGCGCTTATTACATCCTACTCGGTCGCCCAGTACTTTTTGTAAGGAAGCCAACTGGCTTTCCTACATAATCTTAGGTCAGCGAGCCAATGTCCTTGAATTTATTTATGCGTCCACACCACACAATTGAGCGTAAAACTATCCCGTCTGGACACCTACTGGCGGTAATCATGCTGCTCCGCACATAAACTTACAAATAATTTGCTCTCTTAAGTGCTCATCAAGACGAGTGAGATGACCAAAACAGCGTGTGCCTATGTTGCAACAAACGTGAGTTCCACTAAATACTGCCATGGTTTAGCTACAGCTTTATCTTGGGTACTACTCTCCTAAGTGCTCAATAAGACGAGTCGGATGACCAAAACAGCGTGTGCCTATATTGTATAAAACCCGAGCTCCACTGGGTACTGCCAGAGTTCAGCATCAGCTATCTTGTGTACTACTCTACCAAGTGATCATCATGACGAGTCGGATGTCCAAAACAGCGTGTGTCTATGTTGCACCAAACCCGAGCTCCACTAGGTAGTTACTGCCAGGGTTCAGCATCAGCTCTATCTTGGGTACTACTCTCCTAAGTGCTCATCAAGACGAGTGAGATGACCAAAACATCGTGTGCCTATATTGCAACAAACCTGAGTTCCACTAAATACTGCCAGGGTTTAGCTACAGCTCTATCTTGGGTATCTCACAAGTGCTAAAAAAACGAATCGGATGACCAAAACAGCGTGTATCTATGTTGCACTAAACCTAAGTTCTACTAGGTACAGCCAGGGTTCAGCATCAGCTCTATCTTGGGTACTACTCTCCTAAATGCTCATCAAGACACAAGTCGGATGACCAAAACAGCGTGTGCATATGTTGTATTAAACCCGAGCTCCACTAGGTACTGCCAGGGTTCAGCATCAGCTATCTTGGGTACTGCTCTACCAAGTGATTATCATGACGAGTCGGATATCCAGCCCAGTGTGTGTCTATGTTGCACCAAACCTGAGTTCCGCTAGGTACAGCCAGGGTTCAGCATTATTTATATCGTACTGCTCTCCCAACCCAAGTGCTCATCAAGACGTGTCGAATTACTAAAACAGCGTGTACCTATGTTGCACCAAACCTGAGTTCCACTAGGTACTGCCAGGTTTCTGGGTCATTTTGTTGAACTGCACGCCGACGTTGCAATTGGCGTGCAGTCGGCGTGCAGTTTCCATACAAGTTGCAGTCGGGTTGTAGTGCACGAATTTTAATTCATAATTTTTCTAACAGATGGCGCTAGTAGTAATACAAAGTGTTATTCTTATACTTTATTTTTTTAGGTTTATAAAATGATATTTTTATGTTTGATAGCACATCTAGACATAAATTTAAATTACTATGTTAAATTTCAAACCTATCAGTGCGATAGTTTTTCCGTAAAGTGTACCACAAGAATGCATAGTTTGTCGAATAGTGATAGGGCTCGCTTCGCTCGCATTATTAAATATTGAGCCAAAACGGATACTGCATCTTTTAGTATCTGTTGGTGTCATGTTAGAAGACAGTTGTGTTTTACGCAAGTCATAACTATACAATACAAATTCGACGAAAATAAAGAAGACATCCCAACACAATAATTCACCCAAGACAGTAATTTTCCAAAACAGCAATTTATCCTAAGGGGCTATTCATAAATTACGTCATTTCAAATTAGGGGGAGGGGGGTCTGGACATCGGATGACGGTAGCATGAAGTAGGAGGAAATGGGGTCATTTGAAGCATGATTTTTGGATGATTATAGGGGGGGGGGGGTCAAAAATCGTCAAAAATCGATGACGTAATTTATGGACAGTCCCTAAGCTCAATAAAGAAGAAATAAAAGACTTGACGATTTGACATCATATTGAAAAAATATCATTCAACATTCTAAATGTATCCCGTCTATAAGAAAGACGCGAACGAGTAAATCAACCGTATCCTCATATTACAAAATATAAAAATGAAAATTTTATATTTGGCAAACGATAAATGTTCAAACTACTTACTGTTTTTCTAATCGCACACTTTTACTAACTAGGTACTATTTTCCACTTTATGAAACTTAAAATATAAATAAAGTAATCTATTATTTCCACCTAAAGAACGGAACGGAACCCAGCCCCAAAATTCCCAAAAAACGGTAAACGAGACGTTTATTTTTTATTCTCAACTAAGCCTTGTCGTATGTAAATGCGGGAGGGAAGCATCTACTTCCCGGCCTCGGCCGTAATGAGGGCTGTAATCGCGACGAAAACGTCGACTTATGATCATTGCTGACTTATGATTGTTGACTTGCGCGCGTATGATAGACAAAGTTATCACGTGATAATGACAGGATAATATGTTTTACTTTTCTGGCGGTGTCTGACATGTGACATTTGGCACAATTGTTATCCCGTTGTTAATCGCTTCCATCATACATACATGACTGTTAATTTTAGAAGTCAAATTTCTTTCACTGTCATATAAAGATCGAAGAGGCGAGGCGAGGCATTGTTAATTGTTGTATTAATAGCGCCAACAACGCTTAAGGTGACGTTCGGACGTCAACTGCAGCTGCAATTACCTTTATAAGAGGAGTGACGGAATTCGCTTCGCTTTCCGAATTCGCGAAACGTCATTATCGCGGCTGTAATGCGGTGGCGAACGTCACTCATTTTATCAAGGACATTGAGAGATACAGCGACGGCAACAACGACGCCGCAACAGTAATGCAGCTGCAGTTGATATCCGAACGTCAACGTCACCATACAAATATTACAAATCAAGGTATACGCTGTCAAAGTAACCTCACTGCTGCTGAGGTCATATGTGGAATCATCTACCAAGTCTTGGCGTGCAATGACATTTATTTTTGAAAATTACAAATGATGATGAAAAAGTAGGTCGAAACGCATGTTTTCCCAAATGTTCCTAACTAGTTGAAGATAATCAGTTATGTTGCCCCAGAGGACTTAATTTACCTACGTTACCGACCTTCCGGGATTTATGATTTTCTTTTTCTTCTCGTTTTTTTTTGCCGTAAGTTCGTTTAAGTTTGCAGCAGAATTCTGCCGGTGTAATATTTCGATGTAACATCTGTGTTAACCATGATTCTTGCAAATAAATTACTTATAAAGAGAAAGTCATGTAGGTATATTGTACACTTGCAAAAAATTGTCACACGTCACAAAAAAACTCACTTTTGAATGCTTTAACTGCAAGAAAAATGGACAAACAATAACGTGAATTTCTATGGCACTAATACAAAATCCAGAAAGCCTTTTAAACAAGAATAATATTATACCTTAGTCGTTTTGTAACTGCTAAGGTATGATACGGATTTATTTGTATAAATCCTACCAAATTTCAATGATTTTCAACCATTCAATGATTAATCGAATATTTTTAGAGGCCAAAATCCAAAAGTGAATAGGATTGCACTGGTTTAGTCAAAGCCATCGTTAAAAGTATTATTCATAATATTACATGTAAATGAAGGTACATAAGCATTTTAAGCCACGGCTCCATAACTAAGTAAACAACCAAGCAAGCACAATAACACCCAAGTCCTTAACACTGTTCAACGCTGTGCCAAACAAACTCGGCTCTCTGCATTTATTTGAATAATTTGGGGCCCCGGCCGCTTGTACAAAAATATCTACGTTTCGAAAATTGATAGATAGATAGAATACTCTTTATTGGCACACCTCAGTAAAAATATACAAAAGAAACGAACATTGATTGATTTGGATTTTGGAGAGGTTAAAATGTTAAAGAAAAATGGATTTGACATGTCATTCAAAATAATATAAAATTTTATGCCACTTCGCTTGTTTTTAATCTGTATGATAGGCAATGCTGAAAGTATATAAAAATTGGTTCAACCGGTGCTAAATACCCACTTAAAGCAAAATAATCAAATCAAATCAAAATCAAATCAAATATCATTTATTATCAGGCAACTAAGGCCCATAGAAAAAATAATGGATACTGTACAGTATGTAAGTGTACATATGGCGTCCATCCGGTCGTTTTCGCAGATTCCTGCCATCCATCACTCGGGCGCTGGACCGTTATCTTAAGATATACACATAATTATACAACTATAAGTATATCCCTGAGTCATGGGGAAGTAGGGGGAAATATTGGGGAAAATCAAGGTGCTTACTCCATAAGTCATATACCTACACCGATTTACTATTTACATGTTAGATACTTGAGTACCTATGTACAGTTAAACCCCCTTATTCATAAACGCGAATTAGCTAATAATCGTTTGTCCTTATCTGTCGTTTTGACTTATGTATTTGTAAGAAAGGGACAAAACATAATTTAAGTAAATCAGGCCCGTAAAGTTTTATTTCATACCTTGTCACAGTGACAATCAGTACCAAGTAGTGTCTAGAGGTACCTCATAGTCGTCATACTATTGAACTATTGTCACTGTGACAAGGTACGAAATGATACCTAGTGAAATTAAATTTCTTGACCGTACATTATCATCATCTGTACGGTTACCATCAGTTTGTCACTGACATAAACGCCGTCGAGAACGTAATTTACTTTCTATACATCCCGTTTGCACTAATATGCGAGTGCGAGCGAGATGTATAGAAAGTAAATTACGTTCTCGACGGCGTTTATGTCAGTGACAAACTGATGGTAACCGTACAGATCGTGATCGTGATCTCTACAACGACAGGCCCCAATTTCACCACGGTGACAGGTGCGACAATTGTAAAATCACTGTTGCTGACGTCACAGGCATCCATGGGCTACGGTTACCACTTACCATCGGGCGGGCCGTATTCATGTTTGCCACCATCATTGTTTTATTAAAAAAAACTTTATTATATCGGAATAAAACAGATATTTCTTTTGCGAAGTTTCTGACAATTGTCAAGATTTAGAAGAATTGTAGGTTCTTGACAGGTAATGAGTTATATGTCGGAATTTCGTGACAATTGTAGTGTTTCTTGTGACAATTGTCATAAAATTAGCAAGAGAAATATCTGATTTTTTCCGATATAATAAAGTTTTTTTTAATAAAACAATGATGGTGGCAAACAGGAATACGGTCCGCCCGATGGTAAGCGGTAGCCGTAGCCCATGGATGCCTGTGACGTCAGCAACAGTGATGTTTTACAATTGTCGCACCTGTCACCGTGGTGAAATTGGAGCCAGGTCGTGTGCAGCTTGTATATAATCGTAAATTACTTATATACCTATCTTATTTCCAGTCAATGCTAACTCCAATAAAACAAATCTCCCTCAAACTCGCTTATCAAACAAAATCAATTCTTATCTCCAATTCAATTTGCCGTCTCAACTTCTCGAGTGCGTCTCTTTAATTCCTGTCCCCGTGTCCCTGTCCCCTCGCATACATTACCGCTGTTTGTTTTTGCGCATTAACATTTTTATGACTAAACTGAGAGGAATCACTTACTAAAACGGTACCACGTTATATATACCATCCCTGAAAACAAAACAACACCATGTTAGGTGAACTTAAAGATCAATTTTGAATGACTGATGGGAATGTAGATGAAGATGGTAAGTTGGTGGAGAAGTATGGCACCGAGCAATACATTAAGTACGAATGTTTGAGAAATTATAAATAATGTCTAAATTGTTGCCAAGATTGTTGTCATAATGTCCTCATTTTGTCGCGGAACGGTGTATTCTTTTGAAGAGGATAGTGATAAAAATGCTAATGAAGTTCTTGATTTAAAGCGCGTCATAATGGTTAATGTTTCAGTTTTATTAAAATGTGAATCAAGTTAGGTTCGACAGTCTCTTGGTTACATGAACACTTTGTTTATGTCCAAGAAAATTATGTATATTAATTATATATTATATATAAATTTTACGATGACAAACAACTTTTTTATGAAGCACTACCAAGCAAGCAACTGCAAGCGATTCTACATTTTTTTAAATTAATGAATTTACCCATTTTTCCTTTCATTTTTAATTATTTTTACGTCGACAAGTCAAAGCAAATATAGTTTTTTTGTATAATGTAAATATACGTAAAGTTAATATCATTCCTAAAAAACATCGTAGAATCCGCTAAAAAGCTCAATACACCTAGTTGTTAAGAAATGCTATAGTAGGGTATTTTTTAACCAAGGGAAAAAATTACAAACTATTTATGACAGTTTATAGACACAAAGTGATGACATATGGAACTGAAACGTGGCCGCTTACTGTGTGCCTCATAAGAAGGCTCAAAGTCACCCAAAGGGCAATGGAGAGGGCTATGCTTGGAGTCTTTCTGCGTGATCGCATCAGAAATGAGGCCATCCGCAGCAGAACCAAAGTAACCGATATAGCCCTCCGAATCGCTAAACTTAAGTGGCAGTGGGCGGGGCACATTGGCCGTAGAACCGATGGCCGTTGGGGCGGAAAGGTTCTCGAGTGGCGACCACGTACCGGAAGGCGCAACGTGGGTAGACCCCCCACAAGGTGGACTGACGACCTGGTAAAGGTCGCGGGAGTCCGCTGGATGCGGGTGGCGCAAGACCGGTCATTGTGGCACTCTTTGGGGGAGGCCTATGTCCAGCAGTGGACGTCCTCTGGCTGATATGATGATGATGATGATGATAGACACACAAACTTGCACAAATTTGGCAATAAGAATGCATACATGTCATATTCCTATAAAGCTCCATTCTTGGCGTAGCACTTTGCATGAAAATTTTGCGTGACCTGACTCTGGCAACATTTATGTTTGTTAAAATAAATAGGTACTCACCCGCCTTAAATGTAGTTAGTAAAGCTTTTCTCATCAAAGGCTGAACAGAGCCTCACAACCTTATTTACCCCAACGTCCTGCACGATAAATTCAGTTACATAAAACACCCGCAAAGTAAAGTTTAAAACCATTTAAGTCCAAAAATCACATTACATACTCCAATCTTCGCATACATTACCTTAGGTACAAACAAAATCGTTATTCTAATCCCTGCATAATGTTCAAGAGGCTAATTCAGATCTAGTAATTTATTGTTATCATTTTGTTATGGATATGATTTGGGCCAATTTATACTTTGATGTTATGTTTTCGTTATAAGTACCTATATGGATAAAATTGGGTTTGAAAAGCTTCTCTTCTGGGCGAAATAAATACGAAATCAAAACCTTTTTTATAGTTTTTTCCGCTGAGTTAAAACGTACCACACCTTTTCGTAACTTAGAGGACGGTGTTTTAGAAAATACGGTGAAATTCCGCTTACCTATATTGTACAGAATAGGGAACTATCTAGTACCTAATGTACCTATCCACCAAATTTTATCGAAATCGAACGAAAAATTAATTCGAGAAAAATTATAATGGGCCCATTTATCAACTACTCAGGTTGAAAAAATGTCACTGTTGACAACTAATATCATATTCATAACAAATTGATAAGAAGAAATTACTATCGGAATTGTCCTCCTGCATAATGTTCAGGAGTTGCGCGACGTTTTTGAATTTTAATACGGACTCTAACAAGTTTCGGGCGTCAAAGGAATCGTGTAGAACTCGAAAGCTGCTTGCTCTCGAGCGGGGCGGACGCGAATTCTGAGGAAACTTTTCTAAATCGGGTTTCGGATCGCAGGTAGGTGAAAATGTGGAATTTGTGTTGAGCGATTGAGGTGAGTTTAATGTGAAAATTTGTAGATAAGTAAATCTTAAAATGTTGAATTGTCGATCTCGTACAACATACGTAAATTATGCGTGTTTCGTTCCAAGTTATATACTTAAATTACGATTTTTCGTGATTGGAATCAAACACAGTTACATTATAATGAGTACCAAATTCATAATTCGTCGCACAACAAATTTATTTCTTGGATGACATAGAAGCTGCATACAACCATAAAAAATAGAGCTTAAAACGTCTCAATTGATCGTACCTGTCCGGTACCGGTTTATAAATCCAGATAAACTGTATAATTTTAAGGAAATTTCTTATAATTTTTCTATACGAAAAAATGTTTTAAGCAGAACAATAAACTTCTAGTAGTCAGAAACAATTGTCCGAAATTCCGTGGAACACATATTTGTTAATATGAATAAGTACCTAGATGTCCCTCTTGCTCGTGTGTCCACGGCGTCCGATCGAAGTAACTGATCAAAGGACCGTCCAGCGTAATTAGACAGGGAGAGTTTGATAGCGCCTCGCACCGGGCACAGGGACCATAAGAATAATACGGACTGCAGTGGCGGGGAGTCCAGACAGGTAACATTCTGAGACAGACTCCACCAGCGACCTCTACAGTGTTGCGGCGGAACATTGCTGGTGACTGCGAAGCTGCTGCAAATGTCAAAATTAACGTCGTCTCGGTCAGGATTTCAAACTGCATTGATCAATAATAACAACATTTTTCATAAATTTCTGAGCACCCAGTGCAGCCTCTTTTACATCGAGCCCCCCTGGAGCAAATACTATACATACTTTCATAACCTTTTTCTCTTGTCCGTAACGGATCTTACAATTTCACTATACCCCTCCGTGGAGATATAGAATCCCTCAACTGGCTGCATGGTAACTTTGTGTACCTATAGTCTTTTAGAAACATTTATTTTTGTGAAGCGGCAAACGTGGATTTGAAAGTCAATGGTAACTACATGTAAATCAACACGAATAGGTGCTCTTTCAGCCTTTTTACTTCTGATTTTAGAAGGTAATCAAACACAAAGATATTCGACGCTTGTTAATGCCGGCAAATATTGCTCTTACTAATTTTTAAAATTCATCATTCCTTGTGGCTCATTTAATGTTGTCCAAATTGTCATACTCTTCACATATATATTCCCGGTTTTATAAAATTTTAATGAAACCTAAGCCCACAAAAGTAAATGTCGCAATATTCCAGGCCAGTTTTCGGTAAATTAATGCACATAATTAATAAATGTTTGAACCAAACCTCCCAATTTAAGGGCAAGGGTGAAGCAAAAAGCAAGGTATGGTTTCTGTACCCCGAACGCCTTTTTGGGCAATTGAATAGTAATGTATTTTTTTATTGAGACCCACATTGCCTTGATGGAACCGTTACTATATTATTATGTAACGTGTATTTACAAATGTGAAGTAGGTATTTAAGTAGGTATACCTTTCGAAAACGCACGGCGTTTTCGTACAGCAAAAAAGTTTCGGTGCCTTATTTTGGAATGCTATTCGTATTTTTGTTTTAAGTATAATTTGCTTATTCAACTCTAGTATATTTAAGTAGATAAGACAAGATATCATTACTCAAACTCAGCAGATGACAACTAATCGAATCTCGTGGCTAAATGCTACCGTAATACGTCGCAACCTCAACAAAACGGTTTTTCGTGAAGGCCTTAACGCTCGTAACTTATTCCTCACCTGTGATGTTATTTGGGCAAATGACTCATATAACAATAAAATTGTCTACACAAAATTCATAAACCAATATAGTTGCCACTATTTAATGGCTCATTGAAGATAAACAAAATACGGGGTAACTAATTTAAGCGCCGAAATTTTAAAACGTAATAAATATAAGCCTCGGTAGAGAATACCATTTTGTACCATTTCGTCGGCCTAATTCGCATACCTCGTAACTCCATTTTTTTTCAAAATCATGTTTTGACACTTTTAGATAGTACTTTTCTGAACGCATCTAACGGCAAAGCTCTTAAATACCAAAAATAAACCGTTTGCGTTTAAAAAGCAAAATAGAAAACCTCGCAACTCCCGACCGCCATTTTGTACCATTTCGTCGGCCTAATTCGCATACCTCGTAACTCCATTTTTTTTTTAAATCATGTTTTGACACTTTTAGATAGTACTTTTCTGAACGCATCTAACGGCAAAGCTCTTAAATACCAAAAATAAACCGTTTACGTTTAACAAGCAAAATAGAAAACCTCGCAACTCCCGACCGCCATTTTGTACCATTTCGTCGGCCTAATTCGCATACCTCGTAACTCCATTTTTTTGTTGAAAATCATGTTTTGACACTTTTAGATAGTACTTTTCTGAACGCATCTAACGGCAAAGCTCTTAAATACCAAAAATAAACCGTTTACGTTTAAAAAGCAAAATAGAAAACCTCGTATCTCCACCCCGCCACTCCCTTCAGTACAGTTTGTGATGGCGTTTTTTTTTTTGAAAATCATGTTTTGACACTTTTTGATAGTACTATTCTGAACGCATCTAACGGCAAAACTCTTAAATAGGTACTTACCAAAAAGAAACCGTTTACGTTTAATAAGCAAAATAGAAAACCTCGCAACTCCCGACCGCTATTTTGTAAAAGGAATAAATCGTACCCCCCCCCCCCCCCCCCCCGCGCCTCTCAGTACAGTCTGCAATGGCGTTGTGACTAGTGATGTACCGACTATTGATTTGGCCGACTAGCCGACTAATCGGCGCTCGGATGGCCGATTAGTCGGCCGACTAGTCGGCTAGTCGGCCAGATAATTAGTTTCATCTAAGTTCGGTTCAGATGCACTTAAAAATCGTTTTACCCCTTTCGTCGCGCTATTCATCATATTATAGTAACGCTAAAAAATAAAATCAGTAAAAAAAACCTGAGGCGATTTAATACGACAATCGAACATAAGAAAGCGAACACACGGTCAATAATTCGAACAATAGTTTTCGTAAGCACCCTAAATAGGAATTTGGGTAAAATAGGTGAAAAGCGTATGGTAAATATTTGCTTGTTATTTCTTTTTGCCCTGTTTTTTTGGGACTTATGAAGTGCCGACTAATCGGCCATTTTTGCCGACTAGTCGCCGACTAATCGCCGACTACAAATGTGGCCGGATAGTCGGCTTTCTCGACTAGTCGGCGACTAGTCGGTACATCCCTAGTTGTGACTGCACGACAGTTTTGCGTAAAGAGGCTTTTCTGTTTAAAGTTTAATAAAATAATATATTTTTTGATCCACAATTACCTTGTTCGGATCAAAAGAGTATCCTCTATTTTCAAGGATTTTTGTAACAAAACTCTTAACTCCCGATTAACTTTCGAAATTTTTCAAGGAAAACTCGTAACTCCAAATTTTCCAGGTTCAGGTAATTTAAACAAATATTGGTTTTAACAATCTGACGGCTAAATTTAACTTAACATTATGTAAAAAAAAATCTAAGCAAGTCTTCATGCAAAATTTTTGGTAATTAAGTTTTTTGTGCCTCCTGTAAAATTTGGTCAGACTGAGTTACGAGGTTTGCGAATTAGGCCGACGATTTGGAGTTGAAACTTTAGGTCCATGGGGTCCCAGTGCGCACAAGTTGTTCGCAGAAATCGCGAAGCGTCTGGTTGACGTAACTGGTGACTGAAGAGCTATCGGCTTCCTCGCACAACGTATCAGCATTGCGATACAGCGAGGAAATGCCAGCAGCATCCTTGGTACAAAGCCTCAAGGGCCTATTTACGATTTAAGCTAGTTATTAATTTCGTTTAGTACCACTGTATATATCTTGTATTTAAATAAATAATCTAGCAAGACAAACAAGTTACTTACGATTATGCCTTCTTTCATGAAACCCGTTGGTTTCTTTGATCCTTGAATTAAACATAAATAGATAATATTTCAAGACTGATCAATGAGATAGTATTATCCATTGATCTAACGTTTATCTATTGGATCTAAGGTGCAGTTTTATTGAAGGACCGGAAAAGGTTGCACATATAAGGAGATGTTAGATAATCTTCATCTGATCTTTGATAATCTATGTATCTCGCAAAAGGATCGATGTTAGGTATAGATATTTTACGAAAACGGGTTTATCTTTTGCATTATGTAGGTATTATGTCATTCAAAGAACGGCAAAATTAAGGTAAATTTGGAAGTGGCCAATTCCGTCATACGGGAAATTGATGCAACTAAAAGCAGTCGCTACTTTGGAGGAGGAAATTACCAATTGTGTAAGTACTGTTTTAGTAAAAAACGCTTTTCCGTCCGAATTTTCCGTATGACGGACTTGGCCGCATTGACCCTAATTTAGGTATTTTAACAGATATTCACACATTTTACATAAAGATTGGTATTTCAAAGGAATTGGAAGCTTTTTTAACATAACCAAGATAGACGTAAAGAATATCATATTTACCTACCGCTAGGTACCTATAATTCTTTGGCTCTCTAGTGAAAAGGGGTAAGTAGTACAAAGTGTTATACGGAGCTTATACCCTCTAAGACTTGCGCTTCGATTTCGATTTCGTACACGTGTCTATACGTGTAGGTATAGATACTTCGCTTTCATTGTTTTTGACTAAGTATGTAAGTATATTTGTAACCCGCTTAGCATCTAAATGTGAACTTATAAAACACATTCAATTTTATACCTTTCTTGCTTGCAATAAAGTACACATTCGCTAGTTTCCAAATGCTCTCACGGCACAGAACACCGCCTCTAGAAACCTAATATTGGCCATTTTGTTCCCGACGCAAATCACCAAACTGTGAGGTGCGGGAGGGGTGCTCACGGCGTTGCGATTGGTCGTTTCAAACATGGCGCGCTGACACGTGTAAGCGTAGGGATGGGACATGTTCATTACAGGTAGTGGGTACTGCTACCAGTGATACCGAAATTTATTGTGGTAAAATTGTTACCAATTTAGAATACTTAGAGTAAACTTACTTAATAATTATATTGATTAATTTAATATTTCATTAAGTAATTTAACAATGTACCTGAAATGTTTACTTAACATATTAGGGCATTTCTGTTTAAAGTACCCAGAACATGAATTTTAAATTTTAGAATTTTTATATTATTTCCACTCTGAATCGCAATCTCTTTCGATACGAGAAAAAAGTGTCGCCAAAATCTCATACAATTATTTTATTTTGTCCGTTTTATTAAGGTCATAGAAGGTTGTATTGAAAACATATTCAAATGGACCAATAACATATGCCTATTACAAATCAACTCCGAGTTGTCTCGCACTTCTTTGAAGTTCATCATCAGGTCCATTTCGTGACATGAGACCTAACTGCTCACCTAGAGGATTCTAAAAAACCCATACAACATATGTCTAAGACATACCAACACCGAGTTCCCTCGCACTTCTTTGAAGTTCATCATCAGGTCCATCTCGTGACATGAGACCTAACTGCTCACCTAGAGGATTCTAAAAAACCCATACAACATATGTCTATCACAAACCAACACCGAGATCCCTCGCACTTCTTTGGAGGTCATCATCAGGTCCATCTCGTGACATGAGACCTAACTGCTCACCTAGAGGATTCTAAAAAACCCATACAACATATGTATATCACAAACCAACACCGAGTTCCCTCGCACTTCTTTGAAGTTCATCATCAGGTCCATCTCGTGACATGCGGCCTAACTGCTCCGCCAGGCCAGCCTAGAGGATTCTAAAAAACTTACACAACATATTACCTATATATTATGTCTAAAATGGTACAATACGGTATGACGAAGCACGAAGTTTCCGCAACTGAAAAACCATCATCGTCACATCACTAGTCGAAAGGGAAAGGGATAGCGCATTGCATTTTCAAGTTGACGAAAAGGGACGGACATACTTCGCCTCTGCTTACGACCAGTATAAAATGAACCCCGCGGACAAGAAACATTATTCAATGAAATAATGAATTTGACTTTCCTGTGGGATGTTATTCCATCTGTTTCGTAAGTCGATGTCTTAGATGACTTGCCACACCATTTTACGCTGCAATATCCCATGATTTCCCAATGAATTCAATAGTTTACTATTTATTTTCTTAGACTCGTGCACACTGCTAACAGGTCGTAACCTTGGGCGCAACTGATCGGAGCGGCGCGCGAACAATCTTATATTTGACCTATACACCATACGGGCGGTGGCCGCGAGTCGTCCTATAAGCTCGGTCTATAGGGGTTGGTCTGTGTCTCACGGTGAATACGTTTTGCGCGAATTTGAAGCTCAAAGTAGAAAAATAACGACGGAAAATGCTTGTGTGGTCGTTGAAGGAAACTGCAGTGGAACAAAGACCAGTCTCATTCTGCAGGATGCCCGCGTCTGATCATCGATTTCTCTGGATTAGATACGTAATGCCGCGTAACGGTGTCTTCGACCACCGGCCGCTGCCCATTACTGCCCGCCATGAAATATTTATGACGACTCCATAATAACGCGGGCGACGATATCATTATACTTTGTGATGGGGGAGACAGGCGGGGCGGAATTTCTGAACGCTCCTTACCATTGCAAAGTCGAAATCGTTCGCTTTATGATACAGGTAAATAGTTTAAGTTTCAAACTGACTGATCAGCTGCAGCCAGATGGTTTGAAGATTCGAACGCTCTGCGCAGCCGCGCCGCTCCATCCATATTAACTTGTTAATTAGATCCATAATACGACTTGCAGATGAGCTAGAGTGAAGTTGAATACATAAAAAGGGCTTTTTCAGCGATCGCATGCATTGTGGAGCCGGAGGCTGCCCGGTGGACTGGCACCAGAACTTTGCGTGTTCATAAATAAACGCGAACGGTATTCAACAGCCCTTGGTGCTGTATGCATAACGAATTTGAAGGAGGCAAACTTGGAGGCTCTGGTGGCTCGGATGGAGTATAAAATTCCGTAACAACATGGTGGAGGATTTCATTCGCCGGTCTGCTGTCGTTGAAGACATAGCTCCGTCAATTAGCTTTAACTAATTATCGCGCGTGAAACAGTGAAGTGTTTTCCCGGTTTAAAAACTAAAGTGTTAAGTGTTTATGAATGTAAATGAGTGCGGGTTTAGTGAGAGATGCGGGCAGAATGCAGTTGTTGCGCGATGGCGCTGCGGACGTCAGTTGCTAGTTGGTTCCATCTGCGTCCGCCAGACGGCGTGCGTGTCTCCGAACATGGCTGTCGTAACTGTCTACTTTGAATATTTTTGCATGGAATCTACATTACGTTTTAATCCATTAGATTATTGCTTATTTGGAGATGTTTGGGAGTCGTAAACAATGTAATACATGTAATATCTAAATGGATCTGGACGGCTTTCAGCCGCTAGCGCGTGCGTAGCGGTCAGGAAGGGTTATACCAACGATATATCGCGAACTAAATAAGTGAGAATCTAAAAAGATTATTTTCCATTAATTTTAAAAGCTTAGTATAAACTTAAACCCTGTTTAGACGGTTCATGCAGAGCTTCCATGCGATTTTCTTTACATTAGGGTATTTGGTCGATTGACTAAAATCATTGTACTCTGTAGGTAGCAATGTTTCGAATATTGCATGCAAGTTCTAGAACCGTCTCTGGGGCTTAAGATTGGTATGAGGTAAACGTCCCAGTGCTAGACATGCTGTTGCCCAATAGGCGTGACCTCTATTGCTAATGACATAAGTTTAAATATGACGACGACTACCTTCCTCTGGTTTGAAGATTAGCAATTAAAAATTATGCCACCACAAAAAGGGTTCAAGATCGTTTTATTTAGAGGTATAGCCATTGCGTTCATTCTACGTACGTACTTACGTAAGGTAATATTTGAATTAAAACAAATACTTATGTTCCGACTCAAATATTAGCAATGATCAAAGTGAATTTAAGGCTTATTTCTTGTTTTATCTTGAAGGTAATCAGCTTTTCAAAGTTAACAGTTAGACTTTACATACAAAATGAACACTCCAATGAATGCGTGGTTAAGTTAACTTTGATTTGACTCAACACTGCAATAAATACAAAGTAGTGTGTATATCAATTTTGTACTTTATTCAGCTTGACTCGGGCTTAACTACTTCCTTGCATGATGACGGCTCCTAACTTTTTGAATGTTCTTAGTTCACAATTGTTGTTAGTCGAAAGCAAAGTGAATTTTCATGTCGTCAAATAATTTTATATTTTCTATATAAAATGAAATATAAAATTAAATTAAATTATAATAAATATTTTTTTTTATGTATTTTTTTGTTTCGAAATTTAAACTAGGTACATGTGGTACCTACCTAGTTTAAAATACATTTTAAGTAATTATATATCTACTCATTTATTTACAAACATTTTTACAACATAATAAAATCACTAAGATTTATAAATAAAAAAATTGCCCTAAGTCGTAGGCCGTAGGTAGGGTGCCCAGAAGGCTGGCCGCATTGCCCCGCTGGATGGCAATGCTGATTATAAAGTTTATTATATTGACATTAATATAGACTATGATGGAATAGGTAGTACCTTACGTTTTGAAACAAAGCTACAAGCAATGATTATAGTTAAGGTACGAGTAGCAACTGGCGGTCTTATCGCTAGTAAGCGATCTTTTTTCAAGACAGATATATGGCTATATTCAATTTAAATACCTTGTCATGTAAATACTGCAACTAGTCAGCACACCTTCATCCATTTACGCCCATACAAATCACTTGTCACCTGAAGCATATGTCACAACCTTACACCACTATAACTTTGCATCTATCAAACAACTTACACTAGCAAAATTTACCTTACGACTTCGAAATACGATTGCGAATTTTATTGTAGCAAGCATATTTAACTTTGTTATATGCAACCCTGTATTGTACCCCAAAACTGAAAGGGCTTAAGTGTGTTACGTGTGTATGGGACATAGGTCTTTTTGCTTGGTTTTGTTGGAGTGATGTGCTCGGTTAAGGGCGCTAGCGTGGAAAATCAGGTGTCAACGGATTCTGATGTCGAGGGCATTCGATGCATGCGGAAAATGTGTGGATTTCCATTTAAATTCGGAATTCGAGATGGAAATGTTTTCAGTAAAACTATTTTGACGTGCACGAGCATGTTGGCACCAGACAACGAGCTTGCTGGAAATGTTGACGACAACGCACGCAGGTTTTCTGCCCGATTCGAACGTGTAGATGCGATATGGATTAGATATATCAGGGTATAAAGTGACGTTTTTCTAATCCATATCGTAGACGTAATATTTGACGTATCTTTAACTGCGCATCGGGCAGTTTGTCAAATATGTGAAGGTATTTATAGGTGTTTTTGTATTTAACTGACGAATAGGACCTAATTGCGTACATTTCTAGATACTCTCAATTGACTCTGACTGGCTGGAGCCATTTGAAAAATTTAAAAGATAAATGACTAAAAAATTAACGTAAAAATTTACCCTGAAGCTGAAGAAAGTGTGTGTATGTGTATGAAGTAAATGCTGGGAAACGGTTGTTCTTCTTCTTAAACTTCAACTAAAAATTAGACAACAAACCGGATTTCGGACTAAGCTTGACAAATGTCTAAAAGAATGAGGCAAAATTGTATTTTTATATTATAATTAAGTAAATACTAATACAATAAAACCCACTTAAGAAGATTCTGAAGGAACCATGTAAAACAATACATATTAAGCGTAAAAAATAAATGAAAACAATTTGGGCCAGCGTGAAATGAGGTAGCCTAACTATCAATGTGAGAAATTATATTAAACGTTGTAGTTCTATGTAGTTATTATACCTATAGATGGTCAAGCAAATCTTGTCAGTAGAAAAAGGCGCGAAATTCAAATTTTCTATAGGACGATATCCTTTCGCGCCTACATTTTTCAAATTTGCCGCCTTTTTCTACTGACAAGATCTGCTTGACCCACTTTATTAATTAACCACTCATTGTTGGGGCTAGTTGAACTAACTAGCTCAATATAGCTAATTATATTTCTCGACATAAATAAAAACAACACAATCATAAAGAAACTCAGAAAATGTGAAAAGTCTCGATGTTTTCTTGTGATATGTGGCCTAATTCCGTGTACAAAGGCTCGTTAGGGTAGGTGGTAAAACATTGGTCATTAATTAGCTCCACGATTTATTTCTGTCGTTTCTAGAACGTTAACGCAAATATTTTCTACATTGTGTTGGCAACTAATTAATGGCCACGATTTATGCTGTTATATTTCTACCACTTCACCTAAGTTGGTTAAAAAGTTGCGTGGTTATTATCTAAAAGAAGGTAGCTAAGTTTTGATAATAAAACTAGTTTATATATAAAACTTGTATCTAGATAGGTATACCTAACATAATATAAAGCAGCTTATGCAGTCAAGCCTTCAGTCAGTCCGTAGTTGATCATCATAACTTCATACCGACGACCTCAGTTAGGACCTATTTATAGTCCGACAAAAAATTGTAGAAAATAAATGAGGGCGCCACTTGCTACTGTCACATTTTTGACGTAAAATGCTTAAACATGGCAACAATTTTCAAACAATTGGCACACTGTAACGAGGTGCTTACATTCTTGACGTTGTGTCTACACTTAGGTTAGAAAAAACTTTAACAATAATATTTTGAAAATAAATCTACGCAGGTTTTATGTAAACTACCTACTAACATTAAATAACATGGCTTGAAATCTTAAATCATAGTCGCTTATACAAATGTTAGCGCATTGCAGACCATTCATAAAGAACTACATTAGTATAATTTTGCTCGTAATATTTCTTCAGGGTCGTTTGGTTGACTGAAACCAGTTTAGCACGAACAAAACTAATCAAGGGTGCGTAATGAACTTTTTACGTACCTACAAGGCGTCAAAAATAGGTACAATGAATACATTCTGATTCATAAGCTTTTTTTGACACAAACTTTAATCGCTGCTGACTATACTTTTCTTTCTAGAGGCAACTTAATCATCGAGAGAATTTTAACAAACACAATTAAGTAGGTTGTGTTGTTTTATCACAGAGTTCCTATGGCCACCCACCGCCTTTGTCCATCATCAGATCAATACCATACCTACAGATAACTATGGTACCAGTACTGGTACCATAATATTGCATTGTCACCCAACTTACATTATATATGTAAAGTTTCAGCTCAGGCCAATCGAACAATTATTGGGTCTAATTTAAGGATGACTCACGCTAGAATGGTCCGGAGCCGGGCCGAGGCATCCAACAGTTTTCTATAGAAAACACCACGTGGTCACCGATCACCCGCCATAGAAGCGAAGCGTCGGAAGCCTCGGCCCGGGCCCGGACCTTTCTAGTGTGAGTTATCCTTTAGCTTGCAAGATTGGACTTAAACAAACAAATAGAAGCTTGTAAAAACAATTATACTTACAGCGCACGGCGCGTTGCAAGAAAAGGCAGTTATCTCTAAAATGGGCTGATTGTATTTCCTTAGAAGTCTACATAAGATTAAAAGGGAATAAAATTATGTCTTCATTCTCTCGGATATGTTCCACATCGCAACAATGTCAAGCTGCCCAGAAGGCCGATTATGATTTGCACAATTTTATTCTTCTTCTTCTTCTACCTAGCGTTATCCCAACCTTTGCCAGGGTCCGCTTTCCTACTTGCCTTTCTCCACTTTGCGCGATTCCGGGCGTCCTCTCGTGTGAGCCCGTTTATTTTATTTAAACTTGATTGCACAAAATAATTATAATATACAACAATGTACAAATGACGGACTTAAAGCCAAATGGCATTCTCTACCAGTCAACCATAAGGTCAAACAGAGATACCTACAATTGTTTACGTTTACGCTCATATCGGCTTTCACGACATCGAGTCATCGCTTCTTTTGGTTAAATTTCAATTTGGTCAATTTGATTAAAGATTCAATTTGTTTTGATACAGTTTTGACGATCGCTCAAGCTGATTGGTGAGCGCAAAATGAAATTTGGTTATCAGGCATATTAACATTGTTAAATCTTTTTTTTAGATTTTAATTTTTTTAAGAAGAAATTCATATAATATGCTCCTCAAACACTAAAAATTGTATAAACAATACTAATCTAGAAAGCATGTTATTCAAACTTTTTAGCGTTTGACGATCTCATTGTGAAATTATTATCATTAAGTTCGACTTACTTTATTAATTCAATATTTATTAATAATTGCATCAATAAATTGCTCTGGGAATTAGACTAAGATATTTGTACTCAAAACACTATTTAAACATTTTGACTTGCTTTGACTAAATCAGAATCAGCCCCTAGTTAATTGTATAAGGATGTGTCCGTTAAGTTTAATTAGTAATTATGCGAGTATTTGTAATTGATTCCACGATCGCGGTTCCCATGGCTGGATTCCCGGTACTGGGTTATGTTAAAGTTGTGTTAAGGCGATTAGTTTTGTGGAATATTGGTTTTTCGAAGCCTAAGGCTTTAAATGAAGGTGATATAAATCACGATTTTTAGTTCAGTCCTCCAGTATGTTCATCTCATCAACATTCGGACAAAAAAAAATTTTTACGTAATAATTACCTACTCATAGCGCTTTTCACTCGCAGTCACTCGCAATTACTCACAAGGGGGCCTATAATAGGAGTCATCCTACTAGCTAAAATGACAATTGTACACCGACAAACACCAAACGAAAAAAAAAATGTCGGGATGACACAATGACCTTTTATTTATGTAGACGTGTGACGTTCATAGTTGACAAAACTAAAATTTGATCCAACGATTTTGACAACTTGACAGGTTGGCGTCACCCATACGACTAACTAAATATAGGTTCCGGAACCTATATTTGATGGCTCACGATCGTGCGCCTGGTACCATATCTACCTCTTTTTACTTACATCCATGGGATGACAGATGCTTTTTTTAAACTATGTACAATGATTAGCTATGGCAAAAATATATCCAAGCGAGATTGTTTATACCATCAAAATAAGGTTTCTAAATTACAAATAATATTCGCATTGCCGCTATATAATAATTAATAATATATTTAAACAAAATTCTGCCCATTTTAAAACTTTAAAATACCTGTGTGTTCAGTTTCGCATGCGGGTGATGTATTCAATGATGGTCTAGGACGTTGAGATAGTCAGTCGCCTTAAGGAATGCGTGCAAGTTCTACGCAATAATGTATTACCCGACGAGTCTAATCTGATGAGGTTTTTTCGCAAATTCGCTAATGTACAAGTATGGGTCAATCAGCTTTTTTGAGTTGTTATAACTGATGTATGAAGTAGACTACAGTTATGCAGTTTTTTGAACAACTGTTTTTATTGTCGTCGAACTCGTCGACAAGCAGATTGTGAGAGTAGGTACAATGATTTCATGATTCTTTAGACTAGAGCGGCAGTAAATACGTAATAATTTGACTATTGGTTTATGAGTTTTGTCAATGTTATAAGCTAGTTACCTACTACAACAAACTCTTGGCATGGCCGACGACCTTGGTACTATATGTACCTAATGATTCGATTATTGGGTAGTGCAAATGCCCGGATGAGATTACTATGAAGTTTGACGGTTATAAAGATTTTGTGGTGACATAACAAACTATAACTCCTTACTAAAATTTAACAATCGTCACAGTTAGCGCTGCGCTGTTGTCTGCTGTGCACAATACAGAACCTTGCATGTACATACTAGCAATGATCTGTACAGGTCATGTCTGTGCTCAATATAGCACTTTGCAAATCCTAGCCATGACCTGTACACGTCAGGCGGTAGTCAGATAGGTAATAATTTGATGATCGGTGGTGGTGAGAGCTAGGCGTAATGCGCGGGTGCCCGAGGCGTCGGCGGTCGGATGCTCGCGCACGACGCTCTCACGGTCATTATCATACAGGCTGATTTAAGAGTTAGGAGGATCCAAAAACATTGCTTAGCTATTGTGAAGATACGTCAAATTGTGTAATAATACTAATAATATATGAGCGTTTTCCAAAAAAATGTACATTTCATTCATGTCTTCAAAATATTGACTTCTTGGGCTCATTTTACTCAGAATCATTTGTACATTCACGCCTCATACATGAAAAAATGTGTCCCAAGATTTCCTTTCCAGATCGTCACATTTTTGTATGAATATTTTTTTAATTTGTATGAACGTGACGCACTTGAAAAATATTTATTCTTACAAAATTTTGGGACACATTTTTTCATGTATGAGGCGTGAATGTGCCAATGATTTTGAGTAAAATGAGCCCAAGAAGTCAATATTTTGACGACACGAATGAAATGTAGGTAATTTTTTTTGGAAACCGCTCATATTTTTCATGATATATTATTATCCTTCTGTATATTGATCCAGTCAGGAAAATGGAGAATATCTTTGTGTAGAGAAGCGGTCGTTTACTATACATATTATGTTGTCCACATACATTTTTGTTTTGACCGTATGTAAGTAGGTGTCTCAAGTTTATTGAATGTGTAATAAATCCTCATTGATCTTCTTCGTAATGAGCCCAACGCACCGGCACCTTCGTTTAGCGCAGCATGCCGAAAGTATAGTTGACGCTTTCCGGCTTCGGCAAACAGAAAAATAGTATACACACCTCGGCCAGTAAACAAGAAACCCTAAAATGACATGCTTGTCGACAATTTCATGTGTTCTGAAACATTTCTTACTATAGATACTACCCTAGGCTAGATATGTAATATAAGTAATAATTGTTGTTTTGCCTGTACGGTCTTTATTCATTGTAGTCAAAATTTATTAAATATATGTAGGTAGGTAAGTAAGGTGAGCAATATTTACATGAGTACTAGTAACGACAGTATAAAGTTATACAATATTTATTACCTATCTAAATATGAACATTTATTTTTTAGAAGCAATTTTACTTGAGATGATAAGCACGATATGTGATGTATTTGAAGTGAGAGGCTGTTTGTATTGTGCCAAAAAATGCATGTTGCCAATTATTTATCAATACGAATCGACATCGACAGAATTAAATACTTACCCCCTTATTCATAAACGTCTTCTAAAGTTGACAAGCTGGTAATAATCGTTTGTCCCTTTCCGACGTAATAGTATGATGGAAAGGGACAAACGATTATTATCGCCTTGTCAACTTTAGTAGACGTTTATGGATAAGGGGGTTAATTGCGATTTACTGAGTCAAAGAGGGCGCATTTCTACTACACCAACGATAGTATTGATAAGTTTTACCAGGTTTTTTTTTTAATAAGGCAGGATTTTACTTATTATTTAGAGGCATTATTTGTTAGCTCGATTGAATATTTAAACTGCTAGAGACATAGATAAAACTAGGTACCCCTGTCAAATATATGTTATTACAGAACATGAAAATAAATATTCCAAACATCCTGTACATTAAAACCAGTGAACAAACAATCGTGCGCATGCCACTACTGTTTGCACAGCGATTACCAAGATCACGACCTTATCGGGTCACTCACCTGACCCTTAGCACCTTGACATAAGACCGGTTTCCCTTTGACCCAGGGCAAGAATCTTCGAAGAATTCGAGTTTTAGTTGTTCGATCTATTTCCGATATGATACCTACTGATCTGACAGTATCAAAAGTGACGTTTTTGGTTATTTAACAACTTCATTTTTAGTATTTAACAACTATTTTTCATAGCTTTTTTTATTTAATGGATATCTCTATTTCTTGGTAAATGTTTATTTCAAATTTTACTTAGGCGAAGTTAGGATTCCCTGCCGGCGTATTATGGATGGCTTTATCCATCTCTATCAAGATGATAAAATAACTGTCACTTTTTGACACCGTGGGATAGAAAGTGACGGACACCGTTTTATCACGCTGTCACGTAGACAAGAACGACCATCATATCCGTACCGGCGTAGATACTTTTGCCAACCCTGATTTTCAATCATTCGCAACATTGATTTGATAAAACATTTGATAAAAACACAACAAGGGTATGAAAATAATATGGTACAGTCAACTGTAAAAATATGGGTGCACAAATCATCTCAAAAATATGTCCCATAGCTCTTATGTCAGCGAATTAAGAACTATGGGACATATTTTTGAATAAGTTGGCTACAGCCATATTTTTACAATTAACTGTATCTAAGTAACTGTGGTATTTGATTACCGACGTATCACTTTAAGCATCTGCAAGTACCAGTTAAAAATGACTGTGTTTTTACGGTACGTAAATTTGGTCTCCACAAATGGGAGACAGAAAAAGATAGTCTAACCTCCGGAAAACCTCAACTAGCACAAAGGGCAGTTAACCCGAGACCGTATCGCAATAAATCTCATCCTGTATGTACCCACATTTGTACTTTTTAAACCGCATTTTTATTCAAATACCCACTTAGTCAATAAAATATGGGTGAAACAAACACAGGAGCTGGGTGGAGATTGTCCTCTTCCGTTCAACTTCCTTTTTTAAAGTGAATTTATTTGATACAAATAGGGACATGATAAAGAATAAAGACGATACGAACTACTTTTTACATTTAACATATTTTTTTAAATTATAATAAAAAGAAAACGCGCAGATCATTAGCCATCTTTAACGGATTAAATAATTGCAGTACGTAGTGAACTACGACAAACTTTACAGAATAACCATAGACAACTTAAAACATAAACATATTTGTTATTCAAGTACAACTTAATAATTTTAACACGATCTAATAAAAAGTTATATAATTATAACGGGGGTATTTTCTTTGTAGTTTACGTTGCGTCCAAACTTTCCTTAAATAAACATTCGCGTCTTTCATAGATATTTTTCCAGTTATAAAAATAACCTAACGCTTTTCCTAAAACAACAATAACAGAGTTTGATGTCGCATGAGTCCGGCTAAAAATACAGTAAAAACAGTGACCGGCGATCGCCGAAATGGCGGTATTTTTCTATGCGGTCATGAATTACGCATGCCGCTGTTTTATATCGGGTCACAATTGCTCAATCGAAAACCTGGGGTATTTTTAGATCAAATATTGGGAATTGATTATTTATTTTCAAAAGTTATTGATAGTTTGGTCGCTTTGATTTTCTGGGTACCTATTCGAATTTTGCAGCTTTAAAACTTAGTTTTATATTTTAGTACGCGATTCGCATACTACAGTCATTAGGAGCTACCTAAACAATCTTACATGTAGGTGTATTTCTTCTTAACAGTTTCAGGTTGGTCTAATAAGTTTAAATTATTTTGTTTTTAATTAACCGAACCGAACACAATCTATAACTTTTTGCCACAACGAAAGTTTTATGGTAAGTATTAATATAAAATTAGATACCTTCGTGTGCCAAAATGGAAGAACTTACCTAATCTTGGCCCTTCATTGTTCTAAATCTGTTCCTGCTACCAACTCACACACAATAAAATAAAATAAATCAATCAATTAAATATTAATGTCTAAATTTAAACGTTTTAAAATTTAGTCTAATTTTACATTATTTTAATTCTTATTATGTATATGGATGAATGTTGTCTGAAATAAATGATAAATAAATAAATAAAATGCCTCACCATATTCGTTAATAGGTACGATAAGTGTATATTGAACAACCTACTAGTACCTATGGGTAGACCTATAAGTAACGGTATTTTAAGCCGAAGCTAAAAAAAACCCAAACGTACGGCTTTTTCTTTCATCTAAAGTGTACCCTACTTTGTTAGAAATTGTAGCGAAAAAATGTTTAGATGTTGGCAAATTAGCATTTGGACCCGCGGAGGGGCCCGGGTTTTGTTTTACTTTTAAACCGCTCTTAGTTTTAAACTTTCTGGGGACATTATTTAATTTTGTTACTCGCTTCAGAATCAAATTCAGGATTGCGTCACATTTTAAGAGGGAAGTATACCTAGCTACTGACAAAAGTAACGTTTTCATACAATTTCCATTTCGGGAGAAAATGTTTTCCACTAACTAAATCTATATGTTAAGATTTAGTTAGTGGAAAACATTTTCTCCCGAAATGGAAATTGTATGAAAACGTCACTTTGATTTGGATGTCGATCGCTTCATCATAATATATTCTAGGTTTATGGCTTTCGCTTTTGAAAAATAGTTTTTTTTTTGTATTGAAAATTTTTAAAAAGGAAAACCTATAATCCTAGTTTTTCATTGTGTCAATAACATACTAAAAATCATGGAAAATGGATAATATTTAGAAGTGGAAAAACGTCTCCTCTTTTTGTATGGACGATCACATATGCTATACTTAGAGAAGTTATATGAACTGAGGAGGGCCTCAGATCATAGAATTTCCCTCTTAAGATTATGTAGTCCTCTTTAGGTTTAAAGATTTTTATTTCTCATAAGAATACATAATATTCACTTACACAAGAATTTCTTTTTTTTTTCATGCAAAATACATATTTTTCGGTGAGCTCACACTTAACTTATAACCACTTAATACTGTAGGTACTTACATATTATGACTTAAACAAAAATTTACAAATTATACTAAATACACTTTTTTTTGTCGGGTCTTTAGTAGTACCTATATCCTTGTTTTGATTAGTTTTTGCGGTTCTAAACTATTATTAACTAAATTAAAATCAAAAATTAATTGCACAATAATTAGATACCTACTTATTTTTCCTGTCATAAATTCCACAGGTTTTATCATTGACTTTAGTGTTTGTTAAGAATTAGTAATTACAATACGGTATTCCATGAGATGTATTTGTACCTATTAACTTAAACTGTATAATAAACTGTTGCTCGTGGTATTTCCAGACCAACACGACTTTCGATAAAAGAGCAACCTCCCATCTTAACGTCTGGAAACGCACTTACAACCCTTGGTTATTGCATCTGTCCATTGGGCGATGGTAATTGCTTACCATCAGGCGATTCGGCTGCTCTTTTTAAGTGTATCGTAAAAAAATCTCGTATTAGGCCAAAGTGGATGTTAACCTCATATCTTATATACTAAGAGAAAAACAACATACAAGTTTTACGGAAAACAATATCCACTTGGCGCCAACTCCTATCTCAAACATAAATATAACCCAATTCCATTTAATTGCGACCAACATCCAACCAATTACTTTATCCACATATCTATAAACAAAAGACGGTTTTCAAACGCCCCGCCTACTCAGCAGGGCGTGGTGTAGCCCCGCCCAGTGACACTCCCCCCTTAAAATTACCAGGTTTTATTTTCCAGTGGGTGGTGGGGGGAAAGATGGCTACTATTTATGCGGGGGTCTATTTGAGAGAAATGGGCTTTGGTAACAAAAGGTAGAAATATGCTTGTGTATCTAAGTACCTACTTATATGTAGGTATTGTGCCTTCCTTTGTGTTGGATAACTAACTTAGTTTACTAGCAGACAAAGAGACTTGTACCTATAGATATAGCTAGGTACTATGTAAGTGCAAAAAATATGTTTTCCAAAAGTAGATACCTTTAAAACCAGGAAATTAGGAGACGAAAAATATGACGTGCCGCCCGAACGCCGCCGGCCATCGCGCGGGTTTTTACCTTTTATCTCAATTAATGCATGTGAATATATGTACATATATACTTTTTTCTAGAATTATGCTAAGTCCAAATCAATGTTTTTAAACGTAGCATGTTTACAATACTCAATTTACATTACTAATAATGAGGGTAGGCACGTAATTATAAATACCTATGCTCGCCATTAGGCATTTATACTAGTATTATTTTTCTTTTATATTTCTGATACAATTTTAATAGCGACATGCAATTTCAGTACAAGTACAAAGAAAAATGAAATTAATTAAAATTGAAAGTAATTAGTAAATGATTTACTTATAGTTACCTATACTGTGTAGTATGCACACAAATCCTAATATTTTCTCCAATCACCTAGAACCATCACTGAACAAGTATGTAGTTATATGAAAAAACTACACGCAAAATTTAAACAGAAAATTCGATTCAAGAACAGAATAAATGTTTTGAAAAACATTTTGAGGAGTTACGCAATTTTGTACACAATTTAAAAACAAAAAATAAAAGGAATATTTATTAGGTACAAGTTTGCTTGCAAGTGTGCGTTTAATTTTTTTCCCAAGAACGTTCCACAAAAAGATGGAATCTCACGATGCGCCTGTCGTTTTTGCGTTTTGATTTATTGCGTGAATGTCGTTGACATGTTGATACATGGCAGCCGAAATATTCAGACAATGTTGTGGGTAAGAAGTATGTGTGAAAGTGTGAGTTTGACGTACCTATAGTTAAAGTAAAATTCATATGTTATGTTTCATCTGGCTCTTAAAATTGGTGTATTGTGAAATCACGCATGACAATGACAACGATTCATATGTAGAACATCGTCGATAGAAGAAGCGTTTTTGTAACCCTAAAGTATAAAAAAAATACTGTGATAACATAAGAATATGATTTTAGCAGCCCCCTTTAAATAATGATGTTTGTGTCGTGTATTCTACCTTAAGGTTACGTTCTGTGGCCTATTTTATAAAGCTACAAGTTACAATTTACAAGCGGAAGTCTCTTTCTAACCCTATGTGTTAGAACGAGACTTCCGCTTGTAAATTGTAACTTGTAGCTTTATAAAATAGGCCACTGGTGTCAACTGCAGCTGCGTTACTATACGTCGTTGTTGTCGCCGCTGAATCTCCTTAATAAAATGATGAAGGAATGAACGTCATAATCGCGGCAGTAATGCGGCGGTGAACGTCACTTATTTTATTCGCAACAGTAATGCAGCTGCAGTTGACATCCGAAGTCACCTTGAGCAAAGCAAAGAGGCAGGGCCGTAACATTATTTTCTAGAAACCATTTAGAGTTAGACTACGAAAAGTCTGCAGAGATTTTGATAGCCCACGCAGTGCAAGTGTTATTTTAAACGTCAAACTTCTATGACATTATGACGTATAAATAATACTTGCACTGCGTGTGCTGTCAAAATCGCTGCAGACTTTTCTTGGTCTAACTCTAGGCCATTTTTAACCTTGTTCTGGCTAAAGCTAAGACCCTGAATTTTTAGTGATGTATTTCCACGGCTACTAACTAGGTAATCATACATAGTTTCGTTATTATCACGTTGCTAATGATGTAAATTTTATAATTAAACACAATGACATGTGGTGATATCATTATTACGAAGTTCTTTAACAATTACTGACTTAATTACTTAACTCTTTAAATTTTTTTGTAAAAATATTTCTTAAATAATTTGTTTTGAAAATCAAACCGATATGCATTACTAGTGGTTATGTTACGGACATGAGTGACATTTTTGATGTATTTGACATGTAATTAACTATTAAATTAAAAATTTCTAAAACCCCTACGCTAATCATAAGATTTTAAACCACTTCCTGTCAAAAATGCCTTTCATCATTTTGAAAAAGCTGACACTCTTTAAACAACTGGATCGATTAATATTAAACATAGCTAAGAACCACTGCAAGGAAACTCGCTTTCACGTGAAAAAAGCGCATCGAAATCGGTCCATCCATTTGACAGCTACGATGCCACAGACAGACATTGGCATCAAACGTATTAAAATATTAGACAACATTATTTTAATTCACTTATTTATTTCCTAGCTACAACCCTATGCGCCGGAGGCCCTGCGCCCGCGTCTATAAAAGGCAGCCTGCCCACGCGCACGGCGCACTCGGGATCGGAGCGGGACGTAAGTATTCACTTTCCTTACTTTAGCGGCCATTTTGTGATGCCGCCATTTTATTTTACACGTTTGAAATTATTAGGTTTTTTTCAACTTTAAATGTTAATAAGTGAATTATAAAGGGATATGTATTGCGGAAACCTTTTATTTTGTTATTTTTATTGTGTCAAACACAACTGCGATATCGGATATGTGCCATGTTGTTTAACACGTGTTGAAATTTTTTACTTAGTTCTTTTTCAATTTTAAACGTTACCTAATTAAGTGAGCTATAAATAGACATTTATTTCTATTGAAGTTATTAATCTTATTTTAGGAAGTCAGTTAACTCCCATTTTGGAAATCCGCCATCTTGTTTTAACCACGTGTACATAAATGTTTCTTTATCGTTTTGATTTTTGGCTTTCAAATGACCTAAATAGTAGGCTAGGAAAATGAGGACCATTATTCTTCAACAGTTTACGTGACATGAGTCACATGAGATCGTTTTTTAAATGACGTTGTGATAATCACCCACGTGTTCGAGTTAGGTTAGTTTTGCAGTTTTTATTAATAAATATTTTAACATTCTTATAAATTGATTGAGGGTTAAACTGTGCCATTTACTTAAAGATATACATAGTCGTTTCATATGTCAAGAAACCAACTGTATTTTTCCACTGCTGTTTTAGAAATAAACCAGGAAATTAATGATTTTTAACTAGTAACCTTATTGTTCTCTGAAAGTACCTATATACTTATTTCTGTATTTTATCGTTGATTATGTCCTTTTATTGCAGTGAGCCAGGGTACCCGCTAATACTGGGCTTGCGGCAGAATGGTACGTGTATTAATCATTTATTTAGTCACTATCTAAAGTCGTATCCTTTTAGATTTACGGAAAAAATCATATACCTACGTGCTTAGCTAGTAGCTTGTAGACGTATTTTTCACATGAAGACGAAAAAAAGTAATCTTAATAATAAATAGCTGCTAAATATTTCGTAGTCTCTAGATGTATTAGCGTCCCTCTTATATCGATGCTTAGCTGGACTGGAATAAATTGTCAGTATATTGACCATCGTTCACATTGTGACCTGATCTTATTACAAAGACATACTTATGTAAGGGTACACAAGTTTAGAATGTTGCTGTAAATACATAAGCATTAACATGAAACTTCGTGTTTCCAGGCAGGTAGCACAAGCACCTGGCTCCGGCAGCAAGCTCGGCCGCTTGGTGCCGTTCCGTCGGCGACGTCGAGCGACGTCGAGCGACGTCGGGTGACGTCGGGCGGAGCGCTGGCCGCGCGGCTGCCCCGCTCAGCGAGCGGCTAGCAGTGGACGCGCTGAGAGAGACCTGCGTTGGTGAGTGTCGTAACCAGAGCTCGGACAGGGTGAGCTATTTGCCTTATAATATGACGTAAGACATGTCAAATTATAAGGTAAATAGCTCACCCCGTCCGACCTCTGGCCGTAACAGTAGAATGGCGTCGGGTAATGTGGGACGTCTGGTAGCGCAGCTGCGCTCAGTAATCGGCTACCAGTGGACGCGCTGAGTTAGACCTGCATTTGGTGAGAGTAGTAACAGTA
Source organism: Cydia splendana (assembly GCF_910591565.1). NCBI lineage: Eukaryota > Metazoa > Arthropoda > Insecta > Lepidoptera > Tortricidae > Cydia > Cydia splendana. Next base: position 767,138 of record NC_085968.1, read on the forward strand.
AACGTCGATCGACGTCGGGTGACGTCGGACGTCTAGCAGCGCGGCTGCATGCGCTCAGCGAGCGGCTAGCACTGGACGCGCTGAAAAAGACCTGAGTTAGTAAGTGTTGGACGTCAGTTTACACTGTGGTATACTTTAACACGGGGACTAGATACTGAGCTGCTGCGTGCGGTATCAACACAAGACATTTACTGTCAAGGAATTAAATTTCAGCACCATTTCGTACATCGTTACAGTGAGAATAGTGTGAGGTCCCTAGCGACTTTTAATAGTTATTGATTGTACCTGTGACAAGGTACGAAAGGATACTGAAATGAGCCATATTATTATAATAATAAACATCGTAATCATGTATTTAGGGTTCCGTACCCAAAGAGTAAAAACGGGGCCCTATTACTAAGACCACTACTGTCTGTCAGTCTGTCTGTCATCAGGCTGTATTTCATGAACTGTTGCCGCTACAAAAACAAATATAAGTACCAAAAAGTACGGAACCCTCGGTGGGCGAGTCCGACTCGCACTTGTCCGGTTTTTTATCATGTTTTTCCTCTCCTTGTTCCAGATCGCGGTCTTGTAGCGGAGTCACAGATTGTAGTTTAAACATTAACATTAACATGCTGCGTTTCAGAAAATCAAACCTTTTAACATTTTAGTTAAGTCTTTAGTAATATAATATGTGTAATTCGTTCACCAGTCTTTCACGATTGCATTATAAATGAAATAGGGATTCACCGCTATACTTTTCCGTTACTGATACGAGCAGGAACAATCTTGCATAGTATAATGCACAATTTTAGAGATAAGTTTTTTTGTTAATCCATTTTACATCTCAGTCGGCGCTAGTTAAGTTTCTTTTTTGACCCTTAGTTTTAGTTTTTTCTAATAAACTGTGTTTTTTCTTACTTTAAAATTGGTACTTTGATTTTGCACCTTGCCTTTCCCTACAAAATATTTAAAAAATATCCTACTACTCTTATAAGGATGGCGTACCGTACCTAGTTATTTACGATACAAATGCGGAAAGTAGGAAATTCGTAACGAGTGGTGATAAATTAAAACACTACCGAAGGAAGTGTTTTAAATCAACACGAGTTGCGAATTACCTATTCGCACGTGTATCATAAAACGTTTTACAGTACATATGGCCCTTCAAATTTTTGACATAGGCACGCAAAGTGCTTATTACCGCAGTAGTGCGGGAAAGTAAATTGTTAAGATTTTTTTTTATTCAGTGCCTAGAATATCAGCTACTTAATATTTTTTCTGTATGGCTTCTACAAACCTTGCAACGAGGGGCATGCGATTTTAAATAATTGCTGGCTACGTAGGAGCGACGAAGACCAATCAAATACCGCAATTTATTGCAAATCGCTTGCTATTATCGGTGACATTTGAAGAGGCCATAACTCGGTTTCGTTCGAAAGGTGCCGATGCCGACGGCACGCTTTGGTTCATTCAAGGGGCCCACTGATTAACAGTCCGCCGGACGGTATCAGCCTGTCAGTTGTTCGGAACGGTCAAAATTTTGTTCTAACTGACAGGCCGATACCGTCCGGCGGACTGTTAATCAGTGGGCCCCTTATATAAAGGTGCGATGAATCTTTATTCGTCTGTTATGAAGCGATACACTTGACTGGCTCTACGTTATGGGCCGCTAATGCCCGACCCCGCTTTGATCCCCAGATATTGCTGGACCCGCATCTCATTTTCGCAAACACATTAGGCTGTTTTTCGTGGAAAGTTTTATTGCAAATATACATAAGTAATGTATATATAGTGCGTCAAGCAAATCTTGTCAGTAGCAATGTAAAGCAAACTAAAGTAGGGCAACACTCAAAGAGCAGTATTGCGCTAAGAAAAGCAGCAATGTACGTCGAACTAAAACGAATATGATTTTTTTCCCGCTGAGCGCGCCCTACGTACGTCAATTCAAATTGTCACTTGCGGCTTATTGAAAATTTTAGAAATTGTTATTTAATATGGACGGACAATTTAAAAGCCATGTTAGTCAAAATGATTAACAAATTTGAAGATATCAAATTACAATTAGAAGCGGTCTATGCCATTAAACCATTCTGAGAGAACTCAAAATCACCAAACGACTCTCAACAATCTGCCAGGAGAGGGCTCTTAGATTCTTTGGGCACATAATGCGGTCGCCACACCACAGCCTCGAACGTGACATCATACTGGGGCAAGTTGAAGGCAAGCGCGCTACAGGAAGAGCCCCTGCAAGATGGTCGGATTCCATAAAACAAGCATGTGGTTCCATGCAGAGGGCACCCCCATAGCCCTTGTTCGCGATAAATGGAGGGACATAGTAATTGGTCACGGTCCTCAGTCATGAGGGAACGACAAAGAAGAAGAGATGCCATTAAACTAGAATGTATGAATAAAATCATTGCTTCCGCAGGTAGATGTCCTACTGGATTTTAATATTTTATTAGATTTCTCAGTTGGAATTCAATTTTAATCATAGCAAAATGGAAATTGTGGAATATTTGATACTTACAATATAATATGCCACTTGTTAATGTAAATTAGTGTATTTTTCTAGATCAATATCACATACCTACCTGTGTAATATTTTGATTGGTATATATTGTACAATATACATAATAAAAATAAAACAAATGATATTTGGGTGCTTATTTAATTTAAATGTAAGAGAAGATGAGGGTCACTTTAACTTACCTACACTTTAATTCAGGGCATTCATTGAAAAAATATGAAGTTACCAAGGTTACCAGGTCACTTCAACCAAGCATCATAATACTCTGAAGTCATCTATTGCATCTTAAGCATAAAACAGATTTGTTACAAAATGTGTAATTTAAGTTTCCAAACATAAGGAGTTAACTCCTTTTATCTTTCCTATATAACTTTAATTAACTTACAATAAACATTTCTTGGGTAAACTAAATATTTTTAGTTTAGATTAACAGTAATTTTGTCTAATTTAACCCTTGGTACCTATTTTATTTCATGGTGCTAAGAGATTCTATTCTTCTATTCAAATTATAATTTGTAGGGTTCTGTGGCAGGCATAAAATAGATTCTTTATGTAGTTTGGCCCAGGACTGACTGTCTAAAGACAGAGTGAATCATACTCTTTGTCTTATGCTAAAGCTATGAGTATAATTTTCTTGGATCTGACTAACTGGCTAGTTGTGTTTGCCAGGCTAAAGTTTAGGAAATATGTTTGAGAAATATACCACAATTATAATATTGTTATGTTGTGTATGTTATGTATAATTATAGTTCAGGGATACTCTTTACATGCTAGTTTGGTAACATTTTGCTCATGCTGCTGTTTTGTGTATGGGCTAAAAATGTTACACATATCGGCTAAATTATATTTGGTATGCTGATAATTAAACAAGGCATTTATATATCAGGAGAATACTGTTAGGAAATTTTATTAACTTGCACATTAGGCTATTCAAGACTTGTCATTTTGGAAATGTGAAAATACTTTTCTAACATTATACCTACACTGCGTCTAGTGCTCCATATGAATGCTGACTACATTATTTTCTTATATTGAACAAACAGGTATGTAAAGCGACTTTAAACTTCTTTTAAAAAGATACACAGGTACAGTCAACAGAAAAAGTTGCTAAGCGGGCCAGGTATTCAAAATTACCTTGACACACTCTTATTCTCTTAATAATAAAGTCACGTCAAGATCATTTTGAACACCTGGCCCGCTTAGTAACTTTTGCTGCTGACTGTACCTGTTTCAGCAAGTATAAACTAGGATTTCCCATAGGTATATATGTGCAGCAGCTGAGAGCATGAAACAAATTAGCCTAAATAATATATTTTCTTGATGACTAACATAAGGACAACTTATACAAGAATAATCTATTCCATCAATATTTAAGCTCTCAATATTTTTGTTACATTTTTAAATAATAATTTAGTTTTCGTCTTGGTTGAGCTGTACACGTATATAAACCGCCGTAGTAGTATTGTCTGACTGAACTTCTGAAGAGAAACCTACTACGAACGCCTCATATTGAGCGAGATTTAATCCTGCAACAAACATATGTAAGGATTAGGTAATGTTGCGAAAGAACGGCGATATAATAAAAGTTCTTAATACTGTTTTAAAAGTTTACCTTTGTAAATTATGTAGTCGAATCAGTCGCTGAAAATATTAAGATATGTGGGCCTATGGACGGTTTCCAGGACACAATGTGTGGTCTTATTGGATAGATTTAGGCATACGTTTTAATTTTATTTATGCCTTTTAACCCTAAAACAAAAAAAACTGCACATAATCTTAAAAGTTCCCAAGTTCTTCCCATGTTCTTCCAGTACTTGTCATAACCTAAAATTTTAGTAATGTGTACTATCAACGAGTATGATTATACATTGCAGGCTTCGCTTTGTTTAAGGTAATGCACAATCTTATTAAATATCAGAAAATATCACAGGTCACAGCAGAAATATCTCTTGAAATAAAAACGATTCAGAAATTTCAGAATGTCAACAAACAAGTTGGCCACAGATAAAACACAGATGACACGCGATTTTGGAATTATTCGAACACAGTGTTGCTAGCCCGCGATTTTTCAAATTTGCCGCCTTTTTCTACTGACAAGATTTGCTTGACGCAGTATATGTAGCCATTTATGTGTATTTGTATGTGTGTAGGCATTTAGTTGGGATCGTGGATACCTACCAAAAACAACTTCATACTATTTGACACGGGTAGGTACCTAATGAATAGTGTCATCTGTCGGTTTATAGTTTTGTTGTTTTGTAAACAATTTACAATATTACACTTAGGCATTCAGGCCTATTCGGATTTCGAGATAATCACAAGATCTTGAGACGATTTAGAGATCAACTAGATCTACATTAGATATCGACTAAGAGGACCTCCAGAATCGCGGAAACGTCAAATTTGACATATCTATCTTACAAATATCTTTAAATTATCCGTATCGTAACTTGATGAAGTCTAGTAGAAATCTAATTCATTTTCCGAATCGACCCGATTGTTATTTTCCACCTTTATCAACCGATACCTTATAAAATGAGATAATTATGTTTGTTTTACGATCTGATCTTCATTGTAAGATTGGATTTATTAGGTTCAATTAAGTTTACCTATAAGAAAACATTTTTTTTTTTACTATTTGACAGATGCCGCCATCTAAGTAATTTTAACTTTGCACAGATAAAAAAAGGAAAAATCTTAAAAGTCCCCTAGTGTGACCGTCTCCGCAATATTCAAATGAAGATCATCTGCTACTTGCCCGCCATCTTGCGCTAATATTGTTTCACAAAATAAAGCTTTACGCTCATTTTCTGGAGACAGTTTTTGAAATGTGTTTTTAAGGAAACGACATTAAAAAAATTCTTGGCAGAATAAATGATTGTGTCGATCAAAGAAATTGCATATTTAAAATTGAATGGTCGCTACAAATGTAAATGTATGTAAAAAAACAATGATATGAATTAGATTTTACTTAAAATAAACATGTTTTCTACAAGTCAGTAGTACCTACGCATTGTTCATTTTTTTCTATTTTATAGAATTTTCTAGTTCGCAGAGAAAACACCAAGCTTCAAACTTTCAAAAAAGAGCGTACGTCCATCTTTAAGGCCAGCAACGTACTTGCAACCCCTCTGGTGTTGCGGGTATCCATGGGCGATGGTAATTGCTTACCATCGGGCGGTTCGTCTGCTCGTTTGTCTCCTATATAAGCAAAAAGCAAAGCATAATTAAGTTCTTTGTTACATTTAATTTTATTCATAGGGCCTTATTTAAACTTAAATATGTTTTGCGTAATTTTTCATAAAATTCATAGCAACACAAACTGAAAGATTGATTTATCAAGATAAAAAATGATCAGTACCCGATTCAAAACAAATCAAAACTTCAGAAAGTCCATAATACATGAGCGTAATTCCATCAAAGGAACTCGATTAGTAAACATTAGTAGCACAAATGCCGACGCGGCAATAAATTGAAATAAGAGAATTAAGAAATAAATCAAAAGAGGATTTTCCCGACACGTCGTCGTCGCGAAATTGGAAAAATACGACGCGACACGCCGAGCGGGGCGCGGGCGCGTTGTCGTACGACACGACAATGTTGAACGCTTCCGTTTTTGTTTAGCCTTGTTTTAATATACTATGAGGCTAATTTAAACTTACATTGTGAGATCAAAATGATATCTAAATGATGTCAGTCGCTCGTGCAACTCGCTCGTGCCAATACATGTGCGGACAAGTACGTACGTACATATGTTTTTAAATTTTATAGAAAAAAACCGACCAAGTGCGAGTCGGACTCGTCCACCGAGATTTCTGTACAAATTTAACTATTTTTTTTTACTAATATACATTTTTCAGATTTTTTCCTGCATTTGTAGTGTAAGACGATATTACTTGCCAAATTTCACAGTTCTAGGTCAACGGGAAGTACCCTTGGTATACATTTTGATTTCCTTGAGAATGTCGAAATTTACCTACTTTTTTTGTGGCATAAACGGCCGTATCTTTTTTTACGTTAACTTAGAAGTTTGATTTTTTCACAGCTTCAAGGGACTGTAGCCCTGAGTACATATATGGTTTTAATTTCATTTCGATACCTCCACGCGTTCCCGAGATAAAGGTTCTTGCCAGACAGACGGACGGACGGACAACAAAGTGATCCTATAGGGTTCCGTACCTCAAAAGGAAAAAAACGGAACCCTAAAAAGAAAAATAAATTTTGATACACGAAATAAAATGTGCTAGTACGGGACAGCCCATGGAATACTTCTCGAATGTAGGTACCTATCATGCAGGGTGTTCAGTAAAATCCCGTGCTACAATGGACCCTTGCTCCATAAAGATAATAAGAGTGTCGGTACATATTAAGCGCGCAGCTACAGCCTCATCTCCATATACATGATGAAATTGAAAGAAAGCGGGTAGTCAGGTGGAACTGCGTTTCATTTTATTTTCCCCTGTTTACTTTTGTACAATATGAAGATAAAGTCATATTTTTAAAGAGGGTAGGTTGATAAATTTTGATGACGATGTTAGCTGAGACGCCCTATTATGAGGTGGTCTTCAATTCTTATATGATGTACATAACAAACCATTTGAATCGCAATTCAACCCGGTAACGCAGCGAGTGTGATGGACACCTTTGCGCCGGGGGTAGCGCAGGGAGGCCTCTTTCAGTAGTTTTTATAATCCTTGTATATTTAGATATATTTAGGGTTCTTAGTTTTAATTTAGTATTATTCATGGATATATTTAGTTCATAACTTATTTATTTGTCTTTTTATTGTTTTTTTCAATGAACACAGTCTTAAACCATTTGAAAATGTTGAATGGCTGTTGGTAGTTATTTCTATATGAACACGAAGGTATTGAGTTTTTGTCGTGCAATAAAAAGATAAATTTTAGGAAACGCCCTGATTATAGCTTGTTTTAAAACCAAATTAAGGATAGGTACCTAATGTTGTTATTTCACCAATAACTGGAATAAATCGCTAATAGTGCAAAAAATATACAGGGTTCGATTCGACTCGCAAAACTGGGCTACTTTTATATGCCAATAAATGTTTGCTCTCCCATAGAAAACATCACAAAACCCATGGACCCAGACCGTTCTACATATAATACAATAATGTTTCCTTTAAGTAAAATGAGGTTTTAAGGCACTTTCCCGCCTTTAGCGCCGACTCTCGGGTCAGCATATGCTGAGGCGAGCCTATTTCGTGGTAAACAATATGTACTTACTCGTAATTATGTTTGTATGAAACCTTTCATGTTACTTTTGTATGTAAGTACACTAAGTATATCACGATTTATGATTTATAGATGGTCAAGCAGATCTTGTCAGTAGAAAAAGGCGGCAAATTTGAAAAATGTAGGCGCCAAGGGATATTGTCTCATAGAAAATTTGAATTTCGCGCCTTTTTCTACTGACAAGATTTGCTTGACCATCTATATTTATGATTCCCTCCTGAGCCCATTACTTTTTTCCACGCTGTAGGTAGGTACTTATAGCGCGAGTCATCTTTAATTTTCAAAAGCAGGTAACGGTACAACTATCGTGCAAAATGTTAAGAAAAGCACTCCAATTACCAAAAGAACTCGACTAAAGGTCACCAAATGCGTGATTTCTACATTCCAGGAGGGTACATTTAATTAATAGAAGTGAAGATAACATGGGGTGGCCAAAGATGGGACGCGGAATCTGGTTAACACACAAATTTGGACGTGAGCTGAATGTTGGTTTTTAATCGTTTGATAAGTAAGTTTTTATTGATATTCAGCGGCAGATTTCCACGGCAAAGAATTTTTACAAAAGAGAGAAAAAACTCAGGCAATACTAAAAATAAGATTTGGTATTGATACTTAATTCCGATTCGAATTTGTGTACGTTCAGTACATTGTAGGACCTACTAGACTGTATTTGGGTGGTATTGCCTTCCACATTTTTCTTTGAGTAAGAATTCAACAATATTATCTACACTAACAATATTATCTAATTGTAAATAAAACTGTGGAACGACTCATAACGAATGCCATACGAATAAATAAATAAATCTACTTAGACTAGGAAGTCTCGATTTTTTTTAATTAGAAACTTTAAATCTGTAAAGTAAATATTCTTTACACACTTTGAACTTATTAGCTTATTAAGTTATTACCTTTCCACTTTGTATGCAGATTTTCTTCTGATGTAAATATTCCTTTTCGGAATAGCAATTACTAAATGAAATGATATTCCCGTAGTGGCTTAAGTTCCAAGAAAGTAGATTCCCAATAACATAAAGAAAATCGCACACAATCTCCAGCGTATTTTTCCTCAAAACCTTCCTTCAATTTCAAGATGACTTCAAAGAATTCCTCCACTATTTCACATAAAAGCAGCTCATTTCCAAGAAACATAACCCTCCCTATCTATCGTGGTTAAAAGCTCTCGAAGGCACTTTCAGGAGCAAATCCGTCTTAGAAGTACTTGACATAGTTTTGTGGCCACGCCTCCCGCCCAGCTCGTGGCCACGCCCAGCTGCCTTGGTTAAAGCGATTCTTATTAGGGTTGCGTTGAAAGCTGAAGCTTTCAGAGAATTCGATGTTTATTTTAGAACGCAAGTAAATAGTTTTGAAAAGGTTATACAAATACATGTTACGTTGGTAGAGTTAGACCAAGATAAATCTGCAACGATTTTGATAGCACACGGAGTGCAAGTGTTATTTTAAACGTCAACTTCTATGAAATTATGACGTATAAAAAAACTTGCACTGCGTGTGCTATCACAATCGTTGCAGCTTTATCTTGGTCTAACTCTACCATCAAAGTAACATGTATAATTTTATATGCCTTACCAAAAGCCGACTTTAAACATATACTTAACGTACAAACTCTTAGACATGAATAAACAGTATCATTGACATCATTGTACCTACATTTTTACAATGAAGTGGAATTAATAAGGTAAGGTAAACGTACTAGTGCTCGACATTCATTCATTCTTTTAAAATTATGGCTTCAGCCCATTGGGGCTATTTCGCCAGTGTCAAGGTCGTAGTAGCAGGGTAAAACGATTGAAATTGTACGGTTAGTACAAGACAGTGTACGGTGATTTAGCTCTTGTAAAGCGATAGCGGGCTTTACAAGAAACACGTGGACAACCGGCCGTAGACTCCAAAGTGATGGTTAAACGTGCTTCAAGATAAATTCTCCATTCACTGCACACTACCACATTAGTTTACTGTATAATAGGCTATCGATATTACACTTTAAACAATATTAATGAGCAAAAAACGAATCAATTAATCTCGCCGCGTGCCATCAAGATGGCGCTCGAACCGGAAGTCCTAATGCTCGACATGCTAATGCCCAATAGATGACACCTTGCTGTCACTTCTATTGACAATGACTTAAGTTTCAAGATGGCATGTACTGGGACCGCGTCGAGCACCAGTACGTTTACCTTAATATACTTAATATAATAAGTTTAGTAGATCAACCACTTTTAGATATATATAGTCTACTCGAAGATACCATTATTTTAATATCACCTTCATCTTACCGTCGTTTAGTATCAAAAATATAGAAATTACTAAAACTTGAAGCTTGGGTCCATGCTAAAATGTCGCCAAAATTACTCATTACACAACTTTTGATATTATTTTTCCATCCATTATTCGGGTATTTACCTCTTAGGGAAGATCATAAGATATCACGTGTTCTTTTTAGAATCCCTAGTAATGGCACCAAACCGTTTAGTACCTAAATCGGTTCCGAACCTAGGGGTAAAACAACTACCTATCGGGCAGTCAAAGAGGTAAAAATACTGAAAAATTTAACCCCCTTATTCATAAAACTTTACGGGCCTGATTTAGTTAAATTATGTTTTATCCCTTTCTTACAAATACATAAGTCAAAATGACGGATAAGGACAAACGATTATTAGCTAATTGAGGTTTGTAGCGCGTTTATGAATAAGGGGGTAGTAAGAACTTAGCTACAGAACTATAACCGCGAAAATCGAAGTTCGCAAATTGCGGGCATTTTTCTCTGTCACTCTAATTACGCCTTCATTGGAGTAAAAGAGAAAGATCCCCGCAATTTGCGAATTTCGGTTTTCGCGGTAGCCCCTCTGTTTTATTATGACTCGAAACAATGAACTCGTAAAACCCATAAAAATAATACAGAACCAAGTCTCAAGTAGTAAGTATTCCAAGTAGGTAGTAGAATGTTCGGGGCAAAGACAGTGTGGTTTATTACCCCCCCCCCCCCCCCCCTCTCAAGTGGTGGGGGCGTTACGTAAGTTTCAGAGATAAATTACTGCGAACGTTAAACTTTTATATTTCTTTGGTTCTCTTAGACAAAGAAATAATATTGGGCGTTTTAATGGTGGGAAATTTACTTGCTGGAATTTCTGTAAGTTTGATATTTTAAAACAGTAGTATTATTTTCTCATAAGTATATTTGAAGAACTTCGATAGAGCTGGTATAGTGATTAGAGAATTGAATTTTTTGCTATAAATAATCTAATTTTAAAATAATACTTGTGATGACAAACCAACTCTAAAATGTTTAAAGATTAAATAATGAGGTAGGTGGATACTTACTTACTTTGTAATTAGAAACAATGTAGAATTTATATATTTTTTATAATAAGGTCAGATGGGGTAAGATGAACATACTACTAGCACGCACTAGAGTCAGACCGTGAAAAGTCTGCAGCGATTTTGATAGCCCACGCAGTGCGTCATTTTAAACGTCGAATTTCTATGAAATTATGACGTATAAATAACACTTACTCTGCGTGGGCTATCAAATCCGCTGCAGACTTCTCTTGGTGCGACTCTACTAACACGGGGCAAGACAAACAGTATGACAGATCCACACTTCCTCTACCGTAGGCTGTCCTTTGCTACATTTTTCTTGTTGTACCCGGGCCAATTTTTATTTTTTGCCGATTCTTTTCAGTCAGATTTAAATAAAATTTGGTAAGAGCTTCATTCTGGGCGGAATACAAACCAAATTCCAATATGGGACAACCAAAAACGTAGGTATGTAATTTTCCGTTGATTTACAAAAAATATACGTTTTCGTAACTCAAAGAAGATTTCTGGGACAAACTGTGTAATTGCGCTTATTATATCGTACAGAAAACGGCACTATCTATTCACCAATTTTATAGAAATCTGACAAAAAAACAACTAAATAAAAATCGGCACAGCTACCTACTCTTTTTGTACTTTTCTCTATCTAGCGTTAAAAAACAAACAAAGCCCTGATAGGTGCACTTATTGGCTATGAACCCTGCACGTGCCTCAATCCTGAGCCCTCAGAGCTCAAAGAGAAATATCAAAAAATACACGCCGGCCTCTTGGCGCTTTATTAAGAATAAATTTAGGGCGGACGGCGGGCGGTGGGTGGCACAAGGGAAAAGGGACAAGCGGGTTGGAAGACTCGACAGAAATTGGAGCAGGAGTAGTCAGTAACACGAAAGAGTAAGTAAATAAAATGGATCTACTATCTATATCCATTCGGATAGCCAGGCGGCACTCTTAGCTCTAACCTCCGATGTCACCACATCGAGGCTGGTTGAGAACTGCAGGCAACTATTGAACAACCTTGGAGCCAGGAACAAGGTTGTTCTACGTTGGGTCCCGGGGCATGCGGGTATCGTAGGAAACGAGAAGGCCGACGAACTCGCGCGAGCAGGGGCTAAGGGGAAGAACTACAGTCCTGAGCCCTTTTGTGGTATCCCCAAAAGCCTAACGCGGCTCACCCTAAAGACCTACTGTCACTACAAAACCATTCAACTCTGGAGAGAAACAACAGGTTTGAACCATTCCAAAGCGCTTATCAAGGCCTTCAGCAAAAAGGCGTCCTCGAACGCCTTAGCGCTGTCTAGGAACCAACTGCGCAACTTGGTAAGGGTGCTTACCGGGCATTGCGGCCTAAATAAGCACATGCGCACCATGGGGAAACGTGACATAGGGCGGTGCAGACTCTGCATGGAGGCGGAGGAGACGCCCTTGCACATCCTCACAGAGTGCCCTTGCCTAATGCGTACTCGTGACCTAATCTTGGGCGGACACATATTACGCCCGGAGGAGGTAAAGTCTCTCGAGACCAAAAGGATCCTGCAGCTATTCGAAGTTGCAGGGTTGGATCGAGAGTTGTAATAGGTGGCGATCACAATAGATCAGGAATGGTCGCAGTGATACATAGGCTTTGGAGCCTTATATAGCCCCTAATAAAGAAGAAGAAGAAGAAGAAATAAAATGGATTGGTAAATTAGAGTCAAGATATTTACGTTTTACTAATTTGTCATTTTTGTTCTCAAAAGTTATTATTGTTAAAACAAATGTTGACAATTTCAGTACGGCCGATAAAACATCTATTTCACTTAACGTTTTTTGCATAAAGCAAATGCTAATTCTCCCAAAAATGTCTGAGCAGTACCTACGTGTAAATAAGTTTGTTTATGCCCGAGACAAAAAGAGATTATCATGTTCCATAGAGGCTCTTGGCTTGGTGCTCCTCTTATTCCACCTGATCTTACACTCAAGATTCTCAAGAATGATGAACCCATTACACTTCGCATTCATCCAAATGAACTACGTATCACGCACTTTTAATAATCTCTGCCACTGGTAATATACAAAGTTCTTCCCGTCTCATAAGCGCAAGCGGAAATTAAATCGCTACCCAACTCGCATGCGCTCCCAACTCGTTCCCAACCCAACGCGAGGTGCCTATCTTCAGACTAATGCATTTATTCAACAGGCGTTGGCCTCGATCGATACGCCGCGTAATTTCACCGAAACTGCGACTCCTCACTTCGCTGGTTATCGTCTATTTGTTTCTATCGAGGGTCAATGAAGTGTGTGGAATATGAATTTGATGATACTTCCTGGTTTGGCAGACACACACACACATACATTATAATACTAAAAGTAGAGTCTGTTTAAGCACACCGACTTGAAGTGAACAGAATAAAATGAGAGTGTAATTATTAAACGTCATATTTTCATATAAATTTGACATTAATGACGACATTGCCACACTTTGTCATTGCAAATGGCATGCAGAGATAGCTTGGTCCGACTCTAGTAGGTAACTCTGGGGGCCTAACCAAGAGTCGGTATCGTCTTGGGTCGTCCCATTCGTTTTTCGTCAAGTTCTTAAATTAGTCCTATTCTGCTTTCGTCACTCATTCTACATTGAAAGCCACCGACGATTGTGAGGAATGTGGAATGAGTGACGAAAGCAGAATACGACTAATTTAAGAACTTGACGAAAAACGAATGGGACGACCCAAGACGATACCGGATAGTCGTACATCGACAAACGACAACCGAAAAGAAGGACGCTACGAAGAGTCACGTGACTATTTCCATACAATACACAATACTTAAGTTTATATTGGCGTTTCCTATCAAGTATTGTAATCCTAGATTTAATCGACAAATAAATTCCATATAGTTATCGAACCTATTTACAAAACATCAGACATACGAAAACATGTTTTGCCCAAGCTGGAAACGGAGATGTTTCGCTCGCGCTTCGCGGCTCGCGCTCGCTCGGACAAAATAGGCTGCCAATTGCCCGTTTTATATTTTATACAATATAATTTTGAGGATTTTTTTCAGTTTTTGTAGGTTTTTATTGTATTTTTCGAAACCTGTTCGAGTTCATTAACTTGTGAAATCTTGAAGTATCTACCTGTCACAGGAACAATCTTCCTTACAGCGCCAATGATTGAGCTGTAGGTACGCGTTTTACCTCATAATTTTCCACATCTCACCAATTTTTGGCTCACGTAGGACAAAGCGACAAGGTTTATAGGTTCCAATAACAAAATCAAAATCAATAATCGCAATTAAAAACATTTTTGGACAGCTTTTAAATTTAGGATAGCTAAAAGAAAATCATAATAAAAATTCCTCTTTCAAGGGTTTAAAACAAACAATCCATTGCCCTATTTCAATCCTGAATCCTAAAGTAATTCACCTTTTCCTTAAACAATAGACAAAAATAAACAAAAAGGAAAAAGTTGGGAATTCTTAACAAGTTTACTTCGCAAATCGGATTCCGAATTTGAATAAGACCCAATAACAAGTGCGTACTTACCTTGCCGAGCCCCCTTTTAATGGGGGGATGGGATCTAAGTATTTCTACTTCAGCAGAGACATTGCATAATAAAATAATGCGAAACAAATATATGTAGGTAGGGTAGATAGGCACAAGGGGCAGTTTTGAACACCCACACTAATTCCTTAAGAGCGCTCTTACAAGAAAAGTCGAAATAATGCAAAATTGATGATACTAGTCGACGAAATTCAGGACTTTGCGCTCATTATTAGAAACAATGAGTACTTGTTCCAGTAAAAGCGTCTTCTTATCTTTATAAATATCGTTGTAAATATTAGAAAAAAGACTTATTAAATTAGTAATGATTTTTTTTCTGATGGTCGTTTCCGAAAAACCCCGTGAAGCACTGAATGGCGAGCTCTTATTTGGAAATGTTGAGAATTTTACTCTGCTAAACCTGGCTATTTTGTATTACTAATACCCTGTACTTTAGGCATATCAAACTATATTTCTCCTACATACCTTTGAGAAAGAGAAAATCAAAGTAAAACGAACTCGATTTTCTCTCCGAAACAAGTGTCAATTCCTACGAAAATCTACTTAATATCGAAGTCATTTTCATACTCAAGCAATCTGCAACGTTTGCTTATACTGTTGGTATACATTAGTGTTTATGAAATTCTACTATAATTTTTTGGCAATTTTTTGAAAACTACTCTATATTACCGATGACGCGCGCTGCGCCAGCTCAGTGCCGCGGCAGAGCTTGTAGAGGCAGGACGTGTGTCGGTCGGCTCCGCACATTTTCAACGGCGACGACGAGGTTTTTTATCATTGTGTGCGGCGGGCGCCGTGTAAAACGCTATACTGTGTGCGTGTAAACCGCAACGAGAGACTTTGATCCTAGCACCGTTTTTATAGTGTTATAATTTATAATGGTACAGTTTAATAAACTACCGGACAGGATTAAAAATATTTGAAACGACCTGACATTCTATATGTATTTATTTGACTCAAGATAGTACTCAGGGTCTGATGATGGAGCCGGAAGGTGGTCACCGGTACCAATCAACCATGCAACTAAACCACTTCGTGTTTAGGCTCGTTTTATTCATCTCAACAAGATCTTTGACACAAGATAGTACTCAGGGTCTGATGATGGAGCCGGAAGGTGGTCACCGGTACCAATCAACCATGCAACTAAACCACTTCGTGTTTGGGCTCGTTTGATTCGGCTCAACAAGATCTTTGACTTAAGATAGTACTCAGGGTCTGATGATGGAGCCGGAAGGTGGTCACCAGTACCAATCAACAATGCAACTAAACCACTTCGTGTTTAGGCTTGTTTTATTCGTCTCAACAAGATCTTTGACTTAAGATAGTACTCAGGGTCTGATGATGGAGCCGGAAGGTGGTCACCGGTACCAATCAACCATGCAACTAAACCACTTCGTGTTTGGGCTCGTTTGATTCGTCTCAACAAGATCTTTGGCACAAGATAATACTCAGGGTCTGATGATGGAGCCGGAAGGTGGTCACCGGTACCAATCAACCATGCAACTAAACCACTTCGTGTTTAGGCTCGTTTGATTCGTCTCAACAAGATCTTTGACACAAGATAGTACTCAGGGTCTGATGATGGAGCCGGCAGGTGGTCACCGGTACCAATCAACCATGCCACTAAACCACTTCGTGTTTAGGCTCGTTTTATTCGTTTCTATAAGATCTTTGACACAAGATAGTACTCAGGGTCTGATGTTGGAGCCGGAAGGTGGTCACCGGTACCAATCAACCATGCAACTAAACCACTTCGTGTTTAGGCTCGTTTGATTCGTCTCAACAAGACCTTGGACACAAGATAGTACTCAGGATCTGATGATGGAGCTGGAAGGTGGCCACGGGTACCAGTCTACCATGTAACTGAACCACTTCGTGTTTGGGCTCGTTTGATTTGTCGCAACAAGATCTTTGACACAAGGTAGTACTGAGGGTCTGATGATGGATCCGGAAGGTGGTCACCGGTACCAATCAACCATGCAACTAAACCACTTCGTGTTTGGCTTCTATCGATTCGTCGCAACAAGATCTTTGACACAAGTTAGTACTCAGGGTCTGATGATGGAGCTGGACTGTGGCCACGGGTACCAGTCTACCATGTAACTGAACCACTTCGTGTTTGGGCTCGTTTGATTCGTCGCAATATGATGTTTGACACAAGATACTACTCAGGGTCTGATGATGGAGCTGATGATGATAGACAGGTACCCGTCACCACCTTCGCGCTCCATCATCAGACCCTGAGTACTACCTTGTGTCAAAGATCTTGTTGAGATGAATAAAACGTGCCTAAACACGAAATGGTTTAGTTGCATGGTTGATTGGTACCGGTGACCACCTTCCGGCTCCAACATCAGACCCTGAGTACTATCTTGTGTCAAAGATCTTGTTGAAACGAATAAAACGAGCCTAAACACGAAATGGTTTAGTTGCATGGTTGATTGGTACCGGTGACCACCTTCCAGCTCCATCATCAGACTCTGAGTATCACCTAGTGTCAAAGATCTTGTTGAGACGAATCAAACGATCCTAAACACGATGTGGTTTAGTTGCATGGTTGATTGGTAATGGTACCTTCCAGCTCCATCATCAGACCCTGAGTACTGTCTTGTGTCAAAGATCTTGTTGAGACGAATCAAACGAGCCCAAACACGAAGTTGTTTAGTTACATGATAGACTGGTACCCGTGGCCACCTTCCAGCTCCATCATCAGACCCTGTGTATCTTCAGTGTCAAAGATCTTGTTGAGACGAATCAAACGAGCCTAATCATGTTACTATATGGTTGATTGGTATCCGTGACCACCTTAATCATCATCAGATCCTCAGTACCAGTTCGTTTTTAAACCCTCGTTGATACAAACTTTACAACCTATAGGTACCAAATGCAATGACGAAACATGTAAATAAGCGAGTAGGTACCTATAATTTCTTTCGAGTAATATACCTTCATAAGTACAAGTATGGGGCTATTCATAAATTACGTCGTTTCAAATGGGAGGAGTGGGGGGGGGGGGGGGGTCTGGACATCGGATGATGGTAACATGACGTAGGAGGAAACAGATTCATCCGAAGCTTGATTTTTGGATGATTTGAGGGGTGGGGGGGGGGTCAAAAATCGTCAAAAATAGATGACGTAATTTATGAACAGCCCCTATGTACATTTGCACTGCATTTAGTATTTTCGTACTTACCAAATATCAGTTTTAGAACTTTAAAAGTTAAGTACAGTTAGTGTTGTTATGGTTGATTTCAATATGCTTCGCGAAGGATCAAGAATGTTTAATCCATCATTGTAGTGCGAGTGTGGTAGAAGGGATCGGCGTACTGAGCTCGCACGGCCTGCCGCAGCGCGTAAAATACCTAAACTCGCTCAACGCCGAAATGTAATAGCGCTCTTAACTAAAAACTTATGTTCACCTTCTGCAACACTAAAACGTGGCTTTGTATGTGTGAGTGAGGTACGAGCTTCGGCACGTTGCCGATTGGTGCGTGAAAACGTGGTTCCGCGGTCGCATAGTAAATAAATGTAGGAGTCTAATTAGTATTTACTTATTTTAATTGTAACATTCCATTACTGAACGCAACCTTTAGCGTGTGATAAGGAGAGCGAGTGTGTGTGAGAGGGAGAGGGGAGATGAGAGCGATGGCGGATTGTGAATTGCGAAAAAGTGTAACTTGGTGGAAAAATAAATCATAAAAAGTGATTTCAAGTGAAAGTGCCTTTTATTTTGGACTCCATCCTACAAATCTCGTCCGGGATAACTCGAATGAAGTGGAAATAAGGTGAAAATACGACGACGACGCTTAACGAAGAAGACGACATAACCTAAAAGACGTGTGGCCCGGCGCGGGCGGCGGCGGCGCCGATAACGAAGCATAATCTATAAGAAGACGATCACGATAAGAATTCAAGATGACCGACGAGACAACAAAGCCCATGAGCGCATTCTTCATGACCGAAGCCGTTCCAAAATTCAGGAAGAGAACCGCAAGACCTACAATAAAACCAGAGTAGCAGGGCAACCCTACAAAGAGGGTGACCTGGTAGCCATTCAACGTACACAATTTGGTAATGCCTTAAAATTGAAACAAAAGTTCTTTGGTCCATACCGAATTATAAAAGAATTGGGAAGAGACAGGTATGAGGTGACAAAAGTGGATAATAGCTCAGAGGGACCAAAGAAGACTACAACCGCTGTGGATCATATGAAACGGTGGGCTTAGTGCAACAGTACCAGTCAATATAAGTGTTGGCGATAAAGGGTGTGACTGTGAAGTAACTGTACAGAGTTATATTTCTGTTTTATTTTCTTTTCATTTTCATAAGGTGACCAAGTACCATTGCATACATCTTTCTTGGAGTTTAATCATAATATAACAAGTAGGTAAAAAATTGTAGAAGTAAAATTTAATTAAAAAATAAAAACATTACTACCTGTTAGTATAAAGAAGCAATCTGTTACTGTTGTTAAATGTTTCTCTTAGATTTTCTTTTGTATGAGAATTGTAATTCTATTCAAAGAAGTAGTAATTAGTGTATAGTGGTGGTGGTAGATTGTAAACAAAAGAAATGTGATTTCTCTGAGACTGTGTCTGATACTCATTACATTTAAGTCACAACTGTTTGTTGTAGAATATAGTAGATAATTTAATAAGCCTTGGCTCAGGCTGTGGGCAGCCTGAATTACAGGACGGCCGATTGTAGGAGTCTAATTAGTATTTACTTATTTTAATTGTAACATTCCATTACTGAACGCAACCTTTAGCGTGTGATAAGGAGAGCGAGTGTGTGTGAGAGGGAGAGGGGAGATGAGAGCGATGGCGGATTGTGAATTGCGAAAAAGTGTAACTTGGTGGAAAAATAAATCATAAAAAGTGATTTCAAGTGAAAGTGCCTTTTATTTTGGACTCCATCCTACATAAATTATGATTTTTTTATCGAGGTGTGGTGCGAAATTTTAGACTTTACCGGATGAACATCATAATAAGCGCTTAGTACGTTTATTCAGTAGTAGGGTTAGCTTATTATTTTAAGGTAATACTTAATAGTATATTTTTAATTAATTATTTTTAATTTATTTGACCATTGGGGTACTTTGGTACAATAAAGATTGGGGCAGTTTTGAACATATCAAAGTGCCCTTCTAGTGTATCTAAGTGCCCCTGCCAGTTTTTTCGTTGAGATTTTTTTTTACTGTATAGTACAAACGTACAAAGAAAAAAGAAAATTGACAAAGAAAAGTTAAAACAACCAAAGTAGCTTTTTGTCAAAAACTGACACTGCTTTCATTAAAAGTTGTTTCTTGTAGTGTTAGTGCACCTGCTGCATAATAACTGTAGTATGTTCTAATAGCACCGTACTTAATAGACGTTTTATAATGTTTAAAAAGTTTACTACTGGTCAGTTAACTGAGTTGGTCTGTAAAGTGTGCTCTGGGGGGCAGTTTGAAACAGTTACAGGGCACTTTGATTCACGTGCCAAAGTACCCCAAAATGATGTATCAAAGTGTCCCATGTAATGTATCAAAGTGCCCTGCAGGTGGGGCACAATTGAATAAATCCCATTTTTTGTTAAAATCCATATATCTCTTTTACTGGCCATAAATTTAACAAAAAATGATATACTTTGTATACCTAAGTAAATTTGTTATCTACTAAGTACAAAAAAAATGTATTTTGAGTTCATTTTGGGGCCTAAAATCGATTTCAAAAAAAGGTGTACCAAGCTGCCCCGCTTCCCCCTACATAACTACATAATAGCCCTACCATAAGATAAGGCATAAGTTTCTGGATATTGACACTATGGAAAATATTTTTAATAATTTGATGCATATTAACCATATCTATGAGAGTGAATTGCAAAATTAAGTGTACTTAAGAAGTAGAGATTAGTCTTAATTTAATTGATTCATTTGTGTTACGAAAATTAACCGTGTAAATTGTATTGTATTGTATTTATTGTACTGAATTCATACAGATATAAGTCTATAGTATGCTAGAGTCGGACCAAGAATAGTATGCAGCGGATTTGATAGCCCACGCAGTGCAAGTGTCATTTATACGTCATAATTTCATAGAAGTTTGACGTTTAAAATAACACGTGCATCGTGCACTGCGTGGGCTATCAAATCCGCTGCAGACTTTTCATAGACTGACTCTAACACACTTTCATGCTGCATATGACTTAAATAGAAATGGCTTAATTGTCGTAACACAACGGAATCAATTAACTTTTTACTAATTACAGGTCCTTAACTATGTACAATTTGCAATTCACTCATGACGGGTTTCACTTTTTAACCGACTTCAATTTCATAGAAGGAGGAGGTTCTGTATTCGGTTGTGGCTATGTTTTTTTTTTTTATGTATGTTCATCGATTACTCCGAGACCCGTGGGCCGATTTGAGTAATTCTTTTTTTGTTCGAAAGAAGGTACTTCCAAGGTGGTCCCACATTAATCTGGCGCTGTTCTGATGATGGGATCCATGAGGAATTGAGGGAACTCCTCAATTTTTAAATGCACATGTAGGGTGATTTGGGTGTTTTCTTAAGCAACTCGAGCATTTTCTCTCGAAAACCACCAATTTGATGAAGTGGACCTGATGATGATGATTGTTTTGATGATAATCATGATGATTTGTTAAAATGTACGACGTTCAGCGATTATTCCGAGACCCGTGGTCCGATTTGAGCAATTATTTTTTTGTTTGAAGGGAACTGCCTCCAAGAGCGCCCCACATTAATCTGGTGCTGTTCTGATGATGGGATCCGTGAAGAATTGAGGGAACTCCTCAATTTTTAAAGGCACATGTAAGGTGATTTGGGTATTGTCTTTAGCAAATCAAGCATTTCCTCTTGAAAACCACTAATTTGATGGAGTGGACCTGATGATGATGATTGTTGATGATAAATGATGATGATTTTATAAGTGTACATTACTCCGTGGTCCGATTTGAGTACTTAATGAGTTTTGTTTGAACGAAGTTACCTCCAAGGTGTTCCCATAATATTGTTGGTTATAATCTGGTGACGGAATTCATAAGGAAATGAGGGAACTCCTCAATTTTTAAAGGTAAGAGTATGGCGACATCGTTGTTTTTTATAGTAACTCAAACATTTCCTCCCGTTAATAACCCATTTGATGCAGTACAACTGTAGCCTTAACACGAGTTTGACATTACATATTCGCTAACGTCTTCGTAACTTACTTTCTATACATCTCGCTCGCACTAATAGGATGCCAGTATGAGCGAGACGCATAGAAAGTAAGTTACGCACACGCTAGCGAATATGTCAGTGTTAGACTTATTGCTACTAGTTAGGCTACTGAGGAGTCGGGAAATGGCGGTTGAAGGGTTGGTGGTTCAAGCTTCAGGGTCGAGGGGTTCCGTGATCAGGGGTTGATGTGCTGTGAGGTTGAGTGATCTGGGGGTTGAGGGATTGGGTCAGTGGCGGGGCGGAGGATGGATTTTGTGTTTGTGCACTGTAGTGACAGGAATGATTACGAATTTAGTGATACGCATCATTATTCTTTTCATTCATGCGTCACGCGTCACTCATAAGCTGTTAACAATGCCTTACAGTTAAAAATGGAAAAATAAAAACTTTTACAAAAAAAAAGAAAACCGACTTCAAAAAGGATAAAATAAAATATAATCCGTTTTTAAGTATATGCGTTACTAACTGATATGTTTGAAGTCGGTGCCAAGACAAATAGTAATAATACCGGTCAAAAATAATCAGCTTTATATCTATAAATCACATTACAACTGTACTAATAGGTCTTATAATAGTGAAAGTAATTCTGTCTGTCTCTTTGTCACCTTTTCAGCTAAACAACTGTCATGTAAACTGGTGAAATTTGCCATGCAGGTAAAAAGTTAAAGCCCTGTAGATGGTTCTTGAATTGTTTTATATTTTGAAATCAAGTTCTCTGAATAAGAGGCGGGAAATAACTCAGTCCCAATCCCAACAGTTCGACAATTAGTAAAAATTGCTCTTTAAAAAACATATCGGCAATCGCACTGGTTTTATACTAGTACCGACAAACATGGTACGGACTGCGCCAAGGTGGATTGACAGTGGGTTCTTAGGTGTCTACAGAAAGTATGATCATTGCTGTCGTGTAAGGCAATCCAACGTACATACATATAGCCACATTGTTATCGGATCGCCCTAAAATCATGGTATGCTTAAAATTTGGCTTGGCACCGACTTCAAACATATCAGTTAGTAACGCATATACTTAAAAACGGATTATATTTAATTTTATCCGTTTTGAAGTCGGTTTTCTTTTTTTTTTTTGTAAAAGTTTTTATTTTGGATTTTGATTATTGCAATAATTAGGAGCGAAAATAGATTTCATACAATGCAATTATAAGCACCTAATTAAAAATTCGGAAAAAATCAAACGTAGAGGCATATAGCTGTCAAAATATTTTCAATTACATATGTTAATACCCAGAGAGGAAAATGAGAACTACGGTTGTATGAAAACGGGTCCTCCAATTTCGCCTTAAGCGAGCTTTGCGAAAACTTATTTGTAATAAATTTACTCAGTTTTAAACGAACTTTAAACGTATTAATAAGAGGTACGTTTTACCATGTCGGGAGACATTATGTGTTCACTCCATACCTCAAAGTAGTATTTATATTGTTACCTAATACCTACCTACTGATAGTAATATTAAAACCTACCATATTATACACCCACCGTTTTGATGCTCACGATTACACAAACATAAATAAAGCAGGTACCTACCCGTGTTATTATGCCACGAAAGTTTATTGGCATAATGGATTGGCACGGAACAATACGGTGAGTGGCAACTCACGTCCGCTCGCCCTCGAAACGAATCGATCAAACTAATGTAACTCACAATTATCTATTTTAGTATAATAAGAGCTGGTATACACATATAGGACTATATGTCGGCGGCCAATCATAATATCCGCTAGATCATGAAATTCCGTCTCACATCCTCAGTCGAGGGAGCCCCGCTACGTGGGGCTCCTATTTCTGGACAGTGTTCCCGTCCTGCATCTGAAGCAGCCTGACGAATCTATCCTACCTATTAAAGGCTGGCGTCCACTAGACTCGTCGAGGCAAATCGAATCGAATCGCAATAATTGGCCTCCTATATTTTCTATGCAACTGTGTCCATTGACGATGGATGGACGATCCAATGGACGCAGTTGCATAGAAAATATAGGAGGCGAAATATTGCGATTCGATTCGATTCGCCTCGACGAGTCTAGTGGACGCCAGCCTTTATTGGTTTAATGTGACTACCGTCAAAACATTATACAGGAACTTTACGATCGGCCGACGACATATTATGTATATATCTTAAAACGTAAGGCGGTTTCCCAACCATCAGATCACATCAATAAGTATTGGAACTTGATATTAGGGTGCCAGTCGCTTTTCAGTAAAGGAAAACATCGGAAAAATATAACTAATTATTTAAAGTTAGTTTCATCTCTTGCTTAGGTCAGATGCCAGTTGCTTTTGTAAAAACGAGTGCCTGCACCAATTCTTAGAGACCCGTAGCAAAGATACAGTTACAAACAAGCGTACGGCTTTAATAAGAGGCGTTCTTCTAAATATAAGTAACCTATTCAAAACATAGTCTTTATAACCGAATAAGTTATTTGTTGTTTAATTGCATATTCTATGAATTGTTAACAAATCAATTGATTAATACAATCCTTGCTAAAGCCTGACCAGGAATATATGGTCACGCGCCATGTTGCGGAATTTCACTGGAACTATTTTTTTTCATACTATACTGAACTGTCACCATATACATGAAAATAACAGCGCCCTCTTGACAATGATCATATATTACTTACTGGTCAGGTTTTACATTTATTATCATGATCACGGACAAATCCCTCGAAAATACATCGTATAAAATTGACAATATGTACCTACCTATAACAGTGTATTGTAATGTAATACTGCTTTATACTCATAAAATATGTGTTATCTGAAAGGAACGAGTACCCGCAACCTGAATAACTCGTCACAAAAGCTCTATAAATAAATTACTTTCCAATATTACAAACATCCCTAATACCGTGAAAGGTATACGCTGAATGACAACCCAATACAACCCACAACAATATCAGAGTTATAACCCTAGCAAACTCTAATCTCACCTACTTTTCCATCAGAAACCAACCTTGTTCGTGTGTAAATGGAGTTCATATTTGAATAATGGTGTTGATGAGGTAGGAGGTTTGGAAAATGAGTTTGATTGAAGTATCGTTTGTCAGAGCGACACATTTCGATGCGTCACCTTTATAGGCGATTACGTTTTCTTCAATACAGGGTTGGGAGGAGGTAATATTGGATATGGCAGTGATTATATTTCTGAAAAAACTTGATAGGGTGACTGCTATAGTTATTGGCCATCATTACATAGTAATTGGCCACTCTTAACAATAAGGCTTTAACCGGCTTGGTTCTTTCTGATTTGTTAGGAGTGGCCAATTATTATGTAGTGGCCAATAACTATAGCAGTCACCCTATGGTGGAAAAATAAAAGGTTCTTCCTTCTTTCTAGTTCTAAGCTTATCTGTAAGTGCCCCCTCTTCATATAGGGCATTTTTCATATATAAAAAAAACACTTTCAATGTGTCTGGATTAGCGTTGTTCATTACTATAACGCTATAATATATATTATGCTATATATGTATTTATACATGTGTATATTATATATATTGTCGTCTAGTACCCACAACACAAGCCTTATTGAGCTTACTGTGGGACTAGGTCGATCTGTGTAAAAATGTCCTATAATATTTATTTATTTATTCCAAATTTCAAATCGATTAACTTAAGTAGTTCTCGGGATATTTGGCGATGTGACAGATAGACACACGGGCGGCAGACTCGCACCATAAGTCCTTTTGTACATTTTTGGTACGTAACCCTAAAAAGGTAATAAACCTGAAATTGTTGAAAACTATATTTCCATCAGCGCATTAACAAACCACCCCTTCGTAGCTCGTTGCCTTGCCCGAAAAATCGTCAAATCACGTCGATTAGCACGTACAATACGCATTGTACACAAAGCTCGATTGCACAACCCTGTATTTGTCCACCTGCTATTTAAGCGACAACCCTGGCTGTTCCCTTCAGTCCTTATGGAAATTCGACGGAAAATAGTGCTCTAATCAGTCTACTTGTGCATAAACTTTGTCAGAGTGTTAAATTACCTAAATTCTAAGTTTCTTGAGAGAAAGGGACTCTTGCGTTTTCCTTCATTTCTTAAGAAAATTTAATATAAAAATGTGGTCAAATTATCTAAATTACCCTTTTCTATGTTTATCCAAAGAATTATAAGCTTCTAAGGAGCCTGTAAAGATGTAGTTGCAATTTCGAAATTAAAACCAAGTCCTAAGAGAACACTTTCGATACATAACAGCCTCGTCTTTTGAAACATCCACAGACGTATTCTATATCTATGCAGACATCCCTCTAGTCTTGTGTGTCTTAAGCATACTTGATTTGACCGGTAGAATATTTAACCCACGATGGACTTACAAAACCTAACCCAAACCGAACCACTAGATCTCTCAACCAAATCGAGAACCCTGAGCTTCGACCTCGCGTTCCTCGCCGGGTTTAACAGTCAGCTGGTCAAGTTGTATGAGAGCCAATGCAAGAATCCGTGTCGAGGCAAGAGTGTGCTGCCGTGCCATGTGTGTTTAAAGACGTTCGATAGGCCGTCATTGCTCAAGAGGCATATGAGGACACATACTGGTAAGTATCTTAGGTACTCAACTCAAAGAGGAAGCCTGAAAGTTGCACCCATAACAGAAAAAGTAAGGGCAAATCACTTAGCGTGGTACGGGCTTGGGCGTGGTACGGAGGGATGAAAGTCATGTGACGAGAAAGGTATTACGAATGAATGTGGAGGGATGTACGAGGAAAGGAAAACCGAGGCAAAGGTGGAAGTCATCCACCTGTGTGAGAGATGATATGAAACGAAAGCAAGTGAATGATGAGATGTCGGGCGAGAGAGAGGTATGGAAGAAAAAGACACTGCGCGGACCCCTAGTGACTGGGACAAGGGCAAGCGAATGATGATGATCTTATAGAAAGGTACTCAACTTACGTAGTTTTTTGCTGCTGCCGCAAAGTTCTCTAAAACTCGCATTGCTGACGTTGGCAAAATGCCGGGCTCAAATAGAACTGGGCTGGCCACGTCTATCGCATGCATCCGGATAGGTAGGCTAATATCAAGTGGATGCCGGTAGAGAAGCGTGGAGGCCCACAGGCGGAGTTGGGCGAGTTCTCAGAAATTTCAGGAACGTTTATACAATACGTAAATTGAGAATATTTCGAAGTGGGTATTTGACAGTTTTGGAAATTTTCCGACGGCATCATCATCAGTAGTCGTGGGACTAATTTCCATTAAAGTACCTATCCAGTACTTATCCAATATTGTCCTATCCGATCCTTACCCGTATAGTAGGAATCACATAGGTAGGTACACCAACTGTATACGTGTGTTTGTTCCGTAGGCGAGAAGCCTCACATCTGCAACGTGTGCAACAAAGGGTTCAGCACGTCCAGTTCACTCAACACGCACCGACGGATACACACAGGTGAATTTTCAAAGGTAACCCAGGGGACCTTTTGACGCGGGGGCCATAGCCAGACCTTATTCGGCTCCTTTCTGCAGGCCAAAAGTAAGGCTAAGGTATAAGTGAGACGCAGGTGACGCAGTTTCACGCAGCGCAGGGCAGAGCAGATTTTGTAAAGTAGGGAACGTCCTTTAGAACGCCGCATGCTGGGTCAGCATACGCTTACCCTAAGGGCTGATAGGCCATACTCACTCGTAGTTAGTCGATCTTTGTTTTTACCCATTCAGTGCTTAAGAAATACTGCAGCCACATACGGGAAAAAACCTGTTAATCGCTAGGATATAGCGCTATAACCGTACAGTAGGTAAGTAAAAAGTGAGTAGGTACCTACTTATCCGCGCCCTTATTTTACTTACTTAGCCTTAGTGCCACTTGCACCATCCTACTTACCCGGGATTAACCGGTTAAACCGTTTTTTTTTAAACCTGGAGTTACCAGTTCCTACTACAATTTGACACTAAGTTAACGGTTTAACCGATTAACTCCGATTAGTGGGATGGTGCAAGTGGCGCCTAAAGGTTAGGTTAACCTAACCTAACTACAGATGTCGTGCATTATTGTTTTCCATCGTATTTTCTCGGAAGCGTTCGTATTTGTTATGCTACTTCAGTCAATCTCAGTACTTTTTGTACGTTTCCGTGAAAATACGATGGAAAATAATTATGCACTACTTCTGTAATGTGGTTGACGTGTACTTGTTCATTGCAGGCGAGAAGCCCCACAAGTGTCCGGAGTGCGGCAAGTGTTTCACCGCCAGCTCCAACCTGTACTACCATCGTATGACCCATACAAAGGTAACGTGTAAAATGTTGATAAACTATAGGGTTTCTTAGGAGTTGGAACTAATTAATGATATCTTCCCGTCGGCATTACCTAATGATTAATCAAAACAAAAGTATTACTTTGCTAATCCGCGAAATAATAACGTGCTAGCCAAATAGTGCTAATCCGTTAAACCCACTTGCGTGTTTTTTGTGCAATTAATGTTCCCACCGTCCTACGGCGTCCGGAAACGAAAAAAAAAAATTTGTTATGATTAAGATGGATTTCCGCAAAGTAACCCCTAATTCTTACCTAATGATTGTTTCTTTTTTAGAACAAGCCCCACAAATGCATATGGTGCCCGCGTTCGTTCCCAACCCCGGGCGAGCTGCGCGCGCACGCCGCGGCGCACGGCGCGCACGCCACGCACGCTCGCACTGCGGCGATGGTGCCACGACTGTATGGCAGACGTAATGTTAACATGTAATGGATGGAGATAAAATAAAGGAATCCATTTTGTACTTTCTTTTTTAACCTCATAGGACTAAGGTACCTACGGCGAGCTGTAAAAATTGGATGCACACATTATGAATGAATTCCATTCCTAAAGTTTGCAGCTTACAATGTGTACAGTCAAAGTCTAACATATTGATAAGGACAAAGGACTGTAAGGGCATCTATTTGTGTGATCAACACAAATATCCTTTTCCTGAGTCGTCGGTTTTATATACCTACTTAAGTATTTATATAATTTGTATAAGAATGACTAAAGCCGCGTTTCACTTATTGTTAGTGTTCTGAACAGTTCCGAGCGAGCAATCATTTCCAACAGGGCTCGGAAACCGTTTTATTTTCCAAACCGGTTTCGTTCATTCACCCGGGAACGAAAAGGATTTCGTTTCCGTTTGCGGTTACCGGTTAAAGAACTGTTCTATTAAGATACTGATTTATGCCTAATTCGTTCGCCTTCCGTTTTTGTGGAACGAAATTAACGGGTTAAATTTAAAATATCGGAGTGAGATAGAACGAGTAAGTATTGCTGTCTCTTTCACGTATGACAACGAGTTTAACCGAGACTCTCCGAAAACTAAGAGTAACCGGTATTATATCGTTCCTTGCGAACCATAAAGTTCCGTTCCCTCTTCTTACCGGTTATGAGAAAACGTAATTTTTAAGTTCGCGTTCCATCAATTAACGAAATAATGTAACGGTTTTGGAACGATATTATAGTATGAATTTTCTCAGGTGATTTTTTCGGGCTCGGACCCTAATCTGTTAAACAAAAGGTATTGTTTCCTTTATACAGTGGTTACACTACTTACTGCTAATAGCCCCGACATAAGTAACGGGAACAAGCCCGTTTAAAAAGCAAACTTACCATTCTATTTATATGGTTCAAATTCATAAAACAGCCCATGACGGAGATAACACGTTTTGTTATCTCCAAAAACAAGACCACCCTGATTGTTCTCTGAACGAGCTGTCCCATGAATTTGAACCTTAATACTATCACGATAGTTGCTTTTTAAACGAAATGGTTGCTTTGGTGCGTGCTGTAGAGCGCTCTTAAAAGAAACAAAGGCTTTTGTTTAACGAATTAGCACCCGGACCCGAAAAATTCATCTGAGATAATTTATACTATAACAGGTATTTCAATACCGGTTCCGAACCCTGGTTTCCAATAGTAAATGTGAAGAGCAAACATTTGCTCAAAACAAAATGTTTGCTCAGAAAACTAAGTTCAAACACGGCTTTATAATAAGAACCTAATTCGTAATAAAACGCATACTTAATTTGAATATTTATTCTTCCCCTTGCTTCGCCCGTTTGGCGTCACTATCTTCAGAGTCCAACTTCCTCTTCGCCCCATTCTCCTTCTCGCCTTCGTTGCCGTTGTCCGATTCTTCGAGTTTTTCTGATGCTTCGTTACCTTTGGCATCTGTGGTTTCTGAAAGAGAAAAAAACAAGAATTACTTTCCTAAAACAGTAGGGGAGACCGAGGTGAGTTGTGACAGAGGAGAGTTGTGACATTGTCGATTTTTTGGAATCTATTAACTAAAAACTAGGTCGCAATAGCGCGCGTTTGTTAGTTCAAGTTGCGAGCTAACAAACGCACACTGTTCGCAACAGTTATTAGATACCAAAAAATCGACAATGTCACAACTCTCCTCTGTCACAACTCACCTCGGTCTCCCCTATGCCAGCAAGTAGTATGTCACAGTACTTCCAAAATGGTTAGTTCAGAGCAAATGCACAGGTTACTAAAATTACTAAAAATAGCCACATCAGAAATCACTACCTAATGGCACTAAGGCACGTCAACAGGATCTGAAGAGGACCATCGATTTCTCAGTACGGGATGCATTATTGTCTATCCTTAATTTTGACATTTATGTTATTTTAGAAAGAGGCAAATAACCAATTGGGTAACATGTCGCAACTTCGATATACGTAAGTAGGTATGCCCGATGTTTCATTTGCCGAATGTTCATTAGACCGAACACGTTTTTATAAAAACGGTTAAATTTTCCAAACTTTTGAAAAAGGCATCCTGTTGAAGCGGGCCGCGGGACCCAACACGGGCATATTTTTGCTTACAGGGTAGCTTTATCCCTTGCATCATCTTTTATGTGTATTTTTTGAAATAAAGAATTTTGTATTGGTAGAGGTCATAGAGTTAGGTTAGGTTAGATTGGTGACCCCTCTAAAAATTCGACGGCTTTTAGAATTAACGGATTTTAGGCGCCTTCTGTCTCCGTCCTTAGCATTTTGTACGTGTTGATGCAATACCTGTGGCGTCAGATTTCTTGTGGTAGTTATTCTGCAGCGCCTGATTGTCTCCCGAAGTGTCGACTTTGAGCAGTTCCCTGAGTGCCATGGTCGCGTAGCAGCTTGCCGGGAGAGACATGCTGAGAAGTAAGGCTTTGTATTGGCCGTCTGAAAAGAGAGAAATTATACATTACGGGACTTTAAAACCAATCAACCTGGTCCCACCAGAAACCCTTGATAAAACTTTTTTTAAATGTTTAGCCTCCTGAGACCCAGAAGCAGTTACACAATAAAAGTACAAAATAGATTTTGGAATATGTACATAAAAATTGTACGCAGGGACTTTGGAGGTTAGTAGAAAATCCTTTCCGGAATTCAAACCCAAGACCTTTGTAGGTAGCAAGAGCAATGTCTCAATGACATTCGTAGGCACTGATTTAGGAACGGCGTTCAACTGTCTAGAGAATTAAGGCAATCCGGTAGAAATCGAGCATTATAGACGCCTCACCAGATTTGACAGTGAATATTGGTTAAATAACAAATCATAAAACAGAATATATGCGTGAGTAAGTTTCACCAGTGATTGATCAAAAATTTGCGCACGAGCTCGGTTAGGCTGGTATTCCACCTGTCCAATTTATTTATCCAATGTTAGTGCGTCTCACTCTCTTATTAAGCAAAATGTGAGACGCAATACACATTGGACAAAGAAATTGAATAGGTGGAATACCACCCTTACGTCGACGACTAAACTAGACCAAAAACTCAACCACAGTCAGTGCAAGCGAATTCCGCGTTATCCCACCTTTTTTTCCACGGCTCATGGGAGCCTGGAGTCCGCTTGGCAACTAATCCCGAGAATTGGCGTAGGCACTAGTTTTTACGAAAGCGACTGCCATCTGACCTTCCAACCCAGAGGAGGAACTAGGCATTGTTGAGATTAGTCCAGTTTCCTCACTATGTTTTCCTTCACCGAAAAGCGACTGGTAAATATCGAATGATATATCGTACATAAGTTCCGAAAAACTCATTGGTACGAGCTGGGGTTTGGCAAGCGAATTCATTAATCATTATGTATATGTAATCTAGGGTGCGAGTGATGCTACATAGGTTTTTTTTTACAAAATTAGCCGTTGTCTTATACCTGGTGTCTCCTTAAGTGTGACTCCCCGTATCTCATCCATATCAGACAGGATCAGATCTTCAGTGGGCGAGTTGTATCGCACGAACGACCACGACATGTCGATAGGACGGGTAACTAATCGACGATATGCGCCTGACATGCTGAGACTCCTGAGGAAGAAAACGAATTGATAAAGTAAAGACAAAGTGGCCAAATATTTCGGAACATGTCCTTAGGGGTCGTCCATTAATTACATCACACAAAATTTCTTTTAGACCACCCCCCTCCCCCCTTGTCACACTTTTTCGTAAGGTCTTTAATACGTACTGTCACACTTGGCATGACAAAGGACGATTGGCATTTATAGATTTAGGAAGTACAGGCGGTAACAAAGTCGTCAATTCTGACAAATTCTTTTTGCCAACTGATTTCTATTTCTGTCCAGGATCAGAATCTGCATAGAGATCTAACAAGGTTAGAGTCCTAGAAAGGCCACAAATGAAAGAAAATGTTTTTCATACACCGTATGTACGAATGACATAAATATCAGAGGTTAAAAAACAAGGTTTTATCAATATAATCTGCATAAATGTTTAATCTTACGATTTTGTCAAACGCAGGAAAAACCGTTACTTACTTGATTTTATTTTTCAACTCCAAAGTCAATCCATCCTTCTTCAACAACTCTTCATAAAAATCAACCATATTTGGCGGATAGTCAATAAAATACCCCGGCAAAGGCATTATAATGTCCAATATACTGAACTGCCCACTATCCACGTCTTCTTGCGTTAATATTTTTACTGGGAATTTCACTGGTTCCTTTTGCATTCCTGTGTTCTTTTCAGATTGTTTTTCTTCCGTAGATGGTTCAGTTGGGTCGCCTCCTTGGATGCCGCCGCCATCTTGAATGTTGCCGCCATCTTGGATATCGCCGCCATCTTGTGTTTCGACGCCCTCTTGATCGTCGGGGGTTTCTTCATCGCTGTCTTCGTCTATGTCATCTGTTGGAGAAACAAAGTTATGAGTTGATCTATTTAACATTGTGTTAGTGTTTTCAATTTTTCTCTACGGCTCGGAGTCATGGTCAATACGGGCAATAGACAGGAAAAGAATTGAGGCATTTGAGATGTGGTGTTGGAGGAGAATGTTGCGCATACCGTGGACAGCAAAACGAACCAACAAATCCATTCTCAACCAACTCAGGATCAAATCCAGATTATCCACAATCTGTTACCAACGAGTCCTGGGCTATTTTGGACATATTGCTCGAAGGCAGCCAGATAACCTGGAGAAACTGGTTGTTTGTGGAAAAGTGGATGGCAAGAGGCCGAGAGGACGGTCACCCACCCGTTGGTCCGATCAAGTAAGGAACATTACAGGACTTACTGTCACTACTGCCCTTAGACAAGCCGAAGACAGGGTGAAATGGAAGCAGCTCGTCGAGGCCTCGGTGAAGGCATTTCAAGACAGGCACGACCTTCAGTAATGAAGAATACGAAGAAGAAGAGAGATTTAACATTGATATCACTGTTACTTTGATGCTCGAGATGTCATATTTTAGTGATGAAAAGTATACTTATAATTATCAGATTGACCTTTTCATGTATGTCCCATAGATTGAGCAGATTTATTTCAAGTGTAATTTTTAACACAAGATATTATTTTCTGTTGACAAATCGCGATTATTGGGTCTGAAAGGGATCACGAGTTTCACACATCGCACATTGTAAATATATAGCTGGTCAAACAAATCTTGTCAGTAGAAAAAGGCAGCAAATTTAAAAAATGTAGGCGCGAAGGGATATCGTCCCATAGAAAATTTGAATTTCGGTCCATTTTTTTTCAATAGGGATCCACCGCAGGGTACAATTTTGAATCTGATGACCTCATAAATTGTATGACTTATAATTTTTGTTTTGAATTTTTACCATCGACTTCTGTGAGTGGCACGAGATCGCCGGCGGCCGGTTTCAGTCCGAAGCGTTTGATGCGCTCCGATACGGCGCGGTTCCATACCATGGATTGGTACGAGTGTATGTATAGCAGGCGGGTGTTACGGGCCAACTGGGGAGAAACAATTATTTTAGTTTTTTTAAGGAGTAAAATAAAAAAAATACCGTCTAAAACTGGATTTAACCAAGGAGTGTAGCCTATATGACAATGGAAAAGTAAAAACGTGTTGGTATGATAGATGGAAGATGGAACCAATGATGTTGTATTATTACAATACGTTATTTGAGTTTTGTTTGACGTTTTTTATAAACGATTGACTAAACTGGACTGGTGTCCCAGAAGCCTCAATTACTTTATTTTTTTTAAGGACAAAATAAAAAAAATACCGTCTAAAACTGGATTTAACCAGGGGTTGCAGCCAATACGAGTATAACAATGGAAAAGTAAAAATATATCGGTATGTTAGAAGGAAGATGGAACCAATGATGATGTATTATTTCAATACGTTATTTGAGTTTCGTTTAACGATTTCTATAAACGATTGACTAAACTGGACTGGTGTCCCAGAGGCCTATCACTAGGATAGTTGCTCTAACCAACTATACTACTGAAGCATGTTTGGTCCCAGTCTTCTTTCTTTATTTACTGTTGGTATTAACAGGCCTGAAGTCCCAGATCATATTGAGCTAGGCGTTATGTCAGTGGGCCCTTTTTGCTTAACCTTTATGAGATAAAAAATGGTGACCCACCTTATTCAGCGCCAGCGGCCTCAACAAGTCTTTAGGTTGGCTAGCCAAAGCCTTCAAAAGTATCAGCTCTACACTGTTATAGGATCTAATCCCGTCCGCCAACGCTGTAGTGGTCGCATTGACTAATGCGTATTGGAGTGTAATATAGCATCTTTTGTAAAAAAATACTTTTCTTGTAACTCACCTTGATGAAAAATCGCCAAATTTGAAGATTAATTTGCAAATAGATTTTGCAGACAGGATGTGTTGCGACAGGGTCAATTTAAGTCGAGACGTTTTGCCAAAGGGACATTTGGTGAATGTTTTCTGTGAAAACATGTACTTTAATTTACATACCTTGTTGAGTGCTCCCAATAAGTCTTTAGGCTGGCTAGCCAGTGCCTTCAACAGCCTGAGTTCTATACTGTTATGAGATCTAATCCCGGCCGCCAGCGCGGCGCCGGCGCCGTGCTCACGGTACTGCTCAAGCGCGTACTGGAGCGGCCCGGGACGGGGCCGGAGGATGCCGTTTATCGCCTGAAATATAACATGTTAAAATTTAATTACTAATAAACAAAGAGTTATTAATAGCGGAATATATTTTGACCGCCGAACTAGATGTCGAAGTACGGCTCTGCACTAATATGTAAAAGTAACTGTGTAGTCAAGTTTGATAATTAATTCTTTCAATTGCCATCACGACTCATCGTAATGCGGGCTGTACACACTCGGCAAGTCTCTCGCCAAGTCTCGTCACCGCCCCGACCCAATCGGAGAACGACGAGACGAGACGAGTAAGAGCGAGACGAGGGAGCAGTATGTACACACTCGTTCTCGGCCTATCTCGAGGTGTCTCGACGAGTGTGTACATAAGATAAGCTGTTGGTGTTCAGATGCCACAGATTTTTTTGATGTCGGCTATACACACTCGTCGAGAGCCTCTGCCGAAGTCTCGGTTCCGGCCCGATCCAGTCGGAGAAGCGCGAGACGAGACAAGAAAGAGCGACACCAGAAGGGAGCAGCATGTACACACTCGTTCTCGGTCTGCCTCGAGGTCTCTCAACGGCATGAAGGTCGAGAACTTTTGCACAATGAAGACCTTGATCCCCAATCCGGGTCATTCTTGGTGCAGAGGTTCCCACGATGTAACGCGGCGAGCGTGTTGGGCACCTTTGCGCCTGGGATGACGTTGAGTGGGATTGTTGACTGAGTGTTGTATTTTCGATGTGTTTTTTTGACTTACCTCCTGAAACTCCCCTTTGAGCATACTCTTCCCGATCTCATAAGTGGGTGTGTCGGCCCTCGTCCCGAACCGCTGCAGGCCGTAGTAGTTGATGAACCCGCTATCCGACAGTAACTGGCAGGCGCGCTCCACTGAGTCGTCGGCGGCGGTCACGTTGCGGAGGGCTATACGAAATCTGGGAAACAAGTTTTTATTTACTAAGCGAGCCTTAGCGCCACTTGCACCGTTGCACTAACCCGGGATTAACCCGTTAAACCTGAAGTTACCATGGTTACCAGTACAATTTGACACTGGGTTAACGGTTTAAAAGGTTAACCCGGGGTTAATGGAATGGTGCAAGTGGGCCTTAGACTAAGCTGCGTATCCACTAGAGGCAAACTCAGGTCGAGCAGCCTCAACGTGAAGCAAACAGCCTCAGTTTGAGGCTGCTCGCTCTGAGGCAAAGGCTCGAGGCACGTTGTGATCAGCTCGAGGCGAATCGCCTCCGCTTGATCCGCAACGTGTGCAGTTTAAAGCCAAAACGCGTCGATCGTCTCCATCAAATGCACGGCTCGGACTGAGGCTCATTTGAGCACGGTAAAAACACCGACAAAATATGGCTCGGCTCGCGGCCACGAATTTGCTTCGTGTCGCGGCGAGCCTCAGGTTGAGCAAGCGTCTCCACTTCAGCGGTCGCGGGGAGAGGCAGCCGCTCGACCCGAGGCTGCCTCTAATGGATACGCGGCTTAAGGTAATCTACATTCAAATGTTTGATCAGATACCGCAATGTAATGAGAATTGCATGCAAGTTCTTGCTAGTCTAAACCTCGCTTTCGCTTCGCGTGGCATCATGAACATTGTTGCAATGCACGAAGGTTGATATTGGGTTGTAGCCGTGCGCGTCAGTGAACGTCTTTAGCGGTAAAATGGTTTAAAACAAAATTAAATTAAATAATACAACAAAGTAATCGTATGTTGTTCGCCGGATCGGAAAATTTACGATCGAATACATAGGAGGTACGAAAGGTAATCGTCAATTACTCAGTATAAGGTTTCAATAACTGGCCACCCTTCAAAATCTAGTCACCTTATACTAAAATGAACTATGTTTATAGGTGAATAGAATTCATTTTTAGTTTAGGGTGGCCAGTTACTAAACAGTTATTGAAACATAAATTCTCCATCCCATTTTGTTCATACATTTTTTTATTATTATAAGCTAAAGCATGGTAAATATCATAATTATTCCAAAATTTCAAAAAATAGCGATGAGTAGATCCTTCAGATCTCTGGCGAGGAGGCTTGACGATCGAGCACATGCGAGGTGTATAACTCACCGGTTCCCTTTAAGCATCCCTAACTTCAAATGCGTGTCGCTGAAGCTAAAATTCCCAATATGTATGTCCCTTAGATCCCTCGCGGCGCCCGCTAGACGGCGCGGGTCGATCTTGCGCGCCGAGAACCACTGCGAGGTCTTGGCGCGGCGATCTTTGGTGCCGGCGTAGCCGAGGCACGACGGACGGAGACTGGAAACAACCATTGCAACCATTATATGTGACGTTCCAAGGAAAAAGGTAATTTATGGCGGTTGACGCTTACGTCGCATAGCGCAATAGTATTGGAGCGACGTTAATAATAGCATAAACGCCAACCGCCATAAGGTACCCTTACCCGTGGAACGTCACATATTAGTGTTTATAAGTAGCAAAGATCGAAATGTAAAATGCATACGTAGATAAGCGGGTAAGGTGCTTATTATGATCTGATCGTATTGCAATTTTCTTGGTGTGAGAATAAATGATGTGTTCAAACATATCTGAACATATTTTACTGTCAAGAGAGTAAGAGCTTGTGTTTAGGTTTAAATACATATGTTTATCTTCTTCTCAAACGATATCGCGATATAGCACTTATAGCTGTAGAATCAACGCTATCTAGCGAACTATTTCGGAACTTACTTCATCCTCAGTCGCTCGGCGAGGCGCTGCGCCGCGTCCATAGTGTCACAGTTTTCTTTGTGTAGAATGAAGTGCACGTGCTCGCCGCCCCACACCCACTTCACACGGTTGTCTATGCGCACTGAAACACAAACACAATTATCATCAATAAAAATGACAAAAAGTTAGGAAAGGTTAAATTCTGGGACATTATCAATAGGTAGCGTGCGTACCTAAGTCCAATATCTTGGTCCAATGGCATTGCATCTTACTCTCTCATTAAGCAAAATGTGAGACAAAATGCGCATTGGACAAAGAAATTGGACAGGTGGTATACCTCCCTAAACTGACGACCTACCGCGACCATCGAAATTCGAAATCACGCAATCTGGCTCTCTAATGACGCTTGCATATTCGAGTGATGGAAAGGCAAATAGAAGAACGAAAGACGTGGTTCGCGATAAGGCTGCGGACTGGACACAAGCGGCGCGCGGCGCGGCGAACGGTAAATCAAGGCCACTCACACTTTAGGCCCGACCAAATACATGAGCGACTTTGATTTGCAGCGCGCCGTTTGCGTCCAGTCCTCGACCTAAGGCTCTGTAACGCATAAACTGTAGAGCACCTATTTTTGGGTCAATACCCTATCAAAGGAAATTCGGAAACAACACACACACAGGGATACACGAAAAAGTACAGTACCCTATAATTTTGGTATATTTATCCAACCACTAGCTGAGAATGACCTTAGAGAATTGTTAAATTTCATATTGAAATAGTCCGAAAAAGCTTACCTTTTACATGTCCGTAAATTGTGCCTGTTCTGATCCATGGCTCTAAGATTAATATGGCTGTATAAAACCCCCACCAAAAGTAAAGCCATAAATTGTAGTTTATGGTGGAGGTTGTCTTGGTTACTTGTTAAGTTTGATAGAACGGGATACCTTCTCTTGGCATTCCCACCCTTTCTTTATTGGTATTGCCTAAGCGCGTGTTGTCTGCGCTTTCTAAGTAATTTCTAAGATTCTGTTCACTTTCCAAATGGTCTCCAAATTCTACATCTTTATCAGAAACTGAGTCAGTCCTTTCCAAAGTTTGGTATTGCATTCCTACCCCTTGGTTGGTCATATCAGCACTTTCCACACGTTTATGCATATTCTGGAAAACATTTTGTGGCGGATATTCAAAATACTTTCCTTTAGAACCTTGAAACTTCACGTATACAGAACCTAACATGAAGGCAAGTCGACGTTCGTGCCCTAAAATACTTTTCACCAAAACCTTTGGTACACTAATAACAGCAAAAGTATCAGTCTCCTGTTTTTCAATCCTATGCAGTTTCCAACTATCAACTTCTGCCCAAGCATTCTGATACCTCAATGCTTTTACAATCAAAGTAAAGTCATCCCAAACACCAGGTAAAACTATACCACAGCGTACCATAGGTTCTACTTCTCTTCGGGTTTTTATAATTATTTTAACTCCTGAAGAAACAGTCATCGTTGAAGTGGTACGTTTAAGCCACGAAAGCGTGGTTTCATCTTCACACCAAAGACGTAAAGCACCGTTGGAATATATTGGCTTTCCTCTAAATATTGGGCCGGGACTGTTATTTGATTTTGCTTCTTCCATTAGTCTCGTTTGTATTTGTTGCTGAAATTCTTCGGAAAGCTGAGGAGTAAAATATCTATTTAATGTTGTGATGGAAACTATCAGACCCGACCTTACAGCTTCTGCATACGTTTTATTTCCTGTCGTTTCTGTTTTTTGTCTCTTAGCATCGACACTATTACCAATGTTATCAACTAGGACTCTTTTACGTGATATTGTCTCTTGTTTACTTTCATTGGCACTGAGCTTTCTCCTCTTAGGATCAGTAGGAGATATGACCTCCTCAATAGTTCTTTTTCTTGGTATATTCGGGTTTTCTTCATTTCTTTTAAGAGTACTGGCTTCAAGGGCGATAGCTGCTTTCATGGTATTTGTGTTAGGAGTACTGTTAACTGTGTTTTTAGAAGGTACGTAGGTATATAGTGGAATTGTGTTCATCTCTATTGCTTGTCTTGCTTGTTCCCTAGCCTTTCGACGCTGATTCCTATTTTTCTTTTTCTTTTTTTCTATAATTGCAGGTTCAGCCACTGGCTTTCTTGTTTTGTTTTTGGGATTCTGAATAGTCCAATTCGCTTCAAGTCGTGCGGATACCGCGTCTAGTTCTGTCTGCTCTAAGACATCAGATGCTGCTCGTGAATCGTTACTATCTTCTATGATTATAAACTTACTATGACATTCAAAAGTGTCTGTAGGTAAAGCCTGTAATTCAGAAGCCTGTGAATCAAAATTTCCATCAGTCAGTGTAACATCTTGGTGCGTAGATAATGTAGTTGTGTTCATCTCTATTGCCTGCCTAGCTAGTTCTCTAGCCTTTCGGCGCTGCTTCCTATTTTTCTTTTTCTTTCTTTCAATTGTAGGTTCAGATTCAGACACTAGCTTTATTGTTTTATTTTCGGGATCTTGAATAGTCCAACCGGCATCGAGCCTTGCAAACACATCATCTTGTGGTTCTATCTGCTCTAAGGCATCAGATAATTCTGGTGAATCGTCTTCTGTGACTAATGACTGAGTATGACATTGAAATGTGACTGTAGACGAATCCTCTGATTCGCCAACTTTTCTATCAGTCAATGTAACGTCTGGAGTGGACAAGTTTTCCCAAGCCACTGATCGAACAACTTCTATACACGCCAAGGTACGGCTTTGAGCGGAAGAGTCTTTCCAAGGTGGTCCAGCAATTCTTTCGTCAAGCTGGGTACGGCTGAGAGCCTGCGCCGAGCTTGAAAAAGCCATTGGCCCAGCAACTTCTCTATCGGACAGGGTACTGCCTTGGGCCAGCCCCGAGCCACATATCGAAGTCACTGTCTCATAAACTCTTTCAGACTGGGTACAGCTTGCCTGCGTCGAGCTTAGATAAACCATTGGTTCAACACCTCTTCCACTATGGCTTTGGCCTTGCGGTGTTCTTCCATCATTTGTAAACTGGGAGGTTACTGTAGCAATGTCTCGTCGTGAAAAGAGAGGCACTGTGGAAACAGCACCCCTTTGTAAATTATGCGAGAGCATTGTAGAACTGTCCCGTTGAATAACATGGTAAGGTATTGTAGTAACAGGACCAACACTGTGGGAAAGTCGGGATCTTGCCAAAGCATTTTCGTGATTTAAACTGTATGGCACTGTCGAAGCAGCACCAATACACGTACTATTTGACAAAATTCTGGTATCGCCATAAGGATTGTGTGTAGAAACACTACTGAAATGTATATTCTGGCCTCTCTGTGCATCATCTCTTGAAACTCGTGTGAAGGGGTTTATGTCAGTTGGTAACCAACCTGAAAACGAGTGAACTATTTCAACATACAGTCTGTGAGTGGATAATAAAATTCAGTTCATAAAAATATAGTCACAAGTTTTTGAAATATGATACTGAAAGAATGTCAGCATTTCACAAACTGTATGTTCTATTGCTGTTTTTATTTGCAGTTTTACGAAAAGCTATCCACACTATTTATTTATTCAGAAAATTTTATATTTCTACCTCACAAAATTGTTAGCTTCTCATAGCTTACCTCCTTTTCTGTATCTCTCGAAGCGCACAAGCTTCTTGTCCCCATCTCCGACGGTGCTGCCGACAATACTGTCTCCAAACGCCTTTTTCACTGCATCATGGATTTTGGTGCGGTGCTCCTTGGACATGCCTGTCACGTCTATCTGTTGATAAAAGGTTGAGGTTATCATAAAACAGAAGGCGACACAGATTTCAATGGAAAGTGAAGTGAGTAGATACGAATAATAAAACCAACCAGCAGCAGAATTCCTTTATTCCTCCACATACCTATAGTTGGTAGTGACTGATCCTGATAGGCTTAGTTTACTCTCTGGGTTGGAAGGTCAGATGGCAGTCACTTTCGTAAATACGAGTGCCTACGGGATACACTATTCTTGGGATTAAAGCGGACTCCAGGCTCCCATGAACCGTGGCAAAAATCCCTAGGTTGATTTGTGTAAGATTGTTTCATATTTGTTTTTATGTTTTGAATAACTTTATTTTACTTACTCCAGCTAAATCAAACTAAGAAAACCAAATACCTACTTCAACCTTCTCGCTACTAGCTTCCGACACAGCCAGCTTGTTGATCCGGTCCCACTCGTCCATCGGCAGGATCTCCACGTTATACTTGTTCAGCAGCAGATCCTCGTCTTGCTCTACGTCCTTGTCTACAGGTGGTTGCGGAGGTTTGGTGTTGGTGAGCTTGGCTATCTCACCTTTGAGATTGATCTCAGAGACTTGGAAGTCGGAGTATCTGGAAGGGTTTTGGAAGTTTGGTAAGAATTTTGGAATAAATTTCAAGTAAGCTCTGTTTTTCTAACACACACACATTTAACTATAATTTTAGGTCATAAAAAAGCACATTGTATTATACACAGTTTTACTATCAGATATGTACAAACACAATTTAAAAGTAATCAAAAGAATTTGGGAAAATACTAACAATTACAGAGATTAAATAAGTTTAAATAAGGTCTAGTGACATTTACATACACTCACATTCAAATAGGCCTGATGACAAATTTTGTAATCCCTTTTATTATTGTCGGTACACTTGTATTGGTTCAGAAAAACACAATATTTCAGCTATACTCATAAGATTTAACATAAATAATTGCATTTTATTATAGCTAGGCTAAAACTCGTGCGAAAACGCCTAGCATGACATTTGTGACGTCATCATTTAGTTGGTGGTAGGGTGGTAGACATTGTTTACATACTTACAGTTACGAATTTCCCTTGAATCCGAATGATATTGTTAATTCAGCACCATATATTACGATTAGCGATGGTAAATACATTACAAAAATTTATCACAAAAACTCTCACACGGTTGCAATTTAAGATGAATTATTTAGATACATGTAAATTTTGAGTGAAAATCATCGATCACCGGTTTTACTTTTTAATTTTTCATTTTTTTTAGTTACGA
Organism: Cydia splendana; assembly: GCF_910591565.1. Classification (NCBI taxonomy): domain Eukaryota; kingdom Metazoa; phylum Arthropoda; class Insecta; order Lepidoptera; family Tortricidae; genus Cydia; species Cydia splendana. The sequence continues at coordinate 809,971 of NC_085968.1, forward strand.
CAGCCAACATGGCAATGATAGTTCCATTCAGCCAAATAATTAAAAAAGTTTGTTGGTGAAATATCGTATTATTTAGATAATAACAAATAGATATCTCCTTTATATCGTGTAATAATATTTTTTGGATGCAATAAATGTTTAGTGGCGAAATAACATTTTTTTGCACCTTCGAACTCTTTGGTGAGAACGTATGGATTTCGGTCAATGAAGTTGTCTATGTTGCTCTAAGAAATATGTTATGGATTGATGAGTGATGACGTCACTGTTTAGAACGCTTCTGATTGGCATTTCAGTAATAATGGCCGATTGGAGAATTTTGCAGCTTTATTTTATTGAATATATTAATAATCCTTCAGTTTATACTGAGATTGGGCCATTTTTTAGAATCTTATTAACATATATGTTTCTTTGAAACCATTATTTCCGTGATTCTTTGTTACTTGCAACAGGCCTATTCACATTTGAAACAAAATCAACCACATGGAAACACATGAAATAGCTAAACAATAGTAGCACCTCTCACACTAAAGATTTTCACTAATAATCCCATCACAACCATATGGTTTTTGGTAAAAAAAAAAAGCTATGAATATTGATCTTACCTGGACTTGATCACACCTAAAAACCCCTCATGGTCGTTGATATACTCTGTAACACCAATCTCCTCTTCCGACAGTCTCTTCCCAGGCGTATCTCGCGGCGTTTTAGCATAATTCTGGAACGGTTGGGGCGGCCCGCGTCCGCCATAATCATTTTGACGGCCTCCACGAAACCCTCTATTACTTCCAAAATTATGGCCCCTGTAGTTCTTGTTAACTCCTCCTCTGGAGCCCCGGTCTCTGCCGCCGAAGCCCCCACGGCCTCGACCACCCCATGGCTTCCTATTACCCCAATTTCCACTGCTCATGTTTAGTTATGTATTAACCTACAATTGCACACAGTTTTACTTAAAATAAAGCAATAAAAATAGTTAAATTGACCGTATTTTAATTGGAAACATCAGTAAAATCTTAAATCTACGTGGTTTTAATGCTTTTTGGCTAAAAAAACAGCACGTCGAATAGAAATTGCCGATAATGCCGATCAGCAAATCACAACACGCTATAACCTATAAGACACAACACAAAACGTCAAAATCGTCAAATTGATAAGTCTAGAGTTGCCAGTTATTTGAATAGAAATCCCTTCATTTCCCAATAAGGCCTAGAGTCCTTCTTGGATTGAAAGGTGACATGCAAAGAAAGGTGACATGGCAGTCGCTTTCGTAAAACTAATACACCAATTCTTGGAATTAATTGCCAAGTGGACCCCTCCCATAAGCCGTGGCAAGAAGTCGGGGCTACGCGAGAAAGATGATTCATAATATTTGCGTGAATCGTGAGTCAAGTTTTGGTTAAATCACATAAATGTAGAATTATGAAATGCAAATGGATAGCCAAATACTTTTAGAATAATTAACAAGCAGTTAATTTTTGTCTATTTTGTTGTAAATTCATAATTTTTTTCACAAATTTAAGCTTATCGATGCATCTATGGCAACATTTTATCATAGACAATAAATCAATCGTGGACTACTTATACTTTCAAATTAAATGCAAGGCAATATTCAATCAGCCAGAGTAATTAAATATAGTTTTGCCAGGGACTGTCCCATTTTAAAGAGACGGAGAGGATCATACTGTCTTTGTCTTGCGCTAGTACTAGCCCGGTCTAGCCCCCATAACTCCCATAAGAAAGAGATGAGTACCTATAGTTTTTTTAGTTCTTATTTACTGACAAATTTGGTCTGCCGGACTATAAGTCTGTGATAATGGATTATAATTATCCCCAGACAAGAAAGTAAAGTAAGCATGAGGATATTATTTTATTTATAAGTTTTCATTTTAAGTCTGTTATGTTATAAGTTTTCATTTTAACTCTGTTATATTATATCAAAAAATACCTAAGATATTACTGGATTTGATCATGGTCTAATAAAACATGGTCTTCCATTCCCAGAGTGACACGCGATTACGTCACAATAACATTGCCACTTTATTTCAACATAACATGTTACATGGGTACATTATACCTATGGTTAATAAGTTAAAATATTTCTTTATAATTTTATAATTTTCATTTATATGTATTTTAGCTTAAATTTTACAATAACACGTCATTTTTAATTACCCGTTAGCAATATCTTCCGATTCACGAAAGAAATTTCAGACTTTCGGGTAATTCTGTTTATACTACTGGCAACACAGGATAGCGCTGGGCACATTTGACAATTCGGATCTAGAATTCTAGATAACTTCATGCCCTGACCGTCATCCTTGTCGAACGCGTGTTAATTGTTATTTCCTTCTCGCTCAGTGTCAGCAGTCGCAGTGTTTTCCAAACTTTTCACGTCGTAAGCTTGGTAATTAATGTGTAACTGTGAATTAGTTTTTTAAACGTTTGTCTTGTATAGATAAATAAAGTTTAATTTAATACATTAGATTTGTTTTATTTTACTATGTTTCTACATGAATAACTTAAAATTAATGCCGTTAAAATAATTTTCACCGTTGGTTAAAATTCTCCCACATTTCAAAGTTTGAGAACCTGTAAACAGCATGATGACGTAGGCGCGTGTCAGTTAGGTCATACGCGAATCTCGGAATGGAGTACCAGGCGGAGTATATTATTATACCATGGATTTGATTGTGTAACTTAGATCTCTTATTTTAAACTGTAACTGGTTCCCCGCGATACAGGCGTAGCCTAGTGCGGAGACCCCTGACATATTCTATTATGTGTTCTTTTGAAAATAAACTTAGGTATTTTTAATCTTAGCACAGACAAGACATACTAATAAAATGTAATGTCATTAGTACCTACATACGTACTACTCGTACAATTTTTTACTGCATAAAGTGACCAGTTTAGTTAAGTGATCAGCTTAGTGCCGAAGACCGGGCAAAGTGGAGAAGACTGAGCAGGAAAGCGGACCCTGGCGCCAGACCGGGAAAACGCTAGGTCGAAGAAGAAAGTGACCAGTTTAGAACCTCGTGTATTCTTTTGCAGAGTGCAGGCTGTAGGTCTTAGCAAGAGTTTACTTTCAAAAATAAAACCACCGTAACCAGTCTTGTAAATTACATGTAATTTAAATACTGTAAACAAGAGATCTGACATAACTCCTTTACATTGCAACATACAACGTCTAAAATTAAACAAATCAGTATAAAAATCACTTACATCTATAGTTATTTCTCTATCTATGATATTACTTTGAAATATTACTTCATAGATGGAAAATTAACGTGATAGGGGTGCTTTCATACTGATAAATTTACAGTTGAAGAAATATCCATTGATTATACATAGTTCCAAATATGTTCAATATGATTCGAGGTAGACCTATTAAAAACTAACATAATATGAAAATATAATAAGAAGAATAAAGATTGCAAAAATAGACTAGTCAATGGTTATAATACGATAGAAATATTATCTAGAAAATAATATACAACTCGCGAAGGAACAATATTAACACTATTTTAACTATTTACCATCACTGCCTAGGGCACAAAAAGTTGTCTAAATTAATAAAATTAGGAATACTCTCTCTCTAAAAATATGACTAAGTCTAAATACAAAAAGTAGCACGTCAAAAAATATTTTTACAGAGATTTAAAGAAATAAAATATGCGAATGACAGCGGAATAAAATACAGCGATCTGTGATAAAAAACAACAAAAGTCCGCCAAAAAAAACAATAACGTGGCAACGTTTGTTTGGGTGACGTTTAGTGTTGCCATGTAATTGAATTTAATTTATTCAATCAATTACCGGGGCCCAATTTTATTAAAGCTTCAGGTTACAATTTTACAAGACCAAACGGGCAACACCGGTCAAAAGGCTAATCATTGGTCGAGAAAATGTTAATCGCATTAATGTTGCCAGTTTAGACTTGTAAAATTGCAACTTGTACTTTTATAAAATCACTGAAACACGAGGAATATTTAAGACGCGTCAGTAACATTTCTTGTGATTTCAATATCACAGACGGCAACTAAATATTACAGTATAGTTAGCTAAATAGATTTACATTGAATACATAATCTTTAGACGTTATTTTCTGAATTTATACTCAATATGACAAGCAACCTCGACACAACGTCAATTTAAAAGCTCACTTCAGAACAATCTTGCCTTAAATATTATGTAAGTAAGTGACGAAATATAAAGTAAGCCGATCTCTCGAACAAGTCTGAACAAGATCGACTCACTTTATATTTCGTCAACTTTATACCTATTCAACGTAAACTATTAAGTATAAACACTTATACATTTCTGATAGTCATCATTAAATAACTTTCTATGAAATATCCTTCAATGATTCTATAAAATGAAGGCTCTTTCTTAGATCTGTCAAACTGCTATACAATATCGTTATTTTTAGGATATAATCTGTAAATCATTTACATCAGATAACTTTTCTAATCTAATCTAAATGCTCTCCATTTTATTCCATATGGATTTAAATAATACATAAAAACACGTGAATAGGTTATTCAGCTAATGAGGTGAAACATTTTGTATCTGTGGAATTATGTCACTGGTCGAACGACCGAGTCACATGTTTTTTAAAGATCGGTATGGAAAACACGAAGATTTGGTACAAATAAATACACTAAATCAGACTTGGGCTTCATATTTAGGTGTAATTGAAATAAAATAAGGATAAACTTATTTAAAATAAATGTAACCCAACTCTGAAATAGCTGTCATTCAGATAATATAGAGATAAATATCAGTAAACAGTACCTATAATGACAATGACAATATTTTAACTGCATAGCTAAATTCTAAAATATAATACAATTGACACTGTCATTACAGCACCATGAATACAATAAAATGATTCGAGCCTTTATATTTTGATCTTAAAATGTATTTAGTAAAAGAGAAAACTTTTCCATTAGTTTTTCCTGAGAACGTCACATATTAGACGAATGTTAGTTGATTTGTAAACAATACGATTGTGTCATTAAAAATACTGAAACTCACTCATAAATTACATACAAATATATGTGACGTGAAGATTGCACATAAGACTGGTATGTTATATATTACGGACTAAACAACCATATAAAATCTACGCTATGATATATTTGTTCTGCGCTTGAAATACAAATGTTACAAAATTCTAACTAATTTAACATTAGGTCGAAAGGTGTAGATATTGTAGATAGTAGAAGACTGATTTTTTTAAATAATAGTTATTAATTTGATTTGTGATGTTTGACCAAGGATGTTCATGGAAATAATACATTCACTGTCTTAAGAAATGTGTTTAAAATTGGCAAGTTACCGTTAGTTATTTGATTTCTGTAATAAGGTGGGCAATAAAGAGTAGGTATTTGTATTGTATTGTTACCTAAAGAAAAGTGGAATTAGATAGTTGTTGTATTTGAAGATAATCTCTAAGGGTTTTTGATTTAGAAATTATCACTCCTAATGTAAAAAAAATATTACCTTATCTACATTCCAAATAAATAAAATAGGTTTAAAATTAAAATTTCATATACCTACCTGAGCCCGTATACGTCATAATCATAAGTATTTTGGACGTTGAATTTCTATTTCAAATATACTATTGCAAATCTTAGACAGTGCCATATGAATAATAAATACTTTTAATTAATATTTTAAAACATGATTGGTTACGCCTTCAGTTCTAAATGTTTTTTTTAAAACCTCCTCTATGCGTGGACGCATACACTTTTATTTAAAAATTATACACAGTGAATGTATTACATGCAGGATATTGACTTTTTATAAATCAGTCTACCGTGGGTAGAAGCATCGTCTGGCAGTGTTGGACAGGCTGGTCTAAGTTAAAATGCGAGCTGAGATCAAAGGAGTGTCGGGGGAATGAATCAAATAGCTTAAGGATTTTGAGGCATGCTAAAAGGTTTAACCAAAAAATATTACTGGATATTGCATGTAAAACAAAAATATTCACCTATCCTTGATGTTGTTGCAGAGTGATTCTCTTGAAATTACAAGTAAAAGTAACTTTTGAAGTATCTGTCAAGTAACTTTCAAGAAACAAAGGGAAAGAGCATGTTCGTGACATTGTTTAAGGTCATATTTGGCTAACTTCAAAATAGTGTAAGCACCATGGTTTGTATTATATGTATATTGTAAATCATAAACGGAAACATACTTATTATAGAAACATCTTCAAGAAAGTGATTGTGTATTTCAAATGTACTAGGGTACTTGCAGATTTAATGTTTCAGCTAAGATTTGGAAGCGGAGCTGTTGAGAAAATATCCTAAAAGTATGCTAAAAAATTAAGCTTTTAACTCTATTTTAATCAACAAGCGACTATAATATTTGTCGAAACTATTTAATTAATTCCTCCGACACTAAGAAACAACCGTGAACATTATCGCGATATGAGCTTGCCGTATTTATATTTAAATATTCAAAAACTTGGCAACAATGATAAACATAGCATAAATGTACAAATTTACCAATATCTCGCACACTCAAAGCTCACACAATGCTGGATACTGAGGGTAGTCACAGAAAACAAAAAATGGTGCTTATAGGATAGGGTCCACTACATAAATTGTTTTAAAGCAATAATTTTTTTTAAATACCCTAAAAAATTAATAAGTCGCAATTTTGCTAAGTATGTGCTTTAAGACTCTAATCTATAACAGTATAAAGTCTTTTTCTGTAAGTGCTTGTTTCACATTGAACTAAAGTTTTTTAAATCACTAGTAAAGTAAAGTAGGAGTCCGTGTCCTTTTTATATTTGGTAATTTCAGAAAAATTATGTCTGTATTTCTGTAAAAACCCTCCACTAGAAATTTTGAATAGACATTTAAATAGTTCACTGTTCAATTCGATGTCATACACCAACAAAGAACTATCTAAAAGAATTTTCACTCTTTCATTCATACAATATTTTATTAACAATGAGATTTCACTTGTACAATTTGTTCGAGTTTCATTCGTTTAAAACTTTAAATTTCAGGAGTAAATGCACATTAAAACTGCGTTTATTTCATGATTGGTATCACTGACAATATTGAAAAAAAAAAATAGGCACATTCTAATTTTGCAAAACGTCAAGAAATCCTGAGTTAGAATACTTAGAGTATTTGTATTGTGGTCAGATTTCAATATTGTCAGTAAAATTGACAAATCGCTCGATATATAGTTAATCGATTAACTGATCATTCGTAAAGCTTATTGCAACTGCACAAGGTCTATACTTTGTATTTATATACCAGATACTAAAAATATCAGTTTAATTGGCTCAATTTATCCTAATAAACGATTGGTACTGAAGTATGGTGTTTGAGTAGGTTAGGTATACGGCAAGAGAGTTGAGGTGAATGAATAGACACACATCAACATAGATTAAGGGCGATGTTTAACGAACCCTCGTAGACGTCAGCAGCCGCTCCGTTGGTGGGTTGAGGAATGGCAGCCACCCAAACACGTCAAAAAAATGTCATTGCATTCCAGTTGAAACTTTGTCAGATAGTTAAAATGCATAAATTATATCGTCACTCAGCTATATCGCGGTGGAAAGTCAGCATATGACCTGAAGGCAGTAACGCAGAAGCCAGGGAGCCATCTATCACTTATTTAAATGCACCAGATTCCTATTTCATCCCCAATGTGGTTCAGGAAGACCTCTAAAGAAGTCTCGTGACCATCAGTCGCCGTCTAACTCGTGATCTATGGGTAAATTGGCCAATAATAGTCTAATTTTTGTATCTGTAATTTACAACATGTTACAAATGGTCAGTTACCGTCACATTGAACCTGACTAGTTCAAAACAATGCCTAAAAGCGAACTACGAGCTTAAAGAGCTGAGAGCACTTGTATTATTATCACAATTTTTTTTATCAGTCGAATGCAGAACTAATTTCTGCATTGAGTCTATAATATCCTCACTGACCTCAGAGTTCTCTGGAGAATCTTCCTTATTGTCGAATACAGGAAAGAAGTCGTAGTGTGGCTTCCCGTTGACTTTCTTCTCAGATTTCTTGTCTTCTCCGCTCTTGATGGTGGATATGTTCCGTTTGGAGAACTCGTCCCAGCCCTCCGGAGTCTTCCCGTGGACCGTGTTCCAGTCTTTCCGGAATGATGTAGATGGTTTGGTGTCGTTTGATGAAAGTTTTTGCTGTATGTCGTTGATTTGATTGTGGTTTTCTCTGCTTGAAACTATCTGTCCGTATACTGGAATTATGAGAGAATTTTTCATAATGGAGATTGGAAGAAATTAAAAAATATATACGAAATACCTATAATTCCATATATACTATTAGTTGAAGAAAAACATCAAACCCAACATATCCCAAGGTCCCTAATAAAGACAAAGTTTCAGATTAATAGGACCTGCACCAATTTTTCAGACCAAAGGACCCTAATAAGACAAATAAGAAAGCTAAGCTAAGCGCTAAGAGCTGACGGCCCGGCCACGACATTGCGCGACCGGCGACGGCGGCGGCGGCAACCATAGATGGGAACGAAAGGTCCGATCGCTGTCTCGCTCCAATCATTGCCGCCGCCGCCGTCGCCGTTCGCGCAGTCGTGGCCGGGCCGTAAGATAATGATCATACCTGGTGTACAATACGTAGTATTGTCAGTATTATTGACATGGCTCTGATTGATCTGACAGTTGTTCATGCCGGAGTCAAACTCCGACTTCTGTCCGGCGTTGAGCAGTATCTGTTTAGACGATTTGACTGTTTTCTTGCCTTGGTCGCGCGACTCTTCCGGCTCTTCACTGCCTATACCGTCAATGTCGTAAACCTGAAAATGGTTGGGTTGATAAACTAGGATTGAGCCAGAGTTATTATTTTTATAGCCGTAAAACACTACCGCACCGCACCAGGACCTTGGTGCGGCTCGGTAGTGTGTTACGGCTTTTAGAATAAAGCATAGTCGATATGGCCGAATTGGCCGATAGCCCAGGAGAGGGGCATACATTTAGTTACAAGTTTTATTCTCTAGGGGGAAAACAGCTGACCCCCCTGCCACCACCTGGCGACTCCCATGTAGATACATATTATATGTATAATCTTACACATCGTTAGAGCTTTTGGCCCAAGAAAATATTCTGAAGCAAATAGCTATTTTCAACCTGTCCATCCTTATACAGTTGCTATCAGATATATCGGAGCGGCCAAGGCGCTCACAAATATCTGAACACGCCTCTATTGTCAAGGCGTTAGAGTGCGTGTTCAGATATTTTTGAACACCTTGGCCGCTCCGATATATCTGATGGCCACTGTACAATGTTCAGTTGAATCACCAAATCACACCATCTAACCTTATACATAACATCCTGGCTGCCTTTCTCCCGTTCTCTCTTGTTCTGTACTGCGAGCCACACGTCCTTGAGCTCACCCGCCAGGTCGCGGTCCTATAAAAATAATTCAAATGTGTCTTTCCATCACAAAAGGGTCCTTATGCTTCAAGTGCAATAAGGACATTTCCGTCTGAAAGGGTCTAGCAGGCTAAGGAAGGAGAAGTGGCCCCTGTGACGAATATCGGATTTTTATAATTTCATTTGTTGGCTATCTTATAATATAGAAACACCTTAACTTTCAGCCCCCTATCTTGAACCGTCACCGAGATAATGTCAAAAACGTCATTTTATGGATACATTTTTCAAAGTCGTTTTTCTCCTGAACTATATAAGGTAGAGCAATCAAACCAAATCATAGCTACAAAGAATGAGTAGGAGTATAACTCAGTTTTTTTTTAATATTTAATGTCCTGAAAAAAATAATGATTAAAATGTCAGAGATGTTGCACCAATTATATTGAATTGATTTTTCGCATGGTAGCAGCTAATACTATTTGCAGTTTATGTGATTTTTCTCATAGGTGTACCTTTACAATTACTTGTTGAAAAGAGCTGTCAAAAGATTCTCTGACATTTTAATCATTATTTTTTCAGGGAATTAAATATTTAAAAAAATCTGAGTTATACTCCTACTCATTCTTTGTAGCTATGATTTGGTTTGATTGCTCTACCTTTATATGGTTCAGGAGAAAAACGACTTTGAAAAATGTGTCCATAAAATTACGTTTTTGACATTATCTCGGTGACGGTTCAAGATAGGGGGCTGAAAGTTAAAGTGTTTCTATATTATAAGATAGCCAACAAATGACATTATAAAAATACGATATTCGTCACAGGGGCCACTTCTCCTTCCTTAGCCTGCTAGACCCTTACAACAGAAATTGTGATAGAAACGTCCTTATTGCAGATGAAGCATAAGGACCCTTTTCTATGGAAAGCCACAAATAATCATTTGCAGCAGAATAATTGAACCATACTACACTATTAAATATACACTGAATGTGTAAAAGTTTCCAACAATTAACAAACATCTAAATATTCTAAATATGATGTATCTACATATTAACTCACTTTTATAGACGGGTCTAACGCGAATAATCAAGGTAATTGAATAAAATTCGCGTTAGACCCGTCTATAAATGTGAGTTAATATGTGTTCAAAACGCGAAAGTATAAAATATTATATGATGTATCTAATCGAAATTTGCAACTTCGCTTCAAATATAGCATGGTGGAATTACTTTAAGGGCTGATTTAGACGACGCGCGAACTCGCATGCGATTTTAGTTACATTGGGACTGTTGGTTACGTCCAATTCCACCGACCTACCAAAACCCGCAATGTAATGAAACTCGCATGCGAGTTTTCGCGTCGTCTAAATGAGCCCTAAAGCTTTTGCACTAAAAAATTTAAACATACCTTCAAAATAGTTGGGTTCCGTGCTAGCACCAGCCCTGGGTTCATAGCCTCGACAAAGTCGCAGAGCAAACTCACCAGGGCTTCTCTGTCCTGAAATCAGTAAGTTATATTATATTAGATTAGATAGGCACTGCCAGATAATGTACAGTCACCATCAGATATATCGGAGCGGCTGAGGTGCTCAAAAATATCTGAACACGCACTCTAACGCCATGAGAATAGAGGCGTGCGTGTTCAGATATATTTGAGAACCTCGGTTGCTCCGATATATCTGATTGTACACTTGTACAGCCCAAACCACAGGACCTTGAAGTTACATACTACATATACAAAAAGGTTTTATTATGTAACATACAGTATTATCATATTTGTGGCTTTCCATTTCCAGAAAAGAGTCCATATGCTTCACCTGCAATAAGGACCTTTTTATCGGAATTTCTATTGGATTTTCAGATGGAAATGATTTTCTTACACTTGAAGTATAAGGACCCTTCTGTGTGGAAAGCCACATTTTTCTATGTGGATTAAGTCTCTACCATAGGGAGTGAGAGGGGATTGACCGGCATAAGGTCAAAGGGGAGAAGAGGAAATGTGAAGAATTGAGAGTAGTAGCTGATCTGGCTCCAATTTCACCACGGTGACAGGTGCGACAATTGTAAAACATCACTGTTGCTGACGTCACAGGCATCCATGGGCTACGGTTACCGCTTACCATCGGGCGGGCCGTATTCCTGTTTGCCACCATCATTGTTTTATTAAAAAAAACTTTATTATATCGGAAAAAACAGATATTTCTCTTGCTAAGTTTATGACAATTGTCACAAAAACACTACAATTGTCACGAAATTCCGACATATAACTCATTACCTGTCAAGAATTACCTACAATTCTTATAAATCTTGACAATTGTCAGAAACTTCGCAAAAGAAATATCTGTTTTTTTCCGATATAATAAAGTTTTTTTTAATAAAACAATGATGGTGGCCATGGTATAATAATATACTACGCCTGGTACTCCATTCCCGTCTTTTCTAGGTCACCTAACTGACACAAGCCTACGTCATCATGCGACAGCGCTATATGACAATATGCGATAGCGCTATATATAGCGGCCATGTTATTGTGACGTAGGCCTGTGTCACTCTGGGAATAGAAGACCATGTTTTATTAGACTATGGATGGTGGCAAACAGGAATACGGCCCGCCCGATGGTAAGTAGTAACCGTAGCCCATGGATGCCTGTGACGTCAGCAACAGTGATTTTACAATTGTCGCACCTGTCACCGTGGTGAAATTGGGGCCAGGTATATTGATCCTTGGGTACCAACAACACCCATACTGTTAACTGTCCATCGGTGGACCTTATGCCTTTTGCAATAAGGTTTGTATTATTTCATAGACCCAGCTCAGTCTTAACAGGAAATATAGATAATAGGAGTAGTCCCTTCCCTCACAGTCCACATTTAAAAATGATAAAGCAAATTTTTCCAGTCACCACACCGCAACCTAAAAGAGATATCTCTTTCTTGCTCTCACTTATTGGTACAGCGCACCAAGGTCACGGTGCGGTATGGTAGTCTGTTACGGCTTTTAGAGAGATTGAAATTAGTGTGATTGTGGACTTACACTAGGTTTGGCAGCATTTTTCCCATTGGCCTTCAGGATGTCAGGATTTACCATCACAGCAAACACCAGTAGCGGTGGCCGAGTGCTGTTGGGTCCACAGCCCTGCGGCACCTGATATATATATTTTTTTATTCAGAATATTAAGTACAGACACCTGTAGGCTTTAGCACAAGAGTGCCACAACATTATCTCGATACTGTTAAAGCAGTCCCGTGTAAAGCCTACTGCAATAATATTGGAATACACTTCACAAAAAAATTTAAAATAAACAAATCAAAACAATTTTGAGAAAATCAGAACAATAGAGAAAGATATACATAGAGATAGTCATATCCTATGTTTATAAGACTTTATGGGATTGTGTTAGGAAAGAATTTAACTAGCTTATTATGTGAGTTATGGAACAAAACCAAAACTCGGCTGAATAGTGATGTGTTACCCCAAACAATTAACATTTTTGTAGTTATCCAGTGTAAGGTTACATTTATTACCAACAATTAAGACTTCCATTCATCACAGGCCTTTGTGGCTATTGCAGACGATTTTTGCATTGCTGTTTAGACAACGAGTTTGGTGGCTGTGGGTTTGGTATGCGAGGCAGACTTGGTGTTTTTAGACTTCCATTGCCATGATAAAAAAAAAACAATATCTCATAATACTTTTCCCAACAATTTTTAAATAAGCAATGTTGCTAAGGTTATACTGTTATTTAATTGAAACTATACTATAACAATCAGCGAAAATCATCCAGACATGACAGAAAAACATCAATAACTGAATTAAATATTCATCTACATGATGTAAGCTGTTGCTATAGAGAAACTGATGACATCACAAATCAATAAATGCTACACAATCACAATTTACACTAATAAACAATACACATCCACTTAATTTTGGCCTATTGACCCTAAATCATATATAAAACTAGGACAAAGAGTAGAATACCAACCTGCATTCCTCCGTAAAGCGGTATAGGGTCCGAATATTGCTTCGGATTCGCGATTTTTTGCCATCCCAACACATTAATAAACAATTTCTCCGAAGTATCCCGTATAGTGTCTTGAATGCACATATGGGGCTGAGGTGGATTTTTAAACTGTCTAAAAGCTCTCGAACCCCGAACATACTGTATTGGCACAGTCCGCTCCTGTAGGTTTTGATTTTCCATAGCAAGAATAATAAGTTCATGTATGCTTAGTGTAAAAATCACTTCTAAAAATCGTACATAAAATATCGAATGACATTTATATTCCGGTTAGGCCCAGCCTGGCTGTGCTTGGCGGAATGACATCCGAAGTTTATTGAACTCTTCCGGGCATCGGGTCGTGTTGTTTCTATTCTATTACACCGTCTACACTTTATCACTCACAAATTATCTAATTTAAAACAACCTTTGTTTGTCTAATTAACAGCTTATTTTGATATACAAAACGGTCTAGGTACTAAAATTAAGAGAAATTAATTCTATTTCATAAAGGACAGAGAGAGAAGGAGGAACGATACTTTTTTTGGACGACGGGAGGTCCCTAGTGATGTGAACAATCACTTTCAAACTCCGGTTTGAAAACCGGTAAACGGAGATTTAAATAAAAATTTCACTTACAGGATGCTTACGGGTAAGTTCGTTTAATCAATTATATAAAGAAACCTACAGAAAGGATGTTCATTGCCGTCGTGTAAAGCAATCCAACGTACATACTTATATAGCCGCATCCTTATCGAATCGTGCCAAAAACATGGTATGCTAAAAAATTTGGCTTGACACCGACTTCAAACATATCAGTTGGTAACGCATATAGGCATATAACGCATGTACAGTCGAAACTTTTAATTTATGACCCATTTTGTACCTTGTTACAGTGACAATAGTATGAGGTCTCTAGCGACTTTTTGTACTTAAAATATTTTATTTTATCCTTTTTGAAGTCGGTTTTTCTTTTTTTATAACAAGTTTTTATTCATAGTCGAGAGGGAAAAAATGCATTCGAAGCGCAATTACAAAACAAAATTATGACTTTTAAAGTTTTATTTATTATTATTTCCCAAAAATTACAAATTCACATGAACCCTAATGCCCTAAAGCCTAAGATACGTAAAGCGTACGGTTAAAAATAATAAAATTGTAACAAAATTAGAGGAGCTGGTTTAGTCCTAATTACAATGTAAGTGTTATGAACTTATGACTACAGTTACTGATACTAAACAATTCATAATTATCACAGAAAAAAAAACTATTATAAATTCCATAGACTCACAAAAATAAAACAAAAAAAAATAAGAATAGGTACATATAGACTGGCAAAAAAAAATTGTCAGTATAATATAGGCGGCAAATGAAAAATGTAGATGCGACGGATCGAACTCCCGTACAAATTTGAATTTCACGCCTTTTTTTAACCGACTTCCAAATCCCAAAGGAGGAGGTTATCAATTCGGTTGTATGTTTTTTTTTTTTTTTTTATGATTGGTACTCCATATCTCCGTCATTACTGGACCGATTTTGAAAATTCTTTTTATGAATGTATGTATATGCATACAGATTGGTCCTGTTTTTATCAAAACCCAGTTTTGATGATGAGATCCATGAGGAATCGAGGAAACTCCTCAAATCTTAAAGGCATACATTTAGTGATTTTTGTGTTTTTATCAACAAACCAAGCATATACATTCAAAACCGTGACATTTGATGAAGTGGAACTGCTGATGATGATCAGAACGGAACTCTTCAACGACGCATATTTCACGTTTGGCGATTTGTCCTCTTCGTTATGTCTGTGAAGCAAGTTTAGTTTTTAAGCCACATTTCTGTCAAGCTCGAGTTCTGATGATGGGATCCATAAGGAATCGAGGGAACTCCTCAAATCTTAAAGGCATACATATAGTGATTGTTGTGTTTTTATCAACAAATCAAGCATATACATTCAAAAAAGTGACATTTGAGGAAGTGGAACTGCTGATGATGACCAGAACGAAACTCTTTAATGACGCATAGCTCGCGTTTGGCGATTTTTCCTCTTCGTTATGTTTGTTAAGCTAGTTAGGTTTTTAAGCCATATTTATGTCAAGCTCAAGTTCTGAAGATGGGATCCATGAGGAATCGAGGGAACTCCTTTAAAAACTGTCGCAATTGATGAAATGAAACTGCTGATGATGATCAGTACAGAACTCTTCAACGACGCATAGTACCTACACTACCTACACGTTTGGTGATTTCGAATTTCGATTTTGACTTGGACTGGGACCCGGACTCGGACCCAGACCCGGACTCGTACCCGGATCCGGTTCGGACCCGGACCTGGACTCGGACTCGGACCCGGAGTCGGACCCGGACTCGGACTTAGACCCGGACCTTGACCCGGAAAACCACTATGATACCTAAACTAAATAAACCACTATGAATACCTACCATAAAATGTAGATATAAAGTATGATGATGCCAAATCCCTCCCGCTCAAATCCCCGTACACCGCATCGCATGCGCCGTTAAGTGGGTTAGGTTAGGTTTGAACTGCGATCCTCACGGAACCGAACAAAAGTGGGTTAGGTTAGGTTAGAACTGCGAGCCTTACAGAAACGAAATGCTACTAGAAAAGTGGGTTTTATTAGGTTCGAACTGCGATCCTCACAGAACCGAACTGCTATCAGAGAAGTGGGTTAGGTTAGGCTAGAACTACAACCCTTAAAGAAACGAAATGCTACTAGAAAAGTGGGTGGTTTTACCTCCTTTTCTACATAGTGCACCATCTACCACAAATACCACAATCTTTCACCGGGCCCCATATAAGTAGGTTTTTTTTTCTTAAAAATTATTACTGATAAATTTGATGTGCTAAACTATAATATGTGTATTTCTAATTTGAAGTATCTTATTTTCTGAATAAGGTGTAATAACTGTAAGCTCCTTTCAAAATCTGCAAAGAAAAAAAACATCATTAAAATAAAGCGTTCACAGAAAAATTAGGGTTGGCTGTTTCAAAATAATAATTTCAAAACAATATAGCTTAAATCAAAATTCACAGCATGTATAACGTTATTTACAATGGATCCATTTTTAACATGTTAAGGAAATAAAAAATATTCAAATCACTTCATTTATTAGGACAAATTCAGAAAATCTGGATATGAGCCATTTTTTATTTTTTTGTCAGATTTTGATAATAATTAGTAGGTTTAAAAAGCTCCCCATTTTCGTCTTTGCATTTCATTAAAATGTCAAAAGGGTCTCTACGTGTTGGCTTCGGCCCCGCGCACGCCTCCCAAAGATCCGGAACACCATATTGTTCCGTGATGGGAAAGACATATAATTAATAATAATATGAAATCTGTTTTTTGCTCCTAATTTTTACAATAATAAAAAATCGAAATAAGTCAAACATACGTTTGGGCATAGATACATCAAATTACGTAAAAATATTTTCCATAATGTCAATATCCAGAGAGGACTATTATGATTGTATGGAGAAACGGCCGGCCGTCCCCTTTCGTCTTAAGTACAGTGGAAATAATTGCAATCTCAAGGGACCGGCCATTTTTTGTCAATTAACCAGGTTTTCCATTTAAGCAGGTCGTGTCAATTAACGAGGTTCAAAAAATCGTTGTGTCAATTATAGAGGTTTTCATTAATAGAGGTTGCGTTTTGACAAATTTCTTTTATGGAGGTGCAAATAACCATTCAAAGTAGATTTACACGCTTAAATTCTGGGTTTCGGGTCTATATATTGCTTCTGTCTATACTTGTACTTTTACACTACATTCATTACCACTTTATTTTCTTATTAATCATTTGGGTTTAAAAATTCCCTTGAATTGTAGAAGAAAGTTTAATTAGAATGTAAAAAGCATACTTTGTTTTTGATTAAATCAAAACTATTTCACCTACTACAGGCTGTGATAGATACCCAATAAATAAATTGAATTCTGGATGAAGATATAAATAAAATGATCATTGCTATTAAAATATTGTTTCTGCTGCATACAACTACATTATTTCAATTACAGAGGTAATAAGTAAGACTCGTTTCAATAATAGAGGTAAAAAGAAAAGCAAAAATAACTGATTTTTTTAGCACAGTGTCAATTATAGAGGTCTTAGTTGCGATGTGGTCAATTACAGAGGCAAAATTACGAAAAGCACTAAAATCTAAATTGCAATTATAGAGGTTCCAAACTTGCAATTATAGAGGCCTTTTGGTCTCAAGGGACCGGGACCGGACTTTTGGTTGCAATTATTGAGGTTTTCCATTTATCCAGGTGCCAATTAACCAGGTTTCACTGTATATACGCGTAGTCTCATTAAAGTTCAAATATGTATTTTGTTTTTAAACGTTTTAAACTCTTAAACACTTTTTTTAAGACTTATTGATTTCGACATACAATCAATAAAACCGGACAAGTGCGAGTCGGACTCGCCCACCGAGGGTTCCGTAATTTTTAGTATTTGTTGTTATAGCGGCAACAGAAATACATCATCTGTGAAAATTTCAACTGTCTAGCTATCACGGTTCGTGAGATACAGCCCGGTGACAGACGGACGGACGGACAGCGGAGTCTTAGTAATAGGGTCCCGTTTTACCCTTTGGGTACGGAACCCTAAAAAAAATGTTAAAATATGGGTGTAGACAACTTACTCAAAAATATGTCCCATAGTTCTTAATTCGCTGACATAAGAGCTATGGGACATATTTTTGAGAATGATTTGTACACCCATATTTTTACACTTGACTGTACCTATGCATACTCAATTTTATGCCGTGAAACTGACTACTTCTTGAAACGGGTGTGACGTAACATGTAGCTTCTGCATAATTTATTAGAGTGCCAATCCAACGTTAACCTAACGCCATTTACCTATTTCTCATTTTAACGTGTGTCGTTCATATCATATGACAAGTTTTAAATATCTACTTGTAACTTGTACTACCGTTTTATGAAATAAAAATAAATATACAGGATTGGTAAATTTGTCCTATAATTTAATCGATTTAGCTATCTGCAATCAGACAAAAAATTGTATGGTATAAGGCCACGAGTAGTATAACAAAGATGTATGTAAAAAAAATAGTTAAAATTTAGTTTGGCAAGTATTAAAACCTATAAGAGGTGTGAGTGCAGATTTTTTTTAAACTTCTACTGTTACGGACAAAACTTGTTTCCCAGACCATATTTGCTGATTTAGTTAAATAATTAATTGATCATACATTAATAAATGTAGCCAGTGTGAGGTTAGTGAAAGGTCCTGCGGTGTAAATGTGCACGATTTGCAGCTGCCCCTGAAGTATCAGAACGTTGTTTCGCTGTTTAAGATTGGCTGCCCACCATTCACTCTCGTACGGGCCCATCATTACAGCCTCATTCTGAAAAACATTACAAAGTTTAAATGGAAATAATCAAGGTAATCGTAATCGATAGAAACCTGTGAACTAACAATACATGTTGCAATATTTCGATGGGTAATTTTTTTTAAATATTCGTTGATTCAATGTTTTTAAATAAACATATACATATACTTATTCCTCATCAAAACTGATGATCTTGGTTCTAGGTCTAACTCGGTAAGAGGATCGCTTGGGATCGCTACCCTTAACTCTTTAATGCGTCATGTTTGACAAACTGCTTCGCTTTAGTAGTCCCGGGTCGTCGGGTGAGAATAAGTTTGTACCATACGCCACTTACATTGGTTTACAGGAGAGCGAAAAGAAGCAAAAAAAATATTTTTCGAAAAGTTTTATATTTAGGAAATATTGAACTAATTTATCATTTAAGCACATATGTTTACTATTTATAGTACCATACAATTATTTTGAATATAGTGGTAATCATGAAATAAAAGCAGTTTTAATATTGCCATATCCGTTTTTGATGAGTAAGTGTTAAACGTACAACTTTTTTTATAAACCGATTAGTGTCAATTATAGCATATTTTTTGTTATTTTGAGAACCCTTAAAAAACGATTTTTCTCAAAAATGGATATGGCACAAACGTATTATCAGCCGGCGGGGTACTGGGACTTATTTTTTTATATTAATTTTTCACAATGATATATTAAATACTTTATAGGTTATAATTGTTATAAATTATAACTGTTTGATAGGTAGTGAATAATCACGACGTTAGAACAGCAATCGCAATCGTAAATAGTGACATACAATATTTTAAAGATTCTCTCTACGCGTGTTAAATTTTGCCGCAGTTTGCAATAATTGCAATTCGCGACTCCAGCCTACCGAATAATTAATTTCACCGTTTCTTACCTTGTCAATAACATCATTGCTATGCCAGCAAAACATAAACAGCTGAGCAATGCCAAATATCAAATATTCTGCCATCAAAAGTTTTTGCATTATACTTGTTGCGGACTGTAAAAATTGAATTAAATTAAATATTGTTATACATTATTTATAGCTTACTTTTATTTTAATAACGAATATACAAACGGTTAGTTGAAAAGCACTGGCACAGATCATCAGCGAGCACATGACGACGTAGCAAAACATCACAGGTGACAAAACTGAGTTGAACAATCTGGATTACCTGAAAAAAAAATGTATTGTTTCATGCTTGACGAAATTTAGGGCGTAACCTAATTATTGTTTTGATGATAAGTGCGCTCAAATAAGCGAGGCCTGCGTAGTGCGGCTAATATTGATGGGAGAAATATCGATATCTTTTTCACGAGAGTACTTAAGAGTTAAAATAAGTACCTATGTTATTTGATCGGGTTAATAGACAATTTGTTATTATTTCTAGTACTTATTCAGTTTACATTATAATTTTTAAGTTTATTTATAGTTTACTGTTTTGTTCTGTGTGAACTCGTTTAGAAATAAATGTTTGCAACTTTAAGAAAATAATATCAATAACATTATGATTTAGCTTCCTTCGTCTATTTTAAATGAACGACTGATTGGCTATTTGGCTCTTTGCCAGGCTGGTTAGCTATTTAATTTGGTAATAGGTATTTGGCAAAAATTTAATTTTTGGTAGGTACAGCTTTTAACGGACAATTAATACTCATCAAGACAATTGTAAAAACCCGAAACACAATTATTTTGAGTAGATTTATCACAGAGTTTCCATAGCCACCTCCTGCCTCCATCATCAGATCAGCTCCATGTCATAATAATATATCATATTGCATTGTCAGCCGATTTACATATGTATGAAAAATGTCAGCTCAATCGGAAATCGGGAAATAGGTCATATTAAGCTTCCAAGATTTGACACTAACAAAATAATATGCATACATACATACTAATAGGGTAAGTTGAATAAAAGCTTGTAATATAGTAACTTCTAAATTAACATCTTTCTAACGTTTCAGGTACGAGGACGATAGGTAAACGGATATGAATATTAATAACTGTAATATGACCTACATACTATGACTTTCACATTTAAATAAATAATATTTACGGTTGGTTAAAAAGTTTCTCAACCCATACCCACCTTGAGAAAAATAAACATTATAAAGCTACGAAACGTATCAAGGACAAAATAATTGTTGCAACTAAATAAATACATATTTTTAAACTTTAACTTATTCACTATCAAGAACACGCTAGGTGTGTTCATTTTGTAGGTAATGGAAATGCGGCGCTTGGTAATGAAAGTGTTAAGCAAGCTCGGTTGCTCGGTTCTACAAACAAACGTAGAATTACGCTCTCATTATAAAACGACTATACAGATTGCTCTGAAACCTTGTACAGTCGCCATCAGATATATCGGAGCGGCTAGGGTTCTCACAAATATCTGAACACGCCTCTATTGTCAGGTAGTAGGAGATCCCAGATATGGTCGACCTTCACCAATCTGTCTGACGGATGAAACTATGAAAATATGAAAGAAAATATGTTCCAGAACATAAATAAATAGGGTTGCCTAAAGAAATATGGTCAAGGCTATTTTTAATAAATTTTTGAAAAAAAAATTTTTTCGGCAAATTTCACCGATTTATCTGATGAACGAAATAAGTTTCAATGGTAAGTATACAACTTGTACACCATAAATCAACTAGGTTGCCTATCTTTTTCCGGTCACTATTATGTGGTTGCCGTGTTTAAAGAGGTGATTTTATTTCGATAATTGCACTCATCTGTCTGACGCTTGAATTATACATCAAAATGATGGTAATTTTATTGCAAATACAATGGTATAGGGCTGCCTGCGAAAATCCGGTCACAAATAAGGGTTGCCAGGCTTTTAATTAAAATGAGAAGGGAAGACTTTTAGCGATAACTCATAAACAGCTTAACTGATCAAGTTTGTTTTAATTTTATTTGATTTAATTTTTTAAGCACTATTTTCATGATTTTTTCCATATTTTTTGGACAGATGGTTCAAAAGTTAGAAGGAATAACCTTTTTTTTTCTTTCTAAACGATTATTTCCGAAATTATTCACTTTATCAAGAAATGTTGTTTAAAGACCCCTATTTATTTTGAAAGGCCTATCCAACGACACCCCATACTATAAGGTTGAAACGATAAAAAATTGTCACACACATTTTGTTTCTTTCAAAGCGATTATTTCCGACAGGACTATTTAGATATACCTCATGCAAAGTTACATTACAATCCAACACGTAGTTTTAAAATGAGAACGAAACTCCGTTTGTATGAGAAGGTGAAATTCGGCCAAGCTTGCCGGGGACTCTTAAATAATTGTTGATTCAAAACTACTGAAAAAATGGTTTTGAGAATTTAAGCTATATATTGGCGTACCTACTTGGAGTTGAAACTCTGGGGCTGTGAAGGCTAGCATTAGCTAGAGATATACATATCAATATGTGTCTATCAGATCTATCTGCATAAGTGTCTGACGGACAAATTTTTCAACGTATGTCGAGAATTAGGCACAGATTTGTCTGAGGACAGATGTCCAGCGGACACATCTCTGCCCAAGTCTCGCTTGGGAAGGTCCCCTACAAGATGGACCGACGATCTGGTCAAAATGCCATCTCTTTCACTCTTGGTTGGTCTTAACAAGGGTAAAGGAGATAGCATTATGACCTGACTCGCCACTTAGTTTTACGGCAAGTATGGCTCGTGGGGTGTGTTTTGTTGGGTGTATTTAGTATCAGATGACAGTGACTTTGGATAGTTTGAATAAACCAGTGACAGTGACAATGATTGGGATTAAGTTGCTACAGCTCCTATGACATGGGACCGAGAAGCGATAAGATGTGGAGGATTATTAATCTTGAATCTGTTGCTGAATATTACAAAATATAGTATTTATTGTATTACTATTTATGACACTAATATACTGCATACATCTGTACACAAGATCCGATGGTCAGATGTACAACCTAACGAGGCTTAAGTCCAAGCGTCATAGAGAGGACTTATTTGTAGACAGCCTTCTCATTGCTGACGATGCTGCTTTCGTCGCTCACAGTCAGTCTCAGCTGCAGACCATCATGGACAAATTTTCAAGAGCTTGTGACCTCTTTTCCATGTCCATTAACGCCAAGAAAACCATCATACTAGCGCAAGGATGTTCAGAACAGCCAACGATCATGCTAAATGGCGCACCTCTCGAGGTGGTCAGCAAGTTTTGCTACCTTGGTTCGCTTGTGTCGAGCAATCTCTCGCTTGACGCAGAGATCATTCCCGCATCGGCAGAGCAGCCACAATGTTCGGGAGGCTCCGTGCAAGGGCTTGGGACAGCAAACATCTCACGGTAAAAACGAAAATGCTTATTTACCAAGTATGTGTCCTAAGCACACTTCTGTACGGAGCGGAATCCTGAACAACTTACGCAAAACAAGAACGCCGGCTGAACACCTTTCATATGCGCTGTCTGCGAAGCATACTTGGCATCACATGGAGGGATCGCGTGACAAATTAGTCTGTTCTAAGCGAGGCACAGCTCCATAGTATCACAGCCACACTGAAGAAGAGGCGACTGAGGTGGCTTGGGCATGCGTATCGAATGGAACGGACTCGTTTGCCACGTCAAATCCTGCTAGGAGAGGTTGCAGACGCAAAAGACCGGTCGGGCGGCCAATGCTGCGCTTTAAAGATTGCGCGAAACGTGACATGGTTGCCTTTAACATCTCATACAACCAGTGCCAGAAACTGGCCGAAGACCGACCCGTATAGCGTCGTGCTATTCACGATGGTCAATCCAAGCACGACGATGCCTGGTTTTCCTCATTAAAAGAAAAACACATGAGTCGCCACGAGCAGGCCTCCAACCTGCGCCCACCAAGGGGAGCATACACCTGCTGTATGTGTGGCCGAGGGATCCTCTCTCGTATAGGGTTTTACAGGACGAACGCAAGGACCAGGATGCTACTTAAAACATCTGACACCGATGATAGAGGCCTATTATTATACTGGCCCACTTCGTTACGAAGTAAATTATACAATTTACCGATACCGAATAGCAGCAGTACACCTCTGCCAGATCCTGAATCCACGTCCATCATTAAGCATACTAATACGAACGAAGTTGACCAAAAAACTCACAACTCAACAGTGTCACCGAGTAAACTGCAAAACGAACATCAGAAGCCCAAAATAAGTAATCCAAAAAAACAAATACTCATCTTAAGCGCAAACAATCAAAATAAAATACTAGACATCTGTAATAGCGTAATCCAAACGAACACACAAGTCACACATTTTAAATCGCCAAATGCTGGTATCAAAGACCTGCTAAAAGATATACAGTCAAAAACGAAGGACCTTACTACAAATGATTACTGTATAATATTACTTGGAAATAGAGATATTGAAGAAACAAAAAATTATAAGTGTAATGACAACAGTAATATATACAACTGGAGGATAGAAACGTTTAACAATTTGCTATATCTCGATGTCGAATCATATAACTACGCATACTTGTTGGACTCTAACCAAGACCTATCATATGAATATGACATGTTCTACAGACGAACTGGTGAAATAAACAACAATGGCATAAATTAACATTTTTCATAACATATGCCAGTTAATGTTATACATTGATCAACTCAATGAAAATAATACAAATAATGATGATAAACCTGCAATGATTGATTTACAAAACACAACACACACACCAACGAGTGAAAACGGAATAGAAGAGTTTTTTCGTGTATAACACGTTACATGTGATGCATCAAAATATTGCTGGTCTTGTAAATAAAGTGGAACTACTGACTGTACACATTAATGAGCTAAAAGAGAAACAAATCGACATAGATATTTTGTGTGTAACAGAACATTTTTGATGGCTGGATATGAAGACCTTTTAACTTTACCAAACTACCAACTAGCAGCATGCTATTCAAGAACAAATAAGAGACGTGGTGGCGCCTGTATTCTCGTAAAAGCAGGTATTCAATACAAAGTAATACCGGACATTGAAAAACTCTCAATAGAAGAAAACTTCGAATGCTGTGCTATTGAATTACTCCAACATAAAACTGTAATTGTTTGTCTATACAGAATCCCAAATAGAAAGAATTTTAATACTTTCTATGAAAAACTAGACGTATGCGTAAAATATATAATAAATTGGACAAGAATATAATAATCTGTGGTGATTTCAATATTGATATATTAAATAGAAATAATGTAACACTGGAATTTGAATCCTTTCTATATAGCTACAACTTAAAATTAGAAATCAGACAACCAACGAGATTAATCAGTAACACATGTATAGATAAATTTGCCCATAATCTTAAGCGAGGACATAAAAGCTATGTACTCGACCTTGGACTCTCTGATCATACGGCTCAAGTGCTCAAAATACCTATTAAAAAATCGTGTTCATTACCATATTGGAGAGTTCAAAAACATGATTACTCAAGGGAAAACATAGAAAAGTTTAAAAATTACTTATCGTGTTTGTCTTATTCTGATATCTACAATACGTGTGATCCAAATATAGCATACGAGTCATTCTTAGAAACCTTTCGTTTACTATACAGTCTTTGCTTTCCTAAGAAAACAATAACTATTCAAACAAATAAAAAAAATAAATGGATTTCTCGTGGAATTAAAGTGTGTAGCAAAAATCAGAGAGCTTTACTGTGGCAATACAGATATTCACCCTCTGGAAATAATAAAATTCTCCTAAAAAACTACATGCGCCAATATCGAAAAATTATTAGGTTAACCAAGGTTAACTCAAAAAGCACAAAATAATTACAAAATAAATGCGTCTAATAATAAGGCAAGGACTACATGGCAAATCATAAACAACAGTAAAATTAATGTACCAAAAGAAAGCATTACAAAAATTAAGCAAGACAGTCAAATTCTAACAGATCCTTCAGAAATAGCTAATGCACTCAATGATTACTTTATACACAGGCCTAACAGCTCTACACAAAATGGACAAGCACAAACAAAAATAGATTTAATCCCTCAATCCATGTTTATGACTCCAACATCAGCACAGGAAGTTAGATTAATCATACGATCATTAAAAAACACAAAGAGCGTTGGTTAGGACAACATTAATACAAACGTCATAAAATGTGTTAGTGATATTCTAGACAAACATTTAAGTTACATTATAAACTTATCAATTAGTGCTGGCATTTTTCCGAATAGTCTAAAAAAGACCATTATTAAACCATTATATAAAAAAGGCGATAAAGAAAATCCACAAAATTATAGATCAATAGCCCTTATCCCGATATTTGCAAAAATATTTGAAAAAAATATATCAAAAATTATATGACTTCTTTGATAAATTCAACATTCTATGCAAGGAACAGAAAGGATTCAGAAAGAATATACATGGCAATATACGACCTATTGAAAATTGTAATAGAAAATGTAGATAAGCGAACACCTGTTTGTGCACTTGTGTTTACTGACATGAGCAAAGCGTTCGATTATGTTGATCACAAGTTATTGCTCTACAAATTAAATAGATATGGAATAAGAAGTAATGTCTTAAATCTCATAGAATCTTATCTCAAAAATCGCCCTCAATATACGGAAATATCTAGAGTATGTAAAAAAAGTAAATTCGAAAAAATATATGTTTCTGAAGAATTAAATATGCAATATGGCGTCCCTCAAGGCAGCGTACTTGGCCCACTCCTTTTCTTAGTGTACATAAATGACTTCCCGAGTAAAGTTCATCATCCAATGATCATGTTTGCTGATGATAGTACCTCAATTGTAAGTTTTAACGAGAATATTAACTATGAACAAGATATAAATTCAGTTTTAAATGAAATGATAAGATGGCCCAATAACAATAATTTAATTATTAATTTAAACAAAACCAATATCATGCACTTTCACCAACGAAAAACGGTTCTTAATATGATAATAATACAATAGAGAGAGTTGCTGTAACAAAATTTTTAGGGCTTATGATTGATGATCAACTCACATGGAAAAATTATATAGAATATATATGTAAAAAAATAAACAAATCAGCGTTTTCATTACAACAACTTGCAAAAGTAGTTGATAATATTGCACTAAAAACTGCATATCATGGCCATGTAGCCTCTATATTACGATATGGTGTTATTTTTTGGGGTAACTCAGTCAATAGAGACGCTGTTTTCAAAGCCCAAAAAAGATGCGTACGGGCCATTTGTGGAATAAATATGAGGGATAGCTGTGTTCCATTCTTTAGATCGTTAAAAATCTTAACGTTGCCAGCACACACCTAGCAAATTTTATAAAAAACAATCCACACCTATTCAAATTGATATCTCAATAACGCAAGCTTCCCCTACGTGTACAATATCTTAACAACATCTGCAATAATCAACACAACACAGCTTTCTTGGGTAAGAGTATACTAGGTATGGCTCCAAAAATGTTCAATAAAATCCTAAACTATATAAAGTGCCTGAAACCTGACCAGTTTAAAATACAACTAAAACATACTTAATTAACAAATGCTATTACTCCGTAAGTGATTTTCTCGCAGACACCTGAAACCATTATAACTTGTCCATTTTGTATAATAGTTTAAGTTTTTAGTTTTTGATTGTAATTGTGTGATTTCTGAAATTTTATTATTTTATTTGGATGTTAAACAATATAATATTCTAATCTAAATGTTTATTGCCGTAATATTACTAATAGGCATAGCTATTGTTTAACTGTAATAATTTATTGTTAACAATAACATACTCGTAATGAGTCACCATTATTTTTAAGTTTTAATATTTGTACGCCAATAGGCAAAACACAGACCTCTATTTATTATTTTATATATAAGACCTTAACTGTACCTGTGTTCCACAAATAAATTTTTACTTTACTTTACAAGTCAATACTTCTTGTTTGATTCTTCGCCACTGCATGTATGTAGATTATTTAATAAGTTTTCTTAAGTTTAACACATTACTTAAAGAAATCCTAACTTTTAAAGTCTTTTCCCGCCTAGTGATAGAATTCCTCAAGGTTATTTAAAGGGGCCCACTGATTAACAGTCCGCCGGACGATATCGGCCTGTCAGTTAGAACAAAATTTTGACAGTTCCGAACAACTGACAGGCCGGTACCGTCCGGCGGACTGTTAATCTGTGGACCCCTTAAAAGAGATCACTTGTTAATACTAGCAAGTGAATGTTTCTTCATAATAATATAGTATTTTTTGCTAGTTTGTATATATAGGTACGAGTATTTATATATTTTTTCACCACACCAACTGGTAAAGGCTCTCTTGATTGTTCAAAAACCGATAGCAAAGTTGAATTTAATTCACATGTGAGGCAAAGTAATCAAATGCAAATTTTGTGTTGTTTTCGTCTCTCTGTTTGCTGGTTGAATTGACTGACTGTAAATGATGATTTTGAATGATAAATATTTAATAACATTTATTTGGATTTGAATTGGTTTGTTTTTGTTAGATATCTTACAGTTAATATTTTCTTCGGGTTGGTGTGGTGAAAAATTTTGTGTTTCACTCGGGGACAAATTTTGTTTAACCGCTCGTGCTAATATTGATACCAGGGAAAGCGATACATTCCAAAATTGAATCTTGAGCGTTGCGCGGGTTTCAAAGCACGATGGTTAAACAGCAAACAACAACTTTGCCCCCTTGTAAAATAAATAACTATTAACGTATTCCTAGTAATATATGCACAAGATAACAATTTTTTTCAACGGGCAATCGTCTAAATTGGAAAACTTGTATCTTATCACTTTTATAATTCAAATGAAATCTAATAAAGCATTTAGAAGGACGTAGATACTATTTAATGGTTTCTCCAAGTGTATTACAATATTTACAATACAATAAAATAGCTCTTCAATTCACTATAATGACAGCATAAAGCGGTCTATGAAAGCGATCTGAACAGCTTCTAGATAATCTTTGTAGTTGAGAAAATAAAATAGCAAAACACATACTGTAGTTGTATGTAACTACATATTTTTTATAGCACTAAAATGAATAAGTTGTTTAATAGTTATACCTACAAAATGAACCATAGAGACTCACTTAGGGATAAATTTAAGGAAATTGACATAATGACAGTGCACTGTCAATACATTTATGAGAATATTCTGTATGTACATAAAAATATTGTACATTTTAGGAAAAATTGTGAAATTCATAATATTAATACTAGAAATAAACATAAGCTCGCAGTGCCCTTCACTCGGCTCCATAATATTAAAAAATCATTCATGGGTAATTGTGTAAGATTTTATAATAAACTTCCAAACCATATTACTGAATTGT
Source organism: Cydia splendana (assembly GCF_910591565.1). NCBI lineage: Eukaryota > Metazoa > Arthropoda > Insecta > Lepidoptera > Tortricidae > Cydia > Cydia splendana. The sequence continues at coordinate 839,054 of NC_085968.1, forward strand.
CTATTAATAAATTTAAGAATTATGTAAAGCGTAAACTTATTTCTAAAGCTTATTATACCACACAAGACTACATGAATGATACTACAACGTGGGATTAATTGTTATTCGAAATGATTATTTATTTATTAGGTATATTATATTTGATTATTGATGAGGAAATGGATATTCCGATGTAATACTATCTACTTCTTTTGTTACTTATGCTTTTTTTTTGACATTTAGATTTTATTCTAGAAATTCTAGACTAGTATTTTTTTATACAATCTTTTTAATGTTTGACGATCCTGTTGTGAAATTCTTAGTGTTAAGTTTGATATGTATAATAATCCAATTTTATTATGGAATAATATTAACATCAATAAATTGCTCTAATAATTAGATTAAGATTAATTACGATTCATAAGAGCTTGTTGCTAGGCCTACATGAATAAAGTATATTTTGATTTATTTGTTTTACAAGGGGGCAAAGTTGTTGTTTAACCGCTCGTGCTAATATTGATACCCGAGCAAGCAAAAGATTCCAAAATGAAACCACGAGCGTAGCGAGTGGTTCGAAAAATGGAATCTTGAGCGTTGCGAGGATTAAACAAAATTTGCCCCCGAGTGAAACACAAAATTTTTCACCACACCAACCCGAACCAAATATTAAATGTACAATCAAACAAAATCAAATCCAAATGAATGTTATTAAATATTTATCATCCAAAATCAGCATCTAAAAGTCAATTCTACCAGCAAACATAAAAAAACAACTCAACATTTGTATTTTATTACTTTGCCTCACTTGTGAATAAAATGCAACTTCGCTATCAGTTTTTGAAGTGCAAAGTAAGCCTTTCCGAGCTGGTGTGGTGAAAATTAAATTATAGTAATGATTAGCTAAATAAGAATGGGTTGACTTACTTTAGAAGCAGGACATGAATTTGATGGAGTTGTCGGACCACTTTATCTGCATTTACATCGCTTACTCCTTTTCCTTCTGTGCCCAGCATCTCCCTGCATCTTATACGAAGCAGATCCAATTTTCCTCCAAAATACACTAGTATCACCACGACAGTAGTGTCATAAGCAGCCGCTACAGACCCCCCATAATAACCTACCCCCATGTGCAATATAACAGTGAACCAGCACCCTGGGGAATTCTCTTTATCAAAAGGCACCCATGAGCTGAGTATGTGGGGAAATTGTTCAGTTCCATTGTGAAAACCTTCACGAAATTTCTCCGATGAACAATATTTAATTAATGGTGTAATAATAGTAGTACAGTAGGTGAAAAATGCCAACATCCAATAAAAATAAGTTACACGTCGACAGTACTTGGTGTAAGTGTTGATAATATTTCCTTTAGCCTCATCCTGATTATTCCTTTCGAACTTATCAGCTTCAGTTATATAGTCGATGATTTCACGCCAATTTCCTTGCCAAAATATAAATGTATTTGCTTTAAATATTACAACTATGCTCAACATAGAAATCTTCAGATTTGTTGCGACGAGATCCAAGTCTGATCTTATTACATATAGTTCCATGTACTGGGAGATTACGAAAACCAATACAATCTCGTGTATGATTATTTTCCAAATTCTTTCCATCCGGTTTTTGGGAAGCAGCAGCCCAAGTTTTTTTAAAAGCCAATAGTTTGGACCAAAAAGAGGCATGTTTGGATCTTCTAAACTTTGAAAAAAGTCCTTTATCATTTTGAACTCGATTTGAGCAAGGTCTGATGAAAAGTGACATAGAAAAATACTTTCAGTGTCATTTATATATTCACCCCGCTTATTTAGCCTTCTACCGCAGTGAGTAAAGCAATCACAGCGTAGTGTGAAGGTATCATTTTCAACTATTGACAACCCCATTTCCATGTTTTATTAAAGCAATAAATACTTATTTGGTATTTTTTTTATTTTCAACTAAGTAGCCTGTATATTTTGATAACAAAAAAGCTTTGTAAGGAAACTAAAGACAAATAATGTATGTAAATGCTTTAGTATGTTAGAAGAGTGGAGTGGAGTTTACAAAGTATTTATATAAACAAAATTTTGCAACTTTACATAAACGACGAATCACGGATCATACATTAAGTATTCACCTTTTAGTAGTTATACATGTGTATTTTAGTAAATTTTCGATTATTATTGTACCTACACTCGTTGACTGACAAATTGTATAAGATGTAACGGTTATATTATACTACTTGGTTTAGTCGAGCGATTGGTATTGTTTGGCAAGAGTAATTTTTCGTTAGAGCAATAAAGAGAGAATCATGCTGCCTTTTTTACATGCTAGTACCCTAAATAGAGGGTTTAATATAGATTTTTTTATTCTACAGTTACTGACAAAACTTGTTGACCGACTGTAATTACTGCAGTACAATGTTGTACCTTTAGGTGCAGAAGAATGATTTCAATAAGTAATATTACTTAGAAATTAAGAACGATTTATGATTTTCTGATGAGAACATGAAATTTTATAAACCTACGAGTTCTTACAAAATTCGTATTGAGTAATTAGTGCAGTAAATCTAATTTACTCATGTTAAAAAAATATTATTTTGTATAAGTATTGCATGGTTTAAGGTTTTTAACAAAAAAATTTTTTCAGTTATCGACATCGACGGATTCTATCTACATCACTATGATAACTTTATTTATAATGTATTTTTACTTAATTCCAAACCTTCAATTTCAATGTCTTTATAGCACTCGCGAAATGTGGGCGGCACGATCACACGAGGGGCGACTACCCTAAAAAAATAATGAAGCCGTCAAACGTTCCAACGGTGTGAGGCGGACGTTTCGGTACAATTAGCTTTTGAATAACACAGTAGGGTTGATGTAATGATACCTTATTATAATGACTTAACTAGATAAGTATTCTACTGGGCAACGTTTTTTAAAGCGATATTTTTTTGTACTTTTGTAAATTCATTTATAATGATTTTTTTGTTTTCAAGATAATAAATTTTCGTTTAATACGAACGAACCATAATGAGTTATGGATAAAACTTACCGGCTAAACTAACAAATATATAAATTTAAAAGATAAAATTTATTACAATGCTCCATTGATTGGTAATGATAATGACAAAGGATCTACCTCGAACAACCAAGAACTTCAAAAATTTAAATTTACTTGTCAGCCTTTTTATGGTTACGTCTTAGATGTTGTTGATGTTTGAACTTGCCCTCAGATTGAGACTTAAGCCAAATGTCACTGAATACAATGATTTAACAAAACCGGTAATTTTTAGCACAACACTATTTTAATAATTGAAAATAAAGAAATTACGACACTATGTTGTTTATTTAACTAATTTAGGAAAAACAAACAAATTTCATGAAAAAACACGTGACATAAAATAACATCCTCAAATTAACTGAAATTTAAAATGAGTTTACTGATGAAATTTTACATTGCAGTATCTAAACGTTAACGTAATCCGACTAAATTAAAAAGTTTTTACACATTGTTCTTGCTCTTTCTTTCATTACGTGTTACGCCTTTGCAAAACAAAGATGTTTGACATGCATTCCGACTCCAGGGACTCCTATATTTCTTTACTTTGTTTGTTGTAAATTGTTTGTCATTTTTGACATTTCTCTAAGCAAAATAAAACAAACTGTTGGAGAGCTTTTATTGTTTATTTTTCTCTAATTAAAAATATTTTATACTGTTAACGAATGTAGAATGGTAAGCTGCGCAGTCGCTAACTGCAAAAATACTTCAGTTAAAATTACGAAACACACAAACGGGATTACGTTTCACAGGTAACATTTACTTTATTAGCATGAACTTGTACACAAGTCTAGAATTATCGCAGTTATCACAGTCAACTGATTATTTTAAGACTTTTGACTGTATTCTGCTTGTCTTTAGTTAGCTTAAATAGCCTATTCACAATTGTTTCTTTAACTTTTTGCCGTTTAAACTTATAAAAGCCTTACCTGTCTCCCATCAGGTTTCCCCGTGATAAAAAGCGTCGCCGGCAATGGGAAGTGGCCGTGGACCGGGAGAACTGGTCGGCCACGGCCTCGAGCGCCGTGTGTTCAGAACATTTTGATGCGAAAGACTTCTATGTGACCGACTCCGGGCTGCGTCGGCTGTCAGTTGAGGCGGTGCCAGTTATTAATATCTCTGTAAGCATATATTTTTTGTCTTACTGCTAAGTAAATTCTTCTCCTTTGTCCCCTAACTTGGCCCACCTAGTGCACATTTCTGTCAACTTGCAAAATATGTTTTCCTGCCCCCCTCCATATTGTTTTTGTAATTTTTGTTAATCAAATAAACAAAAGTTGCTTTTAAGAGGAAAGAGGGGCAGCCGTTTCTTCATACAAACGTAGTTCCCATTTTCCTCTCTTGATATTTACCTACATTATGGAAAATATTTTTACATAAGGGCATAGCTATGCAACAAATTATGTCAAAATATTTTCAATATATATGTTAATATCCAGAGAGGAAAATGTTAACTATGTTTGTATGAAAAGGTGATTTTGCGCTGGTCCTCCCCTTTTGTCTGTAGGTAAGGGATTGTGCACAAATCACCGAGGTTCGATAGGGGAAGGGGGGTCACGAAAAAAATCACGATAGATCACGTTGGGGGAGGGGGGTATAAGGAAACCTCACATGTATTTTTCTACAGTGAACGAAACTAAGAAAAAAATACCTACCACATGAGTAGTTACTTTTTCTCAGTTTCGTTAAACATAAATCTTCACTCTGCACTTCAAAATAGCGAGTCTATTTAACGAAAATAGAAAAATAAACAAGATTTTCTATATACAATACTATTTAACTTAAAATTAGGTTGAATGAAAAAAATTCAAAAAAATATACGTGAGGTTGTGTGGGGGGAGGGGGGTAGCCAGAAACCTCACCAAATATCACCAAGGGGGAGGGGGGTCAAAAAGAAGCCGAAAACACCTCGCGTGATTTGTGCACAACCCCTGAGTGATTTATGCTTGAGTTGTCTATAGAGACATAGAAGTCAAAGTGCAAGCTACACATACTACACTTTAAACTGGTTTTTTTAAACGAAATTAGGAGGTTTATAGTTATTAAGAAGATCTTCGATTATGTTCTTTTTGATGGTTGAGAAATAGTTTTCAACCATTTTACTGGTGTAAATAAAAATCGTAGGTAATTGCAAAATGGAAAATAAAATGCAGTTTTTAACATTAAATTATTAAACTTTTTTCTAGATATGCCAGCCGAGAGCTCAAACGGTAACTGAACTACAGCCAGCAGACATCAGTCCCACAGATTCCGAAGAAGTTATCAAACTAAAGTACAAATTACGAAGATTAGAAATAGTCTCCTCTAACAGAAAACGAAGAATCTATGAGTTATGGAAGAGTAATAAAAAATTTAAAAAGAAATTACAGCAAATGAAAACTGTTATCAAACATTTAATACAGAACAAGAAACATACAGAAAAAATAGGTACGGAGCAAAATACTAGTCCAGATTTAGAAAGTATTGACATACAAAACTTAGATACTTATGCAGAATGTTGAAATGTCTTGTGAATTGGATATTTATGAGGTAAATATTTTGCTCATTATTGCTAAATTGTGATCTACAATTAAAAATTGTGTTGTAAGTTATGGAAAGTTTCTACAAAGTTGAACAGGTTTCGGAAATTTCATGAACCTCAACAAGAATTAAATCAACATGCAAATTGTGGAAATGGAAAGTTTTAAATTTCAAATTTAATTTTTTTTTTTGGTTCTAGTTCTAGGTAATAGAAGAATTTGTCGGAAAAAACATTCAAGTTATTCTTTCCAGAAATCCACAATTTATGATTTTAAGATATCTATCACAGAGCTCTAGTTACTAGCCTTCCATATCCATAAAAAATGTATCTTATGTCTTATGTGACACAGTTTCCAATATGTACCGTAAATACAGTTAATCATGTGATTATTATGGTCAAAATAATTTTGTAAATGTAATTAAATAATTATTTCGTGGAACTAAATATTAAAGTCAATATATTTTCTAAGTCCATAGAGTACCTAAGTAAGTACCTTAGTAATATAAGTACACTATAAAAAATTTACTAAATTATTTTTTTTATTCCAGAATAAAATGTTCATATTTTAAAATTCACTTTTACAATTGTATTTTTAAAAGTTAAACCAAATCTTTAATCAAATCCCATTTTCCCCACAATCCCAAGTTTTCTCTGATAACTTATCGGCATTAGAAACTTCGATACCATCGATCGCGCCGCGCGCGCAACGCCTCCCACCATTCGCCAGTCTTTCGCTACCATCCGCTTGTGGCGCGCGTCAACCACGTTCAAATTACGAACGTTCGAAAACAAAACACGATAGCGTTCCAATTTTAAATTTTATAAAAGTGCGTTTAAAAAAACAGTGCAATGTGCCAGTGTTTTGATAAAGCGTGATAATCAAAAAGTTGCGAGTGAAAATGTGACTGTGAGTGTCTGAGTACTGTTTGTAGTTAAGATGCGGGAGTTTTTGAGGATTGTTTTGGTGTGTGCGTGCGCATTGCTTTTGACGGTATGTTGTGAGGACAGTGAGGAACTGGATTCGAGGGGCGAGAAGGATGACAAAGGTCTCCCAACAGGTATGGAATGCCATTTATTAGAATTAATGGGGTCAGCCTTCCTTGCAAAATTTATGCGAGTTCTGCGATGATTTCTAATATGTAGGTTCTTGGTTACCTTCAGACTTTCGTTTCACTCAGGTAAGTAAACGTGCAGTATCAAAATACATTTTGGTGGACGCACCTCGAAGGTGGCAAACAAGCGTCATGATTGTAAACAATCATCATAGCCTATGGATACTATTGACTGCAGGGGTGTCAGATCATTCAAGGGATTGGATTCTTGCGCTGAATTGAAATGGGATTGAACAACAAGACGTCTGCGGATTTCTTCATGCTATAAGTAAAGGGTGCTGTTGGAGATAGAAAAGCGTAGTGAGAGCAAAAATTCTAAAGAAATGTAAGAGAGAGACCTACTCAAGGGCTCTTTCACATGTCAAGGCCCACTACATCTCTGGGTTTCGTAGGATAACATTCATCATCAATATAGGTGTCATCATCTAACCTTTTTCGGCCACAGCTGCACAAACAACTGTAAAGAAGAAAATGCCCCAAATGTCCCAAAAACCCACATGCAACGAATAGCAGAAATCTGTTACAAAGTCATTTGAGCGGTATTCTCAATTCAAAATGCATGTGTTCTTATCGCGTACCATCGCCCACACTGTTAACCGTCCATCGGTAGACCTTATTATAAAAGGCATAAGGTCCAACGATGGACAGTTAACAGTGTTGCTGTTTGTACGTACGTCGAGCACGTCCGTGCCGAATAGGCATTCCAATTGCACGTTCATCGGAGATTTTTAGTAACGTTTGTGACGAACTCTATAATATAGGTATAATTGATATAAATGATGATTTTTGTTCTTTCTCACATTTTTGTCTCTTTTAGGAACGAAAATCGTGATTCTGACTAACAAAACAACTTAACAAACTCAAATCTGTAAAAAGTGGGGGTAGTTAGTGTATATTAACTACCCCCACTTTTTACAGTTTTACTTTAAAATTTTAAATTATGCTGATTAACGACTTTCTAACACTATTAGTCAATGGGTCACTTCACAGACATACGCACATGGCTAAATACATATTAATTTATTTCGTAAATACACACATGCGTTACACGACAAAAAATTTTTTGAAGATTGCAGTGCCACTACAATGGTTGCGTTTGAAAATGCAGTATCATCCCTCTTCGAAGTCCCATTCCTTGTTGGACTATCTCATTTTGCATCAAAAATTAAAAACTGTATTCTGCCTAAAAGGAATTGTCTTAATTCGTTTCACGAGAATCGCTTGAGAAACGATCTGTAGAGGAGAATAACCGGACATCAGGGTAAAAGCCCAAGATGAAACGGACACACTTCACTCGGTCCATAAACTATGATTTTCTTTAAAGGAATTGTGAGTTGATTCAGAAGTCGAGAATATCGAACATAATATATCGCCTTCCGTGTACCAGTAACGCTCTTGCGCAACGCGTGGGCAGTATTTCCATAAAACAAGCCGTTCGAAGGCTTATTGGAAAAGAGAGTGTCGAGTATCTATGAGCATTTAGTTTAACTTTACTAAAGTTATTTATGGTTTAACAGAAGTCGTGTTGGCGAGCGTAGAAACTGAGGATTTAGTTACTTTAGGTATGGTGTACAGCGTTGGTAAGAATTTGACACGACACACCTACGCAGCAGCGAAGAGCATATCGTACAAATGGTGCTAAACTTTCCGGATAAAAAATAGAGACAAAGACGCAAACCATTTAATTCAAAATAAAAAGAGACTTCAAGCAAGCCCAATAGCACGGATCGACAAACCCGGACAGAAAAACTTGGAGCAAATGAGTGAGAAAGGCTGGTTTTCGACTGAGGCGAAGATGAAAGACGTGCCGTCAAAGGGTTGACGGATGGCCGCTCCTCTGGATTAGAACCAATGCTAAACCAATGTATTGGCCTATTGGTTGATTCCTGTACGACTCTTCTCATTTCTGCCTCAGTGGAATCTCAGCCAAAGCTCGAACAAAAATAATGGGAACAGGGATGGACGAAGGCAAGAATTTGAGTTTTATACCTTCCTGCTTTTTGAAACGCTCAAAATGATTGTCTTATTTGACAGTCAATTTGGGGTAGGGTTTGAGATAGACAACAGACATCTAGCTGTTTCAACAGCGTCTTTTTCAGTCGTTCCCTTAATGCCGAAGGATCGTCACATCATGTCCTTCTGTTGAAGACTAGGTTCTTCTATAATATACAATTTTAATGCAAATATATAGGGTCTCCCAATGACCAGTTAAGAACTGTTAGCAAATATTATCAAACACTTAAATTCAAGAACAATATTGACCTTCCTTGAGCACAAAACAAATTATTCACGAAATCAATACGCAAAAGGCAAAGGGTCTGCAAAACTTGATCGAAACCGGTTTCTTCCTAATAATCTTAATAAAAACATGATTACATTAAAGTCAAAATGCCTGTTGAAGATTCGTATCTTCACATGTTCATTGTCAGCGTCGAATTGATTGGTCATGTTAGGTTTTGCGTATTGAAGATTTTTTGTTCCTCATTCTTGGAATCAAAACATCTTTGTGTGCATAAATAGTTTCCTTGACGTCGACATAATAATAAAACATAGTAATAAACGTTAAAGTAGTTCTAAAAGTATGTGTAAATAATATAACGTGACTAACTTTCATTACTTAAGCAATCAATTAGGTGTGTTTTAGTGCTCCAGTTTTCGATGTTTTTGGAAATCTCTTTCCCTTTCTCTTTCTCTCTCTAAAGTATTTTGATTTCGCAGCTTGTTTCTGAATTTCTCATTCCCCTATTTTCTGTCGCACATGAATTGCTTTATGTATCTACTTGTAGAATTTATTTAGTTCTATCATACGGACAATGCCACATTGCACCGATGATTACTATTTAGAAAAAGATTTTTTATAGTAATATGAAATTGCCTTCTAATAGATACACTTTGCAATAAATTGCAAAGTAGTTTTTAAAGAAATGACTTTAGCCTTTACATTTACACCATATTGAAGTGTCCTCTGCGGTTTTTCAATTGTTGTCTGAGAAAATTGCATTGCATTTTGCATTGTCATTTTGGTGCACAATTGCACATGTGCATGTCTAGTGTCTACTGCGTTTCAGAAGTCTAGTTTTTCATCTATTCATTTATTATGATTACGTTCTTTTAGATGGTACAAGGACGAATGAAGTAAGTGTAGTAAGCTTACCAACTTGAGCAACAAATGGACTATGCTCAGCAGTGGGTGATACCTACCAGGCTGACGAAGATGATGATTTCATAACATAATACAGTTAACTTTAAGTGAATAGCTAACCTAACTTAACCTACCCTAGGTTAGTCACATCATTCAATGCCGTGTATGCCTTATCTATATTGTGGAGTTAAATATGATTTGTCCGGCGAGTATAATTATGTAAACATTCGATTTTACACGTGCCTTATCGATACGTAATGTTGTATGTCGATTTTATGACTCGGGCGTGAGTACTGAAGAAAGATTTACGTGCAAAAAACGCAAAATATTACTAAGTTCTAAGTTTTTATTGTATGTAATAATTTATTATTGTTCGTAAAGTCGACAGCTTGACAGCTTGTATAAATATAATGAGGAGTTGTAGGTAGGATGGTCAATTTGTCGTTTATTTATATATTTATATAAAATTGACCAATTGCGGACTTAATTCCTTAATGCATTATCTACCAGTCGACTATCAATGTCATCGTACATATTCGTAGAACCAAGTAGAACTAAGACGGATATGCAGAAATCTTGTGTCAAAATCAATCTTGCTACTGTTGAGAACACTTAGGTACATACTTCTGTGGCGCAGCGACCCGAAGTGGATCTTGGCCTCCGACACCAAAGACCGCCATGCTTCTCTGTCCAAAGTCCTTTCTGTCCAGTCGACGGCGCCGAGTTCGCTAAGGTGTTTTTGCATTTCGTCTTTTCATAACACAATCAGATTGTAAAATGACAGATTATAATAAAAGGATGGCTCTGACAGCTGTCAACCCACAAAATGGCGGACCAGTCAAAATGGCCTCCCACTGTGTGTTCTTATTCAAAGCACATTGCGTCGCTGCCCTTTACCCAGCAAGAGAGCTCAAGATATTGGGAAATTATACAAAATCCATGCTATTATTGTACCATCGATGTTTACAATTTGTAACCTTTATTACAAAGATATAAAGTCTACGAATGATCAGTTACTTATTATTGGTGTTAGTACACGTCATGTCAAATCTAATCAATCAGGCATTGTTGTGAGTAATAAGCCTATATATCGACGGCCAATTTGTTATGATGCGTTTGAGAAAGTTACAACACCGGTTGACCAATCTGCTCTTGACCGTCCGAAATGTTTTGGATTAGCTTTCATTGTGATCATCATTGTAGCTATCATCGGGATTGCATCAGTTACAAAAGGCAAGGCTTGAGTTAACTAGCGTTCATGATCAACCGATTGTGGGTTATTGATATGAATTATATCAATACAGAAATCAATTTGAGAATGTTGCAAAATTTACGAATTGGGTACTCGAGTGAAAACATGCTGTTTATTTGTTCAACTACAGAGAGATGAATGTCCATGTATTCCAAATAAAGCGCAGCGTTTTAGCTTCTATTTAATTTCATATCAATTAAATTAAGTGCTGGGCAATTACCTAGCTTAAAACAAATGTATGATTTGTTAAAATCAGAAAATATTGAAAAACTTATGCACGGAAGCATATTTTCCACTTGCCATTAAACATCAAAAGGTTGTATTAATTTAAATTTGTATTTTGCTGCTTTTAATTTAGTGCGAGATTTTACGTAATGCTAGTATTTCTCCGAATAAAGGCCTAGTCAGAGTACCTTTATAGCCAGAGATACATTTTACATTCACGTCGCCTTCCATGGTTTAAAGTATTTTAAAAGGTGGATACTTCCGAAAGTAGCCCTAGAGTGCGCACTAGGAAACACAAGTAAACATGAATGTCCGAAGCGAATGCGAAACGCACCTTCCTGCGCGCACAATGGAAGCGCGCTTCCAGAATTTAACGTTATTTACATACGCTAACAATGCTAGTAACAATACTCGCTACTGCCATTGCTATTTTTTTTTAACAGACTTCAAATTTTTTAAGGAGGAGGTTCTCGACTTGTGTTTCTTGCGTTCTCCCATCTGCAACAGTAATGGGCAAAGTGGCTGAAAAAAGACGTTCTGATCATAGAAAAACATCGTGGCTATACAATATCTGGGAATGGACCAGAAAGGCGTCCGTCGTGTCATTTTCTATCATGGGCATGACGGCCGATCGATGAACACGTGGTGCTTTCCATAGAAAACGAAGCGCCGGAAGCTCTGGCCGGGCCCCGGCCCGGTCTAGCGTGAGTCATCCTTATATCTATCAATTGTTAAACAACAGTATTTATTTTCCGAACACCTGCATCGCCCTCGAGGCGCGGCGTCCTGCACAATTGTTTCCGAACAATGCTTGGGAGCGTTTTCACTGGCCTTTGCTGCATTTAACACACGCCAGCCGACATTGTTTGAATTTAGCTACGTGTTTTAGTGTGTAGCAACGACATGTTCTATTGATAGCTTATTTACTAGGGTTTAATTAATCTCAACACAAAGCAAACAATGGATAAGGACCTAAGGCCAAATGGCGTACTCTGACTATAACAAGTCATAGGGCCCAAGCAGTGACATAAACTTGACTGATTATATACTTGCATACTAGGACCGAAATCTCTCGTTCACTCCGTGGTTGGTTTGGCTTCGTGCATTCCAATTTGTCCGGGCATAGATGGGAATATATGTATATTCATAGAGGAATTGTCTCTATCTCGTTTTATTGCTCTGATTCATGCGTGTATGTAGCAAAGCTGAAAGAACATATTCTATAGTTCTATACATAAAGAGAGAAGGAATGATTCAGTATTTTATCTTGCATATCATCTAGTTCGATAGATCCTTCATCAAAGGTAATGTGCTATTTAGCGGTAAGTTATTTCATCAAAACAAGCATAGAATTATCAAGCGGCCAAAGCGATGTCTTAAGGTCACCTAGGGGCGTGATGAGCCGCGTGAACATTCGTGTTGTATGTTCCATAATCACTATTGTTCGTCCAATCATTGGACTCCAATGTAGTTTTGCTGGAACATAGTATAGATAGACAGATGCGATTTTTAAGTTCGATTATGAAGGAATCAGTCCGTAGGGTAAGATGGTTAAGAATTTAAGACGTTAGGGGGTTAGAAATGAAAGTGATTACTAGGTACTACGAGTATTAGTAGTGTCCTACCGAAGTTTCGATTTTGGCAGGTTTCGGTATAAAAATCATGTTTCGGCCGAAGGTTCGGTTTCGGCGGAAACAGCCTACTCTGGAGCAAAACCGAACCTTTGGTTTCGGTTTTCGCAAAAAAAAAACGGTTTCGGTCGGACGCTGTTACTGCTAAACTTTACCAAAAAACTCGACACACCTTTAGAGCTCCGTTTTGCAGCAACAATTAAGACGTTTAAGTTAAGATTATAAAGCCAAGTTACCAAATGCGCTCTCAGTTGTTTTTCCTCCACATAACACTTGCAAAAAACGGATATTACCAAACTGCGATACGTACTCATTGTAATCGAAACCAAGCACTGATTGCAAACATTCCAAAACCATCCTTAAACCCTTTACAATATGGTTCATTTTTATATTGAATCGCATGTTTCGCAAGTAGTTAGTGGCCGGAACGATTCGAGGTTCATTCAAGAATTTTCGCGTAAAAACGGTATCATAAACGCATTGCATGCATCTTTCTCGCACTAAAGTACAATTACATATGTGCGAGTATGATGAATGATGCTTTTGGTATTTAATTTTCGTGTCAGTATTTTCATTAGTACCGAGCGACTTGTGTCTTTGGCGTGGCAAGGTTTTCGAAGAGTATTTTAACGGTAGGAATATGAAATGTTTTAAGAAGCATGTAGTGATTATGCTTCTGGTCTTCAAGTAGGTATACTTACTCGTATATTTGAGTATCGACAAGTGCTGATGTTGCATTGATATAGCCAGTGATGGCATTGATTGAACACGTTTTTCGTAATAATTACTGTAGAACTGATACTTAAGTATGCCCTTAAATACAATCTATAAACTTAACCATGAAATAAAGAAGTGGTTAAAAGCTTATGTATGTTTCCACTGCAATCTTTACATAGTCGACGATGACGTGATTTTGAACAGTTGAATTTATATCTAGTTGAAATAACTAAATATAACACAGTTAGCTATACTAGCTATTATTTCATTTGAGACTTTTGAGTTACTGGAAGTAAAATAAAAATGCCATCATTTTTATTTGTTAATAATTTTCAATTTAGTATATTTATCTGACAGAAAATTTGATTGATATCACCCACGCTATATTTGACGAACACTTAACAACTCATTTCAATGTCCAAACTAGGATAGCAATAAAAATATTATTAAAATAGGTACTTATAAGTTTAAAAACAAACATTGAATAAGTAACTACCATATAACTATTGAATGCCTCATTTATTTAGTTACATTTTATATGTAATTCTTCTTCCGCTCCAAAAAATCTTTAAAAAACCAGACAAACGTTAAGCTTCTTAAATACATTATTCATTAACATTAGGATTACAATAAAAAGGTCATGTGCAATTATAGTAATCTTAAGCGTTAGTTTAACAAACCTTCACTGACTCCCACCACAGTATAAGAACAGTAGTGAATCTTCATAGAAATGAGCCGCTGCCGGCTTGAATGTGTGCGTGCGCGCCGGGCCCGTGTACGCACGCGCTGCCACGCACACACTAGCATAATATACGGGGGAATACGGTGGCGGCAGTGTGGGCCGTACCGCGACTGTGATCGCGCGCATTCGAGTACGCTACCCGCCCGCTCGCATTTGTCTGCTCTGACGGTACGCCTTAACTTTTTTGATCATGACTATGAACAGAGGCAATAGTATAAGTAAGGTACTAGATTGAAAAGCTTGATTATATCACTATTGTATACAATACTTTTTCTACGAATCAACAAAAATAATACTTTAAACTAGTAGAATCATACAAACAAACCAAACCAAAAGTATACAGCTAAGATACCGTAAACCGGGGATACTTTGATCAATTTTAGAGTTTGGCACCATTTTTTGACGATCCTAATATACGTAAAAATATGAAATAAAAATATAATAATCGGTTTTTTCTCTTCTTTCCGTCTGCCAAATAAAAAAAAATTAGGACTTATAATTTTTTCAGAAATAAATAAAAACAACGCGATCAAAGTTATATTCAGAATGGGGTTACTTTGAAACCACTAATTTTTTTGCTGACAATTTAAAGTAGACCCGCTAAAAAGGCTGTAAAAAATAAAAATAATAAAATCGGTTAAGTACTTTTTAAGTTATTTATATCTTTAACGTGTGGGGTTACTTTGATACCATACCAACAGATACAAATTAAAAAATTTAAGCGCTTATTAGATTATTTACTATAAATAACGTAGGGATTTAACTTATCATTGCACTTAGCAACAGATTTTTGAATTGCAAGCCTTTCCGTTTCAGTAAATTTGGTCTGTACACCCGGGTTTTTGATATGTTGCCTATATAGGTAGGTACTTATTGTATGAAGTTCTATAAAAATATTGTATGCTTTCGATGCGGCATGAATAGATTTTGTGCCCATGTTTGCGAGTGTTGTTCTTCTTGGTATTTTTTGTAGTCTCGTTACCCGATATTATTTGTAATCTCTGGCATTATTTCTATAAAAAAAACAATGCATATTTATTTATTGTAGAATTAATACCCTGGGCTGGTGGCCTTACGCACGTATAATAAAATACCTAAAGCAAAGCCGCAGGATACAATATAGCCAATTTCCACCCAGAAAGTTAATTCCATACAATAGAAACTGGTAAAAGAATGTTTAAAATCAGATGAGCAGTGCCGGAGATCAACTCCTACAATACCTACAAACTTATAATTCTACAACCTCTACCTCTTTCACTGACTCAAACGATACTTATTTGTTATATAACTACTGAAAAAAAATACATAAAAAAATCGTAAGCTGCCAAAATAATTCATGGTGTTACTTTAATCTTTTGATCAATTTCACCACGTATAAGTGATCAAAGACACCCCGACCCATGGATTCCCCGGTTACGTGCGCATGTGGAGGTTGTCGAATTCAGGTATTTTTTTATAAACTCGCGAATAAACACTGATTGACCTAAGACACTATAAAATTTACATGTATTAATTATTGACACGAATACAGTCAAAGTTTTTCAACCAATTAAACCAGGACGAAAAGCGTACTCGCCATTAATATTTTTTTTCTAGACGAAATAATAATATTACACTCGCATCCGCTTACTGCGCGGTGAAACAACTATCAGTGTTGCCAATAAAGAAAAAACAACTGCGAAATTATTTTTCAACTCGTTAAAACAAGGACTTTAGTAGCGGAGAGAAGTTGCTATCAAAGTCGACCCGCAAATCAAAGTAACCCCGGTTTACGGTACGGGAGCAGCCGCGATACCTTCATAATACTGGTACGCGCCCCGGCCGCCGCGTTGGTTGGTCAATGACACCTTCTCGTAACTCATGAGGCCCTGGTACTTGCTCCGCGCTAAATTCAATTTTTAGACAGTTGTTTTCTCGATTTTGGCCACCGTAGCCTATGGAGACTAACAAGCAACACTAAGTGGTTTTCGTAGTCTATGGATGTTGCTATATTAAGGGTGTCACATGCGCGTTTCTGATTTATGAACCAATTGTTTCTACTATACAACCTAAAATTAATAATTAATTTGAGCTATGGTTTTGTTTCGTCCTCTTGACCGCGGCGAGCTGTAATTGCTCATTTTCATTATAGTTGACTAAACTATATCGAAATGAATATTATAGTTGAGTTGGGAGCCCGTACATTAAAAATACCCATTTGCAGTTTGGTATAAGAAATCTTAATTCAAAAATTACAGTCGTACAGTAGAAAAAAAAAATAGTGTCTCAATAACAACTCCTCAAACCCGGACTTGTCATTCTTCATAATACCTACTTGCCCATGTTTCCTTAAAACCTTTTTACTAAATTTATACGTAAGGATGAGAATTTACCTTACTTTAACCGCTAACAATAAAGCGTTCCGAACATGCAGAAACCGGACGATTTTTTTCTGTATCGAATTTATAATTTTTTTAATAACTGCCATTTCCTAATGTTAGTATTTAAAAAGCGTTTTATTTATACTTCATTTATGAATTGATAGAACATTTTATTATATTATAATACATAGAAACGTAGTGCTACTCATAATACGCTAATAATATTTAACTAAAAATAAAAGTGACAACCCTAAGCGCCAACGCAAGAGTAGGCAAATAACTTGCCGAGCGGCCTTAGATTCACTACTGTTCTTAGTGTACTGTGCTCCCACCGAGGCTGCGTTTGCGCATACAAAACGTTTGCGCACGAGTTGAAACAAAGTTACCTTTATGTAAACGGATTAGGAGTCATTATAACTGCTTTATTTACGTGGTTTGCGCGTTTGAATACAGCGAATTATAAGCGTTTAAGCCAAGCAATAATAAACTTTATTGCTATAACATTAAACCTTTGACGTGTGTTTTATTATAATGGGTTAGTTATTTTGCGTGGGGACTTGTACATGTATGTACATATAGTGACGGTTAATGTTCGTAAAGTATATGACATACAATGATTACACACTATGATCACGTGCATTATGATATTTATGATGTTCCAAAACGTTTGCTATAAGGTTATTTAGATTAGGGCACTATGGATGGCTGATAGAGGCACTATGGATTGGTAAATATATACGACTATACGAGTATATAGATACGCTCTAAAATAGTTATCTACATAGTTAAATTAAAGTAAAACTGGATGAGTTCAGAAAAAATATGCTGCTCATTTATTAAATTTAAAACGTTTAAAACTGTAGCTACTACAGCATACTTATAGGTACTGAAATTATATGAATTCTTACATATCATACAAACATTATGGACTTTAGCCCGACAAAAGCTTAATGTTTTTATTTCATTCTGTCTTTGAAAGCCACCTCTATAAGATAAGATAAGATAAGATAAGATAAGATAAGACCTTTATTTGCATACCAGTATGTTACCTCGTTTTACGGCAGTAAAGTTACTCTACTCGTGATTAAATTGAACTGGAATATTTTTATTTCATGAAAAAGGCTTCTTACGGCCCGATTCGTACTTAAGGATACTTTGTTACGGCTAGATACGATATGGATTAGATATGTCAGTGTCAAATGTGACGTTTCTTCAAAGAAAAACGTCACGTTTGACACTGACATATCTAATCCATATCGTATCTAGACGTAATATTTGACGTATCTTAAAGTTCGAATCGGGCAGTTAGTTTACTTTTGTTTATTCCTCTTGAATCAAATTGTTAACCTATCAATACTGTTTTACATAAATAGGTATCAAAGCTCATTATTATTAATTCACCATAACATTAACTCTAACCATCTGGGCGGGTCGGAATGCCAATCGTGATATGCGTATAGGCTATGTTGCCCTTCACGGTATAAATCCACCTGACTGTTCAACAAATGTAGTGAGTAATGTAGTAATTAATTAATTATATAACAATTATTTAAATGTGCCATTAAAGTTTCTCTATTGCTTGTGGCAATGGTGGCCACTTTTTGTGTCACACTTTAAAGTATGATTTAAACAGAATCAAGGATCTAAACGCACTTGCAATCCCTTTGGTGTTGTAGGAGTCCATAGGCGATAGTAGTTGCTTACCATCAAGCGATTCGTCTGCTCGCTTGCCTCCCATTTAGTATTTATATCATAAAACAAAATAGATGTGCGGAGTTGAGAGTGCGGCTTTCTATTTAGACCGCGGGCCAGGAGCAAATATCGTCAGTCATCGCCTCCCGCTTGATACTTTGTCAGATGATAGTTTAGATGCTATCGTGAATTAAAAAAATAGTCAGCCGGTTGTATCGCGGTGGAAAGACCGTCAGTTGATCATATGAATACGTAAAAAAAAATGTTTTCAGTCATCGCCCCCTGCTGTGTTTAGGGTTCCGTACCCAAAGGGTAAAAACGGGACCCTATTACTAAGACTCCGTTGTCCGTCTGTCACCAGGCTGTATCTCATGAACCGTGATAGCTAGGCAGTTGAAATTTCCACAGATGATGTATTTCTGTTGCCGCTATAACAACAAATACTAAAAAGTACGGAACCCTCGGTGGGCGAATCCGACTCGCACTTATCCGGTTTTTAATTTGTTAAAATTACTAATACGTCTGTCCTCGTACAGAAACTTAAAATACACTCGAAAACGCATAAATGTCGGTTCACCTAAGACTGTCGCAAATATTTATGTCACCAAACCGGTCGCATCTTCATACGGAGAGTCAATAGTTCACGTGTGTAAGTGTGTTGTTTCGACACACAACTTGCTGCTTCAGACAGATGTATGTCCAATTGTCCATACAAATATTACAGGGAATAGCATGGTATAATAATATACTCCGCCTGGTACTCTCTTCCCGTCTTCCGCTATATGATAATATGCGATAGCGCTATATAAAGTGGCAATGTTATTGTGACGTAGGCTTGTGTGTATTAGACTATGAGGGAATAGCAACTTTTTGTTTGGAAGATTATTTCAAGCATTTAGTAGGTACGTTGTATTTATGAACAGAACCAACTAAATAAGGTCTTTTAGTTCATATAACGTTGGGTTGATGTTCCCTGACATGACTTTAATGTGCGATGTTAAGGCCCTGCATCGAAAAATAACAGCTGGCAGTGGTAGTAGGTGCAGTCAAAGCAAGAAACACTAAAAGCAGAATAAAATAAATATTTAACTTGGGCTCCCATACAACAAACGTGTTGTTTTGTCGTTTTTTGCGTAATGGTACGGAACCCTTCGTGCGCGAGTCCGACTCGCACTTGGCCGGTTTTTTTAATATAATTGTCAAGAACCGATAATTGAAGTGTTTTTAAACCTCACAACATAAATAAATAGTGTGTTAATACGCTACTTGATATACTTACCATTAACTATATGTATTTATTATATGTATTTTGTAAAATCATTTGCTTAATATTATTCAAATTATTATGTTTAATTAATTTGACTTTGTGTTAGTTAGGAGTTAAAAGAGAAGTAAATAATTACTACTTAACTACTTCAAGGGGGTTGTGCACAAATCACGCGAGGTGTTTTCGGCTACTTTTTGACCCCCCCTCCCCCTTGGTGATATTTGGTGAGGTTTTTGGCTACCCCCCTCCCCCCACACTACCTCACGTGTATTTTTTTATCTTAAAATTAGGTCGAATTTTAAGATAAATAGTATTGTATGTATATAGAAAAATCTTGTTCAATTTTCTATTTTCGTTAAATAGACTCCACTATAGACTCGCTATTTTGAAGTGCAGAGTGAAGATTTATGTTTAACGAAACCGAGAAAAAGTATCTACTCATGTGGTAGGAATTTTTTTCTTAGTTTCGTTCACTGTAGAAAAATACACGTGAGGTCTCCTTATACCCCCCTCCCCCAACGTGATCTATCGTGATTTTTTCGTGACCCCCCTCCCCCTATCGAACCTCGCGTGATTTGTGCACAAACCGAAGGTAAAAATATAGGTACCTAAGTTGATCTAAATATAGAACAATCATACAGTCAGAAAACTAAGTGACTTTCATATGACTTAAAGTAAACGCAAGCGCTCCAGTTATGAGTTATAATTGTGAAACAAACGCGAATATCGACTTACGAACCTAGTGGCAAAAACCGCAGTTACGATACAATACCTACTAACTATAACGCACTGCAACCAGTTGGAAATGG
This sequence comes from Cydia splendana, assembly GCF_910591565.1. Taxonomy (NCBI): domain Eukaryota; kingdom Metazoa; phylum Arthropoda; class Insecta; order Lepidoptera; family Tortricidae; genus Cydia; species Cydia splendana. The sequence goes on from NC_085968.1 coordinate 859,539, forward strand.
GACCTAAAGGCCTATTCGAACCTTCATTTTGACATCAATATGATGTCTTTTTAGGGTTCCGTACCCAAAGGGTAAAGCGGGACCCTATTACTAAGACTCCGCTGTCCGTCCGTCCGTCCGTCTGTCCGTCCGTCCGTCCGTCTGTCACCAGGCTGTATCTCACGAACCATGATAGCTAGACAGTTGAAATTTTCACAGATGATGTATTTCTGTTGCCGCTATAACAACAAATACTAAAAACAGAATAAAATAAAGATTTAAGTGTTGCTCCCATACAACAAACGTGACTTTTGACCGAAGTTAAGCAACGTCGGGCGAGGTCAGTACTTGGATGGGTGACCGTTTTATTTTTGCCGTTTTTTGCATTATGGTACGGAACCCTTCGTGCGCGAGTCCGACTCGCACTTGCCCGGTTTTATTTGTTATCATTCGCCTGTGTATCTTGCTCATACTTGTTCATACAATACATGTACTTGTATGAAAATGACATTATTTAGATATCAAAATGCATGTTCGAATTGCCCTTCTAGTTCTTGTAGATCTTACGCATTATTAGTACCTAGTGATCTAATAACTACTTATTGAGGCGATTTTTCTGCGAATTTTCTTTTAAGACTGCTTGTTGCGAATGAAGGAAAAGCGGAAAAACTCAATCTCTCGGGCGAGACTCGAATTCACGATTCCGGGATACTCGTACCAGCCCCCCGCTCTATACCAACTGAGTGAACTGAGCTATCGAGACTTAACCGTTGGCATCGAATATTATAACGCGAGAAAGACTTTCCTTGGGCACATACGAATTTGGGGCCCTTTTGGAAAGTAAAGAAAGCGAATTAAACTTACATTTTTCTACTATGATCTTCTATTTATTTAGGTGGCTCAGATGGCAGAGCGCTGGAGTGAAGTATCGATCCAGAGGCTGAGCTTAAGTCTGACCCAAAACAGTAATGTTTTCCACTTTTAAATTTATTCTAAACCTCAGCTCTATGCACAGACGCACGTCTGGCACCGATATGAGTCTGCCTATCGCATTATTAGCATCGTTCGCAGACGTTTCTATTAGTTAAAAATTAAAATTAACTATGTATATGCGCCTATGTATTTATAGGGGCCTAACGACATTACGTCATGCACCGATGTTTTGACTATTAGTACTAATTCTTTGAAGCGGACACGTAAAAAATAGGAAGATAAATTTTAAACTTAATGCTTCATTAATTCAATTAGAACGGATTTTACTAAGTTAAAGGTTAACGAAGAATTCATATAGAGCTGTCAGAAAAACAATAAGCTTGACTGAAACATACATATTGTTTCTGTATTATAATGATGTTTTAAATGTAAATTACATTGAAGGGCGACCGCGTGTACGGAATTATTGAATCTATTCAGTTGGTTAAATTAATTATTAATTATGCTATTCTATGGCTAAGTGGCCTTAATTAACAATGACCTTGTGATATTAGCAATTAAAGCTGATGTCGAATGTTAGGATTGCAATGAGGTAAAAACCCCGCAGATTTAAAATGGTTTCAACTGACTTAGAACGAACAAAAGTCTGTAGTCTGTGGTTATTGGTATTAAATATATTAAAACGGGACACTCATGTATTATTGGCGGATTAAAGCAGACTGCTATGGAATATTATGCAGCGAAACATAATAATATAGGTTTTAATATATTTAATAGATAGATAGACAGATAATTTCTTTATTCATACTCACAACATACATGGTATTAAAAGTTACAAGATAAGAACATGCAAAACAACTTAATTACTACTTAATTATTACTTTATGAAGCCATGTGTCGTGGCACAGAAAAGGCGCTAGCTCAGCATTGTGATGCGGCAAGCCACACCGCTGGTACTTTACATACAAATATGCAACGCTTATTTTAAAAACAGTTGGTGCAAGTCTAAATATGTCTATGTCTGACGTTTTGTTATTTCCAGATTTTAAGACATGTTTGTTTGAAATGATTACAGATTTAAAGTATAGAATCCTTTGTGTATTGTTATTGGTTATTGGTTAAAAATAATCTAATGTGTCTAATGGTGGATTTTTTTAAGAGAACGATAACGTTTAGATATATGTATATGTATAATTAGTATTTTTTTATAAACAGTCTTTTTTAAGAAATTAAAACTTACTAGGAAAAAACATAAGTTTTGGCCTAGATTCTAGAAGGAACTAGCGTGACCTCATACTTTTGATTTCTAGTACATTCTTCGATCTTGTCATAAAACAGCGTAGAAAAATCTAGTTTCTCCATATGTATCTCATGGCGACGCTAAGGCGAGCTGCTGTGCCGTCTTTATAAAGCCGACCTGGTTTAAACTAGTTATACACATCTGTCTTGTGACACATTGGTAGAAAGGGAAATAGTCTAACATATAAATTGAATACATCTAAGTATAAAGAATAACATATTTCTCTCGTGAACCTCACATTTCTTCAAATGTACTAATTAATAAAGCATTAATAGATGATAATATACTATTTAATTCGATACTTTTAAATACATACATACATACATACGGGACAAACCGAGAACCTCCTTTTTTTAAGGCGGTTAAAATAATAATAAAACAACATTTAAGGATAACTTTAATAATCTAATTTTTATGTAGGGATAAAGTGTTAAATCTGTCTGCACGGGAGAAATAACCCACTCTATTTCATTTTAATAATAAATAAATTTATTTATTTATAATATTAGCAACATTTTACGAGACAATCTTACAAAAATCGATTCAACACCACAGCAAGCCCAATAAGACTTGTATTATGGGTACTAGACGACTATAAATTAATACCTAATTATTTGATACCTATCAAAATATTATACTCTGGTGTTACAAGAGAAATCTCACGAGATGATCTATAAGAGAAGTGCAAGTCATTCAGCAGCTCTGTAGCTCTGCGGGCGGCCCAAGAAGTGTACCCTGAGGCACGCTACTTATTTATTTTTTATCTTAGCATGATACTTTTGTTTATTATTTTTTATGATAGCGATGTAATAGTAATAATATATTATTACAATAGTAAATGGGGCTATATGATAACAAAATTGCTGGTTCTTTAGCGTAAACTTGAAAAATAAGAATATCAAACGCCTTACTGCGTTTAAAACATATCATCAACCGTAAATTATATTTGAACTTCTCGAAACGTCTTTAAAAGATGGTAATCTTCAAAATAACAAGCCGAACCGAGCCTAAAGACTCGTAGCTACAAGCAAATCTGGCATAGGTCACAAAATCCAGTCCTAACCTTACGTAAACGCATTGTAAAATCAGTATATGAACATCATTCTTCCGCCGCACAACCTCGGTGATAACATCGATGAAAAACAAACTTAAATCTACAGATCTTTGAAATCTTAATTCATTGGAATAGAGCTGGTTTTCCTATGTTTTGTTCAAATTTGAAGTGGTTTTGATACGCCTGGCGAGTTGGAGATTGTTTGTTGCAGAGGAATGCTTATAAAAGGTAGTTAAAAGTCTGAGGGATGCGTTTCCTTGTTGGTATTTGAACACTCTTTGATTTTGTCCTTTATTTGCCGTGCATTATAATGAGGTTGGCTGCAAGTTAATTAAAGTTAAGGGTATTCGGTTTGTCGTTGGAATACGTAATTCCTTGATGTTATCTTGTAGATTTACAGGTTTAAACTGTGGTTACGCGATCGTTCCGATACGGTAGGTTGCGAAGGCTGGGCAGAGTAGAATCATATAATATAATAAATGATGAATAAAAATAAATTAAGATATACAGGAAGATTCAGGAGACGTGAGCAGAACTAACACTGCGCATTACGTAAATTATAAGCAACTGTTTCGTATCAGTATTAGTGAGGTTAACGTTAATTTTCTAAACGTGTTAAAAAAAGGTAATAATTTATTTACAACATGCATGGTCACCCTAAAATGAGAATACTAAACTACCGATATTCTGTGTCAAATTAAATGTCACCAGTGTCATCACGGTCTGGTAACTTTTGAAAACTCTTATATTACTCAAGTTTGACAGTTTATTTTCTTCGTAATCAAAATGCTGCCTACGGTTAAAGAGGTTTTATGTTTATTAATTAGGTATTGTAGGGTGACCATGATTGTAGAGAATTAAATTTGCCCTTACCAAAAAGTTAAAAAATAGGAAAAAGTGTGGTTTATTCACCTGAATACGACGGTGATCGATCAATTATCAGTTACTGAGTGTGCAGGATTAGTCCTGCTCACGTCTCGTGAATCATCCTGTATGTAGGTAATACATGTATCTGAATTTATTTTTATTACTATATTTGTAATTTATTTATTAGATTTTTAAGTAAAGTGATTAAATTTTGAGTATAAAAATGGATTGTAATGTTTATGTTATGTTAAGTTAGCGTCTTTTTAAAACATTAATCCTGGCCGGATGAAAATGTAGCGGAGCTCCCTGAGCACGCAATGGTTAAATAACAACACTATTTAAGTATACATATTCGAATTATAATATTAAAGAACGTACATCTCAATGTAAACAACCAGATCGAGTGACATGATAATGTCAAGCAGACAAAAATTAGAACATAGGCGAAATACAAAATTCAAATAAAATTATCATAGACATATGTACTTACATACATCATCCATCCATCATCATAAGCCAGTACAAAACTAGTTCATAAATATAAGTATATACACATTACATTGAAATCTAAATTTAACAGAAAAAAACTCACATACCCAGTAAAAATTATCAAAAATTTAAAAACTGTCACCGGTCAAAAAAAGGTTATTTTAAAAATGATTCAACAAACCTCTCAATTTTTCAAATTTCACTATCTAATTCGGATTTAGCATCACTTATGGTAAACCATTGTGCATTTCATAGCGGGAGGTATCAAGTCGCTTCGAAATTATGCAGTCGGCTCTTCTACCATATGTCAATAAAACATCTTAACCACAAAATTAAACAAGCGAGTACAAAGTACCAGGAAAGTGGTGTTTCCAAACAGCCCTTGGCCATAGTGATGTGTAAGTGGGACGCGTAACCATATCCGTCTTGTGTAAGAGCTTGACAGACTTATAGGAGCGTTTAATATTAATGTTTTAACCGCAGATGACATGTTTGTGACGGAGTTTCGTTTTGGACGTCGTCCCAAGTGGTCGTGCCCAGAGCAAACAAATAAGCCTCATAAACACCCAGCAAAACAATAGCACCCATCGCCAGATGGTCGAGCTATCGCCGCGCCGTCTCGCGCTAACCATATAGTGTCCGCGACGCTTACTTACCCAATTCCAGAATTCCGTGAAAGTGATTATAGTTTCATCTATTAGTGCATCCTAATTATATAACATTCAAGTGAAGTGCGTTAATCTGTGTGCGGCCCGTGCCTACGCAAGTCAACCGCGACGATCGTTGCTGCATCAGCGGCACAACGTCGCGACTCTGTGACTGCCCTGTTCCCGCCTACCCCACGGCCAAATCTGGTGAGATCTCTCCAAATCTGTCTGCTCAAAGGCTATATCTCGCAACTAAACGTATAAAACACTACAATTAAACTTAGGACACAATTTATTATAAAATTGCAATTTATTTCAGTTAAACACCTAATTTCATATTCTAATCTTGTGGCGACGCATTATTTTGCTAGCCAAGCTTCTACGTAAGGAAGGCAGCCCACTTACCTACTACATACTTAGATCATTTCAGTTAATTACCTACTCTCATCTAATCTGGTATTTACGCCTAATTTTTTTTTTTTAACTCTAATATTAAGTATCTAGATATTCATTAACATTCCAGTGCTTTAAGACTAGTCGCTCCCAGGCCCGCAACTAATTAACCCATATTGTACAAGGCACGTGTAGCGCCTTCAACGAATACGATTATATTTTACTTGTCAAGTTAACCCAACCACATGTTCATATTAGTTATATAAGTACCCAGTTTAGTAACATCTATATAACCCTACCACCTACGAGTCAGTGTTGGGCCCCAGAGTTATTGTATTGTTTCAGGTAAGAAAAGCAGATCACATAGCATATTATAGTTATATAACTAGTATCATCCATTCGCACCATACTACCTACCTACATACCCACGAACCAGTTTCACGTCAAGAGGGCCACGAACCCCTAACGCGATCATTTCATCATAAGTTGGGCGGGTAGATCACATAGATCATCTCAATCATCTAGCTACTAAACCTAGTTTCATCTAATCTCTTGTACTGTCGTCCATTTTGTTAGCATTAAGTTACTTACATATGCCAGTGTTGGCTTCCTTCACTAGTACACTGTAACAGGTCGCGAAGGCAGACCGCATAGGTTATTTCAAATAGACACGTAGTTTAATCTAATCTTATAGACACGCCTTATATTGTTAGCCCTGATTTGCACAGTGGAACGCTAGTGCACTAGGTTAAGCAGGCCGATCCCCTAGCTAGTTATCTCTAGGTCTAGTTCCAGCTAATCGTGGAGTGAAGCCGAATTTCCACCCTTGATTTATTTACTGACACAATTTAGCACCATGGCTTAGAATTAAGTAATATCTTGATTCAGGTATCTTCGGTGGACAGAATAAGTATACACGTGGCTAGCACATAACGAAGGATTACATGGCAATATTGTATTCCAAAAATCCCCGAATATCCACATCTGGCACACGAAACAAAGGGGCTTTATCCGGTACTGTCTTGACAGGTCGGGGGCAATATAAAGCATTGTGCATATCCCATGGAACAAGCCAATAAAAATCCTGTAGTTACAAGAACAGCCGGCTAGCTAACAAAGATAAATTACTTTTAAGAACCCAAACGCAATCTATTTCAAAAGAGCACACATGTGCCGGAGTTCATGGTATTTCCGTAAAACACGGTAATAAACAAGAGTTTCCTTACGCAAGACCCTATTGATGCAGGGTTGCTTGCCTGCTCATCGGTGCTATTGTCTCTACAGAACGCCAGCCGTAGTAGTAATTAAGCGGACGGTATTTGAATCTCGGGTCTTCAAACAACGAACTATTACAGCCAATAAAATAAAGAACCGACAATATAGATACCCTTAGATATTTCGTTCTATTGCTTCGCCGATTAACCAGCCTCACCACAGGTGGTCCGTTCGTCATTGAGCACTAGTTGTCTCATATAATCAGCACTATATCGCGTAGTTCATTTAAGTTCCTACGCAGTCGCCTAAAACAATAAGGCCTACTGTATCTACCAACAGATCACAATGGAAATATACCCAATTCCTAAAGACGGCAATTGCCTATACAGAGCCATAGCAGACCAACTAAACGTTGTACCGGACAAGAACTATGATCATCACGAAATCCGGGAGGTGCTCGCTACCCATGTATACACCGAAAGAGGGGATAGCCGAATTCAACTAGCACTCAACGGTAGTGTATCGGACTACAATAGGACTACCAATAACTCATGGCCCCCTTGCGCCGAACTCATAGAGGAATATATTCAAAATCAGTTCAAAGACGGATTTTGGGGAGGCGAGGAAATGATAATAGCTGCCACAAGTTGTTTCATGGTAAACATATACGTCCACATGGACCAACAACCACCCCTATACTATAGAGCCCCCATTTACGAAGCCCACAAAATGGGCACCTTACATCTGTTCTACAACAACCAACATTACGACTCAGTACGCCATCAGAACCCAATAACGGATACAGCTAACGTAACGAAACTAAAAGCGAGACAAGTTAAGTCAAGCGAGACATCCAGTACGCTACCTGACATAACAGAAAAGCGGTGCACCGACCAGTTAGGGCCCTGCTCACCAATAAGTACGCAAACGCCCCCTCACATTTCGCTGAACAGCTCGTGCAACAGTTACAAAAACGTCGATTCGACCGGGCAACGGCTATTAAGACCCACCCCTCAACAACCGTTGCACCTTGGCGGAGTACAAATAAAGCCAATAGGAACAATACGCTACCTGGGTACATACATAACCGCGACACACGATAGGCGCGCCGCAATTAAAACTAGATGCGATAAGGCCATAAGAAATGCGAAAATCCTCAATACCTTTATTCAAAAGTACAAAATAGATTGGAAAATAGCGAAACTACTATACAAAATGGTTATCACGCCATCTATGACCTATGGCCTTAATGCAATGGCCCTTACGAGTGGCAATAGATCACGACTAAGAAAGTATGAAAGGCACATACTTAAAGGAATGCTAGGGGTTTCCAACAACCCTCCGAAACAAAAAATACAGGAACTCCTTGAGGGAAAGACTATCACAAAGATAATTAAAGTGCGCAGGCTCTCCTACTATGAACACATACTCAGGCGGCCAAAACCACACCTCCTACATGCAGCCTTGGAATATAGGGAAAACAAAAGAAAGATAGGTAGACCTATCTTCACATGGATTGACTCACACAACCACGACATAACCCGCTACACCACTAAGAACCAATCCTATTGGGAATCCATAGCTCAGGATAGAGACTTAATCAAGAAAAAAGTAGCTGAGGTTTACGACCAACCAGAGACAGACACAGAATCCGAGCCTGACGAGAACGACAGTCCAGTGATAACACAACCTACGTGATAAACCCTATACTGGAGAAAGCCCTGCCGCTTTACAAAAATATTAAATATTGAAGACAACTTAATCGCAGTCACAGTCCTTTCGTATATATTTACACTAAATATTTATCTATCTTCCATATACACTGGGCACGATGCTAGTATTCGGTCTGGTTCTTCCACTCCCGTCAATCCCAATCCTTCTGACTGCACACGCCCCACACTCCCCACCTGTATTATTGGCTCACCGGTGTCTCGGGCAGGAGGGTCTGTTGAGCATTCCGGGGCGGCAGATGATGGGAGGAGTACACGAGTAGGCCCGAATATACGTCCCGGCTCGGAACAGGTTTGTCTGAACGGAGGTCGTTAGCACCCCCTAGCATACGCCTCTGACCGACGGCCTGTGTCGTCCCAGCGCGTGCGTTTGAGCAAGCTCGATGAGCCTCTCCGTCCCTCCCTCTCCTTGGTGACCAACGCCTCTGCGTCCTTGCTGCAGTAACTGCTGGCTGGTGTAGTCAACGAACGGAACGGAACGGAACGGAACCGCAGATGACATGTTTGTGACAAGCAGTGTAATCCATCAAACTTAACGTTCAAAACTATGCTAATATTTTGAAGTTATATTAGACTTAAATAATTTAATTAAGTAATGGTTGTCTGTAAAGTCGGTTTACGGACGATAATTTTGCGTGATAACGTCATAAGAAAACATTACCATTACATTACGTAACGTTACCATGGAGATCCGTCCACAACGTTACCATGGAGATTTGTCCACAACGTGACACTTTTTCGTGCATGCTACCGGTGTTCATCGATTTATAAGACGTTATCCTGATCAAATATATAAGCTGAACTCTCTGTTGAGTCAATAGTAGATTTTAAATAGGTAAGTAACAAGAGCTATCGTCATTATCATAAGGTTTACAAATGTAAAAAAAATATAACAGTTGCATTAAAGATCTTCTCAGAACCCCACTTCAACCGTATCAAACAGCCTGACATTCAAGCTGTACTGTGGCAAAGATAATTGGAGAGCTAACAATTAGTACAATAGTGGGTGACATTGCGCACACCTTGACCCGCGCAGGCGCGTAGCGGCCATCGCTTCCTGGCAATGAGAAAGTTCTCGCGATTGTTTTTACTGAAATAATGATAGCATGTCCGAAGTGTCATGGTCCATCATGGATAAATTTATTTATATTATAGAATAGAGCATACTCATTGCTTCAAAAATAAAATTGTTTAAGCACGCCACTGTATCAATTTTCCGGTTCTGCGAAAAAACTGTTTCTGGTGTTGATTTAAAAATCAAGTCACAACGCACAGATATCAGTACCGAGTACCAAGCCTTCATTGTATTTTCCCCCATCCAAAAATGAGCATTTTCCCATTGGCACATGACTCACTTTCGATTGACACCGCCATGCGTGTTAACGCATGCGTGCATCAATTATTGCGCCGACGCTTTTCCCCGGCTTTCTCGCCCAACACCCGTGACGAAACGCGAGACCTACGACTGTCCCTTTCCATCGTATGGCGTCGCCTCGCTCTCACAGTTATGAAACTTGCGGAATGCTATGGGTATTAATAAGGTTAATAGTTTAGTTTGTTATACGGATATATCATATGTGACAGTATTAGGGCAAGGGACCTTGGTTATTTATGATTTTAAAGATTGTTACACTTACGTATCGGAGCATAAGTTTATTGAGAAATATAGCCGTTGAATTTTTTCGTAGGTATATTGGCCGTTGTGATGTCATTTCATTAATTCCATAATGGAAATGGTTATACTAGTGCCAATGCCAATTCTCGGGATTTGTTGCCAAGCGGACCCCAGGCTCCCACGAGCCGTGGCAAAGGCGGATAACGCGAGGAAGATGATGAATGGAAATGATTCTCGGGTCAAACATATTTCGGAAAAAGGTCACTTATGTGGACAAAAATCAAAAGTTAACGACCCTTGAAGACATGCAAAGTTAAGGGAATCTAATGCTAATTTTTACGCTGCACCCTTAAGGCGGGATACGTTTTTTCAGCACTTGAGACTCCAATAAGAAAAACGGGGTATACTTTATATATGTAACCAGAGACCTTAACATTTATTGTATTATCCACAGAAGAACCTTTTCTTAAATGTACATATACTGCGCATTTGTTTTGAATTTTAAACCATGTTTCAAATAATACTAGAAATGGGCTTTCAATCGAAACAAAATCTTGAGAATGCTCATTGGCTGACCGCTGACCGATTAATGGTCGGCTTTTTAGTTTGATTAATGGATTGTCTTAAGGTTCAGGGTTCAAATGTACCCTTTAGACGTTAATGTATGTGGAATTTATTCGTACGATAAGCTGATGCTGACCATTACTTAATAACAATGATGGATATTATGTTATGATGGACAGGTGTTATATGTATTATGTTAGATGTTAAGTATCTGTAACTTATTTAATTAAATTATTTGTATTTGCTACACCCTATTCAGGGTCCATGTTATAGCATAAGCAATATGTAAATCTTATCCAAAAATGTACCATGGAAGCAAGAAATAAATGAATACTGAATACTGGACTTAATATCAGTGACGGAATGATGGACGTACAGTTAATTTGTAATTAATTATGTACCTACTTAATTAGTTATCGTCAGTTCGCTATCGAATGAAATTTACACTAGGGGTTCTGTTGTAGAGCTTTTCCCAAATTAAAGAATAATTAAATATTATTCATTATTATCCTTATTACCGTATGGCTTTTTTATTGAAACTTCATTAACGCTAAAAAGTTTTAAAATACAGTACTTATTACATAACATATTATGTGGACAAGATGGAACTTACTCATACTCAAATAGGAAGCAAATTACATTAAATATTTTAATTTGAAGGTCATGAAAATCGTGTAAAATAGATTTTAATGCGTGAGAAACAAGTTAATTGAAAAACTTTACGGATGTGTTTTTTCCCCTCAATAATGTTAGCTTACGTAAACTCATCTTTCAATTAAATTAAGTAATCGTGATTATAATTGAAATGAGTTTTTTTACGAGTTCCACGCGTCTGTGATATTTTATACTTATTATGGGGTTCAAGTAAAAAAAAAGGTTAAATTTATTTAATCTCAGTTTTAATGTAAATAAGTGCCTAACGTCAGGTTTGCTTAGTGGTTTGAATTAATGTTTTTTTTTAAGAATAGCAAACTGGTGGTTATCAGGAAGTTTTTTTTCATCATGTGTCTCTATTTCGTTAAGACACGAAGTGGATTTTACACCATGTTCTATTAGGTATCATCCAGATCCCTACGTAGAAGATTGCGTTTCGCACGACGCAGTCGCTTGTTGACTGCCTCTTTCTATTTATTTTAAATATATCTCTAATATTTTTCTGTATTGTTTCTTTTATAGGATTCCGTACCCAAAGGGTAAAACCGGGACCCTATTACCTACTACGACTCCACTATCCGTCAGTGTGTCTGTGAACCGTGATAGCTAGACAGTTGAAATTTACACAGAATATGTAAAAAGTATGTACTCTTCTAGGTATATCTTAAGGCTTTCTCGTAGAATCAAATTCAGAAAATTGTTTATAATATTTGGTACCTCATACCGGAATCGAAGATAAACTCCAGACATCTTGTTTCGTTCTCTCACCAGTTTGCATTGACTGCATTCCTGCCCCCGCGCTTTAAGTGTTATTGTCTGCTCCACTTTGTCGCATAACTGGTTAACACTGTTACCAGTCATATTTCGATACTGACAAGAATTGGTTCAATACAGGAAGATGCGACTTTGGTGGTTCTAGATGCATTTTTCTAGAAGGAACTGACGTAACTTTTGTACTGACACAGAATTTGGGATTAAACTGACAAAAATTTTGAGGAAATGATTGTAAATATAGCGTGAAATTCTCCAGTAAAAAAATACCTATCTTGAAATAAAAACCCCATGAGGTTGAACGTGGTTGAACGATTTTGACAAATACTATTTGGACAATGTCCACGATGGAAATTAGGGTTATAAGAACAAGATATGAGCGACTGACAATTATGCCGCGGCTCATGTGTCGAGCTACGAGTATGTCCAATTACTCAAACTGGTCACAATAGAACCACTATTAAACAATATTTAATACCTTAACTGTTCAAAATGTGAACAATTCGAGGTTTGCTGCACAGCTACAGGTCAATTAGCAAATTACCACGAATCGAGCGTTAATCGGTACGAATCGGTAAGAATCGAGCACGACGTCGATTACGTGATAATCCGAATAAATACGAGTTGACCGTTAGAATGGCTGCTGGATTACGCATTGATTTAATAGCCAGCGTATACGTTCGTTAAATATGATGAAGTCACAAGTTACATTATCATTATCATATTGCATGGAAAAGCTTTAGAGACTTTAGATTGTTTTTATGGTTAGTAGGTGGTGAATATTTCTTGCACCTATTACTGCTTGATCTCTGTTTGGCCCGAGGGTTAACTGATAGAGAATGCCTTCTGGCATTAAGTTCGCCGTTTGTACAATTTTACTGTGCAATAAAGTTTATATAAATAAATAAATTAGTTGAACATAAGTATTTTAGTAAAAAAACAGTTAATTTTTATAGGTCCAAAAACCATGTACATGTCTATATTACGGCAACAGTAATATACTGATACAAATTCCTAATGGACACTGACTTAAAAGTTTTGAACGTACAAAATCTGACCAGCCAATTTTTCAGTGAAAACCAGCGCGAAATTCAGAAATTTTACGGGAGATTACTGTTTGCGGAAACGTCGCTTGCCCCAATTTGTTGTATTTTTATCTTCATCTATCACTTTTGTTGTTTTGTTGAGAATCTCTGATAAAATCACTACTACTACTACTACAATGATACTTGATTAAACTTTAAGGCGATACTGGATAGAAATTTGGAAACTGAGGACTACGTTTGTATCAGAGAAGCGGCGGTCACGTGCCCTCGTCCCCTTTCCTCTTAACTTTTCTTGCAACAACGGATGTCGTAACCGCAGCGGTAACAAAATGATGCATCATATTTGTTGCACTCAGTACCGTACTAAACCACTATATAATCCACAACAAACCCTATAAACCTGAAGCGAGAGGTCATCGCTCGCCGCCGGCGACTTTTACTTTCGATCGGGGAAAGCGACGCGAGCGCACGAATCAGATCTGTCCACTAACAGGAACATAAGGCATTAACTACTTACTACCTTCTTATGTTCTTAATGCGTTTCAAGCGCGTGAATTAGATCTGTCCATTGACACTGAAACAAAAGGCATTAATTACTTATCGGCATCATATGCTCTTAATCCATTTCTATCAATCAGATTAAGTCTGTTTTAAATGGGAAAAAGCCAGAAAGGTAGTAACTATAAAGTGTCGTGTGTTTAAAATATGTGTTTTTCGATAAGTGGAATTGGCTTTTCAAAGATTATTAAGCCGTTCTTATTTGTCTAATTAAATAATTTTGTTGTGTTTTTATTTTCATTTATGAAACTAGTCTAACTAGTGATTCAAAACTTTAGCCAACGATTTATAGATCGTATCAGATGTGTAAAGTCTAAGGCATATTCGTATTTCGAATTTGACAGTGACCACAAAAGATATGGCGCAGTATAACGCGATCTTTTCGACTGTCAAACCGAGGCTGTCTGGCTAAACTGTCAAGGGTTGGACTTTTTCTTAAACATTAATATTTCTATAACTTAGAATCAATAACTCTGGCACTAGCAGATATAAATAAGTCCTATTATTTTCCTTGAATTTAGTATATTGCTTGATTGCTAAAAAAAAGGAAATACGCAGAGTATCATTTGAGGCTTACGTATTTCGTTATTATATATGTAATCTAATAACTACCTATATACCTATACCTACGTAAGCAGCTAGTTGCATATATACCTAACATAATGCGTTAACTTCCCCCATATGCTAACCTTAACTAAATGTAGTCATAACATGCACACAATCTCTGACATGTTGATTTTAAAAGCAACATGACATGAGACATGAATGATTGCATTGTATTCAAACAAACATCAATGTCACAAGTCAGATTATAGCTACTTCTTTTAATGCAATTACGAGTTATTAATACTTTGTGAAGGTCAAGAAAGAAAGCTTTCTTTCACTCTTGAAGCCTTAAGTGTTAATGTCAGTTGTAAATTGATTGACATTGACTAAACTAAGACGGATTGGCATTGGTGTTTTCACTTTTATTAAGCTTTTATTAGAATCCAATATTTGTCAAGTTTTAAAAGTTATGTTAAATTATGATTTAATGATGATTGGGCACTTAGCTATGTGATGAATGGAGTGGAATGAGTATTTCGTAATCGTTGAAATTGTTGACGGCAAAACGTGCGTTACGGCGTTATTCGGAACGAAAGTGAAATTAGGGACCATAATCAATTTTCGTCGTGTTTTTTTAATTACGTCATAACAAAAGAAAAGATCTTGATAAATGCTTTATATATTCAAAGGAAGTGGATATAATATACAATAAATTACGAATACTTATTATTGGATAACATTATTACATTGTTAGTGATCATGATCAATCAGCGACGCATACCTACTTTGTCAAGTGAACACAAACAGGACTCACCTCACCTCATCTACACCTATACTCTACAGTCGCCATCCAACACCATCAGAGCGGCCAAGATGTTCAGAAATATCTGAACAAAACCTTTACCTAACTACTATCAAAACGTTAAAGTGCATAATATGCACTTTAACGTAATATTCAGATATTTTTGACCACACTGCACACCTTGGCCGCTTAATAACTGGAACAAGTAAGTAGATTGTAAAATTTACAACTAATGGCCCGATTCGTACTTTAAGATAAGTACGTCAAATATTAAAGTATCTTAAAGTTCGAATCGGGCCCTAAGTTAAATTTTTTAAGTACCTAGTTTTACCCTAAATACGTTTGTCGTATCGCTTCGCTTTGCTTTTTGCTATCCGATAGGAAGTTGCAATGGTTTGCATAGATTAATGTTAGTCCACTTTTTATTGGCATTTTGTAAGTGGTTTCTAATCAAGTTAAATAGCTTTTCGTAATCAATATTTTTCTACATTTAAATGGATACCGTTAAATTGTGAAACCGCAAATCTTATAGTACAGTTTTACTTATTGCTGCGACGTAGTTACAAACTTCGCAATCCTATACCTATAAAAAGAAGTACCGTCACAAATTGTATCATGCAATTGGAAATAATATGTATGATCTTCTTCTTCTTAAAACTCATATGAAACTATCGATAGTACCTAGTAGCGTTGCAGTTCTAATTCTAGGATCTTCTCATGTTGCCAAGTGTCATTCTTACATGTGGTCATTTTCATATGAAACAGCGTACTCGTACCTACCTACATGTTCAAATATTTTCTCAATTTCCAGAACCTAACTTACACTTTTAAGGCATTTCCTTCGAACCAGTCTGCTGTGTCATCACACTGGTTACTGATGAAAGTGGTTTCAGAGGCCGCCATCTAAGGCCATATATTCCGCTGTTTTCTAGAGTGCGACTTTACATAAACCGGTGTATCTTGGTCTTATCATCCTAAAGACGAAAGTGTACCGCCCCGAAACCGCCTTTATACACACGCACCTAGTTCCCATTTTTCTTTCTGGATATTAACATTATTATATATGTCGTTGATAAACATTAAATTGTGTCAAATCGTATCAAAGACATCTAGTAGTAGTTTGATATTTTTCGTATTTTCAATTATTATAAGCGTTAAGAGCATTAAACAATTTGCATAGAATTTGTTTATCGCTCCTAACTCTAAGTATATAACAATCAAAAAATTTAAAAAGTCAACCAAATTTTTTTTTAATTATTGTCAATATCCAGAGAGGAAAATGAGGACTACGTTTGGATTGAAATTGGCTATTAATAACTATGATTGATCGGATAGCCACACTTATACTGGTTTCTAAATTAACTTGCATGACAAGCTACTGGAATATGAACGCGTGCGCCAGCAATTAGACGAGTTATGGCGATACGTGGAATTAGTGCAATTGGCTAATTGGTGTGTTGGTTAAAGTGATTTGGTTTGCCGTGGGAATGGATTAGGATTTTAAACGGATTAAGTTTTCGGTGTTACATGTTGACATCAATAATGTTCACATTATTGCAAGGGAATTATGTGCATCACCTCTTATCACCTTTGACTGTTTAATAGTTATTTGTTTTACAAGGGGGCAAAGTTGTTGTTTAACCGCTCGTGCTAATATTGATACCCGAGCAAGCGAAAGATTACAAAATTGACGAGCGTAGCGAGTGGTTCGATAAATTTAATCTTGAGCGTTGCGAGGGTTTCAAAACACGAGAGTTAAACAAAATTTGCCCCGAGTGAAACACAAAAATTTTCACCACACCAACCGGAAGCAAATATTGAATGTAAAATATCAAACAAAATCAAACCAAATCAAATCCAGATGAATGTTATTAAATATTTATCATTTTTCATCATTTAAAAGTCAATTCTACCAGCAAACATAAGAAAACAACTCAAAATTTGCATTTGATTACTTTGCCACACATGTGAATAAAATGCAACTTTGCTATCAGTTTTCGAAGTGCAAAGTAAGCCTTTCTGAGCTGGTGTGGTGAAATAGTAGTTTATGTGACTGCTACATAATGAAAGGCATTAAAATACGAGTGTGGGTTTATGAAACGAATGAAATGAGTTTCATAATAGTATCACACGAGTGTTTTAATGCCTAATTATGTACAGTTACATACACTGCTTTATCTACACACATATTATAAACTTTCTATGATATATTCACTAACCTCATATTACAGCCGACATTGGGGCACTTTCCTCTCTGGCGGAACTCGCGGATATGAGCTGGCGTCTCCGAAATATCTTTATCGCACATTTTACACGAAACTTTTGTTATAGTTACTTTAAAAACAACAAAACAAATTATTTTTTACTTACAAATTAATAAAAATATAAACTGTACGGCAAATGGCGGCAAAAGAAAACTTTTTTCACGCATGTCACGCATCCGTAGTTTTTTTTAATTCAGAGACAAACTAGAGTCGGGGTCGATTACCATATCGTCCGATACCAACTTACATGCGGGATTTGTCAATTTGATATTGTATGCAATTGTCATTTGATTTGGAATAAAACGTCATCTCGACTGATATTAGAATAGGGGCCAAATCAAATTGCTTTTTTTTTCAGAGATGTTCGAAATTTGAATGCATTACCAAATCGATTTTGATATAGTAATGAAGCTATTACCACATTTTCACAGATAAGAAATTTGCTGTAACTAAACAGTTTATCGTAATGTGGGCCATTATTTACGGATTTTGAAGGCGTCATAGAGAGTTTATGATATGTGTGTAGATAAATACAGTTAACTTGTTGCTGTATTTTATTATTAGATTAGAATGATTGTCCACATACAAACAGCAACCCTCCTAACTGTACATCGGTGGACCTTATAACCAAAGGCATAAGGTCTGACCGATGTACAGTCACCTGCAATAATATGTTACACAACAAAGGCCGCAAAAATATCTGACACGATCTTATTTGTAGAGCCATAAGAGCGTGTCACATATTTTTGTGCCTTCGAAGAGTAACATATTATTGCAGGTGACTGTACAGTTCACAGCGATGGTACCAAGAAAGCAGTGACCTATGCTACGAGCTACAATAGCTTTATAAGCGTCTACTTTAATGTTCTGCATAAATTATTTGTAGTTTTACTTTATGTTTTTTAACAATAACTATTTTGTTACAGGTAAAGTAAAGAACATAAACTGACTTCGCTAATGAAGTGTCACATATCTCTCAATGTACGGTATGTTTATTAGAACTAGTATGTACTTACATATTTATATTGAAATACAATTTACAGTACCTACATAATAATGCTACTTTACCATCTAGTGCGGTAATTAGTACTTTACGTACTGTATATGTACTGTAAAACGGTGTACGATACACGTGCGAATAGGTAATTCGCAAAATTGCGCGCTTGAGGCCTTATGGCATTATCTCCCAGTCAACTTTTGATATGTAAAATTTCCATTACCAGGCACCCATAAGGCACAGAGGCTTGTAAATAATCCGCGTTAAACGTAAAGCCTAAACACACAATGCTCCCACGAGCTGACCCACTTGTGTGGGTACGTGTGTGACCTTACAGGTGTGTTCATTAAACATTAGCGAAGTTGCATCTTATTCGCCGGCTTTTGCGTGGCGTATATAAACCCAGTATAGAGTTGAGTTTACATTTTCAAATGTGAACGATTGTATCCGTGCAGGGGCCCATTTATCGAACGCTATTAGACTAATAATACTTAATAGGTAGTCCACGAACTGTCAAATCGCATGGGTTACCATGGCAACACACTAATAATATTAGACTAATACCGTTCGAGAAATAGGCCCCAGTTATGATATTTAGTTACTTACAGGTGTATTCATTAAATATTAGCGTTAAGTTGCATTTTATTCGCTGGGGTTTGCATGGCATATATAAACCCAGTATAGAGTTGAGTTTAAATTTTCAAATGTAGAGCGATTGGTATAAGGTAAGGTGTGGTAAGACTATCACCGGGGTAAGAATATCACTTGTATCTTGTATGGAATCCTCATACCTACTGTTAGTCTTGTTACCCCACCTTACGCACAGTTCGCCGCCTGCCAGCAATATTTCCACATCTCAAAATGTATGATTACGGAGATTCAATCTTAATTAAAGATAACAAAGTTAAGTTTTCTTTAAAAATGTTGGTAAAAATTGGCCGTATTGGCACGAAACGAGTTATGATACCCACATACAGGTTACTTCTATTTACCACTTCATCTTCTACGACATTTTGCCCACTGGTGCTATGTTAGCAAAAGTTTTTCTTGATCTTTTGTACCTAAGTATTTTGTTTTTAACAGTTTCATAAAAATTTCGCTTTATTTAAAATTATCATATCTTTGCCTTGGCGACAGTTGGTCACACGATTTTTAACAGGAAAGATACATATATCTTCAAAAGTACCGAAAACTGTGTTTTATTGTATTTTGGGTGCAATATGCATGCAATAATAATATTGGTGGGGAAGGTGAGAAGTGCACAGTCTCAAAAATTTTGAGAAATAAAAAATTTGAGGTTATTGTAATTAAAACTACTTGTTTTGTAACCGGACAAATCTCAACTTAGCTGTATTCATATGGTTTTTCTGCTTTTCAACAATATATTACGCTTTCAACAAAACAAGTTTCACGTCTATATCGTGACCGGCCTTACCTAAAAATACATTTTTTACAATTAAAAAAAAACAATCACGACGAAGATAACCAAATAATTACCGACAAGGAAGCTAGTCGTGCAAAGTTAAAAAAACAATCAATTTAGTGTAATGATGCGTCTTATTTTAAATCTTAATTAGCTGACCCAGCCTTGAACCGCGCGGTTCAAACAGTAACCTAAAAGCATATTCTGATTGATAATCACAGGTTATGTTTTTGATCTGAATTTGTTATAGATATGATCTGTAAGTTTCAAAAGAGACGTTTTTGTTTAAGAAATGACACTTTTGACACTGATAGATCATACTCATAACAGATCCAGATCAAATCCATAACCTGTTATCAAAATAAGAATACGCCTCCTGAACTCTAGAGCCGGAACAACATAGCGCGTATCAAAAATACAATATAATTATTTGTATTTAACAAGTATTTAGGTAGGAGGTTAAACCCATTCTATTAGCTGAATTAAATAAAATCTATACACATTATAATAAATCATAGGTACCTACTAATGTTCTATAGGTATAGCCCATGTTTAAAGTAGACAAAGAAAGGACCTTAAATCGTTGGAGATCTCTCAATTTTTTTTATAAGACATTCTTATATTTTCTTTAAGTAAATCATCATCATTTATTTAAGAGACTTGTCTGTGTGGAGCGATTTCCATGCATGTCGGTCCTCTGCCTTCTCCTTGACAGCCTGATACGACACGACGTTGAGCTTTTCCTTTACTTGATCTATGTACGTTCTCCTTGGTCTCCCCCTCCGTCTCGTTGCCTCAACTCTCCCTTCAATGATATTTTTGATAAATTCGTGGTGTCGTAACAGGTGTCCAAGCATCTTTCCTCTTCCGTTTTTAATGGTTCTCAACTAGAGATGGGTAGTGAGTAAATACTCACGGGTAAATACCGAGTAAATACTCAGTATTTACTCAATATACCCGTATTTACTCGTTTATACCCAAATTGGTGGGAATAAACTATTTAGAGTGCTGAAAGGGGCATATAAATTTGAAATATAGGTGTATTTTGTAAGCCGCTACTGGATTAAGTACTCAAAATTGTAAGAAATGTATTTTTAAGAGGGGCACTCCATACATGTAACTAATTGTCATAAAAAAAATTTTCAGAAACGACCAACGTGTTGCACATCATTACATGGATCTTTAAAAATAACTGGAATGTTTCTAAGAACATTTTTGGATAAATTGAATATTTTGGAAAAAAAACCGTTTCGAAAGGCCAAAATAATGTTTATCTCTCTATAACTTTAGAACCAAAGTTCAGAAAAAATATGAAAATATATCGGGAGATTAGCCGTATAATAGAGTACAAAAAACAATATGTTGAACATCATCGGTTGAGCCATTTTTGAGTTTTCTTTAAAAAAACCCTTAATAAAAGGTCGTAAGTGCCGCGTAAACACGCACTTTTGCGCGACATGCAGTTATCTAGAACATCGATAGAATTTAAGTACCTTATTTTTAAAGTAAATACCTTCTTATTTAAAACAAAATTGTTAACTATGCATTATCACAATTTGCCTCTCACTAATAATTACCTTTTTTCCGAAATTAAGCGTCCTATATGCTTTTTATTTTATAGATATTGTTAATACACGTTAGCACTCTTCAATAAAAGACAATTTTGTTCTTAAATCTCACTTTTTGAATATTTTATAAGCAATCGTTTTTACTCACCTAAATGAGTAAATACGGGTATTTATCGGGTGCTTTGAGTAAATACCGAGTAAATACTCAGTATTTACTCACCCCTACCCATCTCTATTCTCAACAAACTCCTCTTCTCTCCTACCATGCGTAAGACCTCTTCGTTTGTTTTCTTCTCCGCCCAACTGACCGTTGCCATTCGACGCCAGCACCACATCTCAAAAGCCTCCAGCCTTTCTCTATCACGTTGCCTCATTGACCACGTTTCGCTTCCGTACAGTGCTATGCTCCAGATGTACACTTTTATGAGCCTCTTTCGTATATTGCCTGATATTCGAGTTTTAAATATGCACTTTTATGTGTTAAAACCTTTTTTAGCCATCGCAATTCTGGTAGTAATATTCTGTTTAAGTAAATAAAATAGTTTATTTCAGATCATCGATTTTGTTAGAGTAGAAATGTTAATATCAAAACAAAATAAAATAATTACCTACTAAAGGAACTATTTGAATAATAAAAACTAATGAATAAAAGTACTAAGACAGAAATTTATTTATGCAAATACACTGACGACACAACTGAGCAATCAACTTGTCGTTTCACTAAAATTATGTTTATGTTAAGTGTCTTTAAACATACTCTACGACACCTTCACCTATGGACCCCTGTTGGTTGTTAAACATAAATATGGTTATTTGCACAGTTCTACCAATTTTATGTCATTTTCAATCCATAAAAATATAACTTTGTTAGTTTACGCGGGAAAACATAATGAGAAAACCTGTATATATCTAGACCTGTTTCTTCACTGTGACATTATTGCCGCCTGACAATGACAATCCGCCGTACATTGCTGGTTCAACAAGTAAATATTGATGATATATTATGTACTTACTCAGAAATGTATAGGAAATAATCAGTCAGGTTTTTTTTCCAAGAGACCAATTTATAAATTTAACATTTCAATTGTCATATTGGTATAATAGCTGCAATGCTAATCCAAAATAAAAAAAATGTATCGGGTGACTATCTCTGTCTGTATCTGCGAGCGAGAAGTGATGATTTGAAGTCACGTAATGATTTATTTTAGGTCAGTTTTAGGTACATTAATGTAAGTTAAATTTTGATCTGTATTTTCTAGAAATGTTTACTGTGCGTTGTGATGGTTTTGGTGTGCATAGGCGAGTGAAGATAATCTATAGTACTGTAGTTGATAATAAACTTATCAAATAAATAAACTGTTTAATATAATCACTCAAGCGGAAGCCGAAGGGGGCAATCATGTGGAAAATTGTCCGTATCTACCACACATTTAACTTTAAACACCGATTTGTATGAGAATCCGCCCGGAGCTGCCACGGTGTGGAAAACATTAAATATACATGCTAATTGTCTATAATTGGCCGGTGTTATAACTGCCAAGTTGTCGGCCGAACAGGTCGCGAGTTCAAAACCCTATCAGATAGTGAATGGTCTTGACATTAAATGGTTTGGTCGTAAAATAAATAGGTTTAATCGAATGTTTTGCTGGTAGAACTTATAAGGGTTATCTGATAACTTGTTTTATAAATTGCATTATAAAATACCAACAGGCATATACAGATGTAGTGCATAATTGTTTTCCATCGTATTTTCTCGGAAACGTTCGTAGTTGTCATGCTACTTCAGTCAACCACAGTACTTTTTGTACCAAGACTGTACCAATACTTTTTGTTTCCGTGAAAATACGATGGAAAATAAATATGCACTACATAAGGTTTTTATATTTAAGTTTAGTTTTTAATTAATTTTATGTTTAGATTATGTGTTATTAATAAAAGTTTCAAATTCTACAACATGTGAAGTTAGATTCCAAGTATAGAGCACTGCAGTTCAAAAATTTGGTTATAAATTTTATGTGATTATTTATGAACCAATATATTTCTGCGATGAAACTTTTAAATGTGTTTTAAAATTATTGTTATTATTTTCCTTCATGGATATGCCTCTAGTGACAAAGCTGTTGACTGACCCAGAAATTACATAACCTGTCATTCTGTGACTTATTCTGTGGTTGTCCTTACGTATTATCTTATTATTTTGACTATCTCAGTAAAAACCGTAATTTTTCCAGATCTTCTCAGACCTTGAGAGTTCGTGTCAGCCATCTTAACCGGTCCTGTAATTACTCGCTCGTGTCACCGGGGCTCTTCGGTGCACGTTTCTCTTGCGACATTGTCTAGGTCGGGATTCACGACCCCATCGCCGTTGCACCTCACGGACTACTGGCAATTTCAAGTTATTTGTGACACAACAAAACAAATACAATATTATTTTAAATTTAAAAGTGGAAAATTACTGTCTTGGGTGAGACTTGAACTCACGGCCTCTGGATAGATACTCCAGCGCTCTGCCATCTGAGCCACCAAGACCTCGTCCATAGCCAGCAAATCTTTCCACCATACTATAGGTCAAGGGGACCTTATCCAGAGGACGTGAGTTCAAATCTCACCCAAGACAGTAATTTTTCCACTTTTAAATTTATTCTAAGCTTAATAGCATCGTTCGCAGACGTTTCTGCTTGTTAAAAATTAAAATAAATACAATATTATTTTTTACATAGCAGATACGTCATCATCATTCGCTTGCCCTTATACCATTCTTTTGGGGTCGGCGCAGCATGTCTTTTTGTTCCATAGGTGGGTCAAACAGATCACTGTGTTATGTCTTTCCTGTAGACATACACAAGAGTTAAGGGCTATAAAGGTTAATTTTCTTATTTAACCCTTATCCACGTGAAAAGGTCCTCCTTTTATTTAGAGAACTATGATAAAATCATTGCTTACATGCCCACAAGCTGTTAACTATTGCCCACAGGAGAGAAAAATGTGCTGTTCGCGATAACACACTAGTTTTCTCTCCTGTGGGCAATAGTTAACAGCTTGTGGGCATGTAAGTAATGATTTTATCATAGTTCTTTAAATAAAAGGAGGACCTTTTCACGTGGATAAGGGTTAAATAAGAAAATTAACCTTTAATAGCCCTTAACTCTTGTATATGTCTACAGGAAAGACATAACACAGTGATCTGTTTGACCCAGGTCTCTCTCTTGCGCGTCATCTCATCATTCACTTGCGTTCGTTTCATAATAATCTCTCACACAGTCCATCCACCTTTTCCTCGGTTTTCCTCTCCCGTAACTTCCCTCCGTATTCATTCGTAATACCTTTCTCGTCACATGACTTTCATCCCCGCGCATCACATACATACACATATTACATAGCAGATACGTATGCAATCAATACTAACTTTTTTTAAAGAAATAAAAATGTAACTCGCCCGGCAAGACCAAGACCACGTTTATTTTTTCTATCTCCAAGAGATTCTAAAACTGAATGTTTTACATGAATTTAAAATTGACACCTCCACGCGTTTCCGAGAAAAAATATGTTAACAGACAGACTGACAAGAAGGAAGTGATAAGGGTTTCTTTTTCAAAACCTTAAATGCGTTATAGTCCATGTGGCGCCTGTGGCTCATTGAGATAATGCTTGACATATTGACCCCTACTTATGTGCACAAAATAAAAATTGTATTGCAAAAACATACAAGTATATTTCTTCTTATAATAGATGTCGCCTTGTAAATTTATATTCGCCTTCCCATTGCCACACTGTATAAAGCCTGGTGGCTTAACAATTAAGCATTCTCGTGACAGTTGACGACCTCTGCTCTAACCGCTGAGGCCACTCCCGCACATGTGGGACTGGAAACCTTACAATTCGCCGTACGATCGAATGTGAACCCTAGTGCATTGTGTTAAGGTCATAAATTAGTCTGTGTTTGTTGGCAAAATTCATCTTTTGGGAAACTCACTGCCATCGTCCGTTCGAATGGAAACCTTAGTGCATTGCGTTGAAGGTCAGAGATGTTTTGGCAAAGAATCATCTTATCTTGCTATATGGATTTTTACGCGTTGATTTTAAGACATACTTTTTTAAACCTATTAGGCTTAAGCTTATACTTGCGGTTCAAAGGTTTACGCCATTTTATTAACAAACCTTGTAGTAAATTCGTTCCTTGGGAAAATATTCTTAATGTTTTTTGCGTGGTTTTAATTTGAAAGCTATGGCTGTTGTAATAGGGTTGATATCACTTTGAAACCTTAATGCATTTGTAGAACTTTTGCTATATAGTGAATTCAGTAAGTAGGTACTATCTTTATCAGTTAATTTACGAGTGACACTAAAGGTTACATTAATTGTTTAGACAGTAACATTGTTTCGCGTATGTAATCAAAATAAACAATGGTGTTAGTTATATTTTTATTAATTATCAATCTGTCAATTATTTATCAGTTTTATCACATTAGGTTGCAGATTCAAGAAAATCATTTAGGGTATTTTTGATAAAATCTATATAGAGTTATTTGGGTTGAGCATTAAATTAAAATACATCCAACCAATAAAATACAAAAACAAATACATCACAGTAAATTTACGATGTCTGCTAATAAGACAACAAAATCAAAACATTGTTTTGCAGACAAATATCCAAACAAATAGTCCACATTACGACGTAGAAGGCTAACTAGTTAATTATGCTAATCGTGGCTTAAAAATGTCATCGGAAACCTGAGCCTCTACCATCAGTTTTAACATTGACATAACGCTCACGTCTACGTAATTTACTTTCTGTACATCTCGCTTGCACTATTGCTCGCATATGCGAGTACGAGCGAGATGCATAGAAAGGAAGTTACGTAAACGTGAGCGTTATGTCAATGTCAAAACTGGTGGTAGCCGTACTGTTCAATAGATACGTAGATATAGATTAACAGGTAGGTCACGGAGTCAAAGGGTTAAGGAGACAGTTTTGACCCACATATAGTTTTGCCAAATGAATAAAGGGAGTATCCTGACAATAGTGACATTTCTAAAAATGACATTTCTTGGGCCCTATCCCACAAAAGTTACAAATACAATTTACAAGTATGTAAGTAGGTATATAAATAATACATCTGGACATGTTAATGACAAAATTGTAATGGAAAGTTTAGGGCAAGGTGAAAATCTGTTCATAATATCCGGCCGATGAATAAATAAAAAAATAAATAAAAAAAAAAAAAAAAAAAATAAAAAATAAAAAAAATTATTTCAGACAGTTGACAGTCCATATTTTAAATGAAATAAAATTAAAATTACAATTAAATTAAAGATAAAATATTAAAATTAACAAACAACTTACACATAATTAAAATACAATTTAAATTTGAAATTACTATTAACATTCATAAATAACATTAGATTAAATTAAATTTACAATTATTAAAACTAACATGTAGGGAGGACCAGTGCTTTAGCAAGCCACTGTCCCACCTGTTACCCACTATAGCCAGGAGGCTGTGGCGGCTGTCACGCACCCTGCTTAGCATCGCGGCGCAACGCTTGCGGAGCGTGGCGTGGAAACCGTCCACGCACGCGTCCGCAAACATTCCGGACGCGCTACAGTGCCGCGGCAGCCGCAGCAGGACCCTGAAAGCGTCATTATACTGGACTCGCAGAGCGTTTAACGATCGCTGAGTGTATCTTGTCCATAGGCTACAGGTGTACAGCGATGTACAGTACGCTTTAAATAAGGTTATCTTTACTTGGGCTGTACATCGGCTGAACCTGCGCGCTATCATGTTTGCTCTCATCGCTAAAGCTCTGCGTTCCCTCTCGATGTCTGCATCATCGCGCAGATCTTCGGTAACCAAATGCCCAAGGTATTTAAATGAGCTCACTCTATTTAGTTCCTGGCCATCAAGAAGTATAGGAGGGACATACGATGGACTCTTGGTTCCGGCTTTAAAAACCATATATTCGCTTTTAAGCGCATTATACTTTAAGTTATGGTCACGAGCGTACGATTCGCACATGTTTATTAGTATGTTCAATCCTCCAACCGATGGGCTCAGCAACACCATGTCATCCGCATAACTTATATTATTAAAACAGACTCTGTCAATATGGCATCCGACATGGGTGCTGCTGAGTCCGTCGATTAGGTCGTTAACGTATAAATTAAATAATTTCGGTGAGCTTAGCCCCCCTTGCCTTACACCGCACTGCAATCCGTACTCGTCAGAAAGTACGTTGCCCCAACGAACGCTGTTCCTCTGGCCACCGTACCAACACCTAAATATGCGTGTTAGCTCCTTGGGAAACTTGACCTTGTCAAGCTTTTTCCAAAGTAGTTCGTAATTAACAAGGTCAAAAGCTTTGGAAAGATCCAAAAAGCACGCATATATAGGTGTTTTTCTTCTAGTATAATACTCGACAGCCTGCTTTAGACACCCCCCCCATAAAACCCCCATAAGACGTACGTTTCTTCTAGTAGGAAAGTACTAAGTATTAATGTGATGTATGCCATGTATGAAAGGGTTTGGATGATATCAAATAAATTTGTAGGGTGTCATTAGCTTTTGGCATTATGGATTTGTTTTTACTCGGATCTTTATTTCTATTTGCATAAGTACTTCTTGAGTTAAAATAGAAGTAACCTCACTGAACTCCTCCTCAAAACCTCAAATGAAACAAAGTATTAGTAGGATTAAAATAATGCCGTCAACGTTTTTAAAATATATATTGTATCTAATATTTGCCTATATCATGTAAGGTGTATTCGGGTATTACCGAATGTCGGATAATTCCGAAATTTAGATGAAAATCACCCTTAATTCCATCATAATAAAAGTCTCTTTTCGGAATTATCCGACGGTTTTCGACATTCGGAATTACCCGAGTAAACCTTAATCGTTTTTTTTAATCTCTTCGCTGATCGTCTAATACCTACAATAGTGCGCATGTCATGTTTTTCGTTACTTTGATACAATGTACAGTTTAATATTCTTTTTTTACGCTTCTAAATTTTTGACGTTCAAAAATAACAAAAAATATTAAATACAAATTTATCCAATTTAGCTGCCACAATAATTAAAACCGTTAAAACATACGAGTAAAAACTTGAGCCTTGGAACGTTGCTTAGTTTTTTTTTAACGTGGGCAGAGGCTTTGTTCATACAGCCATGGGTTTGAATGAAGGGCCATTCTTGTCTGTGGTAACCGTAGGGCTGTCCCGATTCCATACTACGTTTTCTTGTTTCTTAATTTCAAGTAATTTAATCCAGAAATTGGCTGACGAAATGTTAAAATAGTGATAAGTCCACTACATCTAGCATTGGGTTCGAATCCCGGCATTTATTTTTGTGTTTAGGGTATTTTTTATAATATGATTTAGTAGGTAATACACGCTTTGTTTAATTTTAGACTAGATCAATTTGCGTAGGATTTTTTAGAAATTATTTAATTTTGTCGTTTGGGGCTATCCATAAATTACGTCATCGTTTTTTGAGGATTTTTGACCCCCCCCCCCCCCTCTAAAGTCATCCAAAATCATGCTTCGAATGACCCCGTTTCCTCCTACGTCATGCTACCATCATCCGATGTCCAGACCCCCCGCCCCCCTAATTTGAAATGACGTAATTTATGAATAGCCCCTTTTAGCCTTGCCTTGGTCTACATTGAAGGTCAGGGTCATTCATTTTTCATTTGACTTATTAAAACAAAAAAAATATACAAAATTATTAAGCGATGACAACCCTAACCATATTGGTAACCGTATGTATGTATGTAATGCATGGATGCCTTAAAACGCTTTCCCTTTTGCCATAACGCATTCAAACGAGACAATAACCTTTTCAATGTTTCCATCCTTTTCTAACTTGATGAATTTACCTTAACGTGTAAGAAAGAGACAGACGAAGTACTTAAACAGTTAACCTCCTTTGTGTAGTTCTTTTGACAAATTTTAGTTATTATTTAACAACCGGTAATGTAGGTACAGTCAAGTTAAAAAAAATGTCCCATAGATCTTAATTCGCTGACATAATTATGCGCTACTGGACATATTTTTGAGTATGATGTGTGCACCCTAGCGTTGAAAATTTCCGGAAAAAATGTCTTTCCAAACGACTCGTTTTTTTCGGATGTTTACGGAAAAAAACCATGAGATTTACCGCTTAAATTTTTCTGAAAAAACGTTTTTTCTTAATACTGGTGACATTTGACATCGGACCGGTGTCAGTGTCAGTTCAGTTTAGTTGCCACAGTTGTGTCATTACGCTTATCAGTCGGTTGGTTTTATTCTTTAAAAATACGAAAAAAACGGAAAAAAACGAAAATTTCATAAATTCCCGAATAAATCATTAGATTTTTCCGACATTTTCAACGCTAGTGCACCCATATTTTTACACTTGACTGTACCAAGTACCGATTTGTAAATTAACTTCAATCGAGTTATATTTTAGTATTATTTATGTATTTATATTTTAATTATTACATTGTACATGTACATACATCTACATTCTGCCGCCTCCGAAGTCGGCGTATAAGTATAAGTTAGCTTTTTAGGGTTCCGTACCCAAAGGGTAAAAACGGGACCCTATTACTAAGACTCCCCTGTCCGTCCGTCCGTCCGTCCGTCCGTCCGTCCGTCCGCCTGTCTGTCACCAGGCTGTATCTCACGAACCGTGATAGCTAGACAGTTGAAATTTTCACAGATGATGTATTTCTGTTGCCGCTATAACAACAAATACTAAAAACAGAATAAAATAAAGATTTAAGTGGGGCTCCCATACAACAAACGTGATTTTTGACCGAAGTTAAGCAACGTCGGGCGGGGTCAGTACTTGGATGGGTGACCGTTTTTATAGATAATGGTACGGAACCCTTCGTTTGCTAGTCCGACTCGCACTTGCCCGGTTTTTTAATTTTATGTACAGTCAAGTGTAAAAATATGGGTGCAACTTACTCAAAAATAAGTCCCATAGTTCTTAATTCGCTGACATAAGAGCTATGGGACATATTTTTGAGTATGATGTGTGCACACATATTTTCACACTTGACTGTATACCAAAGGTTTTACTATTATACTTACCTCTAAAATTAGAAAGGGGTTCATAGTACGAAATCGCTGACTAAAGTCAGTTTAAAATAAATTATCTAAATTTAGTTTTGGTGCCTTGGTAAATACCGAAGGCTCTCAGTAACAAGCTGTATAACTGTAATATTATGTCATTTATTCCAGCCATCCGAGCGGATCGAACGTCAACCACAAAAACTAATAACTGAGGAGAGTCATCATTTGTGTGGCCGTTTTTTGTATGACACAGTCTATTTCACATTACAAATTACAGTCATCTTGTTTTTGGGTTGTGGGTTCTATAACCTTTTGTATCTTGAAGAATGTATGCAAGATTGCTAATATAAAGCGTTGATGTCTTTTATACCACAAACATATTGTGAAAGAAATAACTTAAAGTTGAGTTTAAATGCTTTATTTTTAGTACAAATACTTGAAAACTACCCTGTCTAAGTAATAAAATAGATACCTATAGCGTTGACAATTGAAATTAAGTTGAAATTTAACAGATAAATATAATTTGTAATTGTTTGCCCGATTTGAACTTTAAGATACGTCAGTTAATAGATATAGAAACGATATGGATTAGATATGTGAGTGTCAAATGTGACGTTTCTTCAAACAAAAACGTCAATTTTGACATTGATACGTCTAATCAAATCGTTTCTAGATCTATTAATTGACATATCTTAAAGTTCGAATCGGGCAGACAGTCTGTGTTTATGGCAAAATTAATGATGTATATGTATACAGAATGATCATAACATCGTATCGGTTTTTTTACATAACATAGTATAATATTATGTAAAAAAACCTTACCCCATTGAATCAACAACTTTTTATACATTCATTCCACGGTTCTTACATCCCGCCTACATTATTATGCATCATTATGAAACAATAGCGTTTTTGCCGACCACACCATTGTACCGACAGCAAAAACTATGGCAAACGACAAGAAATCACATATATCGAGCATATATCACTAGCAACTGGAGGTCAATTCAGTTCCTCATTCAGAATATTCAAAACAAACTTAATAACATGCGCGTATATTTACACGATCTGTTATTGAAATTGATACCTTAAACGTAAAGCATTAAGCTTACATTTCGAAAGACAAATTAAAGTAATATAAGAGATTTGGAAAATTATAGCCATCGTTTAACAAACACATATTGTAATCACTTTGTCATTCAAATTAAAACCTTATTAACTGTTAGTAAAGTCGCATTTAGAACTTCAAATGTACGTGAAATAAGATAATTGGAAAAATACATATACGGGTATCACATCTGACGAAGGATTATGATAATTATTATATACATAGTAGGCGGTTTGTTACAATATGATTGTAATTGGTTCATTTTCGTGGCCATACAGTAGCATATACAAATTAAAGTCTGCCTTACACCTTCGTGATACGGTTCATTGTTCAATGTGATAATATATGTTTATTACTCGTACAGTGTGAAGTTCATATTATCACATGTAATTGTGGGTTTGTGTAATTATATTGTAATGTCAAGTTTATTTTGTGTTTACACACTTTCCAACCGGATTTAATAATGCTGAAAATTGTGTTATCCTTGTCTTGTATCATAAAATTGATTTATTATATTATTTAAAAGATCTGTGTAAAATAATTATATTTATTTATTATACATAAGGTTAATGGTATATAAATAATCATACAAAAGTAACTTAAATATATCTAAATATTAAAATATTTTAATCTAAAAGAC
Source organism: Cydia splendana (assembly GCF_910591565.1). Lineage (NCBI taxonomy): Eukaryota > Metazoa > Arthropoda > Insecta > Lepidoptera > Tortricidae > Cydia > Cydia splendana. The sequence goes on from NC_085968.1 coordinate 891,760, forward strand.
CTCCGCGGGCTGTACCGGGTGCAAAGGTGCCCATGATATTTGCCGCGTTACCACGTTGGATAGCGATAGCCAGCCTGTGTGTAAAATTGTCCTATAATATTTATTTATTTATTTAATTAAAGATTAATTGCATGGACACCTGTAACACCAGAGGAGTTGCAAATGTGTTGCCTTTAAGATGGGGGTACGCTCTTTTCTTGAAGGATTGAAAGTTGTGTCGGTCCGGGAATACCATAGTTCATTCCACAGTTTAGCATATTTTTTTCTTTAGATGTTTGTTTGTTTAATTAATTAGCACTTTCATATTAGAGACATCGATTTAATTTTTATACTTATAAGTCTAGACTCCGGCTAGACTATAAATGACTAGAGATTAATAGTATTTTAATGACTATTAATGACTTTAAAACAAGAAAGACCTAGACAAACTATAGACACGCTAATGACAGTAATTCCCGATTCAAACTACATGTGACATAATAAGTTACATAGCGTCGCTATACTTACTCAACCTCATATCTGCAACAATCATTTGATGGAAATGTCGCTTTTCTTTCATTCGGAATACGGGTGTTTTTGTCATCAAATGAGTGTTGCAGATACGAGGTTGAGTAAGTATAGCGGCGATAGGCCAATTCGAACGTATATTGATATCAGGATGTCTTCTTACTGATGTCATTCAGTTACCGTGCATTTCGGTCGTACTTGTCCGTACATGTATTGGTGCGGGCGAGACGCACGATAACTAAATAACATGATTCAAGCATCATTCTGATGTCAGTGTACGTTCGAATTGACCTGTCAGCGACTAATCACCGATGATATAACAGTGGTAACGATGACTTTCTCTGTCATAACTCACTAATGACTCTCATTAATGAAGGTAATTAACGGCGTCTGAGTAATTCTTTACGCAGCAACAGTTATTAATAGTGAAGGAAAGTGGGTGGGCGCCATCAACGAACAATATGCTTTTGATGACGTCTGTGACATTTTGGTGATGATTTTGACCGAATTTTAACCTATCTAGGTGAAAGATGATTCTTTAAGTATAAGTCAACTTAAAGAATAATATTTGGACTCGAATAATCGAATCGAAATCGAATTTTTAATATGTGTTTTTTAACGCAACACAATTCTTTCTTACACATAACAATGCATCTTGCAAATTTGTATAATCGTTTAAATGTTTTTTACTAATAAATATATTTGAATATTATATTTGTTTGCGCGTGAATTTGATAAATATTTTGAGAGATCAGTATCACAAAATTAAACTTGTCAATTCAACACAAACTATTTCAAAACGTAGGCACACAATTTACCGCTACATTTCACAAAGAAATTTCCTTTTAACACAAGTCCCTAAGATAAAGTATCGTAATAGATTTCAGCAACGCATCGTGACAGCGCGTTTCGTCAACGTCTAGTCCAACAGATTTCCTCTGCCGGTGGACCCTTGAGGTCAGTTAATGGACCGTGCATTGGCAAAAAGTGTAATTCACAGGTGCAAGTTTTTTGTCAGTCTTAACGATATTTGAGATGACTTGTAAAGAATTTAACACGCAATTGATGAAATTATTGAACTACGACTAGATATGTTATCTAAATTATCGATTTAAATATTTGCAAATAATTTTTAACCAACCGATTGTGCTGTAATTTAGTATAGGTATCTATAGGTTAAAAAACTTAGCGATTGCCCCTTTTGTATGAGTGTGCAAAGTATTTTTAAAACAAGCGTTGTACAATTCATCCGAATTGATACCATCTTATCTCTTTTCTCTATATGCTTTTACATCATTGTACCTATAGTTGGCCTCACAACGCTACTGATGGTCACACAAAATGACCCCAAATTATGAATACTCATTATTACTGTCATTTAAAATAGAACAGGCCATTACTCTAAAAGTATTTGGCCACAGTGTCGCCATTTTACTATAGTTCTTTATCCATAGTAGTTACATTATCTTAAATAGAAATTGTTAAAAAAAAACAAATAGGTACATAATAAAAAACCTATATTAATATGACTATAGGTAAAGGTGTCTGGTTGTCCTTGCTACCACCGCAATCTGACACCATTCGTTCTCTTCTTCTGTCACACTGTGCTATGGTGGACACTATGGTATTTTGGCATTTTATTAAGGATAAACCTTCAATTTAACCTTAAACATACCTATTAATTTACCCGTCTTTCCGGTCATTACCGAGTAATTTTTCTTTTTTTATGTTTGTATGATTTTGAAACGTCGAAGCTCAGATCATTTTAGGGTTCCGTACCCAAAGGGTAAAAACGGGACCCTATTACTAAGACTCCACTGTCCATCTGTCTGTCTGTCACTAGGCTGTATCTCATAAACCGTGAGAGCTTAACAGTTGAAATTTCAACAAATGATGTATTTCTGTTGCCGGTATAACAACAAATACTAAAAAGTATGGATTCCTCGGTGGGCGAGTCCGATTCACACTTGTCCGGTTTTTTTCCTATGGTAGACCTTATACGTTTATGAACTGAAATAAGTAGATGTCACATAGATGTATAGATGTGAGATACCTATATCAGTATTGTGGCTACTTAAACACAACCAAAATGTTACCTAAAAAATATTTTTACCTTGTAAAACTTACTACTAGTTGGTACTTTTAAATAAGACTTAGTACAGACTAAAATTAAAAAAACTATTTTCATATATTTTACAGTCAAAACGAAGTTTCCTACATAATATTTATAAATAATTACGATTAAACTTAGTTATTAAATAATGTGTGTTATGTTATCTTATAACGTAATAGGTACACGTTTCAAAATGGCAATTTTATGCGTAGTTATCCAAAAAACATGAATTTTAACTATTACAGTATTTCTGACGTAACCTAATACGTGACTAATGTATGTATGTCTTCTTTACAGGTAAGAACGAGAACCAGAACCTTACGAAGGGTAATCCATAAGCAAGATTCAAGTTAACAATTTGACGTTAACCGGTTTGTGAAATGTTAGCTTATTGCTTAATTCTGGCAGAGATTAGTAAGTAATAAAAATAGGCAATCACAATACAAAGTTGAGAGAATAGCTGAAATTTGATATAACATAAATACTTTGTAAGAAACAATGATTTTTAGGGTTTCGTACCTAAAAGGTAAAACGGGACCCTATTACTAAGACTTCGCTGTCCGTCCGTCCGTCCGTCCGTCTGTCTGTCTGTCACCAGGCTGTATCTCACGAACCGTGATAGCTAGACAGTTGAAATTTTCACAGATGATGTATTTCTGTTGCCGCTATAACAACAAATACTAAAAACAGAATAAAATAAAGATTTAAATGGGGCTCCCATACAACAAACGTGATTTTTGACCAAAGTTAAGCAACGTCGGGCGTGGTCAGTACTTGGATGGGTGACCGTTCTTTTTTGCATTTTTTTTTCCGTTTTTTTTCATTATGGTACGGAACCCTTCGTGCGCGAGTCCGACTCGCACTTGCCCGGTTTTTTATTTATTTATGATGAAATATCCATACAAAATAAAGCCTTAAGGTGCAGGGGGGCAGAGTGCCATATATGTCCTGATAGCGAAAAAGATGTGTTGTGTGTGACTCTAGTTAATAATGTAAAACATGGAAGATATTTACCCCGCAGTCGAAATTGCCCCCTGCACCTTACATATTTGAATGTTAAAGTTTATTTTTATCAATTGAGTTAATATTAACATTAAAAGTGCGCTTCGATAGCCAGGACATTTGTAAAGTGACGCTGCGCAAAATACAGTAAAAAATTCGTAGAAATATTTAATTTTTTTCCTTTAATTATTACATTTTATAGGTAATTATGTATGAAGAGACATTATAGAGAAATTACCAGTCTTTATAATTTAATTGTCTATAACTTCGGCTACTTTAACAACCACTTTAACGGTTGTCAATAAACCTAAGTTGCCAAAGACAGCAATTAACTAAGTTTTTAGTCAATTTGGTTTCATCTACATTTGTTTATCGGACACTATAATAATCGATTCGTTCCAGCGATTATTTTTTGTTTACTTATAATTGTTTTTTTTTTTCAGTACGACGCCCAAACATTAGGCAAATGTTACGACAGATTTTAATCCCGTTATTCTTAGGAAAAACGTTTTTAAGTAGAGATGAATTACACAAAATGTTTCCGCTTAATTGATTTCGTTAACCAAACTTCTATTTCAAAAATCTTCTGAAAAACATCTTACAGATCGTGACGATTGAAATTTTGCCAATCGATTGATCAATTGAGAATCCGATGATTACTTTTATCGATTCCGGTCTGGGATGGCTCTGACATAATCTCGATCGTTACAAAGCTGTCGTAAGTATCGATGAAATATCTATCGATAGCTTATTATTAGTCTTATTGCGACTGGATAAGGTATATAACTAGTCAGGTTTGTAATTTTAGAGAACATAGTGTTTAAAATAAATCTTTGCACGTGTTAGGTAATTGGTTCCATTTTGGAGAAATAATGACGATTTGGGCAATACTATTAAGTTATTATACTCCTCGATGCTATGTTTCACGGCTTGTAAATTACACCAGATTTTATTGCAAAAGATCGCATAATATACCTAGGTCTTTTCTTGGCTGTTATGCCACAATAATACTACCATCAAATTTGTTTTTCATGTAGGTTACATTATTTAAGAGATAAACACCAAATTCATGACATCTTCACCTTTATAGAACTAAATTCAAATATCTTTGTTAAAATGAGATATGGGATTGACAGCGTATTTTGCGTACTACCGAGGGTTTCATGTATAATTGAATATAATTTATTACCATTTCCTTTCTCGGCCATCGAAAATCATCTCAAAAGACCCCAATAACCACCTTCCTTAATAACTCAACGACAAAACGGATGGGTTATGACAAGCCTTCATCTCAAGAAATTGTTTCCTGACTTACAATTAATATTCACTTACCAGATTCGGCACAGTTGAGGTCAAACGCATATAGTTTGGTAAGAGCCACTGGAGTGTAGGCAGAGAGAATATTTTTTTTACGCTAGTAGTGGTATAGTTATTTTATTCTATTGCTACATAACAGACAAAATTGGTTTGCCAGACTATTATAACATGTAAAGTAATGGCAACGATATTTTGAAGTTAAGCCCCATTTAGGTACACGGTGCGAGAACTCGCGTGCTATATTCGATACATTGTTAATTACAAAGTACAAACAAACAAACAATTCAGTCGTTCGACCAAATACCGCAATGTAACGAAAATCACATACAGGTTCTTGATCCGTCTAAATGGAGCCTAGTGTTCTTTTTTGCACCGATAACACTGGGGTGTCCACGGTAATCGCTAAACATCAGTCGATTTGTCTGCTCTGCTCGTTCGCCTGCTATATCATAAAAAAGCAAGTTCATTGCCTACCTTTTTTGCAATTGCGACCTGCCGGTAAATATATATAACGGATAGGTCTTCATCTTCAACAAGCCTTCATCTCCGCCAAATTATTTCCTGACTTAAATTTATATTCACTTGCATGATTCGGTGCAGTTACCTTTACACCGCATTTTAATTACTGTGTAGGTATGCATAAATGCCAGTACAGTCGCCATCAGATATATCGGAGCGGCCAAGGTGCTCACAAATATCGGAACACGCCTCTATTGTCAGGGCGTTAGAGCGCGTGTTCAGATATTGTGAACACCTTGGCCGCTCCTATATATCTGATGGCGACTGTACTTTAAAGAAAGGCCAGGAGGTGTTTATTGAAATCGTGAGGTTCAAAGTAGAATGACGGGGAAGTGGTATTAAAAGAAACGCATTCATGCAGTCAATTGTTATGAATTATGAATTCATAACGATTAAGTATTTTCCGCTATGTCATTCCTGTACGTTGAATATTTATAATTGAATGTCGGACTGTTGGTAGTGGCATACAAATCTATTTAATGTGAGATTGAAGCGGTGATACCTACATTGCTTTTCAATGATTTGTTTCGGTATTAAAGTTGAATCGATGAATGTACTAGTATTTAAGTATAAATTGTATCATTACCATTGTATCAATCAAATTAGAATAAAATCTTCTCTTATTGTATCATATTAAATGTACTTGTACTTTCTACACAAATACAGCAGGTATAATATTTCATGTTGCTAATTTTATTAAATTCCTTTAGAACCTTTGAGAGGTAGGCCTCAATTAAGTGGTCTTACTTAAGATATTATAGCGTTTTATATGTCATAGAGTTAGCCCAAGAAAACTCTGCAGAGATTTTGACAGCACACGTAGTGCTACTTAGTATTATTTATACGTCATAATTTCATAGAAGTTTGATGCTTAAAATAACACCTGCATTGTGTGTGCAGACTTTTCTTGGTTTAACTCTAGTAAGATTTTCAAAAACGCACACTTTGGAATCTCTTCAGTGTCTTTGAGTCAGATCAGGTCAGTCAGGAAACTATGTGATTTCTATAAGATTTAACTTAAAGAATTTGACACAATTCGTAGGATTGACAGGTAAAATCTATGCTGGCGCTGTAAAATACTTCGACCGGCCAACGCCAATCAGTTATCACAAAACATGGCGGAGGGAATGTTGCTAAATTGTTACGTGGTGTTGCAGAGTATAAGTAATAGGTATAAACTAATTAATCACAAGGGACACGTACGTACAGCAGCAGGTACATACTACGCACGTTAAAGTACACGTTACGTACAGGACGCGGTGACACAATAGCAAAGGATCGTTCCGTAACATAACGGTGCGGCGCGTGCTTGTGCGCGTGCGTGCGGGAAATTATACGGCGGGGAATATTTATAAACATATGGCTTGATACTAAACTTCTGGTTCACTTGAGGTTCTGTTTTTAATTTTAAGTATAATTCATGGTATTCCAAAGGACTGATAATTTTAATACAAATATTACTTTTTCTTGTCCATATTAGTCCAAACTATTTTTTTTATTTTGCATTAAATAATTTTTTAGGTAGGTCAGTGAAAAGATTAAAGTAAATTAGGTATTTACATAGGTAAAGGAGTACTTTAAAAAATGGATCGTTACATATTCCTTTTTTACTTTGGCTTGCACTTACACATATAGGTATAGATGAAATCTCTCTGGCCAAAAAATAAGTGCATTCCCGTTGCCACGGGAGGTTTTGGGATTATACTGAGCAACTTTTACTATTGGACCAACTCTGAAATCGCGAAAAACTTATTTTTTAGCCACCGTATATTGGCGTCATGAAGCACTCAAAAACTAATAAGAGTGGGCTCGTGCGCAATATTTTTAGTGACTTTTCCTTATTTGTACCACGACGTGCCCACCGGCTTTGCAAATGTCGCGTCGTGAGGTTCCTGATGATGATTAATCGATGCACAGACACCAATACTACTGTACATGTAGACTATATGAGTATGATGTGTGTATATATGTAGTATGTAGGTGCGTTGGTGACGCAGATCACGCATATGTAATCAGAATCAATAACAACCAAAAGGTTTACTATTAAGAAGTATTAGAACAAATTAAATTGTTTTCAGAAAATATTTTAATTTGTTTTTATTTCAATTAGAAACACTACTATATAAATTATAAACTGAGATAAATATGTTAACCCATCGGAGTAGAACGAGTAGAACGATTAGGTTGTATGCGGGAATGTATCAATCTCAGCAAACCTTTTGGTTATAAACTGAAATAAATGTCATATATACTAAGAAAAAGTGACCAAGACCTCCAGTGCCCCAGGCTGGAATCGAACCAGCGCAGCGTCCTCTGCTATCGCGGCAGGTGCCTTGGTCACTTTTTCTTAGTTTATGACATTTATTTCAGTTTGTTTCAAAATATTTGTTGGGATTGATACATTCCCGATTTGAACTGATCGTTCTACTCCGATAGGTTAACATATTTATTATAATAAATAATATTATTATAATAATAATATTCTGGAAACTGAAGCTTTTATTTAGTCTGAAGGCGGAATTCCACCATATTCTGTACAAAAATGCTTGTGCCGCACACTGGTGGAATCCCGCCTTAATAGGTAGGTACTTATAAGTTATAATATTATGTTTATGTAATTATTGATTTCTCCTGTGGCCTAAAAATTTTCGATTATCAACGTTACTTAGATTTTAGTTTGCGTCAGTCATAGATTAAAATTTCTCTATTAAAGACTCTCAAGGATGTAAATTAAGACTAAAACAAACAATTCTGGCCTAAATAAACAAAAGATTTGGCTAATAATGGAGCAATTATTTCCTTAAACTGCGTTTTCTACTTTAGCAAGACTCAAATTTACGTCACCGTTGCATAAAACCAATTTATCGCATCAATTTTAAGATGATTGCGATTTTAATTCTATCGCAAATCGCCGTCATTAAGTGAATTTTCGCATGATCATTCTAATTATATTTCATCGCTTCATTCTTCAGATATAATAAATAACCAGGTAGTTTCTTTAACTTGCTAGGCAACGTAACACGATTTTCAGAGTAAAATAAAGTTTTTTATTTTAAAAAAGTAAGTGTATAGACTTTTTTCAATCCCCACTCCAAACCAACCCAACAAGTTCCAACCGCCATGTTCTGTCCTCATTCCTTTTTCGTGCGTGGCAACGAACACACCTTCGCAAAAATGCCGAAGCCTAAGCGTAGTACCCGCGAAAAAATCGAAAGATATAAAAGGAAACTTCATGATTTAGAAGTTAAAAGTGACGATAAAAAACGTCGTAAACGTCAAGTTAGATCTTCAAGTGAGTCGGATGTCAGTGAACAAGGTAAGTAACTCACAATTTATTTTCATAATGAAAGTGCAGTGATATTTATTATCTACCCTCTATTAAGTTGAATAGTGTCGCGGATAACTGCGAGTTATCTGTGACGTCGGGATCGACTGCGAGTCGATTTCGATTATAAAATAGTGCACATATGTGCTGTACACTCATACATTCAGTATTTTTGTCACGGTTAACTGCGAGTTAACTGTGACGAGATCAACTGCGAGTTGATTTCGATTAATGTATTATACAAATACGTGCAATCTATAATAGATATACACGTTCACCACGGTATTGTCTGCGAGACAATATTTGTTGGTGGTAATAATAACCTTATTAGGTTCTAACAATGTTATGCTTATCTTTTTAGGTGAAAATCACCTACAAAACCTAGACCAAGAGCTAGACGTTGAAAATATGGATTACGATCCTGGCGTATATGAAGAAGGGACTCCTCCAGAGGAAGCGCCCGTCCCGGCTGCGCCCGCCATACCGGCCGCACCAGCTGAACCGGCCGCGCCGATACTGGATCAAGTTGACGCTTCCGTGCAGCCCGCGCCTCCTGCCACTGATGCCACTGAGCCGCCTCTGGACCCCACGCTACTTGCAGCGCTTGGCGAATCCACCTCCGATACGCCTGAATACGGAACAAGTGTTCACGATAGTCTTGCTAATTTATGGCTACCTATTCTGAAGAAAGGTTTGGCAAAAGAGAATAAGGACACACTCCTTAAGGAATATTTAATTCCTAATAATTGTAAATTATTACAAGCGCCTAAGCTTAACGCCGAGATATCGGCCGCTGTAACAGAGGTAGTACGTGGACGTGACAAAAAATATGTCGCCGTCCAACAACAACTCGGTCAAGGCATAGCAGCTGTAAGTCGGGCCATGGATGTCCTTTTAAAGACCGAAAACAAAGTTGAAGCCCTCAAATATTTGAGTGACGGATGCCGCATACTCTCTGATGCGCATAGTTTCTTTACAAAAGACCGAATAAAGTTAATTACGCCAAGCTTAGAGAAAAATTTTCTTCACGTAATTCAAGACGCCGAACGGGATGAATCCCTATTTGGCAATACTTTATCTGAAAAAATTAAAGCTAGTAAGGCTATCGAGCGTCAAGGTCAACAAATCAAAAAGACTGTCAGTGCACCAAAGCCTGACACTTCTAATTCGACGAACACTCGGGCCTTCACAACACAGGGAAACTGGTCCGGTCCTCCCCGTTATTCGTCGTACAGGGGGGGGGGGGGGGCGAGGAGGGTATCGCAGGACGAATCCGACGCGTCGCCCGTACGTCAACAGACCTGGCCCGACGCGGCACCCAGCGCCGACCAAGTCGCAAGCGCCAGCACAACAATAGCCCAGGTACATGCTGGTCGATTAGCACATTTTTACAGTTGTTGGTCTAAGATCACAAATAACCCTACAGTTTTATCCTGGATAAAACACGGATTAGAAATACCGTTGTGTAAGGCTGTCCATCAGCCTTTGGTACCTAAAAATGTTTTGACACCAGAAGATACAAAAGAAATGAGTACAGCAATTAATAAATTAATTAGCTTAGGAGCCATCAAAAAATGCGATCATAGAAATGATCAATATATTTCTAGTACATTTTTAGTACCAAAGCCTAATGGCAGTAGCCGTTTTATATTGAACTTGAAATCATTTAATAAATTTGTGACAAAGTCCCATTTTAAAATGGAGGACTATCGAACTGCCGCTAAGCTTATACCACAGAATGGCTTTTTAGCCACTATCGATTTAAAAGAGGCATATTTACTTATACCTGTTCGGGAAGCAGATCGAAAGTACCTCCGTTTTCAATTTGTACCCCATGGCTCAAATGAAATTGAAATATACGAATTTACGGCCATGCCTTATGGGTTGTCCGTAGCACCCAAGGTGTTCACAAAGATTATGAAGGAGGTTGTAACACATCTAAGAAAACAGGGATTAAAATCTGTTGTTTACTTAGACGACATTTGTTGTATAGGTGATAGCTTCGAGCAACACCGGCTTCCGACACATCGGAAGGGAGGGGCCCAAGCGATATCTCACCGTACAAATCTTTCTGCCATTTTTCGCGGGGGGAAAGGTGCACACAGTCGCACTTCTCACACACTTACATACAAAATCCAATCTGTAATGACGACACAAATACATAGAAAATGACACACGTCAAAGACAAATCTTGCAAACCTCGATCTCTTTTTGTGTACGGACGAGTGACAAGTGTCACAACACGCACACTAACACATTTTCGTTGAAGTATGTTATTGTATTCTGAGAGATGAGAAGTCGGATTTGTCGGTCGACCGATCCGCAATTTGTACTGAGCGAGCAAAATCGATAAATCCAACAATTACATGAGACTAAAATATAATAATTGTGTTTGAATGTAATTAAACGTATAATATGTAAAAAAAATATTACATGTGAAATGTAACACTTTCTTTTGTAAATTTGATGTCCCCGACCTCTTTTTATAACAAAAAACCGAGTAAACAGGCATTTTTGTGCAGCAGTGTTCACGCGCGCGTCTGGACTCGGTCTAGTGAAAAATCCAAGTGCAACTAGTTTTATTACCCGCGCTAGATTAGATTGACGCGCTAATCTTGTACCTCGGCAGAGGGGAAATAGTGCGAATGCCGCCTCCCTTCCGTGTTGCTCGAAGGGTGATAGTTATGACGAGTGTTTAAATAACGTAAATGCTACGATTAACTTATTAGAAACTTTGGGTTTCATAATTAATAATGACAAAAGTGTATTACAACCTTCACAAACTTGTAAATTTCTCGGATTCATTTTTGATTCTCGAAATTTGACTATAGGTTTACCCCAAGAAAAACGGGAAAAGATTTACCGTTTAATAACCAAATTCATGAAGCTACCCCGATGTACCATCCGAGAGTATGCTCAGTTGATTGGTGTTCTCATCTCCGCTTGTCCTGCCACCAATTATGGTTGGTTGTATACAAAATTATTAGAAAGGCATAAATTCCTAAGTCTCAAAAAACATGACGATAATTACGAGGCCAAAATAAATCTTCCAGAGGTTATCTTGGATGATTTATGTTGGTGGAAGGATAATATAAATACAACTTTGTCACATATGAGAACGTCAAGTTTTAAGTTAGAAATTTACACGGATGCGTCGAAAACCGGATGGGGTGCTGTATGCGGTGATGTTACTATTGGAGGGCATTGGAAGGCCGCTGAGAGCGAACACCACATCAACTACCTAGAGCTTTTAGCAGTGTTTTTAGGTCTAAAGAGCTTTGCAGTAAATGAATCAAATTGCTTCATTTTGTTAAGGATAGACAATACTACTGCAATCAGTTATGTAAATCGAATGGGTGGAATTCAATTTCCATATCTGAACGACCTAAGCAGACAAATTTGGCAATGGTGCGAGACGCGTGGCATAATCTTGTACGCATCATATGTCAATACAAAGGACAATCGAGCCGACGAAGCGTCGCGAAAGTCCAATCTCGATACTGAGTGGGAGTTGTCAAATCACGCTTTCCAAACCATTGTCAGGCGATTTGGCCAACCCGAAATAGATATTTTCGCGTCTCGATCCAATACCAAATGCGACAAATTTGTATCTTGGTTCCAAGAACCTGATGCTTTTGCTGTCGATGCGTTCACACTCGATTGGAGTCAACAGTTTTTCTATGCATTCCCACCATTCTGTTTATTACTGAAATGCATCCGAAAAATTATTGATGATAATGCAACAGGTATTTTGGTTTTTCCATATTGGCCCTCTCAGCCTTGGTTCCCAATGCTGCAGAGCCTATTGGTCTCAGAAATCTTATATTTCAATCCGAGTAAAGTATTGCTTCGATCTGATTGCAGACGACCCCACCGCTTGCACACCAGCCTTACCCTGGCTGCCGCGACGCTATCAGCACGGCCTTCTCCCGCCGCGGCGTTCCACCAGAAGCGATCCCTTTAACTTTAGCTTCTCTTTCGGAGAATACAGTAAAGCAATACAATGTATCCCTAAAGCTCTGGTGGGAGTTTTGTAATATAACTGGCTTAGAACCACTAAATCCGTCAATAACGACAATACTCATGTTCTTGACAGGTGAATTCAATAAAGGCTGTTCTTACGGAACATTAAACAGCCATCGCTCGGCGTTGGCTCTCTTACTACCGAACGTTGGTTCTGATGACCGTATAAAGAGATTATTCAAGGGTATATTTAGACTAAAGCCTAGTTTACCTAGGTATCATAACACGTGGGATCCTCAAGTTATCCTTGATCTAGTATCGACATGGTATCCTAATACCGAACTTACCCTTGAGAAATTAACTAAAAAACTCGCAATCTTACTCGCGATTTGTACGGCCCATCGAGTACAAACGTTCTCATTAATTAAAATTGAAAATATACAGATCACAGATAGGGTAAACCCTCCAGTGAATGAACACCTCCCAGTGAATGAACAAAATCACGTTTTTTGTCTAAAATAAGAAATATAGCAATTTCTACCACTTGTCGTATTTTTTTTCTTATTAACAACTCTATTTCCTATGCAATTTCAACCCCTGCTAAATTTATTTTCGACCAGTTTGAACGTGACTGGCGTTTGAAGTTTACGTATTTCTGGTTTTGAAGTTTTGTATGCAAAAATTATATCCCAGATAAGAACAGTGTACGTTTGGAGCAACATATGAAGTGCTTATTTAATGTTTACCTGTACAAAGTTTGGTTATTTGGTTAGATTAAGAGTTAAACCTTCTACAAATGTACACTTTGTCGACGTATTATGTGATTAAGTCTTTATTTTTTATAGTTCCAATACTGGCTTATCAAATGTTCTGAAACCAGTAAATGAACGGTGTGTTCATTTACTGGTGTCGTCTAGATATAATTTTTTTTCTAAATTTATGTGTAAACGAATTGGTATTGAGCTTGTTTTTTGTGATCCTGCATAGAAAAAGATTCTGATTCTTTCAGCCAGTATTGGAACAAACAAAATTTCTATAGTCCATTTACTGGATTTTTCATGCCTATGTATGAACAATACAACATTTGGGGTGTTCATTTATAAGATTTCTACTAATTCTATGTTTGAACAATGTAACCACGAACAATGCAATGACAAGTTTATTATTTTAAGCATTATTTGCTAATCCTAACTTTTTTCATCAGAATATGCTGATTGTTTCTTGTTTTAAAGATTGATTCCCTTTTTCTTAATAATATGTAATAGGTTCTGGTGAATAACCATCATTTTATTACATTCTAATCTATTTGAAATCAATATGGAGGGGATAAAAATATATGAACGCTTTCGCTATACCTACTAAAATAGAGCTGGAAACGTTTATAGTGTTAAAAATGTTTTTTTAAAGCTGATTAAAAATATCTAAATGATGTTCATTCACTGGATTTTGCGGTGTTCATTCACTAGTTTTTATGTTCATTCATTAGGTTTTTGGGTACTTTTTGATAAATTCTGCTATAACTCAAAAACTATGAAAGTAATAAAAAATCGCAGAAATTACTTTCTTATTTATTAAATGAGGATTCATTAAATTGCAGATAATTATTGAAATTATTAATGAATGCTGAGAAATGATTTTTCAAACTTGGATAATTCCTTAAGTGTTCATTCACTGGAGGTCTTACCCTAATTTTATCAAAATTTCAATACAAATGATTTGATAAAGCCCTGCCCTGACTCTCAAAGACTATATTTTGGTAACACAAAATAAGAGAGTCAGGAATCATGGCGCGCTATTACTGACATACAAAGCTCCCCACAGAGCAGCCACGAGTCAGACTGTGGGCCGATGGATACGGCAGGTGCTAGCAGCGGCGGGCGTGGACGTGTCCATATTTGGCGCGTACAGCACGCGACACGCGTCCACGTCGGCCGCGAGGGCCGCCGGTGTATCCATAGAGATCATACGCAAAGCTGCTGGATGGACAGCCAAGTCCCAAACATTTTCAAAATTTTATGATAGGCCGTTACAAGACGGCAACAATGATGAGTTTGCAAAAGCTGTGTGCTTCGGTCGTAATATATCTGATTGACCTATTAATCATTGATTAATATTGATTGATAATTTTGTTAATTAGTAACATAAGGATATGTTTAATACTCATTTTTTGCAATAAATCAGAGTGATTGATTACAAAGTGGTCTTCAATTAATAAAATACCAACAGAACGCAAAACTTGCTTCTCTAAAACTCTACCTGGTTATTTATTATATCTGAAGAATGAAGCGATGAAATATAATAGATGATCAAACGAACTTCTTGAAGTGAAGTTCGATCACTATTATGTGAATCGCTTCATTCGAAGATATAATCAGCACCCTCCCTCCCGTGACGTTGTCACATAAGAACAAGAGATTCTTATAAACCCATATACAAGTTTTGCTCCTCACTTAAAAGGAATGAGGACAGAACATGGCGGTTGGAACTTGTTGGGTTGGTTTGGAGTGGGGATTGAAAAAAGTCTATACACTTACTTTTTTAAAATAAAAAACTTTATTTTACTCTGAAAATCGTGTTACGTTGCCTAGCAAGTTAAAGAAACTACCTGGTTATTTATTATATCTTCGAATGAAGCGATTCACATAATAGTGATCGAACTTCACTTCAAGAAGTTCGTTTGATCATCTATTATTTTGCAGTTATTACAATCTTTTTTAAATGAGATGTGTGAAATCTAGAAATTTCGACTAAGGGAGGGTTACATCACGATTCACGATAGGTGGCGTCACCTGCCATAACAAGAATAATAGACAACTGTCAAACTTATCCAAGGGGCACGTATTAAGGATGACTCACGTTAGACCGGGCCGTGTCCGGGCCGGAGCTTCCAGCGCATCGTTTTCCATGGAAAGCATCACGTGATCGCCTGTCATGTCATAGAAAAATAACCGCCGGAAGCTCCGGCCCGGACACGGCCCGGTCTAACGTGAGTCATCCTTTATACGAGGGTTAGGGCCACTTGCACCATCCCACTTACCCGGGTTAACCGGTTAAACCTGGAGTTACCATGGTTACCTGTACAATTTGACACTGGGTTAACGGTTTAACTGCTTAACCCCTGGTTAGTGGGATAGTGCAAGTGGCGCTAGCCAACTAACTTTTACAGTGTTAAACTGTACTGTATAACCCTGTGTGTGTCGCCTAACCCTGGAATGCGCAAGTGAGTTACAAGCAAATTTTAACGATGTCCGTAACGTTAACAAGTTTGACGCATCCGGGCCTAAAGTTAAGGACATACAGATGTAGTGCATAATTATTTTCCATCGTATTTTCACGGAAACGTACGAACGTGTCTCGCTTTTTCAGTCAGTCTCGGTACAAATAATACTGTTGTTGACTTAAATAGCATGACAAATACGAACATTTCCAAGACAATACGCTGGAAAACAATTATTAATTAGAGACGAGTTCTACTGAAGAGACAGTCCAGAAATTCGCCATTGGAACTAGTTATCTCCGTTAGATATGTGTGACCGACAAAATTTTCAATGTAGGCGGTCAAAACTTTCAGATCCAGAGGCAGTTGTTTGATTTTGAATTTGCAATCCTGAAGTTACTCACTAAAAGTGTGTCGCTTAACTTCAGACTCGGAATCCAATCCAATCGAAATCCATCTGTCAGATTATGCGATTTTGATATTAAGAAATGGAAATAGGGTAGATATTTGCTGTGAGGGTCGAATGGATTTACCCGAGTTTGAAGATAAGCGACCCAAGTTCTGAATATATTGTGGAATTTGTACCTACAAGGGGCTCAGGAGGATATACCTACACATCTGTGCCTGACTCCCACCCTATACTACATTGACAGACTTGTCCACCAGACTCTGCCAGGTAAAACAGTACTACTTAGGTCAGTCAACTTGCCTTATGGTCCACATACCCGTAAAAAGAACAAATATTTAAAATGACAAAACCACCTACTTATGACCTGACAAGTTGATGAAAATAATGACCAAGAACCTCAAGCCAGTTGGACCTTATACCATCTCAATAAAGTTCCAAGTAGTTTCAACTCCTGTCACAGGCACCTATGACCTGTAGAACAAGTTTACACCTTATTCCATGGCAATAAGATTGGAAATCCTGCATCGTCAACCACCGCTCCCGGCGGCCATTATTATCCGTGGCATACGCTTCCTGTGCTAGCCCATTAGCATGCTTCGCGTCGCGGCTTGCGTAAGAATTGCGTGGCAGTTGCGGCACTCCTGTACCATCGTCCACACTGTTAACTGACAATTCATGATTCATAGCTATGGTTAATGTACCATAAATTGTGTAAAAATATTTTTCACATCACCTATTCGAAAAAGGGATTTTCCTTCCCCGCTAGGAGGGATCAAAGTGGCACTTTTCTTCCCTGCTAGGAGGGATCAAAGTTGTACTTTTCTGTTCTAGGACACGAATTTTTCTTTCTTGCATAATATTTTTTTTTGGTCAAATAATACATATTTTGGAACATAACAATTTCCTTATGAGGTGAAAAACAGTATGAGTCACACGGTATCAAAATTATTTCGTCTTGGGCGTTAACACTTGAATCCCTCATTACGCTCAGGATTCAATGTACGCCCTTGACGGAAATATATCATTTTGATCCCTTGTAACACAAACTACTATTCCATACAATGTCAAAAAAGTCTGTGCGGAAAGAGAAGAGTCGTGAAATGTAAGAAAGCTCATAAATTCCACGCCTCTTTTCTTTCCACACAGACTATCCAGGGAGGAAAATGGGGACTACGTTTGTATGGAGAAGCATTCTCGTTACAGTAATCGTCCCCTTTACTCTGAAGCAGGAGGGTTGTGAATTGGCTATTCGAACTGCCATTTTATACTTAGGATGGAAAATACAGCTTGCAGAAAGTCTTGGCAACACTTAAGAGCTTCAAGGGCTTTGGAAATGCAAATATGAATCAATCTACATAGGTCTAGAAAAGTAGATGAAATGTAAAACCAACTTTATATCAAAATAACACCCGGGGGCCTAGCCAAGATGACAATCGTTCGCAGAGAAACGAAACGCCATCCGTCTCTATCGCACTAATATGGAACAGTGATAGAGAGACAATAGCGTTTCGTTTCGTTTTTTGCAAACGATTGTCATTTTGGCTAGACCCCTCAGGAAGATTATTTAGGTACTTTTTCTAAAAATTTGGTTCATGGTGTCTAGTTAATTCGTTTATATTTCGTGGTATGAAAACAACACTTTCGTAGTAATATCTTTACTTCATATAGGTACCAGTATATGTATGAAATATTTCTAATCTATCTGTAAACTATGTTTATCAGGCAAAGGACTGTCCACGAAAGGCCAAAGCATAGCTAAGTACCATTTTGTACCAAAAATGTACTCCAATTTACTTGTCAATAGAGCCTTGCTTGGAGCCTTCCCTTTTAAATACTGATGAGCAGTCACTCCTTGCACAACATTCCTCATGTGAACGAAACAAAAATACATCGACGACGGTAACAGTAATAAATCAACCAACCAAACTAATACAAATAAGGTGTCTTCAAAATCTGGCGGGTTAGGCACGTTGTGTATCAAATAGGGTTTCAAAATTATAAGCACAGTTTGCATAAAGGAAGTAACATTAAATTCTGAATATATAACTAAGAAATTATAGTACATGCAATAAGCCATAGAGAGCGCTAAGTGTCCAAGCATACAGATGAAGTAACGGATATTTTTACGTCCAATGCAGTGTGCCAAAAAGCAGCAATGATGGTCTCTCCTAATAATGCAAGCATTGCACACCTTACAATGCCATGTTTCCGCTGGTCTGTTCTGTTTGCAGTATTGGCAGTAAGTACCTGGTCCGTCGTAATCCTTCAAATGGGAATCGGTGAGAAAGCTGAGCATCAAGTTGCCAGCAACGTTGATGAAACAGTACGTTCCGAAGACGCTGTGGAGATAATAGGTGCAGCGACTTATGAAGGACAGTTTTAGCAGCTTGGGTAAGGCAACGATCATACCGACCCAGTAATATCCAGGAAGAAGTATGAACATTATCCCGAAACATTGCACTTTCTCAAACCGCGCCAGGGATTTTATATCTTGTTCACTTCTATGAGCCATTATAATTTTTGATTTGAATCTCTTAAATTGTTTTTAATCAAATTGACAATGACAACGAAAGTTGATGTAGACTTGTTAAACCCGCTATAGACGATGTGGTCCATAAATAATGACGATCTTTTTTTAATGGGCACATCTACCACATCCAGACTTTGACATTTGTCTAAAAGAGTTTGCCAAATTAAAAAGGAGTCATTAGTTGCGCAAATATTTAGCTTGATGATGATGAATATTTAATCAAACCAAAAATAAGATACATACTACTATTACACGAAGGACATTGTAATTAACTAAACAAAAGTAAAATTATACAGCTTTAAAAATCACGACAATTAGGTATATTCAAAATATAAAGTAACTTAGGTACACACATTACAAATTATTTGACACAACCCAAAAATTATACAGTTAAAAATTAAATTTGCGTCTCTCGTCGCAAATCTCGTATACCGTGTGCACGTCTATTAGGCAGAGGACTTTCCACCGACGGCCAAAGTAAAGCGAGATACCACCGTGTGCCAAAAACGTAGGCAATGTTCCTCTTCCAATGAGCCCTTACAGGCACCTTCCCTTTCTTATACTCATACCACGTCAAACCTTTAAACACCCTATACAGATGAAACACCGACAAATTTATCGAAATTGGCAAAATAATTAAATTTAAGTACCAGAAGCATACAAACAAGCGAGCTTTAAGTATTAATGAATTATAAGCAAATATGCTCCAATCAGCCATATCGAAAATTCTTGACGTAGTCCAAGCAAAAGTCCCGAGGTCAAACATGGTGCGAAGAACGATGTAATTGTAGTAGGTGGCGTAAAACAACGAGATACTTAGATGACATAAGTAGCAAATGTAGTATCGTAGATTATTGCGTCCAATGCAGCATGCCAAAAGGATGCAGTGATGGTCTCTCCTCAATATACAAGTATTGCACGTCTTGCAATGCCAACTGTTCGCTGGCTGTTTCTGTTTACAGATTTTGCAGTAGCTTCCTGGTCCAAGGTACGATTTAACACGAGTATCTGTCAGCACACAGTAGATCATGTTCCCAACGACGTTGGTAAATAAGTAGCTGGCGAAAACAATGTGAAGGAAGTGTTTTACAGGACCCCAGTCGAGACGTACTATTAGATACGGCCTTATGACGCACAGCTGGAATAAAAAGTAGGCAGGAGTCAGCAGGAACACGGTGTAGCTTATTATCGCTTCTTTCAAGCGTTGTATTCTAAGTGGTGTGAGAAACATTTTATAAATTACTTCAATAAAGTTAGAAATCC
The DNA here is from genome assembly GCF_910591565.1 of Cydia splendana. Taxonomy (NCBI): domain Eukaryota; kingdom Metazoa; phylum Arthropoda; class Insecta; order Lepidoptera; family Tortricidae; genus Cydia; species Cydia splendana. Next base: position 911,925 of record NC_085968.1, read on the forward strand.
CATTCCCCGATTGACATTCGAATGAGTCAAGTCAAATCGGAGTCAAAAGTCAAAACCCATAGTCAATCAAGGTATTGTTCTATCATGGCTATGGTATTGTTATCGTTTTAAAGCATCATGAAAGCAGGTTTAATGAAACTCATTAGATTGAAGCAGGCCAAAGCTTCATTTTTAATAAGACATATCATAAAATCTAAGAGTAAAGTAAGTATACAAATTAAATCATTAAAGGAGGCTCAAACATTCTACACGAGCGTTTAAATTTGGTTTAAATTCCAATTAAATTCTCACAAAATATTGTTTTAAATACCTATAATCTCTTAAGTCAAAATTCCTGAAGTTTTAAAATAATTGAAGTTGTCAATGTCAATGTACGTAAAGCACCTATTTTGTTGAAAAATATACAAAAAAAATGTCGCTGAAAAAATCGAAGAAGCTGCTAATAGCATTTGAAAAAGTATTATGTATTATCGTAGTGTTTGGAGTAACACCTTGCTCCTTCATATTCCAAATGTTGGTTGTTCGACCAAAATTGCAAAATGTCTGGGGGCTCGCATACACGAAGCACTGTTTTCACTCCCTGCTTGTCACATACATCTTTGCCAATGTCTTCGGGAATATGCTCTTAAGTATAGTCGTCGACTCTAGTTTGAAGGATTGCCGGGAATATAAAGGACGAGGAAGATACTGTGATACTTGCAAGCAGAACCAGCCAGAAGACAGTTGGCATTGTGGAACATGCAACGCTTGTATACTTCAGAGAGACCATCACTGCTTCTTCCTATCACAATGCATTGGACGATACAATCTGCGGTACTTCGTTTGCTTCTTAGCGCACGCTGTGATGTCTTTCGTGCTCTCAATCTACTATAACTACAGTGCCATGGAACACCTTGACATTACTGGTTTTATGGATATAACGTTCATCGTTGTACAATTTTTTAAACCAGGTAACATTTCTATCCCGCCGTTCGACGTGAAGAAATACCTGTACGAGTTGTTTTTGTACTTGAATGTGGTCGCTTTCATACTATGTGGAAGTCTGTTGTGGCTCCACTTGGGGAACGCTTTGCGAGGCATGACGTCATATGAGCGTAAGATAGGGAAGTATCCGGCGAAAATGGATTTGAGAAGGAATATGGAGCGAGCTTTTGGTACAAGGTGGTATTTGGCTATATTATGGCCGCTTGTGGACAGTCCCTTGGTAGATAATAGAACTAAGATGGTCTAAGTTATGCATTTTAGTTGATTAAATACGTATAAAATTATAATAAAATATGTAGTTCTATAATTAAAATGGCGTATTCTTTTTCATTTAATTTTCCTTGGCTATTGTTAAGTTACATATAATTATAGTTACTGAAGTCAGTAATTATTTAAGTCTTAATTTATGTACAGTCAACTGTAAAAAATATGAGTGCACAAATCATCTCAAAAATATGTCCCATATGTCAGCGAATTAAGAACTATGGGACATATTTTTGAATAAGTTGGCTACACCCATATTTTTACAGTTGACTGTACATACTTCAAAAATGCATTAGAAATGTATAATGCATTGAAACCTTTTTAGTTCATCAATGTGTCAGATCTGAACTAAGTTGACATTTTATTCCTGAGTTTTATTTGAATGCAAGAAATTTATTCACTATCGGTTGTTTTTAAAGTAAAATGGCATTACCACGAACTAAGAAAATGAAGAATCTCCAAATAACTTTCGAAAAAATCATCTGTTTCCTGATAACATTCGGAACGCCCGCACTCTTCGCTTTCCACGTGCTGGTAATAAGGCCAAAACTTTTGCAATTTTGGGACCTCAACTTCACCAGGCATTGCTTCCACGCTCTCCTTTGTACATACTGTTTCATTAACGTATTTGGGAATATGATAATGATTTTGATAGTGGACTCGAGCGCGAACTCTTACAAACACGACGATGGAAGATGGAGGTATTGCCAACGATGCGAGAGATACGAACCATATAACAGCTGGCATTGCAAGACTTGCAATGATTGCATTTTGGACAGAGACCACCATTGCTTCTTCTTAAACCATTGCATCGGACGCAACAATTTGAGATACTTCATCTGTTTCCTAACTCATATGGAAATATCTTTAGCGCTTTGTATTTACTACGACTGTTGCTGTATAATTTCAGAATTTAACTTAAATAGTTTTCTAGACATAACCTCCTGTATCGCTGAGATGATTAGACCTTCTTATTTATTTATGAGTGCAACGTGGGATGTAAGAAAACACTTATATGCGATACTGTGGTATTTCTTTGTAGTAATTTTCATTTTATGCGGACGATTGTTGTGTTTCCATTTGGACAACGTTTGGAAAGGTATGACGTCATACGATTATCAAAGCGGGAGAATCCCGGAAAAAACATATTGGAAGAATAATATGGAACGTGTTTTTGGTGTTCGGTGGTACTTGGCTATACTCTGGCCTTTCGTGGACAGCCCTCTGTTTAAACCTTCTAAGATAAGATAAGAGATATGATATGTAAGTTATGTTACATTATAAAGTTGATTAAACAGATACAATTAATTTGATTGTATTTTAATAACTTGTTTCGTGGTAAGTTATCTTTTTATTTTTATTAATATTATGTCTAACCGCAGATTTATTGAGACTAATGAGTTAAGAATAAGATTATAGCGTAAGTATATTGAAACTTGGAGGTTATTCGATTTTGGATTTATTCCAAAGAGTTGAGTAGGTAAGTAAATTATTAGGTAGTTTATTCCATCAAAATGTCAACGCGATAAATACGTCAATGTCATGAAACTCATGAAAATAGTAAACAATGTTATCCAAAGCAAAGATTTCAACAATGGTTAATGAAAAGAAAACTCTGGAAATAATATTCGAAAGATTTTCATGTTTGTTCATAACGTTCGCAACACCTATATTTTTCATATACCAGATGACTGTCATACGCCCAAAGCTCTTAGAAATATTCAACGTTGGATTCACCAGGCATTGCTTCCATGTCCTTCTATCTACGTACTGTTTCATAAACGTGCTGGGCAATTTGCTTCTCAGTATATTCACTGACTCAAGATTAAAGGCCTGCAATGGTGAAGGCAGATACTGCGAGCAATGTAAAAAGATTCGGCCGGCGGATAGCTGGCACTGTGCGACGTGCAATGCTTGTATATTAGGGAGAGACCACCATTGTTTTTTCCTATCATGCTGCATTGGACGTTACAATTTGCGATATTTCATCTGCTTCTTATCTCATATTGTAACTTCCATTGCGTATTCAACGTACTACGACTATTTCGTTCTTGTATCAGAATTTGAGTTTGCCAGTTTTTTAGAAGTAACACTAAGTGCAGTTCGGATTCTTTTGCCAATTTATCCTTTGATAAATCCTTTGGAGATGATGAAAAATCTGTATGCATTATTCTGGTATTCCAATGTATTTATATTAGCATTTTGTTTTGGTTTATTGTGTTATCATATGAGTAATGCTTTAAAAGGTATAATTTCCTTTGAAAATAAAATAGGAAAGGTTCCTTTAAATTCCCATTGGAAGGCCAATATGATATATGTATTTGGTACTAGATGGTATTTAGCTCTACTCTGGCCCTTCGTATGTAGTCCTTTACCAGATAAGCGTAGAATGTGATTATGATTAGAAACCACAGGTTGATAAACAGTAGATTAAATGAATTAAACTATTTATAATGGTGTTTTAATTGACATTTATGATAGCTTATCGTTATGTTTCTGTAGATTAGGATTGTCTGGCCGTTGTCTCAGCTTTAATGACAAATACAGTTAGAGGATTTGATAAAACTATATTATCAAAATGATAAAAAGAGTAGCTTATTTAACTATTAATGATAGGCAGACCTTGGTCCCGTTTCTCAAAAGCTGTAATACAAGTGGAAGTCCTTTTCTAACAAAAGCTGTCATAAAGTGACATCCGCTGGTATAACTATTACAAGTTACAAGCTTTTAAGAAGCGCATAGATTGCGAACTGGTCACGTGCCCCTCAATAAATTTAGGTTTCTAATGAAACAGATCGACTCTCCTAACTGCGATATCTGTGGATCAGTAGAAGATGTCTACCACATACTTGTAGAGTGTAGTAGAAATCGCGCCCTTAGGGAGGCGCTCATAACGTCGGCCAATCTAATGCCATATGACATCGGTGCCTTTATACACATCCTTAGCAACCCAATATCGGACACGGCACAAATGGCATATAGATTGGCCGAAGTTATACTCAACAAATAGATTATAATTATTTTTATTTTAAATGACCACTTATATAGATGTAAATAGCATAATTTCTGGAGATATAAGAAACGGACATGATAGGGCCGATGTATACAAGGGTATAAAGGTCCTGCTAAATAATAAATTAAAAAAAAAAAAAAAAAAGCTTTTAAGAAACGGGTCCCTTGTATGTTGTCTACAATATTACGAATGGTCTATTATAACTGCTCTTGTAAAAATATACGAGACACGTAACTTCATTGTAATTATGAGTAGATACTTTGCGCTTAAGCAGTGTAGTTTTTATTTTTAAAGTTTATTACAAAATCCGCCATCTGTTTACTTAGACATTTATCTGAATTAACGCGGTAAATTAATTTGATCACACCTCCGCAGATTATTGTAGGTGACGATGATTTTTGACCTCTATATAACCCGATTAGGGTCAAAGAACTAACAAAGAAACATCTTATGAATACTAAGTCGTTGGGATCGTGTCAACATTCGAATTATATTTAAAAACAAAACTTCGTTCTATTTTTATCCTGTTCGCTCACGTTTTCATTCACAATTGAAACGAGAGAGACGCCAAACACTTCCGATTTTTTTTATAGATGTCGCCAATTTCATTTGGTCAGATTGTTGCTAAAATTATGCATGCGACAGCAGTTCTTACGTTGTTTTATTTAAGGTTTAAAGTTAATTGCTGAAAAGGAGTGGCGGTTTCTGAAATGGCAGGATCGTGCGCAAGCGTCGCAAATAACGCGTAATATCGGCTTTTATCGCGGTATTTGTTGTGATATACAGGCATACAGCTGCCATCAATATATCATCAAGGATTCTGATAGCTACGCAGTTTGTTTACAAGTTTTATACCGTTTTGACCTATTTGTAACAATATAGTGTTAAGAAGATTTATATAGAACTTTTTCGTCTTATAGACGTCGCGGAAAATCATTATCTTGTTTGTACCCGTAGCACTAAGAACACGTAGAACTGATGTGCATCCCGTTACTCACGGTAAACTTTAATTTTGGAAACGGAAAATTTCAATCCCCATACAAAAATAGGAGAAGTTGACGAATGTGAAAATTTCGCAATTTCGCAATTCCGACGGCCGGCCGTTCTATAATAGTTTTAGAAATACGGGATTTTATTATTTTACGTACCTCAATATAGATAATAACATAATTTAATTATACTTTAGACGCGTGGTCTCATTCTGTTAACTGAGCAATTCTCAAAAAGTTCATCTTAGATCTCTATAAAAATTGGTATGCTGCTAATGTACATGAAGCTGAACACCTTCCACCATATTTCCCAAAATGTCCCAGAAAGTTTCTAAGAAACATTACTTTTTTATTACCAGATTTCCTTACACATTTGGTAACAAAAAAGGAATGTTTCTTAGAAACTTTCTGGGACATTTTGGGAAATGTGGTGGAAGTTTTTCAGCTTCATGTACTTTACCAGCCTACCAATTTTTATAGAAATCTAAGATGTGATCGAAATGTACAAACTTTTTGAGAATTGCTCAACTATTGATGCTGAATATGCTGTCAAATTTATAATCCATCATTTATTTTCCAGACAGGTTGTTTGTTTTCTATAACGGGTATGTTGGCGTGTGAGTGACATATTTGTTTAAAAAAAAATAGCGGCAAAAGGGCTAAAAGGTCCGTAGCAAGTTGTAAAGCCTAGTTCTCACCATGGTCTAATAAAACATGGTCTTCTATTCCCAGAGTGACACAGGCCTACGTCACAATAACATGGCCGCTATATATAGCGCTATCGCATATTATCATATAGCGCTGTCGCATGATGACGTAGGCTTGTGTCAGTTAGGTGACCTAGAAAAGACGGGAATAGAGTACCAGGCGGAGTATATTATTATACCATGGTTCTCACACTTACTTATTGCAAAATATCCATTGCCAAATCAACGATTTGTTATGACTTGGCTGTCATTCGATGAAAAATACTACACGATACTCCATTAGCGGCCATTACAGACTCCTTAACTTTTGATAGATGGCCCCCTACAACAATGGCTTCGAAATGGTCTTTATTCACAAACTTATGCATGCAGTTAGTGGTGCTACTATCATCGAACGGCAGGTGCAAATTTACTATGAACGAGACCGCTCCAGAGTTCGCCAAGTGAATGTATAACTTTGCTATCCTATATCGTTTCAGAAAAGCGTTCAATGGCAAATCTACTCTAATACATAGGGTGGATAGTTGAAGTTCTAATGATAAGTGAATGTTGAAATGGTTTAAAGTAGCCACTTATTTGAACTTTTTTAAATTGATGACACTTCAAGATGTCTGTAACGAAAGGCGTGGGTTGATATTCTGATTGGGTTATTATTTCTTCTTTAAGGGGCTTTGAAATTGGGTCTATTGTCATTAACTTATTAGCTATTGATATACCTACAATATATAGTTACAAATCCTTGTCAATTTACGAAATAATGCTTACGACAACTCTGTAAAAAAATCCGTGAGAAATAGTACCTACCTACGTAAAAGTGATGGGTTTTGCTTGTTCAAGTAGATCCAGATAAATTTTCGCAATGAACCTATTCGTACTCGGACTATAGAAGTGTATAGGTAACTGTTAAAATTTAGGGACTACGTCTATTCTCGCTCTTTTGCTTAAAATTTTAGGTTAAGTATTTTAGGTCTTCTTTAATGTCTATAATAATAATTTTTCTATTCCCTTCAAAAACCTACTAATTGGCTTTTTATTACCTTAATACTAATTACTTTTCTGTAGGTACATATAATATATTATAATTTATAAATATAGCCTCCTAAGCGCCACTTTCACCATCCTACTAACCCGGGGTCAACCGGTTAAACCTGGAGTTACCATGGTTACCAATACAATTTGCCACTGGGTTAACCGGTTAACCCCGGGTCAGTGGGATGGTGCAAGTGGCGCTTAGAGCCCTAAGTCCCAGAATCGTTAGTTTCGTTTTTGAATCTGGAACCTTGACTTATTTAATCAAAGTTAAAATTACATTTTGGAATAAACTATTTACTTATAAGGGCCTCTGGGACTCAGGAGGATGGATGCCTACTTATACTAAAGCTCCTCACGGTCACGTCCCATCGCGCGTATCATCTGTGCGCGAACGTCATTTTCGTACACAATAGTATAGTAGGTAGCAGGGGCGTATTTTGAAATTTGGCGCCCCGGGCCAATACGTTTCGCCGCCCCAAAAGTCAAAGAAGAAAAACAAAATGCAATCCGCCAGGGGTGGCATATGCCGCCCCCTGGGGGTTGGCGCCCCGGGCCATGGCCCGGATGGCCCTAGGGTAAATACGCCCCTCTAGGTAGGTAAGGTACCTTTGCCTTGCCTTCTACTTGAACCAACTGTAAAGAACAAGCCACGTTTTTATTACAAAAACAAACATAATTGAGTGAACAATCACCAGTGAAAGTGCACACAGCCATACCGTCACGTAACCTAGTAATAATAAACTGCATTATTTTTGTATTAAGGCAAAAGGGAATATCGTGAGAAGCTGTAGGTAAATAACAGGAAATCATGCTGTTATGCAGATTGTGGTTGGCTTTGTTTACGTTTGAGTGTTCTCAAGCCTGTTCAACTTAAGTGTGCTTTTTGAAAGTGAAAACAGGTGACCCTACTAGTATTATAGTGCCTTATTATGTTACATTGGAACCAGTTTCAAAAAGAGCAGTTAAATGATAAATTTCTGTATAAAGCGTTTCACGATATGCAGAAGATTTCATGATCTGCCTGATTTTACGATCGGCCGCCGACATGCGTAAGCCTTAGAGCATTTAGGAACTCGAGACGTCTTGGCTGTCATTTTCTGTACACAACAGTCTGCCGATTTTTGCGGGGGAGGGGCACGTCAAATGTATTCCATGTCAGATAAACGTCAGTCCATACAAAAGTTTGCACAATTATGCAAGGTTTTCGGCAGAGGAGTACGGTCTTAAAGGCGACGCCGGTTATTAAATGCTCTAGGTGTAAGCACATAACCTAAAAAATCTAAACTTGAATGAATGGATTTGCGAACGCCCACCGGAAAAACCAGTTAAGTATAGAAACTTTCCGGAAAGAAATTTAAAATAACTTATTCCCGGTACTTCACATCCATCTTGTAACTTTGATTAACATACTACAGCAAAAGAATGATGTTATATAACTGATCTAATCGTTAAATCATACATAACATGACCATATATCTTTCGGAGTTTAATTTCAAACTGACGTTATGACCTTTTCGGGCACTGTAAATATGTTTTTAGAGATCATAAATAAATATATATTACGAAGGGTTTACGCAAATGTAAGACATAACAGTCTAATTGGAGTTTGTCAACTTTGTGTGTAGTTTTGTCCACAATAAGTTATCTTTATTGATGGTGACGTAATAATAATGTCTTCATACTTGAAAGATATCTTTGTAGTCGGTTTTTGTAGTATAGTGTAGTATCTTTTTAAGTGCATTGATTTTCTATAAAGGAAAGTCCTACAGTATGTTATTTCATGAACTTTATACTACTCTATGGCGCAGCGACCCAAAATGAGTCCTGGCCTCCGTGAATTTTATAGTAATCTAAATTGTATTTTTGTAATTTAATGCGTGTCAATTATATAAATGTAGTAAAGTTTCTTGCCGGTCCCATATTGGGATGCCCTCGGCCAATTTAGGAGAGATTTAAATCTTCTCAGGCCAGGGGTGTAGGGCTAGAGCCGGTATAGCTGACGTTCATAACCGCATTGTAATATGCCTACTTTAAAATTAAACTATCTTTATATTTAATGGTGTACTTACTTGAATTGTTTTTCTTTTTGTTTGCAGGTAAATGCCTACACAAATGCAGGTATCACAGTGATCGCACTTATAGCCTCCGATGGTCACCTCTCAGCTCTTTTTGGCAAGTAGGTACCTATTTTTGATCAAAATGTGCAATTTCAGGATGTTTGGTACATAAGCTATTTAAAAACAATACTGGTAGCCTAAGCTAATTATTAAAATAATACTATATGTCTTAATTACTTAGAACCAAAACAATCTATGACTTGACTGTCCGTCGGACAGCAGACATCGATATAATATATGTAGTTCGAAAATTACTGGTAATTTCCTAAACAAGGGCAAAGATATTTTTAATATTATCTTTAGGTGAATATGTATAGTTAAATTTACGGTCCTTAGTTAAATATAAAACTGACAGGCAATGATATTACTACTGGAAAGTTCTAATAAGACTCCTATTGACCTTTAATACCGAAGGTTCTTAAACTTCTTAGTGTCCATTTTGTTAAATGCCACTGTGCACAATACCAGAGTAAATATGTATCAAGTTCATTAGGTAACTACCTGCTTATACTCCAAAGCAATAAAATGGATCCTCGTGTATATTCATTCAAAGTGACCATTTTTCATTGCTATTGAGTAGGTATATAACGCAAGGCTTAATAAATAACAAAAGACATTAGCCAAGATAATGTAACTATAACCATTGTTAAAAGATTTTAATCGCGTAATTTTAAGGTTTTTAAGGTTAATTATAAAATATCGATTGTATATTTTATTATTGAAAACTGTGAAATAAAGCATGTAGGCCATCTTGATAAAAGCGGTAATAATTCAATACCGGTTTAAAAAACAAAGAACAGTGGTGTAATGTTTGGTAGCTAAAGTATGGACTGATAAATCGCGAAGTCTTTTGACCTTTCAGATTTGCAAGTGTATTAGTCAATTGGCTAGTTTCATTATAGTTTAGTTTAGGCAATTAGGAGATTATGATATAGTTTTATTAGATAATAAGTACAATGAAACAGTTAGTGTTCAAATCGATCTTGCACAATTATCTAAGGCTTTTTTACCTAACTGATTAAGTAAGGATAGTGTTTTTGGATTGTTTTGACCTCATTTCCTTAGGACGTCTTGCAAACTAAGCCCAAGCGGCTAGACGGAGTTTAACCCCTCCTCATAGTCTAATAAAACATGGTCTTCCATTCCCAGAGTGACACGGGGCTACGTCACAACAACATGGCCGCTATATATAGCGCTATCGCATATTATCATATAGCGCTGTCGCATGATGACGTAAGCCCGTGTCAGTTAGGTGACCTAGAAAAGACGGGAATGGAGTACCAGGCGGAGTATATTATTATACCATGCCCCTCCTGATCGAATGTTTAGTCATCTTTTTGAATTTTTTTTCGAAAACAGTTTTTTGCGCTCTATACAGCATAACCGAGGTTTGATTTGAACCCACAATCTTTGTTTACCACACATATGATGATTGATGAAGTAAGTTATCGTAAGATTTGTCTATTAATGTTCCAATATTGCAATATGTACTTTCCAATGTTACATGGAAAGTTCATGTAATATTCTCGAATTTTTATTTCAGGAACTTATCAAAATGGAATGTAGTTTTTATTTCTGTGAAAGTTTCTAGTAGTTTCTAAGATTTTTTCTAAATAACATAGAAAAGTTACACAGCTGTAAAAAATGTCTTTGTTATGTGAGTGATGATAACTATACTACATACTTAAAACCTGGCTAGGAATGCGCGCCATGTTTCGGAATTTCACTGGAACTAATTTTTTTCATACTATACTGAACTGTCACACCTACATGAGAATAACAGCGCCCTCTTGACAATGCTCATATATGTATTACTGGTCAGACTTTAGAAGTTAGATTTGTGATGAGTACTGACGTACGTATTTCTTAATTTATTTACTATAAACTGTACGTCTACCACCAGTACGGTTACCATCAGTTTGTCACTGACATAAACGCCGTCGAGAACGTAATTTACTTTCTATCCATCCCGTTTGCACTAATATGCGGGTGCGAGCGAGATGTATAGAAAGTAAATTACGTTCTCGACGGCGTTTATGTCAGTGACAAACTGATGGTAACCGTACAGTTTTTACATTGACATAACGCTCACGTCTACGTAATTTACTTTCTGTACATCTCGCTTGCACTAATATGCGAGTACGAGCGAGATGCATAGAAAGTAAGTTACGTAGACGTGAGAATATATGTTAATGTCAAAACTGATGGTAGACATACTGACATGGATATTATGATATTAACACAGTGAATAGACAAAGCCGACATGTAACCGCACACGCGTCAACATATCATCGTCGGTAACCGATAAACGATAATCCGTCTTGACAGCTTCTGATTGCTTAAGGCTCATTTACACGGTACAAGTCTCTAATATAACGATTTTAAACGCAATTGTATGACTGTGTTGTGAAGATTCTTGGCAAGCATTTTCTTGAATTGATTATATTATGCATCAAAAAATTTACGTCTTTTATATTATTCATATCATCACACCCAAGGATATTTCTACTTAGAAGTAAGATTCAATAAAGAAAAAAATAGTCTCCTTTTTAGGGTTCCGTACCCAAAGGGTAAAAACGGGACCCTATGACTAAGACTCCACTGTCCGTCTGTTCGTCTATTACCAGGCTGTAGGTATCTCATGAACCGTTATAGACAGTTGAAATTTTCACAAATTATTTATTTCTGTTGCTGCTATAACAACAAATACTAAGAAGTACGGAACCCTCGGTGGCCGAGTCCGACTCGCACCCGTCCGGTTTGTAGTTTTGAGATGCCTCTTCACATACCTACATTTTTTTAGTACCTACAAACGTGAACATGTACTTTTAATCCATGTAGGGCAAGTATTTTTCGTAAGGCAATTGTTTATGCGATTCTTCATTCGTTTAAGACCTTCCAGTTGCAATATCGTACGAGGTGACATATTTTATCGCGTGTTATAGTGCGACATAAAATAGTAGAAAATAAATGAGGGCCACTTCCTACGTAACTGTCACATTTTTGGCGTAAAATGCTTAAACATGGCAACAATTTAGTACGGAATTTTTTTAGTTCCTTTTTATTTAATTTGCACTATTTTGTGTCGCACTATACTAGCGGTCGGCAACCTTTTAGCAGCCAAGGGCCACATGGTAGTTAACAAGGTTGACGCGGGCCGCATCACTTTGTTAATATTTACGACTTTATCAGACATTGTCGTTTGTCAATATTACATACAAAATAGCCTGGGAGGTTCGCGGGCCGCAAGTGAGAGGTTCGCGGGCCGCACCGCCTATTGCCGACCGCTGCACTATACGATCCCATGTCCGATAAGCAACTAGCTCCGTGTAAACGGCCCTTAACTGACCTCGACCCCCGCAGCGCTAGTAGGGTTAAACACTTGAACTCTTCAATCTGTTCACGCTTGTCGTGTGGAATCATCGAAGGTTACATGTTAGCGGTTTCAATGACAACAAATTGAGATAGGTATCTATTATTTACCGCAATTTGTTAAGGTGGCAGCCGTATTCTGATTTTGATAACAGGATAATAATAAGATCTGGATCAGTTATGGATCTGATCTTATTCTTATCCTGATATTAAAATCTGAATACGGTCGTGGGGCATACCGGTGGGCGAGTTTTTATAACATGGAAAAGCCGTAGAACTTTTCATGTGATATACAAAAATGTGAGATGTTTCCGATTTTATTCTGCGTGGAAAAGTAAAGTATTTAGTACCTATATGACCATTTACATTATCTCTTCTTAATTTATTAAATTCCGGATCCCTCTTAATTATTGAAAGTTATAATTAGTCAAAATTCTACGAAAGTTCACTTTTCAGGATTTTCGTAAGGGGCTATTCATAAATTACGTCATTTCAAATTATTTCGTCATTTCATTTCAAATTACGGTAGCATGAAGTAGGAGGAAATAGGGGTGGTGCATGATTTTTGGATGATTATAGGGGAGGGGGGGTCAAAAATCGCCAAAAATCGATGACGTAATTTATGGACAGCCCCTAAGGGTATCCTATATCTAGGTTAGGGTAGATTTGTACTCGTATTACGGCAATCCTGAAAAATTACACGTTTCTCAAAAAAAAACAAATTAGGACTAACGAAAATGCGGACAAATAATTCATTATGACTCAAAACTTTATAGGAAACAATAATAGAGATCCAAATTCATTTCAGAATCATCATCATTCATTTTAGAATAATGTACTCTACTCAGCTATGAAACCAGCGCGTTTAGGCGGGCCCGGTCATATTCAGGTTTCGCCAGTTAAGAGCCAACGGGAGTGGTCATTTCTCCATACAAACGTACTCCTCGTTTTCCTCCGTGGTTTTTGAAGCTAGAGCAATGATTTTTTCAACACAGATTTATATTGTCAATATATGTGTCGGACCGTTTTGCTTTTTTTGATATTTTTGTTTTTTAAGGCGCTAGAGCCCTTAAAAAATGGCCAAAATGACCTAATTGACTATGCCGCAATGAGAGGCGTGGCATTCAAAACTGATATCAATAAGCCAAAAAAGCAAAACGGTCCGATACAGATAATTTCATAATCATTTAGATTTCCAAATTTGGTTACGATTGGTTAAGTTTTGGAGGAGGAAACAGAGGAGTACAAAACCTCGATTTTTGAGATTTTTACGCAGGATTTTTCGCCTTGTCCTTATCGCACTACTTTTAAATGCCGCTTCCGTTAGCGAGACGGGTATATTTACCTAAAATATTTAAAACTCAGCTCCTGTTTCGTCTTAAGCTTTAGGTCAAAATCTGATTAAGTACGACTCTAGGGTAGCCAGTTCCTATTTAATTCAGATTCTAAGTACGTATAATTCAGAATGAGGCATTTTCTAAGTTTTCCAAGTTCCTACAATGTTAGATTATCCATATAACAAATTCCTAGCACTTCAGATTCTCTCAATGCCGGATTCTGAGCAGGTCAGAAAATTACATTTCCAGAATCTCAGTATGTCTAAATGTGAGTACGACCGATTCTATGTCGATTAAATTATGTTTAGAGTATATTGTTAGAAGGTCAGATAATATGTTAATCAATTTCTGGCTACATTAGGCGACTGTACAGTCAAGACAAAGATAAATGTATACAGTCGCGGACGGTCTAGAACGCAAAATGACTAGTGTATTTTGCCTATATCGCTTTGCTTCTGTGACAGCTGTCATCTCCATACATTTTATAACCTTAAATTGTGATTTATTTTTAAAAGAATATGAACTAATACTTCACCTAATTAATACCAGAAAAGACAGTAAAAATACAAATAAATAACTTATGAACTAAATATATCTAAGAATAAAACTAAATTAAAACTAACAACCCTAAATATATCTAAAATAAAAACAAGGAATATAAAAACTACTGGAAGAGGCCTCCCCGCGCTACACCCGGCGCAAAGGTGCCCATCACACTCGCTGCGTTACCGCGTTGAATTTGCAATGGACAACCTTTGAACCAGGAAAAACCCGGAGGCCCCTCAAGGCCCCTTTCTTGCAAATATCGCTTTTAGTCTACATCGCGAACGGTCTAGAACGCAAAATGACCAATTTTTTTATCACACAGATAGGTTAGGTTCGTTAGTTAAAATATGCAAACTGCACAGAATAGGAGCCCCGCGGCAGCAGGGCTCCGTCGACATCGCTAATGTAAAGATAAAACGACGGAAAATGATGTAGACATTTTGCGTTGCGAATAACCCGTCTTTTTTCTAGTGTGAATTATACCTCTTCTTTTCAGAAATAGACTTGTACATAAACTGACCTAATAAGAAATAAAACGTCTCAGAATTAGTTGATGTAAGATTCAGATTTATTTAGAAAACGACGCGATTCGAATCTGATATAATAAGAAAATGCAATTTGTAGAAACAAATTTTTTGCTAATACGACGTAATACCATCATGACAATGATCTACCCAGAATCTGACCTAGTGAGAAATTCACTTAAAGAGAAAGTGACTTCCACCTTACAAGTCATGCCCTGAAAGTATCTGCTTCAGAAACAGACCTATGATGAATCTGGTGTAACCAGAATCGTACTCAATCAGATTTTGACCTAAACCTAAACTGGCAAAATCTGAATATGACCGGGCCCGCCTAAACGAACCAGCGCTGGTCTTCCGCAGGGCCCATTCGGTGATGCTACGACACATAATATTAATACCTACATATTAAACTCGAAGTAATTATCTTACCGCTGACGTATGACCCTTGATCCATACCTTATTCACTTCTGGTTGAAGTATCTGATCTGACACTCATACAATTCATATTCGTCCTTCTAAATCTAATCGATTCTACATGTCAGAATTTCTAATTGAAGTATTGTAATCGCTGTTTTGCGAACGATGCAGTATGCGAACAATGCACTTGAAGTGTTATCTCTATTGTAAACTGTATTTAGATGAGGTCTTATTAGTCAATCAAATATTAGGAAAATAAATACATTGTTAATACAGTTATACCTACTATCTCTAGGTATATATGCATTTAAATTTATTTTTACATAATGTTTAGGCTTTCTATTTGTATCCGTTTGCTCCGAGAATTGTTAGGTATTAGGTATACGGTATTGTTAGGTACGGTTGAATGATGGTCCGTATGACAGTTCCTTCAAAAGTCTCATTTCGTTGGCGCCGGTCTAGCATAAGAAGTCGCGCTAAATGTATGGAGTCGCGAGCGAGAACGCAACTCATGCTAGACCATCAGGTTGTTTAAGAAATATATAATACGGAATATTACGCGAAACTCAACGTAGGGGGCGCCACTATCCATCACAAAATCGGGGGGGGGGGGGGGGGGGGGGGCTATCGCGAAACAAGAAAATCGAAATTTCGTTATCTAACCTCCCTATCACTCTTGCATATTCGAGCGGTAAAGAGGCAGATGACTAAATTATGATTTTCGCGTTTCCCGGTAGGCTCTTGTTAACAAACCGCCTTGATGCATCAATATCATATTTTCGTTTGTTTGTGAAAACTTGTCAAAAAACAGTTTAAGGCACAGTATGTGTAAGTTACACTATGGTTTACCAGCTAGCTTAGTGGTGCACTCTGGCGGCAGAGCATTGCAGTAATATTTTTACGTATTTCATGTAAGAAAATTAAGATCCTCTATATTATTTAGCAAATGAGAAACAACACACACACACTAATATAAGTACACCCAATCTACTCTAAATTCGAAACTGCATTTTTAGTCAACATTATCGAAATATGCAAATTTTCCGTTCTATAAATTTCAGCCTTACCTTCATAAAGTTATGGTATAAACTTGCTTGTGCAGTTTCCAGCAAGCCCTTCTCCTCCAAAGGTCGGCGCGTGAGTTGCCGACATACCCATAACAGGTACTTCTGTTCCGCTAGCGCATGCGCGTCGGTAAACGGAATCCGAAGCTTCGATCGTGCGCTCTTTCTCTCTCCATTCACATAACACTGCAGAGCAAATGGGACGGAAAGCGTGAATTTCAGTTGGTTGGAATATAATATATTGACCTGCTGGATTTCTTCATAGTAGCTCGGTAGCCGTTGAAATAAGAGGCAAAATATTGAGACATTATAAGCAAAATTGTTAATAACTAAGGAGAAACAACTTCCATTGTATGCTTGCATTTAAATATTTGTATATTGTTACTTTGTGTTTATTTTTATGTAGGTACTCAGCAGCAGAACTAGCTAAAACTCTGGTTTCCTAGGATAGCGGTGCCATCATATAGCATATTATTTTGTATGGCGACGGTCATACCGACTGGTGAGGGCCATAATGATTTGTTTCCTAACCTACCTACTAAATTTGGGCTCAGATAATTTTGAAACCCTCGCCCGCTTAAAGACTTCTGTTCTTATTGTGCCAATTGCATAAGAGCATTTGTATTAATACGCATCTTTTTTAAACTATCAATAAGCAGCAGACATCTCCCGACTTATCGGTGATATATTCGGACTGTTAAAGCAACAAAAATATGGGTGCATACAAATTACTCAAAAATATGTCCCATAGTTCGAACATATTTTTGAGTGTGATCAGTGCATCTATATTCTTACACTTGACTGCACAAAGTTGCACATTGGCTAACAGAAACAATCAATCTTTCATAATTGTCACCCGCTTGTTTAGCAATATATCACTTACTATAACATATTGTCACATAAGATCAATGACCATATTTCGAGAATTAACAATGCAATAAGTCTTAGACTGTCACTATAACCTTCTCGAAACGACAGGTGTCAGAAATTGTCCCAATTTGTGTTACGTTAAACGTTACACAACTGATTTTGATGGATTTGCACATCCGATACATAAATGTTTCTGGTCTTAATTGGGGCATAACAAGTGGTCTAGATTTAGTGTTTTTTTGCCATACTCGTGAGTGTTATAGTCTGGCAAAGCAGTAAATTTCCGAAATTTAATATGTGTAGGCATGGGAGCTATTTGTAAAAAAAATGCCGGCTGTTACTATTGACAAAATCGGTTTGTAGAACGATAACAGATTTATCTGCAGTAAATGTGGCTTTTTTAGATAACGGATTTAAATTGTGGAAAGTTTATATTTTTTAACACGTCTGTGGAAACTTTGATTAAAAATAATGGCCATTTTGTATAGAAAACCTCGTTTTTTTACGGCTGAGAGTATGCTTCATTGACTTTTTAACGAACAAAACGTACTCAATACCTAAAGCTATGTTTGGAAGGCTACTTCTCTTAACTTGAAATTGGAATACCTAAAGACGATGACAAAAATCATTCATTTAATTTAGGTTATTACCTACAATGCTTTTATGAATGTCAAAAAATAGAAATAGGTACCGGTAATAACTGCTAACAATAACCTAAATTATACTTCTGACCTTTGCAAGAAATTCAGCTTTAGATATTTATATATCTTATTAAAGCAGCATAAGTTTATCTTATGAAGATATTCGAGTTGCCTCGACATGTAAATGAGGAGCAAATCTAAAACCCGGTTTCACTTGAACGTTACGTAATGCAACTGGATCGTTACTGTAACACACATAACATAACGAAAGTGAACAATTACCGTAGGGCGGAGGGTCAAAGGTGCAGGCGTTAGGTAACAGTAAGGAAAGGTAAAGATCGATGGGAAAACACTGAGAAATAGGTTTACGATAGAACTCTTGCATAAGAATGCTTACTATACAGTTTGTAAATCCAATACGGGTGGTAAATTAAACCAGATAAGGTAAGGTGGGATAAGACTAACATATAACACTTTAAACTCTCGCGTTTTGTACACATACTTCTTATGTCCTATGCTAACCACAGTTTAAATATTCGCCCGTATTGAATTTACACACTGTATAAATGTTAATCTGTTTAAAATCAAACCTTCCGGAAATAAACTGTTAGTTTTCATTGGGATCATTTATACTATACGCTGTTAAAATCAACATATCAAATCGAATTCTAACTAAGAACATGTATAAAACCAATCATTATCAAATTGAATTATGATGGTCCACTATTAACTATGAATACCTAAGACATTAATTTTTTTTTTTAGATTAATTATTTACCCTGTAGGGATAAAGATAAAATCGTAAAGTATTTATTCCTACTACTTTTCAACAATTAAATGAAATTATATCATCAAAATCCTACTTGTTTTGACTTTAATTAAATATTTAAAACCAACCTCTAAATATAGGAAGTGAGAATAACCAATTAAACAGCAAATTAGTAATTATCATTAAGGCGTGATTTTAATTTCGCACTGCGTTTGTTTTGCATTAGCTATAATTGTTTTTGTTAATAGATCAATTGAGATAAGTCCGTATAGACAGACAGATTGATGAGGCTTCTGTAAACAATTGATTGACTATATCTGTAAATTGATCTGTGTGCGAAGGTTGGGCGTCGACATATGGAGGCACGTATGCGACCTGACCCACGGTATGAGGTTGTCTATGCTTATATTGCCTAATATTTAATGTTAATAACTTCTTTACTAACTTCTGCTGATACTCACAAATAAAGAAATAAAAGGTTACGTTCCTGAAAGATACAGGGGGCCTTATGTTGATATTAGTTTTACCGATATCCTATTTAACTGTCCATATCTACTGAAAAGATATATTAGAAAGTAATTATTAGTAAAATCTTATAGAGCCTGTCCTCTTTTTCGCACTATCTTGCATCTAAACCCCCTATACCCAAGACCACCCTAAACCGGCGAGCGTGTATGAGGAATGTTATAAAAGTGAAGGAAGCGAAAGAGGTATGTCAGGAGTCAGGATCGTAGCAAGTGGAAATCCGTGGTCTCTGCCTACCCCTCCGGGAAATAGGCATGATTATATTGTATATATGTAACTAGCATCTGAATGAAGTCAGGGCCTGTTGGCCCTAATTTTGACGAAATCGACCGCTATTGACTTTTCACTAGTCATTTCGAAATTCCTACCTAGTCTGATTTCCTTTCGATGTTTTCCTTTACAGAATAGCCAATGACAAGAATAGTAGATTGTTAACCAAGGCATGAAATGATGCCTTTAACCCGAGTTAAACACTCTACTTTTCATTTCGAATACGAGGAAAGTAAAATGCATGTGTTTTTTTAAAAACATGAGAAAGTAGACATTTTTATCTATATTAAATCTAGAGGGTACTTTCAATTAACAATTTAGGCGAAAGTATCGTTGTTTATGGAATGGGAAGATAAATATCAGAATGGAAATTGTATAACAAATCCATTCAAACCCAAATTTCAATTGCTTATCGTAAAAAAATTAATATAGTCATACTTGGAACGTAAAATGCTCTAGTGCAGTAACGTATATTTTTCTGCACACCTTTTAGAACAACAATGACCCTCTTTCAGAGCATGAGAAATGAAAAATATCAAATGATATTCCGTTCATAATTTCCAGGGGACACAACACGTACCACCACTACCACCCACCGCACACTATCCATCGTTTCTACACATAAAATCTTAAACCACTCTCAATAATGTTAATGTGAGCTCCATTCAGTAAATATTCCCAAGACATGTTATCTTAATATAACTTTCAACAGTTAAACCAAGGTAATGCTATAGATCGTTAAGCATGCTTATATTGAATAGCCATTTCCTTATCGCGCCTAATCAAGAGCTGATGATGGGGGTGGATGCAGCAAGCCTTCCAGAAGAGCAGAGCTTACACAGCCAAATTACTGCTCGGGCCCTCCCCGTGAGTAGCGGCCTACAAGCCGTGAAACCGATTGCTGCGCACCGAAGGTGATCAAGAAGTGCCAATATGCCACATATGCTAACTAGAGAGACGCCCCCTGCGGGGCCAACATTGACAATAATATCCGTCAATATAGAGGGAATATCAGCTGAAAAGGAATATATACTTTCAAATATGTGCATGTATAATAAATGTGATATCCTCTGCGTACAAGAAACTCATAGAGGACCTGACAATTGCCGCCCTACCATCGAGGGGATGGTACTTATTGCGGAAATACAACACCGCCAGTATGGAAGTGCGCTATTTGCCAGACCAGGGATAAATATTAAATCTGCACATAAAACACATATAAACAACATCGAAGTCATCACTGCAGAACTCAGCAACTGCACTATCACCTCTGTATACAAGCCACCCAATGAAGTCTTCCAGTTCCACAAACCCTTGAACTTTGACTATCAGCCTGTCCAACTCGTATTAGGAGACTTCAACAGCCATAGTGAGAGCTGGGGCTACCGGGCTGGAGATGAGAATGGCTGCCTAGTGGAGGAATGGGCTGAGTCATGCGGAGTGTCCCTGATTCACGACCCCAAGTTACCACCATCATTTAACAGCGGCAGGTGGAAGAGAGGCTATAACCCCGACCTTATTTTCGTAAGCGAGAGTATCTCAAAACAATGCGTAAAATCAGTATGCGAGGTCATACCCAGAACTCAGCACCGGCCGATAGTCTGTAAAGCTTATGCAGCAGTCCGACCACGCACAGTCCCTTTCAAGCGGAGATACAACTTCACAAAAGCGGACTGGAAAAGCTACGCCGAGGATCTAGACCATCTCGTAGCTGAACTCGAACCCATATCAGACAATTACGCCGAGTTTGTTGAACTGGTGAAGTTAGCATCCAGACGACACATACCACGCGGTTGCAGGACTCAATACATCCCGGGAATGTCCGACGACCTTCAGAACCAAGCAGACTTGTATTATGCCTCTTACGCTGCCGACCCCTTCTCTGAAGAAACCATTTACTTGGGCAATAAACTCATGGAAGAGATCTCCGAGGCCCAGGGAAAAAAATGGAACGAGCTAGTGGGAAATGTGGATATGACTCATAATAGCAAAAAGGCATGGACTTTCATCAATCAGCTTAACGGAGATACTAAAATGCACACGTATCACTCAAACATAACCGCTGATCAGATAGCCCATCAACTACTCCTTAATGGCAGAACAACAAACTCACGGAAGCCTGCTAAACTTATCCGCCTCCCTCCTGCTCAAGAAACTGACCATCTGAAGCTTCCATTTTCAATGTCGGAATTAGACGTGGGTATGTTGAAGCTAAAAAATGGGAAGGCAGCTGGAATCGATGATATAAGGGTCGAACAAATCAAACGCTTCGGACCGAAAGCCAGAATGTGGCTGCTCCAGCTGTTTAACTCGTGCGTCGATACAATGTCCTTCCCAAAGATATGGAGGAAATCTCACGTCATTGCTACTTTAAAACCAGGCAAAGATCCTGAAAATGCGAAAAGCTACAGACCGATATCTTTACTCTGCCATACATTCAAGTTATTCGAACGCCTTGTACTGGAACGCTTGACAACAACCCTAGAGGACGTATTTCATCACCCAACAGGCAGGTTTCAGACCAGGCAAATCCTGTACATCGCAAGTGCTCAACTTGACACAGCACATTGAGGACGGATTTGAAAAGGGTATGGTGACAGGCGCGGTCTTTGTAGACCTCACAGCGGCATACGACACCATTAACCTCAGAAGACTGGCAACTAAGCTGTACCAAACAACGAAGGACTACAAACTTACGCAAATGATCTCAGAGCTATTATCTAACCGAAGATTCTTTGTATCCTTCCAAGGGCATAGGAGCAGATGGAGATGCCTTAAAAATGGTCTTCCCCAGGGTAGCGTACTTGCACCAGCACTATTCAACGTTTATACTAACGACCAGCCCATTGTGAAGAACCTAAATCACTTCCTCTTTGCTGACGACCTAGCCCTGACATCGCAGGAAAAATCTTTCGAGGAGGTAGAGAGTTGCTTGGCGGAAGGCCTGGAGTCCCTTTCAGCGTACTACCGGGAGAACCAACTCAGACCAAACCCAGCTAAAACACAGGTATGCGCTTTCCACCTCAAAAATAGACAGGCAACTAGACAATTAAACCTTTTGTGGGAGGGTTGTCGGCTGGATCACACTTTCGCTCCCAAATACCTGGGCATAACGCTGGACAGATCCCTGACCTACAAATCACATTGCCTTAATACTAAACAGAAAGTGGCGGCAAGAAATAATATCATTCGTCGGATCACTGGAACCACATGGGGTGCAACCCCACACACACTCCGCACTACCGCACTTGCGCTTAGTTTTTCGGCTGCAGAGTACGCATGCCCGGTATGGAAGAACTCTGCACACACAGGTCAGGTAGATACTGCTCTCAACGAAACCTGTCGACTGATCACTGGGTGTCTTAAACCTACCAAACGCGATCATCTCTATCAAATGAGCGGAATCGCTCCTCCTCACATACGTAGAGACGTGGCAACCGCTGTAGAACGCGCAAAACAACTGCGTGATTCCCGACACCCACTACATTCGCATACTCCTATAACCGGCAGGCTAAAGTCACGCAGGAGTTTTGTCACCAATCCAGCCCTCGAGTACCAAACGCCACAAGAGGCCCGTCTCGTAGCATGGAAATCGCAGCTCAATGAAGACTCGCTAAACATAACACCTAACGAGCGCTTACCACCTGGCGCAAAAGAAAAATGGGTAACCTGGAAGTCTCTAAATAGACTAAGATCGGGAGTTGGCCGATCCAAAGACAACCTCCTGAAATGGGGAATCAACCCAGGACAAAGTGATGCACTATGCGAATGTGGCGACCTACAAACAACGCAACATATGATGCAGTGTTCCCTGTGTCCAACTATGTGCACTACAGAAGACCTCATAAGAGCTACCCCCCGGGGGTTAGAGGTGGCAAAATATTGGCAAAATACAATTTAGTTATGATCCCTTCACACGATAAGAAGAAGAAGAGCTGATTGAGCTCGCGAGGCCTATTCTGACTTAGTAATTTGTTAATGTTTTAATCTTGTTATGATACGACCTTAACACGACTCGTAGTGCATCTCACGTACTTTAATAAGTGCAAGCGAGATGATTGATGACATAACTCCAAGTGCATTTAGTGCGCATCATTCAGCGAGAGCGATCATCAAAGTCGTATCATTACAAGATCAAAACCTTAACAATTATTTTATACGAATCGGCCTCCGTGTTTAAATATAATATTTTACGTAATAACTTGTATACTTTTATATTAGGCGTGGGAGTGTAGAGCCAAGTATTGATTAATTAGTGGGTGATAGAGTTTAATCATATTAGTTGTATTTTTATGCAATGATTGCTTAAATTTTGTAAAAAAAATTCAATCAAATAAATACTATCTATTGGCAAACTATTTAGTTGAACCGGTTAATTTCGTGTAGGTCGCGGTTAAACCTACCTACGCTGTGTTTCCTAGATGTTAAAATGCCAGTTAGATTGGCTAATTCACCCAATCTGCCCAATGCAACTGTTATTTTTTTACAGCGAGCTGCAAAAGTTCATACCCATTACCCACTTTATGAATGAATTCAATTCATTATGCAGCTCTGTGTACAAAAAGAGACACCTGGAGGCCTACCGCGACGACCGAAATTCGCAAATTGCGGGGGATCTTTCTCTTTTACTCCAATGAAGGCGTATTTAGAGTGACAGAGGAAGATGCCCGCAATTTGCGAACTTCGAGTTTCGTGGTTATAGCGCTGGCGCGAGATTTTATTCTTAAGTGAGTTTCGTGATAGTGATTAACATACAGCTAAACATACATAGTTGGGAGATTTAGGACTATTATATAGGTGTTTGTGGGTGGTTTTGCGATACGCAAACATGATAGCACCCACAAATTAAATGTTTGAGTTAAAGGTGGTCGAATGTATCGTAATGTGAATGTGTCGGATGTAATGCCAATTAATCGTTGTGACATTAACTGTCTTAACCAAACGACTAACGAGATTTCCCTCGGTTCTCACGGCGAGAGGATGTGAGAGTGACATGGCGACGGGGCAAGATGTCAGCTGTTTGCTTAGACTTGTCTGGTAGGAAGTCGAAACATGTTTGTTTATGATTATGCACGTTTCTGCACTTAGTTCGAAAAATTCGAGCCGTACTTACGTGATCTGGAGCAAGTGCCTCCGCCAAGTCAAGCAAAAACTAAGCCACAGTAACATCCACCTTTCTTAATGATTCAGGGCATTTTTAATTTTTGTCAGATAGTCGTAAAACTTGTAAGGCTGTCCAGAAGCGCAAATTCCAGCTGGTGTCTTTGCAGGCTTCATGGTATTTCATTTCTTTATTTGCAATCAACATCCTATAAATTTTATACAGTACAGTACATGAAACCCTTGGAAGTTTCTCGAAGTGTCATCAGTGTATGGCAGTTTTATCCCATTTATGTACCAAATTAAATCGTATAAATAAGTATGTATTTTGTTGGTAGCACAATATAAATGTAAACAATTTAAGCCATGACTGATATTAATAAAGATCAGTCAGAAATGTCGCATAAACAATACATAGGTATTTGAAACGTGTCTTCGAAAATGATAATTTAAATCGGCTAAACGGAAGCATCTTCAAGATCGCCATCGCCAAGCCATATTAGGCAACCGGAAAAATACGACGAAAAATATTGGCCGGATGACGAAAATTAATACGACTTACTTTAACTTTGATTTAACCTTTTATTTGTGTTAAAACCTCGGTTGTGCTGTATGCTTAGAGCAAAAAAATAGCTCTCGAAAAAAATGCAACAAGATGACTAGAAATTCGATGAATTTAACTTACATAATATCAATCTATTTGAATTTGCTATTGTGTTATTTGATTGATGTGTTTTTTGAATAAATGATTTCTATTCTATTCTATATTTGTGAAAATAAATACCTATGGCTAGATTTTTAATTAAAAACAAAATAAACCAGCGATAGTCATTCGTTATTAAATCAATTATTAATATTTTTTCGTCGTCGTCATTAATTTGTTATAATTTACGAAAACAATCGTAGTAGTTTCTTGTTCCAGGTTTTTATCAAGATTGGTCGAACAGGTCAATTCGAGTTTTGGTTATTCGATCTGTTTCCGATATGGTACTGACCTGTCAGTAAGGAATGCAAATCGGTTATTTTTTGTATGGAAATAACCGCGGTTTCGGTTAAAAACCGAATATTTCCATACAAAAAATAACCGATTTGCATTCCCTACCTGTCAGTATGATGTCGTATTAGTTAGATTTTTTATTATTATTTTTAAATATGTAAGTATATAGCATAATAAAAATACGAGCGTCGTGGCAAAGGCATTAAAATGAAGAAAAAAACATGTGATTTAGGTGTCTACTCCATATTAGACGACAGTTTAATTACGTTATTTATGTACCTACTAGTTGCTTTGATGGCCATGAACATTAAGATAACAAAGTGCCTTGCTAATTGTAACATAATATTTAGATAGGTAATTTAATAAGCCTCTAATTTTAGAGGCATTTTTTATTACTACAAAAGAGTTATTTTACATGCGTAGCCATTATTTATAATTCTATTTATTTTATTCAATTATGTCTTTTAGATACATTATTAGGCATTTAATAGTACTATTTGTGACTGCTACATAATGAAGGGCATTAAAATACAAGTGCGGGTTTATGAAACGAGCTGAAAGCAAGTTTCATAAAAACATCACACGAGTGTTTTAATGCCTAAATAGGTAATCTATAATATTATGTTTATCTACGTAAAATAAAACATTACACTGCCTGTACAACCAATTAGGTAATTTCAACAGTTTCTGTGAATGACAAAATACTTACTACTCAGCAATGCTAAAATAACTCTGTTTTCATTTTTCCGGAACATAAGAGGAACTAGTACCTACTCAAGAAATTTTGAATAGAGCCTAGAAAAACACTTCCCTAATTAATTTGATGAATTAATTTACAAGCGCCTAAGAGCTTTTAGAGTTTTACCAATTAACATCTCAAGTAATATTTACACAATTAAACAATTAAAGTTTCTCTAAAAACCGCGGAAGACACGCAGGCGGATACCGGCTTCCGTGCCGTTTAATGTTTTACTTAAATAAGAAGTTAAGTAATTATACTCTGGCAAGCGGCAAATTTCAAAACAGCAGGCGCGAAGGATCGATCTCCCATACAAATTTTCGCGCCTATTTTCAACTGGCAAAGTTTCATCACCCTGCAAGACCAGAGGAGTTGCAAATGCGCTGTCGAATTAAGATGGGGCTTCGCGTCTTTCCTGTAGACATACACAAAAGTTAAGGGCTATAAAGGTTAATTTTCTTATTTAACCCTTATCCACGTGAAAAGGTACTCCTTTTATTAAGAGAACTATGATAAAATCATTACCTACATGCCCACAAGCTGTTAACTATTGCCCACAGGAGAGAAAACTAGTGTGTTCGCGCGAACTGTACATTTTTCTAACAGTACCTTTTCACGTGGATAACGGTTAAATAAGAAAATTAACCTTTATAGCCCTTAACTTTTGTGTATGCCTACAGGAAAGACGCGAACACAGATTTGTGTTTGACCCGGGCTCTTATATTTGAGATTTCCTAAAGGTTTGAAGGTCGTATTGGTCCTCGTATTAACGTACGTATCCTCGGGTGGTAAGTTTCCTTCACATGTCAATAAAACAGAAGAGACAAAGATCCCAGCAACCTGGTATCACTACAACACCTTATAAAACAAAGTCCCACACCGCATCTGTCTGTTTGTGTGTATGTATGTTCACGATAAACTCAAAAACTATGGATTTTTATGCGGTTTTAAGCTATCATGAGAGTGATTCTTGATGAAGGTAAGTGTATAATTTGTTACGGTTTTGTGTAACCCGTGCGAAGCCGCGGCGGTCGGCTAGTTATTTACAAACTTCCATCTGACCAGGTCAAGCTCTGACCCCAGTAACACGTAACACCGATAACACAGCAACATACCGGTTCTGGGGTGTCATGTCGGCTGATACTTTCACTTGCTTTCTCACAAGGACGACCGCTTTCTAACCTTTTGTCTTGCATTCCTTGACGCTTATCCCGCCTGTGTTATGTTTCAATATTTATTAATGTGGGTGACTTTTGATTTCTTTTATTCGTTGACGTTGGCAAACAAGATGAACATGTTAGGTATCTACATAAATATGGTAGCAATACAAACATAATAAATAATAGGTGAAGAGGAGCCGGCAAACCAGGTAATTAGACGGAAACAAAAGCTATGGCCATCTAGCGGGTTTTTGCCTTTTATCTTAATTACTCTGTAAATATACTACTGTCTAAAAATGCTTGTCAGATCCGTGTAATTTTTTTTGTAGCAAGGGCAAATGCCCTTGAAGAAGAAAACTACAATTTTACGTTAGCCTCCTCTTACGCACTAACTTATCATCAACTTATTATGTAATAGGTGATTAAAAACAATAATCAGTGGTCACTGTCGTTTACTAAGCATCTTAGGCTCGTTGACAAAACAATTCGTCATTAGAAAAAGTCTCGAAATTCAATATAATACTGCTGGCGGCTACCTCGCACAACGTATCAGCATTGCGATACAGCGAGGAAATGCCGCCAGCATCCTTGGTACAATGCCTCAAGGGCCTATTTTAGATTTAAGCTAGTTATTAATTTCGTTTAGTAGTACCACTGTATTGTATATATATTGTATGTAAATAAATGATAAAATTAAATACTTACATGTTTCAAAATTATGCCGTCCTTTTCTGGTCACAAATTATTTTACTATAATCATAGTTTATGAATCGCTACAGGCTTAGAACGGTCAGCATTTTATCGCGTGTCATCGTATTCGTCACGTTCTAATAGATATTTGCGAGAGTGACACATGAAACAACAGACTATAGAAGCGCAGCCATCCTATCCGTACAGATCAATGACTCTGTCATAAGTAACATAACATAATATACAATACAATACGTCAAACTGTTATCACTTTATAACCTTAAACGACACGTGTAATGATTGCCCCAATTTTTGTTACATTAGTGAACCGTTACATGGTTATGTAACGGTTTAGTATTTTTGTATTATTCTTTGCACGTAGGAATCAAAATATTATCATTAATAAGTAGGGATGTTAAACAGTTAAGTATATAAGTTTATCACTTTCTTTAAACCCTAGTCTATTAGATTGTATATTATACATGCATGTATTTTAATTCTATATCTTTTTCGATATTAATGATTGTTTTGTCGTGAAAGCAGATATGAGTGTGAACGGGCTCACACGAGACGACGCCCAGGACTGCGCAAAGTGGAGGAAAGCAAGTAGGAAAGCGGACCCTGGCAAAGGCCGGGATAACGCTAGGTAGAAGAAGAAGAAGAATGATTGTTTTGTCATTAACTGCATTATACTGTTGTATCAAGTCATTAACCTCTGCAATTCGCTTAATGTCTATGAAGTTATTTGGTTTTCACCTTAAACCGCATTAATCCGCCGAATGATTCATAGGTCACGGATGATAGGATTTTTCCTTATCATGCAAATTATCTCAAACTGTACTGATTTATATATTGCGTGACTGTATCAACTAATAATAAACGCTCATTGTACCCAACATTGCTTTTCGAATATAATCCTTTTGATGTCTAAATAAGGTTTCTTTTCTAAGTAAACTGGACATAGCTTTCCGAGGTTCTTAAAGTTAGCTATGTCATGATCCATGTCTACAGTTATGAAGATGGTAATTCGATGATTTCAAAGTGATTATGTAAGAAGTAGGTATATATATTATATCTTATATCAGATCTCATTTTTACGGTACTTGAAGATTGACTATTATTACGTGATGGGATTTTGAAATGTTCATTGAACTTAATGTAGTTATCATTGCGATTTTGACAGCTGATTCAGTTTGAAGATTGGCATGAAATTGTTTTTGATTGAGCACCTTTGTACAGTAAGTGTAAGTTATTAGAGTTACTTTCGATGGAGTAGCGGATCAGACTACGTGTCAAAAGTATCTACGATTCTCTAATAACTTAACCAAAAGAGATAATGTATGTCTTTTTATGTAGAAAAATTAAAATGTTATAGATACTCTTCAACGCGAACTGTAGAGATATATTAGTAATCTCAATCTCTATGTCCAGGGACGTTTTAGCATTATACTGAGCAACTTTTACTATGGGACCAACCTCGAAATCGCGAAAAAAATTTACCCTCCCATAGAATATGGACCAGCCAAAATGTATATGAAACAGGCAAATTTTTTTTTTCGCGATTTCGGGGTTGGTCCCATAGTAAAAGTTGCTCAATATAATCTCAAAACCTCCCTGGCAACGGGAATGCACTTATTTTTTGGCCACCCTGTATCATTAAAGTCTGTTCGGAAAGAGACTCCGCATCCGCAGAGGGTTCCGCACAGACTCCATATGGAAAAGTATACCAGGATGGAAGATACTTTTGGAGCGTTGTTTCATCTGCGACTATTGAAGCTGACTGTACATCGCAGATGGAAATATGATGATAGATTCTCACAAGTTGGTGGTGTTTATCCGCAATAACAATATTTACCTTTATATATTTACCAATATTTTATTCTACCACATAAATAAAGTCATTCATAATACGCTTGCTGTCTATTAGCTACAGCAGTTAACGTCGGTTATAAACTGTTTTTTATTCATTTCGGCACTAAATAACAATGTTTGTTTTATTAAAAATTGTTCCGTGTATTGTATCATATAACCTAGTATTTATAATTACCTAACTCGTCGACACAGGTCATTTGCTTCAACTCACTGAAGCCAATCACAGAAAATGAATGAAGAATGGATACATACTGTTGCATCAAGGCTGGTAATGTAAATAATGATTATGCCATGTTTTGTAAGGCGGTGCAATCGTTGAATATGATGCATTACCATACGAGTAATAAGACGAGTTAAAGGCGTTACTGTTTAAAATTAGAGTACATAGCTATTGGGAAATTATGTATTGTATAGAGCAAACTAATATCTGGCTCTGTGAACTGTATGGCTGCCCCATTTAAAAATATCCAAATACTTAATCGAAAAATAATTCCATATAATTACCGAACTTGCTAACAAAATTTCACGAGAATCAGTTGAGAAATGCGACCTGTAGAGAACAGTCCACAGTCCTTTGACTGTTCTCCTCTACAAGTCGCATTTTCACAGGTCTCGGTTCGATATGTACATACAGGTCGCCGTTTTGTAAGTCTGTAAGAAAGCATTTTTGTCCAATCTGAAACGGAGACCCTTCACTCGTGCTTCACGCTTGCTCGTTCAATGAATGTATGAGTTAATTATAGTACTACATAAGTCTAATTCCAATGACAAGGTAAATGACTAGTAAACGTTTTACTGACATATAAAAAGCTCTTGAGGACTATATATTCATAGAAAAACTGTTAAAATTATGTGTTTTATTGCTTTGGTTTCTAAACGATTACTATACGGTTTTAAACGCAACGATAACGTATACTTTAAGGAAGTAAAGACATCAATTAATGCATATGTATTTAACTACTCGAATAACATAATAATGCAGTTCATTTAATGACATTTATACTTTATAATAATTATTTAAGTGTAAATATTAACACAAAAAACCTTTCCGTAAAACTGTTTAAGTACAGTCGATGTCAAAGATATGTTAACATTTTTCGCCTTATTTCAAAGAAATAAGGTGCAAAAGTGTTGACATATGTTTGAAGTGTGTACATTAAATTTACTTCCTCATTAAGCTATTGGTTTTATGTGACACTTGCAATTAAAAGCGAACAAATCAGTTCTAACCGCTAGAAGTGGTTAAGTCCTTATAAAGGCGTGCTTTGTCGGAAAATATTCATGAAGGTGTTGGCTGAGGTCGACGCCTTTCGGAGCACTTGATCGAGTACTATGTGCAGGTAGAGTAGAACCTTTACTTACTCTACATTGTAATTCGTCCCCGAGACGAGTAAGTAATCAGGAATGTCAAACGTGTGAAATTTATACAGATGTAGTACTAATTGTTTTCCATCGTATTTTCTCGTAAACACTCGTATTTGTCTTACTACTTCAGTCAACTTCAGTAGTTTTTGTACCAAGACTGACAAGAAAATAATTATGCACTAAGTACATCTGTAATAGCGATTGACCGTTTAATTAATATTTGGGCACTTATACGGAGGTTGTCGATTTTTCGCTGCATAACGTGAAAACTACATAAAATTAGAGCTTTTGCATATTCGAGCGATATAGGGACATAAAAAAATTACGTTCCTTTTTCGTTTTCGTTTTTCGCGGTAGGGCTGCATAACAGACATCCTTCAGTATCCTGATTTTTCAGGTACATCCCTTCATACAAATGTGTATGCGGGAGTGCCAAGTTTATAGCTTTGTTGACTGTACATAAAAGATAATTCTTGTTTTTCTACTTTAGTATGACTTAGACTTCATGTCCGACTTATTATACTTAAATATACTTGTACTTGCTCGTGCACAAGATATGTAAATCAATTAAAAACTAGAGCGCGCCACTCCTCACACGCCGCGGCCATATGTGGCCTCGATATGTCCTTTCCCTCCACCGGGCGGCCCTACATTATCATGTATTAGATTGTACATGACAGATTTCTGCTGGACAACTATATAAGTGACGTTCCACGGGTACACGGGGACAAAGGTATTACCTTATGGCGGTCGGCGCGTACGCTGTTATTAACGACGCTCCAATACTAATGCGGTGCTACGCGGCGTAAGCGCCAACCACCATAAGGTACCTTTTCTCGTGAAACGTCATTATAGTTGGTAAGGTTAAGAGAGGTTATCAATTTATCTTACACACTTGTATCCGTTTTGGGTTACGTAAGTATATGGAGAATATTTAGTGTAGGTATGCAAATGAATATGACATGTACACGAGCATATATATCACTTCACCTTATAATATAAAACAATGTCCCGCGCCGCGTCTGTCTGTTTGTTTTTTTGTTCGCGATTAACTCAAAAACTACTATACGGATTTTCATACGGTTTTCACCTCTCAATAGAGTGATACTTTCTAGTTTTAGTTTTTAGATCTGTTTCCAATATGATACTGATATGACAGACAGATCAGTATAAAATCAGTGTCATATTGGAATGAGACTTATAACTAAAACTCGAATTGGCCTGTTAGTTTTTTTATTTTCAGCAGTTCGCGTCTTTTGTTTATATGACGAAAAATATTATCGATTTCTCGTTAGCATGTATTTTTTCATTGCGCCCTTACAAGGTTAAATTATACTACACAAAAATGTACTTGTCTTGACACCACTGACCTACACCATATTCGTACCACAAACAAGTACCATCGTCCACACTGTTAACTATACATCGGTGGACCTTATGCATTGTGTAATAAGGTCTACCGATGTACGTACAGTTAGGAGTGTTGCTGTTTGTACATAGTTAACATGGCTAAATGACTACACAATACCCTGATACGATCTTAATGCGTTGCTTTGCGCTTGCGTCGATTCTATAACTGTCGGCGTATTCTTATTTCAATTGTTTTAAGCCGTACAGTTACAGGTCTACTTACTTAATAAGTGACAGCCGATAAGCAGCATTACTTTTTGTTTACACTCTGAAAGGAAGAGTTATGAAGTTCGTGCGAATCGTGCGGCGGTTACGTAAACCGAAACGTTTGACTGACCGTTGGCCAATGGCCGGCCGTTATATGGGCTAATCGTCTGCTAATCGGCCCGTCAGTTTGTGGCATTGTTAAATGCACCAAAAACTGATGGAATAGTCTAATCACCTTAACGTCAAGTCTCGTAATAAACAATGTAGGGTTTCCTTTTTCTTTCCATGATTTTATAATAACATATCTAGAAGAATAAACAGTATAAATAAATACATTTACCCCCTTATTCATAAACGCGCTACAAGCCTCAATTAGCTAATAATCGTTTGCCCTTATCTGTCATTTTGACTTATGTATTTGTAAGAAAGGGATAAAACATAATTTAACTAAATCAGGCCCGTAAAGTTTTATGAATAAGGGGGTTAAACTTTTAATCGCTTGTCTGATAAGGATCCTGACCGAATTTTTAGTCATCCATTCGCTTTTTTTTTCAAGAAAGATTTATCAGCTCGATATGTAGGTACCTACAGCACAACCGAATGTGAAAGGCATGACCCTTTTTCGAGCATAGACCTCCAAGGATTTTCAGTCTTTCCCTGCTATTTTTAGAAATTAGAAGTCATTGACCCCTTAACTTCTTTGGTGACGCATTTTGATTGTCTGTTAACTGTTCTCCGAGCAACATTTTTCATAATTATACTAACACAAGAAAAAGAAAAAAGTTCAGTGCCCAGATACCACTTTTACACCCTGGAATATTTTTGGCATAGGTAGGTACTTACAACTAAAACGTTTATGTACCAATATAATATTTTCCGGAAATGTGTTTATTTTAACATATTTAAAACAAACAAACATGTTTTAAAGGCACTTATTGACATTGAATTTGGCCTCCTCGCCTTTAGCACTATTCGTGAAAATTCACACATTACATTAAATCAAGGTACCGCTGCGGCTCACACAACAACGATATTACTGTTCTTATTGAGAACTTTAACTCATTGGCCGAAAGTTTAGTTCCGCAAAGCTCTAATTCTATTTTATTGCCTTTTAATACCAAACCATAGATGGAGCTTTAATAAATTTTACAAGGGAACTTGGCTGAGAAAAAATTGTCGACAGTATTTACATCACTATGCTAAGGTTCACTTTCCTTTGACTTATAATTATGTATACCGATACCAGCCGATACTAATAGGCATGTTGATTTGTTTTTGTTTTTGGACTGCATTGAATATATTTGTAACTAGAGATGCCACAAATATTCGGCAACTATTTGCTATTCGGCCTCTTTGCCGAATATTCGGTATTCGGCCGAATGTTGCCTACTATTCGGCGGAATACAGAATATCTGTTGCACCTACCTCACAAAATCATTACGAAAAACTAGGCATATTTAATATTTAAGATGACTGTATTCTTGGAAAGTTGTTAAGTACGAAGACCCTTTTTTGACCATTTGGTGATTACAAAATATTTTAGTTTTATCATGGATCTGATTTGATTGACTCTAACTACATTCATTAATACTGTTGAACGAAAAATATATCTTAGCAAACGTTGTGCTTTGTTAGCGAACAGTTTTCATAATAAAATAGTGACTCAAAATGTTCGCATGTCGCCGAATATTCGGCGCTTCGGCCGAGAGAGAGGCCGAATATTCGGTGTTCGGTATTCGGCCATAATCACTATTCGGGGCATCTCTATTTGTAACGTTATGTAAGACAAGTAACATTGCTGTAACGTTTAGCTCTATGACAATCAGCTTGACATTTTTATGGCATGACTGTCCTTATTGGGGTTTGAACTTTGAAGCATCAAAGACATGGTTTTTCAAGAGGTTTTAAATAGGAACAACAATACCTATTGTAGGTGAATAGGTACATTATTATGAGGAATATGTACCTACTTACAACATTGTTATGTAAACAACTTACACAGTAACATGCAGAGATAAACTATAGTTTTTCATCTTATAATAGGGTATATAATAGGGTACATCATTTACAAAAATGTATGTACAAAAAGTAGATTAAAAACCATCTCAACTGTTTCTTTTTGGAAATCCCTTCCCCCAGCAGCGGGCCACTATAATGGACGAAGAAAAAAAATACAAGACACGTTAATATTAAAATATAACCAACACTAAGTAGACTAACAAAGTAATAAAGGGTTAACCCACTTACCCATAACGCCTCACATTTCGGCACTAACCCATCAATCTCATCCATTGCGTAATACCCATCGCAATACATATCGACACCTCTCGATCAGCATTCATTGTACGACGTCTAACACAATGGATCGCTAACCGCATGATTAACTACGCCTAATTGGTTGACATCGGTTATAATTTGGTCGTTCGAAACAAAAGAACGTTTAGTTTAAATGTAGAATCGTTCGATTGAAGCGCTGGTGGCCTAGCGGTAAGAGCGTGCGACTTTCAATTCGGAGGTCGCGGGTTCAAACCCCGGCTCGTACCAATGAGTTTTTCGGAACTTCGGAAAATATCATTTGATATTTACCAGTTGCTTTTCGGTGAAGGAAAACATCGTGAGGAAACCGGACTAATCCCAATAATGCCTAGTTTCCCCTTTGGGTTGGAAGGTCAGATGGCAGTCGCTTTCGTAAAAACTAGTGCCTACGTCAATTCTTGGTATTAGTTGTCAAGCGGACCCCAGGCTCCCGTCAGCCGTGGCAAAAGCCGGGATAACGCGAGAAAGAAAAGAAAGAGTAGAATCGTTTGATTATTGACTTTATTGTATACGTGTTACGATTTAGAATGCGATAGATTTCTTAATGATCGTCGTGATCTGAAAAATACTTTATTAGGTACCTAATAAAGTCGCCTTCAAAGGGTTAAGTTTTTTTAGTGGCGAGCCAACTTAGGTCTTATATCAACTAAGGGCTCACTTTTCATATTTGTTCCGTTCATCATACCCTTCATCATATTTCAGTTTATGTAACTTTATAGTTCTTGGACTGTGAACTCCTTCTCTTAAGTTAATAGTCTTACATGTTTCATTATATAAACAAGCCAGGCATCACCACCACCTACTAGTATGAAACTCAATCTGCGCGCGGTGAAAGCAAGAATAGATGCAGTTTCTGAGATAACTCCACGGTGGGGAAATTTCATAATGCCTATGGAATATATAATGCAGATTTTATACGTAAAAGGAAATAATCACTTTACACGTAGTTGCAAATTTAACTAGCCTGTGAGGAAACTTTCTCAGTACTGATCGAATCAGAAACACGGAACTTCGCTCCAGAACTCGCTGTAGATGTAAGTATCAAGACCGCTAAGCTTAAGAGAGAGACACACTTATAGCGTCTTTTGACCGTCGGCGTGTGCAACTGCCCAGCGACGCCGTTTTCCATGGCGCTGACTAGTCGCCGACGCTCAAAAGGCCCTGAGTGGGACTGGGCTGGACATGTCTGCCGCATGCACCCGGTGGGCAAAATGGTAACCGAGTGGGACCAACGGAACACCATAGATGGAGCAAGCCGGGGTGTAGGCAGACCGAAAAGATGGCGAGACAAAAAAATGGACACATTCTACCCGAAATAGTCGGAAAATGCCAACGATAGAAAACGAGGGGAAGCCTTTGCCCTCCAGTAGGAATGCGAAAATTTATGTCCTTACGTATCGCAACCATCTAGCGGCGATCTGATTTTTAGTTTGACATCTCTGATTTATAGGATCAAGAGAGTCACATACGGGTACTAAGCAAAATTAAAGGAAATGCGTTTGTCAAAAATCATGTTTACGCAAATACGATTGCAATCTTTGCATTATTTTGATCAAAAGCTTGTTGTGATTTTCATATCCAATTTAGAGCTACTTTGTTTGCGGTAAGTATCAAATTTCCTCTTTAGCCCTAGGACTACTAATTTAAATTAAAAAAATGTTAAGCTCCGCAGAGTCCCCGACAGCCGCCACAACCTCCTGAGCTTAGTAGCGGCGAGGTAGGACAGTGGCCTAATCAGGCACTGGTCCTCGCTTCACTTAAGTTTAGGTACTGATATCTTCTTCTTCTTCCTCGTTCCCTCAATGCTGAGGATCGCGACCACATGCAATACGTCTCCATTGATTGCGGTCATAAGCCGTCAGGTACTGATATAGTTATTTAAGTATTTTCTTGTTACTAACAAACTATGGACACTTTTTCGTCTAAAAAAAGCATTTTTTTTGTAATAATAAATAATCATTATTTTATTAAACCGTACGGTAACGGTAATAATGATCATCATCATAATTTTATGCAAACAACACGATAATGACTGATATCATTAGTGAATGACCATTTTCACGGTCAGGCGATTTGTCAAACGCGACCTTTAAGGTAATTGTTATTTTATGTTTCATCATCGATCATCATGTAATTGATCGCTTCAATCTGGATCATCACATATGATTTATAGTTAGATAGATCATTATTGTTTGAAGAGTTTTACAAGGCGAAAAAATCTTTTGGCTTATGTAAATAATGATTAATTTATTTAAATTAATTTAGTATGCGGATGCGCCATGCGCTTATATTGCTTTTGTTTCTCAATTTATTTTGAGACGCTGTACGGTTAAGGAATTTAATTTTAGTACCATTTAAAGTACCAGTTCGCCGGACGATATCAGCCTGTCAGTTGTTCGGAACTGCCACCTTTTGCGATTAACTGACAGGTTGATATCGTCCGGCGAACTGGTAATCTGCGGGCCCCTTTATAGTGCCTTTCATATTGATTGTCACTGTGACAAGGTATGAAATGGTACTGAAATTAAGTTCTTTGACTGTACCTACATCCAATTTTGCCTTGAGCTAAATATAAACACCGCGACATATTTGCTGCTGGTATTTAGCTAATGCTTTCTTCTCACTGATTTATTAACTAGATATCCATTTAGCCTCGTGATGCGAAGAAATCATTACGCTCCAATTACTTAATCATTAAATCATTACAGATCAATGCAACATCACGCAATCTGATCGTTAATAGAATAGATAAAGGCTTCTGCAGACGAATTTCGATATATTGGATTTGATAGATCGATCGAAGTGATTGCACCGCTCTGCATTCTTTGCAATGTAGTTAAATCGCATGCCAGTTCCCCGCATCGTTAAAATGAGCATGAACAGTTACAACACAATTAATTTAATTGATACTCATTTATATTATATCATAAACTTAAACTGCAAGTGGTGTTAGAGAGACCTACAATGCTA
This sequence comes from Cydia splendana, assembly GCF_910591565.1. Taxonomy (NCBI): domain Eukaryota; kingdom Metazoa; phylum Arthropoda; class Insecta; order Lepidoptera; family Tortricidae; genus Cydia; species Cydia splendana. Next base: position 950,192 of record NC_085968.1, read on the forward strand.
ATTTAATTAATTGCAAAAATTTTTAAAATTAATTTATTATTTTATTTATTTAGTGGCACTAGGTACCTACTTATGTAACTGCTGTGAGTAATTGTGTAGTCCTTCTGCTTTCTAGCTAATCTAGATAATCTAGCACAGTTTTAAATGTTTGTTCTACTACGGTTGTTCATTCTTAGGGCTGTCTTGTGACTTTTTTATATCCTACTTTTTTAATGTAAGCATTTGTAAATTATTTACTTCTGCAGTGTATTGAAGAATATTTACTGACTTCCTTTGCTACCCGTTTTTCATGAAATTTTTAATTTTTTTACTGCCATAGAAATTGCTTGCTTGAATATTCTGAAAAACAAAACAAGTGCGAGTCGGACTCGCCCACCGTGGGTTCCGTACTTTTTAGTATTTGTTGTTAGCGGCAACAAAAATACATCATCTGTGAAAATTCCAATTGTCTATCACGGTTCGTGAGATACAGCCTGGGGACAGACAGACGGACAGACAGACAGACAGACGGACAATGGAGTCTTAGTAATAGCGTTCCGTTTTTACCCTTTAGGTACGGAACCCTAAAAACTGAATCCGTCTAAGCTAACTTAGCACCGACTTGAACAAAGTGATAGTATCATTATTAACACCATATTACCTACATATTACATAGAAATTTTACATTAATGATGACAGACATGTCCACGCTTTGGCATTGCAAATGCCATGCGGAGTTAGCGTGGGTGCCTAGCCAAGGTGACAATTGTTTGCGCTACGATAACGAAACGCTTTGTGTCCCTCTACCTCCCTTCCATAATAGTGCCACAGTGACCATTGCGTTTCGTTCGCTACGGAGCATAAACGATTGGCATGTTGGCTACGCACCCTGTAGGCCTGTACAGTGTCGTGGCACGTGTCACATTGCGATGGTCAAATGGTTTGCCACGTGACCGTAATCGTAATTTCACTTGAACTTTGTGTCTTCTTTATGTTTGATTTGATGTTCTAATCTAACTCGAGTCGTAGGGTCGCGCATATTGATATTTTGTTCTCATGTTTTTTGTACACTATACAGGATGATTCATGAGACGTGAGCAGGACTAATCCTGCACACTCAGTAACTGATAATTGATCGATCACCGTCGTATTTAGGAGAAACATCCACACTTTTTCCTATTTTTTAATTTTTTGGTGAGAGCAAATTTAATTCTCAACAATCATGGTCACCCTACAGGACCTAATTAATAAACATAAAACCTCTTTAACCGTAATGGCATTTTGATTACGAAGAAAATAAACTGTCAAACTTGAGTGAGATACGAGTTTTCAAAAGTAACCAGACCGTGATGACAGTGATGACATTCAATTTGACACAGAATATCGGTAGTTTAGTATTCTAATTTTAGGGTGACCATGCATGTCGTAAATAATTAATAACTTTTTATTTCAACACGACTAGAAAATTAACGTTAACCTCACTAATACTGATACGAAACAGTTGCTTATAATTAACGATATGCGCAGTGTTAGTCCTGCTCACGTCTCCTGAATCATCCTGTATTAATAACATGAATAAGTCCGTTAAATGAGGTATACTTGCACTTATTGTATCCCGCACTAACTACATGAATGGTTAAGTTAATGTACGCGCAGGCGCGTGTCACAGACCTGCGACTGTCAAATGTTTGCCAATGCGCACGTGACGTGCACAATAATGTGGAATAGGAGATTCTTCGGCGTTTTGACCACCACAGTAGTTACTATAACTGTCTCGATATAAATGTATGTTTTAGACTAATACAATGTACAAATGGGCTGTGCTCTGAGGAATTATTTGACATGATGCCAACGGCCGCTTTCTATCACCGCACCGCTCGCCGTCGGCAGGGTGTTCATCCTCACACCCTAAAACCTAAATGGTCGCGTACTGTGCGATTTAAGAGGGATTTCCTTCCGCGGACGCTCCGGCTGTGGAATGAGCTCCCTTCCGAGGTTTTCCCGATGGTCTACAGTATGGGGTTCTTCAAAAAAGGAGTGTACAGGTTTTTAAAAGGTCGGCAACGCGCATGTTGGAGTTGCAGGCGTCCATAGGCTACGGTGACTGCTTAGCATCAGGCGGGCCGTATGCTTGTTTGCCACCGATGTGGTATTAAAAAAATAATAATAATAGGTACATGCTGATTTTGCTCTATGACTATTTTCTGAGGGGTGAATATTTATGTACTTAAACTATGGCATATGATTGGCCGTAATGTATGAGACAGCAGATTTTTTTGAGATTTCGGACTTCACCTACATATTCACCCTTCATAGAATGGTCAGAACGAGACTGGATATTAAATAGTTAAATGTAATACACATTGATTTTCGTCTCCTGCGATTCTTTTGATAGATATTTATGAATATGTTAAAGCGGGCAATGTAGTTTTTTTGGCAAAAACTAATAGATAACCTAGACAGACTATGCCTCTTTTCCAGTTTTTGAAAGTACTTAACGGTAAAAAAAACATCTATTAAATTCATTGTCTATACGATGTTGAACCTCAAGCTTAAAATCCAAATCAATGTCATCCTTGGCGGAGCATTGCAATAAAATAATCATTCTGCTTAAATGCTAAACATTTATTATTAGCCACGACTTTAATCACGGCTTAATACAGATAGTAAAGGTAGGTATCTGGAAAGTTCAATCAACAAATACTCTTAGCCTTGTCAAACTCGTTTACGCCTCTCGGGCTACTAATGCTATCTATAATGATATGCTACTTTGTCTCAGCCTAGAGGGCGTACCCGTCATAATAAAAATATCGCTGCATTCAACATCTCATTCAATAGCAAATTTAATGTAACGGCTGTTATTCAAAAGAACAATACATTCACCGTTCCCTGACGGCCGTTTTTCATGGCTGACAGTTTGATTCTAGTTTCCATCGTTGTTATACCATGAATATTAAGTGGCCGAAGCGAAGGACTCCGTTTTAGGTCGGGCAAATGCTTTTCTCCTCTATGGATGTTCCCTTCTATAGGTCGCAATCCATAATCGAATATTGATTTTCTTGAAATTTTGTGAGCGGGTTCCATAATTACCTATGTAGATTTTTTCTCGGTTCAGTTTCTTTGCCGCTAGCATGAGTTGCGTTCTCGCGCGCGACGCCATCCATACATCATGCGCGACTTCAAGTATGGACTCGCGCCCCAGAACGCAGGTCTGAAATTATGCAAACTGGCGGCCCCATGGGGATTTGCGAAGTCTACAGACTTCTACAGCTCACGGAGCAGATTCCTTTATACATGCACTTCTAGATCAACGTTTATCCTTTTGAAATATATTATTATGTTTATGCGTATTTCATAGTTTCCATACTTAAAAGTGGAAATAGTTTTGTACATGTTGGGAGTGTTTATCTATCCAAAAGGTATCCGTTTGCATTGGTAACATCCATAATTGATAATTTGCATCATTACTTATTAATTAATTATATGCAACTTGAATCACCATATTATGAAATAAAATTAATCTAGTTCCATTTGTAAAACAAGATGTATGTAATGTACAAGACTAATGATATGGAAATCAATATTTCCATATAATATTTCGTTCTATTTATGAGCATTAAGGAAATACGGATCATTTCCCTATTTAAGTGTAATTATTTTGCATATTAGTTTAATTAATGCATATCGAGATTATGATCATATTAAATGCCTATATGATTTGCCTAAGGAATATAGAAATAGAGAAAGGAAAGCGCATAAAAGGACATCGTCCTTAGACTAATTGACTCATACACTGTGCCTAGCATAAGAATCAGATAGTTTTGTCATACTTTTAGTCTATGGCAAAACTATGTACCTACCTACCTACTAGTATCTGATATGTAGTACAGTAGGTAGTTGTGCTTTTCGCCAAAAAAACAATTGATTGCCTTGAAACTTTTTGAATCTAGAAAGTTTTGAAACTAGATTTTTATGACGAAATTGCGTGCTTCTTGGAACCTCAATTCATTTGTAGCCACAGAGTGAAGCACATTCGAACTTTTTTGCTGCACATAACCTAATACACAGCTTGAATCATATTGCTTGTATTTAATTGTTGATACAATTATTTTCAATATTTTTTAACTGTAAAGTTCTGCCAGTTAAAACGGATTAAGCATGTCCAATGACCCAGAAATGATGCAATCCAATCGAGCCAGACTACGTTGAATTTAATTATTTTACTTTTGTCTCTTGATAATAAATGCATCGGCCTGAATCATCGCCTCGCCTGCGCGGGCGCAGGTTGCGTCACAAGTTGCGTACAACATGGCACGCACAATGCGTCGCGTAGTCTAGTTATACGCAGTATATGTACTAAGTATTGATTCATATTATCTATGAGATGGCAGGGCATCATCTTTTTTTACCTGGTAACCAATTTTCCATCAATGCCTAGTTGAGTTATTACCATACCTGTAATAAAAAATAGGTAGGTACCTCGAATCTATATAGTGTAAATTACTAAATAGGGCACAAAAGTGGGAAAAAGAGTGGGAAATAGTTACTTGCCAAGTTGCTTCTCAATGCTTTTACTTACCTACACAAGCTACATGCATGCCAAGTTGCTTTCTTCTAGTAGGCCTTACCCCTACCCTCAGGTACTTTGAGCTTGCGAGTCGGCCCATAATTGGTAGAGTCTGTGCGGAAAGAGAAGAGTCGTAGACTGTATTAGATCCCATACATTTCACGACTTCTCTTTCCGCACAGACTATTATTTTGTTTTGTTCATAATTGGTAGTTTTGTTGTATCTTGTATGAAGTCAAAATACTGTTCCTCACACCGATTGCGTCGGCGTCTCATTGTCTCAAACATTAGCATGCCGTATGCTGTCTCCGATTATACTCGTATGATACATATTTCGCTCAAAGAGGGTTTCCTAATGCGCGACGCATCTTCTGCGAATGTTTGTAGTGAAGTTTTTCCTCGTATTTTGCACGTGCATTTTGCATTTTAATATTATATATTTACTCGTGACTAAGGTCTCATAAACGTGAATGATAGAAGGTAAGTACCTAACTACTATACACATACTCGCACGTACCAAAGAAGGTAAAGTAAGAAATGTTAATCGTAATTTGTTTTTTGGGATGTTTTCATCCCAAAAAACAAAAAAATCACAAAATTCATCATCTTATTTGGCCAAGAAGAGATTCCTCTAGGTTTTTTGCCTTCGTCTTTGTGGACAGCAAACACTATTTGTCGATTTGGGGAACATACCTACAGAATATTCTACATACATATAAACGGTTGATCAAATTGGCGTACAAGAAAACAGTAATAAAGGAAGCAAACGGCACAATGGCAAACTAAGAGTCAACTCAACATGCACACAATAAAATAGTCAACGTTATTTTATTTAATTATATTTTTGAAGTGAAAACTTCTTTAGCGGCACTGAGCACTTTTTGAGGTGGGGAAAAAATTATAAAATCGAGACAGCGTAACGCGTAACGCGTAACGCGCTGACGTCATGTGTGACGGACAATGTTATTCACCAAAGAACTTTAGTCATAATGTATCATAATCAGGTCAATTATTTAAAACTGGACTTTTATATTAAGCAATAAAGCTCAATGTTCTAATCTTGTACGGGCTGAATTCACTCCAATATAATTCAATAAAGCTACATCTTGATGAAATCGCTAATAAAAGTGTACTCTAGTACTGGTGAATAAAACTCAAAATATCATGACCAAATATATTTAGATGCGAGGTCTGCTAGGTAACTTTACAATTTCTATTCGAATTTTAAGCAATTAACGCTACAAATTTAAGTTCACTGGCCAGCAATTTCGGAACTAAAGATTTTCAATAGAAAGGAGGATGGGTCAATTATACATAGTGCTGCAGACATTTTGGACTAGTCATTGAGTTTTCACTTCTGTCGGCACTCCCGGAGTGCAACCCGTTGTTTTTTTATTATTTAAATATTGCGGTGGCATATTGCAATACATTTGTACAACTATACGACGACGTTAAAGTACAGTTTCTGCAGCATACCTTAAACCTGTAATCTAGCGCAGATAAGGAAATTATGACACCATGAATCTAAATGAAATGTGAATTGCAATTCTCAGACTCGGCAACGCATTTGCAATCTTAAGATTTGCATATGTCCGTGAGTGTAGGAAAGCATTTGTACGTGGCATTTACTATAAGCTTGTGTGTTCAATTGTCTTCTCTGTCTATGTCTAAGTAAAATTACTAAGCGCCACTTGCACCATCCCACAAACCTACCCCAGGTTAGTGGGATGATGCAAGTGGCGCTTAGTAATACCGGTATATATATAACCGGTTAAACCTGGAGTTTCCATGGTTACCAGTATAATTTGACACTGGGTTAACGGTTTAACCGGTTAACCCCGGGATAGTGGGATGCTGCCAGTGGCGCTAAGGCACTTAAAACAATTTGAACTTGTTATTTTTCTAGCTGATATTAATTTGTCTGCTCATGAAGTCAAAATCCATCAACTCAAAAAATCAAGAACTCTTGGTAGGGCGACATTGCCCTTTCTTTTTTGTTAGCCTAACAAAATGAAAGAAAAATGCGTCATATCAGATATTAAATAAGCCGGGAAATGAACCCATGACCTATAGTTTTGAAGCCTTTTGGAAGCAAGTCTTAACAATCTGTTCTCGATGCTCCGCCCAAATATCTATGAGGCCAATTCAAATAGTAATATCTTGTTACGAAACGGTTATGGACATGATATACGAATAGGCTTCCATGTACGTGATCTGGCAAACCATTTCAATTTCGCAACCACGTTCCACAGTTTATAATGCCAAATACCTTCATTACAATTATTAATTACTCACGGACCGCTGAATAACCATCGTCTTTCTGTTCCAGGTACGTTACATCACAACATGGCATACACATAAGCATAACCGCTTGTGTCAGGCCATTGTTCGACATAAACCGCTTTGTTTAACGGAAGTAAGTAAACATAATGTCCACGGGTCAATCAATCTTACGCAAACGTGCGGAACTGAGATTTTATAGCATTCGATATACATTGGCGGTCTTGCTTTAGACTAATTTCATGGTAGCTTACGCAGCGTTCAATGGATATGGTTTGAAGAGACGAATCGAGATCGTGACATAGTGCTTTGGACAGGTGAAAGTAATGCACGAGCGTCATTTGTTTCAGTTGCTTTGAAAACCTCATATATTTCGCGTTGATTTGAAATATGAATTTTGTAGAGCAGATATTTAGGTTGATTTTAATGGAATGGATTGTGAGTTAGTATGTTTGGAAAGTTTGCGAATTTTTACGTCATAGTCGTAAATATTATGCGCTGCCAATTTTGGTATGAAAAGACCGCGGAACGTAGAGGTAAAGTTCTGAATTGGATTGTTGGGTTTAATTGTATTTTAAACTGGGTTACCCGGTGAATTGATATAATTTTTAGTGCATTTTGCATTCACTAAGTGTGACATAATGCGATTAGTAATTAACAGGGATCGTACATTTTCCAGCATTTTTGGTGCACGAAGTGTTGTTAACGGAATTGGTATTAGTTATTTGTACAACAAGAGATCAAAGTTTGATATTTCTTCGAGTGCTTATTTTGAGTCCCGTGCAAGCGAAAGATTCTATAATAGATTCACGAGCGTAGCGAGTGAATCTAATTTAGAATCTTGAGCGTAGTAAGGGATTCAAAAGCGCACGAGATGTAAATAACTTTGATCTCGTGTAGTACACAAAATTTTTACCCTAAGCAGTGAGAACATACCTAGAGGGACAGAGATAATAGAACCCAAGTATATCGAACTTGTATTAGACCCCGCATGTTGAAATGACTATAAAGGTCACTTGAATGTCATTTTGTCTCACTGAGTGAGACACAATCAGTGAGCAAAATGCGATTTTGCTCACTGAGTGAGACAAAATGACTCAGTGAGCAAAATCGCATTTTGCTCACTGTTTTTAAGAAGCAAAGTACCCTTGTTCGAGCTGCTGAGGTGAAAAAATAATTTCAACCCTAATGATTAATTGGCGTTTATTACGTTAATATTAACCTTAATTTACCATTTCAGTTGATATTATCTATACCAATTCCGTTAACACCACTCTGCTGCACCAAAAATGCTGGAAAATGTACGATCACTGGTAATTAATACGATCTTTTTTAAAGTTTTGAATTCTTTGTTTGGTGATCTTCAATTTTTTTTGAACATTTGTTTAATCAGTACTCACATATAATCAGATATATGCATCGGACATTACTTATTGTTACAATCCTTAGTATTTGTTTACGGAGTTCAAAATGTCTTCTAAGTGCTCTTTCATTCTTAACCTTAACACAAGAAGAACGTGTCTCGTCCAACTATTCCAACTATTCATTTCCAGTTCACAATCAACAGCATGTAAAATCTGTGACAAACACACACTAATCAATAAGAAATAGGAACCAGTCTTGATACTGTGACAATCTGACAATTCTCCAATTGTCACCCCATTAGAAACTTTCTCTGTCCATTTATGGTGGTATATCACTCTATTCGGGCACGATACATTATATATGGACCACCGTTAATATAGTCCCCATTTCCCTCTCTAGATATACACAAAATTGAAAATATTTTTCCAAAAAATAATGTATATTAATCACACCTATGCTTCTTGCTTGTCTTTTTTAAAATTACAAGAATTAAGAGCTTCCAATGGTCGCAATTGTTTCTTCGCGCCTAACTCTTATAATAGTTATAAATCGAACTAAAAGTCAAACAAGCGCAGAGGGATTATCAAAAGATTGGAATTATAAATGGTTCCGTGAAATCCAAAATCGAGATACAATAATAATATGTAGTCTAATGAAGGAGAAATCATACATGTCACTGGCGCCATAGGCACAACGAGGTTCGTGACCACAGTCACTGTCAAACGCTTTGTTCGACAGTGAAAATTCTGTACTATCTATTCTACAGGCATTAGCATAGATATCTTTAATGTTATAGTTTAGTGAAAGTGGTCCGGTTACAATTCAATCTGGTCTATTAATTGAGCTCAATTTCCTTTCAAAGACTGTGATGTTAATGCTATTAAGTTACAATGAACACTTTCACTAAGCTGGCTTGAAAACATGGATACAAGACGAATCAGATTGAATTTTTTAACGTAACTATTTATACTTATCTCGATCTTACTAGACTAGACTATATTTGCAAGGGTAGACTCCAACTAAACCCTTGAAAGGTTAAAGCTCTCTCGTTAATAAAAAAATACTAAAACAGGTCTAATTTTCATTAATTTCCTTACAAATTATAAAGCTAATAATGACTATTGTCTATGAATATATCAAAGCTACAATAACCGCAAATTAATCACAATATCTCTCCATTACGAATTCAAATACATTCTGCAACCACTAATTGAATAAAGATCCACCAGAGAGCGTAACAACCTACTGATCCTAATGCCAAAGAAGCGTGGCTTCTATCTGCAAACCTCTTATCCACCTTCCACTTTTTATAAGAATCTAATTCTTATGTTGAACACTAAACGGTTGTTTTCACAACGGAAAGATTTAACAGGATACGATATTGTGGAAGCAAGATAATAAGCTAATTGGCAATTCTGCAAACCTCATATCTATCGTCCACTTTTTATAAGAATCTAAACTTTATGTTGTACAGTAAACGGTTATTTATACAATGAAAAGGTTTAACAAGATACGATACTGTGTATCTGTACAAACCTCATTTTCCCCCCATCATTTTGCGTTATAATTTAAACTTTCTGTTGTACAAAATACAGTTGCTTATGGCAGGAAAATTTTGTCAAGATACGATGTAATAGAAATAAGCTAATTAGCTAATTGGCAATTCAAGGTGGTTATACAATTATAAACAATAGCTTAGTCATCTTTAATGGTGATGACAATTTAATTGGTTGACGATTAGTGAAGAAAGTTAATCGGCATGACCATTATCCTAATTACCTATGTAATTGTTATCTTTTAATAAACCTACAGAAATTATGTTCTTAAATTGATTGTGTTATTGTGAAAAGGAATTAATAATTACCGCGTCCGTAATTTGTACAAAAACCGAACAAGTGCGAGTCGGATTCGCCCACCGAGGGTTCCGTACTTTTTAGTATTTGTTTTTATAGCGGCAACAGAAATACATCATCTGTGGAAATTTCAACTGTCTTAGCTATCACGCGGTTCATGAGATACAGCCTGGTGACAGGCAGACGGATAGACGGACATTGGAGTCTTAGTAATAGTTAAGGTCCCGTCTTTACCCTTTGGGTACGGAACCCTAAAAATGATACCAAACTTGTCCTGATAGCTATAGTTAGGTAGTATTACGAGTAAAGCGCAGACTGGACCGCTGGAGCAGTCTTTTCTAGAGATGCCCCGAATAGTGAATTTGGCCGAATACCGAATACCGAATATTCGGCCCCTCTCTTGGCCGAATACCGAATATTCGGCATGACATGCGAACATTTTGAGTCACAATTATTATGAAAACTGTTCGCTAACGAAGCACAACGTTTGCTAAGATATATTTTTATGTTGAACAGAATTAATGAATGTAGTTAGAGTCAATCAAATCAGACCCATGATTAAAATAAAATATTTTGTAATCAAAAAATGCTCAAAAACGTGCCTTGGTATTTAACTACTTTTTCCAAGATACATTTAAATATTAAATATACCTAGTTTTTGGTAATTTTTTTATGTAATTTTTCTTTTTAGGTAGGTGCAACAGATATTCGGTGTTCGGCCGAATAGTAGGCAACATTCGCCCGAATACCGAATGTTCGGCATGGTGGCCGAATAGGCCGAATACCGAATAGTTGCCGAATATTCGTGGCATCTCTAGTCTTTTCCCCCTCGCTTTTTCGAAGTAGCCAGAGTTAGGTAAATCTCGTTCGTGGCAAGGGTAGATTATACCTTCTCGTGGCTCCTGTAGAGTGTAGAGTTCGCGAACCCTTCGAATCGCCATTTCGATAAAAATCCAAATACTTACTGAATTGTCATTTTTTTAATAACTATCGAACCCCGGAAGCGATTCTTTTGGTAACAAACTGCACCGCAGAACAATCGGTTTGTTTAATACCTACATTAGGGTGGCAGAAACGAAACATCACCTCAGTTTAGCTATACCTACTAGGTATACACTGTACAGTCGCCATCAGATATATCGGAGCAGCCAAGGTGCTCACAAATATCTGGACACGCCTCTATTGTCACGGCGTTAGAGTGCGCGTTCAGATATTGTGAACACCATGGCCGCTCCGATATATCTGATGGCCACTGTACATGTCATATTGTTCCCCGGCCTTTACAGTGTGTCGTTTCCCACGGCTCATATAAACATTATCTGTATGAATGTATGAATGGTTTCAGCCGAGCGTGCATCCGGCCTCTTTCAATGGTTGCGGACCGTGAAGTCACAGTGTGCAGTAAATTACGATTATTTGGTAACAGTTACATTATAGCTGTTGTGTAGTTAAAATACACATATATACGGTATATATGTACGTACATACATACACGGTATACATATATCATAAATGTGTAGGTATTGTGTATTTTCTATATGTGTAGTGAAAAAAAAGGGGACTGTACCTCTTGCGTCGAATGATGGTCTCTAAGACATTTATTTAGGTCTGTTATGGTTAAGCTTAATTTAAAAAATAATTGAATAGATATGTTTTCCCGTTTGTTTTTGTGTACAAACATTTTACTTGACACTACTAGCTACCACTTCATTGAAAAATGAACTGTCATAGGGACCATCATTGGACAACGACGACGGAAGTATAAGTCCTCCACTGGTAAGTAAAAGACTGATTTCCAGAGGAGTTTTTCAACGTTTGTTAAAAACCAAAATGCAAACAAATCAAAATCACTGACGGATATTTTCGCAAACGATTTGCAATATGCGTTTTGCTTGTAGACTAAACATAAATTATCATGTTATATTAAAAAAAAAGACAAATGACTATCGCCTCTAAGTAGTCTACAACAAACTTTTGTTTTTCTAAAGCGATATGGCGTATAAGGCTACAATGGTACGAGTCATAGCCAATGCACTGTTTAATATTTAATAATACATCAAAGATAAACGAATAAAAACTCTATCTCTAATTACATAAGAGTGTCTACAACTGCATTTAACGAACCATTTATAACAAACTGACAAATATCGGTAAATTATTCAATATCGAACTTTATTTCTTGAGCGTAAGAGTGTAAACATACGCATTTCGTATGTAGCTATCTATTTAATACGCGAAAACGATTGCCAATATCACTAACGTAATCAAAAATAGACTTTATATCTATGTAATAAGTTCGATTATAGACGCATGTAAAAGATTAAATCTAGAGAGACAGTTTGTTTGTTTACTTTGTATCGGAATGACATTTCGATTGTATCAGTGACAGTTGGTTACGTATTTATTGAATTCAATGGGAGACAATAAAAAGCGCTGGAAGTAGCTTATGGAGATTTATCAGATATTTATCACTGACTTGGCAATAATATCGATCAATAGTTTTATGATGGAGGAAAACAGCGTGGGAATTCTGGTTTGTTGCCAGACATATTTGTTTGAGAAAATAAGGCTTACATACTTAAATGGAGCTGGGCGGGAGATGTTGCCAGGCAGAGTGATGGCAGGTGAGCCAAAATGTTGACGGAATGGTGACTGCTTTTAGACGAAAGGAGTGCCTGGCGTCCGTTGGCTCGTTGGGTGGACGACATTCGGAAGACTGCGGGTCACTTCTGGATGAGATTGGCTCGGGACCGGGATAAGTGGCGTACTCGAAGAGAGGCCTATGCTCAGCAGTGATAAAAGGCTATGATGATGATGATGATGACATACTCATGGAGCTTAAGTGATTGCTAGAATTATTCTATGTCGAGTTTACAGTGAAATATATTACATATTTGGCAAGTTTGGAAGTTTTAGGCTTAATAATGGTGTTGGCATCTACATATATTTCTATGCAGATTTAACATTTTGTTCGCTCAGAGAATTGAGTTCAATTTAATTTGTTTATATTTTCGAAAGTTAAAGGCATTGGTGATACAGTTGTCTATAGGGAGAAAGTGCCACAAAAGAACCATCGGTCTCCACGTTTTACAGAAATTTTCAAAATTCAACAATTTGTTTAAACAATTTCTTAAAGGAAATGTAGGTAGCTCTTTCAAAATCTGACTCTTTTATGCCAACATTCTCATAATATTAATATGCCCTGACCTTATATTTTCTTTATGTCCTACCAATATTTATAACGGAAAAGGTGTTAAAAGATAGCCGTAATTCTTTCCAACATTACGTAGCCATTGTACTACAAGAAAGACGCACTAAGACAATAGCGTGTAAGTTTCCTGGTTCTGGAGACATGCGTGCGTGTCATAAACACAATATATTATTATTGTTGCTTACAGTGTGTTAATATGTATGTAATACAGTATTTAGAAGTACCGAGACGACAATATTCGACATTTACACTGTTTCCTAGTAACGCTAACTAGGTACCTAGCGACCTCTATTTACCTACTCAAAACTAGATTTTATTATTGTTATTTTAGTTTGTAAAGGTGGGATCAGATGGTTCATTTTCTGTTCATTTTCTAGTTTCACTATTCATCTTTCACTCAAAGTGACACGTCTGAACACAAAATGAACCAAAAGTGAGAAATGAATTCATTAGTGAAAGGTTCCAACAATGTTGGATATTTTCATTCGGCATCTTTCACTCGCACTCCGAATGAACACAAAATGAACAGTGTGAACACAGAAATGAACGTTCATTCGGATTATGTATATTTTTCTCGAATCCTGTGGGTATACTACTATTACTACGAAACACGGATAACGTAAAATCAATAAAATGGTGTTCAAGTGGAACGAACAAAATACTCTTTTATTTTTGGAGCATTTTAAAAATTACCATTGCCTCTGGAACCACAAAATTGATGAGTATAAAGACAGAACAATCCGGGCAAATTCTATAAAATCTCTAATTAGTGATTTAAACTTAGAGGTTAGTGAAGAAGAAATTAAACTTAAAATAAAGACGATAAGGACCCGATATACAACAAAATTGACCAAAATACCTATATATAAATAAAAAACGTATACCAAGGCGCACAACTTCATTCGACGCCATAGTGAAAGAAAAGAAAAAATGAATAATCTTTCCAGCAGCCGTGTGAACGTGGAATGAAAGGAAAATGAACCATTCACTTAAGTGAACAATCATCCGAGTGAACCGTCTGATCCCACCTTAAACTCATTTCTTGTCGACCGGTCTAGCCTAGGTGGGTAGTGACCCTGCCTGTGAAGCCAATGGTCCTGGGTTCGAATCCCAGTAAGGTCATTTATTTGTGTGATGACACAGATATTTGTTCCTGAGTCATGGTTGTTTTCTATGTATTTACTGTATTATATATATCGTTGCCTGAGTACCCACAACACAAGCCTTCTTGAGCTTACTGTGGACTTAGTCAATCTGTGTAAGAATGTCCTATAATGCCTATTTATTTATTAAACACAATGTTAAACGTTTACATTGGGAAAATATAGGTACAGTCACCATCAGATATATCGGAGCCGCCAAGGTGTTCACAATATCTGAACACGCACTCTAACGCCCTGACAATAGAGGCGTGTTCAGATATTTGTGAGCGCCTTAGTCGCTCCGATATATATGATGGCGACTGTACGAAAGCGAACTTATAGATCCTTTCCTGTTATTTCTATTCCCCTACGCTTCATAGAACAAAAGCTTCAACTTATATTGCATACAGCTAATTAGTAATCGATTCACGCGCAGCCTTCCCAGAGCTATGCCCGATAGAATGCGTGCGCTGTGCCAACATGCGCATGCCTACTATAACATAATGAGTTCAATAATAAACACACCGTTAGCAGAAAACATAAAACATATCTTATATAAGGAATAACTACTTATATCAATAGATTTTTACAACCTTTTGCGACTGAGGACAATTTTGCCCCTTTAAATTATTTAAAATAATGATTGTATAAGCTTTAAAAAGGGTTGGGTAAACGAGCAGGTAAATCGCCTGATGGTAAGCAATTGCCGTCGATCATGGACACTTACAACACCAGAGAGGGTGATTATAATTCAGCTGTGGAATATACACCCCAAGAATGTGCGCATTTCAAATATTTCAATATTTGTCAGAAAGTAGTACCTATTTGACATAGACGACAATTAGACATAGATGGAACTTAACTTAAATGGTTCGTTTTATATTGAAATTAGTTCCTAACGGAAACAGCGTACCAATGAACAAATTAGACTGATAAATATTATGTACATTCACCTGCAATAATATGTTACTCTTCGAAGGCCGCAAAAATATGTGATACGTTCTTATGAGCCCTACAAATAAGATCGGGTCAGATATTTTTGCGGCCTTCGTTATGTAACATATTATTGCAGGTAACTGTACGAGTGGGCCACTGGCGACGTAATAGCAAGTCTTCTAGCAGCCCACAGAAATATGTAGTTAATAATGAGGTAAGATCACCTCCTTAATATTTTCCGTGTAGCAGCCAGACAAAAGGTAACAAAAGATATGTACTTAGTCGAACAGGAATTACAGCAATTAATATTTGAATGCATGTAAAATAGTATAATTATACTAATAGAAATGCTGACCCTAGAATACGCACATCACATTCATCATAGTTGCCGACAGTCTCACATTTCTCACGCGCGCGCTGTTTTTGCCGCGCGGCAATGAACTGGAAAATATGTCGTTTTATACGAGGAAGTGAAACCGCTCGTGTCGGGTGTTGATTACTTAGTAGTAAGTAGCAGATCGAGATGATAATCAAGATTATTTTCATTCAAGGATTCGTTTATCCATAATCAAGGTTAACACTAATTTGGCGCTTGGCATTCCATACAGGTCGTCACTTGATCTAGGCCGTAGACTACTTCCTCAAAATACCTTCTTTAGTTGCTGTAACTTATCATCTGCAAAGATTGTGTTGCCAATGATGAGGTATTTTACCATAAACCCCATTTTTAGTGAAAACGCGTTTTCCCCAGTTAAAGTGCAATACAAGTGCAAGCCCTAGGTCTAACCATATTTAAAGTACCTACCTAACCGTTTTAAGATTTCAGAAGAAATCGCTATGTTAGAAATCTAATTGGTGATGTTATTTGGTTACGCTTTCCATCATAAACAGCTGTTTTCTAAAATCCAATCTGAAAAAATATGCACAAACAGCAATAGTTACTAAACCCGTCTTGCTAGTTTGCATCTCTGGCAACCGGAGCAAATCATTGTAACAACTAGATGATTTCGCTTCTTTTGATACACCGTGCAACTATTTCTTAATTCTGTCTGTACCTATAGTTTTTACTATGGGTAAAATATAGATGTCCTAACAATTTGTTTTAAGCGATAGTCGAAAAAAGAGGTTGAGCATTTTCGAGTGTATGTCTTTGTATGACTATAACTTTAGCACACCATACCGCTGGCCCTAAATAAATATGTAGAGTTGAGTTTCAGAGTGGTCTTCGATTGGCCAAGTTTTAAGTTTCATTTCAATTTATCCTAAGTTATTTGGCTCCCATTTCAGATCTCTGTTTTTGTCTGTAACTAATATTGAACTTGGCTCCCATATTCACACTTACGTTATTGATGGGATTTTTATATTCAGTCATGTTTGTAGGCTAATTTCTGTATAAGTTTTTGTGGGATTCCATTTTAAATGCACATATTCAACGTGATGGGTAGGCTGAAGCCATATATAAAATTCCCGATGTCATTGTAGGCAAGTATGTCCATAAAAAAACACATATATTTTAAATTTCACCAAAAAAGGTATTGCTGTCGACAATAATGTTTCATCAGTGTGTTGTTTCACAAAAAAAATCTGCTGTGACAGCTGTCATTCATTGAAACGTGGGATTTTTGACTCAGTGCATACATAAAGGTTGACTTCTGATGCCTACAGCAACACACTTGGCTGTTGTTTTTGCCCAAGACCAGGAGTAGGGTGGTCCTTATTTCGTCGATGTTATATTTTTCTACGGGGCACCCGCTTAATGTAAAATCTACCCCTAAAAACCTAATGTAATTTGTTTTCCGAATTTTTAATTACATTTTAGGGGTCGCTACCGCACTTTGAAAATTTGGACCCTCCATACAAAATGCTATTTTTTTTTCGTTTTTCATTGTGGGGCGAAGAGTCAGGGTGTATTAATGTGCAACTTAACATAAAATAACGCCGCTGATTTTATAAAAAATATTTATTCATATTTTAGGGGTTCTAAGACTTCTAAGTCTTAGAACCTCTAACATATGAATAAATACTTCTAAGTACAGTACTTAGAAGTCTTAGAACCCCTAAAATATGAAAATTACATTGGTTTTTTAGGGGTAGATTTTACATTTAGCGAGTGCCCCGTAGAAAAATATAACATCGACGAAATAAGGACCACCCTAACCAGGAGGCCAAGTCAAGATAACAATCGTACATCGACAAACGCCCAACGAAAATAAAAAATGTATTGGGGTGACAGATGCTATGAAAAATCGCGTGACTATTTTCATACTTTACTTGAGTCTCAATGAGTGGCTAGGCCCCCTACTGTATCAAATTCGTTTGCGATATTATGGAATGAGATGGAACATGAATATTTTGGCATTGCACGCACTGGCATTTACTTTTCGTACCTAATATATCCTTTTTCTAATCGGTGAACGTTTCTAATTAAATTGTGTTTTGATTCAGGTAATTACTATGGAAATAGCGGTCAATAATAAATTCAAACAAAACGTGAAACTGCAATAACGTCTCCTATTATCATCCTGTATCTACAGTATACATGAGGTAGGTATACCAATATATTTAAATATAATTTCATTTCCGTCATTTCGTAATAGTGTACTCGAGAAACTGAAAACGGTAAAAAATAGAGATACTAGTCCTAAAATACGTGTGATACCTCGTTAGATTCGTCATGATGTCTAGAAAAATGTATTCGAAGCGTGTATTAGCACACAAAAAATATCAAAAGTTATAAACAAAAAAAGGGGGAAAGTAGATATTTTTTACTTCCCGAATATCTCAAAAAGTATTAGTATTTAAGAAACCAAAATTAATATTATAAAAGAGGAGGATATTTCCAATAAAACATGGCACGTATTTAACCGGTCAACTAATTAATCGAATTTGGGTAGCTTAAAAAAATAGAAATGGCTACTAAAATTAATAGATTGGCAACAAAAACGGAGCCTTAAAATATATCAATATGAGTTGTATTTTAATGCCGTTACAGCTTTTGATTATTTTTAGGCAGGTACCAAGTATTTATTTGGCAACTGAATTATTATATTGGAGACCATTTATGAAGCACATTTTAAAAAGAAAACGGCTATCTATTAATTCAAAAATGAAGTTCTTTTAAAATATTTTGTTTGGTCATTACACGGTTAACCTAACACGCTCCTCCTCGCTTTGCTCGTCGTCGCACCTATCTGTTGACTCTAGCAGAACACAGTGGTAACTATTGAAATTAGTAATTAAAAATTTAAAGATCTAATGGTATAATGGCCATTAGGCGTTTCATGATTAGAAATTTCGACTATAAGTATACTGACCATTACGTATTGGTAAATTAATTTGAGCTGTTTTGTGTAAAAAGTGACCAAGTTGACAAGTTGAATTTAACTGCTTCTGTGTTAAAATAGGTACTATCTAGCTGAAACGACATGCTCAGTTATGACTATAGTTGATTACTTAGGTGTGAACAACTAGATGACAACTAAATTTTATGATCGCTTTACAATATTAGTTGCCAATTTATTATTTTAGTAGCCAACCTATCACTTTAATTTCCCTATATTTTTTTTGGGTGGCTTGATTTTGCTGCCAGTTTTTTTAATAATATGATGCTTATATTTGAGGCTAATATATATTTTTTGGCGCTAAAATATTAATGCACAGCCAAATTATATTGTTATATGCCCAATGAAAGTTCCTGTTTAATATTTTAGTTGCCTGGTTAATAATAAGCCATAAAACATTCCATACTTGCAAAACCGTATCTCCATTATTTATACTTTTTTCACCTCAGCAGCACGAACAAGGGTACTTTGCTTCTTAAAAACAGTGAGCAAAATGCGATTTTGCTCACTGAGTGAGACAAAATGTCATTCAAGTGACCTTTATAGTCAAATGTCATTTCAACATGCGGGGTCTAATGCAAGTTCGAAATACTTGGGTTCTATTATCTCTGTCCCTTTCACACTGTTAGCAAAAAGAAACAGACAAAAAACAGTTAAAACGACATTCAACGGTATATTGAGGGTTTATAATAGACCCCCGAAAACTTCAGACCGCATCGTTCCAAACCACGTACGAGTATGAATTCTTAATAATTATTTAATAAAAATAAAGTTTAAGATTTGATAAAAACTGATAAAATACTATATTTTAGGTATTTTACTGTACAATTAAAATAATGAACTCAAAATATACACAGATTATCACGCAAAATTAATTATTTTACTTTTAAGAATTTCTACCATATTTATTTGACAAATAGTACGTATCCGCAATTCGGACCGTATCTTACAAAGTTTTTTTTTACAAAAAAAAGTTGTCGATTGAAGTGTCAGTTGATGTTCGTTATTTCCATATTATTTTACTGAAATTTATTATTACGTTTTGTTTTTGTGTTCGATTGCGGTAATTAAACTTAAGTAATTGTTTGTATATCTTAAGAAAACATGAGTGCAGGTATTAAGTGATGAAGAATGATTACATTTTTCAAGTTGTATAATAGGTATGTTCTCACTGCTCAGGTGAAAAATTTTGTGTACTACACGAGATCAAAGTTATTTACATCTCGTGCGATTTTGAGTCCCTTACTACGCTCAAGATTCTAAATTATTATATGTAGAATCTTTCGCTTGCACGGGACTCAAAATAAGCACTCGAAGAAATATCAAACTTTGATCTCTTGTTGTACAAATAACTATTATTCAACGCTGAACACAGCCCTCCGCGCCTCATTTTCGGGATACGCGCGCGGCGTGAAAAAGCGAGTACGTAACATTAAATATAATTTTAAAGGTATTAAATATTCATAAAAACGTAAAAAATAAATATGGTGTATTTAAAACATGTCAACAAATGTACTAATTGCAGAAATTTATCTTAAAGTTATTTTTTGAACAAGTTAGGCAATTTTTAATTAACAAAACTTTATCGAACTACCTTCTTTATTGAAAACGATAAAAAATGTATCAATAACTATCGTAAAATTTTGCCGCTTTCTGGAGCCCTTCTCATATACATGCTTAATAAGATCAAATTATAAAAGTTTCAATAAAGATTTAGTTCGAGAAAATTTTGTTAATTAAAAATTGCCTAACTTGTTGAAAAAATAACTTTAAGATAAATTTCTGCAAGTAATACATTTGTTGACATGTTTTAAATACACCATATTTTTTTTTAATTTTTCAATGAATATTTAATACCTTAAAAATTATATTTAATGTTACGTACTCGCTTTTTCACGCCGCGCGCGTTTCTGAAAATGAGGCGCGGAGGGCTGTGTTCAGCGTTGAATAAAAAGTATAAATAATGGAGATACGGTTCTGCAAGTATGGAATGTTTTATTGGAAATGTCCTCCTCTTTTATGATATTAATTTTGGTTTCTTAAATACTAATATACTTTTTGAGATATTGGGGAAATAAAAAATATCTACTTTTTTCCCCCTTAATTTTTTTATAACTTTTGATATTTTTTGTGTGCTAATACACGCTTCGAATCCATTTTTCTAGGCATCATGAGGAATCTAATAAGGTATCACACGTATTTTTAGGATTAGTATCTCTATTTTTCACCGTTTTCAGTTTCTCGAGCACACTATAAGTACTTTGGCTTTGTCGCAGTGACATTAAATATGAAACTCGCTACCTCATATGATTGTCCGAAATGGTACTGAAATTAAAATTTTTGACCGTACATACAATCTACCGAAAAATATTACTATTAGGTACCTGTGTAATGTCACTTGCCGATCTTAATAACCCGTTTAAAACTAATGTCACAAGAGAATCTCAATCAAAACTACTGACTGACCCTGAATTAAGGTATTAAACTAGTTAGTTTACTTTTAGATTTAGATGACCCAATTATCGACGTTGCTCGGACAACGGCGTGTGCGCATCGTAAGGCTGTGGTCGGGAGGTAGCGATTTGAAATAGATAAAACAATATGACATAATGTTTTCAGACTTTCATGTATCAGCTGCCAGGTTGTCTGTACTTTTTGTGCATTCTCATCTTTCATCATCATTCTATAAAATAATAAGTCTACGTAATTGGCTAAATTGCAGAAGAAATTTTGGTATCGTCTTGGGTCGTCCCATTTGTTTTTCGTCAAGTTCTTAAATTAGTCCTATTCTGCTTTCGTCATCCATTCTACATTCGTCACAATCGTCGGTGGCTTTCAATGTAGAATGAGTGACAAAAGCAGAATAGGACTAATTTAAGAACTTGACGAAAAACGAATGGGACGATCCAAGACGATACCGAAATTTTAGCGACTCAAGGAATCAAACTAATTTACAGTAACAAACAGACGCAAATGAAATAGGTAGGTAACTCTCAACTAAAATAATTTTTCTAACTTTTTGAGTCCACTCATGGTATACTGAAATCGATATCTGAAAATGGCCAGTAAATGGATAAAATAAACCAAATATATTTTTCAAAAAACACTCTTATTTCATGTCTAAAAAATTACTTGTGTGTATGGCACCGCTGTGGCATTGGGCGCAACCTTACCTTCACTTAAATAGTAACAAATAAAAGGACTGGTCATTGTGAAATAGATGTGTCTGTTACACATAATTGGGTGTCCAGTTTAGGGCTTGCAATCCGGATATCCGGATATCCGTCCAATTTACTATCCGGATTTAGATGAGGTTAGTATTCGGATAAAACGAATAATTCGAATACCATTTATGACAAAAATATCATTCTAATTTTTAAGAAAACTATTTCACAAATGTTGAAAATAATAACGTTAACCTATGTCGATTGATTTATTTATTTATTTGGATATATTTTTGCAGTATAAAAACTGTTTATTTAAGTATTTCTCCTTGATTGTCGACTACTCCCTTATTTTTTTTAAGTACCTATTTGGGAACAATCTTATGCAGATCGACCTAGCTCCGTAAAACGTACAAAGTAACTTTGAATGTACTTAATTGTACCGTGTTATGAATGTACTTAATTGTACTTAGTTGTACCGTGTCCTGTCAAACGCGCTGCGCTGCATTGTTGTTAGCGTCTGAATACATTATTAATAATGTGCGAACAGAACTAAAATGGGTCCAACGGAGGAGAACTTCGGTTGATATTGAACTGCCGAACGAGATGCAGTAGCTGTTTAGCAGATATGATGAGACAGTTTTAGCATTCTGCATTTGAATAAATCTGTAATGAAAACCTTGATTGACCTTAAATTCAATGTAATATCTGAACAAGAAGAGACTGTCTCAACCAGTGGCGTGCACTTCATAAAGGCAAAAAGGCACTGCCTACCCTACTATAATTCCGATGTCTATCCTCTTAAACTACTTAATTTAATTTATACCTGATCGTACTATCAGTAATCGATATAACTTAAAACATTCTAAAAATTAATAAGCGCTCCATCTACCGGTTAAGCTTTGTCATCAAGTCATCATCTATAATAATTCTACGCGACGAAGTTTACACCACGCGGCACTAGCGCCGCTACGTGCCTTGCACGGCAAAGACAGAAAACATTTCCGTCTAAATCTTTCTATGTGTGCCTCCCCGTGAGTCGTCGTTACGCGGTTACAGTGTAGTGGACCTTCCTATAAGTACGAGCACACAATTATACAAGTAACGCACACATTTAGACGCAATAGGCAGTGTCTTTCGTACCAAACATAAACGAATGACGCCCGAAAGTTTCCGAATAGTTCCGATGTTTACGTGACTATTTTAAAAAGTAGCATTTGCTATGGTAATTTAGTGCAAAAACGAGACTATTTTTTTATTCGTTTACAGTATTTGGTTAAGTTTATTTACATTTTTTATTCGGTCGCCATTGTTTGTTTGTTTTGGTGAGTTTATGAGATAACAGTTAACAGTTGCCGGAAATTATAAAGTGCGATTAGTGAAAAAATGGATAATTTTATCTGTGAAAGTTGTGGGTGTGGGTGTGGGTGTGTGTGTGTGCAAACTATTAAAAATGATGCGTTTTCGAAGCTTTCGTTTAGCCAAAAAAAGAAGTAATTGAAAAGACTTGACAACAAAATGAAAACCATCACGCAATTTTTTTGGTGAGTTAGTAGCTCTCATTTTTTTAAGGTTCCGTACCCAAAGGGTAAAACGGGACTCTATTACTAAGACTCTGCTGTCCTTCCGTCCGTCCGTCTGTCATCAGGCTGTATCTCACGAACCGTGATAGCTAGACAGTTGAAATTTTCACAGATGTATTTCTGTTGCCGCTATAACAACAAACACTAAAAACAGAATAAAATAAAGATTTAAGTGGGGCTCCCATACAACAAACGTGATTTTTGACCGAAGTTAAGCAACGTAGGGCGGGGTCAGTACTTGGATGGGTGACCGTTTTTTTTTTTTGCCTTTTTTTGCATTATGGTACGGAACCCTTCGTGCGCGAGTCCGACTCGCACTTGCCCGGTTTTCTGATATAATTTTGCCTACCCAGTCCCAAATCTCTGTGCACGCTACTGGTCTCAACAGTTAGAAGACGTATTCGATTCTCTAAATATCATCAAAACCACATCTAGTAATACCATAATATATGTCAATAAGACGCCAATTTCTTAACTGAAGAAGAGTTTGACTAGAATTATAATTCAAGGTTGTAAAATGTACATGAAATAACGCCAAATATCTTGTGATCATCTGAAGTCACTTAAGAAATGAATTTCGCAGCGCAGGCGGCTGCCAGTGCCAATAGTAAGCGAAGGTTGAAGTATCTCCATAAGCTATAAATTGTTACAAACATAGTTTCAGTCAGGTGTTTGCGTTTGCAAAATTGAAGCAAATAATACCGTTCTCATTAATAAAATTTGCCGAAGGTTGTTTGTCACAGTAAAGCTTCAGTGAAAAATTTTTCCAAGTGAAAACCGGACAAAAAAATTTCGGCAAAAAGGTAGAACTCCTAAAAATACCTTAGCACTTGCTGTTACGAAACCTTTTATACGTAAAATTTGATTCTATTACACTTTTTGTAAAGTTCATGTGAGTTTTGTTAAATAAAAAGCAAGTATTCGAATTATCCGTTTTATCCGGATATCCGGATAATAAAATAATAAATATTCGAAATATCCGGATACAAAAAATGGGCGGATATTGCAAGCCCTAATCCAGTTACATTTGATTGATGTTACATTATTATTATTACACATTACTTACTTAAAAGACCTTATCTTGATCAAATATTCATGCTCCTTACGATCTTTTGCGGACTTTAATGATATTGAAACTTACGACATTTTTGGGACTTAGATGTTTAATGATACACATTCATTACACGATAATGAGTATGTTTTTGTGTATCTTAATTAACTATATCATTGCGCTTGTTATTAATCTTAGAAACGTTTTTGTGGCTTTGTCAGAGTTTTGTAATTTTTGACTATGAATGTTAGATCGTTGGTTTTATTTTATGTTGAAATTATGATTTGTAAATGAAATGAAGTGTGAAGAGCAATGTGATTTTATGAAGTTGGTTCTAAATCTTTGTGTGTATTTACTTATTCAGTTTTCTTACGATTATTATTTTGTACGAGTCTATGATAAAATAGAATATTACAAATATTATAATACATACTTAGACATAGTTTTTTAATTCTTAAAAGTAAAGTGAATTTATAAAAAAATAAGCCAAGACTTAGTATACAACCTTATTTACAAAACTAGATAAGAATATGAAGTTAGTACTGTGAAATACTCCACTTCAAACATACTGAAATAATTTAAATCTAACATTAAGAACACAAAATAATTATTTCCCAACATCATGACCGTAAGGTCAAGAATTTCAATAACCACGAAAACCATCAGTCCGTCCGTCTAAAGCAGTTTGATGACAAGTAAAACGGCAATTATGTACAGTAATCGTCGGAAGTTGGTCATCATCGTCTACATGACGATTTACATGACGGCCGGGTCATGATACTGGCAATTAGATGACCGTGGCCTCAACTGAAGGCTACAGTGGTAAACAAGCACTTAATTTTGACATGAAACGTATAGATTAGTGTAACGTTTTGTAAACAAACAAATACCATACAGATACCTACTATTTTCGTATTTTCTTTGCTCAAAAACTAAGGGCCTATCGTGAAATATACGACAACCGAAATTACATTATCTCGGTCTCTGTGATTCTTGCATATTCGAGCGATAAAGAGATATTAGATAATGAAAATTTGATTTTCGTGTTTTACGGGTCCTCTGGATGTTATGTGGATAGAGGGATACTATAATTTCAACCTCTTCTTCTTCCTCGCGTTATCCCGGCATTTTTCCACGGCTCAAGGGAGCCTGAGGTCCCTTGACAATTAATCCCAAGAATTGACGTAGGCACTAGTTTTCACAAAAGCGACTGCCATCTGACCTTCCAACCCAGAGGGGAAACTAGACCTTATTGGAATTAGTCCGGTTTCCTCACGATATTTTCCTTCACCAAAAGCGACTGGTAAATATCAAATGATATTTCGTACGTAAGTTTCGAAAAAGTCATTGATACGAGCCGGGGTTTGAACGCGCGACCTCCGGATTTAAAGTCGCACGTTCTTACCGCTAGGCCATTAGCGCTTCTATAATTTCAATTTGTCAATAGATATTATTCACGAGGATCAACATCACAATTTCCTTTCAACAGCTCTAGAACCTCGTTTACTATTACACTTATTCGGCCTTTAATCATTTAATAACGGTTGCAACGCTGCTAAAATTCGCATTATTTCTTAATAATACCAGTAGTCAACCTGGCACCAGGCACAGGCAGGTTGCTGTTCATATAATTATACCACTCTTACTATCACATTACAAATGTAATTTCTTATATACGGCAAACGTAGGGTTCCCAACGATTGTTTTATAAAATTTATTTGTATTAGAAGTCAGGTATATATTATATTGAACTTATGTTAGAATAACTACGCCTATTGTTAGTCTATTAGTTCAATATAATACATGTAGGTACCTACAAATATCAAATGATATTAGATGAAAATTTTATTGATAAACGATTATCAACGGTTTGTTAAGATTTGATAGTTTTGATTATTAATAACGCCGTAATAATATGAATATTGAAAAATATGCTAGCATTTATAGGTATAAAGGTACAGGGGGTATCTATAGATATAATGTATGTAATACAGAATATTGGAAGTAAAAAATGTATGGAAATCGACATGTTATTTGTAATTTTTTAGTAGCAACCCTATGAACCCTAGTGCAAAAAATGTAATGTGCACATTACGTGTGAACTAACACTAATTTGCACTTACACGTTTTTCTTAACATCAATTTGAATAAAACTAACTCTGTTCATTGCGATAGCGGCCCAAATATGCACGACCACGCCCCGTGACATTGCTTGTATCAAGATTAAGGCTTAATTATAATACAGTTATAAACAGGATATAAAGATAATGCTCTTTATTGCATAGATACCTACCTCAATAAAAATAAAAAAAACCTCCGGGAGCGCCGGCAGAAGTGAAAACTCAATGACATTGTAACAGTTTTTCGATCAGGTCACGTGTCCGTCTTACGTCTTACGCTGTCGCGAGTTTAACAATTTTTCCCCATCACAAAAAGTGCACAGCGCCGCTAAAGAAGTTTTCACTTCAAAAAACAGAAAAGAAACATAGACAGTGACTGAAAATAGGCGCTCCTATATAGAATAGATTTTCTGTTTTGTATCAAATGATTCCCCTCAATAATTGCACCATTTTAACCAGGTTCATTTATGCCAATATTCATGCTGCGTGTTTCTTATTTAATAATTCACTATTTAGAGCAAATTTATTTACTTGCCTTCATGTTTAGGTTCAATATTATGATAATTACCATACCTAATGCCCTACACTTAGGTCATATTAAATATATTTTGCGTGATTCTTTACAACGCATATTCCTAATTATAAACATTATCATATTCCGTGCAAGAATATATTACCTCGGAACTTAAACCCACAAACCGAATGATTTAAACCTCTATAATTTAAACATGAGGTCAAAACGCAGTTTCTAAAATAAACCTTATTTTGGTTGATTACAATATAAAATTACTTAAACAGTTTCTTAACTAATTGATCTTTTGTTTTGTAACGGAATATATTAAAATGAATGCATCTAAGTTATAGTACCTACTGGTTATTTGTATAAGATGATTAGGTATTTAACTGTTATTTAAAACCATAGGTAAACATGGTCATATCGTATATATGTCGGCGGCCGATCGTAAGATCAGGCATATCGTGAAATTCCTAGGCATATCGTGAAACGTGAAAATCTTTGACTCGTTCCCTGAGTCGACGGAGCCCCGCTACGCGGGGCTCCTATTTCTGAAGCAACCTAACGAACCTATCCTACCTATGTATTGGTTTAATGTGACTATCGTCAAAACATGACACAGGGACATTACGATCTGCCTGATCTTACGATCGGCCTACGACATATATATGGACGTGGCGTGGCAAAAATTAATTTAGTATTCATTATGCGAAATAATTGAATCAATTACAGATGTAGTGCATAATGTTTTTCCATCGTATTTTCTCGGAAACCTTCGTATTTGTCATGCTACTACAGTGTCTACAATCAACCTCAGTAGGTATTACTTTTTGTACCGAGACTGACTGAAATAGCAAGTCACGTTCGTACGTTTCCGTGAAAATACGATGGAAAAGAATTATGGTACCTGCCTCTCTCGCTGACATCTCTGCATCGATCTTGCACTTGTATAAGACGCAGATAACGAAATTCGATTTTCGATGTCCGTATAGACCTTCAGTCCCAGATGTGGAAAGTAAGACAATGCGACAGAGCAAATGAAATGCAAATAAATCCTGTCATTCAGATTGAAACGTCGATTATTGTTTATCTCGGCGGACGTTATCTCTGGTTTCATGCTAATGATGCTGTTGTTGACGATTTGGACCTTGCTTCTATGACTTGCCTTGATGCTGAAACAAAACGAATGGTAAATATGTAAATATGTTTTGAAATATATTTATTATTTAGAGCCCACTGTGTCCCACTGCTGGGCAAAGGCCTCCCCCCTCTTCTTCCACTCGTCTGTTTAGTGCTATATCTGGCCAGCCTCTCGAGAAGGAGTCCCAAGTTATCCCGCCATCGCCGACGAGGCCTGCCGGCTCCCCGGTTAGACTCGTGGGGCTTGTGGGGCTCGTGGGGCGTGGGGGTGGTGTTTTGAAATAGGATCAGAATAAAGAATTGTTAATGTAGGATTGTATTTTGCTATTGGCTACAAAACCAACAAGTTTTATAACTATGCGGACGTATTCAAAAAGAATTTGTGAATAAAAAGACATATTTGTGAACTGTCTCTCTCTCTCTTTCTTTCCTACACATTAGTACGCATGTTCTGTTTCTATTCTGTTCTCTTTCTGTTTTAAGTTTTAGTTTAAAATTTTGGGTGCCCTGAAAACCAACGCCGTGTCTTACAGACACTGCTTATGCTGCATACATACAATACAATACTCTTTAATTGCACATGTTTTGAAAAGAAATTTAGCACACCTATTTCGTGTACGTTTCTTTATTTTATTTGTTGTTGTTATGTTAGTATGTTTTTACGCCAAATAAATATTTTTTTATTTCTTTCTATTCTATTTTTCTATATCTATGATATAATTTAGAGATAGGTACTTTATTCGAGTGAAAATCAACTAAAGTAGTATATTCTAATTTAATTTAATTATGTATAGTTAGCATTTAAATTGTGTATTGTAGAAGAAAACAGAAAGAATTGCAAAAGCATGTACTTACATTCTTCAGTTTATTAGAAATTAACTATACCTAGTAAACTGTTGATTGTTGAATGGGTCATGCATCATTTGAAAATGTAGGTGAATAATTGTCCATTAGAATAAATAAATGTCCATCTATGTAAATAAAATTATGTTATTGTTTATGATTATTCCTTAGAAACATAATTACCACAACAAGCCACATCCGACTAAGTTTTTACTGCGGTTTTTCCCAAGGATTGTTGCCACTTTGCTGATAAAATCCTAAATTATTTCTGAATGGAATATAATTGCGCCGCCAAGTAATTGTTTCCCAGCTGGTTACAACAAAGGTCGAATCCAACGGAAAGACTTAATATCTAATAGATGACATGGAATGCAAAGGATGTTGACTTCTGACTGATAATGGAGTGGAATGAGAATTGACGGTAATGAGAGGTATGGTAATGAGTTACGTAACGTATGTGGACATACATTGGTGTTGAGTGTAGGTATTTAACAAAAAGAGAGGATGTGGACGGTGATGAGAGGTTATGGTAATGACAAGTATGTCAGTAAATACGTGACCTTGCTAGTCGTGCATATAGTAAACAAATTAAATTCATATTATACGTGTTATGGAAATATAAACTTCAGAATTGAGACAATTAGACGTCTGATTGTAAAATTTCATAAGGCAATTAAAATGGTGAATAATAACGATAAAAACTTACATTTTTTTTATCTTTGCTCAACAATAAGGATAGTAAAATAAAACCGGGCAAGTGCGAGTCGGACTCGCGCACGAAGGGTTCCGTACCATAATGCAAAAAAAAAAAAAAAAAAAAAGCAAAAAAAAAAACGGTCACCCATCCAAGTACTGACCACTCCCGACGTTGCTTAACTTTGGTCAAAAATCACGTTTGTTGTATGGGAGCCCCATTTAAATCTTTATTTTATTCTGTTTTTAGTATTTGTTGTTATAGCGGCAACAGAAATACATCATCTGTGAAAATTTCAACTGTCTAGCTATCACGGTTCGTGAGATACAGCCTGGTGACAGACGGACGGACGGACGGACGGACGGACGGACGGACGGACAGCGAAGTCTTAGTAATAGGGTCCCGTTTTACCCTTTGGGTACGGAACCCTAAAAAACGGTAGCAACATTCCATTGCCCAACGCTAATACAAGTCATACATTACAGAGGGCGGGCCGCTGTCAGCCGATCATACACCAAAGGCAAGCAACCTTTATGTATGAGGTACGAGCCACGCCTACTAAGCACTGGCAATACTACACAATGTAAGCATTGTCAGTTGATTTACTTTATGGAACTATCGAGGACTATGATGAACACAAAATACAAATTTCTTTATTGTCAGATAACGAATGATAATTGATTTATAAAAATCTGAAAAATACAATTGTGACGTTCCACGTGAAAAGGTACCTTACGGCGGCTGGCGCACCGTAATGATATTGGAGCGGCGTTAATAATAGCGTAAGCGCCAACTGCCATAAGCTACCTTTAGCCGTGGGACGTCACAATGAAATGTTTATAATAAATTCTAATGTATATTAAATTAAATACTTAGAATCAAAATTTGTTTTGACAGGCTTGACTAATTCAAATATTATGGGACAGTCAAACCTGCCAGCTATAGAGTTCAGAATACGATTGTTACTGCCCTAGCAGACTGCGTGCTTAACAGTGATGCTATCTTCTTTCGCTGGATAGCTTGAAAACTATCGGTACGAGCTTCAGCGAACATTGTAGACGCGATGCAGAAGCGAGGCAGTCTTAACAACGCTCGGAACATAATGAAATCATAATGTTAAATCAAAAAAATGAATGCTTAGATATACCTAACACCGGGGAGGTATCCACTTTATGCCAATAAAACACTTCTAATAAGTTTATTTAACTCAAGATACTGATTTAAATGTACTGTGGTGCTAGCATCTATTTAAACAGCTGAGCTAACCTTTCTAGACTTGAATTTGTAGTTTATCTACTGAGTGGGATAATGAAGTGGAAGTGGAACCAGTTTTTAGATATTCTAAGCATTTAATAGACTTGTTCTCTGACAAAATGTATTTAGATAGCGCTAGAAAATGAGAGCACCTAGAAGCACTTCAATAGTATAACCTATGCGGGCAAAGAATCATTGAGTCTATGTTTAGTATTCATACAACCTTTAGGAGGTTAATCCTTATCAAGAAAGGAGGTAATTTTAATTCAATTAAGTATTTTATGTTTAGTAGTTGCCCATGTCTGTAGGTATTTAGTTATTGTTATGTCCATGTTTGAAAAATTATTACTCGGTTTAAATACCACAAACGACTAATATCAGTGCCCTACAGTCCAGTTCTCAAGTAAGTACCTAATAAACACTTTATTGTACGAAATAAGGTGTTTCAGCAGATATATAATTGAAAGTACAAAGGCGCACTTATCCCTATTAGGGATCTCTTCCAGTTATCCTCAAAAAGTAATTCAAGACACAAGATGAAAATAAATAGATTGTCCAGAACATTAGGGGATATTCATAAATTACGTCATTCGAAGCATGATTTTTGGATGATTTTAGGGGTCAAAAAACGTCAAAAACAGATGACGTAATTTATGAACAGCCCCTTACCATTCGTCATCATTACCATTATATCATTCAGAATTCATTACCGTTATTATACCATTCCCCTGTCATTCCATGTCCTATTCCTCACGCTTACGGATTTACTTCATAGACACATGATTGTATTTAAATATGATCTCAGAAAGCGGATACTATAGCAACGTGATCCTCAAAGGGCACGAACTGTTATGTATTCCATTAATTCCAACAGCTTTATATAAACCAGCATATAATAGGTCCCTAATGCTGGATATTTACTATGGAGTTAGGAGTCATCAATGTTTGGGCGGTGGAAATGTAGGGCCCGAAGTGAGAGGTGTATAAATGGATCACGATTGTAGAAAGGGATTTCCTTGTAGATAACTAATTGAATTTATCAATCGTGGATTGTTAGGTCTGTTTGATAAATCAGATATATAGCTTATACCATTTATTCGTTTGCTGCAATACACATATAGGTATGTATGTATATAAACAAAAAAAAAGAAACACTAAAAACATTAATAGAACCAGCCTAGTGCGAGTCGGACTCGCGTTCCAAGGGTTCCGTACAGTACATTACTCAATTTTTATCAATGTATTTTTTTATGTGAAACGCGAGTGAAATGCCTTTAAAACACCCGTAGGGGTCGGATCAAACACTTAGTAATTAGTCCGACTCACGCTTGACTGCACGTTTCTAATAGGTTTTCCTGTCATCTATAGGTAAAGAACTATTTTGTATATTTTTTTCAAAATTTTAGACCCAGTAGTTTCGGAGATAAAGGGGAGGAATGGTCATTTTTGGCTATTTTCTTAAATAACGTCTAAACTTTTTATTTTAAAATTACAAAAAATATATAAGTAATACCTATTCTAAATTCTCTAAATGAGAGATATGTAACACGATATAGTTTGATAAACATTATTTATTAATTTTCTCACTTAGGTACCCCCCAAAAGTGGCCCTCAGCCCTCATATTTAAAATTCATTTACGTTAGATGTCCGTCTTTGGGTCACGAATTTACATATGTGTGCCAAATTTGAACTTAATTGGTCCAGTACTTTTGGAGAAAATGGGCTGTGACAGAGGGACAGACAGACAGACGGACAGACAGACGCACGAGTGATCCTATAAGGGTTCCGTTTTTTCCTTCTGAGGTACGGAACCCTAAACATTAGGTGGGTTTGCTGTGTGCGTTGCAGCAAAACAAAAGGGTTCAGGCTCAGTAAAGGCCCCAGTACACAATGGGCCAGCGCCGGCCGCTCCAAGGGACGCATTTATGCGTTAGAGGGAGCAAGTGATATTGCTATCTCATTCTACCGCATGGCTGCGTCCCTTGGAGTGGCCGGCGATGGCCCATTGTGTACTGGGGCCTTATACGCTCCACTCTTTCGGGCGAAGCACTGACTAATTTTGCTAGAACCCAGATCAGTTATAAGTACCCATACTGAAAATATAAAAATACTTAATTTGCAAGGCAGCCTTTCCTAGAGATTTCCTTTTGCTCGTAAAAGGCCCGTTTTTTGTAGTCGAATTATTTTTCTTATGTCGATAAATTTGGATAAAATAATATGTTTTCGTTCCGAATAGTATGAATATGGTACCTACCATACGTTTTCGTAACTCAGAGGAAGATTTTTTAGGACATATGTTCAAATTGTGCTTATATTGCACAGATAGGGAACTTATCTAAGGTAGAAGTACTAGTGCTCGACGCTGCACTAGTATTCGACATGGGCACTTTATGTCAAAGTGACAAGGATTAAATTTGAATACTTACAGAAAAATCTTCGCCGTTCAAATTTAACCTATATTACTTTGACAGAAAGTGCCCATGTCGAATACTAGTGCAGCGTCGAGCACTAGTACTTCTACCTTAGCTATGCAATTGCAAAGTGTGGAAATATCATATTAAACATAAATTTATATGAAAATATGATGTTTATTATGGCATCTCCACACTTCGTTACTTTAAGGTCGGTGCTGAGTTAGCTTAGTCCGACAATATCACTGAATTTTACCCTTAAAACCTTCACACACATCACCTATTTTCAGAAAAATTACCCGACTTTACACTGTCATGTCCAAACTAGACTTGCAACCAAGTTGAGTTTTTATTAGGGTTCCGTACCCAAAGGGTAAAACGGGACCCTATTACTAAGACTTCGCTGTCCGTCCGTCCGTCCGTCCGTCCGTCTGTCACCAGGCTGTATCTCACGAACCGTGATAGCTAGACAGTTGAAATCTTCACAGATGATGTATTTCTGTTGCCGCTATAGGTAACAACAAATACTAAAAACAGAATAAAATAAAGAATTAAATGGGGCTCCCATACAACAAACGTGATTTTTGACCAAAGTTAAGCAACGTCGGGAGTGGTCAGTACTTGGATGGGTGACCGTTTTTTTTTTGCTTTTTTTTTTGTTTTTTTTTTTATATGGTACGGAACCCTTCGTGCGCGAGTCCGACTCGCACTTGCCCGATTTTTGTTACTACGAGACAGCGTTGAAAAGTTCAACAGAATCTTTAAAACGTTTTTGGTGTTTGTACAGTAGTAGTTGTTTTTTCCAATGCACCAGCATTTTAACATTCCTGGGCTTAAAGTCAGCTATATTTTCGTCGTTTCGCTAATAAAGTCGTGCTGTTATGGTATCGTGATAACGCACGGTATCTGCATGAGGTCATTACCAGTACTGAGTCATGCCTAGAATGCCTAGTGCTTACTGGGTATAAAGTATTGTTAATTGGTTTACTTGACATAATTAATAATTATATATATTTAAGTACTAGCTTCTTCTCGCGACTTCGTCCTATCGACAATTGTTAAATTTTAGGAGTTATTTTAGGTATTATTGATGTTTGTTGTTTGCGAGGCACAAAAAAATACATTATCAGGGATAGCGTCACTTGTTGTTCATCTTTGAATTTCCACGAATTTTGTGATCTAAGAAACGATAGGTTTTTTGTCCGTAAAAAATCCGTATAAAATACACCCACAATGAAAAACTAATGTGAAGTATATTTGGATTATATTAATCGTAATTAAGTTACGATACCAAACTTCTTGTATCAATCATGAGTCGACATTTTTCTTTTCATGAATAATAACATCATCAACTTGGTAAGTTAATATTAATGAACCACTCAACCGCTTCTGACATTGTTATCACTCAAAAACATTGTTGGTGACATATGCTAATAGCAAAATTAACTGATCAAGTTTGGACCTTATAGTCTTTGCAATAAAGCTTATTAAATTGTTAAGCAATGTGGAAGATATGTGTGTTCTCCGCTAAAGTGAACATTAGAACAATAGCGGAAGAGTCACACCCGCACATTCCTTCGTAGATTATGTAAATAGAGTGATATATTCGTGGTGATATACATACGTCCTTTATTATTGATTCGTTATATTTTTATTGTACCTGTTGACATTTTAGATTAGATTAGTAAGAGCATTTTTGTGTCTTGATTATGCTGAGTTTGACAATGACATTTTGTTTGTAAAATTGATGGAAAATGGTAATGACATTTCGGTGCCATTAATAATTCCGTACCTACAACTTTAGAGTCCAACAAAGTATAATATTTGACAATACCATAAATTAAATGTTGCCAAATATATTTCAATAAAAACTTAACGTGGCTTTCAACGAAGTTCATTACTTTCATTAGGGCTTGTCAGTAATAAAAGTATTATATTCTCACGTTTTTCCTTCGTCTTAGTCAATAAAAGGTTATTATACCCCATCGAAAGTGTTATGTTGACGTAATATGCCCTATGACATAACCTAATTAGTTTGTACGTTTTAAATTAACTAGTCAAACTCATACGAACCTCACTTTTCACAAAATGTCAGATTCACTGACATTTGCATATACAAACGAAAGCATCATCATCCAACATTACTTGACACCAAATTTATATTAAACCTATTAATAGTCATGATTCATGATATGTTGGTTGCAGAATAAGTAATCGGTGTGAAATTGAGTTCTCAACCACGATCTGACCTTTTGTGAAGAAAACGTTGTAAGTCGCAGTCTAGAAATGACGTCTTATGGTACAAATGAAACTGTTATTTCGACTTAACCTTTTTAATTCGATGTTTAAATTTAGCTCTTCTCGGTATTATATAGCGCAGTGAAAGTTAGAAATAAAAACGTAAAATTGCAGATTGTGCGAATCAAAATAGGGTAATATAGTACATTACAATACAAGTGCGAATTACCTTTTCGCACGTGTATTGTACAACGTTTTACAGTACATATGGCCCTTAAAATTTTCGATATAGGCACGTATTGTGCTAATTACCGCACTAGGGCGGTAAATAGTTTATATGTATGTACTGTAAAGATGTTTATGTAACCCAATTAGAGAGATTAGGGAGTTAAAGTCATGAAACTTTTCTGAAAACTTAGAGGAGGTAGGAAAATTATAGGCAAAATATAACTATTTAAAAAAATGTTTTTCTTTTTTCAAGATATAATCATGGATGAAAAGGTCTTAAAAAAGTACGATGACCTTTTTGCTCTCATTTCCTTTTTCATTATCATCCCCGTTTCTTGGCCACGGTAATGATATAGTACATTACTACTAAGGCTGGGAAGTAAGGGGTTGCCGGCCGAATGCATATAGACGGCCGAACGTAGTGAGGCCGGATAGTTATGAGGCCGACAACCCCTTTTCACGCCGAGGTATGTATAGTGCTTTTCTTAAACATGCAATGATATAATAATAAAAATTGATGCTGATGATTGTTTCATGTCCTAATGTGATAGGTTATTCAGTGCGTGGGGTTCATAAGGGGAACGAAAATATTATTATTTTTGCGCTACGACGCACGGCTTAAGAACATTATAAAGTATTTTTAGTTTTTTTTGTGTGTGTTTTTTTAAATATTAATTAAGGGTTTCTTACAGAGGAACGGTTTAGGAGATACAGCCCTATAAAGATTAAAAAAAAAAGAAACCGTACCATAAACCATAAAGCATAAACTGCCTATAGTTTTTTTTTAAAGCGGTGCGATAGTATGTTATCACTTTAATGGCTGAATGCCACGATGGTGTGTCACACATATCTGTGAAATGGAAATTTAAAAAAAAATTACTTCCCGGCCTAGGCCTTAAATTTTGTATGAAATTCCTTTACAGTTCTCTGGAGTTGCTCCGCCCTAAACGTGATACTTCGAAGCCTGATATAACGCCCGGAGTGACGACATTTCATTGCATGTTTGAGAAAATGTAATTTATGATATTTAAAAAAAGTTATGTGATACTAATTATGTTTTGTTATGTAAAATAAATAGGTATTTACTGATTTCTATCTCCAGATATTACATGATTTCTAAAGAGGTTCAAAACATTAAGCTAAAAGCTTTGAAAGTGACATTTTCTAAGTCAAATACCCGTTATAATGTCGCGGACACATATATGTCGACCGCTGGCGTTGCGTCAAAAGTGAAACGCGGTCGCGAAATGCGACCATTTTAGACGATAGCAGATCCTTTGAGAGGTAAATTACTTATTTAGTCAGGTGAAACTTTCGTTTGTCTTTTAAGGAAGTTTAAGTACTGTTTTCTACAGATATATTCTACTGCTTTGGATTTGGATAGTTACCCTTATTAGGGCGTCTTATCTATTTACGTACCGTAAACTCGGATTACTTTGACCCAATGGAGGGTTACTTTGACCCACAAGAAAACCTCTTTTAAAAGGGTCTAATAAAAAACATAAAAACGTCAAAGGTTAGCTAAAACCAACCTCATGGCATATTTCCATAATTATAGTTCAATAATATAAGAATATAACCTGCACCGAGTAAATCTCTATGGCCAAAGTTACCCTCCAGGGCTAAAGTAACCCGACTTTACTGTACACAAAATCAGTGAGAACGTTTACAAAATGTGGTCAAATAACTCTACTTGTGTAGCTAAAGTGTCCTATCTATGTCCATCCAAATGTTTACGTCATTCTATGTTACCCTAGTAATTAGCCGCATAATTGCCTGTAGGTACATCAAAATGGATTTAGCTTTTAATTCCTACGTAAATCACGTTGCATCTCAGATGATCAATGCCATGCATCACAATGATTTGATCTCTGCCCCTCGTGTGTAGATAATTATGCAAATAACAAGTTTACTTGTTATTTTAATCGGACGAATCTTCATACAGTCACGTTTTGAAGACATATGGTTGTTATGCATATACTAGCTGTGCCCGTGACTCCGCCTGCATGGGATCCTGGCGGCGTCATACTCATATAAGCATTTTCTTAGTCACGTTTTTCCAACAGATGGTTCTGACTAGTTATCATGTTTTGATCTTACGACCTCAGCCTAGGTATTGGACAGGAGCCTCATTTGAAAAACAGAAAACTACCTATTTACTGTAATTAGTACCTATTAAAATAATCCTTAAACTTGGACCTGGGTAGTTCATTAGTTTTACAAATAAATATTTTATTTAGAAGCGATTAAACTAAAGGTACTTATTTGAATTAGGTTGGAATTACGTATTGTTGCTGTTTTGATACATACAATTAAATTTTATATTTCCCTCAGTACAGTACACTATCACACTGATGTTCAAATGCGGCGCCAGTGTTATAACCGCTTTGTAGCATTAAAGTCGATACTCAAATATTGCATACTGCAACTGTAACATAGTTCTTAAGTCAGGTGCACCGACCACTGACCGGCAATGGTGCCGTTACCTCACGCACACATGCAAAGTAGCCTTCACTACACGCACACTAGCGCCCAGATGCACTGTGGCAGTTGTTTCAGTTGCTTACTGAATCGCTCGCTCGATGTTTCTTGGTACATAATTGTTATGGATAGTTAGGCTGGTGTTGTACGAGTTTTTGACTTGCTTGGCGAGTGGAATACACATCTTCAACCCGAACCGAACGTAACATACACCGCTAACACAGCTTCTACTATCTACTATCAGTACACGAACGTAAAACGGGATAGTGATTTTTATGAATAAGACTTGAGTAGGTAGGTTACCACGTGCATACACGCAATACTTTTCTTGAATGGGAGTAAGTATGCTTAGCTTTTGAAATTAGTTTTTCATGCTTATAATATAAATGTATTTTCAATTTTATAATAAAAGTTAAAATTATGATTAAGAAATCTTAGAATTCATTTATCCTTTACAAGAGTC
This sequence comes from Cydia splendana, assembly GCF_910591565.1. Lineage (NCBI taxonomy): Eukaryota > Metazoa > Arthropoda > Insecta > Lepidoptera > Tortricidae > Cydia > Cydia splendana. The sequence continues at coordinate 989,051 of NC_085968.1, forward strand.
AGAAATCGAGTTGACTTTATTAAACCTTATAATATAAAACAAAGTCCCTGCCCCGTCTCTCTGTTTGTACGTATGTTCGCGATAAACTCAAAAACCACCTATCCATAGAGTGATTCTTGAGGAAGGTTTAGGTGTATAATTTGTTAGGGTTTTGTGTAATCCGTGCGAAGCCGGGGCGGATCGCTAGTAATATGTAGGTCTTCTTCTTCTTCTTCGTATTCTTCATTACTGAAGGTCGTGCCTGTCTTGAAATGGGGTGCCCCTTAATACGCCTAATATTAATTGTCATAATATGAATTCGCATAACAGGTTTGGCATAACATAATTGTGCATAACACTGAACAGGCATAATATTAAAAAAGCATACCACTTATTGCGCATAATAATGAATCCGCATAATTTAAATATGCATAACATTATTAACTTTAACTTTATTTGGCACAAAATGAATTAGCATAATTTAATAAAGCAAGAGAATTAGATGGATCAAGGCAAAACCAACTCGGTTTGGTCAGGTTCACAAGGCTAAGACAGGATTGAGCGAAACGAAGCAAAGCTGTTGTAACAAATAATAATCTATTTGCTGTAAAACATTATTAAAACGTAGTAAGTTCGTGTTCTTCTTTTTTTTTAATATTTTTTGATTAAATTAAAGCTTAGAAGCAATTTCATATTTTGTTTTTGTTTGTGCAAATTTTTTTTAAGTGCATTTTAGACCTATTTTAGTGATTTTTTTTATCGAGCAAAAGTCAAATACTCAGGATTCGAATCGCTGAAGTCCCTAGAGAAAGGCCGCAAGATTACTAATAAAATTTTTGGCAACCGTATTGTGATATTTGTGATCTAAGAAAGCGCTACATTAACTTACAACTTCGTTGTTCCGAACCTACTGAACCTTCATTCGAGCCGCTCTGTCTACATTTTTATTTATTTACCTTTTATATTTATACCATTAATAATTATGCAAAGTAACTTTATGCTTATTATATTTATCCCAAGTCATCGTTATGACAATTTACGTTATGCGCATTAACATTATGCGTAATGAGTTATGCGGAATAATGTTATGCGATTTAGAAATTATGCGTAACATACGTTATGCCAATTCGAATTAGGAGTATTACGTTATGCGAATTAATATAGACCCCTTGAAATGCCTTCACCGAGGCCTCGACGAGCTGCTTCCATTTCACCCTGTCTTCGGCTTGTCTAAGGGCAGTAGTGATAGTAAGTCCTGTGATGTTCCTTACTTGATCGGACCAACGGGTGGGTAACCGTCCTCTCGGCCTCTTGCCATCCACTTTTCCACAAACAACCAGTTTCTCCAGGTTATCTGGCTGCCTTCGAGCAATATGTCCAAAATAGCCCAGGACTCGTTGGTAACAGATTGTGGATAGTCTGGATTTGATCCTGAGTTGGTTGAGAATGGATTTGTTGGTTCGTTTTGCTGTCCACGGTATGCGCAACATTCTCCTCCAACACCACATCTCAAATATGTAGGTACGAGCAAGTAAATCGAAATATTTAAAAATAATGGCTTGTTTAATAGTATAGGATTAATACATACAATGCTAGCTTTTTGCACTATGCGGAAAGCGGTGTGAACTACACAAATGTGGGAAATACTTGCAACACAACAAAATTCCAAATAGGCGTATGTCGCCTTCAAGTTCTTTGCGGATACTGACTTTTGTACTGAGGTTGCTGCAATGCCTGTTTCCCATGTTTTTAGCTGTTGGAATAAATATATTGCAAACGATAGGTGTTGGAAAACAATTAGGTATTATGTAGAAATGTGGAGTGTTTTCTTTGAATATTCTAAGATTAGATATTCTCATTCTCATGTTGGAATGAAACTAAACGAGTAGGTATCTATTTAAGTCAAAGGATAGACAAGTAGTTCAATAAATTAGATATTTATTTATTTAAACATTATAAACAAGAACAGGAATATAAAACTAAAACTAACTAGAATTAATAAAATAACTAAAACTAAAAATTAAAAATACCTATCAATAGTTATTTCAACATCTATATTAAAACAGTTACCAATTTATAGACCAACATTTTGTCTCAATCACGCTCGTAAACACATCCAACTGAGAAATGGCGCGCTCATACATTTCCCAATCGCCAATTCCCATCGTTTAACTTCGCTTAATTAATAGCACAACTTTCGGACCGACCTGGTAAACTTGCGTAAACTTATGTACTAGATACTGCAATTCAATTGACCGTTGGTACAGGGATGTTGCGGATGCAGATTTTTTGACATCCGCGGATGCGGATGCGCATATTTAAAGGCTCACATCCGCGGATGTCAAGATTAGGTACTTAGAAAACCTCAAATATTACATTTGTAGTAATTTTTATTTAAAAAAACGAAACATTTAGTATTTAAGCAAGAATATAGACTTTTCTGGATCTAGACGATTTCGTTATAGGTAATGACGAAATTACTTAGCACTTACGCCGCCGCTAAGACGTTACTGTACCGACTTGTTCGACATCCGCATCCGCATAAGCTCCGCATCGATTTTATGCGGATGCGGATGTAGATGCGGATGTTCCGCGGATGCGGATGCGAATATTCGCAACATCCCTGGACTTACTAGTTTTTATTTAAAACATGACCATCATTAAGAGATACTCGTACTTAGTTATTCCCGTATTTTGTTTTGACATGAATGGATAAATTGTTGACATAAGATTAATTATTGTAAGACATTTTTTTTAATTTGTATCTATTAAATAATATTATGTAAATATGAATGACGATCATAATATAAATTCATGTAGATTAGTCTAGCATAATTTATAATGTAATTTAATATTATGAGAATAAATATCTAAATCTAAATCTAAATCTAAATCTTGGTAGACGTTATGATGATTGAAATAAGGTTTATGAAAGCATAGTTACCTGTGATGATGGTACAGTCACCTGCAATAATATGTTACACAACGAAGGCCGCAAAAATATCTGACACGATTTTATTTGTAAAGCCATAAGAGCGTGTCACATATTTTTGCGGCCTTCAAAGAGTAACATATTTTTGCTGGTGACTGTACATAGTGCCGTAGGTAGTCACTTAGTTTGGTGAATGTGGATAGAGATAATTACGGTTAACCAAGGTAGCATGCTTTTTAATATCCCTTTCCTGTGTGCTACTTACGTGTGACTTTACCTTAGGCAACTTATTCATATACTTACTTATAGGTAGGTACATATTAATTATCAATACAGTTTTTCATACCGGGTAATAAATTCAGTCCACCGAGCAAAAATGATCCAACTTATGGATTGTGTGAAATAATAGTAAAGACTAAAGGGGCCCACTGATTAACAGTCCACCGGACGGTCTCGGCCTGTCAGTTAGAACAAAATTTTGACCGTTCCGAACAACTGACAGGCTGATACCGTCCGGCGGACTGTTAATCAGTGGGCCCCTTTACGCAACCTCATAACAAACTACGAAGTGAATTGTCTTATTATAAGAACTAAAGTACCGGCTAATTACAGAATCTGAAATCAGTATTCCCCTCACACCTGTCTAAGAAACAGTCGTCATGCTTTATTAAGTCAACAAAGCTTTTATTCACTTTAAATTGCATTGAAATTGCAAATGTCCAATCCTTTCGCACGGTGCAATCTCAGATGTAGTTAACATAGTTTATATAGTTATATAGTTTATGTATAGCTATAGTCTACTGACTAGTAAAGTGTGCAATACGGTGAGCGCAGGATTCGCTCCACTTACACGTGCTGGTCAGCGGAGAGCGCTAAAATGTATGGATGCATTGTCTTTGTTCAATGTAGAGTTGCTATAAAGTCTCATATAGGCCTAATATGAGAACTTAAGATATTTAAGAGACTTGTGTCCTCACAAGTCTCTTAAATATCGACTCGACTCGACACTCGACTTAACACTCCTGTGTTAAGTCGAGTCCTGTTTGATTTTTTTGCACTTGTCCTTTACTGTATGTAATGTCCTTTACAGAGTCCTTTACTTGACTTGACTTAAAGGTTATATCGAGACAAAACGCCTTACAAGTTCTCTAAGAACAAATTATATGATTTTCTTATTTTAATTTGTGTTTTATTTCGCTTTACAGGTTTATGGTCGCAAACCATAATTATACTAATTTTATCTATCTTAACTAGGAATTAATTGTCTTGAAATTTATGTTTATTTCATAGTCTTCTGTAGAAAAGACTTGAATTTCCACAGCATACTTAAGTGTCTAAAGTATAAGTGTGTTATGGAATGTGAACGAGTCACGTAATACTGACATTACTGTCGCCGGCTACCGTCTATGTGTGTAGGTGTGTCTATTGACAGCAAGTGCATATTGTTATCGCTTTGAAATATAAGTACTGTAAACTATAAAATCCAGCACAATTGAATGTCATTGCGCAGAACGCATTTTACAACTCTCTTACTAACGTTCATCACTATGCCGGCTCCTGTTATTATTTACTGACAGTAAATACACAGTGTTATCTTGAAATCTGTCTTGCAAACTATAAAATTGTTATTTAATTAGCTGTTGATAAAGTTAATGATACCTATCTACCTATATACAATAAATAAAAAAAAAACTTAAATACCTATATCTAAAATTAATTGATAAACTACAAAGCTAATTAAAATATATTATTTTAAACCTCCGCGAGCTGTACCGGGTGCAAAAGTGCCCATCACACTTGCCGCGTTACCACTTTGGACACAATATAATGTCACCGCGCAATGCTGCATTTTACAATTTCACTACTTATGCCGGCTACCGTTCATATCTTGACAGTAAATACAAATTGTTATCGTTGAAATGCAAGTACACTATAAAATCACAATAGAATGTCACCGCAAAGCTGCATTTTACCGGCCGGTTACAATCCGTTTTCCCAGCCTCGGCCCTTACGCAGCTTTTACTTGCGCAAGCGCTCTCGCTTAGCGAACTTTACAACAGTTTACCGTGATCGGGAACATCTTGCACCATCTGGAACTTATAGGTCAGACAGACATCTTGTGAATACTGGAATGTGATAAAATCTTTTTTAGGATTTAAATTTTGACTAAAATATATTTAATGTTGTCTTCGATTACCGCGATAGTTTCTCATGAAAAAAAAAGTAATAATAAAATATATTTTATAAAATAATTTCATAAAATATATTTTGAAATAAAACTATTGAAACGGATTATATCTTGATTATATCGCGTATATTGAAATCATACTACATCCCGACGTTTCGGATCCTTTACAGCGTTCGCACATTTTTGGTCAACGGGTGACTGAGAAAAAACTACACTGAGTAACGCTGAGTTTCATGAGTAACTATCGCGGTAACCGAAGACAATATTAAAATATATTTTATTGGTTTTCCAGAAGAATTATTTTTGTGACTTTACTATCATGTCATCTATTTTTAATCAACTATTTTAAAAACACCTACAGACGCATTTTAAATTACAGTGCACAATGGATTATAGGTATACAACGACTCTATGTTGTACCTATATAACAATATAGGTAGGTACCTGCCTATTATTTTGAGTTATACATACAAGGTGGGCAACACAATTTTTTTCACCTCTGGAGTTATTAGCGTCGATATGCCATGGTATACGCTTGCCAGCAAGGTACAAGGTACAAGGTTCTTTCATGTTTTATGTTTCTTTTTGTACAATAAAGTATTTTACTACTACTACTACTACTACAATGAACAATGCCAATCAATGTTGACTACCTATAGCATTTTTCAAACCCTTCGTACGCTGCTAGGAGTCATCTCCATAATTTTATAATCTAAAAATGTCAAGTGTCACAAAATTTTATTGAAGTGACAGCTATCAGCGTACCCTTCCAGTTTTAGAAATGCTATAAAACCACAGTTTTCTAAGGTTAGCTTTTATCAATCATTTGCTGGACTCTTTCCCGTGGCTTTTTAAATTAACATTCATAGAACTACTAAGAAACAGTTATTACTAAACAATGTATCATAACATAATAACGGAGTGTCATTACGACGCCTCCAAAAACGATTGCCAAACGTCACACGTTACGTGTCACAATTGACAGTTATCATACATATCATACCTTTAACAGACGTCAAAAACGTCACGAGCCTTGACACGGTAAAGTCAACGTTAAAACAATTGATGACTATGTAATTAAAGGTGTTACAATTTTAATTTTTAATTTACGACCGCCGTTGTTTAAATGAGAAGTAATTATTTCTTAATTTCACAGTTGTGGGCGAGTAATTATTGATTTAATGCGTTTTAATTGTGTAATAGTGTTGGAAAGGGTTAGTGTTGATTAGTTTCGAGTTGATTATACCGGCTACGTGCGAACACATTAAAGCTTAGTTTATGAAAGCATTTTCAATTACTTGTATTTAATTGAGTATTATTTTTGATTAAGTGCTTAGTATTTTTTGTAAGTTTTAAGTGCTTAGTATATTTACATAGAAATATCATACGTATAATTGTAAAGTCAATTATAAAACTTATAAAATATAGGTTATGTTATAGGAAAACTAGATCGATAGGTAGTCTACCTATATTTTATTATAATACTGAAAATCAACTTTAAATTATGCATAATAGTACGATACAAACTTAACATATTAATGTTTTTCTTGCTACGTCTGAGACCTCCCAAGAAGTTTTACTCAATGTAAAGCTTGTCCTGATATCTATGATCTTAGTATTCGCACTCAACGAATACTTCTATTTTATCTAGTTAATTATGTAAGTAAGTTAAGTATTCATTATTTATGTTAATCAAGTACTGGACATGTTTATGTGTGAACCTATCAATAGGAAATAACGGTTTTTATATTTTATTAAATATAAAAATCATAAAAGCTTCGAAAAATTGTCCAAATATTAACAAGATCTATTTTTCTTCTAGGTTGGAAAGCCAGATTAGGATTAGTGCTTACGTTTATCCTTGACATTAGGTAGCCGAACAAGTCTCGTGTTTCTTTAGCACCGATAATTCATTTGCTATATATTCATTTGGTAGAACGAGTTTTTCAAAAACCATTATTGGAACGAACATTTTGAAAATAGCATCCTGTAGATCGGCGGTCGGCAACCTGCGGCCCGCGGGCCGCATGCGGCTCGTGAAACTGTCACTTGCGGCCTGCGAGCCTCTCTGGCTATGTAATATTGAGAAACGACAATGTCTGATAAAGTCATAAATATTAACAAAGTGCGGCCCGCATCAACTTACTCATCGTTAACTACGCTACTAAAACTACGCAAAAAAAGGTTGCCGACCGCTGCTGTAGATGCTACTAGGTTCGGCTAGATAAGATTTGTGACACTTCTAAAGATACTACTCAGTATGCATATAGAAAAGGAAGATCAACTACCTCAGCAGCATTGCAGCTTACAAATGAAGTCATACGAACACTAGACAAGAGACAAAAAGTAGCCGCAATATTTTTAGATCTGTCAAAGGCCTTCGACAGTATTGATCATGAATTGTTATCACTAAAATTAAAAATGTATGGCATAAACGGATCTGAGTTGCAACTCATAGAGTCATTCTTAAATAACAGAGAACAGACCGTGGAAATTGAAATAGAGGGAAAGAAAATAAAATCAAAACCAAGAACTGTTCCAAATGCAGGAGTACCTCAAGGGTCAGCGCTAGGCAATACCCTATTTTTGCTGTTCATTAATGATCTTGCAGAACTAGACATAGATGGTAAATTTATAATATATGCAGATGACACTACTATAGTCGTAAAAGGTAACACCAATGAAATGATTATAGGAAAAATAAAATTAATAATGGATATTCTACATACGTGGTTTAACGATAATGGCCTTACTTTAAACTCGGACAAGACCCATGTTATGTTCTTTAACGGAAAGACTCCTATCAGTGATGAAGTAAAAATAGATCTCTCAAATGGTTCCTGCTTAAAAAGTTCGACTATGGTTAAAATGTTAGGCTTTACCATTGATCCTGCTATGACATGGAAGACTTATATAGATAATGTATGTGCTAAAATGGCAACTGGCGTTTACGCCCTTAAACAACTTCGCACAATTATTTCACGTAAGTGTCTCATTCAATCATATTACGCTTATGTACACTCTATTATGACATATGGTATAATACTGTGGGGAAACTCATCGGACCATGAGAGAGTACTGAAAATGCAAAAGCAGGCTATAAGAGTGATCATGAATGCTGGATACAAAGACACGTGCCGAGAGTTTTTCAAAACCCTTAAAATCATGACATCAGTGGCCCAATACATATATGAAACTATTATGTTTGTCAGGGAGAATATACACACGTTCAGAAAGAAAGGAGAATCGGAGCGCCCAAATCGTTATCCAAATGACCTCTGTATGAGCCCCCATAAAATCGCAATGGCAAAAAAAATGCCAGGAGTTATTGGTCGTAATTTATATAATAAATTACCCGAACATCTCAAAAAGGAATCAAGATTGACAGTGTTTCGTGCTCAAGTGAAAGACCTATTATTAAAAAATACTCTGTATAACTTAAATGAATTTAATGAAATGTGAATGTTACAAATTATGACATGCATGCATCTTAGTTTAATATTTCCTGACTAGTCGCACTTGTTAGTAGTATAGATATTGTGTACACGATGTATATCTTTAATGTACCTATTACCATGTGTGATGAATAAACTATTATCTATCTATCTATCTAGGGTGTTTGAAAAATATCCCAGCGACCAAATGAACATTTTGGCTAATTATAAACTTAAACATTGGCCAAACTATTTTCAGAAGCATTAGGAACATATAACCCTAAAAACATTCGAATTACAGAACTCGGATTGTCCATTCCTTTCATTCCTTTGATAGTAAAGGGGCCCACTGATTACCAGTCCGCCGGACGATATCGGACTGTCAGTTAAAAGCAAAATTTGACAGCTCCGAACAACTGACAGGCTGATATCGTCAGGCGAACTGGTAATCTGTGGGCCCCTTGTGCCCAATAGCCGGCCATACAACCGGTCCGGTCCGCTAAGTTACGTTATGTTATGTCAAACATTATACGGTGCATCGTGCACCGTTAGCCCTTACCGTCCTACCAGCTTTAAAAAGCGTTGTTTGATAGGAGTTTTAATGTGAGTTATTTCGTTTTAATAGTAAGTTGGTTTAGCCACAGGAAATGTGCCAAGTTATGTTCTGCTAGCGGGTAGAGATTTTCCCCTGCAATTAAATCCGTTGCATGAAAGTCAGGCTTATTTAAATGCTAGTCTAATTTGTTGTGTTTAATGAAAGTACGTATTTAGAGACCAAAGTAAGGGGTTAATTTTAAAAATATTAGCGATACTTGCATAACTTGCAATATTTAACTACCAGACATCGTAGACTTGAAATTTCGCTGTAGCGTAGATGAATTAAAGGAATTTAAAAAAATCTACAGACATTGATGCCTATTCAGATCTATCAACAGTGATATTTCTTACACCAGATATTACAAGAGATCAACAAAGTTTCATAATTATTATTATGAACCTTTGATAATTAAATTTGTCTTAATAGTCATAAATAATAATAATTTTAGCTGGAAATGGATAATAACTACAGATATAAATATAATGCAAAAAGCGAAATAGGCACACCATTTTGACCATTTACGATGACTGCCTATTTTTTTTTTACAGAATTCACCTATTGTAAATTATTATGACGATCAGTTTAAGTATAAGTAGGTATATTAAGATTGTGTATCTCTGACGCCTGTGACTTACACTGTGTCGTGACATGCCAAAACCGAACTAGACTGTATCGTGAGATGACCGTAGATAAAGTACGAACCGGGATATAACTGTTCCTATCATTACGTTGTTTATTTTAGGATTAGGTAACTTACGGCGGTTATAATCTCAAATTATTGAGAGTTATGTTTTCCACAGGAAAAGACGCCTGTTTTCTGGAAGTTTTTAAACCCAAATGCTTCTTTTTGATCTGTTAGAAAATGCTACAGAATATGTGACAATTATGTAGTGAACAGAAGAAAAGTGTTCGCCGGACCACGGCCACTCAAAATGGATCGAAAATTGTCCAGAAATATTCTAAACTAAAAATACGTGATCTATTTTCTATGTTATCATTCCACCATATGGGTGTACGTGTATACGGTTTATGGGTTTAAATTTATTCTAAACCTCAAATAACGTAAATTGTTCACTGTTCCAGCATATTGTCATATTTTAACTTACATAATTAGCTATATAGCTGATAACAGGGTGTCATCTATTGGGCATCAGTATGTCTCTAGAACTAAGACGTTTACCTTCTAATAAAATAGTGTAAAGCGTACAATACATACACTCATCACCCTTGAAAACGCACGTGTAAGCAGTAATTACGAATTTCTCGTTCGTGATCGCGGTGCGCATGCGACGTTTTTTCGCAACGTAAGCGATGGTCCAATCGCTTAACCGCACAACGCTGTGAACCAGTAATAATAATGTGCTATTCGACTACATACGGCCTGATTCTAATTTTAATAAACGGATCCGATCCATAATATATCGTATCAAGATAATTTTTTTGACTTTTATTAAAATTTGAATTAGGCCGCCACTCGTACTTGTAAAAGTAAAGAGGCCCACAGATTACCAGTTCGCCGGACGATTAAAATATTTTTATTTTTGTATTATTTATTTATTTATAAAGAAATAACTTATTAACCATAGGTATAATGTACCCATGTAACATGTTATGTTGAAATAAAGTGGCAATGTTATATATAAAAAAAAAAAAAAAAAAAAAAAAAAAAAAAAAAAAAAAAAAAAAAAAAAAAAAAAAAAGGTACATTCGTTAATTACTAACATGTCTCTAATTAGTAATTACTAACTCTTTCGTCGTATGCCGCTTTCAAAATGCCCCGTTTGCGGAGTGTAGGTACGTACTTGTACGAGAGACGTAAACCTTATTGTAATAAGGTTTAAATACGTATCTCTTGTGGTCATATCTTAACTTTGGATATGTAAAAAGTCTAATGTCAGAACATAATGTAACTCATCTCTAGGCCAGACTTATACTGGACACCCAGAGCACTAGACTCGGTAAGTTAGGTACAGCATGAAAGTTAGTACCTACATGCTCGTTGGCTTGTGCAACGCAACGGAGGTTGTAGAACTCGCGTTCTATTTCGCTGCCCGGGTTGATATGGAGGACGATTCCTAATCCAGGTTATCGAACGTTTTTAATACAGCCATTGAAGAAGTAAACTAAGCTGAGTTCTAACAAATTAAACTTGATATTATTTCATCTAAAGGAATGTAAAGGAATTGCCAATGGTTCATACGAGTGATTTGCAAAAAAAATTTACATAATTAAGCGTAATTAAAAGCAGTGATTAGTCTTAATTTAATTGATTCATTTGTGTTACGAAAATTAGCCGTGTAAATTGTATTGTGTTTAGTCCGTGGAGCTCACGACAAAAAAGTGTGATATACGGCAAATGATGATGATGGAATTTCCTTTTGCAGAGTTGCTCCTTTTGACTGACAGATTGATTTAGGAAGGGGAGCCAACCGGATTTTTGATTCAAAATTTTGACTTAAGGGGGGGGGCCCTCCGAAATTTGTAAAAAAAATTGTTTGGCTATGTGCGCAAGTTTGGTATCATTTTCGGGTAAATCAAGGATGCTAAATTCGTTTCTGATATTTAATTTATACGGTTTCATATACATAATTTGAAAAAAATAAAAAATAAAAAATTTCTATTTTATTTTTTTCCAAATAAAAGCCGATAGTTTTCTTATTTTAATATGCACACAAAAAACACTAAACCTATGTACATTTTTTTTGCAATTCACTCGTAACTCGTAATTTTGGTCTTGTGCGCATTCAAATCTTTGAATTAGTGTTTCTGCAAAATTATATTAAAGATACACAGCTTTGAGATTTTAATAGCCAGCATTTTAGTTCAGTCAGTATAGTTATTTTTAACGATTTTTTTCTAATTAGATCTAGAAGCATCGAATTATGGTAGATTTGTTTTATAATAGCAATACTTACATAATATTACGTGTAATGGTATTATATTAAGATAAGATAAGATAAGATAATATTTATTCATTTAAAACTTATGCTAATTTGATTGATACAATGGTAATTATACAATTTATACTTAAATACTAGTTCATTCATGGATTCAAGTTAAAATAGGTAAAGATCTCTGAAACTATTAAAGTAAACCTGTAAACGTTGTAGGTATAAGTACCTACTGGTATATAAGGCAGTGTGTAACATAATAAATAATGATGTCATTCGATTATCTAGCCAAAATTGTACATCAACTCCGACTTACAAATATTAAGACCAGTTACACATGTAATACCATATGGTACTCATATGGTATGGTATGTAATCTTAGTCCATAATGTCCATGAGACCATTAACATGTACTCACTAGCCGAAGGTGTGAATACCATAGAAGTGTGGCGTGGGAAGATGGAACTATGACCCAACCATTTTAGTCAAATGAGGCATTTGCATAGTATGAGACAATAGGCAAATATGAGGTAATGATTAGCTCTGTGTATGTTACTAGGATTAGAAGGGTTTTGGTGCAATGTTAAACTAAAATGAAATAGGTATCAAATGCTTTACTCTTAACGAGTTATTGATGCAGTGGTACCTCGTAATTTGCTGTGAATTAAAAAGTGCTGAATTGAATATTTATAATAAAGAAAACTGACAAGCTATAATTATTTATTTAAATTGGTGCTTAGGATTTTAGGCAATTTTTAATATACCGGTGTCATTATGATATCATAAATGAATTCGGCATCCCCGATTTATACGAAAACGATACCAAACTTGGCCTAGTAGCTTAAATGACATAGATATCAAGATCAAGTCGGTGGCTCCACTTCTTAAATCCATCCTTGGGTCCTAAGGACCAATCCTGCCAAAGAAAATCTCTTGTTCACGCAACGCCATATCCAACCCCTAGCACCTTCCGCTATTTCCGTTGCCGGGCGTCAGACCGTCAACATCTCCTGAAGATGCCTCGTAGAGAGGCGAAACACGTGTCGAGTATTGTTCTTTTGGTGGTGGTTTGTTATATTTATTTGCGTATATATTTTTGCGGTGGGAGGGTGGGTACATTAATTGCATGTAAAAAATACGCAATAACGGGTTAGCACTGATTGACTAGCACGTTATCTTTTCGCGGATTAGTGAAGTAATAATTTGGTTTTAATTAATATGGATTTCCGCAAAGTAACGCCTGATTCTATTCACAATTTTTAATATGTTATAAATTTGGATTTACAATATAATACCGATACGATCTTAAGGCATATAATTATATGCCTTAAGGCGCTCTTATACTCGAGTTTTACGTTTTCAAGGGGGTGAAGCAGACGCGTGGTAGAACGGGCAGGCGGGCGCCCCGCGCGGCGCACCGCACCATTCCCGCGCAGCACGTCTACGTCCTTATTCTGACGACATCGGTATTCTGAATTGTCAGTTCCGGGATTTTTTCCGGCAAATAATATTGAACAAGATTTATTAGCAAATTTGAATTTTGATGAGTACTTAATGAAATTAGTTAAAAATGGTAGGTAAGACGGTGAGTGTAAATAATTATTAATTATATACAATATGAGTGTATACCGCGACAAACTGAGAATCTAATCAAATGATACCAAATTAATATGAGACAAAAAATAGTACTTAGACATAAAAAATTTAATAGAGCTAGACCAAGAAAAGTCTGCAACGATTTTGATTTCACACGCAATGCAAGTGTTATTTTAAACGTCAAACTTCTATGAAATTATGAATAACACTTGAACTGCCTACGCTACCAAAAATGTTGCAGACTTGGTCTAACTCTAGCAGTCAATTTCGGGCAAGTAGGTAGTTAAAATAAGGAAGAATACTAGCAAAGTTAAGATAATTTGTGGGACTATTGAGTTATGCATAGCTCCAATAAGTAGATAAAATTAGCTATCTTCACAAAAAATAATTATAACTCTAACTGTAATTACTTACCTACTATTTTTCTCAATTTTGAATTGACGAGTAAAAGTCAAGTATTTAAAGATTGTAATGACAAAAAACACTTCTACTTCGACATTCGAGTTAGTTAATAGCTCAAGAAAATAAAAAAAAATCTGCGGAGAAAATTCGTATAATTTTGAAAATTGGCACAGTTATACCTTGTGGTGTCCAGATGACCATGCTTAGCGGGTGTGCTGAGGGTGTAGGGGGGAGGGGGGTAAAGGTACAGAAATAATCGATCTGAAAGAAAAAAAGTGTTTTCCCCTCTAGTTCCCCTAACTTTTTAACCATATTCCAAAAAATATGAAAAATCGTGAAAGTGCTTAGTATACTTTCAAGGAAAAATATAGCAAACCTGAACGCTCCAGCCGTTGTTGGGTTTTGCCACAGAATAATTAATAGTACTACCGTACAGAAAGGAAACTTCCTACAAAAACGAAGTTTGACAGCGGTTCAGGGTCGAATCATGCTGTCCCTTTGTAATATATGGCACTATCCCTTTCGGCTATTTAGGGTTGTCAAAAATCAAGTGATTATCTTATCTGTGGTCGTGCACGCAAAAGGAAGTCAAGTGGGGCCAACCCTAATAATTGCTCGGAGCAATGCTGAGCCGAGCGGAGCCGAGTTTGACCGAAGTCAGGAGTTTCGCACCCCTGGTTTTGCAATCACTCAATCAGACTATTTTGACGTACGGGTAAATGCGGAACCCATACTGATCTTGACCGTTTTTTTATGTTTCATGAGCAGGTCGCTAAGCTTGCTTATTCTAAACACAAAAAATGATTTATGATGAACAATTACGAAAAAACGACGTTTTCTTAATTCGTATTTTTTTGTCTCTTTGTTAAGTTCAACCTGTAGCTCCTAAAGAAATAACTGCTAGATATAAAAATCACATTTTTCTTCCTGATTTCGAGGGTGTCAATAACTCAATTTCGCAAAAATTGTCACTTATGGTTTTTTTCCTCAAGGCGGCAGAATTGTACTTACACTTATTTTCCTTAGAATGTAAATACCTAATCCAATTAAACACAAAACCATTATAGCCATTTTTCGACCACTTCCACAAAAACGCATGTAGGTATCTCGGAAACTAAAAGTGTTGAAATGGTTACCACCATACACTAAACACTCCCACATATTTGAATCCTGTATATCTATGTTTAAAAATTATTCAATCTGATTAATTTTATAGCCATTTAAAATATGTTTACACAATTTATCAATCGTGACTGAATTCCGGATTGGTTAGATGGGTGTGTGCCTTTGCTGCCCAACTTGTTATAAAATGACAATATGACGGACGAATGTCTGAAATGTCACCGTATTTAAGAATTATCTTGCTTTTCTTCGTAAGTATGTTGAAAAACATTGTGTGTAGAACATATTTGCATATTTATACTGTGATTACCCATTTTATGAAACGTCCGCTAAACTAGCATAGGTCCGACGCTGACAGTGGTCACGGGCGTACTGGCGTAAGGAATGGGCGCAAGGTATTGCCGCGTAGGGTGTAATTTAGTAGGTAAAATGTTGAATTCATCAAATGATGAATGAAAAAATTAACGTATCGATAAAAGGACAAGCAATAATGAAGATTTACTTAAAAGCTATCGACTGAAGTAAGTTTCATATACATTTTCGTCGTAGTACTTCTAACATAAGGAAATAAAGAAAGTGTTAGGCATGTTTTCAACTTAAGATTCTATCGAGAAAATAATGAGCCGTCGTGTTTCTGACAAGCAATAACGTAGTTCAAGGACTGAAGTTAGACATACTAGAAAATAATGCATGAAATCCTTGTAAAAGTCTGTAAATATGGTGACAAAAAAGCGCTTTTTACTACACACCGCGCCTTAAGATCAAAGTACAGCAGGATATCTCAGAGAAGCCCTTAGAATAAGTCTTGTAGCTTTTCCTTTGGTATTAATCTGTTTATATTTTTTATTCTATTGAAACATCTTAAACCTAAAACTCGCATACCCAATGGGCATTACCCAATCTTTTTACTACCCCCTGTCATAGGCTCAAATCCCAAGTTGTTCGTCATACCAAAATACCAAACTCAGCATACAACACGACCTCACTTAACATTTGTGCCTTACAACTATTTACCTCTCCAAAGTTCTGGTCACCATCTTGTACAAACGCATCTATTGTCTTTACACGCCATTCCGAGATTGTGGGTGAAGGCTATAAGCACACGCCGGAACAGCCAACACATTCGAATTTCGACATTAACATATTGGCATTAGATCTAATTCCATTTGACTTAAATCATTTGGTCCAAGATATCGTTCCAGTCTCAAAAAGTATTAATGATCTTTTGTGTCTTAGATTTAAGGTCCTATTTTGTTTGGTTTCGAGTATTTAAATTTAATTTTAAGTTGGTGTATCTGCCACTACAAGATTGCATGTAATTATTCCAATTGTTGGTCATCACGCAATACCTTAACGGATAACTACTAATTTATGACATTGAAATATCTTATCTTAATGCTAGTTATCATTCAAATTAATCGTAAATAGAAATTGAAAGATAACCTAAATATGGTTATATTAAATAGATATAATAAAATTAGTATTTTAGCAGTCAAATATTGAACTGAGATTGCCAGAAGCGAAATCTATGAATAATAAATTATAAATAAGAGGAAAATCTTGATTATGTATTTGATTATAAGTTGCGAGATTTTACGTTCTCGCCAAATCTGTTAATTAATCTATTAAATATGTTAAAGAAGGTGTGCTATAAAATAATATTAAGGTGTTTTCTGTAAATCGTAGATAAACAAATAACTTAGACATCATTTATTGGTAATAATGTATTACAGGCAGACATAGAAGTTTTTGAGGCAAAAACGAGTGTTTGAGAAAATGAAACATCGATAAATCTGGTTATCCATAAGTCATAGGTAGATTAATATTTAAAATATGTAACTTCTACTTGCTGTAGGTAAGCTACCGAGAAATTTCAATATTGCGAATCAATTACAAAGGGGTACATAATTTATTTATTACATATATTAAGTACTTAAAAAATTAAAACGTAAACTGTAGTATACAGTGCCAAAAGAAACCTACCAACATATCAAAAGAGAAGAAGATATCGAACGTGTTGTGTATTTCGCGATATTTTATTTTGCCACAAAAACTTCTGTCTGATTACAGGTCACAAATGCGGAGGCAATGAAATAAATTAAGTTACATAACCTATTAAATGATTAAATTTAATTAATTTGAAATTATGTGGAGGATTTTTAAATCCCAAGATCAAAAAATAGGCCTAGTAGATTCCAAGTCAAATCGTTCAAGTGATCGTTTGAAAGGTAACATTTTGATGACAAGTGCTGCAGTGTTGTAGCAGCAAACAAGGCAATTGGTTATGATAAAATTTTCTGAGATCGATTTAGCAAAACAAGTCTCAAAGAGTTAAAGAAAATCAGGCTATATTTATTTTTGAACATTTGAATCATGAGTAGGATTCCCATATAAATAATTATGCGTATTTATTTTTTATATTTAGTTCCTGATACATGTACAATCTATTCCAGGCACCCGTCGCACGACGACGCAGAGCAGCGTCAACGCGACACGAGACCAGCAGCTACACGCCGTGCTGGCCGCGCGTCGGCGACAGCTGCTCAACGGGCGGCTCGCGACCCACATCAACAACTTAGCCAACATTGCTAATAAGCCGCATAAGTAGGTGTTCATTGGGTTTCAGACTATTTATAGACTCACCTGTAAACACAACAACATGCACAGAGCAACTGCCTAAAGGGCCACATAAGTATTGATTTATAGGCTCTCTTTTGACAATAAGTGCTGTTAAGTCTACGACACGAGATCAACAGCTACACGCGGTACAGCCGACGCGTCGGCGGCAGCTACTCAACGGGCGCCTTGCATCAACAACTTATTAGCCAACATAGTTAGCCACATAAGTGAGTTCGGGTGCGTATCATAATGAATACGAACTTTTGATATAATTTCAATTTACAAACGTTCAAAACGTATACTAATCTTATGTATAATGCACTAAATCTATATTTTCAATTAGTATAATATAAAAATAATATAACATACAATATACATACCGCTGTTTGGTATAACATACAAATAAACTAATTACATTTAATATAAAATTCATTATGCATATAAATTAAAATAATGAATAACATCTCATATAAGTATCTGAACAAAACATCAGTAAAATTATTTGGATAGCTCAGTATTTCATAGGTCATCGAAACTAATTACTGTCAGAAAAGTAGGTTAGGTTAGGACTGTGACTCCCCAGAAAAAAAAACTGCTACCAGAAAAGTAGGTTAGGTTAGGTTAGAACTGTGACTCCCCAGAAAAAGAAACTGCTACCAGAAAAGTAGGTTAGGTTAGGTTAGAACTGTGACTCCCCAGAAAAAGAAACCGCTACCAGAAAAGTAGGTTAGGTTAGGTTAGAACTGTGACTCCCCAGAAAAAGAAACTGCTACCTGAAAAGTAGGTTAGGTTAGGTTAGAACTGTGACTCCCCAGAAAAAGAAACTGCTTCCAGAAAAGTAGGTTAGGTTAGGTTAGAACTGTGACCCCTCAGAGAAAGAAACTGCTACCATAAAAGTAGGTTAGGTTAGGTTAGAACTGTTACCCCACAGAAAAAGAAACTACTACCATATAAATAGGTTAGGTTAGGTTAGAACTGTGACCCCCCACAGAAAAAACTGCTACCAGAAAAGTAGGTTAGGTTGGGTTAGAGCTGTGACCCCTCAGAGAAAGAAACTGCTACCAGAAAAGTATTAGGTTAGGTTAGAACTGTTACCCCCCAGAAAAATAAAAGGTTAGGTTTATTGCGTGGTATTTGTTTTGTATATTATATTATTTCAACGTTATACCTTTTTATACTTATCATAAACGATATTATATGTAAAGTTCATTATACATTATAAAATTATAGAATTCATTGTTATACGTATCGCACGTTATACTTATTGCACGTTATGCCATTCAAAATTATACTAATTGAATTTATATATTCTGAGCAATATATTATAGGATTGTATACGTTCTATTACTTACCCAGTGAGTTCTCGGTCATCGCCATTTTCCTGCCAGATATCCCTAATACTACTACTACTAGTTACTCGTCCATGCTTGTTTGGGTAATCCAACCATGGCATGTTTGTTTCGGTTTCCAACTATCTAGAACTGTGACTCAAGGGGTGGAAATAAACATTGACCAATCTGATGGACAAATTGCAATTTATCATTTACTAGTACTTAAAAAGATGCTCTTCCTGTTTGGTCAAATGAATTTTCTAAAATATTTAAAATTAATTAATGAGTTTTAATAAATTAGTATAAATCTAATTCTGATATTTTTATTTTCCAGGAGTAACACAACATTCCTCCAGATAGAAGTCCGAGACTCAAACAGCTCCATAATCAAGAGGATAACGTTCGACAACTCAAGCAACGAAGCGGCTCCCAGCCTTCGGCTCACGACGACCGACGGCATACGGGAGATCAAACAAGATCTCAAACCCCATGAGATCAGACATCTGTTCGTGCCCAAAGTCTACCAGGAAAACCGAAGTCGAGCAGGTTTTCTAAACAACAGGAGAAATAAAACACAAGGGCCTTCCACAGAAAATGGAATAATATACGTTCCACCAGAAAAACTTGAAGGACTGGATAAAGAGGTAGATTTGGAGCCAGATGAAGAGTTTCAAGTTGATGAATCTAATCATGGTTTATATTTGCTCAACTATTCAGACACTGATAATGTCACACAAGTTCCAGTTTTAAATGAAACTGTTACTACGAATGAAGTTAATGTAAGCAGTACTGTTAAAATTGAAACGACAACACTTACGAGTAATGTTACTATTAACGTTTCAACAGAAGCACCAAATGTTCATGTACATAAAAAAGATGAACAAATTGAAGATATTATTGCTAATAGTACTGATATGAAAAACACAAAGCTTTTAAAACTGGAGAACGAAAAAGATAAAAGAAATGATACTCAGTTCATGTCAGAAGAAATTTATAATCATTTTAGACCACTTGAATCTGAATTACCAGTTGAAGACATGACGCCTTTTATTAATTTCGGCCAAAAGATAGCCGGTCAAATTATCAACGATAATCTAACAGACTCACCATCATTATCGGCATCAACCAAGTCGGTAAATTTCATCGTTGCTGCCCCGGAACGACGGAAGTTTAATTCTAGATATTCTGCCACTGAAAAGTATAAGAACACTAGTGTTGATGAAGAAGAGTTGAATGAAGAAATGGATGTCTCTGTAGTTAAGAATACAATTGAAAAGAATAAGATCAGAAACACTGTAAAAGGACCAGCTCCTCAGCGTCATGTGGGATTAGTTAATGCTTACAGAAAACATACTACGTCATCCACATCCAAGCCTCCAAATATTGCTCAACTTAATGTTACTGAACCGATAATAATAAATGTGACACCTAGTTCTGTAGACAAAAGCAGTAATACGACAAATACCACTGTCAATAAAGAAAATATCAATACAAATACCACTGTCAAAGAAAATGTTTCGAGTAAAACCAATGGAACTTTAATACCGAGGAATTACACAAGAAGTTACTATAATTTACGACGTCGCCCCGCTAGAGTCACAACAGTTTCAAGTACTGAGAACATATTACCCGTTGTAGTCGTAAACACAACAACAGAAAAAGCTTCAACGGTTTATACGGCTGTGGTTACTTCTGTGTCAATAACATCTTCCATGAAAGGGCAGAACAAAACTGACATCAAAGACGGTGACAATAGTACAGTTATCGAGACAATTGTGCCTAAGGAAAATGATACCACGCCAAAAGTCTTTCTCATCAATGTTACTGAGACAACGCCCATACCACCACCTTCTTCTAGGGTACCATATAAACACAGAATAAGAATACGAACAACAACTACGGAAAGTAGTGTCCAGTCCAGCCCAGCCGTTTATATGCATCGAGCATATGAAGACAATGACGTCACAACGAAAGTTTCAGATCTCAAAAACGAAGCGACAACTTCCAGGATATCTGAACGACTAGCCAATCTGTTTAGGCAAAATGAATATGAAAACAATAATAACGGAAGTACAATTAGACCGAAAAATATTCTAAGAAGACGAAGGCCAACGACAACTACTACTCCTGCTCCAGTATCTAGTATTCGACCTTCATTTTTGACTACAATTTCGACTACGACTGAGCTGCCAACAAGTCCCGTCACAACGGCGGACACTTCGACAGCTACTGAAACAAGTATACGACCATTGATAGTCACTTCAAGGACATCATCGCAATCTAGTTATAAACCAACAGTTACACCAGACACATCAACGGAAAAAGAAGAAAATATTACTTCAGTTGATTCGGTGGAAGATGGAAAAGCTACGTCTGATAATGAAGTAGTTATAGAACCTGAAAAGACGTATACAGCATCGTATGTCTTAGCTGGATTAGGTTTCCTGCCTGTGGCGGGTATAGTTGTATTTGTTTTAAGAAATATTTTAAATAAGAAGACCAAAGAGATAGAGACGGAGTACGAGGGTTACTTCGATGATGATGAGGTGAAGAAGGAGTCTCCTATAACGCCCGTGGCGCGGCCACCGCTGCCAATGCCGACCAAGCCGGACAATAAGTGGGAGTTCCCGAGAAACAAGTTGAGGCTACAAACTTTATTGGGTCAAGGGAACTTTGGACAGGTAAATATTTTGAACCTTTATAACAGCTTTTATAATACTTACTTGACTGGGAACATACTAAACACACATATAAAAGTAGAGGATCTGTGATCTATAGGTAGAATTCGCGAGCAAACTCAAGTTTGAAAATTTTCCAAAAACTGAATCCACAAAAAAATCCGTGAAATTATCAAACTTACAAAATTTCAGAAGCATCAGTTGAGAAAGGCGACCTGTAGTAGTAGAGGAGAACATCCAGATAGACGTAGGTATGAAAGCATTCTTGTCCAAGCTGAAACTGAGTTTGTTGCTCGCGCTTAAAAATAACACTAATTTATGATAGGCGCACTGGTCTGAGAGCTGGTACATTTCAGAGTGGGTATTTGAGGCAAGCTGAAAATTTGCCTCTTACTTCTTCTACCATACCCTAACTCAGAACTGTAGCTTGAGCAAGAGTAGCTTATTGTAGGTAGTTAGGTACACTATACATGTTTAGCCAACTCTACTTATTCGGCCTCATTATTGTTACCATACTCTACCTACCTATATATTTACCATAAATCCCCTCGTTCCAGGTATGGAAAGCCGAAGCCGACGACCTGAACGGCCACGACGGGCTGACGCGGCTGGTGGCCGTGAAGAGCATCAAGGAGTCCGCCTCGCAGAAGGAGAAGCAGGAGCTGCTGCACGAGATCTACATCATGCAGAAGATCGGGACGCATCCGAATGTCGTCACGCTGCTCGCTTGCTGCACTGAACATGGTAATTTGATGATTTCGCGGTTATGAAAATTAGGGTAGTTATCAAGATTGCAGGAATTCTCGTGGGAACAAATCGAATAGAAATGAAGTCACTTCGTAAGAAAATTTTGATATTATCTAAATATTAACCCATTTTCTCTGCTTTTAAATGTATTTTTTTAACGAGTTATGTTATGTGTTATGTGGATCCAGTGAGAAATAGACAGGAAAGCTGAATATTATGGATACTAGAATCGGTTACTGACCGAGGTTATAAATCCATTTGAGTGATAATAGGAAACTTGAAACACGAAAACTGAATGAGTATTTCAAAATAGTCAATACAAGTTTGACTCTAATATTTTGAAAAGCTTTATATTATTATGCCTCAAGAAATTTTTTAGACAATCATAGTTTTTGTTGTGATATAAGTGCAGTAGATATTCCTTTAACTTTTGAATCTGTCTCCTTCCAGAGCCCTACCTTCTCATAATGGAATACGTGATGTGCGGCAAGCTCCTCACATATCTGCGCGAGCGGCGCTCCAGACCCGACCGATTCAGCGGCAGCGGGGCGTTGACTTCACGAGATCTTACTGTGTTCGCCTACTGCGTGGCACGAGGGATGGACTATATCGCTTCTAAGGGGGTGAGTTTACCATTGAACTTGGAAGTGTTGTTAATCGTTGCTTTAGGATAAAATTCGTCTTATATCATTCTCGTGCACGGAATTAATTGCATGTGATTGGTTTTAGACTACTGAACCCAGGCTACAATTAATTTCCACGTGACTTTTTCCACCACTATTCTACTAAGCCTTCACTGTACTACAGCCTGTACTTTTCTCTGAACTATAGTTTATATTTCGTTAGGAAGCGGTTGTTGACAAAACTACATTTTACATCTCCGTGGTTAAAATGAAACCACCTTTTCTCGATTGAGATGATTGCGTCACCATACATGTGGGATAATAACTCATATATTTCTCGAATTGTAATTCCAGATTGTCCACCGCGACCTAGCCGCCCGCAACGTGCTGGTCGACCACAACAAGCTGTGCAAGATCGCCGACTTCGGCATGTCGCGCGCGGCCGGCGGCGCCTCACGTAATCGAGGGGCGTTACCTGTCAGATGGATGGCCCCTGAAGCGTTGCTGTACAATGTGTACAGTCATTCGACGGATGTGTGGGCTTTCGGGATTACGCTGTGGGAGATCGTCACGCTTGGTAAGTCTAGTAGTCTTAATGCCTACTTCATGTTTGATTCAGCCATATTTGGTAAAAAGTATAGAGCACATAATTTACAAATTGTAATTAGACGATTGTATAAAAATATAATGCCATCCAACAGTTGTGTCAGGGATTCTAGAACACATAACTATGTGGCCATGAATCAGAAGTATTAATAAATTATATTTTATAGGTTTACTGGTTTAAAATGGTCTTTTAACTGCTTAATAATATACTTTTCTCAAAAATGGACGGCAAAGTCGACTTTGCCGTTTAAAAAATAGGTTGCGAAGCGCGTAGTTTATGGTCAGTCAAAAATTAAAAAGTTAAAAACATTGCAGTCTCGATTTTGGGACTGCAATGTTGCATACAAATTCCATTATTTGTCGAGTTCCAAACTTTTTAAAAGTTGAAATGGCCATATCAAATGAAGGCACAGGCCCATTAAACAGCCAAACAGATGATTAGTACCGCGACTATTTAGCTGTCTCAAATAGGTTGGCGTATTTTCGGCAGAAAAATACACTTCTATTTTTTTATTAAAAAAATAAAAAGGCGTCAAAGCTAATTTTTTCAATTGTTTCTACTTTTTTCTGTGAAAATATATACGTAAGAAAGTTGCTTTTGTAAAATATTTCTATGATATTTATATTTCTTGCACCATTTTTGAGAAAAGCACTATATATGACTCGGCTGGAAGGCTACTTGCTGGCTTCGGATTCAATTAAACGGACTCCCAAGGTCGTCCGTTTAAAACGAATCCTCAGCCTGCAAGTAGCTACTTCCGAGCCTCGACAATAATGTACTATTAAATGTGTTTCCAGGTTCCACACCATACGCGGCGATGTCCGGGCGCGAGGTGCTGACGGCCGTGACGGAGGGCTACCGGCTCGAGCGCCCCCCGCACTGCAAGCCGCAGCTCTACCGCGCCATGCACTCCTGCTGGCACGCCGACCCCTCCCAGCGGCCCACTTTCGGGGCCCTTAAGTCACAACTAGCCGAGCTCCTAGACAATGAGCCGTCTGAAGGGAATTATGTGGACTTGGACTCGTTTTATCAGGAGTCGTCGGTGTACAGCGATCCCTCGGCCATTATACATGACGATGAGGGGCTGTCTGCGGAGTATGATCGGGAGAGACGATGTTTTAGAGAGTAAGTGTGGACAATTCAAAATTGCTATGGCGAATTTGGTTATCGTTAGCAAAATGTACCAGTTAGTACGAGTAAGTTCATGGTGATTATTGAACCGCATGAAAAATCAACCTTTTAACTTCGAATTTAGTCTTCACTGATGATATCCCGGGTGTGGCATGTAACAAGAGCAAAGAATTAAAACATCAGATTGTACTCCTCAAACCGTGACACTTTTGTTCAGAAACTTTTAAAAATTATGAAGTATTTAGACTCCCTATTTTTCATACAAAATAAATATTATCTGTAATCGACGCCATCGCTACGCCATATCATTGTGATTGACGTTGCTTGTCACGCCTTAATCATAACAAAATTCGCAATAAACTTCAAATCTAAACACTCAGAATAAACTTTAAAGTGTATTAAAAATCAAACCACAAATTATTTTTAAAAGTCGCTGAACGAATGTTGGTCAGTATGAGGAGTACAGCCTACAGTTGAATTTTTTGCTCATGTTACAGGCCACACCCGGTATTATCTTAATTAAAGCCATTATCTTGTTTCTACTTTTGCTATTTTCTCAAATCACACTTTCGCTTTTCAGGTATTTCAATTCAAAACGAATGCCAATAATCTTACTCATTTCCTTTCTATTTCTTCGTAGACTTACCAAAGGCCCCACGAAATACGACAACCACTTCAACTTCCGCGAAAGAAACGAAGATCTCCTTAACAAATTCGGGGGCACACCGAGAATGGGAGGTTTCGGCATCCGAGACGTCCCCTTCAACGACAGAAATTTCTCCGACGGCGAATTCAACGAGCGCACCTTCACCGACAAAAATTTCACCGATAAAAGCTTCACCGACAAAAATTTCACCGACACCAACTTCACCGAACGAAAGGAAAAACTGTCCACGTCGAGCTTCCACAAAGAACGGGAGGGCAGAGAGAGCAATTTGGTCAGTAGGAATAGTTTTAGTGGGTTCCCTAGGATAGGTACGAGGGATGGCCATTTTCAAATGATGCCTGATGGGAGGAATAAAAGGGTTTCGGAGTTTGAATGTGACATCTGAAGATACGGTATAGTCGAAGGAGAATTCAGAAATCAATCTGCAGCTGGTGCTTGTTTTATGAAATCTTGTAACTTGTTATACTTTTATTATAAAACAGGTGTCAGGTAGTTGGAAGGTGCTAATGAATTTTTTTAAAGCTTGCTTTAAAGCTACGATAACGATTTCATCGTTCTCCATAACTATAATTGAGTCAATGTAGAATGTCTTATTTCTGACTTTTACGCACTCGAATGAGTCTTTAGAAATTGACTGAATCTTTGTATTTCTAGTATCTTTAGGAAGGTTTAGTGACTTTGCCAAAAGTTTGCACTGATTTAATGTTTTTAACACATTTTTAGCACAAGTGTGGACTCGTGATAATTTTATTTTTAAGTTTCAATTTCAATTAAATTGGTTGAAATTATGTAACTTGAAATGTGTTGATTTTGTAAATAGATTAATTTATAGAATTTTGTATGTGTGTTTGTGTTAATTGGTGTTTTTTTGTAAATAAATTGTATAAATAAGAAGTTAGAATGACAAACAAAAGAACTGCATCTTATTTTGTAGATTTATATAAACACAGTGATTAAAATGTACGTTACTGTTTAAATGATAAAAGTATAAAAAATAAAAGAGTTATGTAAAATATTATTGCACTTATGTTAAAGTTGGATCACAACGGTGCTAAATATATTAGGTTTTCTTTTTAAGTAGATTTCTTTACAAAACGAATATGAAAACATCCAGTAACTGGTCAAGTCATTTACTTAAATATGTCGGCTACATATATTATAGCAATTAGTCAAACAAGAACAGTCAAAGAATTTAATTTCACTACCATTTTGTAATTTGTCACAGTGACAATCAATATGAAAGTCTCTAGAGACCTCGTAGTAGGTATTGTTACTGTAACAAGGTCCGAAATGCAACTGAATTTATATTCCTTGACCGTACCAACATGACAAAACTGAATGTACAGTGAAATTGTATCATTTCTGTGCCACTTTGTACCCGTCATGTGACAAGGCACAATGGCAAAAAAAAATTTCAAGAAAGTAGGCACCTAAAAACAAAATGTAAGGTATTCATGTAAATTCTTAATTATGTTATCATTTTGTCAAATATATATTTTCTTTTTTCGTTAAGTGACATTAGTTGCTATTACAAATTGTCGCCATATATTTTGACGTTTTAATATGACAAATAAAATAACGAATACAAAACTGGATATTCTGTAAGTTTTGCTATTCCAAGACTACTAAGAAACCTATTTAGTTATTACTGCTATATACCTACAGGCCATTAAAGATTTACATTCCATTTTTTTTTCACAATATTTTTATGTTATTCCTGCTCTGAATTATGAGCTCTTTTGATCCCAATAGGAGAAAAATCTGTCCCAAGATTTTAATTTCCATTCCGTTACCAACCTTATCCGTTACAACATTAGATTAGCTCGTGATTCTGAGCAGGTAGGTACAGCATAAAAATATAAATTTGAATTTAAAAAAAATGTTGTGTACTACTTAAAAAAAAATGGCCCATACATTTTAATGCTGTTGCCTGTAATGTTAAATTTTATAAAATGTTATCGTTCTCTTTTGAATCTCCGAGTACTTACGGGAATTAACACGATTGTATGTACAAGGGCGGATTGTATTTAGGTATACCATTTTTTTAGTTTACTATGATGTTTTTGAACCTATGATATATGTATTATTATCTTGTACGTTAATATTAAAGTTGGTTAAAAGATCATCATCGCGATAAGATCCTATAATATATTTGAAAACGTTTTTCTTAAGGATGTTGAAAAACAATAGTTACATCAATTATTCTTTGGGCACATGTAACAATATTGAAACGAGTAATATTATGTAACATGTTAAAGAGTACTCACCTATTTCCAACTAAATAAGGCCCTTAGTTAAATGACAAAAGGGTTTACAAATTATTTTCTCACTTTCGATTAACGATTGTCACCTTGAGGCTTATTCTGATGCTAACTACTGGTTATGAATTTGATATGATCTATCACATCTGACACATCATATCCATAACTATACTCTGGCACAGCTACTTTGTCAGTAGAAAAAGGCGATATAAAATAATGTAGGCGAGAAGGGTTGATCTCCCATAGAAAATTAAAACTTCGCGCCTTTTTGTCGCCTTGTCAGTAAAAGTTCTGTATGTTTGAAAACCATTTAGCCCTACAAGTGGCGGTCAACCCGTGAATGGTTGATGCGAAAACCAGTAAACTGTCATCCACCAGTGAGTGGTTAATGAGGTGTTGACGTATTTAGAGGTGAAATTGAACGCATTTAAGTATAGTTACGCTCTTCTAGCGCCCAAAATTAGGTAGCGAGTTAGAGAAGGATAGCATACCATAAGAAACACACAACACCATTCATTCGGGAGCGACCGCCTAGTCCGAGGTCAGTCTCGTTTTTTAAGAGGTTGTTTTGTAAAATAAATTGTATCTTAGGTCACTTTTATTGATTTAATCTTAAAGATAAAATTCTTCCTTTGATAATTAAATAGCAATTACCTCCAATAATCAATTAGTTTTATGGTGGTAGTCATTTTTAACAAGGAAGCTGGAAAACTGTCATTCTTCCGGAGTTTGATTACGTCTGGCCAAATGTATAAACATTAGAATAATTTAATTGCTATATTCAAATAGCCTATATAACGCTGATTCTAACAATATGTGATTTAATATACTTTCAAACATAGAAAAGCTTAAATCGACGATTTTGTAAAATTTTCTTAATCTGCGCTGACCACCCACCGGGGCCCCGCCACTTGACTACTTTTCGCGTATTCGCTGGCGCCACTTGAAGGGATATTATAATCAGCTGTTACAGTCAGAATAAACCTCGGCTTTGTCGTCTGTGATGACCCGTTGATGTCGTTTACATAATTATGAAAATACTCGTAATTTAGACATAAACGCGTCCTTATACTCGTGTTAGTGTCCCGTGGTACTTACATAGTTCATCTAGCTAAAATTCAAGGATTGTATTACTTAGCGCCACTTGCACCATCCCACTAACCCGGCGTTAACCCGTTAAACCTGGAGTCGCCATGGTTACCAGTACAATTTGACACTGAGTTAACGGTTTAAAAGGTTAACCCCGGTTAGTGGGATGGTGCAAGTACTAAGATGGTGTAAAGTCTAAGATAAATTCGTGCTTTAAGTTTGACTGCTAATGTAGATGGTCCTGTAGGTCTCCGTAGCAATTACCGTCGCTGTGTACATCTGCAACACCAGAGAGATTGCAGTTGCAATGTTGCGGCCTTTTAAGAATAAGAATTGTTTATTAGCACAAAAATAAGACTAAAATTCATTTAGAACAACAGAAAATAAATATTTGTGCTAAAAGATCCTCACGCAGCTTTATATCACGTTGTGTATCGTAGGATACACAACGTGACGCTGATTGACGCTTTAACCTCTAGCCGCCCAGAGGCCTATAAAAAGGTAATATTATGTAACGTTCCATTCTAATTTGAATCTTTATTTTGACAAATCAAAATTGCATTTTTCTTGGCAAGTTTTGACGTCTGGGCGGCTAGAGCTTACACGCTCTTTTTTTTTAAGTTAAAGCCGGAGCGTGTGTTGCATCGTTTTCTATGGAAAGCGTCACGTGATTGCCTGTCATGCCATAGAAAAGTAAGCGCCGGAAGCTCCGGTCTGGACACGGCCCGGTCTAACGTGAGTCATTCTTAAAAGGTTTCGGTCCGGAAATACCGCGGGCGACAGTTAATAACACAGTTTAGCTGTGCAAGACAGGATGTTTCTGGAGAAACGCACAGTTGAGGACTGGCAACTAACTTAACCCCGGGTTAGTGGGATGGTGCAAGTGGGCCTTAGCTGTCAAACTTAGGGGTACATTTTAATATTTTAAACATCTTACACATCCATTGAATAATTGGTTCTCGTGCGAATATTCGTTGTGAATCTCAGTTCAGTAACTTTCTAGTCTCTATAAGATACGATATTGGTTTGTACGTACGATCGGTCTAATTGTTTATGTATGAAAGATGTATTTTATTTTAATTATACGGATGTATTGAAAATTAAACTGTTTATTATTTATTCCCTGATATCTATTGGTCAAAATCTAAATAATATATTAAACGTATATTACATAATCATATTAAAATAAAGAACATACATTATCACTTATCAGTTTTATCACAGTAGCCAAATTTTCACAATTTGACAGACACTTCAGACAAAGGAATGCGTCTAAAATTTAACATCTATGTGCAGTAGTCCCCAACCCGCATTGGCCAGCGTGAGGACCATAGTCCCCACTAGTCTAGTCTCATTCATGAGAGGCTGAGAGGAGGCATGTTCCCAGCAGAGGGACGTCATATAGGCTGAATTATTGTATTTTTGCTTACTAAACATGCTCTACAAAATCGCTAGCAATCAACGCTTAGCTAAGCCTTATCTCATTGATGGTTAGTAAATAGAGAATTTCAATTTGTACAGTACGGCATCGAAACTAGCGGATAAAGGTGACATTTTGAATTCGAACTGCAGCTGCATTACTGTTGCGACAGGACTGTGTATTGGCACAACAGTAAAAAAGCTTTCCTTAGCAGCATTTTATATTAGCTACCTAATTGAGTCTTGTAGCGCGTTTATTAGTAAGTACATATTTTACATTAATTAAAGAATACATCTCTTTCATATTTAAAACATGTACAATAGAAATTTTAACACACCTTACCATTACAACGCACTTTTGAAACAAAACAAACAAATTACACAATTACAATCACTATTAATACTTAATTTTAAACCCTGCAAACATTTTGCCGTTCTCTTACTCTTATTCCCATGATATTAAAAGCTAATTTTGCACAGATATAAGATGAATTGGTAAACGCTGACAAAGGTAAGCGGTTATTATGGGGGTAGATATTATAGAAACGAGGAAAACGCTAGATTATCCGATTAAACTGCGGTGGCGATATTACTTGTTACTTTCTTTGTGATTGAAGCATCGCATGTTTCGAGCGTACAGGATGCTTATAATATCGTTGTATTGTGTTAGGTTAGCACTTAGCAGTGGGCTTAGTACAGCCGGGCTAGCACATGATTGGCGCGACAATATCTCGCGGCAAGATTGACTACCCGTCCCTCTTTTATTAACATAGTTATGTAGATATAGACGGGTAGTCTATCTTGCCGCGAGATACTGTCGCGCCATTCATGTGCTAGGCCTACAGGAGCGACAGTATACAGGGTGGAAAGATAAGTCGGGCCCTGGAGGGAAACTACCTTAAATCCTTAAGCTGGCTCATTTTACTTAAAGGAGACATTCCTTTATTTTTAAAAAGAAACAAAACTGCATTCAAAGTATTTTTCTTTTTTTTCTTCAGTTTGGCTTGTCTAAAAAAATCTTGAGTACTAAATATTAGATTTTATGGATATTTTGTACGACAGACGAGTGTAAGACCTAATGTTTCTTGGATAAATGTTATCATATATACATATATATATATATATATCATATATATTTCCGACAATGTAGATTCTTCTTCGGCATCCCAAATTATTCACAGTTTTAATAACATCGCGCCATCTATCAAACATACATCTAAAGACAGTCTACATCTGAGTAAATCTATTTCAAAATTTAGTGACTATTCGGACCGCCTTCTCAAAATTAGCAGTCATTCTGCACTGTTCATTTTAAAATTTTGTTTACTCATTCCAAAATTCACCTACCTGCTCCGCTGTTGTCCTATCTGGAAATACCCCCATTTACTCCGACCTCTTGACCTACTTTTAAAATCCCAAATCGAATCAATTTTGAACATTCGATTTAGCGAGCAGGCATGGACTCAAGCCACCTTACCGATAAGGTATGGTGGCTTGGGTACCCGTAAAATTTCAAGTGTTGCTTTGCCGGCATTCTTGGCCTCAATTCATAGCACCTCCGATCTCGCAGGTAATATTCTCAAAGCCTCTCCGGCTACAAACTGCGAGATCGCGTGCCTGGTTGAGGCCTCGAATGCCTGGCTAGCTGGACCGAATCAAAATTTTCCGTCTCGACCGAAGATACAAAGGGCCTGGGATAACATAGCTTCAGACTCAACTCTAAACTCACTTCTGGACACCACGACAGGCAGGGACCGAGCGAGGCTTCTGGCATCATCTAGGCCAGAGTCAGGACATTGGCTACACGCGTACCCCTCGCCTAACACCGGCACCTTTATCGCCGCCGGTCTCCGGCTAGGAGTTGCTCTCTGTGCCGACCACAACTGCGCTTCTTGTGGATCCCAAGTAGAGAGCCTCGGTCACCACGGGCTCGCCTGCTCTTCGGGTTCCGGCCGCCTGTCTCGCCATTCCGCCCTCAATGACATCCTGAGAAGGGCGCTCGTCAGTGCCGGCGTTCCCGCCGCTCTGGAGCCCCAAATAGTGCGGAACGACGGTAAGCGCCCTGACGGGATGTCATTGATTCCCTGGAAGATGGGTCGTGCATTGGTATGGGACGCCACTTGCGCTGACACGCTAGCGGCGTCCTACGTCCCATCGACCAGCAGGCGTGCTGGCGCGGCGGCGGACACTCGGGAGCGTCAAAAGGTAGCCAAGTACAGCTGTCTCGGCGCCCAATACGACTTCGTCGCGTTTGGCGTCGAGACGCTTGGTTCGTGAGGCAGAGGCGCACAGATGCTCCACAAGGCGCTCGGCAAACGGCTGAGGGAGGCAACGGGCGACCCCCGCGCGGGCAGCTTTCTCGCGCAGAGAATTTCAATTGCAATCCAGCGCGGGAACGCTGCCTGCGTGTTGGGCACCCTCCCGAGGGCACCAAATTTTGATAGGTATTTTTAATTTTTAGTTTTAGTTATTTTAATTGTAGTTAGTTTTAGTTTTATATTCTTGTTTGTCTTTTAATAATTATTATTAATAAATAAATAGTTAAACCCTTATCATTAACATTAACTGTATCGATTAGTAGAGTAAAATTGCGAGTATTTATTTATTGGAATTTTTAGTCGGTTCGAGTCCCGGGCGAGGCAAGCGAGTTTTAGAAAATCTCTGAATGCAGTTTTGTTCCTATTTTAAAAATAAAGGAATGTCTCCTTTAAGAAAAATGAGCCAGCTTAGGGATTTAAGGTAGTTTCCCTCCAGGGCCCGACTTATCTTTCCACACTGTATATCTCTCGCGCGAGATACACATCTCGTCTTTTTCTAACTAGTGTATTAATTAGAGGGACTGGTAATCTACCTCGTGGCTCGTACTGCCGTGGGGCTCCTGTGCTCAGTCTACAGCCCACTAAACTTAGCAAAACAAGATTCAAAAGATACCGAAAATACTAGTTAACGATTTGGTAATATTTTACTAAGGCTTT
The DNA here is from genome assembly GCF_910591565.1 of Cydia splendana. Classification (NCBI taxonomy): domain Eukaryota; kingdom Metazoa; phylum Arthropoda; class Insecta; order Lepidoptera; family Tortricidae; genus Cydia; species Cydia splendana. The sequence goes on from NC_085968.1 coordinate 1,022,340, forward strand.
CATTATTCAGCCTTTAAGAAAAATAGGGTTTGAACTACGTGCCTTATGGATCCATCAGCAGGAGGCAGTGATTTCAAATATAATAATTGTATGTGCGTGATAAAGATACGCAACGAATTTTTGAGTCACCTTTTGCATTTTTTCTGCTCTATAGGTACAGAACCCCTCGTCTAAATTTCATTCGATAGCGTGACGAGCGCTCGCGTTTGCTTTATGTTGTGTCTATTTTTGTATGGGATTATGAACAGCGCGCCAAGCGGGACGTTTTGGAAACTAAATATCCCATACATAATGACACAACGCAAACGCGTACATCACGCAGCACAACCGAGGTTTGAACGGTTTTTGACCACCGCACACAATATGAAAACATATAAATCGATATAATATGAGACAGTATTACAATACTTGAACTGAAAGTTTATTTTAATGAAAGGTTAAACCGCCCGAAGCAAAAATAATGTGAATGTGAACAGCCTGTAAGCAATACTAACAAACAAAGTTGCTTAACGCGCAGCGCAGGCGCTGCGGTGAACGAAAGTGCTGTTTCATAGGCAGTTATCATTCTTCTATAACTCATTGCTTAGCCTTTCAGAGTTGTAATGAATCTCATAATAGTTAGAATGTTGCTTTGTCTATTGAAAATTTTCATTAAAATTGAACCTGTAGGCCTATTATGGATGGCTTTATGCCCACGTGACAAAATATCCGTCACTTTTTAACAGAGCGCGACTGAAAGTGACGGATACCGTTTTATCACGCTGTCACGTAGACAAGAGCGACCATCATATCCGTACCTACTGAAGTTTTACTAGTTAGCTTTACTTTTGTTAGTTGGGCCTAGCCCTAGACGCAGCTAGTTTTAGCTAGGGAATACGGAAATATATACATAGTATGAACTTTACTGAGAAATGCACCTCGTGACGCTGCAATTTAGAATAAAAATTGCACCTTAGTATATTCTGCCGCGCTTACAATAAGAGCAGTAACTCATTTTGAAATGTCATTCAATTGTATATGTTGTAAAAATTAGGTATTTGTAAAATAAAGTAAGAAAGAGATGTTCATGACAAGAGTGTTTTATTCGAAGTAAGGTAACTAGGCAAATTTAAAATACATGTATATCAAAAATAGAAAATAGAAAACTTAACAGTTGTCTGCACAAAAGAGGTCAACTACAACATCCGCCCTTAATCGAAGTTGTGCCAGACAAACAAAAAACAAAAACTTAAGTCTCTATTCCTAAGTTAAGTATACACCGTTTATGTACTATAGGTCCTAGTGGCTTCGTTAGTACATCGGCAGGCATATCACTACTTTTGATGTATTCTAATTTAACAACATTATTTGAGACCTTTTCCCTAATAAAGTGAAATCTGGTATCTATATGTTTCGTCCTGTTGTGGTGTACAGGATTTCGAACGAGGTTGATGGCACTGTGACTGTCAGAAGCTAAATGAACTATATGCAATTTACCTGTTATCTCATAGATAAACCGTCGTAAGTAGCATGCTTCCTTCGTGGCAGACGCTAGTGCCATATATTCCGATTCGGCTGAAGATAAAGCCACTGTAGGCTGCTTCTTGGACTCCCAGGATACTGGACCTCCACTTAACTTGAAGGTGTATCCAGTGTACGACCTTCTGTCAATCGGACAATTTGCCCAGTCCGCGTCACTAAAGCCTTTTAAAGGTTCTCCACTCTTCCTGTAAACCAAGGAGTAATTTAAAGTACCCTTCAGGTACTGCAGAACCCTTTTCGCAGCATTCCAGTGTTCTTTAGTAAAGCACGTATTAAACTGGCTTAAATAGCTCGTAGAGTAAGCGATATCGGGTCGTGAGTTTACCGTAAGATACATGAGGCATCCTATTAAGTTCTGATACGGATAAGACTCACCTTCTTGACCATCGGTTCTTCTTTCCATATTCTTTTTAACTAGAGGAGTATCCACAGTCTTACAATCCTTCATGTTAAACTTTTCCAATATAGAAAGAATATAACTCCGCTGATTTAATTTAATACTCTCGGAATCGCATTCAATTTGTAAACCTAAATAACATTTTAATATTCCGAGATCTTTCAAAGAAAAATATTTCGATAAATTCGTTTTGACAGTGTCAAACGTCGAATCAGATTTAAAGAAGACTATTATGTCATCGACAAAAATACCCAATATCACGAGTTCCTTACCAAAAAGTTTCGTATATACGCAAGGCTCGGAAGGAGTTCCTGTAAAACCTATTTTTAAAAGCGTTTCATTTAACTTTTTGTTCCATGCTCGCGGTGCCTGTTTAAGGCCGTAAAGGGATTTCTTCAGCAAACAAACCTTGTTTTCTTTGCCCTTTTCGATGAAACCAAGAGGTTGCTCCATGAAAACTTCTTCTTCTAAATCTCCGTTTAGGAACGCGGTATCAACGTCCAAGTGCTTCATTCTTAACCCCATCTCTGCAGCTAATGCAAATAAAGTGCGGAGGGAAGAATGGCGAATCACAGGTGCAAACGTCTCATCGTAGTCTACTCCCTCGACTTGAAAAAACTCCACACATGGGACCTAGTAGATAAGCCTAATAAAAAGGTCATACCATGTAAATGGGTATACAAAATTAAAAAGGACGGAAATTAGGAAGGAAGTGAACTATACTCATTAGCCATAGCATGCTTCCACTTATCTGCATCATCGGCATGAGTAGCTTCAAGATATGTCGTAGGTTCTCTAGAATCAACCGTTGACACGTTGTAAGTTAGGAAATCTGGTGGTTTCCTATCTCTTGATGAGTATCTCGGCTCAGGATGAGATTCCTCTTCCACACTTGCTGGCTCTTCATCCGCACTAGGTAGCCCTGGTTCACTGAAGGGCTCTCGCTCTTCCATAGATACTAAATCTTCGGCACTTTCTAGATTTATCGGCGAAGGCGGTGGTACAGGGTCATTGCTCTCGTCACAGTCATAAAATTGACAATCTTGACAGTTTTTAGACTCGGTCTCTCTTTTATCTTCGAACAATAAAATAGAGTCTGACTGTACCTCAGGTTCTGGTGACCTCTGCTTCAGCTCTGTAAAACAATTCTCAAAAAAGGTTGCATCTCTGGACATAAACATTCTTCGTGGGCTGGCAGGATCCCTAAAAATATAAGTACCTGGATTTTCTGAATAACCGACGAAAATCGCTTCCTGTGCCTTGATACCTAATTTCCTTCTGTGACACGAGGGTATATGGACAAGTGCTCTACATCCGAACACTTTCAGGTGACTAAGTTCACCTCTACGACCGTACCACCTGTCATAAGGAATTTTTCCACCTAAGGCTCGATGAGGAGACCTATTCTTTAGGTACACGGCAACTTGAAATGCGTCTTCCCAGAATGCTTTCGACAGTGAGCTTTCAGTTAGCAACGTCCGCGCCTTCTCTGTAATCGAACGATGTGTGCGCTCCGCGACTCCAACCTGTTGAGGACTGTAAGGCGTCGTCGTTTGATGCTCGATACCTTTCGATGCAAGATAATCAACAAACTCTTTATTAACGAACTCCTTACCTCCGTCAGTCCTAACCGCTTTTATTTTCTTGTCTAATTGATTTTCAACAAAAGTTTGAAACAGACAGAATTTATTTTTTACTTCTGTTTTGGAAGAAATGAAATAAGCAAACACCTTTCGTGTATAATCGTCTACTATCGTTAACATATACCTATTTCCTTGAAAAGAGGTTGTAGACACCGGTCCCATGAGATCCTTATGGATCAGCTCTAACGGTGAAGTAGCTCTATTAAACGCTACCCTCTTGAAAGGTTTCCTCGCTTGTTTACCTTCCACGCAAGCGATGCAACTATTTTTATCTACTACTGAATACTTTACGCCTACCTCGTGATTCTTCAGTTGGTTCATGCCTATGCGACACAAATGTCCTAGCCTCTTATGTCAAAGTTGATAACTATCCTGACAGTCAGAGTGCACATCCTGTGTCATATAATTATCTGCCACATTCTCGGAAACATTGACAGTACCGTCTAAAACGTACAGTCCACCACAGGGCGAGGCATGAGCAACAGATTCACCTGTAAAACGAAAATTATCAGATTTATAAAAGTTACATCCATCAATATCAAAAACACATATAAAACCCTTTTCAACAGTTTTGTATACAGACAACAAATTAGCTTTTAAATCTGGTACAAAATCAACATCACTGATCTTGTTGACCACGTTCTCGGGTGTGTTTATTGATATGTTTCCAATTCCGCAGCACTTAATCTGTTCTCCGTTTGCGACAGTAACGGTACCTTGATTCTGTATCGTAAGACTCTGAAACCAATCTCGTCTAGAAGCCATGTGTCTAGTACAGCCCGAATCTACATAAATGATGTCCTTACTTGAGCTGCCAGAAGTATTAAGAGCTGTAAGTGTAAATGTCGTATCGTTGACAGTTACCTCATTGGCTTTCTCCTTCTTGCCTCTCATCGGACAGTCTGGTCGCTTATGTCCAGGCATTTTGCATTCGTAACAAACCAGATCCTTCTTCTTTGACTTCGGCTTCCTTTTCGCATGAAAAACCGATTCTAGTGGTGTAGCCGCATCCTTGGACATTTCATTTAGCAGTTTTGTCTTAACTAAGTCTGTAGTCACATCAACATTACAGTTTTCTAAAGCCATAATGAGAGGTTCATATTTTGGAGTGAGACCTCCCAAAAGTATCGCAGCAATAGACTTATCCTCTAAGACTACATCTATATCCGCCAGATCCTGTGCGGTTGACATAACTGCGTTAATGTACAGTTCCATATTCGAAAAGTCTGACAGACTTAACCTGTACAATTTTCGCTCTAAAGAAAGTCTTCGTCCCATTCCCTTATCCTCAAAAGCTTTCTGCAAAGATTTCCATGCGTCGGCTGCGGTTTTCGCACATCTAACATGAATGATTGCCGCACCATCTATTGTCAGACATATCTTTGCCAGGGCTTTCGAATCTTTTCGTACCTTTGTAGAGGCAGGGGTCGTGTCTCCTTCAGGGTAGCCACCGATTGTCTCCCACAGATCCTCGTGCAATAGGTAATTGCGCATCTTAAATTTCCACGCAGGGTATCCATCTTTGCTCCTCAGGCAAAACGATGGAAAAGATGAGCTTGAACGGGAATTAGAACCACTCGAAGCATCTCCCGATTCGTGTGACATTTTTACGATTTTTATTATTTTCATCAATCACACAATCACTACAACGCAATATTTTACGAAATACACTTTACACTAAACTTTGCATTATAAATTATAGCATTCGTGCTGATAACGTGTTGTAAAAATTAGGTATTTGTAAAATAAAGTAAGAAAGAGATGTTCATGACAAGAGTGTTTTATTCGAAGTAAGGTAACTAGGCAAATTTAAAATACATGTATATCAAAAATAGAAAATAGAAAACTTAACAGTTGTCTGCACAAAAGAGGTCAACTACAACAGTATACTTTGTACCTACTTGTACGATATGTTCTACAATTAAAAGAGATTTCAAAATGAGTTACTGCTCTTATTGTAAGCGCGGCAGTATTGGTCTCCGGATACGGTCGAAACGAAACCATCACCGACACTCCCACTTTGAGAATTTACTTAATTAAAAAAATTGACAGATGTCGTGCCTCACACGACTATCGAGCACATTGGAAATGAATCTACGGAATTCGAAAAAATATTGTCGCTGAGCGACGAGAAAGTCTGGATAAGGAAAAAGTTACAAAATAAAACTACAACGTTGAATGATAATTATTTTATTCTTAGATTAATACAAGTATCCTGGACATAACGCATGTGAACAAACAAATTTCAAAAGTCTATGTTGCACCAAACCTGAGTTCCAATAGGTACTACCAGGGTTCAGCATCAGCTATCTTGGGTAATGCTCTACCATGTGATCATCATGACGAATCGGATGACCAAAACAGCGTGTGCCTATGTTGCACCAAACCTGAGTTCCTTTAGGTACAGCCAGGGTTCAGCATCAGCTCTATCTTGGGTACTACTCTCCTAAGTGCTCATCGAGACGAGTCCGATGACCAAAACAGCCAAAACTGCCAGGGTTCAGCATCAGCTATCTGCTAGCAGCCGCCAGCAACATGCTGAGGTGAGACCATTTCGTGGCACTTTCTCTTTTTTATGTTTCTCTGTATAAGTTTATATTTTGTGTTTGTGCTCACGAATAAAATTATTTCTATTTCCATTTCTACCTCTACCTCTACCTCTACATCTACCTCTACCTCTACCTCTACCTCTACCTCTACCTCTACCTCTACCTCTACCTCTACCTCTACCTCTACCTCTACCTCTATCTCTATCTCTATCTCTATCTCTATTTCCACCACCACAAGAATGCATAGATTGTCGAAAAGTGAACACGTTATCTACGCCCGTCTCAAACAGGATAGATAGAGTTAGACCAAGAAAAATCTGCAGCGATTTTGATAGCCCACGCAGTGCAAGTGTTATTCTGCCGTCATAATCCCGATAATTCACAACAAACACCGATAAGGCGATAACGAACTCTGCGAAACATGAAGTCATAAATGTCATGTGAAAAATGTCGTTCCGACTTTTTGACTATTTTAAGGTTAGGCTACAGGGCAAACCCTTAACCCGATCGTCTTTGTTTTAGGCTCAAATTGTAGCTGACTAAATTTTCCAGAGCCGTTTTTGGTGTTGTAGAATAATTTACACTTTTGCATAAAATATGGGATTAAGGGTGGCGTGTTTAATCTCCCCCTTCTTCAAACTTTGTATACCATATAGTCCTCCTCATCGTTTTCGATAGTCCTCCTCATCGTTTTCGATAGTCCTCCTCATCGTTTACCATACGAGTATAGTGAATATACTTTCTTGTAGATATGTTCAAAGAATTAATAGATTTTTGTATTATTTCGTAACTTGTCACTGACAAGGTACTTACATAAATCAAATTCTCTCCATGGAAGGCAAAATATTTCCCAATTTTATTGATTCCTCATATAAACTTCCACCCCCTTTTCACCTTCTTATAAGATTATTCTTCTTTTAAGATATTTTTAGATCCACCTATTCTAATAAGATTACAATTTTACATTTTTATTTGTATTAGGTATAAGTTAGGTTAAGTAATAATGCTATGCCCTTGCAGGGCTCAAGTTTGAAACAACTCATTTGTTATTTAATACCCATATGTACAACATGAACGCAAATAAAGAACTTGAACTTGAACTTCTTAAGGGATGATTCGTGGGATAAAAACGATTCTGTCCTTCTCCGGGACTCAAATTGTCTCTGTATCAAATTTCAACTAAATCGGTTAAGCGGTTTAAGCGTGAAGAGGTAAAGACAGACACACTTCCGCATTTATAATACTAGTATGGATCATATTTCCAAATAAGTAATTGGTAAACCGTTCGCCAGGTATTTTCTTAATCGCTGCATGAAAATTTCAGCAACCGGAGCAAATCAAATATTATTTGTAACTTCTCAGATTTTATACACTTTAGCAACGATTGCTGTTATTTCTACAAACTTTATTTCTTATTATTAGTATCTAAAATTAAAGGAAGTAAGTAGGTACCTATCGTTATTGTTGGTCTAAAAGTCAAGTCAATTCAGACACTTGCACAACCTTGCCAACCAATTAAATGATTGTAAGTAGGTAAGGTAAACGTACTAGTGCCACAGAATAAATAATTAGTGCTCGACATGCTATTGCCCAATAGATGACACCTTGCTGTCACCTCTATTGACAATGACTTAAGTTTTAAGATGACATGTACTGGGACCGCGTCGAGTACCAGTACGTTTACCTTACACAACAATGTATCGTTGACTAGAAAGATGATTTTCTACCGATCACATAAAATGTCGAACTAAATGCCATTCTAATTTACAAGCCATTTTTTATTATAATATCTGTTGCTGTTACATAATAGTAGTAACATAATGACCGCTCATCTAAAAACTATTTTATCACCAACGTGCAAAGACGCACGTGAAGTTAAGCTACCGCGCGTTCGGATTTAGACTACCTGCCCGACTTTCGAATCGGGCAGGTAGTCTAAATTAGGTAGGTAGGTAGGTAGGTAGGTAGGTAGGTAGGCTTTATATCCTTTCTAGATCTATTAATTAACGAATCTTAGAGTTCGAATCGGGCCATAAGATACGTCAATTAAGGAACGTTAATAGATCTAGAAACGATATGGATTAGATGTGTCAGTGGCCAAAGTGACGTTTTTGTTTGAGGAAACGTGACATATCTAATCCATATTGTTTCTAGATCTATTAATTGACGTATCTTCAAGTTCGAATCGGGCCGAACATCAGTATTATTGCAGCAGCATTGCAGTCGGCAGTAATATCGCGCTGCAATACTGCTGCAGTAATGCAGCCGACTGCTTTCCTGCAAGCAACGTAAAAATAAGTAAATTTTATCTAAAAAAATATATCACATTTACATTTGCTGCAGCACTGCATTCGGCAGTAATGTCGCGCTGTTATACTGCAACAGTAATGCTGTCTAAATTCGAACGGCACCTTTACATTTACATCACTTAGGTTTTATAGCTGCTGAATAAATAAAATTGTAGGTCGTATAAAAGTCAGTTACATGACTCGTAAATCTCGTATCAATCTTCAAAATCTATAACCATTATATTATAACTTATTCGGTAACACAATCATGTGTGAAAGCATGTTTGTAAAAGTGGAATATCATCCCATCAAATCTTTGTACAATAAAATTACATTGTCACAAACATCAAGTTGGTAAAAACACTGAGTGTCTTTACTATCATATATTTAAAGACTAATTTAGATTGACATTCAGTTTTCTAAATGCATTATAGAAAAGTTAGATCGTCATGCAACACCTTTTAAGTGTAACCACGTTGATAAACGCAATGACTTATCAATAGTGACCCAAAGGTGACCCGGTAAGAGAGAAAGTTACCAGATCCGGTATAATCTGACACCTGGTATATGCGAAGATGCTCGCATGCGCGCGCGCTCATTCGACGCGCGGCGGACGAAAGCGGTGCGCGTACGATATGCGCAAAGATTTCTATTGCATAATTTAAATAATGTGCAGTGAAGTGAGATTAATCGAGTGACAATGGCGTTTAAATTTATTTCTGCTTTAGTTTTAGTGATCTTAGTTGTAGCTGATGATGATTTACAAGACTTTGAGTTCGCGCATGACGATGAGATTATGATAGCGCAGGAATCGAGACATTATCAAACAGTGGTCAAGCCTCCTGTGAGGATTGTTAAGCCGCACGGAGTGACCAATTCACACAGACCACAGTATAATATAGACTCTTATGAAGAATTTGAAGAGCATACAGAAACGACAACGAAAAGGAATTTGAAAAATTACAAGTCGTCGCATAAGTTGAGGGCTAAGGAAGGGATGATAAGGGATGCGGTGTTGCGGGCGCTGGAGAGGAAAGACCACGTGGGGAAGTTCGCGCAGATCCTGCCCATCATCAGGGCGATGTCGGGGAACCAGCGGGTGGCGCTGGCGTCGCTGGTGGCCAGTCAGGTCAGCACGCCGCCGGGCCGGCAGCCGCTCAATCTGTCACAGGTAAGATACCTCTCTTATTTGATATTCTATCGAAGCAACTCTTCAACAGCAGGATTCGTAAAAACTTGCTACTAACACAAATTGCACTAGGTCGATAGAGTTAAGACCGAGGTAAGACTGCAACGATTTTGATAGCACACGCAGTGCAAGTGTTATTTTATACGTCATAATTCCATAGAAACTTGACGTTTAAAATAACACTTGCACTGCGTGTGCTATCAAAATCGTTGCAGACCTATCTTGGTCTGACTCTAGTTATGTATGCAAAAGTATCTAGAGTAGACACAGAAAATCAAAATATATAATCTCTCTGGGTCCCAAAACTTACACATTCATGAAACAGCGGCCGGCGTAGAGTGTATTATATTATATGTATACCTATATACTTTTATACGATATTCTTAACTTTTGGGAATGGAGAAAATCAAAAAGAACCCAACTCTATAAGGATTTGAAAAAGAACATTGACCTTCTATGTCTACATATGTACAAAATACAGCCTAAATAAACGATGGGCCTTTCTTAGGGCTATTTAGAAGAAGAACTGTTAAATAGCTTGTGTTTCTTTTACTACTGACTGATGTAGAACGGAATTATAACGGGAGAGACGATGCGTGAAGGCTTGCAAGTTTGTTAGTTACGAGTAGTTCTGATCAGATCCGTATCTTGATTTAATTGTATATATGTTAGAGTCCGTTCGCGCTTTCTTGTTTGAAAACGGATAATACATAATTATCTGATAATAAAAAAATCTCTTACAATGATTTGATTATAGTTAGAACACCTATGGCAGATACTAAATTCAATTGTTATTGCTATTTTACTGGTAGATAATGTACCATAATCATATACACCGTGTTTTTTTTTATTTCCGTTAATTTCAAGGGTGCATTCCTGAGCTTAAATCAAGTAACTTTCTCAAAGATACCGATGTTCTAATTAAGTCCATTTCGGAGATAATCCATAATTTATTTTTTTCCTATAAGGCCTCTACAAGCGTGTACACTTGCCTTAGGGCCGGCTTACATATTGATTAGTGTTTAGAATGAGTTCATACATTTGCTACTAAACTTAAGTACAATCTCGGTCGATTGATGTACGAAATGACATTGATATGTCACAGATTTCAATTGTTTGGTTGAGTTAAATGTAATGCCCGTGTTACAACAACGCTATATGCTACATTTAATTACTTTTTAAACAAAAAAAAACAAAAAAGAAAACAAAAAAAAAAAAAAAATTTTTAAATTAATTATGCCATTTAGTTCTTATAAACGTACTTAACTATACCCCGAAGTTAACGGAATTCAATAAAAACACGGTGTATAGAGTATAGAGTAAGTAAGTATTCTTTGCCCCAGCTTTAAATTAATTAATAACATATACTTGTTTTCAATCTCTTGTAAATAGCGATTATAATGTGTTTCCGTTATAATTATACATTTAGCGAAACTAATATAATTCGCGGCATTAGTGACACCACGTTAGTTACGCACTGCGTGTCGCCAATATTTGCAATACCGGTTGACAAGTGAAACTGTGGAACCTTTTATTGCTTTGAACTTTCATCTGTATCACCTTTAGTAGCATAACATTCGTATTCACTAACAATTATCTTTAAGTGTAGGCATCATTCTAGATCTGTAGGTAATAAAAATAATTGATGAAAATGCATCGCAACGCGCCTATAGAGGCCGCATGTAAAAAGGCCAGATGGCAGTCACTTTCGTAAAACCTAGTGCCTACGCCAATTCTCGGGATTAGTTGACAAGCGGACCCCTGGCTCCCATGAGCCGTGGCAAAATGCCGGGATAACGCGAGGAAGATGATGAAGATGATGATCTAAAAAGCTTGTGTAGCTTGGAAATTTTACAGTTGAACAGTGTTAAATATTTAATTATTTCCTGAAAAACTTCTTTTTCATTCATTTTTCATCCCAGATCCCAGATGGTCAAAATAAATGATAATTTATAATTTATTTATTATTAGGCCTTCAGCTAATAGAGTCTTTAGTGTTGGATACCATATAAAAATATGTAGTTTAATACATACGTGCACTTGCTTTTTACTATAAAAGTATTGCATCAGATTTACTAATCTTACTGAGTTGGACGTAGAACTAAAGCCATAAAGTTTGTCAATATCTTCAACTCGCGTGATGTCCTAACACCTTTTTCTTAATAATTTCCCGTTCACATAGATAATTGCAACATTATCCGAGAAAAGCTAATATAATCGTTGGAGCCAATTCTCTCCGTCGTGTCGCAAAATAAGTGCACTTTTTTGGTCGCTAGAGCATTGTTAATATCTACATCTACATCTAAACGTCTCATACGCAGTTTTTCGCTTCTATAAAAATATACTTTATGTTATACCGTTTTAAGTTGGTAATGGGTTAACTCGTTTTTAGTTTAAGTGATATTTTTAAATTAATCACTTGTAATACATGCTTTCATACGTGAGTGACAAATATGATACTACTTCCGAAAGTATGCGTGTAACGGTTGATATTACATTGCTACCGTTTGTTTTCTTAAGATTTCTCTTTACTTTGCTAAGCGTAATACCTACCACAGTAATACCTACTTACATATAATACGAGTATGTCAGTTTTGAATGATTCACTCCCCTCGTTTTCTCCACTTGACCCTTTCATCGGCATTTTCCCACCGCGGGTAGAATGCGTCCAAGTCGTCCCGCCATCTCCTTTTCGGTCTGCCTGAACCCCGGCCTGCACTTGACTGTCTATGGATATAGATTTAGATAAAATTAAATCGTTAATTGAGCCATAAGATTATGCATGAATGGAATGATCGGACAATTATCAGGTAGTCATTAATATGGATGGAGAGAGGAATATCTGGCGCCCGATGGAGTATGTCGACAACTGCATCCGATTTCAAAGGCGAAGTTGGAAGTGTTGAAGGAAATATTTATCTGCAACGCCCTGGCATTACTTACATTGATCCTTTTTGTTGTCGCAAATTATAATACAAATATTTACCTATAACATAATTAAAGCCTAACAAGATTCTATTTGGCTCCATAAAAGTAATTTTAAGTTATTTCTGTGTGTTAATTTTTTGGCCACATCCTCAGCCATAATAATGTTTTGAAAGGTAATGTTTGAGAATCTCAGTAATAAAGATGACTGTACTGTTTGTTTCATCGTAGGTAACATCCTATCTCAGTATTTAGAATCAATGTGAAAATTCGCAAATCCATCTCAAAACTTCCAGTGTGTAGCCTAAAATTGATTTAATGGCCCTTTGGATTTCTCTTTTGACGAAAAAATGCCTTGATCAGTAAATCATTATTAAAATGTCAGTTTTGGATACCATTTTAGATCAGGGGCATTACAATAACCCAGCCAACTTGAGGAAAACCAAAAAAAAAAGATATACCTACCATCCTTTTATCGATTCAGGTCATTTTCGACCACTCTCACTTAGTTATGGATATAAAGCTATATCTTAGAAATTATCGTACTCGTATATTCTTGCAAAAATTTGACTTGTTTAATAATGTGTAACAATGTAACACAGGTGTTATTAAGAAAATCATAAGTGCTTAATTACATCTCCGGAACTAAACCATGTCAGCGGGAAATTGCACTTTTATGTTCAAATCGGAACTAAGCGGTCGTCGACGTCGCCGTTACATAACGAACATAGCAATTATAACATGTTTAGTGTGTTCTACATGTGCTATGTGCTACATGCTTACACACCATGGTCCATGATCTAAGATTAAACAATTTTGAGACAATATTCATTCGCGTAAAAATATTTTAGTTAAGCTTTTGTTTGGCTTTTTTGTTTTGATTTTAGAGTCTGAACCTCTATTGTCAATTTCATTCGGTAACGTGACGTGCGTTCGCGTTTGCGTTATGTCAAAATTTTTGTATGGGATTTTGAACAGCGCGCCAAGCGGGACGTTTTGGAAACTCAAAATCCCATACAACATGACACTTAACGCAAACGCGTACGTCACGTCACGCTGTCGGATGAAATGTACAACTAGAGCCTCTACCATCAGTTTTAACATTGACATAACGCTCACGTCTACGTAATTTACTTTCTGTACATCTCGCTTGCACTATTGCTCGCATATGCGAGTACGAGCGAGATGCATAGAAAGTAAGTTACGTAAACGTGAGCGTTATGTCAATGTCAAAACTGGTGGTAGCCGTATAGGGGTACTGGACGGGATACGAGTAGAGTCAGACCAAGAATAGTCTGCAGCGGATTTGATAGCCCACGCAGTGCAAGTGTTATTTTAAACGTCAAACTTCAATGAAATGATGACGTATAAATGACACTTGCACTGCGTGGGCTATCAAATCCGCTGCAGACTTTATTTGGCCCGACTCTATGAGCTTGTATATTCGCTAGTTAGATCCTAAATCTACTATCTAACCTTTTGGACATTCCCTTTCTAAATTGGACAGTGCACATACCAGTACCGTGACATTTACGCAAGAGTATAGTAGAATTCGAGCACGGTGTATTTAGGATACAGGCTTCTTTGGCCTCACTTTCATATTCCCATGGCCCGAACAGTGAACGTCTGATTAGTTTACACAGTGGCCCGAATAACCCGATAAGATTACTCATTCCAAAATATAATTACTTAAAATAAATAATAAATAAATATTAGGGGACATCTTACACAGATGAACCTAGCTCCAAACTAAGCAAAGTTTGTACTATGGGTGCTAGGCGACGATATACCAAGATGAAGATATGCCAAGATGATCATAATATTCATTTAACGTAAAGTTACTTTAGCCCTAGAGGGTAACTTTGGCCGTTGAGATTTACTCGGTCCAGGTCAGAGTTGGGCAAAAATTAACTTGAATAAGAATAAGAATAAAAACAGAAATTTTATTCTTATTCAAATCGATTTGAATTAGAATTATTCTTGCACTAGTTATTTTAGAATAAAATTAAGGTGAATAAATCATGTGACTCTTATTTTAAATGCGGAATAAAAAACAGAATAATTATTCTAGAAGTGGGCCTATTCTAACTAAGGTTTTATTCAATTAAAATGTTATTTAGAATTAAGTTAATTTTTGTAGTACAATCGGTTATAAGTTGATTTTCACCCTTCTATTTAAAAGTCGGATTGATTTGATATTTGTTACTATAGTTTAGGTATAGTACACATTGAAGAGTTTCGCTATACACTATCTAGTTCTATCATCCGATCAGGGTGCTTAGCCAACATACCAAACGTTGACCCTCCGTAGAGTTGCGCATAGTCTCTCTCTATCACTCTTACATATTAGTGCGATAGAGAGACAGATAGCGTTTCGTTGTCGTAGCGCAAACGTTTGGCATGTTGGCTACGCTCCCAATGTGCCTAGCCAAGATGCCAATTTTTGTTTTTATTTTAATAACCGAATCATTAGGTAAATTTAGCTGTTCTGGGGGCCTAGCCAACATGCCAATCGCTTGCGCTCCAACAACGAAGCGCTTTCTGTCTCTATCACTCTTACATATTAGTGCGATAGAGAGACAAAGATAGCGTTTCGTTGTCGTAGCGCAAACGTTTGGCGTGTTGGCTAAGCTCCCAATGTGCCTAGCCAAGATGCCAATTTTTGTTTTTATTCTTATAACCAAATCATTAGGTAAATTAAGCTGTTCTGGGGGCCTAGCCGCAGCAATATGCCAATCGCTTGGGCTCCAACAACGAAGCGCTTTCTTTCTCTATCACTCTTACATATTAGTGCGATAGAGAGACAAAGATAGCGTTTCGTTGTCGTAGCGCGAACGTTTGGCATGTTGGCTACGCTCCCAATGTGCCTAGCCAAGATGCCAATTTTTGTTTTTAATTTAATAACCAAATCATTAGGACAATTTAGCTGTTTTTAGCTTTTTCTTTCTCTATCACTCTTACATATTAGTGCGATAGAGAGACAAAGATAGCGTTTCGTTGTCGTAGCGCGAACGTTTGGTATGTTGGCTACGCTCCCAATGTGCCTAGCCAAGATGCCAATTTTTGTTTTTAATTTAATAACGAAATCATTAGGACAATTTAGCTGTTTTTTAGCGCTTTCTGTCTCTATCACTCTTACATATTAGTGCGATAGAGAGACAGAGATAGCGTTTCGTTGTCGTAGCGCAAACGTTTGGCATATTGGCTACGCACCCAAGGTGCCTAGCCTAGATGACAATTTTTGTTTTTAATTTAATAACCAAATCATTGAGTAAATTTAGCTGTTCTGGGGGCCTAGCCAAGATGCCAATCGCTTGTGCTCCGACAACGCAAGACTTTCTGTCTCTATCACTCTTACATATTAGTGCGATAGAGAGACAGAGATACCGTTTCGTTCTCGTAGCGCAAACGATTGGCATATTGGCTACGCACCCAAGGTGGTTCACAGGCATTGTAGCAAAGCTGTCAAACAAACAAGAAGCAATATTTGTCTGAAAATAGCCCAAGAAAATGGGCCCACAAATCTTCTTCAAAACCCTAAGGATGTATGTGACACCTTCTTGGACAAATTCACACAAAGTAACAGCAAATGTAATACTACACAAGAAGCACTCTCATTGTTACGGGCTCATGCCGTCAAAACTCAAAATGACATGGTTTTTGATCCGGTAAATGAAGTCGAGCTAAAACACATTTTAAAAAGTATAAAACCTAAGACATCCTGTGGATACGACGAGATTCCCATATCTATCATTAAAGACAACATAGATATTCTTTCCGAACCATTAATGTACCTTTTTAACGAATGTTTTACGATTGGTACTTTCCCTGACCAGTTTAAGGTGGCAAAAGTCCTGCCCATTTATAAAAAGGGACCAAAAACTGATCCAACGAACTACAGGCCCATTTCTCTTCTACCAACGCTGTCCAAAATCCTGGAAAGACTTATGAAAGACAGACTAACAAGACACCTCAACCGACATAACATACTAAGTGAGAGACAATACGGATATCAGAAAAGCAGAAGCACAAATGATGCCATCACAAGACTCATTGAAGACATAGTTCTCCAACTCAATAGCAAAAGGAAAGTAGCAGGTTTATTCCTCGACCTGAGCTCTGCTTTTGACACCGTTGACCATGGAGTTCTGCTTGCAAAATTGGAACACTACGGCATAAGAGGGAAAATGTTTGAAATTTTTAGGTCTTACCTTGCAAACAGGCAACAGTTCGTTGAAGTTCAATGGACTCAAGACAGCAAAGAAACTGTACACAGATCAAAAATAACCAAGTTGGAAAGAGGAGTTCCACAAGGATCGATCCTGGGTCCTATCTTCTTTATAATTTTTATCAATGACCTGGTATCATTCATAGGGCATTCTGTTCCGGACGTTAAACTTGTGGTCTATGCTGATGATACCAACGCTATAGTATCGGCGGAAAACATGATACAGCTGAGCTACAAGGTTAACTTTGCTCTACAAGCTCTAAATACCTGGTTCAGCACAAACAACCTCAAACTGAACTGTACCAAGACCAATGCTTTACTGTTTAAAACCACCTCCAGAAACAAAGACAGTCTGCAGGTTATATCAAATGGAGTTGAAATACAACAAGTGGATTCTGTTAAATTTCTCGGAGTCAGGATTGATTCGAGTTTGTGTTGGAAAGTAGAACTATCGTCACTAGTCAACTCTATAAGTTCGGCCTGCTATGCACTAAGAAGCCTTAGAGAAGAGGTAAATACGGCTCAACTAATAATGGTATACCGCGCGTTGGTTGAATCTAAAATTAGGTACAGCGTAAAATTCTGGGGTAATAGCTACCTTTACAACATTCAGTCTGCCTTTGTGGCCCAGAAGAGAGCGATCAGAACAATAGCCAGAATACCACAGATGACATCATGTAAACCTTATTTTAATAAGTTTGAAGTTCTCACAGTACCTAGTCTCTATATTCTTGTGATTCTTAGCGACCTTATAAAGTACCTTAACTGTATTGAAACGCTGGAAGAAAGACGAAAGCGCTTGGAAACTAGAAGGAAGGACTTACCACAAACAATAACCACTAAACTGCAAGTGGTTAAACACTCTTCAGCTTATCAGGCAGTTAATCTATTCAATAGATTGCCATCCGATTTGAAGTCAGTCACTAAATTGAATTTGTTTAAAAATTGTCTCAAAACTTATTTGTTGAAGAAGGGCTTCTATTCTGTGGATGAGTTTTTGTCAGCTCAGAGTACAACATAGTATTATTAAGTAGTATTTTTTTTTTTTCTCTTTCTGACATAATAGTTATTAATTAATTTAGACCAATTGACATATACTTTTTTTTATCTCTTTATTCATTTCTCATCTTAAGTTAGGTTATTTATAATATGAATATAAAAGTAAAATATAAAAACACTTACAAAACAATAAAAATGAATATAAACACATTATAAAAAACCTAACCTAGGGTGCCGCCAGCAGCGGGGCAAGGCCCAAGCTACCGGTGGTCAGGGCTGCAGAGAGAGGAACCGGCGGACTATCCGCGCCGTGTCCAAGATCACCGCCTTCTGCATCTGACCCTTGATCCAACCACCTAGCGAGAGTCTCTCAAGATGTTGGTCGAGACTCTTCGCTATTAGACCGTTCACTGAAACGACTATCGGGACAATGATCGTCGAATCAACATCCCACATGGCGGTTATCTCGTGAGCCAAGTCTAGGTACTTACTGGACTTGTCCTTCTCGGCCTTCACGAGATTCTCATCATGGGGGATGGTGATGTCAACGAGCACGGCCCGACGTTGCGATCGATCTATTATCACAATGTCAGGCTTATTGGCTACAATAGTCCTGTCTGTGATGATAGATCGATCCCAATAGAGCGTGGCATGACCATTCTCGAGAACAGGCGCAGGTAAGTACTTGTAGTACGGTACTTCGCGGTCCACAAGGCCATATAGAAGAGCAAGTTGCTGGTGAATAATTCTGGCTACGAGATTATGTCTGTGCAAGTACTCGCCGTTAGCAAGATGAGAACAACCAGAAATGATATGCCTGAGTGACTCTCCGGGACGGCGGCATGCCCGACAAATGTCGACCGTACCGTCCTTCAGGATATATTTCCGATAGTTGTTCGTCATCATCACTTCGTCCGCAATTGCACAGGCAAAACCCTCGGTTTCTCCGAAGAGGTCCCCGAATCGTAACCAGTTCACCGACGCGAGCAGGTCCACATCGGGTCCCGTGAGGGCCTTGTAGAACCGCCCGTGTAGCACCTTACTCTCCCATGCCGCCTTGCGATCCGCAGTACTTAGTACCACAGGTTTGCGCCAGTTCTCGTTTGCCAAGGACAGCGGCGTGAGGTTCCTGTCTACTGCCACCACATCACGATGCATCCCACACTCGTTGTTAAGGAAATAATTCCTGAGATTGTACACCTCGCGGTTGTGGAGATCCTTGGCGTTTAGGAAGCCTCGGCCTCCACACTTCCGTGGGATGTACAATCTCATAACTGACGAGCGTGGGTGTAGCATGCGATGTGTGGTGAGCAGTGACCGGACCCTCCGATCCAGGGCGTCCAGCTCGGTCTGAGTCCACCTTAGTATGCCAAAGGAGTATGTGAGTAGGGGCATTACCCAGGCGTTGAAGGCGCGCACTTTGTTGCCTCCTGACAAAAGACTGTTAAGGACTTTTGTGAGCCGACTGAAAAAGCGCTCCTTCACCGACCGTCTAATACCCTCGTCCTCAATACCCAACGACTGTGACATACCAAGGTATTTATAGGTTTCTGATTCAGAGATAGATCTGAAAGACATTGTCTCAGAAAGTTGTAAATTTGTTGAATTTACAACCCTCCCCCGCTGTACATGCATAACCGCACATTTATCGACACCAAACTCCATGTGGATGGCACTACTGAAGACTTCGGTGGTTTTCAGTAGCTCCAACAAGTCTTGGCTATTTGGTGCAAATAATTTGAGGTCATCCATGTACAGAATACATAATTTGTAATACTTTAATTTCTAATTGTTATTTATAAATTGTAATTGTGATATAATGTAAAATTCAAACGCAATGTATATTGTTTTATGAATAAATGACTATGACTATGACTATGACTATGACTATGCCTAGCCAAGATGTCAATTTTTGTTTTTAATTTGATAACCAAATCTTTGGGTACAATTTAGCTGTTCAGGGGGCCTAGCCAATATGCCAATCGCTTGCGCTTCAACAACGAAGCACTTTCTGTTTCTATCACTCTTACATATAGTGCGATAGAGAGACAAAGATAGCGTTTCGTTGTCGTAGCGCAAACGTTTGGCATGTTGGATATTACGCTCCCAATGTGCCTAGCCAAGATGACAATTTTTGTTTTTAATTTAATAACCAAATCTTTGGTTACAATTTAGCTGTTCTGGGGGCCTAGCCATTATGCCAATCGTTTGCGCTCCGACAACGAAGCGCTCTCTCTGTCTCTCTATCGCACTAATAAATAAGCGCTTTGTTGTTGGAGCGCAAACGATTGGCATGTTGGCTAGGCCCCCAGAACAGCTAAATTTACCTAATGATTTGGTTATTAAAATAAAAACAAAAATTGGCATCTTGGCTAGGCACATTGGGAGCGTAGCCAACATGCCAAACGTTCGCGCTACGACAATGAAACGCTATCTTTGTCTCTCTATCGCACTAATATGTAAGAGTGATAGAGAAAGAAAGCGATTCTTTGTTGGAGCCCAAGCGATTGGCATGTTGGCTAGACCCCCAGAACAGCTAAATTTACCTAATGATTTGGTTATAAAAATAAAAACAAAAATTGGCGTCTTGGGTAGGCACATTGGGAGCGTAGCCAACACGCCAAACGTTGGCGCTACGACAACGTTAACGCTATTTCTGTCTCTCTATCGCACTAATATGAAAGAGTGATAGAGACAGAAAGCGCTTCGTTGTTGGAGCGCAAGCGATTGGCATGTTGGCTAGGCCCCCAGAACAGCTAAATTTACCTAATGATTCGGTTATTAAAATAAAAACAAAAATTGGCATCTTGGCTAGGCACATTGGGAGCGTAGCCAACATGCCAAACGTTCGCGCTACGACAACGAAACGCTATCCTTGTCTCTCTATCGCACTAATATGTAAGAGTGATAGAGAAAGAAAGCGCTTCGTTGTTGGAGCCCAAGCGATTGGCATGTTGGCTAGGCCCCCAGTACAGCTTAATTTACCTAATGATTTGATTATAAAAATAAAAACAAAAATTGGCATCTTGGCTAGGCACATTGGGAGCGTAGCCAACACGCCAAACGTTTGCGCTACGACATCGAAACGCTATCTTTGTCTCTCTATCGCACTAATATGTAAGAGTGATAGAGACAGAAAGCGCTTCGTTGTTGGAGCGCAAGCGATTGGCATGTTGGCTAGGCCCCCAGAACAGCTAAATTTACCTAATGATTCGGTTATTAAAATAAAAACAAAAATTGGCATCTTGGCTAGGCACATTGGGAGCGTAGCCAATATGCCAAACGTTTGCGCTACGACAACGAAACGCTATCTTTGTGTCTCTAATCTGTCTATCGCACTAATATGTAAGAGTGATAGAGACAGAAAGCGCTTCGTTGTTGGAGCGCAAGCGATTGGCATATTGGCTAGGCCTCCAGAACAACTAAATTTACCTAATGATTTTGTTATTAAAATAAAAACAAAAATTGTCATCTTGGCTAGGCACCTTGGGTTCGTAGCCAATATGCCAATCGTTTGCGCTACGTCAACGGAACGCTACCTCCGTCTCTCTATCGCACTAATATGTAAGAGTGATAGAGACAAAGCGCTTAGACCAGCTAAATTTAACCTAATGATTTGGTTAGTAAATTAAAAATAATACGGTTACTGAAACTATGCGTTATGCGACAGTCAATTTGTAAGATTTTATTCCATAAAATAGGTATAAATTAGACAAGAGACTAACTACTATTACATCTACCTAACTATACGTAATTAGTACCTATACGGTACCCGGACTACATTTTTATTCGTGGAATATTATTTCGATTAAAAATCATGATTATATTTATTTGATTAAGAATAAGTTATTCTCATTCAATTTTTTCTCATACGAATTATTCCCGACCAAAATTATTTGAATATTTTTGACGGGAATAAAATCGAGATGATTTTATTCCTACGAATTCTTATTCAAATAATGATTTTATTCTTGAATGCCCAACACTGGTCCAGGTTATATTCTTGCACTATAATTATGGAAATATTCCATCAGAAGGGTTAAGATGGCCGGCTCTTTATCATTTGTCACCATGCTTGTCACGTTCTAACAAGTATGTAAGTGCGAAAGTGACGCATAACATGACAGGTGATAAAAACGCGACCATGATACCGCTGCAGGTTTGTTTTAGCTAATCTTTGACGTTTTTATGCTTTGAATTAGACCCTTTTAAATGAGGTTTTCATGTAGGTCACCATCCACTGGGTCAAAGTAACCCGAGTTTACGGTTATTTGTTTGTTTAAATTAACCGCGACCGTCCGCCCGCCTCCTTTTCCTCCTCCGTAGCATGTCAACCAAAAATCAAGCAGCACACGCCATCGCCATTAATGTTGCCGGAATGACTCAATGGGTCCATAACGCGCGTGAAACGCGGCGTCGCAAAAACCGGCCTCGTTACAGTGGAAGCGGGCTACTTAGAACAATGCATCGGAACCACGATCTAAGAAAAGTTAGCTACCGAATGCATGTTTTAGAGTTAGACCAAGACAAGTCTGCAACGATTTCGATAGCACACGTAGTGCCAGTGTTATTTATACGTCATAATTTCATAGAAGTTTGACGTTTAAAATATGTAACCTTGCACTGCGCAAGAGAAATATCTAGAGTTAGACCTAGATATATTTCAGCCAATTGAGTAAGTCAGCATGATCTTACGTATGTTAATTAATAAATATTACTTTACCTATAGGACATTATTACACAAATTGAGTAAGTAGCACAGTAAGCTCAATAACGCTTGTATTCTGGGCACTTAGACAACGATAATAAAATAAATTAAAAAATAAAATAAAAAGCCCATTTATTCCATAACCAACTTAAGCTATAGGTACGCATTAAAAATAATACAGTTATAATTTTGAACTAATTAGCTAACATAAAAATAATTAATTTGAATCTACATCTTTAAAAAGATCTTTAAAACTAAGTAGGTTTGGACCCCTCTCGGGTAAAGGCCTCCTCCAAATCATGCCATATATCCCTGTCTTGAGCTACTTCCTGCCAGTTGTTTACTTTTCGTTGTAAGTCAACAACGATAATATACATATATAAATATTTAAATAAGTTTTAGTTTTTGGTTTTATTTTATAGATAAGTTCATTTTTACTATCATAAATGTATTACGTATCCAAGTATTAAATAACAATATATTAAATACATAGAAAACATCCATGACTTCTGAACAAATATCCGTGTTCATCACACAAATAAATACCCTTACCGGGATTTGAACCCAGGACCATTGGCTTCATCGGCAGGGTCACTACCGACTAGACCGACCGTCAAGTTCATAGGTCACATTCTAACCTATCCTCAGTCTACCATATTTATGGTGTAAGTAGGTAAAATATTTAATATCATGCACAACCTGCAGTCAAGTTATTAACATTAGTAGTTACCTACATAAAACACAGTTCTTTTTACAATAATGTATAGGTATATCGATGTCAGAGTTTGCGAGATCCTACTCTAGTTGGAAAGTAAGTCAGCATTTTTGACCAACTGGCACTCAGCTCGCATTCACAAAGAATGCACTTTATACATCATTACGAGCCTCGGAAGTAGGTAAACACCAGTACAAAATCAACCACAAATTAGCCATTCTACGGCCACGCATGCAAAAATTATAATTACCCACATTTGTGTTTCCTCTACGACACACGCGATTCTATTTCCGATGTAGACAAGCATATTGTTACCTAAACGTGATTAAAAACAAATTAATAGCTTACTTATTTACTTACTTGGCTGGCGCGATGATCCATTGAGACTTGGCCTCCAACACAAGAGCACGCCACTTTGCTCGGTCCAGGGCTATAACCGCGAAAATTGATGTTCGCCGAATGCAGGCATCTTTCTCTGTCACTCTAATTACGCCTTCATTGGAAAAATAGAGAAAGATCCTCGCAATTTGAATCTAGGTTTTCATGAGCTCGGCGTCGGCGTAAGGTGGCGTGATAGCGCTTTGAGGGCCTACC
This sequence comes from Cydia splendana, assembly GCF_910591565.1. Classification (NCBI taxonomy): domain Eukaryota; kingdom Metazoa; phylum Arthropoda; class Insecta; order Lepidoptera; family Tortricidae; genus Cydia; species Cydia splendana. The sequence continues at coordinate 1,046,096 of NC_085968.1, forward strand.
GCGAAAACCTAAATTCACAAATTGCGAGGATCTTTCTCTATTTTTCCAATGAAGGTGTAATTAGAGTGACAGAGAAAGATGCCCGCAATTTACGAACTTCGATTTTTGCGGTTATAGCCCTGCCTCGTCCTTTTTTCCGCCTCACGATATTTAGGATGACCAACAGGACGGTGTCCAGTTGGTCGACCCGAATGACTAACTAAATTATATATTATATAATCGCTAAATAGTCTTTATTCATGAAATAAATATAAATGTTGTATAAAAACTTATAAACTAAAATTATACTAAATTAATAAAAATACAAACCTAAACTACAATAAAAAATCGCCCCTCGGCAAGGTGCCGTAGACGCTGGATAGCTAAATTATATATGTATTTCGAAATGAGGAACTATTTTACATATAACCCTACCACACCGAATTTACCACATCATCATATCAAAGATATTTCTTATTATCTCCACATATTTATGTCTCATTTCATTATTCTTTAGTATTGTCTGTATCGCTTCAACATTCCTGTTCCATTTCAATTTCAGTTTGAAAATTGATTTAATTACACTGACTGAACTTCAATGCTTCCTTGTCTAACTGTAAAAATCAGCTTTCTAGTAATTAATACTATAGATTGCATTCTGCAGTTGATACGGCGGCATGAAATAGACCAAAACGGATGTATCTTGTTGCTGTTTGTTGTTAGTGAGACTACTTCTATCAGCACACACATCTGTTCAAAGTTTAAATCTTCCATTAGATCTTTTGAAAACATTTGAAGGTCAATATTTTACTAACTATACAAAAATAAATATGGACCTTTCGTATACAAACTAATCATTATAATTTTCTCTATAAGATTTCACTCTGTATTCTTCAAGTAGGTAACTTACCATTCCATTCCGCCAGGTAACTGCTTCAATCAGTTTAACGTCAAAATGTAAGTTTGAACCTTTTTCGTTGTTTTTTTTTTATTGGAAAAAGGTAAACATTTGACCACAATCTCACCTGATGGTAAGTGCCGATGCAGTCTAGGATGGAACATGCTTACCTAAGAGATGTCTATTCACTCTCAATTTAAAGAGATCCAAGTTATAGTGGACTGGGAATAGATTTGCAGGAAGTGAATTCCACTCCTTAACCGTTCGCATGATAAAGCTGGATGCATAGCGCTTAGTACGGATCAGTAGCAGAGCAACGACAGGGTGAAACGCAAGTCCGCGTCTAGCGTCTAGTCTAGTCATCATCATCTTTTTAATCAGTAATTCCACAAACATTATTGGTACGTAGGAGTCAATTTTAAAATCTACTTAACAATTTACATACACACTAAAATAAATGTCCTAACTTAAAATCTAAACACATTACTAATATACCATCCTACTTACATACCCTATCAGCCATATACTACTTCAATTTCCTGCTTCAATGGGGTTGGCAACTGTCAAAGGTTTGCCTAGATGGCGCCATCATAGCTTGCCCCTTTTTCTATGAGATTTGGCTTAAAGAGCTGGCATCCAGGGTATTAAAAAAACAAAAATTTGACACAATTCTAGGGATTGACGGGGCAAGCTATGATGGCGCCATCTGCTAAAAACTTCCACCGGCCAACCCCATTGATTGACCACATTAGGTCTAAAACTGTGAGATTCCGTCCACTATCTCAGCAAGATCACTTGTGACGCTTACATTGGCCATATCTTTGGGCAAGTAGCGCAACATGGTCCAGTAGGACTACAGTGCGTGATAAAATAACGGAGTTAAGTTCATAATCGCTGGTCACTTGGTCAGACTTTTTTATTAGCCGGATTTAGTGTCCCATTGCTCAGCAACGGCCTCCCCTCTAACCTGTTGTTTGTACTTTCCAATCCGGATAGAATGTGTCCAGTCGTCCCGCCATCTCCTTTTTGGTCTGCCTACACCATGATTCATCTATGGTATTCCGTGGGTCCCATTCGGTAACCATTTTGGCCCACCTTTCTGGGTGCATGCGGCAAAATAAGAACGCAAACATAGGATCCTTCGCTCTTGTTACGGCTAAGGTTGTCTCAGAGAGTTTTTTGCGTCTTAAATAAGATACTTTAGCTGGTGAACCGATTGATTAAATTCTCCAAATAAGTACTTAATGTGATTGTGACTCTATGAAAGCCGTCATTGTAAATCTGTGCTCTAAGCACTTTTAATTTCTTTCTATTGTAAATTAATTTGGCGTTGCCTTTTTGAATTTCGAATGTCACATTTTGAACATTTTCGGATGACAACGGTACAAAATGACCTGAAAAAACGCAAATATTGACGGCCAAGCTGCAAAAAAATTGTCCTGTGTAGAGAAAAAGCACAAGGAGAGCCGACCTGAAATAATTGGAAAAAGCTTAGGTGGAAGAAGAAGAAATATTTCGAAAATTCTCGGAAAACAGTTTCGGAATTTTAAAAATCGAAGGTACTGTTGCTTTCGCATTACGTGAGCGCTTTCGCCTCTTTATGGGTGATAGCCGTTATATCACCGATCGACCATTCATAATCTGTAATAGCATCATTCTACGTTTAACAACCTGATCTTGACTTGGCATTACCCTCTACAGCTCGCTTGCACTATTATAAGTTTGCGTGATGTACTGCGAGTAATATCAAATTAAGTTGAGGTTTTCAAAGATTGAATGCAGCTTCTAGTTATAGTAAACGGATTAGATTTTAGAGTGATCGGTTTATTGAATGTTATTATGGTGTTTTTCTATCATCTCAGCGGGAAATTGGCTATTTGGGTGGAAAGATGTTTCTTTTATAAATTGTTACGATACTTAACTTCTAATTGAAGTGGTTTTAGGGTTTAGGTAAAATATTTTTATCTTGACGATATAATGCTGTACAATGTTAAGTATTTGTTATGATGGAGTTTTTTATCGTCAATTCTTGGGATTAGTTGTCAAGCGGATCACAGGCTCCCATGAGCCGTACAAAATGCGAGGAAGATGATGATTGTGTTTTTATAACACACAACAAACACATCCGAATTTACTATTCTCAAATAATAAAACATCAATGAATTGTACTTACCAAACAAAAATGTTGTTTATTTTTTGTATATTTTATAATTAATGAAAAAATGTTTTAGACTTAAATAAAAGACTTTAAAATAATGTAGCCGCTAAAATTCTCCCTTTGTATAAGAAATGTTTTGTTGAAATAATATGGTGACTAGTTGGCAGTTATTCAGAAACCCTGATGAAAAATGAACATCATTATTCATTACCTCTAGCGGCCCACCAATCCCACCATACGCAAATTGGCAGTAAAATTTGAATCAATGGTAACACAAAATATAATTAATTAATTAAAACCGAACAAAATCAAACGAAAAGACATGTCGGACGCCTCTGCCTGGGCCCGGTCCGGTCTAGCGTGAGTTATCCTTAATATGTTAACTCATGTAAGTGAATTGTTATATTTTTATGAGTAATAATTGTAATAAAGATTGTTTAAACCTATAATTATATCAAAATTCTACGAGCACGGATTAGACATGTGCGCCGCGCCGCCGCGCCGCCGCCGCCGACGATTTTTCCACGCCGCCGCCGCCGATAAATTTGACCGGCGTATAATCGGCGTGGAAATTTTTCATACCTATCGTGTATTATTGCATGTTGCGTAGGGAGTAGATAGTCTCAGAGATATAATTTAATGATCCTTATCCTTTTTCGCTTGTTTCATTTTCCAGTGAAACAAATTAACATCATTTTTGTCCTTGCGGTGTTGGCTGTGATAACGATTTAGCGTTAATTTAAACAAGATCTAATTTCTGGATCAAAGGTTATTATTAATATTTGATATTTTATCGCACAGTTTTTTTATAGAACGCATTTTGTTTTACATTAATAGTCTCTTGATTGTCAATTTAATCAACGAAATAAAGTCAAGAAATTAACAGGTTCATATCCTAGGATAGGACATAGACATTCTATTTTCTTCTTAGAATCTCCACCCAGCTGTCGCCACGATTATAATTGCGAATTTTATGATTTTATGTGTGATGCTGGTGACACGCGTAAACATCATAATTTATTTATCACATAATATACAATTTCACTTAAGATTACACATGATCAATTCTTAGTCATATTATGGTGATTATCAGCTCCTTTCACTTCACACTATATATTTCAATCAAAATTATAAAAGTCAGCTTAAAGCTTGAAGTACAAATGTTAAATCTCATAAAAAGTTTAACAAGCTACTGTAAATTTTCCGTCAGAGTGCTCGTCTATCAAAACTTTGGGGAGTCGCTCGCAGTATGTAGGTCTGAAGACACTCGGGTTTTCCCCCTGCAAGTGCCATGCTACACGGGACAGTTCTAAGACATTCTGTTGAGCGAATCAACCTGCCAGAGACGTTTATGTTCGAAAACGACGACATCTTTATTCTAACTTAGGTACATTTCTGATAAACTTCAGTTCAGACAAATGTATAAAGTATGTAGTTCATCATTATTTCGTAACAAATCATAAACAGGTGAGGCGACAGCGGCTGGGAAAAGTCAATATAAGTAGATTTTTTTAAACTTACGATTTAACTTATAAAGAAATATTTTTGTGTTTTATGTTGATGTTTGATGTTTGATGTTGCCAAGTGACATGATGGGATATAATTTTCGGCAATAATTTAGAAAACACACATAATATGTTTTGGATGGCCTAGCAGTGGCGGCGACTCCATACAACCCGATTCCCACCGGCTTGCCTAACATTTCTTGCTACATATACCAAACTTATTATTCATAACGAAAACACTACGTAGTAGGTACTAAAAGATTAGTAATAGATTTTTCAACCAATCATAGCGGGCGCGCGAAGTGAGCTTCTCGAGTCTAAACTTCACTATTCATTGATGAGCCACCACCACAGATACGAAAATTCACGCACACACGCATAAACTCCGCTATGGTAGTCCGCGTATAAGAGCTCAAAAATAACTCGGTCCTGCGTCGAGTTATTTATTTGAATAGAAACCTTAAATGTAAGGTAATAAGGTTTATATTGGAGTGTGTTGTGTTTTCCACAATTTTTTCTTGCTTCATTTTAATTAAAAACCTTAATTCAAGTTAATAAGGTTTATATTGGAGTGTGTAATTTTCCACAATTTTGTGGAAATTGCTTCATTTGAAAATATAACCCATAATTCAAGGCAATAAGGTTAAAATTGGAGTGTGTAATGTTTTCCACAATTCTTTAATGTTGCCATATAAAACATTAATTGAATGTTAATGTGCAAAATGTTATCGTATTTCGCTGCTATTAATATCATATTTTGTGGAAACCTTGAAAATACAGATAACTTTTATTACTGAGCCCAAGAATCTTATGTAGTTTCAAATTGAGTTATTTATTAACGGAGGTTTCTTCAAATAAAGTCCTATTTCTAGATCTAGCTTTCCCGGTATTCATACGCCATTCCCGGTGTTTTACAAACACTTGTTATTGGAAAATTATATGTGATTTAGTTACTTTTGTGCATAAATTGATATTTAAAACTTACTTAACCAGTGAAATTTAGTTTTGCTAGTATTTTGTGTGTAAGTAAGTGTTGTGTATTGTTCGCAGTGCAGGTGTATTTAAGGTCAGTTCGTGTTTTTTAAGAATAGGTATTTTTACGTAGCCCATTTTGATTGTTGTGTTGTAAATTGATTGCTAAATGAGTCAACACGTTTACCACGCTATCTTTTGAGATTAATTAGTGATGACAAGTACGGCAAAGGTTATATTATATACTACTAGGGGCTACACTAACTAACTGCAACGGTTCGCGTCCAAGGTCACATCTAGCGCAGAAGAAGTAAGTACCTAATGTTAGGTTAGGTAGGTGTTTTTTTTTTTGCTACGGGTTACCTAGCAAAAATTCTCACGCGCCGCTACTGTGGCCTAGTAAATATTCAGAAGGCTTTAAACTAGAGTTTCTACAGCCACGTCCTCACACAGTATTAAAAATTATGCCACGCCGATTTCACGCCGATCACGCCGCCGCCGCCGGTCAAAAAATCATCGGACGCCGCCGCCGATGATTTTGCCATCGGCGCACATGGATCCCCTAAGTACTTAACATAATTCCGTAAACATTGTAAAAATGTGACGTTCTCACACAAAAGATAACGCTGCTAAGAAAACTGCAAATTCAATGCAAATGCTGCAATAACTAGGTACTTGAACTTTTTAGTTTCAACTAAAAACATCTTAATTAACTTTGTAAGTTTTTTAAGTCAACAATGTCTTTAAAACAATACGGTTCTTAATGTTTTTATATAACAATTATAAGACAATCTTAAAAACTGACCTTACCTTAGAATCGGGTTCATTGAAAAACTATAATTAGCTATTTTATTGCGCTTACCAACGTTCTTATTTCTTTAGCAATAAGGTCAAAAATCAAATGCACAAGACTCAATTGTCCTACATTTTTGGTATTTCTCAGCGATTCTCACGGCCGTGACTTCATAGATAAAATAGTTCTAGAGATTTGTTTTTAAAATAATACTTAAGGTTATTAAGTAATAATGGGGTATTTGTTCTATGAATGGATAATTATAGTAATTAACACAGCATGCGGTTAGTTTTATATCATTATATTTTACACATGAGATACACAGTTAATGTTTACAGCAAGCAATATTTTTTCTCGCCTATGTTTTAGTATGATAACCTGGGCCTACATAATTATGAATTTAGTGCGTATACGTTACGTTATGGTAGTAAAAATGTCTTCGACCCAGCTAGCACTAAGTATTAGAAAAAAAAATCACGCCTCCTAGTTTGTCGGCTACAATAGATGGCGGTGTACTGCAACTACTAGAATTTACACATCGTATCCAATAATAGACCCCCTTATTCCTGAAATCTTGCAAGCCTCAATTAGTTATTTTATGTTTTATACCTTTCTTACAAATACATATAAGTCAAAATAACAGATTAATACAAATGATTAATAGCTACTTGGCTTATAGCGCGTGAACAATGCCATTAGTCTTCGCATAACACAAACTAATTTACCAACTATGCGTATTCCAGGTGAGATCAATGTTCGGCAACGCCAACGCGACATCCGACCTCATGCTCCCCATTCTCCTCGACATGGCCAACCTCATCCGCAAGGCTGTCCGCTCAGGCAAAGAACCCAGGGAAGTCAGGGAACCCCTCACCCTGCCACAGGCACAACTCCTCAGACGCTCATTCACTGAAGACACAGATACACTACTTGATGACGAACCATTCGAATACTCAACAACTAAAGCACCAGAAACACGATACCGTAGAATACCTCAAAGGAGATACAGTCCTAAAACAGTTAACAAAACAGATACAGACACTAAAAATAATAAAAGCAATGAAGTTAAGAAGAAAGAGGATACTGCTGTAAGTATTGTATTTTATTCTTTCAAAATTCAAATGTTTATTTGCAAATATTTACTCCTTGAAGTTACCCTTCATTGTTTCTTCATTTTACTTGCCTACATATTAAACTTCCTCTGTCTCTTGGTATTTAGTTAATTGTACCTTCGATTATTCTTCTTCGTTAAACTTTTATTATAAAACATAAGCAAAAGATATAGGTTATTCAGTATTTCAGACTTTTACTTTCTTGTTCCTCGATTATGGTATCTAAAATTAACGTTTTCACTTCCATACCAGTCTACTGACTCTTACATCTTACAATTTTACAATAAATCCAGTAACATACAGTTCATCATCTTTATTTCTATCATTCATACATCCAATCCTATCACTTGCTCCTGCATCCGTCGTATCGTATTAGGGCCACTCCACACTCGCATCTCTTGTGCGTCGGCGTCTAATAGGCTCTATGGACCATGGCGTCGCCAACGTTGCGTCCTGCAGCACCCTTAAAGTTGGTTAGACGCCGACGCTCTGAAGACGTTAGTGTGGGGTGGCCCTTTCATCGTTATTAAACTTATTAAGGATAGCAAGTCTGCAACATCATCGCCATAAACAATGGATGCAGTGGAATGTTACCTACAATCTAAGCCATTGACAAAATACCACACGAAAACAAAATCACTTGCTTCTATCCTGATCTTTCCTCCTCTCGAATTCCAGAACATAACAAGAACCACAATGACAGAAGCCCCCTCCATAGTCAGGAACAAGAACGCGACAGAGAACAGCACCATGGACCTGATGGCCGACGCGACGAACCAGACTCTTGCGCAAGATCTGCCGGTGGCTGAGAAGCTAAGGGCGCTGAATAGGTTTATTGATAGGAAAGGTAAGAATATTCAACACTAATTGAAGTTTTTAGTGGAATATAACAATTCAAATTTAATAAAAAGCAAAACCGACTTCTAAAAGGATATATGCGCTAGCAACTGATACGCTTGAAGTCGGTGCCAAGCGTGTGGCCTTGTGGTGGTGGATCAAAAGTAGGTACATTAGTTAGAAATATAGAATCGATGCTTAAATCCCCCACAAGCCTGTAAGGTAAACGTACTAGTGCTCAACATGCTAATGCCCAATAGATGACACCTTGCTGTCACCTCTATTGACAATGACTTAAGTTTCAAGATGATATGTACTGGGACCAGTACGTTTACCTTATACTATTATTCAACGTGTTAGGTAAGCACAGTTCATAAATCATAATACAGTATATGCGTAATCCATATGGATTAGCATGTTTCTTCCTAATATAGGAAAATCCGGTTTTGTAGATCGTAACCGATTAACTACAAAATAATATTTATGGTCAAGTTATCAAAATCTCATGCATGATGATTATAGACGACTTTTTAAAAGAAATTATTGTAATTTTTTGAAGGTTTGCGAATAAATTTGCCTTAAATTTAAGTTTAATGCAACGCTTTGAATTCAGATGCTATTCTGAAACTAGTTTTAATAAGGCCGAATGAACGCTGTTTTAAATAATGACATAAGTTTTATAACACGAATGCTTATATGAAGTTGCGTATAAAAACAGGAACTTGATTGAATTTGTAAACAAATAAAAGGATTTGCATTGCTTGAGGATGTAAATGATGATTTTTAGGGTTCCGTGCCCAAAGGGTAAAACGGGACCCTATTACTAAGACTCCGCTGTCCGTCCGTCCGTCCGTCCGTCTGTCACCAGGCTGTATCTCACGAACCGTGATAGCTAGACAGTTGAAATTTTCACAGATGATGTATTTCTGTTGCCGCTGTAACAACAAATACTAAAAACCGGGCAAGTGCGAGTCGGACTCGCGCACGAAGGGTTCCGTACCATAATGCAAAAAACGGCAAAAAAAAAACGGTCACCCATCCAAGTACTGACCCCGCCCGACGTTGCTTAACTTCGGTCAAAAATCACGTTTGTTGTATGGGAGCCCCACTTAAATCTTTATTTTATTCTGTTTTTAGTATTTGTTGTTATAGCGGCAACAGAAATACATCATCTGTGAAAATTTCAACTGTCTAGCTATCACGGTTCGTGAGATACAGCCTGGTGACAGACGGACGGACGGACGGACGGACGGACAGACGGACGGACGGACGGACAGCGGAGTCTTAGTAATAGGGTCCCGTTTTACCCTTTGGATACGGAACCCTAAAAAGTACGGAACCCTCGGTGGGCGAGTCCGACTCGCACTTGTCCGGTTTTTACAAATTAATAACGATACTTAGGGCGATTGTGCACTACAATGAATTTTACTGTCCGGCAGTCTGAGTTTTCATGGTCCGATATGGCATGAATAAAACGGATGATTGGCTTGTGCACTTGTCCGTCTTTTTACTCGCAGGTGCGGCCGTGCGGCGTAGCAGCATGAAACACACACCCCCCCTACCCCGCCCCCCCGCCCGGCCAAGTCATGAATAATACTAATTCCAGACGCAGTGCACAAGCATAAACACGTTTTTCATAGCTGTCATCTCGGACCGGAAAAAAACGGTCCGGAATGGGGAAAAGTAAAATGTCGGACGGTAAAATTACGTGTAGTGCACAAGCTACTATATACATTTAATGGCGTGCCAAATCGGACCGTAAAAACTCGGACTGCCGGACAGTAAAATTCATTGTAGTGCACAATCGCCTACGCGTCAAGCCTCAATCATCGCCTACTTTTATTACCTGTAGGGGCTGTAGGTAGTTCCAATAATAGACAATGTTGTCTCACTCGACAGTATTTTAGCCTAATATATGGCTCATTATTAACTCCCAAAAAATTATATTATTTAGTAACTTCAACCAACCAAATAGCCGAACATCATCTGTTTTTTTTTTCAGGCAACCTCATCCGCCGAGGCACGTTTCCGCCTAAGCCACCTGCACGGCGTGCCACCGCCGAGTCTACAATAAGCCCGGTCCGAAGACGACCAGTCCCAGCAAGAAAACTACCAGTGATCACACCGAGCGAGCAAGCCACGTGTGAACTGTTCACGAACACACTTTGTCTACATTCTGAGGATTACCCCACGTATGTATTTGACTAAGAAGGAATATCCGCCGAGTCCATCACGATGATCAGAGTCAGCAAGGAAACTGCATGTGATCACATCGAGCGAACAAGCCAAGTGTGAACTGTTTCATCAATACCCTTTGTCTATACTCTGAGAATTACCGCACGTATGTATTGGAATAAGAAGTAATATCAATCAGGGTCAGCGAGGCAAGGAAACTGCCTGTGTTCACACCGAGCGAACAAGCCAAATGTGAACTGTTCACCAACACCATGTGTCTACACTCTTAGGATTACCCCACGTATGTATTTGATTAAGAAGGAATGTCCAATTGGCGAGTCTACCATCACGGCGGTCAGGGCCAGCGAGAAAACTACATTCACTCTGAAGATTATGTATGCGACAAATTTTTGTTAAATGTATTTTCTAATCAAGAAGCAAATCAGTATACATACATCTGTCTTAGAAAAACACTAACATAAGTGGATTTAGTATGACGATAACGGAATGGAGCCGGATTGAATATTTTGGGACACTTTTCTCCTATCAAGATTAGATCGAAAAGTTCGTAAGTAATAATAACACCATTTTCTAATTCAAAGAAAGATTTTTAATATATGTACAACTTTCCATAAAATGGTCATAGCAATTACCAAAAATAATTATGAAAATGGTTAATGGACTGTCAATGAATCGTTTTTTTGTGCCTTATTTTTATTGAGACCAGACAATAAGACACTTTCTATCTTTCCAATGTTTGCTACCTACTTATTGAAGTAGGAAAACGTTTTTAACCTATTGACTGTAGAGTACCTGCAGTAACGAACAAGATCACGATTTGAGATGATTATTTAACTTCAAAGAGATCAATTTAATAATTCGGTCGGCCTAAGATTACTTAAACGATTTATATTAGCGTTCAATCGGTCTTCTCAACTAAACAAAGGTCAAATTGCGCAAGAAAATTGTAAGATAAAGACGTTATATTCAAACAACAATAAATCATTCTAATAACTATCCTGTAAACTACTAGTTAAGGTTGAAAGTAGAACTATCTGATTAAACAACTATTTAACTGTTCTTGATTTTTTTTATGGAGCAAAGAGTAAATCACGTTATATAGAGTGTGAAAGTGGTTGAGGTTATCTGAGTAAGATTGTGTTTTTTGCCTCAACTGGTCAAGAACCTACCGGTCAAATACCTGGTTCTGATAAGTTAAATAAAACCTCAATGTCATGGATTTAAGGTTCAAAAACGGGCATCATGTGGTTATAAGTACCCGTATCTTTCTTGTACGTTACAAAGAAATGTTCTCTGTAATGGTGTTGGAGCTATATAGAAAAGTTTTCCATTACAAAACACTTGCCAGAATGTTAAAGTCTCGACCGTCAATATTATATGTAGGTACTGGAATGTAGAAAGGAATGACTGGCTTATTTGAGTCACCAATTTCATTTAGAAAATAACAATTTTTTTTCTTATAAACTTTTATCTTGTTCACTGTGGCATCAGATCTATTCAGTCCGATGTAAGTACCTTCTTAATTGCGATGTTAGCTAATTGCCGCAGCTAAAGTGGATCAACATTTATCTATAAACTATTTTGTTTGGATCTTAAACTAATTTTGAATGAATAGATCGTGACTCGGCCAATCAGGTACAACTTATTGTATCTTTAAAATTATTATAAGTACTTATATATCATCGGTTGGACAACCAAGTATAGTTATAATAAACACTCTGTCTCATTCTTAACATGAAAAGCATAATACATAGTCCACAAGTCCACATCAAAAATGCTTTAGTATATTTAGGTACATAACTTACCTATTTTCATTCCTTAAATTACTATACTTACTTCCAAATATTTTCAGAGACGCAATAATCCAATCCATCCGACGCAACAAGGCGGCAGCAGGGGCTCTCCTGGCGGACTTCAGGGACCCCGGGGAAGGCGCCCTGGACGGCGTCACGGCCGCTCAGGAGGCCAAGTACACGGCGGAACACTATCTGGTCTCTAATAGGTAAATATAAATCACATGGGAAAAAATCAACTCATCGGGCGTGATTCGCGTCTCGAGAAAAATGGCCCATCAGCCCATCACCCATCTGTAGGGGCATTCCACAGTTCCGCGATAGCAGAAGATGCCGAATCGAATCCGGCTTCCGCCACTGGAGGGCTTTATAACTTTTTATTTACTAATTCAATTAATAATTTATATTTATACTCTGGCACAGCGACCGAGTCAGTAGAAAAAGGCGGCAAATTAAAAAACTGTAGCCTAGAAATGAAGAAATGACTTCCCATAGAAAATTTGAATTTCGCGCCCTTTTCTACTGGCAAGTTGGGTCATAGACTAAGAATGAGTTGGGTGTGTTTCACTACCTATGTATAAGCAAAGTACATATTTCAAAAACACAAATCAAAATATTTGATAAAAATAATTAGATTTGTCCCCAAAAAGTTTCATTCAGATTGACAGGCTATCAATACATTTTGAGACGTCAGTAATGGCTACTTAGTATTTTTGTGGAAGTGTTTGATAAGCGTAAGATGTGTAGAACAATATACTAACTCGACGTTTCCTCTGCTTCAGACGAGGCGACACAGCAAACAGAGACTTCGCGAGCGCGGGTGAGGCCGGCTTCATGTGTCCGAGCACTGTGAAGTACGCTCGACCACAACGAGCGCGCGCAACTTCAGGCCACTGGAAATACATCGTCAACACTGGAGAGCATACGCAGACGCTACGGCTGGAGAAGTGCTTGTAAGTACAGTAGTATATTCGGCTTCCGTGGAAGATACAGCTTTCCGCAGGTAAAGCTGACTGTAGCCTTTGCATCGTGAATTTGCTACATTATCTTATCAATACAGTAGGCAGGAGACTTTCTAACTATTTGACTTTTATTGCAACTATTTGTGTATTATAAGATACTTTGTGCTTTATAAAAGATATTAGATTTTTTTATGACAATTGATTAATATTTGTAATTCATGTTCACCTACTTTTATTTCAGAAAACCCAAAGAATCATGTACATATTTAACGGACAACTTTAAATCAAAATGCGTCCAAGTTTACAACTATCACAGACTTTTGACATGGGATCAGCAGAACGGACTACACATGGACATATTCAAGGTAAAAACTGAAATTTAATTTCCCAACAACAACAAAAAATAGATTAAAAATGGTTAATGGATTTTCGTGATTCATTTACAACATATTTATTTTCTTCTTATTTCTAGGTGCCAACATGTTGTTCCTGCCACATTGAAGGCTACAGCGTATCATTCCCACCACTAGGCCATAGGATCCACGAATCCTCAGCAGAGAACATGCCAGTAGAGGAACTGTCCTCAGAACAAGGCAACCACGCCTTCGAAAATGTACAACCCAGCGTCCAAAGACCCACCGTCTCCAAAAACCCACCGTTCACCTTTAACAAGCCTCTAGAGTCATTCGCACCATTCTCTGATAACCACAACCTAATAACCGGTACGTCTTTCTCTAATGCTAAACTTAACGATGATGATAACAGTAACTTACCCTTGCCAGCAATACCAGTAATACCTATTATACTCCCCTCTAGCCCTACTGATTCTTACGGTAACACTTATTTCCCAGATTCCTTCAACCAGGCCACTTCCATTAGAAACATGAAACGCCCTCCAATATCGAGAAATCCTGTCAGCACATTTGACCCCGTCACGTTGCCAAGCTATCTAGAACCTCCGACACCGTCTGCGCCGACGTCGTTTTCATTCTCAAACGACATTCCGAATAAATTCAAAAGTACGTCCCAATTCAAGAGAGGAGCATCAAGGCCGAACCGTCGACCAATCAGGAAGAAGATATCCGGTGCTCCCGACGACTTATCCTCTTCAGGTACGTCGGCTGTAGAATCGTTTACGGGAAGCAACTTGGAAACCATGGAAGATTTCAACGAAGAAATTGATGAGGAGGCGAACAAAACCAATCAGAAACCTGTCCCACCTAGACAAGTACATCCTACTATTGCCCCAAAACTTCACGCTGTTACGAGTGAAAAGACGCCCGGCTTTAGTCAACAGCAAACTAAATCTGTAAAAGATAATGTTTCGAATGGAAAAAGAGTAAATTATAATTACCATCCTATAATAGATTTCTTTGGAGAAGAGGAGAAAGAAGAAAATGACTCCATTGACAGAGAAGACGTGGTAGCAGCGTACGTTCCGTCGTCAGAGTCTGAATGGAAACCTATGAATCACCCACCGCCAAGGAGTTCACAAAACACTAATTTAGTAGAAAGAAAGAAACATAAATAACAATAAAGATACGAATAATCAGAGTTGCCGTTATATTTAGTTATAAACGTTTATATAGGCAGTATTGTAAGTATATATGTTTTTCGTTCTCAGTACTGTTTAATTAGGAAATTTTATATTTTTAAGCTACTACAGTTGCAATTTAAGAAGAAATGCAACATAAAGAGTTTTGTCAATACAATTAAAATACTCAACATGATATTAGTACTAAATTATTAAGGCCTGTAAACGTTTTACAACTGTTTAAGGATGTATTATGACATGATAATAATCGGATCTTTTAATGTTTTATATTTAACAAGGTTTTATCTTTAAGTGGAAGAGGCAATATTTATATTTATAACGTGAACAAACGATGCCAAATCGAATCGCAATGTAAATTATTGATTAGTAGGTATTTATTTAAATTATTTCTAGTTGCAGTAATGATAATAATGATACTCCAGTTGTAACTCACCTTTAGGATAAGTAAGCTAATGTTAGACTCAAAAGACTTGCCAGACAATAAATGTGTATCTTCAAAATGTATATTTTATTACGCCACTGAAAAAAATAACAACATAAAAATATACCTAACATAGAAAAGTTAATGAGTCGTATTACTTATTATTTTTAGTTTACTGTAGTTTTGTTTGTACAAAATAATCATAATTTTACTGTACCTATGTCCTACAAAATCTTCTGAGTTACAAAAACGTATGTTATTTTTGTAACGCAACGGAAAATTACATAGGTACATTTCCTTTTTTCCCAAATTGGGAGTTTGTATTTCTAGTTCGTAGCAAATCTGACGAAAAAAAAACTGCGGCAAAATAAAAATCGGCCCTTTTAATTTCAGCATGTATTTAATACATAGGTACTTTTTTATTTGTGTTTGAATTAGATACAAAGATACAAACACACCAAGACCGAAAGCAATGTTTAGACGTTTAAATCTATAAGGCCTACAATATTGCAGTTCAGACTCGATTTCAATACAACTCTAAAGTGATACCCAGTCCAACGCTTTACCAAAAGTGAAAGCGGCTTTTTGCGCCGAGTTGAACGATCCCTATTATCAATAGATTCTCAAGTAATCGAACTCATTACAATGTGGTGTCAAAACTATACGAGACCTGATCTTCGAGCATAACCCAGATGTGAACTGAACGAGAAAATTGGCGACGACATTAAGTAAGATTATAATTGAGGCTTTTGCATAAGAATACAACGTTATTTGGATAGACGTGACATAAAATTAATTATTATTGCATAGTAGGGTCGTAATTGTATTGATCTTTTTATTAATTTTGAACCAGTGGCACAATACTATTATTATGTTTCTAATTATTTTGTGTTATGCTAGAGTTGTGTTGGCTCTTTAATTAATTTTACGCGAAAAAATATCTATTTATGTACAGTTCCCTGCAATAATATGTTGCACAACGAAGGCCGCAAAAATATCTGACACGATTTTATTTGTACAGCCATAAGAGCGTGTCACATATTTTTGCGGCCTTCGAAGAGCGATAATATATTATCGCAGGTGACTGTAGCTACACTCCAAATTTTTATTCGTATACCTATTAAAAAACAATAAATAAATATCTATTTCCGTAAAACATCTAAATCAGGGCTCTCCAAACCCCGGCCCGCGGGCCAAATCCGGCCCGCGAAGCGTTCCAATCCGGCCCGCCGACAGCGGTCCAATCCGGCCCGCAAATTCTGAGGCGCAATATGGCCCTCAGATAAAAAAGTTTGGAGACCCCTGATCTAAATAATAGGAGTCATGTCTCAACCAAAGCAGTTTCGTGTACCTACATCTCAGACAAAATCAGATACCTATCAATATTATTATGATAAAAATATTTG
The DNA here is from genome assembly GCF_910591565.1 of Cydia splendana. NCBI lineage: Eukaryota > Metazoa > Arthropoda > Insecta > Lepidoptera > Tortricidae > Cydia > Cydia splendana. Next base: position 1,062,683 of record NC_085968.1, read on the forward strand.
TTTTTATTTTAAATGAAATTAATTAATTTAAATTTAAATTACAATTATAGATATTTGAAGAAGCATAAGTATTATTTAGCAATTGACTCCAGGAAATACCTAACTTACTCACTGCGATGATGTATCTTTATTCCATAAAAATAGTGATATTATTATAGATAAAAGAAAACGAAGGCAGTAATTTTTACAAATTTTATTTAGTAAATTATAAATAAGTAAGTATAACAACAGTTAGTAAATTTACTTACTATAACAATAAACAATGTTAACAAGTTCTATCACAGAAGATTTCGTTAGCAAAGAAAAAAAAAACGAGACAAATTATCTCAATCTTTCGACGAACACTTTAATATTTTGTTCAAAAGTGATTCGAAATTTAGTGGCACTTTCTACTTACAACCTAATTAAAAAAAAAACAACGCATCATCTTACTTTTCATACAAAGCAGAGAGACCCACTCAACTTGCTTAATCGAGTTTTCTTATTATTTTATGAATTTCAAGAAAAATATGTACCATTGATGATTATCAAACCAATTCGAACGTACAGTGATATCATCATCATCTACTGATGTCATTCAATTATCGTGCATTTCACTCGTACATGTCTGTACATGTATTGGCGCGGCGCAAGATAACTAAATATTTTAACACAGACGATACTTTTTGTATGAAGACTAAGACAAATCAGTCCATTCATGGCGTATGCTCTTATTTTTCTAGGTATCGACGTAATAGTACATGCGCTTACTTGGGTCTTTAATATAGTTTGGCGTAGTTGTCAATAAAGGAACAGCTTTTGCAAAGCCTTCTAGTACATCTGCAGCACTGTGCCGTCCATTTTTTAAATTTTTACTTCTCGATTGTAATTCTTGTTTATTATTTTTTTCTGAATCATCTTTAGGTGCTTCTGCTTGTACCAATTTGGCACTTCTATAGTTGCCTCCGTGCAATCCACCTTTTGATCCATTATTGTCGTACGATCCATGCCTTTTATCTGAGTCGTCGTCGTCATTGTCGTATTCATCATCAAGCTCGATCAGTTTTGCACTCTTATTATTTCCACGAGACTTGTAAGTATCTTGTAACGATTTCAGGTTACCTCCATGTAATGCTCGAGGTTCGTCTAATTCGCTTAGCTCAATATGTTTTGCGTTTGCTGGTTCGTTGTCTTTAACTCGCCCATCTTTTTTTAACTTCATGTGTCCGCCACGTTTCGAATTAACCTCGATATCCTTTATATCTGATTCTTCAATTTCAGGCTTCTGAGCGAATCGTTGCTGTCCTGAACCTCTTCTTCGTAAAGGTGTTTGGGTTGAACTTACAACTGGCGCTAATTTTATCTCAGCGGCTCGATAATTTCCTCCATGTCTAGGTCCTTGCTTAAAATCCAAATTTTCTCTGAATATTTCCACATCTTTTAATTTATTTATATCTTCCGCTAAGGTTTCATCTTTGAAAAGATTTAGTGCTTCCACATTTTTTTGAGGTTTCCTGCGTTTTTGAGGCAGTTCTTTAATTATCTCTACTTCTTTTATGTCTTGCCTAAACTGTGTAACGTGGGGAGCTGACATGTTGACCGGCAATTCTTTATGAATTTCCACTTTCTTTTTATGGATAATTGGTTTGAGATCTATCTTTAAATTACGCGCTTCTGTGGTGGAGATAGGTGCTTCTGTAGTTCGAAGAAGAGTACGCTTTGTTGGTTCAGGGGTGGTCAAAACGACTGGTTCTGGATGAGATTCTTTTTCTGTTTCATCTTCGCCAGATGATGGCGACGCTTCATCATCGTCATCCTCTCTTTCGTCTTCATCTTCGTCGTCATCTTCATCGTCATCGTCATCCTCATCTTCATCATCTTCCTCTTCACTTCCTTCGTCTTCTTCACTTGACTCGGGCACTTTCTTTTTTATCTTTTCCATTACAGTATCAGCTTCTTTCTCATAGCTAGGCACATATTCATTCATATTATGTTTACCTCCAATCATTGCATCTACTTCCTCTTTCATCATATCATCATCATCTTCATCTCCATACCTTTTAGTGTCCGTAACTAACGTCGATTTCCTAGTTTTCTTTTTTTTCTCTGTATATTTTGGGGCATTGATATCATCGTGTGTATCAATTTCAGTAGGTTTATATTTGATTGACTCCTTTTTTATGACAGGTTTTTCAGTTATATGTGGTTTGTTAAATCTTGTAATTAAGCGTAGCTTCGGTAGCTCTTCTGCATCATCTTCTTCATCTTCCTCAACTTTCGTTGGTTTTGCGGTGGTAGTAGTAGGTCGCGCCCTTCTCCTAAAAGATGGTTTGATTGTTGTGGTAGTGGTCGTTGTTGGAACTTCTTCATCGTCTTCATATTCATCATATTCTTCCCCACTTTCTTCACTTTCTATCGGTTTTTGGGGTTCTTTTATTTTTTTAGATGCAGACGTAGTACTTACTACCCTGTTCACTGTTTTAGAGGCGGCAGATTCTATGGACGATGGAGACAATCTTGATTCTACAAACTTCGCTTTAGATGATTTACTATTTCTTGTGGGTGCAATTGTTGTGTTGGTTCGAGTTTCATAATCTTCAACTGACATTGCTTTTTTATGATCAACTGGTGAATAATGTGTTTTGTGATTGGTAGGTTTGATTTCGTACCTTGGTTCACCTCTTCGATGATCGATATTCATATCTGCAAACCCTATTTCGTCCTTATTAGTAGTTTTTTCCCTATCTTTCCTACTTATGTCTTTGTAAGTGCGTGTTCGTACATTACGTTTGACCGGTTGATCATTGTCATGGTTAAAGTTTAGTACCTTTTCGACAACTTTACTTGATTGAAGTTGTTTAATGAGTGGACTTATGTTACCTGTGGTTGTTGTTTTTTTGGATTCTTGGCCCTGGCCTTCTCGAATAATTTTATACGGCTCGTATATGAAAGGTGCAGCCCTTTTTCGTCGTAGTAATGAAGGCGGTTTCGTTACATCTTCTCTATTTTTTAATGATTCGTAGGTTACATTTTTTGCCTCGTTATCATCAACAGACGTATTAAATAATCGGTCAACAACTTTTGCGTCACTATGTCTAACAAATGGATCTTGAAAATTTTGCTTAATATTTTTTAAAATATCAGCATATACTTTACTCTGCTGATTGGCATCTAAAAAACTAAAGTTGGAAGGCAACAGCACGGAAGATTTAAGTTCTTCTGTTGCTTTAACTAATGAGTCCTGGAGTGCCGTTGATCCGTTGTTTAATTTATCTCTCAACAAAGCAAAATCAGTTGCATCTTTAAAGCTATCACCATTTAGATTTGATGATAATTTTCCAAAGTTGTTTAGTTTAAATGTTTCTAGCTTAGGAGTCTTAATTGGTTCTGGGTTGGCAATAATGTCTTCCTTGAAAAATGGACTATCTAGTGGATTTTTACCAAAATATTTAGCCTTAAAACAATCAATTTTATCTCCAAGGCCTTTCAGTCGCTGCTTATTTTTTGAGTTATCAAATTTTGCTTTCTCACCTGCATTAGGTTGATCATCGTCGCTATGTTCTTCAGAAGTTTGGGTCCCATTATTTTTAATTTTTTCTGGAATGGGATCGACTTCATCATCGACTTCTGCACATTCTATATTTGACCGTGAGTCATAAAACTCTGTGCCTCCTTTAGATTTTACAGGCATCAGTTTTAAATTTTCAGCGTAGCGTAGTGGAGAGTCTTTATTCACGGACTTTAGTTTTATAAAGTAGTATGGATACTTTTCGCTCAAATTGCTCTTCTTTTTATTAGGTAACTTAAGCTTTGCAATTTTATTTAATTCTTCCTCACTTAAAAATGTTGAATTGAAATCAAATTCCGGAATTTCAAAGTTTGCTTCGCGTTTATTAACATCATGATCTGCTTCAGTTAGATTAGCGGTCGTTGCTGGTTTGTCTTCCCTTTTGTGCCTTGATTCCTCATTATTTGACGAATTGTCAGAATCTTGTTCAACAGCTCCCTCCTCTTCTTCTTCTTGACCTTCTCTCTCTTCATTATTTTCATCTTGTTCATGAACCGGAGAATTATTAGAGCTTTCATTGTCTTGATCGTTTTTTGAGTCATGTTCTCGCTTGTGTCGCACATCGTCATCTGGGACATTTCCATAGGCATCTTCTTCTTCATAATTATCATGTTCATCTTCAGTGTAATCTTCGGAGTCATTTTGATCATCTTTGTCTTTGTTGTCCTCTTTCCATTTTTTTCCATGGAGCTTCTTATCTCTATAAACAGACCCACTCGAATCTTGGTACTTACCATTGAAGGAAGGCGTTTTATATTTTCCTCCACTGATTTCTGATTCTTTTAGGAAACCACCATGACCCTCGTGATCAGACGCATGTTTCTGTTCACCGGCATGGTCGTATGCTGCGTCTTCGTATCCTTCTTCAGAGTAAACGGTTTGAGCTTTAGTACTCTTAACAGCTTCTCTCAAACGGTGAGCATTTACTATATCGTCATAACTAATGGCATCTGCTAACGCTGCTGCCTTTGGTAGATGTTTAGTAGTTTCAGTCTTCCTGACTTGTGCGTAACTTTTGATGGGTACAAAATCATTTTCATCATTTTCTTCGCTATTATCTTTGTTTTGCAGTTCAAGTCTTTCATAAGCAGGGGGCCGATTATTTAAAACAGCTTTATTGATGGACTCATCAACATTATTTCTTAGTTTATTATAACGTTCTTGACCTTTTAAATAAATATCATAGCCATCAGGCGGTTCCGCGTAATTTTCTGATTGCGGAACTTGCGGATACTCATTACGTTCATCATCATATTTCAGTGCATGGTGTTGTCTTAAATTGTGAAGATGAGATTTCAATGGGCGATAATGCAGCGGCCTAACTTTCACAAAGTTTTGGTTCCACGGATGTCTAAATTTGTGATTTAGAATTTGTTCATGTGTAAAAGCTTTTGGCGGGGCTCTATAGTATACTGGCCGTCGTAAGGGTCTGTGGATCTCGTAAGGAGCTGGGATATTCTTGTGAGGAAATTTCTTTTTATCGGTTTGCTCTGGACTCTCTAAATATTCACCTTCTTCAATATTTGGTTCTCCCGCTTCTTGCTCGTATTTCTGTGCCATGGCTTTGCTGTTTTCTAAATCGCCTCTTATTTTATCTAAAATCGGGTCTTTATACATTTCTTGAAGGGCTGGCTCCTCGGCTTTATATGGATGGAACACTTCATAACTTGACGCTGTTGGAATAATTTGACTTTGTATTTCTTCATCACCATTTACATAATGCTGAAACGGCTTATATATCTCTTTATCTTCATCTAACATATGATGTATTCCTAATTCCGGCTTATGTTTACCAGTAAACGGTCTCACAGGATACGCTTTATAATGCTCATATGGATTTTTAACACCATGAAATTTAGCAACATCAACAGCGAACTCAGGCTTATGGGCTTTATATTCAAAATATTCAGTCGGGATAGATTGTTGTTGAGATTGCTGCAGCGTCACTGGAACCTCTTTCACTTCACTATTTTTACTCTCATCCCATACGACAGGGACTCGGATAGCTCGACACTCGCACAACACAAGCACTAACACGATCAGTATGCGCATGGGGCGCATGGGCACGCATGCGTCCGCATGGGTCGGCATGGTCGCATCACGGTCGGGCGAGCACTAGCCGGGCCCGGGATCGACAATCGTTTTTATCGCCTCGGTGGTCGCGGGCCGATTGCCGCGGGCCGCTCGCTTTGCTACGGCTGCTGGTGTAAGGCTTGGGAAATAGCGTAGTAACCAGACATCTAAATGAGTTCAGTGGTTAAAATTGTATCAAATAAACAAATGCTAATTGGGGACTTCAGAAAAAAAAATACCATTGACTTTACTCGGATATTATCGACTCAGAATCAAAAATCATCATTGACGGTTTTCTAAAAAAGGTTAATGGTTCAGATTTTTTCTGAAAATTCCTATTTATTCTGATTTTTGTCAAAAAAAGGTTAGAGACATAAATTTTACATTATGATCGATATATTTATCCAAAAACTAGGATATCTTGACCTGTGATATAATGTCATACTTTACTGTAGATACTTATGAAATTAATGCCAGCAACTAATAAAGTGAACTTTGGATACGCCTGAATAGGTGTTACATGGACAAACGAAGATAACCTGAAAATAAAATTTATTTGAAATCAGGCAATTACATATATATCAATTTAGTGGATCACACTAGGCTAAGCCTGTCCCGTGACTCCACGTTTGCGCATTATGTTAGGAGCGATTAAATAATATATGTATTAGTACATTAAATTTATATAGTTACAGTTAATATAAGTAAGAATAGCTAAACTGTGGAATGAACTATCATCAGCGTTATTTCCGGACCTATACGACCTTCAAACTTTCAGCGTACTTCCATTTTAAAGGCCGGCAACGCACTTGCAACTCTGGTGTTGCAGGTGTCCATGGGCGTCGATAACTGCTTATTATCAGGCGATTCGTCTGCTTGTTTGCCTTCAATATCATAAGAAAACATATTCTGGAAAGAAGAAAGAAACTTCTGAAGCGCTTATCGTTATAACTTATTACTTACTTACTTGGTTGGCGCGATGACCCAAAATGAGTCTTGGCTTCCAACTAGGGTTTGCAATCCGGATCCGAAATGTATGAAATTATCCGGATCTGGATCCGGATCCGCGGATCTTCCCATACATTTCGGATCCGTCGTGCAAACCCTACTTCCAACACAAGAGCACGCCACTTTGATCGGCCCACAGCGGTATCCCATCGGTATAACATTATAAAGTGCATTAAACACTACTCGTAAAGTTTATCACTTGCGCAACACCATGACAGAGAAATGCAAAAGAGTGGCACGGAGCAAACGATTAACGAAACAGATAACTAAACACTTGAGAAACAATAGTATACCGGATGTCGTCAAACGTGTGCAAGTACATGATGGCGTAAAGACGGTTAAATAATAGAGATTGGCCGTCTTCATATTCCAGATTGCGTTCCTCATTTATTCTGTTAGTAGGCCTCAAAGGCTCCTTTACAAGTCAATACAATATTTACAGCGACATCAAATAGTACATGAAAAATGCCTAGTAATATTTATAAATTAAACAGACCATACCTAATAGGCTCTCCAAGCGTAAAAATAAATAAAATATTAGTTTTAAATTGTGTCACACCAAAGATGTTTCAGTTTCACATAGCAATGAGCTAACTATTCGGGAGACAAGATTATAATTTTCTGAAAACTATTGGACAATCTTATACAATTCGAAATAGTTCCACAATACGCTCAATGAAGCTTGTGTAAATACAAAGATTCAGATTCAGAATCTTTATTTATAAACTTAAAGTAAAATTTACGACGCGACGTCAAACTAGAAAAGTATTTTATATAATTTATGACTAATTACAGCATATTTACCAGAACACAGTAGGTTTACGATAGGCATATAACTTATAAGTGAGTGCAACGATCCCTTTGAAGAAACTCGTTTATATTATAGCAAAGATATGAAGACTGAAACTATTTACAATTAAGGAATTTCATTTGTGTGTAAATCGCGTAAATAAATGTGTAAACTAACCTACTCAAAGCTACTAGCCTGGCGCATTATTATAGTATCATTTGTAAGGCGTGCGTGGTGTTACAGATCCAACACGTAGAGGCCGTTTATTATTATCCTTTATTTATCACAGAACTTAATTACGTCAACTATAATTATGAATATAAAATCTCTGTTATCTCTGTCACCGCAGTTTACCTTGGTAATTCCACTAATCGTGTACGTGAGCTATCTAAATTATATGGTTTCAAATGAATAATATCTGGGAGACCGACTTTGCTCGGAAAACATAAAAATTCAAAAATGCGCGTTTTCCCAGAGATAACACTTAGTAGATCGATTTTTCGCCCCTGAAAACCCCCATATAGCAAATTTCATCGAAATCGTTAGAGCCGTTTCCGAGATCCCCGCAATGAAATGGAATACAAGAATTGCTCGTTTAAAGGTATAACATAAGCCTTGTGAAGTAGCGCGTAATGACATGATCCAGGACAGAGATTGACAATCTATTACTTACTTATCTCTGACGGCGTGAAAGGCCCAAAAATGACGAATGGCTCGAAGTTATAAGCACTGTCACAAACGGAGCAATTTGTATTAAAGTGGACTTAAGTAGGTTAATGTTGTGAAAGAATCGAGAAGTATGAATAGTATTGGATAATAAATCAAACTAGTTGAATGTGTTTAAAATGAAGTTAACGATGTGTGATTTTTCGCTGATTGGAAGTATTATGTTAATTAATGATCTGAATTTCTTTGAATTGATTTATTTACATTTGTTACGAGTAGCTTACCTAGATTACTATTGAAGAGAAAAATAACTGATTTGCAAGACCGAAGTGATCCCATAAGTGTTCCGTGAACAAAGTTTTGTACGGAACACTAAAAGACCACCTTAGATGTAAGTATGGCAGATTTTATAATGACTAACCTACATAGACGACTACAATAGATCGTGACATTATTAGGTATATGATTGATAGGTTTAATATTTATAGTCTATTTTTTTTTAAACTCCCTAAAATTACTTACTTCAAAGTATGTCAAAACAGCAATTCAAGTACCGGATTGCAAAATTACACTCTACGGAAACGGTTCTAGAACAAACCAATCAATTTAAAATCGGTTAATGGTACAAAATTAAACGAACTGATCAAAACTAATATTATGTTTACGTCCGCGGCCGGAGCAACGTAAAGGTGACATTTAGATCGCGAATGTAACAGGCGTAACAGCCTAGAACTATTGCAGGAGCAGGGTATACGGAAAATGACAGTGACCGAGTTAACACTTTTGCTGACGCCATCCGCATGTAACCTTTACCTGCTGTTGCAGCGTTGACGTCAGCAATATTACTGAAAATGTCCTTGATAAATAGCGTTGCTATCGTTGTCGCATTGCTGTCTCGATTAGAGCAATCCATCACGCATTTTATCAAGATTTTATCAAAAAGATTGACAGTTGACAGCAAAATCGTCAATTTCAACGCTGCAACGGCGATACTGATGCTGTCGCCTTCCGAATGTCACCTGTAGTTCAATCAAATCGGCTCCGAAACTAATTCTACACACTTTGCAATAATTAAACAATTGTGCCGACCAAATTATTTTTCGATCCAATTGTCAAAATGTCCAAACTTATTGCAACTTTAACAATGCAGTATTTGTGCAATGTGACGGGGAATTTCTTTATATAATTTATTTGCAATGGCCTGAAATCGTTTGATGTAATTGTGCCATTTTCTTTTTGTAATAGAATGCAGGATTTTGTAGGATTTTCTCAATAGTGTCTCGAAATGATTCGTGATTTGTCTGTCATTATAACCTTGCTATTAAAGGTCTGGGTCACTTTGTGATCGTTTCAGCCATTTCTCAAAATCACTGAAATTCGTATCTAATTAGGTAAGCTAAGCGTGTAAACTGAAATAGTTGGCCAAAGGCGCTTAGACTTTCAACAATTGCATATACATACTTCCTAGAATGTGATGGGTACCGCCGTGGCCGGATGGCCTAAGGCTGCGTTTTCACCAGAGATGTGCAAGGATGCGTAGCGAGGGATGTTTGTTAAGAACCAATAGATTCACTACACGCTGAGCGAGGAAATCAAATGAAGTGATTCTATACAAATTCAAACACTTCCTTCGCTACGCATCCGCAACCTGTTCTAGTTGTGTTCGTTGTGGCTGGCTGTGGAACGACGCCATACTTTTGGACATGAGAATTTTCTGTTTTTACGTCCTAACAAAAATTTATGAAATTTAAGGATCTTGGGAATCTATTCAGGAGTATACCTCCCAAATTCTATGTTTAAGTCAACACCATAAAAAGTTAATTGACCCAAAACTTATTCTGTAATGCCCCACGCACAAAGTACAAATCGGCCTTCAGAATCGTCGAGAATCGATATCTTCTACAATAGCCATTACCGCCGTTACGGCAACGGCCTCGGTTACATTTCCCATAATCTCTTGTCACGAGCCGCAACCCGCTCCAGTTGCGTTCGTTACGCTCTCAGTGGGGTTCGGCCGGAGGTTCAAGGAATCGTCACGGTATTATCGGTCTACTACATACGCAGACGGTTGGTAAAGAAGTTGCGGAGTGAGTTTATAGCAAAAGATTGCTGAATTTTGGGACCAATATACATTACTTACTTAACACTTAAAAATTTACAAGCTTCATGTAGCCCTTCAACAAGTCCGTAGCTGACCATATAAACGTCTTAGCTATCGCTTGCTTTAAACGGTAGACCTATAAACATATTGCAACGAATATTTGCACTAATTTCACAACTTATAATAGGCACATTATAGATAGATAAGATAGATAATTTCTTTATTCATACCCACAACATACACGGCATTGAAAAAGTACAAGATAAGAACATGCAAAGCAACTTAATTACTAAAAACTATTAACTATTACATTAAAAAATTATGAAGCCATGTGTCGTGGCACAGAATAGGCGCTGGCTCAGCATTGTGATGCGGCAAGCCACATCGCTGGTATTCTGCCATTATGAACTCGAAACAGAGGAGGCACAGAAGCATATTTTAAATTTTACGCGTAGGTTTGTTTTTATGAAATAGAAAAAAAAAACGGTGTGCCTCTATATAAGAAAATTACTTATTTTAGATCTACATTGACATGCATATCTGTAGTATGTATGTATGTAACTATCTTCTTGTTGGGTACCTACCTGCTATTTTAACATTCAACAAACAAAACCTTCCTAGAATGCAAGAAATTAACATCTGTAATTTAAGCTATTAAAACAATATTTGAATATACATAATTGTACCATATAATCAGGCGCTATGCTTATTTACCAGCATTATTTAATACCTAACATTTTTTTTAATACTTATCAGAACAGAACCCTCCTAATCAGGCCAAGTCAACTGCACTTTTTCCGGCGATTTGCATTTTGCAACTCGAACCAACTTGTGCAAACATTTGGAAACAGATCGAGACAGAAACTTCAGAGTCAAGGAGATGCACGGTTTCTACTATATAATTATTACTATTGACGACCGGTCTGGCCTAGTGGGTAGTGACCCTGCCTCTGAAATCGATGGTCCCGGGTTCGAATCCCGGTAAGGGCATTTATTTGTGTGGTGACACAGATATTTGATCCTGAGTCCATGGTTGTTTTCTATGTGTTTAAGTATTTATATAATAATATATCGTTGTCTGAGTACCCACAACATTTGTGTAAAAATGTCCTATAATATTTATTTATTCATTATTTCGACTTCGTTTGCGTAAAATGATGATTTTCATGATATAAATAGTGGCTATTCGTTACATATTGTGTACCTATACCTATACAGGCATTTGTTACTTAAAAAGAGGCGCCAACACTTACAACAGTATAAGTAATTCTTAAACCGAGTAAAAAAAAATTATTTATTTAATTTAACAAGGATTGGCCAACTTGGACGACCAGTCCCATAGAAAAAAAAAAATTATTGGCTACAATTTTTTTTCTTTTACTTTTCCTAATTAGAATAAGATACCGAATATGCCCTCAAACGGATCTTCACTATTTTTGTTACACTTTGTATTTTTCCACGTAATTAAGATTATTGCCATACCAAATTTTATCTAAATCGATTGAGTGACTTGGCGTGAAGAGTTAACGGATAGACAGACAAAACAACAGATTTACTTTCGCATTTATTAAACGAGCGAGCAAAACATCTCCATTTCAGCTTGGGCAAAAATATTTCATCATGTGTCCGCCGGACACTGGACACTGTCCAGATGTTCTCCTCTACATGTCGCATTTCTCTACCTATTCTCGTACACATTTGTTAAATGGATTTTTTGAGGGATTTAGCTTTTGGAAATATTTCAAGATTGCGGAACCATGGGGATTTGCGAGGTCTACAGCTAACAGAGCCACTAGTAATGTTAAGTAGGGTCAATCAGCAGAGACAAGCTGTCAGGAACGCCCATGAAATCTACGCAACACCAAGAAACTGCAAGTAGGTTATGCAAATTCTACTATGGCGTTTGAGTGACTTGGTTTCCTGCCAACGGGGACAGCCTCCGCGGTCTAACAAGTCTCTCCTTAAGGACGACTCACGCTAGACCGGGCCGTGCCCAGGCCGAGGCGTCCGACATGTCATTTTCTATGACGGCTGATCGGTGATCACTTGGTGCTTTCCATTGAAAACGAAGCACCGGAATATCCGGCCCGGCCCCGGCCCGGTCTAGCCTGAGTCATCCTTTATACGCTATTCGGTCTTGTATAGTGGTATCGGACAATCAATTTTGCCCATTTTAGGTTATTTAACAAGGCAACCAAATCAGACTGGGATTGATATTACCTATAACAAAGATTTATTGATGTTTATGATGTGTAAAGTCTAAGATAAATTCAGATTTCTAATCTTATTTGTATTTTTTAAGTAGTCACACTACCTACTACAATTTCATAACTATTACACCCATTGTATATGTATGTCCTATTTTAAAACACGTCCATTAATTTAAATAAGTATCTAAAATTTTTATTAAATATTTAAAGAAGTTGCGGCAGCATCAGTAATGCGATCGGCAGTTATGTCGCCCTGAAATCCTTCAGCAGTAATACTGCATGGTGCTGTCTGAATACGAACGGCACCTTAACAGACGCCATCCGAATGTAACCTTTAATTTAAAAGTATGCAGGTTTAACCTGTCAGAAGAAATTGGCGTGCAAAAATCACGGAAGGAGAGATCCAGATTCGTATCACAAGATAACGTATTGTAAAAACAAAAACCAGTTAGAGTAGAGACTGTAGGGAGTCGAGCAAATTGACTGACATTGTAAAAACTAGTTTTGCTGTTGCATTGTTGGCGTGTGCTTGGGATTAGTTTTGTTTAAGTGACAGTCTCTTTAACTGGATTTTATTGTAGTCAAGCTACGGACTGCTTGGTCTCTCTAAAAGTCGTATTTTTCGGTTATCGAGTAAGTTAACGTGATTTTTGACATCCCTATAGAAATATTAAATATACTTTAAAACTATTTCGACTTAAAATACGTGAGTGACCCGTTTTGAATATATAGTTAATGTCTGTGTCTCACGGAAGTTTTGTTATTAAAAACCTATAGAAAATACAGTAAATCTATGAAACTAGCATTAGATCGTTACCGGTCTTCGCCTACCATGTTTTCTTTTATTGAAAATATGTCTATTGTGGAATAGTTAAGGTTCATAATCGAAAAATACGTTAAATTTACTTAGTTATCTATAGGAAACTTTACATTTAGTGTATAATTGACGCTCCGGCAGTATGTAGGCGAAGACAGGGCATTTTGCCTATACTTCGCCTACTACCTTTGGAGTTCAATTGTCGCCATTCTACAGCGAAATTTAGACCTTAAATTACCTTAGACGATATTAGGCCTTTATAGATTAATTAGATTTTTGATCTTTACCTACCCAAAATACGCTAAATAACGCTAAAATTTGTCACAGATATACTGTGACAAATTTTCAAAAAAGTGCCAAATCCCAGGCGAAGTTAGGGGTTTTTACGGCACTGTTTCAAGAAAGATTGCGAGTCAAAAACCATTCGGCCGACCGCTTGGGATTTTGGATATTCTAGCGTTATGCGCACAATCGTTAAACGGCGGAAGTATAGGTCGCAAATGCCATAGAGCGCTTGTTGAGAAATTTGCCGAGTGACCGTTCTCACGTGATTATGTTACGAGTTACGAGTACGAGCATTTGGAGAATGCTGGCAGGTGCGTGCATTGTAACATTTAGATTTTTATAGTTTTAATTTAATAATAGTAGTCATTGGAAGTTACCACGGGGCTCCATATTGAAGTCGAAGCATGCTGAGTCCGGTTTTCTTTCTTTTTAGACATATGAGATATGAGCATTGAACAATGAAACACAGATGAAGTCGGTTAAAAACGGTCGAGTGCGTGTCGTACTACGCCTATTAAAATTAAAATTAGACTAATTAAAATTCACTTTTCATATAGAAAATTAGCCGAACGCGATCCGAAAATACAATGTTGTAAATTTTGGCGCGGCCGCAAAGTTCGGTAGCTTTTCGGCCGAAACCGAACCCTCAGCCGAAACATGATTTTTATGTCGAAACCTGCCGAAACCGAAATTTCAGTCTGACATTATGAGCTTTCTGGATGAGGTTATACTGGACATGATGATGACGTACAACGCCATCTATCACCTAAATCGTGACTAGCATGCATACGGTCGATAGCAGATGTAGCCTTATAAATAGCGCACCAAGGCCAAGCGCCTCACTGTTGCCCGATTCGCCAACGACATGTACGTTCGACAGGTTAGTGTTCATCTTACATAATTTTAATTACAATGACAATAAAATAACAGTAACAATTTTATCATATGTTTACATAATTGTGATTGTGGAAATTAATATTTGTTTTTTAATTTTGCGAAACTCTGGCTCGTTCGGATTGTTGTGTTTGGTTTTACATTCGGTTTTACAATCGCGGTCGCATTGACATATCTAAATATGTATTCGTATGTAGGGATAAATGTAATATAACTTGAATTTTGAGCTAAAAAAAGTAGGAACGTTCACGTTGATATTCAATTATACGAGTATGTCTGGTTAAGTTGTGAAACATTTACAAGGAAAGTTATCGGGTTTAGAACAACTTTTAAAGGTTTATATCTGCATTTCGCTGTATGTACTTTAATTCTTCGTTTCTAAGTACCTATACGTATACTTTCAAAATATTTCGTATAATTTTTAGAGTTTCCTTAATTTTTAAAAGCTTTATCAATACATATTTTATGGCGTCCGACATTTCATTTTCACGTGGTGCTTTCCATAGAAAACGAAGAACCGGAAGCTCCGGCCGGCCCCGGCCCGGTCTAGCGTGAGTCAACCTTAAACCTTATTATTTTTCACTCCTATTAGCAATTCAATTGCGCAAAAAAAAATAACAAACTATTTAATTACTTTAACCTTTTGAACGCCAACGACGTCAACTGACACACACGTCTACAGCCCAATATTCCTCCTTTAGCCCTTTGCGCATTCCGACGATTCACGATGACACACCGCACACGTTACGCGTTCAAAGAGTTAAGGGTTATATGACTTTGACCTTTGTCAAATGCAGGCCCTAGTTGTGGTATAAGAACATAACGAGATCATAGAGTCACGTAGTTATTGCCTTATATGTGCCCAACCTCGAAGTCGCTGTTTGTGCCATATTGTATAATCTTATGCATGTTACGCAAGACAACCTTCGTATTCTGTATTTTTACATAATCAAGGGACTTTTAGTCAATACATGTATCAACTATTCTCTCAAGATTACGATCCATATACAGGATGGCCAAAAAATAAGTGCATTCCTGTTGCCAGGAAGGTTTTGGGATTATACTGAGCAACTTTTACTATGGGACCAACCCCGAAATCGCGAAACAAAATGTACCCTCTCATAGAAAATGGACCAGCCAAGATGTATGAAACAGTCAAATTTTTTTTCGTGATATCGGGGTTGGTCCCATAGTAAAAGTTGCTCGTAATCCCAAAACCTCCCTGGCAACGGGAATGCATAAATTTTTTGGCCATCCTGAATAAAGAGGTCATCATCTTCCTCGCATTGTCCCGGCATTTTGCCATGGGTCATGGGAGCCTGGGGTCCACTCGGCAACTAATCCCAGGGAATGGCGTGTGTACTAGTTTTGACTGCCAAAGCGACTGCCATCTGGCTAAACTAGGCCTTTTGGGATTAATCCGGTTTCATCATGATGTTTTTCTTCACCGAAAAGCGACTGGTAAATATCAAATGATATTTCGGACATAAGTTTTGAAAAACTCATTGGTACGAACCGGGGCTGGGGTTTGAACCATATAAAGATGTACCGTAAAATGGGGTGAGTAGGGACGAAATCGAAGTTCAAACCTGGATAAAAGTTTATTTTTATATATGGCACATTGATTTATATACAAAAAAAGTGTTCAGGATGTATGAATTTTAGTTTGCCAATGATAAATTTGTTGTTTGATTTCATAACTTTAGAGATAAACACGAAATATTTAGTAGGAAATCCCAGCTCACCCCGTAGTTGGGGTGACGAGGGATTTCCTGCTAAGGTGAGTTTTGAAAATTGTTGGATCGACACTTTGGGATTGTGAACATTATTATAGCTTGATTTGTTATTAGAATATATAATTTACTTAGCAGTAGCCTGTAAAAACCAGCTTACCCCTGTCATCCCTCCTCACCCCATTCATAACCCAACTGCCCTCGTAATCCCTACTCACCCCATTTTACGGTACCTATGCTATTAAGTGGGACGTGCCTATAATTAATAATATGGTTTTTAGCCAAAGGCAAACATTTCAAAACATCATGAGCATATCATACATAGTTACATAAACTATAAAAAAAATTACCGGCTGTGATACTAAATGCTTATTATTTTTACGAGTGAAAAACTAATAGGTCATTTGGAAATAACAAAATAATACGATGATTAAACACCATTTACTAATAACGTCATAGCTAATCTGAACACATTTGAACTCGAGATACATTTCCATCTCCGAGATAATCCAAATCAATTTAAAATCAAAATCTGAGGGCCTACCGCGTACACCGAATTTCGCTAATTGCGGGCATCTTTCTCTATCATCTTTCGCCTTAATTGGAGTAAAAGAGAAAGATGCCCGCATTGCAAACTTCGGTGTTCGCGGTAGGCCCTCTGATTTCAATAGTTTAAATGCCGCACAAGATACAATTTCAGAGCACTTTTGACAGTTAGGACCACTTGCACCATCCCACTAACCGGTTAAACCTGGAGTTACCATAGTTACCAGTACAATTATGACACTGTGTTAAAAGAGCCCATCAACGCGCACTCTAGCGCCACAGCTAATTAATCGTGATTATTTAAATTTAACGACAGGTATTTAATAATTGGCCAAGCACGAAGTCAAGACTACGGTGTTCAGAGCACCGTTCCCTTTCTCTATACGCCTTACTAACTCTATGTGCTCTATTATGAAAAAAAAAACACAACGACAGTGAAGAACGGAATTCTTAATTTGAATTTTTTCAGATAAACTGCAATAATAAATATGATTCTTACTGGGCACATTGAGATAGTCAATTGGTTGGAAAGCCTGTTCGAAATTTAAACTTATTCGCAATATAATAAGGTTGTATTTTGTAGATCTCTCTCATACTTATAGTAGGCTATTCAGAAAAAAAAAATATCCCACAAAAATAACCAAGCAGAATTAAACTTTGTATCAAAGACATAAGTCATAAATTTCAATGCCAAAGTTTTAACTAAGGATCTTTCTCGCTAAAACTACTTCCTAATATGAAATGACCAGTGTAAGCATCAGTTAGCTAGCCCTAAGCAACCAAAGATCAGGCTGCAGTTGAAAAACTAGTAAAGATAAAGTTAAGCTGATAATTTTCCCGCCGTCTCCATGCTTCTTTAAGTTGGGTATTGACTAGTCAGCTGCCTGTTAGCTATAGTTTTCGCGAAAATCGCCAGGACAGAGGTGAAAATTTTTGTATGAAAACTTGCAACTTTAAATGCATTTTTTAACGAAACTATTTCACTCTAAAATGAAGTCAAAATCAGTCCATCGACTCAATTTTTTGCAAGCTTTCTAATGGTACACCACACGATTCTTACAAATAAAAAAAAATCATGCTACCCCTCTCAACCCCCTAAATTTCCCCCTAAAATCAGAAATAAGCAGTTTTGACTTATTCACAGTGTTAGTGATGGTACTTGCCATAACTATTCCAAATTTTAGGTACCTACATCAAACGGTCTTTGAGAAAAACGGATTTAACCGATTTGCAAGACCGAAGTGATCCCATAAGAGCACCGTGAACAAAGTTTTGTACGGTGCTCTAAAAAGGGGGCCGCTACGTACTGTATTGTATATTTCAGTACCTTTTGAATACTTACATCAAACTAGTTTTTATGTTGCTGGATTCGTCAATCTATGCGTCCAAAGTTAAAGTGGCCGTTTTTGTTTTGAGCTCCTAGCAACATAAAAACTAGTTTGATGTATTCAAAAGGTACATAAATACACAATACAGTACGTAGCGGCCCCCTTTTTTAAATACCTGTCGTTAAATTTAAATAATCACGATTATTTAGCAGTGGCGCTACTGTGCACGTTGATGGGCTCTTAACGGTTACCAAAAAGAATAGATAGTATAGAGGGGTCCTGTCATTGTAAATTTTGTAGTCACTGTAAATTTACTGCCATCTATCGACACACGACTAAAACTCAAAATGAAAACGTATAAAGTTATCAAAAAATGTATATATATGGATAAATGATTTTATTATTTTTATATCATTTTGATCCATGTTCATTCACTGATATCTATGTGTTAAAATTGTTAAATATGAAACGGTGTCGTCACGCCATCTAGCCGAGGATAGGCTAAAGGTGTGTGCGGCATCTATTCGAGAATGACTTTTACTTGAATTCCGAGGCACGTTTTTTCCTTAGACTTTATTCGTCTTATACGAAGTTACATATGTCTTTGCGGTTACCTAGTTAGTTTATACTTGAGTGCACTGACCTCCCTATATTCCACTAGAATGCCACCTGTCACTTTAGTAAACTATCTGCGTAATAAAGTTGCATAACTATGTGCACTATTGAAATCTTAGAGGATATAACCAAACGGAGTAGTCATTAACAGGCGTTCCCCTCTGTCGAAAATATGCGGCCAATGGTCATACACATTGTAGGGACTGACGTTTATCTGACATGGCTATTTTTACGGTACGTATACATGTGACGTAGGCGGAGGGGTCCCCCGCAAAAATCGGCAGACTGTTTTGTACCGAAAATTACAGACAAGGCGTCTCCGTTTGGTAATATCCTCTAAGATTGAAATGCTATTTGTATGTATAAGTCAAATGTCAAACAATGTTATGAACCGTCTAAAGTCAATGCAATTAAATTTATTTATCTGAACGCCAGATACATTATCACTACACCTTATAAAACCAAGTCCCCCGCCGCGTCTGTCTGTTTGTGTGTTTGTTTGTATGTTCGCGATAAACTCAAAAAGTACTGAACAGATTTTCATGCGTTTCTCACCTATCAATAGAGTGATTCTTGAGGAAGGTTTAGGTTATAATTTGTTAACCCGTCCGAAGCCGGAGCGGGGTCGCTAGTTATTTATAATTTATAGGATCCATTTCTGCTTCAGCACTGCTAAGAACACTTCTCAAAGAAACCCTCATGCTTTCCTGTAAACTTAACATTTTTTGCTTTTACCATTAGCATGTGCACCACATTTTTAGATGTTAAATGGCGGTACCGTAAAACGGGGTGAGTAGGTTTCGCGGGGAGAGGTAGGTGATGAATGGGGAGAGAAGGTTTGAGAGGGGGGTGAGAAGGGATTTTAAGGCTACTGCTACAAAAATAATGTATTCCAATTCAAAATGTTGCTACAGTAATACGCATAATAAAAAAAAAAGGATCCAACAATCTTCAAAAATCACCTTTGTATGAAAACCCCTCTCACCCCAAATACGAGGCACTACGGGGTGAGGTGGGTTTTCCTCTTTATCGTCAAAGTTATGAAATGGAACTACCCAAAATAAAATAAAAACTAAAATACAAACGTCCGGAACACTTATTATATACACCATTCAGTTTTCATATGTAAAAATAAAATGTTATCGAGGTTTGAATTTCAGTTTTGACCCCACTCACCCCATTTTACGGTAACAAAACTAAGCGGGAGGTCTCAAAGTCCGCTTGGCGAACAAATCCCAATAGTTGACGTAAGGATTACTTATTTTTACTTTATAAGTAATTGACATGGACCTTCCAAGCCGGTTGAGAAACTAGAACTTATTGGAATTACACAGGTCTTTAAAGTTACTTGACCTAAAAGCTACTTCACTAGAAAAAATTTAAATGATGTTTGCAACCCACGCCATACCATGAATAAGATCATTAATGGTGTAAACTTCATTACCCTTGAATTAAATTCATACATCAGGAACTAAAACTCATCAAGGCTAATCGCGTGCGGGTTGGATACCTCAGTCACGATCAAGGTCACGCGGTGCTAAAGCTCGCGCCAAAATTACATAACACATCAATCTTTTTAACATATGTACATACCTACATCACCTACCTACATGTAACTGGTTTGCTTGAAGGGTAAAGTCGGTAGTTAGTAAACAGTACACTTTTGTCTAATGTAATATACAGCCTGTGGCCTGTAATACGAACAAAAAATTTAACTGTAGGCTGTACTCCTCATACTGACCAACATTTGTTCAGCAACTTTTAAAAATAACTTGTGGTTTGATTTTTAATACACTTTAAAGTTTATTCTAAGACGCAATGTATTGCGAATTTTGTTATGTTTAAGGCGTGACAAGCAACGTCAATCAAATCACAATGATATGGCGGGGCGATGACGTCCATTGAAGATAATACATATTTATTTTGTATGAAAAATAGGGACTCTAAATTCTTTATAATTTTTAAAAGTCGATGAACAAAAGTGTCACCGATTGAGGAGTACAATCTATGTTTTAATTATTTGCTCGCGTTACAGGCCACACCCGGTATACAAGGTTAAATTTTTACAGTTCTTGTACATAGTGTGTTATCTGCTCATGAAATTTACACATAAGTAAGAACTTTTATTATTAATTTTAGGGCCAGAAGAACTCTTTGGGAAAAAAACAATAGGCCTAACCTTTTCACAATGTTTTAATGGACGCTTCAATGTTGCCGTTATTGGAATCAGTTATGTTTTTGAAAATGATCCAGAACAAAAAGCCTACGACAGACATTAAAGATGACTCAAAAATAGTCAAATAACCTACATATGTAGGTTTTAAAAGTCACAAAAGACATAAATAGGTACCTACCGATTGCACTCTTAACAACATAGGTACATTAGGTACGTTGCTTTTCGTGATATATCAGTTCAAACATTGCAAGTACTTGAAATAAGATCGCCTATTGTAAGAATAGGGCGTACCGCAAGGACCTCCACTAGGTAAAGGTTACTATTGAAACTACAATGCCCACAACATTATCATTAGACCACCTGCGCTTGCACTCTCGCTCTAGTTTACCTTAATGGATGCCACCTTGGCCTTTTTATATGAGTCATAACATATAGACAGATAGATAGAATACTCTTTATTGGCACACTAAAAGATATAGCTTAAAGAAAATAATTGGCGTTTTTACTTTCTGTTGGAAATTTACGTAGATTTAAGTACTCCGTCCTACAATTTCGTTATGTTCGTAAAAAGCAATCATAACGCCGAATATTCTAAAATTACCACCTTTTTTTTAGTAGTAGTAAACTCTTTATTGTACAAAAATACATATTAAAAATAACATACAATTAGTAAGAGGTACAAAGGCGAACTTATCCCTTTGAGGGATCTCTTCCAGTTAACCTTTGAGTAGATGAGAGGAGAAAGTGAAAAGAGGGTGACAAATGCAGCAAAATGTACAACAAGGTACCAGAAAGATAAAGGATATAAATACTTACATACAAAATTTATACGATAAACATATATTACACAAAAAGGAATGGGGAAAATACACTAAAAATTGGAAAGAATTAGAACGATATAAAGCAACTATACAATAGAAATATAGACGAATTAATCAGTCAGATCAGATAACCATAGCTTCTTTAACCTCTCCTTGAACGACGCAACCGATTGTGCCTGCCTGAGCGAAACAGGCACCTCATTCCACAGCTTCACTGGATGCACTGCGAAGGACTTGTTGTATCCTCGAGATTTGTGGGGAGATGGCAAGTGATAAATTCGCGCTCGAACGCAGACGGTGGCCACTGCCTTCAGCCAGAAATTGAAATTTTTGAGACAGGTATAAAGGAGAAGAAGGTGTAAAAAGAACATTAAAGAGAAGAGAAAGAGTGTGAAGATCTCTACGGCGGCGGATTGGAAGCCAAGTTGGAGTTTTTGACGGTAGTAAAACACATGATTGTACTTCCGTAGGCCGAAAATGAATCTTATACAGACATTCTGTAAGCGCTCTAGCTTGTCCAGGAGTTCTTCTGTTATGTCAAGATTCACAGCGTCGCCGTAGTCGAGTAAAGGCAGTAACAGAGACCGAGCTAGCATGGCTTTGGTATCAAGTGGAAGAAAGTTCTGAAGGCGCCTTAAAGAATGGAGATAGTAGTAGTTTGTACTTTGATAACTCTAAGATACGAAGCTTAAAATACTTACCCCCTTATTTATAACATAAAACTTTACGGGCCTGATTTAGTTAAATTATGTTATATCCCTTTCTTACAAATGCATAAGTCAAAATGACAGATAAAGACAAACGATTATTAGGTAATTGTGGCTTGTGTGTAGCGCGTTTATGAATAACTTTATCAAACTTACAAAATCCTCATTTGATTTGTACCATACCATATGAACTCGACATGACGATTTTTTTTATATTACGATTATACCGATACTGCTCTGATTTGAAACTATTATTGCAGCATTGCAGCAAAATAGTAATAATCACGAAAACACGGAAATCGTAAAAATTCAAACTGGTTTGCTATTTCCTCGATATCTTATCAAATTAAAATACGTAATTATAAAGTCAATAATATGCGTAAGGTCGAGTCGGGAACAGTGGCTAGGATTCTTTCGGTCACTCAATTTGAGTCTACAAACAGCGCTCTTCAGATTCCGAGCTGACCTTGAAATATGATTTTTTTCAAATGATTTAGAAATCCACGACGTTTTCTTTTTCAATTCAAGCCCATGGGTAGATATTGGGCTGATCGTTTTCTACGATTTTTATGAGGAAGAAGTCGCGGACACAACAAGTTTTTATTTTATTTATTCGTTATCTTCGTCCGATACCAAAACACAAGCTTAATGGTGAACATTCTAGAAATATTTGGCTGAAATACCACATACGTCAAAAAGAAGAGCTTAAAAAACCATGAGCTCATCAAGTCATCAGTCAGCATTACAAACCTCGTCTGTACAATACTAGCTTGATTGACCACATTTATTATATTAGAGTCGTGTGCATATAATTTTTTTTTGCCTCCTTGGTCTCCAGCCATTTCGACTAGCTTCAGCACGCTGCAGAACATTCTGAACATAATGGGATATTTATAGAACATTCACTTTTTCAATATATATTTTTTTCTATGAAAATGTTATTTTCAAAATTTAGCTGCTAATTAACTGTTTCTTTAAGTAATTTAAGTGTCTATATTAACGTTTTTTCTTTAATTTCCAGGTAACGTTGTTAGTTTTTCTGTGCTGTATGATGGCTGCGCTCGCGCGGCCTGACGGTGGCGATAGCCCGCCTGTGCCTGGCCCTGGTCTTTCATATGGTAAATATAACTTTATTTTATATATGCTTTATTTTATTCAATGATTTTAGTGGACGCTTTAACCTAGTTAATAAGTCTGGAAAGATGCCAGGTCCTGGTCTTTCAAATGGTAAATGTAAATTTACAGCTGGTACATGAACAGATAGCCTAGTTATCGTTCTATCGCTGAACGATAGTGCCCCCGCCAAGTCGAGCAAAACGGGGCAGAGCCCTTAGCATCCTTTTTTGGAAGTCAACAAGACATTTTAGTTTCCACTGTTATTTCGTTGTGAATAAAGCTCCGGCCTGATTCTAAATGAAATTAACCAACACTCTCATTACTCACGTGTTTAGATGACCAATTAAGTACCTAAGCATAGCCAGATTTTATTAAAATAGGATAATTTCATGAAATTCCGTTTTAATTAGAACACTTCATAATATGTTTAGGTAAGTAGGTAAGTATGTTTGACTTTTTCATGATAAGTATGACCTACCGATCATTTCATGAAATGATTGCCTGGTCATGAAATGATCAATTCTATTTGATCTGGCCACGACATACAGACCTATAGGTATAACATCCACAAAAACTCTGAAAACTTTTGTAGGATTTTTTTGTTTGTTTATTGGTAACTAACATTTTTCACAAATTTCAGGAGGAATCCCGTACGGCAGCATGAGCGGCAACGTCGCCGAATTCTTCCGACAACAGGCGGCACCTAGTGGCAGAAGCGCGTACCGCCAGCAGTTTACCAATACGCCTGGTGTCGACTTCGCCCCGATTGAACAGTGGCTACGATAGGTAGCGCTAGTGGTTTATAGATTTTATGTTCGGGAACCAAAGTGACAGCTGTAGTGGTTAAGGGTGGTGCCACCTGTCTAAATTCTTTGTTTTGTCAATTTGTTTGTTCGGTGTCTTGCGTCTCATATTTTGCTTAGTGAGATAGTGAGATGCACAGACATTGGACCAAGATATTGGACAGATGGAATACCACCCTAAGCTATGACTCAGGGTAGTCAGGGTTCCTCAATTTTCTAAAATAAAGAATAATCAGACACTGTGATAATAAATTTATAGTGCATATTTATAAAAATAAAATAATATTCCGACGAGCTTTCCTTTTTAAAGTATTTTATAATTCTTTGTTGTTTGACTTCATTCCAGTAAAAATCTCAATCATGTATAGGTTTATATAACCTATAACTACATTAAAAAAAAACAGAATAAGAAGAATTGAGTTTTACGTTCTAATTAAATACAGCTCATAAGCTATTACGCTAATAAATAAACTTAAATACTTATTTATTTAATAAAGAAACAAACTCAAAAATATTAAAATAAAGTATTAGTACCATAGAACGTAGGGTACAGTCAACTGTAAAAATATGGGTGTAGACAACTTACTCAAAAAAATGTCCCATAATTATGTTTTTATTTTTATTGATCCATAAAAATTTACACAGCATTACAGCGTACTAATACACTGTGAAATTTATAATAGACAGTATTTATACAAACAAGGTACATGATACAGTCTAGAAAGGACAAACAGAACAAAATGTCAGAAAGAAAAACTAATACAAGACAGATGATTCACGCTTATCCAACGCCTCACAGAACCTCATACATTCTTTACACAGATCCATCCAACTATGTACTTGCAAATACATCACATTCCGGTGCTGATGCGAGGAGCGCATTAATATATTGTAGGGCGCGGACAAGTGGTGATTTGCCATGGGACATAGTGCGTGTTTTAGGCACATCTAATAGGTGATGACTTCGTGGTCGAAAATTAAATTGGGCCTTCTTAGCCATAGATGGAACGAACAGGCGTACGAGCTGTGCAACCAGTTCAGGGCAGTCCGAGTTCCCCCGTAAGACATTACATAGGTACAGTAGTCAAGACTGTCAAGAGCCCGTAGTTACGCCTTACCTCTAAGGAATTAAACCTTAAAATGCCTAGCAGTAACTTTGAAGGGGCTTTGAGGGGAAGTATGGGTAATAACCGTGCATCTTTTTATACAGGATTTTCACTGATGAATTCACTGACATAAGAGTTATGGGACGTATTTTTGAGATGATTTGTACACCCATATTTTTACAGTTGACTGTACCTGCTAGAGTTATATCCAGAATATAATAGGGTGACGTTTGACGGTGTACCTACCTAAATTGAAAAATGCCAATCATAACGATTTCTTCCAACTGTTTTCAGTCCACGTCAGCTAATTCTGAGATCCAATTAATGTCTTAAACTAGTGTATTTGTAAAAAATATTTTACTTTGCCATATTAATAAAACATTTATGAGCCATGATTTAGAGATAAGAGTAAAAATATATTTACACTTTGGTCTCGTTTTCATTATATTCTTCCTTTCCTATTTTCCTTCTGAAGACCGGGCCTATACCACGAAACTTTACAAGTGTACAATTCGACAATGTTGTTAATTTGTAAACAAAAATACGTACACAATAATTTTACATATGTCACATGTACAATTCTACAATTTACAAATATTTTGCATTTGAGGACCCGTAACACAAAACATAGAGGGTACGTCAAGATAACATACATAATAGTGCCAAATGTAAAATTGTATTTATTACAATTTAGTTTTTTGACAAATATGGAATAATAGTGACATACGTAGAATTGTATTTATTAAAATTTGACAAATGTGTATTAATATTCCTCACTTAGTTTATGTTGAGGGTATTTCATTTATATCGTTAAAAATACCTTAGAGTCTGTGCGGAAAGAGAAGAGTCGTGGGATGTATTGGGCCCCATACATTCCACGACTCTTCTCTTTCCGAACAAACTCTACGAGCATAAATAGCATGAAAATGTTTATGCAAGAAAAAATTACAGTTTTAAATTTAATTTTGAAACACAAGGCGATATTATTCGGGAAGTTTAGTAGTAAATTGACTCACGATGATAAAAGTGAGAAATGGAAAGAAATAGCAAGTCAATTGAAAAGTTTAGATATATTGGATAAGGATTGGAAGTATTTAAGACTACTACTATCACTGGTACTGAACATTTTAACGAAACTAAAAGTGCTGCGGTAGAATGGATCTACAATCATTGTAGGTATTATGCTGTTGACAGTTGACACACGCCGAGAGAATTGTCAACTTGTATTTACATTTCCACAAATATCTATACCTTCTTCTACAATTGGTTGTAACACAAATCTTTTACGTACAATTGTCAATTACAAAATTGACAAATTTTCCGTAAAACTGCTTGAAAATTGTAATATTTTGTGATACGCGTAATTGTAGATTTATCGCGACAATTTACATATTTGTATAAATTTTCTATTACTTACAATTTTGTCATTTGTAAATTTTGTGATATGCCCAGTTGTACTAAATACATATTTGTAACATGTCACTTGTAAATTGTAATTGTAAGTTTCGTGGTATAGGCCCGTATTAAATAAGAGTTTAGAGACCAGCACCGCCAAAAAGCCGCTCACATACAATCGAATTTACTCTCTAATTTTAAAACGATATAATTTAATTACATGAAAAAAAATTGGATAAACATTTACGTAACGTCTGGCCATAGTTTTTGATGCTAAAAATTGCTAATTAGGTATACAAAGACATTAGAACTTACTCAAGGCAATTTTCTGATAATTTCGCCTTATGACGCAAAAAGCTCATGACACACGTCAGAAGTAGTCAGAACCACAAGGATAATTGCTTTAACTCAATAATTATTACCACAATATGCGTCTATTTTAAGATAATGTCCACCTCATGACTCACAGACCACAATTCAAGATTCAAGTAAAGTAAAAAGGCCTAAGGGACTTAATTTATTAGTTACGATATTACCTTTTACATATTTCTAAATACCTATAGCTAATAAGCAGGGCAGTTATAATATATAGTGCTGGCTGGATAATATCAGGTTTCATTGAGTTCAAATGGGATTCGTCGTCATGAAGACTGCACGACAGGTAAGAACTGTATTTACTTATTAAATTAGATATTTCTTTCAAATATTGTTCACAAAAAGTATATAATATGACAGACTGACTGCAGGATGTCCATCCACCACGCGCCATAATGTTACTTTTTTGCGCGAAGAATTACTTAACACATTGTAAACTTTGTAGATTTTACTCGATAAAATCAAATTTGTAATATTTAAATTACGAGCTTAACCCATTAGCGCCCATTATATCCACTTGGATAGGCTACACCTGCTCCTGCTGGATTACGGTGTTAGATCCGATTTTCTACTGTAACTCTACCTAACAGCATTAAAAAAATGGTGGGTTAGAAAAAGTGGGGGTAGGCGCTAATGGGTTAAAGTAATATTTAAGTATACCTATATTTTTATTAAACTTAAATTTCAACTATATCTTAAAAGAATTCAGCCGAACGTAGCATTTAACAAAATCTACGTCAATGGCAATTGCTATTCATAAAACTAAGGCGCAACACATAAGGTTTTCCAGTAATTTTAGTACTTTCATGTTTTCTTTACTATATAATAGATATCATAAGTGAACTGTAGTAGGCAGGTAAGCAGTCCATCCTAGGTATTAAGAGTGAGGTAGGTAGGTCTTTGAATTTTCACACCACCTCATCAAATACCATTGAAACCATACACATATACACTATTGAAACGGTCCGTTCCGTAAAATACATAAATATATAACTGTATCTTGGATATTTAATTAAAAGCTTAAAATGGGTTCATAAGTTAGGTTATTAGGACCTGTTGGAATGACGGTTTTGTTTCTTTTAAATTCTACAATTATCTATGATGGGTAGTGTTGTGACTAAAGTTTGTGATATAAACCCGCTACACACTACCCAACCCACGCTCTGTACCTACCGCCGCGGTTATAAAATACATCAATACATCATTCTTAAGTACTAATTTGTCTTCTGATCGTGATTAAACAAATTAAAAATAAGTAACGACTTGTTTTTACTTTAGGTATTTTATTATTCGATATGGTTTGACATTAGTAAAGTAGTAAGTAGGAGTCTTGCCCATCACTAGTAAATTCATCATTCAGAGACAATTTCAATATGGCGGTTTGTTTACATAGTTAGCAAGTTCTATTGAAATAGACTTTAAGTATTTATCAACCCAAAGGTGCGGGTACAGCTTGCTGATTTAACCCGCCCTTGGTCAGCTAATAGGGATTTTATCCCTATTAGGACAAGGTACTAGGTATTGGATAACTATAATAGTTTATTTTATTTACAGATTGTTTTGTTACTATGCGTTATTTGGGGTCTAATGGCGGCCCTGCCACTTGACGAAGGTGGTGAAGATTTGTCGGTCATTGGATTACCTACCAAAGGTAAAAAAACTTAAAAGCTATGTCAAAAAATACATTCGAAGCTTTTATTGTATAATTTCTTTTGCCTCTTTCTTCTATTAGTAAAAAAATAAAAGAGCGCAAAATAATTTACATTACAGCAGTTTTAAAGAGTGAGGAGATGTTGCTACATTTTGTGGTAACGTTACGTCAAAATTTAGCTCTTTATTCCATTGTTACGGCATGATGATGTACGTAGACGTATAGTGCCATCTACTTTAGCTTCAAAAACTACGACTAAAAGCACTATACATTTTCCTTTTCATTTTTTAATGTACAATAACTTCTCACTCCAGGTGCCGTTAAGTCCTGGAAGTCGACTCTGATAATTTAAAAATGTGTTATGGTTTTGAAAAGGTTTTGACACGATCTTGACAATCGTTTTGGTGATTGGCGCGTATCTCACGCACAACTTTCGCTTCATTCTGCATATACCAATCAATGCTCCTATTTTGTTAAAAATTCCCATTTGTTTTTCAGACATATCACCCATCCAACCAAATGAACCAAAGCAAACGCGCACGCACCGGGCCGAGCTAGGGGACGTCGTGGATCAGTGGTTACAGAGCCGGTGGGGGACGGCTAGAAGGGCTTGATAGGCCTCTGTTCACCAGCACAAAACTGCATCGAAAACTAAGGGCCACCCCACACTGGCGTCTTTTGAGCGTCGCCGTCTAGTCAGCGCTATGGAAAATAGCGTTGTTCAGAAGTTGCGCCAACGTTGCGTCGAGCAGCAGCCATAGAGTTGACTACACGCCGACGCTCGGGAGACGCTAGTGTGGGGTCTCTCAAAGGCATTTTAGGCATGTAGTTTGCTCCCCTGTAGGTAATAATACTCCTATTGTGTAATATGATTTATGTACCTAACATGATTTTGGGTCTAAATGAGCCTAACTAGCCTTATAAGAGCATTTAACAACTGGACTGGAGACGCCATGTCTGTAATTTTGTGTACATAACAGTCTGCCTATTAATTATAATTAATTACCTAATAATTTCATAAACATTCCTCAACAGCATCTGTAATTTCATTTATACCTGCATCTGTTTTGTTAAACAATTGAATGTTCAGAACTAGGGATGTACCGACTAGTCGGGAAAGCCGACTATCCGGCCACATTTGTAGTCGGCGATTAGTCGGCGACTAGTCGGCAAAAATGGCCGATTAGTCGGCACTTTATTAGTGCAAGAAAAACAGAAAAAAAAGAAATCAACAGTCAATATTTACCATATGTATTATGTATATTTTACTAAAATACCTATTCAGGGTGCATACGAAAACTTTTGTTTGTATAATTGACCGTTAGATCGTTATCGTATGTTGGTGGGATGGTGTTTTCCTCTACAGGTCGATATCAACTCGAATTCATGGGCAAGTTCGATAGTTAAATAATTTTATTATTATTCAGTACTAGCTTTAGCCCGCGACTTTGTCTGCTTGGAATTAGTGACAGCAGCTAAAGTAGGTATAGCGCCTGGATAATGCTAATAGCAATCATTCAATTCGCGCATTGCTTACTTCAATTATTAGGCATTTCATTATCTCTTTCAATTCCACCCCCCTTTGCACTCTTCAGGGATGATTTCCGACATAAAAACTATCCTATGTCCTTCCCCGGGATTCAAACTATCTTTATACCAAATTTCAACTAAATCGGTTTAGCGGCTTAGGGGCTATTCATAAATTACGTCATTTCAAATTAGGGGGGGGGGGGGTCTGGACATCGGATGACGGTAGCATGAAGTAGGAGGAAATGGGGTAATTTGAAGCATGATTTTTGGATGATTATAGGGGGGGGGGGGGGTCCAAAATCGTCAAAAATCGATGACGTAATTTATGGACAGCCCCTTAAGCGTGAAGAGGTAACAGACAGACAGACACACTTTCGCCTTCATAATATTAGTATGGATAGTATGGATTTGTTTTTTTTAAATGGTGGAGCCATGGCGAACTCTTAATGTTATTGCAAAATTTAGAGACTTAGACAGGGCACGTTGATCGTAAAGACGCTGACCACAGGGGATAGGTTCTTAACTGGCGACTACGTACGGGAAATAGAGCCTTGGAAATACCTCCTACAAGCTGTACTGACGATCTGCTCAGGATCGCAAAATAAAAGAAAGACAGGAATTGAACGAGAATTCTTGTGATAGGTCTTTGAAGCTGTAGAGAACACCAAGCTAATATGATGAAATAGCGCAACCAAAGGAGTAAAACTATTGTTTTTCACCTGAACGATACGAAACCAATGATCTGGCCGACTAGCCGACTAATCGGCCATTCGAGCGCCGACTAGTCGGCTAGTCGGCTAGTCGGCCAAATCAATAGTCGGCACATCACTATTCAGAACCCATATCTTGTATTGATTTGACCTTATATCAGCAAAAAGGTATAGCACAATCGGCCGATTCAGCATTATAGCAGCATTATACAACAAATGACAAAAAAGCCCGTGCGTAACAATTAGCGAACATTGTCAGTAATGCAGCTTATTGTGGCACGTTCCCACAGCATTGTCGGAAATTGCTGGCTTGTATGTCGGGACGAAGGTAAGTGGGGATTACACTTGACCGGTATACTGTGTATACTGATACAGCAAAGATTGCAGGAATCGTCGAGTCATTTGATCGAGAAATTTGAGGTATCCTGCAGTAATGCAGTCGACCGCAGCAGTATTCATTCAGTCAAAATCTATGTTGCTGCCCAAATTTTTGACATTTGCGACAGCAATGCAGTCGGCAGTAATTTCAAGCTGCAATACTGAAGCAGTAATACTGGTGTAGATAGTCTGAAAAAGGTACCTAGACAACCTGACACAGACCTCAAGATCTCATGTTCCCTCATAATTACTTTTTTTTATCCCCTCGTGACATAACCGACTGGGTCTCACGTCATGGTTGACAGCGCTAAGGAATTAGCCAATTTAAATTCAAAAGGACGTATTCTATGTAAATATCAGCATGGTTTTAAAGAAAAATAGACTTTAAAGCTATCGGCGCTTACGTCGGAATGTTGAATTTTCTAGTGTAAAATCTTTACAAATGGCATAACAAGCTTGTATATTAAGGTTGATTTTTCCTTAAAATGTATAAGGATGTTATGCTCTTTTGCCTTATTATGTTAGTAAGTAGCTACAGCTGTAGAATACTACTCATTAGCGAGTGTGTATACTTATTTTCGAGAAGTGGGTCAATGTACTGCGTGCAATATCGGATTTGTGCTATTTGTCAAATTAAGGTTTGGCATGTGTTTGTTATTAGTTGGTTCAATATGGCTTCGTGTATGAAGGCTGCTTTGATTTTTGATGGATATTTTGTTTATGCATACATTTGCGAAGAAATTTAAGCGTGTATGTGGATTCTCCAATCCGCTTTGGGCCAGCGTGGGGACTATTAGACTAAGCCCTCTCTTACACAATAATATTGGCTGAATATATAAGCTGACGATGAATGAAATGAAAATGAAAAAAAATGTTTATTTGGTTACAACATTTCACAATTCACAATTAGTTAGGTATGCTTGGAATCTCCTAGTAAGTATTGTAAATACTTGTGACACAAAACCCCGCTACTAACATTTAATATAGATTTTTTTTTATAAAGGCCGTTTTGCAAAAAAAAAACTAAGTAACGGGAGGGACCTAATGTGTCTTTATCAAACCTTTGTTTCAAGCAGCCCCGTTCTCCCCTATAAATAGCATCTTTACGGTTGTTATAGCAGACTGACAATGACGACCTTTCCATTGACGATTGGTCGCGCTGAACACTTTGATTACCGATTGATTTGTTGGTTTTACACAGTTTTACATGATTATGCACGTTGCTACTTTAGGCTAATTGCAGGGCCGTCTTAAACTATGCTGGGGCCCTTGGGCACATAAGAATTTGAGGCCCTTGTGGAAAGTAAAAAAGCGATTTAACTAACATTTTTCTACTATTATCTTCTATTTATTAAGGGTAATCAAATATACTGTTACTGTCTGTCCTTCGTGGCCCCCTGAGCATGGGGCCCCTCCCATATAACCATTCCAGTCGCAGAATCACAAAGTGGTAACTAAATGTCAGATGTGTCGTAACAGAGTCCACACAATGTGTCTAGAATTGTTTCGAAACAAAGTGTCGTCGCCGTGTCTACACTTTTCCGTAACAAGGTGTCGACACATTTGTGTGCACTTTGCGTGCGGTTTGCGACTAAATCTGACAGCAAATTTGTGACAGCAAATGTCAATATAAAATACCTCTTGAAAACCAAGGTTTGTCAAACTACTATTAGTGTCTCGTGTGCTCGTAATTCTAGTAAGTCATCATGGGCAATGCAAATGATAATAATCGACCGAAACCATATAAACACCCAACACCCGTCAACCTTTTACAGAAAAGTTTTTAAAGAAATTCAATAAGCTACTTAGGTCAGGCAACGAATGCTCCAAAAGTTGTGGAGGGAAATGCTCGGAACACAATTTTTGACTCCGTAACTCGGTTTGACAAGTTAGGAGGTCTTAGGAGGTGAACATATCAAAAGTCCCCGGCCGTAGCCCTTGAGCGGGGGGAGAGAGGGGGCTTTGAAGGTCCCATTTTCCCGTTTTTCGATTATATCTCGGAAACTATGCATCTCAGCGACATGGCCACTTATACAAAATGAAAGTTAATTTAATTTGTTACAAGTTTATTCAGTCAATTTTTTCGATATGTTGAATAGTTTTTGAGATATCCGCTCTTGAAAGTTTATTTAGGGCTCTCAATTTTATCTTGATATATCTATATCAGTGAAGGTGCTAGGCCGTGTTTGGTATCGTTTTCGTATAAATCTGGGGTGCTGAACCCATTTAAGATATCACATTGACACCATTCCACAAAATAAAAATAAATCTTTTTAGGGTTCCGTACCTCAAAAGGAAAAAACGGAACCCTTATAGGATCACTCGTGCGTCTGTATGTATGTCCGTCTGAATACACAAAATAGTTCTTTACCTATAGATGACAGGAAAACCTATTAGAAATGTGCAGTCAAGCGTGAGTCGGACTTAATGTACGGAACCCTTAATACGCGAGTCCGACTCGCACTTGGCCGGTTTTTTTTTAAACTCTTCTTGACGCTTAACCGCTGAACCGATTTCGTTGAAATTTGGTATAGAAATAGTTTGCGTCCCGGAACAGGACATAGGATAGATCTTATAACCAAAATCATCTTTTGAAGGTGTGAAAAGTGGCGTGGAAATTTGTACGGGAAATCAATAACCGCTGAACCGATTTATATGAAATTTGGGATGGTCTACATCTTTGATTTAGTTAAAAATGATGAAAAAACATGACTTCAAACCTAAACTTAAACAGTATTAACTTCAAGAAGTCAATTCTGAATTCCCCCCTACACCTCATTTCACACCTTTAAAGGATGATTTTTGAGATAACTTATTATATCCTGTCTCGGGACTCAAAATATATGTGTACCAAATTTAAATTAAAACTGTTCAGCAGTTTAAGCGTGAACAGGAGTTTAAAAGAAAGTATTTTAATAAGTTTATATGTTTTTACTTCGGAATGGTGTCAATGTGATACCTTAACTAAATTTGGTACTGCGAATTTATACGAAAACGATACCAAACATGGCCTCGTAGCTTTTCTGTTGTAGAAGTCAAAATAAAATTGAGAGCCCTAAATTCTTATTACTTGGCCAAACTTGTGTAGAAGGAAAAGGTAAAATAAAAGTATTCGGCAGGAATATAAGACACAAATATATTTTTTTTTGTGCGTTACTATTTCATTCATCAAATATAAACATACCTTGATTATACTATTCTAGTGAGATCCTCATAGATAAACAAAAACATTTACTTAAAAAATTACAAGGTCGAAATGTCACGGAACTTGTGAGAGTAATATGTGAAAAATATAAACTTTTATGACAAAAAATATCTGGACACAATTTAAGAATCACCCAATTGCGTCGAGGAATCATCTGTATTTTGGCTTGTTTCATTACCTCCTCGCTTCTTTTTTGTCCTTTGTATTCTTATAGGTTTTAGGGAGTGCAGAATTCGAAAACGATGATCATTTTATAATCCAAGATGGCGGCTACGTATTTTGTCATAAAAGTGGAATCCAAAATAGTCATCATTTTCGAAATCTGCGCCCCCTAAAACCTATAAAACGACATCCATGACGACTTTTATGACATAGTGCATGGCCGCCATCTTGGAATCCAAAATAGTCATCATTTTCGAAATCTGCGCCCCCTAAAACCTATAAAACGATATCCATGACGACTTTTATGACATAGTGCATTGCCGCCATTTTTAAATTGAAAATGTTATCATTTTCGAAATCTGCGCCCCCCCAAAACCTATAAAACGACACCCATGACGACTTTTATGACATAGTGCATGGCCGCCATCTTGGAATCCAAAATGGTTATCATTTTCGAAATCTGCGCCCCCTAAAACCTATAAAACGACACCCATGACGACTTTTATGGCATAGTGCATGGCCGCCATTTTGGATTCCAAAATGGTCATCATTTTCAAAATTGGGGCCCCCTAAAACGTATAAAACGACATCCATGACGACTTTTATGACACAGTGCATGGCCGCCATTTCGGATTCCAAATCAATCAATCAATCAATCAAAATCAAAAATATACTTTATTCATGTAGGCCTAGCAACAAGCTCTTATGAATCGTAATTAATCTTAATCTAATTATCAGAGCAATTTATTGATGTTAATATTATTCCATAATAAAATTGGATTATTATACATATCAAATTTAACACTAAGAATTTCACAAAAGGATCGTCAAACATTAAAAAGATTGTATAAAAAAATACTAGTCTAGAATTTCTAGAATAAAATCTAAATGTCAAAAAAAAAAGCATAAGTAACAAAAGAAGTAGATAGTATTACATCGGAATATCCATTTCCTCATCAATAATCAAATGTACCTAATAAATAAATAATCATTTCGAATAACAATTAATCCCACGTTGTAATATCATTCATGTAGTCTTGTGTGGTATAATAAGCTTTAGAAATAAGTTTACGCTTTACATAATTCTTAAATTTATTAATAGATAATTCAGTAATATGGTTTGGAAGTTTATTATAAAATCTTACACAATTACCCATGAATGTTTTTTTAATTTTATGGAGCCGAGTGAAGGGCACTGCGAGCTTATGTTTATTTCTAGTATTAATATTATGAATTTCACAATTTTTCCTAAAATTTACAATATTTTTATGTACATACAGAATATTCTCATAAATGTATTGACAGTGCACTGTAATTATGTCAATTTCCTTAAATTTATCTCTAAGTGAGTCTCTATGGTTCATTTTGTATATTGCTCGAATAGCCCTCTTCTGCAGAACAAAAATGGTATTTATCTCTGAAGCACCGCCCCACAGTAAAATACCATATGCCATAATGCTATGGAAGTAACTAAAATATACTAATCGAGCTGTTTTCACGTCAGTTAACTGACGGATTTTGCTCACTGCAAAAGCTGCAGAGCTCAGTCTATTCGAAAGAGTAGCAATATGGGGACCCCACTGGAGTTTAGAATCTAAAGTTATACCAAGAAAAACTGTACTATCAACTAATTCCAATTCCTCATCCTTCACAATGACACTTGTTTGCACATGCCTTACGTTACTACTAGTGACAAACTTAATACATTTAGTCTTTTTCTCATTTAACAATAAATTATTAACATTGAACCAATTTACTACTTTTGAAATGGCATTGTTTACATCATTGTAAGCTTGTTGCTGTCGTTTGACTTTGAAAATAAGTGAGGTGTCGTCTGCAAACAATACTATATCATGGTGGGTCTTAACAAGGAATGGCAAGTCATTTATGTAGATAAGGAACAGGAAAGGCCCCAATATTGACCCCTGTGGTACACCCATAGAGACCAATGACCCAGGTGATCGCTGTCCATTCACATCGACCCTTTGTATTCTACCATTTAAGTAGGACTTAAGTAAATTCAGTGCCGATCCTCTAACTCCGTAATAATGAAGTTTCCTGATTAATGTTTCATGACAAACACAGTCGAAGGCCTTAGATAAATCACAGAAGACACCTAAAGCATCTCGTGACTCCTCCCAGGCATCGAAAATATGCTTAATTAGCTCAACACCGGCATCGGTTGTTGAGCGACCCCGTGTAAAACCAAACTGCTTATTATGCATCAAATTATTAACGTTAAAATGTCGTACTAATTGAGAAAGAACTAATTTTTCAAAAATCTTGCTAAATGTTGGTAGCACAGATATCGGTCTAAAGTTAGTGGGGTCAGAGCTGCTACCAGATTTAAATAAAGGAATTACTTTACTATGTTTCATTAGATCAGGAAACTCGCCGCAATCAACACTGTTGTTAAATATAACTACCAAGTCAGGCGCTACAATTTCAACTAAGGATTTGACAGCATGGACAGAGACTCCCCAGAGGTCATTAGTTTTTTTGACATTAATTGATTTAAACGCCTTTATTACATCTGAGGTACAAACATGTTCAAAATGAAGGTCTCCACAACACTCTGGAGCGTTATGTTTTAATAATGTAACAGCAGATGAGGGTGATGAATTTAAATCCTTAGTTGTGGATACTGGTACCTCGGTGAAAAAATTTTCAAATTCTGTAGCTACTTCTAAATTGGAATCTATAATTTTGTTATCAATGTTTAGTTTAAGCTCTTTAATTGTGTGTTTAGAGCGACCAGTCTCCACATTTATAACTTTCCAGGTTGCTTTAACAATGTCGGAACTACTTTTTATTTTCTGACTTAGATAATTTCGCTTAGCTATATGACAATCTACTTTAAACTTCTTCGAATACTCCTTCACATGTTCTTTAAATTCATCACTCTGATTAAACCGCCGTTCCTCATATAAGGCATACAGTTCACGTCTTCTTTGATGTAAGTCCGCAGTAGCCCACTCACTAAAAACTGATGCACCACTAACTACGACCGATTTTGAGGTGAATATCGCATTATAATGATCCATAAAAGTGTGAAAGAATGAATTATACATACTATTAGGACTCATATCGGAAGACAAAAAGGGTAGCGCCTGAACTAAACTTAGCTTCATTCTTTCCACGCGGTCCGAGGTTACTGGTACAAAAGTTATTTGTTTTCTCATGGTATTTTTCCTTAATGCCTCAAATACCATTAATTGACCTAAGTGGTCTGATTCTAAATTGCTGATAACTTTTTTAGCAATAGGAAAAATATCTGTGAAAATATTATCTATACAGGTTGCACTAGTAGCAGTCACTCTAGTGGGCTCCATAAACATGTGGTTGAGATTACAAGATTTAAAAAGATTCAATAATCTACAAGACATTGTTGAATTTTCCATAATATTTACATTAAAGTCGCCGCATATAAGCAATTTCTTACTAGAAGATGATATTTTAAGTAGGGCAGATTCCATTATGTTTTCAAATAATTCAAAATTACTTAATGGCGGCCTATACACACAGACAACAATAAATTGCTCTAATTCTACTGCACTTAGTTCTATAGTCCGTTCAACAGACATGGATACAATGTCCTTACGTTCCTTAAATTTTAACTGACTATTTAATATAATTAATGACCCACCATGTATGGAACTAAGTCTGGTGAACGAACTTCCCGCCTGGTGATTATTAAATTGGGGCATTAATTCATTATTATTTAACCAATGTTCAGTAAGACATAAAATATCAATATTAAAATCATTCAAAAAAAGTTCTATCTGTAAATTTTTTCCTCTAATACATTGAATATTTTGATGCACCAGGTGGATATACTTTCCATGTTTGCAGTATTTTTCATTATATTTATTTAAAACTAAATTGCCAGAGACAGAATCTTTTGTCTTAACACCTAGTTTAAATCTATTAAATCATTGGTTATGACTGGAACCAATTCCATGTTCATACTGGGCTGCTCAATAGGAGCAGAATTGTCTGCCAAATTCTTGGCAGAAATGTCAAGTAAATATGATAGCGATAAAGCTATTTGTCTTTTGTAATAATTTGAAAGGCAACACTTGCCTTTAGTCAAAAACACCATAGGCATATGGTATTTACTAACAAAATTGTTAGTGTCAATTATGCTAAACTTACTACTATATGTACAAAGATTATATAGAGATATATTTAACTTATGTCTAGTGGTATTTTCTGCCTCTGACATTTGCTCACAATAGGGGAATGTGAAAAAAATAATTTCATGCACTGCAAGCGAGTTTAACTGTTCAAAGTATTTAATTAAATTATTTTTGTTCACATTACCCCTATTCCCCATAAGAATAAGCAGTGTTGTCTTAGAATTAATATTACTGTCATTTAAAATTTGTTTTAAGATATTTTCAAAGCTACTGTGAGGCAGACAAACATGAAGGCAGACAAAATGGTCATTATTTTCGAAATCGGCACTCCCTAAAACCTATATATCGACACCCATCTCGACTTTTATGACAAAGTGTTTTGCTACCATCTGCATGCAAGACATTTCTATTATTTTTACGTACAAAAATGACCCCCTGTCAACTTTCAATCGAGATTTAATCGATAATTTATTCGATTAATATTCAGATTAATTCAATTTCAATCTATGTTAGGTCGACTAAACTAATCGCGATTAAAATTTGAGAATTAACTTTTTTTATTCCATTAATTAGTCGAATAAACAGTTAATCGATTAATGCCCATCTCTGACCACGGCATTTTTACACTTTGAGAATATCTGAAAACAAATCAACACAAGGAGCCATTTTGCAAATCCAGTAACATACCAGTAACTTTGTTATTACTTTTGACAGCGCGTGTCATGTGTCAACACAGAGTCGACACAAAGTCGAAACATTGCAACTACTTTGTGACTGCAATATTTCTCAGCCTTAAACCATATTTATACATCATAATTAACAAGTTTCGTAGTATGTAAAGCGTTATTTCTGTTATTTAAGTATAGTATACGCATCGAAGTACTAAAAATGCTTCAAATAATATAGTTATGAACACAGGCACTGAGAAGTAAACAATTTCATTTCCGGCTAAACTAAAACAATGTGGTGGCGCGTTGATTATATTACACTTAGTTTATCAAATCACTCGAGCAGTTTAATTCCCCATAATAATTTAAGTCATATTGTAATATAAATGCAAACAATATATAATTACGTCTTGTAATCCGTTTTAGAGATGGCGTATTAATGTCACTTATTTTTATTTAAGTATTTTTCCATCTGACAGTTTCCATTTGACAGGAACAAAATGAACGAATGAACGAATGATTTTGGCATAAAGTAGTCGCAAACCCGAAACAATGTGTGCACACGGCGACCACACTTTATGTCACTTTGTGTCATGTGTCGACCCTTCCCCATTTCTGGTAACTGTGTCGACACGGCGACGACTCTGCGACTGGAATTGTGACCGAAACAGACGGTGTCGACACAAGATGTGTCAACACCGCGTCGTAACGGCGACTGGAAATGGTTGTATGGGCTGGGCACGGGCCCCGTGTGCCCTTATGATAAAGACGGTAGGTACTGGCTAATTGTGACGAGATTTGATGATTTTATAATAGGGACTTTATATAACACATAAATTATGGGTCGATTTTTATTTAGTTGTCCATTTTTTCGTTAGATTTGGATAAAATTAGGCTAGCTTGAAGAGTTTCTCATTCTGGGTAGAAATACGAAAATAAATACGAAATCACAATTTGCCTCAAATACTTTAAGATGTTTTAGCGATTGTTTTCTAACTTTAACTTTTTAAGGTTTTTTTTAGTCGGCCTTCGGAAATATAGTATAGTATAGTTTCCGTATGAACTTATTCTTTGCATTTGCCATAAATTGACATTTGTGTAAAAATTCAAAATAAAAACTGCAATTTTGAGGGGACCCTCTTAAGACGAACGATTAATAGGTAGATACTTACCTATCCCATTCGACTGGTCATTATATTTTTATTTTATATTAATAATTCTATAAAACATTGTTAGTTTACATATTA
This sequence comes from Cydia splendana, assembly GCF_910591565.1. Lineage (NCBI taxonomy): Eukaryota > Metazoa > Arthropoda > Insecta > Lepidoptera > Tortricidae > Cydia > Cydia splendana. The sequence continues at coordinate 1,103,485 of NC_085968.1, forward strand.
GTAAGTAGTAAGTGCATACCTTCAAATTAAATGATTACAATTAATAATCGACACAAATCTTTAATATGCAAAAAACTAGTATCGTACGATGTGACCTTATTGACTATTAAACAATACTAAAACCAAAAGATTATCTTATCACAATCTATCTAACTCACAATTTCGCCACTGATTTCGCATTCATACCGCATCAAATCCCGGTATTTTTGCCATTGTACAGAATGAACTGCGATATTATACGACAAAACCATGATCAAAACAGACATATGTCAAACGAAATCTAGCTCTATTATGAACCGTATATACCTTGCATTAAGGTAGGATTTCGTGTGTCGTTTCTTTAGAATTACGCCACTCTTTATATGTGTGTTAGGCGAATACTAATAGTCATACACGTCACATAGGGTGTGAATGGCAATATTTTTGACCGTTAACATACTGCAAGTTTTTTCGATTTATCCTATTAGTTTTAAAGGGACTCGTTTTCACAAAACTCAATGGCACATTAGACCTTTGGCAAATGAAAAGGTACAGCGCATGGCAATGTTTCTTAAAATTAGACTTTATGTCGATGTAAATGGGTTCTTTTTGGTTGACTTTATAGTTAGATACCGTGAATTGTAAAGTGTACCTATGTGCTAGTCATGATTTAATGTACGTGTTACCTAAATATTTAACTAACTAATACCTATGGCTCAGCGACCCAAAGAGGGTCCTGGCCTCCGAAACGAGAGCACGCCACTTTTCCCGATCCTGCGCCAGATCTCAGATCTGATAGAGATGATGCAGATGCGATCTTGCCAGAGTAGACCAAAGGTATGGCGCCATCGCTCGAAAAGATGGCACCATACCATCGAGTAGATGGCGATACTTTTTGACATTTAACAAAAGCACATATCAGTGAAAAAATAAGGATATAAGTAAATTAGCGTTCTAAAAGTGTTTAGCATTTATGTCGAAAGATGGCAGTAAATGTACTGACTACATAATTTACTTTGACAATATTCCTCTAGTCTTACTTCTCTTTGACGAGGCGTTCGTGCTCCCAGCCTTGTAGCAGTTAGTAAAATTGCAAATTAAATCGATCGAATTTCCAAGCACTATGTTTATCGCTATAAACTTAAGTGGCAGTGGGCGGGGCACATTGCCCGTAGAACCGATGGCCGTTGGGGCGGAAAGGTTCTCGAGTGGCGACCACGTACCGGAAGGCGCAGCGTGGGTAGACCCCCCACAAGGTGGACTGACGACCTGGTAAAGGTCGCGGGAGACCGCTGGATGCGGGTGGCGCAAGACCGGTCATTGTGGCACTCTTTGGGGGAGGCCTATGTCCAGCAGTGGACGTCCTCTGGCTGATATGATGATGATGTTTTTCCCACTCTCCTTGCCGACTACGTTTGTGTTCCGATGCTAATGGTACAATCAGCAACACTCTTAACTGTCCATCGGTGGACTTTATGCCTTTTGGAACAAGGTCCACCGATGGACAGTCAACAGCGTTCGAGGGTCAAATACCTCTAATACATGGTATCAAAGCAGCCATCGTCCCAAATAGTGTCAATTAGCTGTCAAACAAAGCTGACTATAGCCTTAGTAGCGGAAGGAAGCCGCGAGGACGCGCATTGTTTCCGCGCGGCGGGCGCATGCGCGAGGCGGAAGCGAGAGCGAGTTAAGAGGGCATATGCCGACCAACCGCCCGATGGAATTCGCCCAATTAGCGTCGCCCAGGGTCTACGTAGTACGCTCTTTTCTTTAAGGTCGTATCGATCCAGAATTAGGACCGGAAGAGGATTTGTGTTTGTGCACACGAAATAATGTAACCATTTATCTCCAAAACGGGTGAATCCATTAAGTCGCGGTTTGCTGTTAACTTGTAAAGGATCTGATACAATTTTCTCGGAGATTTTAAAGATTTGAAGTCAAACATTGCAATATTTTATAATATTCAATGTGTACATTTGAACCCATAAAAAAAAACTTGAGTAGGTAATTTATACCACGACGCAGACGCTTCCCTGACAGTTCCATTGCAGGTCTAGGTAATAATGTTGTGATACAACATGTATCTCCTACTTTATCATAATATATGTATATGCGTCTGTGGTTGGTGGTTAACATGCATACCATATTACAAAAATAAAATAAAATAAACTAAAATTACTAAAATCAAAATAAGTTATAATTATTCATGCAAAATACCTAAGTAGGTACTAGAAAGCGTGCGACCCGCTCTCCGCTCCGCTCTTCACTATATGCTCTCCCTCGGCGATGTCGCAACGCCAATTTTCGCTAATCTGGCCCTAAGCACACTAATTGCCGTCCTACCGTCATTTATACACGCATCACGCGACATTGACAGTGATTTTTTTGAGGAAAATCGTCAAATTACGGTACGGTATAGTAGGTCAAAAAAGTTATGCTCTTTTAACAGACTGCGTGACAATAAACCAGTTAAACTGTACTAAGTATGCAAAAATTTGCAATATGCCAAAAATATGGATCTAGAGTTCTGGCAAAAACGCCCGCAGGGAGAATGAATCTTATGGTTAAATAACAGTAAGAAAAATTAAAAAACTAACTAACTAACTAAAAACTAACTATTTTGGCTCAGCGATCCAAAGAGAATCTTGGCCTCCCAAACGAGAGCGTGCCACCTGTCCCGATCCTGCGCAACTTCCTGCCAGTTACTGACGCGAAGCTGAAGCAGATCCGCCGCCACACTATCTTCCCAGCGATACCTGGGCCGACCCACCGGACGGCTACCAGTCGGTCGTCTTAAGAACGCCTTCTTGACAGCCCAATCCTCTCCCATTCTGAGTAGGTGACCGAACCAGCGAAGTCTGTGCGCTTTCGTTTCGCCGACGATATTGGGTTCGGCCACTAACTCCTCGATCTCGGCATTTTTCCGGATCCTCCAGGTGCCGTCATCTCTCTGAATAGGTCCCAGGATCTTGCGAAAATTAAAAAAATTCAACGTAAATATTTGATGTTGCGATCTTGTAAATCACCTTTGTCCTAACTAACTGAGCTACACCTGTGAACTCCGTACTTTATTCTTTGATTACGTACCTACACACCTTCAGAACCCCTAGTGCACTGCGGGGTTGCGTAATGCATCGCAGCCATAATGTGATATGTAGTGTTTAGTTTTAAAATATATTTTTATATAATATGTATGCTAGTTTTAAGGTATTTATGTATGGGCCATTAGTATCCTGAAATAAAGATTTTCATTTCATTTCATTCGATAGCGTGACGGACGTACCAATGCGTTGGCATTGGCATTTTGAACAGCGCGCCAAACGGGACGTTTGGAAACTCAAAATCCCCAAAATGAGACTTAACGCAAATGCGTACATCACGTCACGCTAATCGAATGAAATTTACACTAGGAGTACAGAATAGCAAGAAAAAAACAATTTTCATAGGTTTACAAATGTGCGACTTAAGGATGACTCACGCTAGACCGGGCGGGGGCCGGGTCGGAGCTTCCGGAGCTTCGTTTTCTATGGAAAGCACCACGTGATCACCGATCAGCCGTCATAGAAAATGACGAGTCGGACGCCTCGGCCCTGGCTCGGCCCGGTCTAACGTGAGTCATCCTTTAAGCAGTGGAAAATGTAAGCACTAGATTCTACTAGAGTGACCATTAGGCTGCGGTCTGAACGCCAGCGAGCAGTGGACAATAAGCGGGCGTTGATATATGAGGCATAACAGGAACATATCATTTTCATATTACGACCACGACCTATAAGCGTATAACCGAGGAATCCAGGTCTTGTTGGGATTAGACCGGTTTCCTAACGATGAATTCTTTTACCGAAAATTCAATGATATACCGTACAAAGGTTCCAAGAAACTCATTATAAATATGTGAAAACCTAGCCTGCTATTTGCCCATATGTCGACTTCATGTGTGGATTAATAGTATATTGATAAGTAAACATTTTGCACATCGGCATGGCTGGGATACGTACATAATTATCTAGGAAATATCAACATTAATATAATGATACCTTATACATATTGGATACGCACGTACATACGTGTTGCAGATGTTTTTTGCCGGACTATATAGAAAAAGCATGCATTGAGGATTAAAAAAAAACGATAATAAATACCATTTTATAATCTGATCCATATGGATATAAATGTAAAAGAATGTAAACAAAAGTCATTACAAAACCAAGCGACTCTATGAGGTGGATAGTTTTAGTCAGCAACAAAAGTTGCTAAGCGGGCCAAGTGTAAACATGATCTTGGCACGACTTTACTTGTACTTAAGACTATGGGCGCCTGCAAATCAAATATTACACTAGTCATTTCGCGTTCTAGACCGTCCGCGACTAAAGTTAGACCGTAAAAAGTCTGCAGCGATTGTGATAGCCCACGCAGTGCAAGTGTCATTTTAAACATCAAACTTCTATGAAATTATGACGTATAAATAACACTTACACTGCGTGGGCTATCAAATCAGCTGCAGATTTTTATTTGTGCTACTCTATACAATTTTAAACACCATCCGCGCTCAGCGGGCCTACCGCGAGCCACGTTCGACGTGTTGCCTCTCTGTCGCACTTGTAAATTCATACGTAAGTGTAACAGGGAGGCAACACGTCGAACGTGGTTCGCGGTAGGCCCTCAGCTACTTCTTCTGCTGACTGTACAACATTTGGTATGTATACAGGATGTAACAAATATGGGATCCGTTTAAGAGCATATTATTCGGTATCGCATAATAATATAGTGTTTTAGGAAAAAGTAGAAGAACAATTTTTTGACACTGATAGATCAGTAGGTATTATATCGGAATACAGAATACAGAGTTACAGAATACAGAATTTTAGCAATGCCCTGTATTTGACTTGCTAGATGTAACGTTCTTTTGTTACTTGGCCAAATAAAGAAACTTGAACTTGAACAGATTTTTATTGGTAAAATAAAAGTACATTTTACAATCAGATGTAATAACTAAAACTCAAATTGGCCCGTCTAATTTTAGACTTGTACATTGTTGTGGGTAATAGATACAATTTACCTTTGATATTTGCGAAAAATTAATATCAATAAAGAAAATATCAACATAATTAATAAATTGTAAATCATTTTTGAATATGACGATGTACAATAAAAATAAAATTAAAACCTTCCTTCACTTTCATAACATTCCTCATACACGCTCGCCGGTTTAGGGTGCTCTTGACCTGGCCTTTTTTCAGAATTTGTTACATTATAAGTTTACATTATAATATAATTCATCAATGGTCGATCCACTCCATCGATCGTCAGTTGTTATGTTATACGGAAAGCCACACGGGCTGCGCGTACGCATGGCATGGCGGTAAATTGACAGCTAATTTGATTATACACAGTATACACACTCATTCGATTACTAATCATTTATTACGTCGTTTTTCACCTGTTTGTTTACGGTTTTTACAACTGTCATCATTGAAACGAAACAATTTGAGGTTTAATTAGTAATTATCGGTCAATTAGGATGGTTAATGATGTGTTAAGTTAAGAGTCCGTAGTTCAAGTTACGTATGAATTTCAATTCAATCAATTATCAATATTCCACTGGCAAACGAACTTATTCAGGTTTGACTGTTTCACACATTTTGGCTGGTCTGTTTTCTATGGGAGGGTACTTTTTTTTTCGCGATTTCAGGGATGGTCCCATAGTAAAAGTTGCTCAATATAATCCCACAACCTCCCTGGCAACGGGAATGCACTTATTTTTTAGCCACCCTGTATAGGTATTACTCCTAGGTACAGTCGCGGACTTTCATTGTTGAACCACTTCACATTGGAAATTTCATACCGTATTGTATTTCGTACAACCAAATTAACTTGAACCCTAAATGGGTCAACGATTAAAGTCTGTCACCGTACCTACATCAACAGTCATTTTCTCAGTACTGATAGTTTTTCCATCATAATTATGTACACCTTCTGATTTATTAGTAATTTATATGACATAAAAACGAAAGACATTTTCATAAATATCTACCTAGATCTATAATGTGAATTATGCAATTTTTTGTAACATTTATGTAAAGATATTCATTTATAATTGCGTTAACGTATATTAAACACTTTTATTAGGCTTCTTGTGTTAGTTGTATTGATGCAACCCAATCCCAATCTATCTGCCGGATTCGAACTTAAAGATACGTCAATTAATAGATCTAGAAACGATATGGATTAGATGTGTCAGTATCAAAATGAAGTTTTTGTTTGAAGAAACGTCACATTTGACACTGACATATCTAGTCCATATCGTTTCTAGATCTATTAACTGACGTGACGTATCTTAAAGTTCGAATCGGGCCGTAGAGCATCACTCAAGGAGAGGCTTAGAAAATTGTGGCTTTCTGATACTTAGATAATTCTGTTTTTCTCGATTAAGTAAGTACCTACTTCTTTAATTTCCTTTACTTATCTGGTTCGAATTCATATCTATTTATTTACATTATATATTGATTATTTATTTATGTTATATTTGTACAATATGTATGCATTCTTGTATTGTTAATGTTATTTATGTATATTTGTAGTAATCTGTATTCAAAACTTGCATTTCATTACTTTTAGCGATTGGCCACTTTTGCTTTTGTTTGTCATTCATCGTTACTTCTGCTCTACTCATTTCCTCAAAGGTTAACTGAAAGAGATCCCATACTGGGATAAGTTCGCCTTTGTTATATTTAATTCACTCTGTAACTGTGTTTCTCGTGTTTTTATTTCTTTGTACCTACAATAAATTACATACATACATAATGCATTTTATGGTGTAAATAAAGAAAAACTTTTTTCACAATTCCTTCCATACATTTTGACGCAGCCATGTAGATAGCCAAAATAGATACAGCATGACTCTAAATAAACTCAGTTTCTTACATAACAACCAAGTATGTGACTAAAACTACCTAATTGCAGCTTTAAGTAGGATATGTACGAGTATCCTACCCGTGGCCTACCCCATATCCCATCTCATATAAGGGGTCAATGGCACCAGCCAACCGGCACAGCGGCGATATATAACTCGGCGTTGCCTCGGTGGAGGCACACTCCGCAGCAGCCCTGGACAACAACATGGCTAAAGTAAGTGCTAGCTAAGTGGCTAAGTGTTTAAGGATTGGACCGTGATTAAATAAGATAAAAGTACAATTCAGTGTGATAAAAGAGACAAATAAAAGTAAAATTCAATTTGTGTTAAAATATTATAATTTGGAATTTGGTAGTTTAAAAACAACAACGGGTAAAGTAAACAAATGACGTTTATTTTTAGCAGTCTCGATAATTTACTTTATAGTAAACATTTTATTTACATAGAGTATTATTATTTTCACTAACACAACTAAAAATCAACTCATTAATTTTTAAGTCCCATCTAGGAAATATTATATTACTTTTTAAGTATATAATATGTTAATTAACAAGCTAAAAACCACATTATAACAATGACACAATTGAACTGAAATTATTATCTGTAATGTTAGTATTTTTTGTTTTGATGTCAGAAACAATTTTTCAAACTGTTTTCCGGCAATACTATAACTAGAATAGATTGATATACATTAAATAACCCAAAAATATATTTAAAATATAAAGGTATATGTATAGTTCATATTATAAACAAACATGCACTGCTGCGTATTGATTAAACAATCCTCAGAAGTGATTCGATTTAAAGTAGTTTTATTATTGCATATTAATTTCGACCGTATCTCTAACATAATTAAGTCTCATAATAATTCTAGATACTTAAAGGTAATCTAGATGCCTAAAAAATTACTTACTAGATATTGTGAGTGTTGTTTGATTACATAGTACCTATAAGTATTTAAAATGTTTACATATGAATATGTAACACTTTAAACTCTCGCGTTTTGTACACATATTGAATTACACAAACGGGTCTACCGCGATATAATTTCATTGTTTTTACCTTTAATTCCGACGTTTCCGAACAATGAAATTATATCGCGGTAGACCCGTTTGTGTAATTAAATATATGAATATGTATTAAGTACTTAATTATTTACATTAGCCAAGTTTGTAGTTCTCAATCTCTTTGTTAGCAATCAATAAACATTTTAAGCCTTACATTTTCGCACCTAATTACATTGATAATCCGCACAGATAGCTATAATATATAAATTCCATTTAAACTAACAGTTAAAACATACGATTGTATGTAAATCCGCTCAAAATGGCCCTTTTAGGTGGTTGTTAGGCATTCTGTTCGCGTGGGAGTGAATGAATCGTGTGAAACAAATCATTGACTATTTTTTATGACAGACAATAGTCGCGCGAGCATTGACGTAAAATATTTAAGGACTGGCCGTATCGGCACTAAAAATGGTACTAGTTCAGTGGTGTCACTCACGAATTCGAGCCAATCGTGCAGCCTAACGCAACTAGTTGCGACCAATCGCGCGCGTGATGCGAACTCATCAACCAATCGCGTGCGTGATGCGAATTCATCAACCAATCGCGTGCGTGATGCAAATTCATCAACCAATCGCGTTGTAGCGATGTCACACCGCTGTACTGGCCCCATTCATGCCCCATTCTTATTGCCCGTAAGGCCGGTCCTGCGGGCTCAGCACGGTTCCATTTTTATCGACTATCACTATGCGCGTCCCTTTCGCACTTACATACTTGTTAGAACGTGACAGGCATGGTGACAAGGGATAAAAACGCGACCGTGCTAAGCCGCCTGATATATATACGTCAATGCGCGCGAGACTAACCCCCTTATTCATAAAACTTTACGGACTTGATTTGGTTAAATTATGTTTTATCCCTTTCTTACAAATACATAAGTCAAAATGACAGATAAAGACAAATGATTATTAGCTAATTGAGGTTTGTAGCGCGTTTATGAATAAAGGGCTTTGTCACGCGACGAAACTATGCCCTTTAATTTTGTACTTACATACATAAGTAGGGAGAATAACTAGTAACTTATCGTGTGATAAGATAAATCTTGGCGTGATGTTTAATAGATATACAAAGTGATTCGTTTATAAAGCTTTTTTTTTTAATGTTTTGGAAATATTTGTATCAACTTATTGATTAAAAACAATTTCTAGGCAAAAAGAAAACATATAATAGTCTGAACTGAGGGCCTACCGGTAAACGCGAAAATCGAAATTTAGTTATCTGCCTCTTTATCGCTCGAATATGCAAGAGTGATAGAGAGGCAGAAACCGAACTTTCGATTGTCGTGTTTCACGGTAGGTGTGCTGTAGAGTTGGGATTTCATTAGTTTATTTTGATTTATTACATTTTAATTTGACTGACCAGTTTACGTCAGTATAACTATGTCGAACCAATTTGGTGGCAAAGCAGTTGAGTTAAAAGTATAATAAGTGCCCCTAGTGTAAATTTCATTCGATAGCGTGACGTGTCGTACGTGTTTGCGTTAAGTGTCATTTTGTATGGGATTTTAAGTTTCCAAAACGTCCCGCTTGGCGCGCTGTTCAAAATCCCATACAAAATAGACATAACGCAAAGGCGAACGCTCGTCACGCTATCGAATGAAATGTACACTAGGGGTTCTGTATAGCCAATTTATTTGAAAATAGTCAAAAAGAGTTATTTACGTTAAAGGCCCCACTGATTAACAGTCCGCCGGACGGTATCGGCCTGTCAGTTAGAACAAAATTTTGACAGTTCCGAACAACTGACAGGCCGATACCGTCCGGCGGACTGTTAATGAGTGGGCCCCTTTAAGATCTTGATTCATCATCTTTTTCGAATTTTATATGTGATGCAAATATAAGAAGAAAAAAAACAATTTCTTTGATGATTGGAGATTGAAGCCACCAGTAGTGACGATGTTTTGTTGATGAGAACTTAACTATCCTTATTTTTCAGCTCGCAACCATCTCTGTTGCTTTCCTCCTCCTCCTGGCGTTATCGCACGCCGCGCCGGCCGAAAAACCGGCACAGAAAGACGACCTCGAGGCCCCAGCGGAAAAGGGGGACCTCAAGGCCGCGGCCTCGCACTGGGGTGGATGGGGCGGCTACGGGGGCCACTTGGGCGGCTACGGTGGCTACGGCGGCTACGGCGGCTATGGCGGCTATGGCGGCTACGGCGGCTGGCCGTACTACGGTAGCTACTACAGCTGGCCGAGCTACGGATACGGATGGCCGTACGGTGGATACGGAGGCTGGGGTGGTTACGGCGGGTGGGGATACGGAAACCATGGCTATTGGTGGTAAAGAGTAAAATAAGTTTAAAGTGTGCAATATTGTAAACAACGAATTTAACATGGATACAAGGTTTTTGGCACCACCAATATCACACCACCATACAAGAAAACATAGACTGTATATACAAGAGACGATTAAAAGTTGTATTATACACTTAAACTGCTACCAATATTAAAAAAAAAGATACAAAAGTTTACATCTGTGAGTTACAAAATCATGTAATGTAATATAAAATGCCAGTATTAATATTTATTTTGTGTAAGAACATGTTTTCGCTTGATGTTTTCAAGCTAGTTTGACATTAATATATTTATTTAAGTATACATTTTCTTTTTTTTCTTTTTACATCTTTGCTTATCTAAGTCCTTCGTATAAGTTTACTCCCAGTCACTTAGTTTCTATTCTATAAATCATAAATCATAAATAAATCATAAATCATTTATTTTTCGTGATAAACTTAGTGTACATACAAAAGTAAAATTAAATGCTTAATACATACATAATTACAAATTGTTTACCACGAAATGGGCTCGCCTCAGCATAATGCTGACCCGAGAGTCGGCGCTGGTCTTCCGGCGAGTCCATTTTGGTGGGCCACGAACGCAGCTGTACGGCACGGCCTCGTAGAACTGAACGCAACAACTTGCGGCGGCTGCCAGCGCCATCTGGCCTACGGGTGTGACAAATGACAAATGACATTCTCTTTTTTTTGTTTTTTCACAACTGAGAGACTTGCCTGTATTTAAATAGATTTTTAATAGATAGATCTCTTCAATCACTGCCTTAATTATAGTATGTATAAATACTTTAAGTATATTAGTATGTATAATTGTATAAATCCAGCTCCAGCTCAGCTCCAGTTGAGCAGGAGTGAGGCCAGAAGGGTTTCTGAAGGAAGGCGTGGCGCCAGCTTGTAAAGGCCGTTGCACCTCTGTGGTGCCATAGGACAACAACAACAACAACTATGTATAAATAGAAGTAAGAGTATAATGTGTTCATTATAATGTATATTATAATAAAGACCTGTGAATAGCATTTTGTTGTGTATATTTTCTTCCTATTTCTTATTATCCGTTTTGTCATATCGTCAGATGATGACCAAAACTCACGAATTACACCATAAATAGAGACAGTGAATCGTACTAGTAATAAAACAAGGTCGATAAGGAAGGTGATCAGGACCAGATGATCTGATGATGATTAGAGTCGTTGCAGACTTGTCTTGGTCTACAAGACAAGTCTGCAACGATGTTGATAGCTTACGCAGTGCAAGTGTTATTTTAAACGTCAAACTTGTATGAAATTAAGACGTATAAGTAACACTTGCACTACGTAAGCTATCAAAATCGTTGCAGACTTTTCTTGGTCTAACTCTAGATGTTTTATTTTAACCTGCAAAAATTACAGATTGCCTAAACAGCATTTTTTGTGCTTACAAATTGCGTCTTTAAATTAATATTATAAGGGTTTACTTAGCCCCGCTACCCCCCAGCCAGGTCTGCATTTCGGAGTAAGGAAAATTTTATTATGATAGGAGAATTAAATATGAGACAAATTTTCAGCTTACCTCAATACCTACCCTATAATGTCTACCAGCTCTCCTACTACTTATACATAGTCTACCTACTCGAGAACACCTGCAGAGATACTACTCCTAAAAATACGTGTGATACTGATACCTCATTAGATTCGTCGTGATGCCTAAAAAATGTTTTCTAAGTGTGTATTAGCCACCGTATTAGCACACAAAAAATATCAGAAGTTATAAACAAAAAAAGGGGGAAAAAGATATTTAGAAGATATTAGATTTATTAATATAAATTACTAAAAGACATAAACAGGAATATAAAATATTGCGATATTAGATATTTTTTATTTCTCCAATATCTCAAAAAGTATTTATATTTAAGAAACCAAAATTAATATTATAATAGAGAACTAGCAGAACTGTAACTCCATTATTTACTTAAACTTTTTTTTTATTCAACGCTGAACACAGCCCTCCGCGCCTCATTTTCGGGAAACGCGCGCGGCGTGAAAAAGCGAGTTTTGACGCTTTATTTCATGCATGGTGTAAAATATAGCCTATCAAACAACTTTGTCAGTAGAAAAAGGCGCGAAATTCAACCCCTCCCGCCTACATTTTTTTTGCCGCTTTTTTCTATTGACGGAAATGGCTTAACAGACTTTAATTTATTTTAAATATACAGTCCACATCTCTTTAATCATTTAACTTCACGGTGTTAATGCTCTAAAAATAATCAAATATGTAGTAGATCCGTCACTCGTTGAAGTCTTTTGTTAGAAGGATCATTAAAAAAATATTGAATACAGCGCCATCTACCAAAGTTACCCTGAATTATATACATAAACATTGCGTACGCGCAAAGCGTGTTCTTCGCGATTTAAAAGGCTTTCAAGAGGTTTTAGTCCGTGAAAACTCTGTGTAGTTACAACTGAATTTTATAGAGGGCGCTTCTTTCTAGAATCAAAAACAGTTGCAACTTGTAATTTACTGCTTATTTTAATGTGGGTGTCAGATGTACAACAACTGCACCTACTGAAATTAGAAGGCATTGTACATAGTTTTGATTGAAAAATTGGAGTCCCGGTACATTTAAAAAATATTCCGTTGCTTTGGAATACGATTTTTGGTTTTTATTATGTGATAAAAACGGTGGAGTTTAAATTTCTTAGGCCCACTTGCACCATTCCACTAACCCGGGGTTAATCGGTTAAACCGTTAACCAAGTGTCAAATTATACTGGTAACCATGGTAACTCCATGGTTTAACCAGTTAACCCTGGGTTAGTGAATGGTGCAAGTGGCCCTTAGCTGATTAGAGTATAAATATTAACTTATAAGTAAGTAAATGTTAAAATGGCAAATAAGTACACTAATTATTGCCACCACCACATTTTCATTTAAAATTCGTATAAAAAAACCGGACAAGTGCGAGTCGGACTCACCCACCGAGGGTTCCGTACTTTTTAGTATTTGTTGTTATAGCGGCAACAGAAGTACATCATCTGTGAAAATTTCAACTGTCTAGCTATCACGGTTCGTGAGATACAGCCTGGTGACAGACGAACGGACGGACGGACGCCTGTTTTACCCTTTGGGTACGGAACCCTAAAAACGTCATACCTTGATTATATACCAACATTATTACAATGAGATTTATAACATTTTGCTTTCAGAGGCTGTAAATTTTATATTAACTATGGCATAAGTAAACATAAGGAAAATAATAATATTAATATTTTTTAAAAATTGAAGAAAAAAATAATTTGAACCTGTGATATTTTTCCACGTAGTTTTTAAATTAGAATAATCTGGAATACAATTCTAACACGAAATTAAAGCAATTACGATTGACATTTATAATAAAAATAATTCGTACAATTTTAGACCTTCAATATTGGTATTAAACAATAAATATCATATTATATTTAAATAATTACAAACCCAAATATGGACCTAGCCATATTAGATACATGTTACAAATATGTAGTTATAAATACATGAAAGACCTTTGCCATAATAGATTGATACAATATGTTAGTTATTCATAAAAATTGTTCCGGCACCAAATATGGTTTTAATGAGAGACGAAGATTTACTCTTAATGTTACAAGTGCTATTAGCATAATTTGATTAATGGTTCATAGGCTATGTTGACTAAATTAAATAATCAACCATCAACTTCCTCGCGTTGTCCCGGCTTTTGCCACACATTCAAGTATCATTATATATATTTTATAGGTCAGGAAATTAATGCTCAAAAAAAGTTGTCGAGGGAAATGCTTGGAACACAATTTTTGACTCCGTAACTTTGTTTGGACTAGTTAAGCCCTTGCTACACGGTCGCCGACAAGCCTTCTAACCGTCTGTCCTTGGTCAGTTTTGGTCAAATTTTGTTGGAAACAACTGTCTACACGGTCCGGGACGGACCAAGGCCACGCGGTCTGGGGGCTTGTCGGCGACCGTGTAGCAAGGGCTTTAGGAGGTGGACATATCAAAAGTCCCCGGCCGTAGCCCCGGTGCTGGGGGGTAGAGGGGGGTAAGTAGGTTTCAGTTTTCAGTTTTTCACTTATATCTTGGAAACTTTGCGTCTTAGCGACATGACTACTTAGACAAACCGAAAGCTGATAAAAATTGTTACCTACTAGTTTTATTTAGTCAAGTTTTTCGATATCTTGAATAGTTTTTGAGATATCCGCTCTTGAAAGTTTATTTAGGGATCTTGATTTTATCTTGATATCTACTCGTACATCAGTGAAGCTGCTAGGCCGTCTTTGGTATCATTTTCGTATAATCGGGGGTGCCATCGTCCACACTGTTAACTGACAGTTTGTAAACCTTATTACAAAAAGCATTAAAGTGTTGCTGATTGTACAGTCAACAACAGAGCTATGAATACAGGCAAAGTGTCAAAAATATGTATACAGTACTTTATTGCCTGTACATTGTAACGTAGACATTTTCTTAAATTTTAAATTAATATTTTTGGGTTGAATTCCTTTTCTTATTTCGATGATTTTAACAATATCCCAAACTAACTCGATTGGTTGCACTTATTTGCATAATCTGTTGCATTCAGATGCACCTCTTTATGCTTATCTGTTGTCGGGGTTGTCATACGAGTAAAAATAATTAAAACTTGAGATATTTAGGTTGTCACTCCAGGAAAAGTTTGTATGATTTAGATATGTTTTTTAGGTAGGAGAGAATTTAGATGTTAAATAAAACATAGGAATTACAGACTCCAAAAAGGGGGCTCTGAAATGAAACTTTATTAGATTTATTGATAAAATATATTTCTTAGGCTCAGGAGTGTATTGTTAAATAAATCAGTCAGAATTTTCGTAGGATTTGTGTCTTCAAGGGATTGGCACCCTACTTTTGTTTTGGCCTTTTGTACTCAACATATGAGGAGGTCATTTTGAGATGACATGCACTTTTGATGTGTGGACCCCTCCGGGGACGCACGCTCGCATGAGTGCTATTTGTGGTGAGACCACACATTCGCCATGTTGGTCGAAATGCTGGAAGCAGCTCGAGTCCTTCGGTGTGCTCCACTGAGTAAGTACAAATGGAATTTAGGTGTGATCAACTCCACAATGGCGCGAAACGTGTGGGTTCGTCCTTAACCAGGTTTTTGGTTCTTTACAGAGTTGACTCCTGCTCGAGGGTTGGGAGTGCTCCGCCAGAAGTCCTAAAAGCTTCCAGTGCGGTGAGCTAAATTTCCAATTGTTTCATATTTTCTTTAGCGGCCATTAAGGCGTCGGCTAATGTATCCATTTCTCGGTTTACAGGAGCCGGGAGCTTGTGAATTTTTTTTGGAAGAGCTTTCGATTTCTTTTGGAATTCATTTGAAGATGTTTAGAAGTTGTAATATGAGGCTGTGGGATCTGTACCACGCCATCTGCAGCGGCCGGCTCCAACCAGGTTAGCGGCCAGCTTCCCGGGGAAAGGCGAGTTCGCTCCCCGCTGCTGCAGTTCCAGCAGCAGTTTTTGAGGTCGGTCTGTTGCATAACTTTTGAGTGGCATCCGCCGCCAACTACAAATTTAAAATGGTTAATTATGATTTAATTTTATTCAGTTTGAAGTTTTGAAAGTTCTGGTGCATAAAACTTAGGTATTTCGAAATTTAGTTTTTAGTTTTTAATTAATGGGTGTAAACCCTTATAACTAGAACCTGTGAAGCGACCCTGCTTTGCCACTGAGCTTTTGAAATAACATTAAGTTAATAAAGTTTGTTAGATATGAATTTGTTTAATTGTCTCTCCTCTTAGCTTTCCTACAGCAAGGTTTCCATTTAGTTTATTTTAATTTATTTTGATTTAATTTTATTTTGTTAACATGGCTGTTTCCATTTTCCACAAGCCGGAGCTTTTCATTTATTATTTTACCCCCTTTCAAAACAGCGTGTTACAACATTAAGGTCGTGTATACATATTTTTGGCACTTTGCCTGTATTCATAGCTCTGTTGTTGACTGTACTAGTTTTCGTTGCTAATATAACGTTGAGGTATAGTCGCGGACGGTCTAGAACGCAAAATGACTAGTGTAACATTTTGCTTACATCCCTTTTAAATAGTCTACATCGCGAACGGTCTAGAACGCAAAAAGACCACTTTTTTATATCACTAGGGTAGGTTAGGTTCGTTAGTTATCTTCAAATGGCCGAAGGCCAAACAGCACAGAATAGGAGCCCCGCGAGAGCGGGGCTCCGTCGACATCGCTAACGTAAAGATAAAAGGAGTAGGCATTTTGCGTTCTCGACCGTTCGCGATGTAGACTAAAAGGTCTACATCGCGAACGGTCTAGAACGCAAAATGACCACTTTTTTATATCACTAGGGTAGGTTAGGTTCGTTAGTTATCTTTAAAAATAGGTAATAATATAGGCAAAATATTACACTAGTCATTTTGCGTTCTAGACCATCCGCGAATAACCCCTAATAGAA
Source organism: Cydia splendana (assembly GCF_910591565.1). Taxonomy (NCBI): domain Eukaryota; kingdom Metazoa; phylum Arthropoda; class Insecta; order Lepidoptera; family Tortricidae; genus Cydia; species Cydia splendana. The sequence continues at coordinate 1,120,184 of NC_085968.1, forward strand.
ATTGTGATATGTATAAGGAAATTAGAGCGAGTAGAAGTTTTCAATGGTTCACTCGTTTGGTCTCAATGCTACAAAGAAACAAACATACAATATCTACTGATAAATAAATCTTTCATCACCCCTCAATCGGTTAAAATAGAGTTAGACCTAGCAAAGTTAGCAGCGATTTTGATAGCATAGACTCTGCAAGTGTTATTTTAAACGTAAAACTTCCATGAAATAATGACGTTTAAAATCTAGACATGCGGTAGCGTGTCCAGCCAAGTTAAAAAAAAAGGAACTGGCGACGCAGCAACCGTGTGTAATTACACGAATCATTTCGAACTACTTTTGACCCCTTCACAACTTGAAACCTATTTAACCGTATTCTTGGCTAGTGTTTACGTATCTATTTTGCTTACAGTAGGCTATTATTGACTATGCTACTTTTCTAAAATTTGTTTTGTTAGTAAAAACTAGCTAATTTCAGGATTTTGTACACAGCACAGAACTTGGCACGACTATATGTAGATCTCAATTTTTTTGTCGGCGAGTCAACAACGACACAATGACATATTCTTAATATTGAACTTGGCTCTCATTTCACATTTGTTTATGTTCGGATAACACGTTTTCACAGTCTGTACTATCAAAATCGCTGCCATCTTAGCTTGGTCTAACTCTATTAGCATCATGACGAACCTATTAAAGCTATAAAACAAAGCCGAGATTTGTTCAACCTTTAAACAATTAAGACAGTGATGTAACAGTTCTGTTGCATTGACAGTTATTAACATGGCCTCACAAAAATATGGGACCACCACAGACATATAGTAAGAAGAACACTGACTTGATGGGCCGCGATCATGTACGTTTGACACCAGAAAATATAATTTCGGAGCTACTTTATACCTTGCCACAGTTACGATTCATTTGAAATCCATATATTGGTCTATATGTACCTAAATAATATTTTATTGTGTCCGACTAAATTAAGTGTCTTATAATACAGTAATTTAATACATTTTGCGTTTGCGTCAAATCCAGTAGTTCTGATTTTTGCAGACTTGTTTATGATGTTGGGCCAATGAATAATCCAAGTTTGAGACCTCGAGCGCCGAACGCAACTTTCGGATTTCGGATCTAAAATTTCAGATTTTGTCTAGATTTGGGCGATTATAACCCTAAAGGTTAGTTAGGCTAGTTAGGGTAGGCACGGTACGATCTCATGGCTAACGGGCCAGATCAGCTTTATTTGATCTTAGAAACAATTGTGCCAAGCGGCATCGCCTGAGACAAAAGTGCATACTCACTACACTTACTTAGCCTACGAATACAAGTTCGAAAAAATTAAAATAAAAAAAAACTCTATCTCGGAAACTATTAAATATACAGACACAAATCTAGTGTCGTACAGTAGAAAATTTAGTCTGCTTTGAAAGCGTCTTGAGAAGATACTATCAAAAACTAGTCCTTTAGTGCTATAATCGCCCAAATCTAAACAAAATCTGAAATTTTCGCAATTTTATCGATTTTTGACAAAGTTGCGTTTAGCGCTTAGTCTCAAACTTGGATTATTCATTGGGCCAACATCATAAATAAGTCTGCAAAAAATCAGAACTACCGGATTTGACGCAAAAGAGCCTCATTACAAATTTCGACAAAGTTACTGGATTATTACAATTCATATATATTTTTTATGATATACCTAGGCTAGGAGGCAAACAAATAGACGAATCGCCTGATGGTAAGCAATTACCGTTGACCATGGATGGACATCTGCATCACCAGAGGTATTGCAAGTGCGTTGCCGGACTTTAGGATGGGAGCAACCTACAAGAAAAGAGCATGGGCTCTTTTCTTGATGGTTTGAATTTGAATTTTTTGTTCTTGTTGGTTGAGTTATTGATAGTAGTAGGTACATACGGTACCTATTCGATATATGTCCGTGTGTTCGACCGTCAATCAATAGAATGTTAAGGCAGTGGTGCTTATGACATTTATGTATTTCAGTTAATATGAGTTTTTTTTTGTAGCATAGTAAATAGTGGCAAACAGGCATACTGCCCGAGTGGAGCTGGCACCATTGCTATTGGTGCTTGCAATAGAATATTTAAGATGTCCGAAATATAAAAGAACTCTTAATAACTAACATTCGTATATTGGGGCCCATTAGGGAATGCAAATCGGTTATTTTCGGTTATTTTTTGTATGGAAATTATCGGTTATTAACCGAAACCGCGGTTATTTCCATACAAAAAATAACCGATTTGCATTCCCTAGTTCTCTTTCCGAACAGATTGTACCTTAAAAATTCCAACTATTCATCCAGGAATACAACCAAATCAACATGGGTTGATTTTTATATTACGGACGATTTTTTTCCGTTCGAATAAAAATTGTCTGGTTTGAATAACTCCTCATTCTGGGTGGAATAAATACGAAATCCCGATTTGGGTAAAAAAAAGGTAATAAGATTCCTTTTAGTTACCTTTAAGTGGACTTTTTTTAGGACATAGGTACGGTGAAATTCCGCTGACGAACAAATAAAATCGAAAAATAAAATTCGGGCCACATAATCCATTGTATATAACTACTGAGGCGAAGTTACTTCTCCAACTCCAATTGTACTACGCCAAGTCCAAGTATCTCGTTTTCATTGTAACTAAAACAGCCTAAGCACCATATACGTTAAAGCCTTATTTGCTTACATACACTACACCTTATGCAGTCGTAATAAGAGTCATAATTAATCTGTTAAACGATGGTTGGCGCCAAAGTGTCAATGGTTTTATATCGATGTGTTAATTTGATTAATGCTTAATTTAGGCCTTGGAATGGCACGTTTGTTTCCATATATAGGGAGCGCGTAGTATAGTTCTTTTTTTTAGCATTAGAAAAAAGGTAAACAATCTTGACGCGTCTTTTTATTGAAAAACACTTTTGAAAAATAAGTATCGGCAAATATGTAACAATTATGAATCATATACGATTATTTACATTCTTTTGCTTTCATAAGAAATTTGTTACTGATTTTTAAAAAGCATTTTTCAATTAAAAGACTCGTCAAGATCGCTTAGTCTTTTTCTAATGCTAAAAAAACGAACTATAGTGACCACCAGTTGTTTAATACGCGTGTATGTTTGTACGAAAATCTTTATATCAAAGTAAATAATGAAAACTAGTTAAAAATAGGGCTCGTGTAATTTGAGCAAACTTCAACCTTTTAAATTTTTGGTTGGAGTTTGTTTCTTCCTGTGTGTCAGGTGTAAAAATAAAACCTACAATTTTGCGTTAGCCCTGTCTTAAATGCTTAAATCATTTTTAAAGCTGCATGCAACTATTCGTATAATATAATAAAAACGTTGTATCGTTATCGTGTGCTTTTACAATACAATCCTTATTAAGCTTACTGTGAGACTAGTTCGTTTTGTATAAGATTATCGAATATTCATTTATTAATATTTATGACAGGCTCATATTCCAAGCAAATATTTGATTATATACTCTGTTCCTATATAATACAGTAACTTACAATGATTTTTAAACTATCTAGCTTCTTCAACTACTTATACTAAGCGCAGTATTATAATTATCTAAACATTCCAGAAGTACGCAGGAATTTGCTCCAATTATGTTATTTATGCTGTCGCTACATCCTTGATTGCACATTTCTACGCTTATTATAAATAAAATGTACCTGATTATACAATACAATACAAATACTCGTTATTGCACACCTCGATACAGACAACAATACAATGAATACAGCAACTCAAGAAGAGGTAAGCAACAGGCGCCCTTATCGTTAAAAAGCTATCTCTTTCAGACAACCTTTAGGTAGCGGAATTCAATAAATTTATATGATGATAAATAATTATGTTCTAATTAAGAATTGCTCTTTCAACAGTTTTTTTATAATACATATTAAATAAATCTGTGTCTTACGAAGGTTTGGATAATTTTTCTAATATGTATGTTGAAATAATTGCAATAGTTACCTCTAGGAAAAAGTTTTTTTGTATTTTATACTTCTTTTAGGGCTATTTATTGCGGCTATCCCAGCACCTCCACCAAGTCACTCAGTATCAAATTGTCAAGAAAATTATATTAAACTAGCAAAAGTAATCTGGCGCCTCTATGAAATTATAAAAAAGTTACCTACCAGACAGTAGGTCATAATAATTAAAAGCAATATTGTCTTTTTAGACGAAAAAATATGACACATTGCAGAACAAATACAAAAAGGCATACAAAAGGTCGTTAATTAATTTCTCCGTCTATCATGGAGAAAAGAATAACGTTTTAAAACTAACAATAGTTTAAAGAAATATAGCTTGTATCTCATACACTCTAAGACTGAAATTCCTACGTTTAAAAATCTAAAATAAAACAATATCACTCCCAGATCACACAGTCTTTTGTTGAAGGTCATCATTGCGAAATGGACCAGTTTTTTCCCAACAGGTGTCGCTGTCCATTTATATTTACTTGATGCAAATTTATTCCAATTTCTTGGACATAATATCGCATAACAACGTCCAATTATGGGAATGTAGATGTTAGATTGCTATGTTGCTACACCGAACAAATATAAGGAGGGAATTTCTAAACATTGGCCGTTACAGAAATATCGTAGAAAAACCCCAATTTTTTTCGAAATGGAAACTTTTATGCTAATTCTCGGGTAGCCCATGTTTTATCCCAAACTATTCTATGTTAAAGTATGCTTTGTATGACAGTAACGGAATCGACGGCACAAAATAGTATGAAAAAAAATCCACTTTTTTTTAATGAGCCTTCGGTCTTGGGTAGAAATATCAACTCCTACAATGTTTCTTACAATAACGCCTGTACAATTTGACACTGTTTGTCTTCTCTGTAGTCCATCCGTTGTATCTTTTGATGTAATGACTGTCTGTTGCCATAATAAAAAAAAATAAAAAAAAATATGAAATGCCACAAACCAAGAGGAAGTATGTTTTTTAAGGCAGGCCCACATACGCAATTCCAATAGATGACACCTATATTGACAGTGATAAGCACTCGGTTGTCTACCTTCCTACTAATCAAATCGCCTCAGGGCACTGCCATAGTATAAAGATGTTACATACTCTAGTCTAAGGTGAACTGGTCCCATCAACACGGCGGTGTTAAATATAAGAAGTGAACCGTCCTCGGCGCCTGCGCTGCGATCAATCAAATATCAATTATTTTGTTTTACGCGATATATTTTATCGCATCTAAATGCACTGTAGGTCAAGCTTATGATAGACTGGGAGCTAGATGTTAGGTCAAATTTAATTAAAGATAAAGATACTTTATTTTTCCAGTAAGGCATATTACAATGCGCTTGTGAACGTCAAATAAAACTACATCGGCTCTAACCCTACACCTCTGCCTCGAGAAGATTTGAATCCCCCCTCAATTGGAGGAGGATATCCCAATATGGAACCGACACGAAACTCGGCGGGACACATCCTTTCAAAACACTACATCTTATAATTAACATTAATTACGTGTAAATAAGAAAAGTTTTTCCGTATTTTTTTATTGAAGTCGAGTGGGCTTAAGTTAATATGTCACATTAAATTCAAAGACGATGTAACAAATCTGATCCACTCGTTCGTCTCGCCTTGGTCTCGCTCTAAACCAGCCAAAATGACATACATAAATCTCATGATCAACTTTTTGAAATGTACATTTACCTAGGTTTTGGGGTTACTAAAAAAATAAGACGTCTAATAACTCTAAATGACGCCGTTTTTGTCATTCCAGCTCCCGTCGCGGTCATCGCATATTCAATCTATTTCTAACTGCTACGCAATGTCGTAGTTAAATAGTTAAAAAGTCAATGTCGGCCTAATAGCCGTGGCACGGTCAGACGATACCCGCGGCGGCCCGTACAAAGTGTAGCGGTATACGTCTGTTTTAAATTTTGCTAGTCAAATCCCTAAGCTATAAAACTAGCTACTCGAATTTTCTAATATTAATACTGCTATGGTATGCAGGGTAGAGACGTACAATTGAAAATATGTAAGTGAAAATTAAACATATTTTCGTGATTTTTTTTATCAAGCAAACTTGAACCTTCTAAGGTTTTGGTCAGTCTGCCTTGCAAATATAGTTTCGTTCCCGTGTGATTTGTTTATGGCATTTGTCCGTGATTAAAACGTATAAAAATTCAATATCAAAACTACAATTTTGCGGTAGCCCCCTCATAATATTAGAACGTATTTACACCATTGACATATATGTAATTATATTACTTCGTAAAGACGGGCCTTATGGGCCCAAGAAAGGGGCCAGCACACGAATGCGAGCTAATCGTACAGTCCAACGCAACTAGTCGCGACCAATCGCGCGCGTGATGCGAACTCATCAACCAATCGCATTATGCCATTCTACTGGTGCTCACCAAACAAGAATGTTCGTTCAGAATTATATGAACGGTATCGTCTTGGGTCATCCCATTCGTTTTTCGTCAAGTTCTCAAATTAGTCCTGTTGTGCTTTCGTCACTCATTCTACAATGAAAGCCACCGACGATTGTGACGAATGTAAAATGAGTGACGAAAGCAGAATAGGACTAATTTAAGAACTAGACGAAAAACAAATGGGACGACCCAAGACGATACCATATGAACGGGCCTGTCTTTACTTTTGAAATCGTTGATTTACGCAACCGTATCATGAAGCCACGGAACTGCCGGAACTTGACACTCTACTGCAAAAAAAAAAGTTTTATTTATGTAGCTGTTTAAACTTTAGCAGCAAATTGTAAAAATAAATACACCTACACAATATTATACATTCACGGTAGCAAAATTTATAATATCAGCCCCAGGCTACAATAAATGCAAATAACTAAATCATAGATCATCAAACACTATTCATATTTAGATACTTGAGCAAAATAAGCAATCCACCTCATCATCCTAATCAAAGCTAAGTTAAAGTATGGATTCATGATGATTTATACTTTAAAAAGCAGTGGTGGCCGAGTGGATATGACGTCTGACTTTCAATCCGGAGGTCGCGGGTTCAAATCCTGGCTCGTACCAATGAGTTTTTCGAAACTTATGTACGAAATATCATTTGATATTTACCACTAGCTTTTCGGTGAAGGAAAACATCGTGAGGAAACCTGCATACATCTGCGAAGAAATTCAAAGGTGTATGTGAAGTCCCCAATCCGCGTTGGGCTAGCGTGGGGACTATAGCCCAAGCCCTCTCGCGCATGAGAGGAGGCCTGTGCCCAGCAGTGGGACGTATATAGGCTGAAATGATGATGAATGATGATGATACTTTAAAATAGTTCACAGGTGATTTGAATCAAAATATTGAAGGTTGTTAAAGGTTACTTGCAACTTAATTACAAAACAATTGGGTTTAGTCTGTTACGATGAATGCCTTCGAGGAATAAAAGTTTAAGTAAAAACACATTTAGAAATTATTAAATCATTTAAAAAAACAGATTTGCACAAAACATAATTTGTATATCTAAGAATCATCTTGACATTCTTAACAAATAAGACATTTGATTGAAAAATACATACTTACAGACAGACGCGGCGGTGGACTTTGTTTTATAAGGTAATAAATTTATAAGGTAAAGTTGTTTAATAAACAAATAATATATGACTATATACGTATACGTACACTAATTACACTTATGTATTGGAACTTCCGTAGTGATATTTACGATAATATATGCAAGAAGTTTAATACCAAATTGATGCGCCCGATATACCATATGGTAGTTCCACCAAGTTCCAGTCGCCGGCCTTCATATTATACAAATGACAAATTTATACTAACTCTGGTTACAACCGGACTTAACTGAGGTATTTGAAGATAAAATTGATAGTACGTTTTTTTTTATTTTTAAACAATAAATATTAAAAACAACTTGGGTCCCACAGATTAAGGCGTCACGGCAGACCTCGTCGGAGATGGCGGGACGAGCTTGACGCTTTTGACAGAGACTGGTGGGAGACTTCAGGGGATAGGGATACGTGGAGAAATAAGACGGAGGCCTTTGCCCAGCAGTGGGACAATATGGGCTCATAACAAATAAAAACAACTACATTACCGTATTATCTTATAAAGTTCAAAAACATTTAGATCCTACATGCGAAATGACTATGGCTAAAGGGCGCAATGTAAACAGTCGTCTAAACGCGAGTGAACTGCAAAATTGCATGGAGAAATTAAGAATGAATTCATTGATAAAATCGCCGTGCACTTTTGCGGCTGATGGTACATCATATTTTTTTGTATTATCATCAAACGCACTTGAAAACCAAAATAGTTTATTTTTAAAACTCTGTCTCTGTCGTTCTTGAATAGGTAAGCGAAACTCTATTTTAAATATACTTTAAAAAAACATTAATCAGAAAGAAGGTTAAAGTACATATTCCATATATACGGATTTATGTTTCAATTAACTATACATATTTTATATTAATACGCGTAAAATGCATACAAAATTAAGATAACAGACACCATGATTATCAATATTATCATGAAGGTACGCAGCATAAGTAGTTTAAAAAATTACGTATTTAAATAGTATTTAGTGACTAAATTAATCAAATTCCTTATTCATCGCGAAGATTTATTATAACAATTTATCAATACGTTGCTGCACGTGGAAAATATAGAAAAATACATCTTTATTTCTACCTAATTACCCAATAAAGGCCTTCGTTCTGATGAGTCCACTAAAAGGTTTTATGGCACGCATATAGATATTATGTTTATGGCTTTTGCAGTTTGAAACGCGAGAAACACTTAAACTAGTTTATTAATTAGTAATTTAAGAAGGACGTACATAATTGCATATTATATTAATGATGTTTTTTCGACAAACTTCGGTTCCGGTATCAACCGACAACCTCACAGTTATCTCATATTTTTCGAGGCATCTAGGTGAAATGATAATCATCTGTGTTAGCAAGTATCTTCTATTGGTTCTTAACAAGCACATCCCTCGATACGAATCCTCGCACATCTCTGGTGGAAACACATCAAAACTACACTTTTTTACTTACCGACAACCTTTTCAAAAATTAGACAAAAATAAAGCCTTCTAAACTATTCCTTTAAATTGTTTTGTGAATTTCCAAACAAATGTCAGCATTATGTAAGTACAGTACATTGACTTATAAGCAAAAACGCAAAGGTTATATTCATTAAGCTGCCGGTGTTAAAATGTGTGTAAACCATGAAGATACTTACTAAGTTTACAAGTTTTGACATTGTTTATGTGTTTTTAATTAATATACAGTATAAAGAAGTAATTAATTATTGATTGGTTAAGGTCGCATTATATAAAATTATAATTCTTAAATTAATGTCATCCAACATTTTTCGGTACCTGATTCTAAGAAAATTTTAATATTTCCTTCTGAAATCGATGAAGGCTCCGTCTAGCAAAGTCATAATCTTCAGCGCAGGCACTAGTTTTGACATTGGAAATGTCTTTTCGTTCGCTCCAGTATACGGTCCGATTTCACGAAAAAGTGCGATCCCCTTATATCTCGGAAAGTTGTGAACATATGATATTAAAACATAGGCCCAAAAGACGCATAATCACGAGAGCTGTAAGGTGCAAAAATAATTATTCGAGAAAGTCAAAAACGAAAAAAGTTATGGTCGAAATTGTGAAAATAAAATTATTTTTTTTCCGAATTTTTGATTTTGGTGCTCGATAATTTGGAAACGAAGAATGATATCAAAAATTTGAGAAAAACGGCTTTGGACAATTTAGTCAGCTACAATTAGAGCCTAAAACAAAGACGATCGGGTTAAGGGTTTGTCCTGTAGCCTAACCTTAAAATAGTAAAAAAGTCAGAACGCACTATTCGACAATCTATGCATTCTTGTGGTGGTGGAAATAGAAATAGAGATCGAGATAGAGATAGAGGTAGAGGTAGAAATAGAGCTAGAGGGAGAGGGAGAGGGAGAGGGAGAGGGAGAGGGAGAGGGAGAGGGAGAGGGAGAGGGAGAGGGAGAGGGAGAGGGAGAGGGAGAGGGAGAGGGAGAGGGAGAGGGAGAGGGAGAGGGAGAGGGAGAGGGAGAGGGAGAGGGAGAGGGAGAGGGAGAGGGAGAGGGAGAGGGAGAGGGAGAGGGAGAGGGAGAGGGAGAGGGAGAGGGAGAGGGAGAGGGAGAGGGAGAGGGAGAGGGAGAGGGAGAGGGAGACGCTGTTTTGGTCATCCGACTCGTCTTGATGAGCACTTAGGAGAGTAGTACCCAAGATAGAGCTGATGCTGAACCCTGGTAGTACCTATTGGAACTCAGGTTTGGTGCAACATAGACAAACGCTGTTAATGGTCATCTCTCGTCGCGTCAAACTGCTGTCAAGAAAATTTCATATCTTGCAGCAAATGGGCCGCTGCCGATCAAGACTCGAGTGACGATAACGGCGATGTGGCTACCACTTCTCGAGTTGACTACGGATTTGCCGTGTAATAATTTTCTTGTACTTTGAACATTAATATATCCTGCTTATTAATCGAAAAATGAAATATGTACCTATACTTATGCGCCACGGCGACAATTATTCAAACTTCGATACGCGTGTGGAAATTTTGCAATTTGTTTGTTCACATGCGTTATGTCCAGGATACTTGTGTTAATCTAAGAATAAAATAATTATCATTCAACGTTGTAGTTTTATTTTGTAACTTTTTCCTGATCCAGACTTTCTCGTCGCTCAGCGACAATATATTTTCGAATTCCGTAGATTCATTTCCAATGTGCTCGATAGTCGTGTGAGGCACGAAATCTGTGAATTTTTACCATAGCGAATGCCTGGCCGTCCAACCCACAGGGGAGTTTTCTCAAAATCTTTTCCTTCATCGAAAAGAGACTATTTTTTTATTTCATACGCAAAATCAAAGAAAATAATTGGGACAGTCGAATTTACAGACATGTCTACAAGCCAATCTTCCAAAAATATATTCACGCGCCTCTAAGACACTGACAATAAAGTCGTGTATATATATTTTTGGAACGTTGGTTTCTAAAGATGTTTATGAACGAGTCAGACTTACAAACAGCCTTAAGGGGCCCACTGATTAACAGTCCGCCGAACGGTATCGGCCTGTCAGTTGTTCGAAACTGTCAAAATTTTGTTCTAACTGACTGTTAATCAGTGGGCCCCTTTACAGGTGCTTAGCTGAGGGCCTACCGCTAAAACCGAAATTCGCAAATCGCGGGGATCTTTCTCTTTTACTCCAATAAAGTCGTGATTAGAGTGACAGAGAAAGATGACCGCAATTCGCGAACTTCGATTTTCGCGGTTATAGCCCTGTTCTATCTAACGCTTGCTACATATGTACTAAGCATGTTAGATATTATTATGTACCTACAGTTGTCGAATTATTTATTAGTAGGTACCTAAAGGATGACTCACGTTAGACCGGGCCGTGTCCGGGCCGGAGCTTCCGGCGCATCGTTTTCTATGGAAAGCATCACGTGATCGCCTGTCATGTCATAGAACGTTAAGCGCCGGAGGGTCCGGTCCGGACACGGCCCGGTCTAACGTGAGTCATCCTTAATACTGTTGTGACCATAAATAGGTACATACATAATATGTATAAACTACGATTTATTTTATTTTATTCGTGTTGCGATTCTCACCCTGTATAGAATACTCGTATCAAAGACATATGTAACTTCGTATAAGATGAATAAAGTCTAAGGAAAAAACGTGCCTCGAAAATCAAGAAAAAGTCATTCTCGGATAGATGGCGCACACACCTTTGGCCTATGCTCGGCTAGATGGCGTGACGACACCGTTTCATATTTAATCATTTTAACACATAGATATCAGTGAATGAACATGGGTCATAATGATATAAAAATAATAAAATCATTTACATATATAAATTTTTTGATCATTTTATACGTTTTCATTTTTAGTTTTAGTCGTGTGTCGATAGATGGCAGTAAATTTACTGTGACTACAAAATTTACTATGACAGGACCCCTCTATACTATCTATTCTCTTTGCTCGTATCTATCGGAATTCGTATCACTGTAACTGGGTAATCGAATTTCTCTAGTCATAATACTTATTACATACAAAATGGACATTAAATGAGTTGAATATATACATATTTCGCCCAGAAAATTCTAAAATCGAACATTTAAAAATCGATTGAAACGAATACGTTATTTATTTAAATATATAAACGCCGTTATTTCAATACGAATGCCGTCCTTAGCACAGTTCTAAATTAAATTATATTATCATTTATCATCGTAGAGGCGAATTTAGAAATATTTGCACATAGAAATAGCTTAAATAAAGTAAGCAGCACTTACGGACCCTAAATGTTATAAGTGCGTATACATTTGTATGTTAGATAAGTTATTTTGGTCCGTGGGGTAGGGGGGCTCGGGGGCTCCACAAGGAGCTCAGCAAACGCCTAAGGCAGGCCACAGGTGACCCTCGCGCGGGCAGCTTTCTCGCGCAAAGATTGGCCATAGCAATCCAGCGCGGGAACGCTGCCTGCGTGATGGGCACCTTACCAAGGGCGCAAAGTTTTGATAAATATTTTTAGTTTTTAGCTTTAGTTTTTAGTTGTACTTAATTTTAGTTTTGTATTCATTTTATAACACTTATTTTACAATAAATGAGTTTTCCATAAAGTTATTTTAGATCTACGTTAATATAGTGGCCTTTAAGTAGGTATATTTACTGTTGACGGGTTTCATACGTTTAGGAAATACGAACTATGTATGCGATCTCTTAGTTCATTTCAGTAAATACTTAGTTCTGCTTAGTACCTATATGATACAGACATCGTAAATTTTTGTAGCATTTTTAGTGCAGCGGAGTGGTGTTAACGGAATCGGTATAGATAATTCCAACTGAAATGGTAAATTAAGGCTAATAACGTTTTAGTAACGTAATTAACGCTAATAGTGACGGAAGTAGTGTCACCGAATGTATGGGACGTGCAAATTTTGGTATCGGATGAATTCACTTGGCACAGATGTAGTATCCAATCCAGCCCGGTAGCCATCCGCCACCCCCTGGTGGGTAGGCAGGGGGGCATCCAAAGTTACACGCCGCATATCGGCTTCTATTTACCTACCACCTCGAGTTTGGTATCATTTCCAGATAAATCGGGCATGCGGAATTCATTTTTGAGACCTTTGATGTACAGTTTAATAGAAAAAAATAAAAATATTGACGAATAAATCAAAATCGGTGTGCTATTTTTTTATTCAACTATTACTGTTATCAGCCGAAACTAGAAATGCTAGAAAGTTCAAATTTGCACACCAGGTTACATTTATAATGTGTACTCTTTAAGAAGCGATTTTGAAAAATTCAACCCCTAAGGGGGTTAAAAAGGGGATGAAAGTTTGTATCGGGTTCATGATTTATTTTAAGCTAGGAATTTCAAACTTCTTTAAAAGATATACTATTAAAATACAAGAAAACTAATTTCAGCGTTTTTGAAAGTTCATCCCCTAAGGTGGCGATATAGGGGTTGAATATTTGTATGAGATCAAAATTTTTTTCGAGTGTGGGGCTTGAAACTTTTTATATGTGCATATTATTAGAACACAAGAAAAGTAATTTCAGCGTTTTTAAAAATTCATCCTCTAACGTGGTTAAAAAGGAGTTGAAAGCTTAAATCCATTACAAATTACTTTGACTGCCCCCCCTGCCTACCTGCCAGGGGGTGGCGGATGTCTACCGGGCTCAAATAGCTTAGCTTTACGTATATTACATCTGTGCTAAGTGAATTCATCCGATAAGTATAGTCAGTCAGTATAATTAATCATTAGGGTGGAAATTGTTTATACCAATTCCGTTAACACCACTCCGCAGCACCGAAAATGCTCGATAATGATGATGATGTCGATAATGTCGATATATACGAGACGAGTATACATAATTATATATAAATTCTAAGCAGTTAAAAGGTGAACCTTTACTGTATGGACTGTCTATTTTGGGGTCGATATTATGTCTATTTTTGTATGGGATTTTGAACAACGCGCCAAGACCGAAGTTTTAGAAACTCAAAATCCCATACACAACGATACTTAAAGGATGACTCACATTAGACCGGGTCGGGGCCGAGCCAGAGCTTCCGGTGCTTCGTTTTCTATGGAAAGCTCCACGTGATCACCGATCAGCCGTCATAGAAAATGACATGTCGGATCCTCGTCCCGGGCACGGCCCGGTCTAGCGCGAGTCAACCTTAACGCAAACGCGTACATCACGTCACGCTATCGAATGAAATTTAAACTAGAGATACAGTTCATCATGTCTCTTGCAAATAAATTCATTCATTCATTCATTCATCTTTGAATATCTTCGACACCGAAGTAAAATACTCCATTGCAATAATGGTAACATTCCATTTTTGACCGCAGCTGCACTACTGGTACGAACCGCGTCGGCGTTATTGTCAATTTCCATAGTAAAATGAATTGTAGTGCAGCTGTTGGTGGAAATGGACTGTCACCTTTAAGGTAAGTATGTAATATTAAAATAATCAACAAAACTCATCTTCGTAAAGATAGTCGCGGGCATTATTTAAAATACATGGGCGGAAACATGAAACGCCAATTTTTGGCAAGGTCCGCCAAGTAAGGCGGCCATTAAAACCGATATTAATTTGTAGCTGATGTATGAAGGATGAAATCACTATAAATTGTAAAATTGTAGTTCGGTGATACAGTTAAATAATATGTAAAGTATATTTACTTATATATATTAATATGCAAAACAATTTCTTTTAAAAATACTTTTTGTTTGGATATTGCATAATTGTTTTCCATCGTATTTTTTCGGAAATGTTCGTATTTGTCATGCCACTTCAACCGCAGTACTCTTTGTACCGAGAATTACTGAAACAGCAAGACACGTTCGTACTTTTCCGTGAAAATACGATGGAAAATAATTATGCACTACATCTGTAAATAGTTTTGTTATAGAATTCGTACAATTACTAAGTGTTTTTTTTCTATTACCAGCAGAAGTTTTATTTTTATTAAAATAAGTATTAGGGTAAATTTTATTTCATTTTATTTTATTTCAGGGGCACATTTACACTCGTTAAAATATTGTGTATTTAGTTACGAACAACGAAAACACAATTAAGTACTACAATCATGGAAAATTTTAGAGGAACGCAAAAAAAAGTTTAATTAGCTACTGTAAAGAGGGCGACCTATTGGGAGGACGCTGAGGGCATGGAAAATACGAAGATCACTTTCTCTATTTTATTTTTAGCTGATTTACAATTAAATAAACATCTATACAGATGGCTGCCTCGGATCGAATGCCAATTCCGCACTGCGTTCTATTTGACAGCGGGCTGATATTCTAAATTTAAATATCGTGTCTAATCAGTCACAGATTAAAGAAGGCTATGTAAAGGTTGCAAACCTTTACATATCTCGCCTCCTCGGGTGAAAGAGGCAGCTATCTTTCACAAAACTACGCCCTATCCTACTCTATCCTAACTACCGATTGGCCCTACCTAGATCCAACCCCTACAAGATCACTTTCTATTAATTTAGAAATTATTTCAAGTGCTGTAATCCAGTAATTAAATTAAAATTAGTAATTAAATTGCTTTTTAGTTAGTGTAGCCACCGTTGGCGCTAGTAGTATATACAGCTGTAATGCTCAGCCAAGATATGGTCGGACCGGATCGATACAGCGATTTAGAGCACGATGCTTGTTTTTGTATTAATTAATCTTAATTGTAAATAGTCGTTATGTTGTATCTTCTTGCTGTGTAACTTTTTTCTTATTTAACTAACTGTTTACTGTATGTTATTTCTGTCTTTTTTCTTCTTGTCTGTTACCTTCCGTGATTCTTCTCACTTGATGGTCTCATCGGAAGATCAGCGCTGGAAGCCACCAGCAACATGCTGAGATGGGGCCATTTCGTGGCACTTTAATCTTATTTTGTGTTTTCTTTTATACTATGTACTGTTCCGATTGTTTGTGCTTACGAATAAATCTATTCTATTCTATTCTATTCTAAACTTTATTTTTCGTTCCTCTAAGTTAGTCCATATGTACAGTCGCCATCAGATATATCGGAGCGGCCGAGGTGCTCAAAAATATCTGAACACGCACTCTAACGCCCTGACAATAGAGGCGTGTTCAGATATTTGTGAGCACCACGGCCGCTCCGATATATCTGATGGCGACTGTACTTAGTTACAAATATCGTGTGATCTATGAAATCACAAAGCATCCTGGAAATTTTAACGACCCTTGAACAATAGCGCACTTACTATGAAGTATTTGAACAAATTAAATTATTTTTCAGAAAATATTTTAATTTGTTTTTATCAAGTAGAAACACTACTATATAAATTATAAACTGAAATAAATGTCATATACTAAGAAAAAAAAAAAAAAAAAAACCTAAAACCAGGGGGCGCCACAAGCCTTCAGTAGGAAGTGCATATACTTGGAAAATTTGACTAATGTCGCTGTGGCCCGGTGGCCGAGTGGTTCAGGCACCTGCCGCGATAGCAGAGGACGCTGGTTCGTCCAGCCTGGGGCACTGGAGGCCTTGGTCACTTTTTCTTAGTATATGACATTTATTTCAGTTTATAATAGCGCACTTATTTTACAAAACAAAACGATGTACTGTTTGTTTTCTTTTTTAGTGCTACCGTGAACTCTGTGAGAAAATACGGCGGCAGTAAACATCTCTGAGGCGAGATTAACATGCATCACACGTTTTTGAGAGGGCCGCCTTTGACTTTTATTTTAAGAGCCTAATTGACTTATCTTTACGATTTTTATTGTTTTTCGCAATTATTTTAAATGACAACTAATTTGTTTATAAGATAAGTAAACTATTCGGGATGCCTTATTTACCTATTATTTACCTATGGAGCATTCCAAGAAAACGGTAAGTTTTTCATCTAGTTTTTTTTTTATTCTTTATTTATGCAATGTCTACATGTAGGACAAAGTATTGGCGTATTTTGCTTGCGAGTCGCTTACGAAATATTTGCTTTAATTCCGAATCACTTTGTCGACTTGCGTATTATAGTAAAAGTAAATTAAACAGTTTGTTAAGAAAACAAGCAGCTTTAAGATGATACCAATATAAAATGTATTACACTACATATAAAAAGGCAAACCAAAAAAGAACCAGGCTCGGAAAGTCGAAAAAATGGGTCCGAATATCCCTTGACGTAACATTTTCTTTCTGTCTACTAAGTAAGTATAATATATAGATATTTGTGATTTGTAAAATGGATGTAACCAATGTTGACAAATGATCGAGTTATGTTCTTTTCGTTAAAAATGCGAACAGTATTTTTCCCAGCAATGTTTAGTTTTCGAGATATTTCGTCATAATTTAGATTCTAATTATGTATCTACTCAAAATTGTATGTTGTAAAATACCTACATTTTTATGCGTATAAAATGTTACTCGATGCTTCTGGCGGTGACGGCGCGAAGTTTCAAGTTTGTTTTAAATTAATTTAAACATATTTTTCTCATCCAATTTAAAACAAATTCTATATCTTCCGACGAGAAATGAATAAGAAATACATAATAATAATTGCCTTATATTTATGGAGCAGATTACTGTGCTGTATGAGGCCACCAGGTGACCACAGTGACCTCAACTTCTCTGCAAAGTTAACTGCGCACACGGCGAAAAAAGAACTTAATCGCAATTTCATACTAACTCCAAGGGTTCAGGGCGATGCGAGCGCCTCTTTCAACTGCAAAGTTATCTTGGTAAAACTGCATACCCGGTCATATTACCAACTTATTTATGTACTCGGTGAAATTCGAAACTAACCGTTGCCAATATAAATGATTATGAACGTGTGCGACATTAGCGACGCTTGCAACTGCAAACTTAAAATGGTCGACCTCAGCAGGTGAATCTTTACGAGGAATCGTTTAATATTCCTTAAGGTTACATTTTTAAGTTACAATATTTATTTGAGTTGATAAGATTTGGTGATAATAATGATCATTTATAATGCAATAAATATTTTTAACACTTTATTTTCCGATAGTTATTTTTAGTGTCGTAATATTTATTAAATATAATACATATTTGAATTCAATAATAATTCTTATAATATAATTCAGCCTGTGGGACGTATCCACTGCTGGGAACAGGGCTCCTCTCATGCGCGAGAGGGCTTGGGCTATTATAGTCCCCACGCTAGCCCAATGCGGATTGGGGACTTCACATAGGTACACCTTTGAATTTCTTCGCAGATGTATGCAGGTTTCCTCACGATGTTTTCCTTCACCGAAAAGCTAACGGTAAATATCAAATGATATTACGTACATAAGTTCCGAAAAACTCATTGGCACGAGCCAGGATTTGAACCCGCGACCTCCGGATTGAAAGTCGGGCGTCATATCCACTCGGCCACCACCGCTTGAATTCTATTGAATTCATGTACTTACCGTAAACCGGGGATACTTTGATCAATTTTAGAGTTTGGGACCAGTTTTTGACGATCCTAATATACGTAAAAATATGAAATAAAAATATAATAATCGGTTTTTTCTCTTCTTTCAGCCTGCCAAATAAAAAAAAATTAGGACTTATAATTTTTTCAGAAAAAAATAAAAACAACGTGATCAAAGTTATATTGAGAATGGGGTTACTTTGATACCACTACTTTTTTTGCTGACAATCTAAAGTAGACCCGCTAATAAGCCCGTAAAAAATAAAAAAATAAAAATTTGTTAAGTACTTTTTAAGTTATATATATTTTTAAGTTGTGGGGTTACTTTGATAACATACCAAATGATACAAATTAATAACTTTAAGCGCTTATTAGATCATTTACTATAAATAACGTAGGGGTTTAACTTATCATCGCACTTAGCAACAGATTTTTGAATTGCAAGCTTTTCCGTTTCAGTAAATTTGGTATGTGCCTTTGATATGCTGCCTTTATACTTATTGTATAAAGTTTTATATAAAATATTGTATGCTTTCCATGGCGCACGAATAGATTTTAAGCCCGCCACTATTTTTTCAAGTGCATCATTGAGTTGATCTTCTTGGTATTTTTTGTAGTCTCGATTTTTTTTTTGTAATCTCTGGCATTGTTTCTATAAAAGAATATGCATTATTATTTATTGTAGAATTAATACCCTGGTGGGCTGGTGGCCTCATGCACGTATGGTAAAAAACCCAAATCAAAGCCGCAGGATAAAATATAGCCAATTTCCACCCAGAAAGTTAATTCCATACAATAAAAAAGGGTAAAAGAATGTTTTAAATCAGATAAGCAGTTCCGAAGATCAACTCCTACATACAAACTTATAATTTTACATCCTCTTCCTCTTGCACTGACTCAAACGATACTTATTTATTATATAACTATTGAAAAATATACATTAAAAAATCGTAAGCTGCCAAAATAATTCATGGTGTTACTTTAATATTTTGATCAATTTCACCACGTATAAGTGACCAAAGACACCCCGACCCATGGATTCCCCGGCTACGTGCGCATGTGTAGGTTGTCGAATTCGGGTATTTTTTTATAAACTCACTAATAAACACTGATTAACCTAAGACACTATAAAATTACATGTTTAATACATTTGGCACAAATACAGTCAAAGTTTTTCAACCAAGAAAACCAGGTAGAAAAGCGTACCCGCCATTAATATTTTTTTTCTACACGAAATATTAATAATTACACTCGCATCCGATTACTACGCGGTTAAGCAACTATCAGTATTGCCAAAAAAGAAAAAATAACTGCGAAGGTATTTTTCAATTCGTTAAAACAAGCACTTTAGTAGCGGAGGGAAGTTGTTATCAAAGTCGACCCGCAAATCAAAGTAACCCCGGTTTACGGTACTTATTTTATGTGAGTATTGTATTCAATACTCAGTATTTATTTATTTTCTTTGTTCATCGGTCGCACAAATAGTTATTTTATGTCTAAGTCTTACAATACAGATGTACTTACTTATTTTATGTGAGTATTGTATTCAATACTCACAAAGAAAATAAATAAATACGAAAATTAAGCATTTTTATTAATTACTGTTAGAGCTTTTTTATTTATGTTGAGCTTACGTCATTTTCATTTTCATTTTAAAGGATTTAAAATTTTAGGGTTAAATAGTTTTAATGTTGAGACAGCAAGACAAAAACTTTTAGGTACCTAAATGAAGTCTAAATTGAAGTCCCGTAATCCTATAGATGGATATTATCCAATAATGTTATTCATAAAAATACAATAAAATGTATTATGTCAAAAATAGCCATAAAAATTCAGGGACAGGAACCGGTTACCTTAACCGGGGTTTTTCATAGGGTTATTTTAGAGGTGTTTATAAAAACCCCTACCATAACGGTAACCGCTTAATAAGGTAACACTTTGATTCGGTAACCGTATCAGATCGAGTTAACCTCTGTTACCGGTAACCGAAATAAAAACCCAGTCTATTCAGTTACCTCATTATGAGGTTTTTGACCAGTTCAAACGATTGTAATCTTTACGCACACTTAAATTCAACTTATTATTGAATAACCGAGGTTGGCATGGGCGGTCTATGAAGCCTCCAGCAGTCCAGCACAAACAAGTTTTTTTGCCTTTCCTTTGTTTATCTTTATACCTACTTGTGTGGTGTGTTCTTATTATAAATATATAAAATAAATAAAATAAATAAAATAAATAACATAAATAACATAAATAAAATAAATAAAATAAATAAAATAAATAAAATAAATAAAATAAATAAAATAAATAAAATAAATAAAATAAATAAAATAAATAAAATAAATAAAATAAATAAAATAAATAAAATAAATAAAATAAATAAAATAAATAAAATAAATAAAATAAATAAAATAAATAAAATAAATAAAATAAATAAAATAAATAAAATAAATAAAATAAATAAAATAAATAAAATAAATAAAATAAATAAAATAAATAAAATAAATAAAATAAATAAAATAAATAAAATAAATAAAATAAATAAAATAAATAAAATAAATAAAATAAATAAAATAAATAAAGTAAATAAAATAAATAAAATAAATAAAATAAATAAAATAAATAAAATAAATAAAATAAATAAAATAAATAAAATAAATAAAATAAATAAAATAAATAAAATAAATAAAATAAATAAAATAAATAAAATAAATAAAATAAATAAAATAAATAAAATAAATAAAATAAATAAAATAAATAAAATAAATAAAATAAATAAAATAAATAAAATAAATAAAATAAATAAAATAAATAAAATAAATAAAATAAATAAAATAAATAAAATAAATAAAATAAATAAAATAAATAAAATAAATAAAATAAATAAAATAAATAAAATAAATAAAATAAATAAAATAAATAAAATAAATAAAATAAATAAAATAAATAAAATAAATAAAATAAATAAAATAAATAAAATAAATAAAATAAATAAAATAAATAAAATAAATAAAATAAATAAAATAAATAAAATAAATAAAATAAATAAAATAAATAAAATAAATAAAATAAATAAAATAAATTAAATTAATTAAACAAATATAACAAATTAAACTTATTAAATAAATGAAATAAATTAAATAAATCAATTAAATTAAATAAATTAAATAAATTCAAAAAAATAAATAAATTCAACAAATTCAATAAATTAAATCAATTAAATAAATAAATTAAATTAAATAAATTTCATAAGTAAAATCAATAAAATCAACAAATTATAAATAAAGTAAATAAAATAAACAAATTTTTTAGTATTTTTTTAGTTCTGACGGCACATCACTAATAGTACATTATTGTCGAGGCTCGGAAGTAGCTACTTGCAGGCTGAGGATTCGTTTTAAACGGACGACCTTGGGGGTCCGTTTAATTGAATCCGAAGCCAGCAAGTAGCCTTCCAGCCGAGTCATATATAGTGCTTTTCTCAAAAATGGTGCAAGAAATATAAATATCATAGAAATATTTTACAAAAGCAACTTTCTTACGTATATATTTTCACAGAAAAAAGTAGAAACAATTGAAAAAATTAGCTTTGCCGCCTTTTTATTTTTTTAATAAAAAAAATAGAAGTGTATTTTTCTGCCGAAAATACGCCAACCTATTTGAGACAGCTAAATAGTCGCGGTACTAATCATCTGTTTGGCTGTTTAATGGGCCTGTGCCTTCATTTGATATGGCCATTTCAACTTTTAAAAAGTTTGGAACTCGACAAATAATGGAATTTGTATGCAACATTGCAGTCCCAAAATCGAGACTGCAATGTTTTTAACTTTTTAATTTTTGACTGACCATAAACTACGCGCTTCGCAACCTATTTTTTAAACGGCAAAGTCGACTTTGCCGTCAATTTTTGAGAAAAACTACTTTAATGTAGCAAACCAGTAAGCAACCGATAATAAAGGTTACCATAACTGAATGAAAACCTGTTAAAAACCCTTAACAAAAACCCTATCGCGATGGGGTTTTGAGATTAACTCGGTTAAAGGTTAGGGTTACCGTTTCAATAAGGTTACCATTACAATCAGGTAACAGTATGATAGGGTTACCGAATGATACGGTAACCGAATCGATTGGGTTACCGAATTGATAGGATTAAGCGTAAAGAGGGGTTTTCCGGTCCTTGCATAAAATTCGTACAGAAAAAACGTAGCAACTGCATGGTGGTATTTACGGCGTTTTTATTTTGAGAGTGTACAAACTATGAGACGTTTACGACGTTAAGAGATAATGTCATGTCATGACCTAAGAAGTCATGAAGCGCTGGTAAGAGACATCCAATCCGGAGGTCGCGGGTTCAAACCCCGGCTCGCACCAATGAGTTTTTCGAAACTTATGTACGAAATATAATCTGATATTTACCAGTTGCTTTTCGGTGAAGGAAAACATCGTGAGGAAACCGGACTAATCCCAATAAGGCCTAGTTTCCCCTCTGGGTTGGAAGGTCAGATGGAAGTCGCTTTCGTAAAAACTAGTGCCTACTTCAAATCCCGGGATTAGTTGTCAAGCGGACCCCGGGCTCCCATGAGCCGTGGCAAAATGCCGGGATAGTGCGAGGAAGAGGAAGAAGAAGAAGAGTCATGTCATGATCTACGAGCTTAAAGTATGCTTGTAGAGCTTTACATTATTTTATTTGGTGTTTGCTTTAGTATTAATACTCGTAGCTGGATTTTACTAATAGCCACGATGGATTGACAAAATAGCGGTTAAACCAAGTGTTATTTTAAACGTCAAACTTCTATGAAATTATGAAGTATAAATAACTCTTGCACTGCGTGGGTTATCAAAATCGCTGCAGACTTTTCTTAGTCTAACTCTATCATCAATTAAACTTATACAGTGAAACCTGGTTAAGTGGGACCTGGATAAGTGAGAAACCTCTATAGCTGGGACTCATGGTGCGGTCCCGACACTTTAGCACTGAATTACCTCTGTTAGTGAGATAAAACGAACCTCTATAACTGGGATTAGTTGTTGTGATATTATTGTCACATTTACCTCTATAATTGAGACAGAGAATGTTTTTACCTCTTTTACTGAGACTATATTTATAAGATTACATTTTCCTAATTGTTTTTTAGAATTTTATAGGAATTCACCTCTGTATCTGAGATAACGCCAATCTATGACCTCTCTAACTTAGACTTTATTGATCAATTTCCGTATTCTTACTAACTCTTAGTCTATCCATAAATTCCGAATTTGCTTAATTGTGTCAAAACGACATCAAGTTTGATTTAATTACTTTATGTAGTTAAAACTATCGAAACGAAAGCGGAAATCTTGATAAGTAACACGAATATACAAATTTCCATTTAATAAATTTCTAAGACGCAATGAAGTCCGTATCAAATTTAATTTTAAAATATCTATCCTATGGAAAATCATTCAAAATAAATTCAAAGAAATATTTAAACAGACTTAAAAAATATTTAGGGGCAAGGATTATTTTACCTTATTTATTTTTAAAGATAATTACTGAATACCTTATTAACCACCTCTATAACTGAAATATACTCTATTCTCACCTCTATTAATGGGACCCTCTGTAAATGAGACAAAAATTTATTTGTACCTGGCTAACTGAGAGCCTGGATAAGTGGAATACCTCTTTAAGTGAGACAAATCTGCTCGTCCCTTGAAGTCTCACTTATCCAGGTTTCACTGTATTATAAAAACATACTAGTTTACATTTTGCAAAGATTAAACAACATTAATAAGCAAATACCAAATCAAAAAAACTTAAAATGACTTCGCCATTTTGAAGTTCAACCGGAAATCTGACGTTATTATCAAATCAATGAAATGTATGCATTAAAACATACTATAAAAACCTAGGTATTAGTTTACATTTTGTAAAGACTATTGATGAAATTATTTATTTAAACTACTATAAAATTACACCTCAAAACAAATTATGACTAACAAAAATTAATTAAACTAAGAACAGACTAAACTAAAACTACCTAAAAAGTAAAAACCTACAAATAGAAAATTGGAACATAATACAAAAAGACTATTTGTTTGTTCTTAATGTTTATGGGATTTTCTGTTCACAAACTATCAGCTTGTTAAATCAAATAAATAAGTAGGTAGGTCCATATTAGGTCAAGTATGGGTAAGTTGACAGAATACCGAGGACATGGCGAAACTAAATATATAGACTATTGCAGCCATTGCAGGGCGGAAATGAAAGCAGTCGCGCGAAACTTATTGGACTGAGGTAGCTGTACTATAAGTATAATCAAATAGTGATTGAGCCCGACCGGGCTAAGTCTGCACCGACATGGCAATGTCGGCCGTGACAATATGTGGCTTTCCATTAGAGAAATACAGTAGAGTCCGGTTAGTACGACTTCGCATATAACAACCAACCGCTTATAGCGACGTAAGTATAGGCACTTGGTTGGTTTTAGTACAAGCTACTATGAAAGTACAACCGTTTATTACGACTCCGCTTATAACGACCAACCGCTTTTAACGACGGAAATTGACACAAAATTGTATTAAAATTTCTAGTGGAATTTCAGATGGCAACGTTCTTATTGCACTTGAAGCATAAGAACCCTTTTATGACGGAAAGCCACATATATAGTCGCTACAAACTTCGCTCGCTTTAACGGACTCATATTGTATTTTTCAAACAGTTTTAGAGATGCACATTTAGAGATGACAGATGTCATCTCCATACAGTTTATAACCTTAAAACGTAAAATCTCGAAAAATGGTATTGCGGTGACATTAGTCGGGTGTCATTCTGAATCTCTAACAACGTTTGTCCTAAAGTCACTTGCCCTAACTGGTTTGTCCTAATGGGCACATGGCCTAACGATCAATTGTCATAACAATTATTTTCCATAATGTAATGGTTAGCCTAAGACTCATTTGTCCTAAGCATTTGTACCATAACTATCAAGATCCCTAATGTTTTTTACCATATTCTTCGAAATCCCTAACAATGTTTGGCATAAAATAATATGCTCTAACTGTTTTGACCTAATGGCTATTGCCCTAATGATCAATTGTCATAAGAGTTACTTTTCCTATTCATCAATTATCATAACAATTACTTTCTCTAATGAATAGTAACGATCTGTTGCCACAAAAGTGGGTTAGGTTAGGTTAGAACTGTGACCCTCGCAAAAACGAACTGCTACCACAAAAGTGGGTTAGGTTAGGTTACAACTGCGACCATCGTAAAAACGAACTGCTGTTAAAACTAGGTTAGGTTAGAACTACGATCCTTTCAAAAACGAACTGCTGCCACAAAAGTGGGTTAGGTTAGGTTAGAACTGTGATCCTCGCAAAAACGAACTGCTGCCACAAAAGTGGGTTAGGTTAGGTTAGAACTATGATCCTCGCAAAAACGAACTGCTGCCACAAAAGTGGGTTAGGTTAGGTTAGAACTGTGATCCTCGCAAAAACGAATTGCTGCCACAAAAGGTTAGGAGGGAAATCAAAATTAGGGCATACGAGTGTTAGGTCAATCAACGATAGGCTAAGTAAAATTAGGTAACATGATGGTTAAGATATATAATTTTTAGGCCTAACAATAATTAGGCAAAAAAAGAATTATGCTACATAACATTAGGATAAATACTCAATATGGAAAGTGCCATTAGGGAAAACCATATTAGGACAAAAAAAAATCGGCTATTCGATAATCGGGAAACCAAAATTAGGGTATACAAGTGGTAGGACAACTGATCATTATGACAAACAATATTAGGGAATGCAAAGATAGGAGAAAAGACTTTAGGGATTCAGATATAGATCCCATTAGTCAGTGGTACCCAAGCTGTTTGAGAAATAGCCCAGTCGATATTGACCCTGTTTACGAAACAGGAAGTACCGGGTTCGAATCCTGGTAAGGGCGTTTATTTGAGTGTTTGGGTATTGTCTAGTTTTTGCCTATACAACAGTTTATCCACTTCAGTTTGCGTTCGAACTCAAATAGTAAAAGTTTTGTAAATTCGCAAGCAGCCGTCTTACTGCGCTTTAAAAAAATGTAACTAAATGGTTGGTACCCGTAATAATAAGAGAAGAGAGGGAAAAGACGGATACCTTAGGTTTGATTTGAAAATGATGCCGTTATAGACCGCTAACTCGCCTAGGAGGAAAAATTAAAATAAGAACGAAAATACTCGTATATAAATAATAAAGAGTTTCCATAAAAGCAACAAACATATTGTATAGTAAAAAACTGTCGTTTAGATGGTCGATCTAGTTATTCACAAATTTATGCTAAATCACATCCTTGAGCCGTTTACATAATAAAACAATAAATATTGTTGCGCCTGTGAACGGGCTCCAGCAGACGTTCTAATACATAACATTAAAGCTCTCCAAGGGGCCTCTACGTGTTGGATCTAAATCCCCACTCAAACCTAACAAAAGACCGGGATTTATAGGCCCGTGAAATCCAAGGAGATACAGATTAACAATAAATACATATATAACTTTAAAAATGACGATTAACGGCCTCCTAGCCTAGTCGGTAGTGACCCTGCCTACGAAGCAGGAGGTCCCGGGTTCGAATCCTGGTAAGGGCATTTATTTGTGTGTTCATCACAAATATTTGTTCCTGAGTTGTGGATGTTTTCTATGTATATAAGTATTTATATATATGTGTATATTATATATGTCGTCGTATAGTACCCACAACACAAGCCTTATTGAGCTTACTGTGGGACTAGGTCGATCTGTGTAAAATTGTCCTATAATATTTATTTATTTATTTAGAGTCTTGGAATGCTCAAACTGGAGACGTGTTTAATTTCGTCGAACGCTCTATAATAAATTTTGTTTAAATGTCAAGCTATTAAGATACGCGGTCTGATTTAAATTGTAAGCGACTTGTATTTTTTTGTTAAGTACATATTATATAATGTAATATAATGAAGTCGGTCGTCTTTATGTCTGCTACGACGGACAAAGATATATGTATATCCAAATCTATGTATATATCTAAGTTCTATTATTGATTTTACTGGTTGCGACTTTATTTGTTTGGTATAAACATTAGAGGCCTATTCGAACTCTAAAAATAAAGATAAGTAAGTATTTGGTAGTAGTAAGTATTTAACATCATAATGCCGCTTTTACTGCTTTTACAAAGAGAATTACGTGTTTACTGTATGTTTTATCCCGGAAAATATCCCTTATATCCCTGGGGTAAAATTCAGCAGGACGTTAAATTTGGTATGATACTATACTCATACTCATACTACTAAATAATATAAGAAGATATTTTTTTTAATTAAGACTTATATTCGAGAAATTGGATCAGTGTCATCTTGCTAGTCTATTACCGTGTACCTAAAACATAAGAAATCGTCTTCTCTCAAGTCATTTAATAAATTAATAATTCTTTTTTATCTAATTTACATTTAAAAAATGACGAATCACGCGGTAAATGCTCTTGAGGTATGTCTACATCCTTCTCGACTGTCAAGGAAGGTAATGAATGGGGTGATAAAATGATACATGAATTCGGAAATTAACTCAGTTGTAATAAGTTTAAATTATGTCCCGTTTTGAGTAACCTCAGCATTTTACGCGTGTATTATGGTGTGTTTGTGTTGTGTGTGCGTGTGTGTTGTCAGGAGAGAAAACTTGCGTGTTCGTCAGAACTGTACGTACCTACGTAAAACGAGTTTTCTCTCTTGTCGACAATAGTTAACAGCTTGTGGGCATGTAAGAAAACACGATCTGAGTTGAAATCAAATCATATTGATCAAATAAAAGAAAAAAATACATAAAATATTCATGTTCTTGTGGTGATTGAAAAAAAATTACAAATACTTTCATAAACAGCAAAGTTATCAGAAGTATTAGAACAAATTGAATTATTTTCAGATAATATTTTACTTTGTTTCTATTTCAAGTAGCAACACTACTATATAAATTATAAACTGAAATAAATGTCATAGGTATACTAACGTTCAGGCACCTGCCGCGATAGCAGAGGACGCTGGTTCAATTCCAGCCTGGGGCACTGGAGGCCTTGGTCACTTTTATATATGACATTTATTTCAGTTCATAATAAAGTTATCATTTATCTGCGCCCTGAACTCGCCAAATTGAAATTCTATTTCCGTCAAGTGAAGTCCAAATACGGATCCGATTAAATTAATAATTAAATTCGTGACTTCAACCGTTCAAACTTCAAAAATTTCAAAGTTCAACCATACCTAGTCGTTCATCGTCACACCTTGAAATCTATATACCTATTAGCAGTGCGCGATTTCATAGTAATTTCTCCTAAACTGGGCTCAAACGCAAACTGCCAACTGAATGTATGTACAATTGTACAGTCGACGTCAAAGATATGTTTACACTTTTGAACCTTATGCCTTTGTAATAAGGCGAAAAATGTAAATATATCTTTGACGTCGACTGTACCGTATAAACCATGTTCAATAACTTTTACTACGTGATCGTAAAAGGGTCATTCTCTGAAGATGCGTCTAATTGCCATGACTCTTTTCATACATTTTGTATGGGTCGCGGCAATTATACCGCACACATATTTTTGGAGAATGACCCAAAAACATCCATGTCTGATGTGCCGAAATTTACGAACTTATTGAAAAACCATCCTGTAAATGATATCTTATTTCACGAAACTTATTTCAAAGGCGAATACTTAATCAAGATAGGATAACAGGTATTTGATATTCAAAATTGACGTCCTGTCCTGTGTGATTGAGTGATAAATAAATCTGGTTTTCACTAGTCAATAACACAAAAAAAAGTACGTTAACGTTGAATCACACCACAGTAACGGCCTGATTCGATCTCAAAAAGAAAAGTCAAAAAGTCAAAAATTTGCTAAAGATACGATATAGATCGGATATGTCAGTGGGTGAATCAACTTTTTCTTGTCACTAGTTGCCATGGTTACGGTCTCCTGGGTCACTCTTAAAATACTAGTTATTTCGTATTTAAATGAACCAAACTTGATTTTTTTGGTAGTTATAAGGCCTTTCCTTTGGTAGTTATTCATGGGACATCTACTACTAAGCACGTTTGTAGAACATGGTACAGCAGCTCTTCTAAGAAACTATGCTAGGTACTATTGTCTCCTGGCTGATGGGACAGAATAACAACAAGAAATAGTTGATCGACCCCAGTGTCAAAGGTGGTATCTTAAAGTTCGAGTCAGCCCGTAAGTAAAATATTTTTTTCTCTCTTTGCAAATATTGCAATAATCCTACACATGCCAATCTAATCCCACTAATTTGTATATTTGACATAAGAACTAACCCATTTCTCATGGTCTGCAATTATGTAGCTACGTAACGCAGTGATAAAATCACGCGGCTCGATCGAAGCGACAAGTTTTTATCGTGTCGCGTCGGCGTCAAGATCGTCGTACGTATGTTGGAATAAAAAAACACAAATTGAGTCCATTAACTTCAAACTCGGGTAAATCCATCTGTCAGATTATGCGATATTGGTATTAAGAAAAGGTAATAGGGTAGATATTTGCTGAGAGGGTCGAATGGATTTACCCGGGTTTGAAGTTAAAAGCTACACAATTGGCTATTTAGGTTTTAAATATCTTATCAGTCTTATTTTGTCGTTTTCTTCTAGATAAACAATATATAAATAAAGAACAGTTTTAAGTAAAACTTAGGTACCTAATTACTTTTTTTACATCTAAGTACCTATTGTGAGTTTGGCATTATAGGAAAGTATTTTTAAACTGTAAATAATGGGCTGAAAAGAACAGTTTCTAGTCTGATTTGGGGCTTCTGACAAAATATTCATCAGTAACCAATATTGATCAGTTACCAATAGACAATTACAAATCCGCTGATTGTGATTAGGCGGGAAAAGCCCAGAATTAAGTTTTAAGGGGAAACATGAAAAAGTCATCACTGGGCGACCTTTAGCTGCATCCTTCCGTATTTAAACCTTCAAACTCATATGAGTCAAAGATTTAATTTCCATAAACCAACTAATGAATATATTGGACATTTTCTTTAATTTTACGAATGAACTGACAACAGCGCTCGTAAAATGGTCATTTTATTCTAGACCTTGACACGGGAGCGGTAAGGATATTTATTTATCGTTTTTGGAAGGTGGGTGGCATCGGAAACAATGGGTGCTTGTGCGTCGAATTTGTAAGCTATTTGTAGGTAATGGTTTAAGGAGGATCATAATCATATTGATTGAAGACCGTGTCGAATTACATTTGATTGCTGTGTTAACTCGATGAGATTAATGAAGACGCAGACGTATACTACTACGACTTCACTAGAAAAAAACGCAACTGTTACCTACTGTTACACTAATACTTATGGAATGGAAGAATGATAGAGAGACACAAAGCGTTTCGTTGTCGTAGCGCAATCGATTGTCACCTAGGCTAGGCCGGCAGCTACAGGGCTCCTGATCGCCGCTTTCAGTCACTGTTTTGTTTTTTGTTTAGAACGATTTTTTTGGTATACACCCACTTGCCAGAATTTCATTTGCCATTATTTCATTTGCCATAATAGTCAACAGCCATTATATTGTTTCCCATAATTACATATGCAATACTTATTGTTTACTATATTAGTCACGTGCTAGAAACTTTGTTTCCCATAAAATCAATTTCAATAATATCATTTGTCATCATCATTGTAAGCCATAATAACACTAGCCATAATATATTTTTTTTACAGAAACCAAATGCTACTAGAAAAATGGGTTAGGTTAGGTTTGAACTGCGACCCTTACAGAAAAGTAATGCTACTGGAAAAGTGGGCTAGGTTAGGTTTGAACTGCGACCCTTACAGAAAAGAAATGCTATTGGAAAAGTGGGTTAGGTTAGGTTTGGACTGCACCCCACACAGAAAATAAATGCTACTAGAAAAGTAGGTTAGGTTAGGTTTGAATTGCGACCCTTACAAAAACCAAATGCTACTAGAAAAATGGGTTAGGTTAGGTTTGAACTGCGACCCTTACAGAAAAGAAATACTACTAGAAAAGTGGGTTAGGTGAGGTTTAAATATTCTATTAAATAATATTAATTATTACAATTAATAATATGGACAACAACACGTATGGCACTCGTACGTTCTGGAATCTAATAATCAGGTAAACAAAGAGTATGTCACATCATTTTTATGGTAAACAAACAATTCGGGCAAATGAAATTCGGGCAAATAAAATTCGGGCATATGAGTATTATTTTATATAATTTTCGGACAAACAATAGACAACCGATTTTTTTCTACTCAAAACGGTACAAACCCACCCACCCACAGTTTTAGGCCATCACACACATTATAAGAAATGTAAAGCTCTTTCTGTAAAGTATATTCTTATTATTATTCTACATATATTGTATTCTAAACAGTTTCATATATCTGAATAGTCAGACCTGCCCGCCTAGCCAAGGTGACAATTGCTTGCGCTTCGCTATCGAATCGCTTTGTGTATCTCTATCACTTCTCCATATTAGTGTGACAGTGATAGTTGCGTTTCGTTCGCTACGGAGCGTTAGCGATTGACATGTTGTCTACGGGGCCTGAGAGTTTTAAGAAAAGGTATTAAGTTTCGAAAACTCCACAAATAATTAGACTATTTTATCAGATGATTAAAAAGTCATTCACACGGATCTCGTGTTGTTACATCACATTTTACCGGCCGTAAATTGATAAATTGGCCTACCAATAAACTACCTAAAGTCAAAGTTACAGCTAATTAATTATAAATTTTGTTTTTAATTTAATTTTAGGCCCGCATAAAAAATCTTATTAGGATGCGTTCGCGAAATGTAGCGTGTTTTAAGAATATGATATGTTCTTTAAAAAATTTACTATTGACAATGAAAAGACCCCGTTATTCATAAAACATTAAATAATTTTCACGCTACTGCTCGGAAATGTGGCAATAGATGACCTAAATCTTGACTAGAAAGTGGCGCTTAGTTGTACGGAAGAGTTCACAAACATCTTTACGAGCCAACGTTCCAAAAATATATTTAGGTACACGACTTTATATTATTATTAATATATTTTTGTTAAAGTTGGCTTGAAAAAGAATGTAAACTCGATTGCACATCAACCAACAGTCCTGAACCGCGAGCCAGGAGCATGTATATATCGTCAGTCATCGCCTCCCCATCGGTTGATACTTTGTCAGATGATAATTTAGATGCTATTATGAATGAAAAAAACGTCAGCCGGTTGTTTCGCGGTGGGAAGACCGTCAGCTGGTCGTATGAACATATTAGAAATACACCTGATATCGGATATAAATATCACATGAAAGAAATCTTACAGGATGACAAAAGTAACAACAATTGTGAGTAATATAAAGCTAGTGTGAGATTAATTCACATATAATACGGGTGGTTTTTATATTTCAGGTTTTTATTTTTGTTAGCCTACTTTGGTGTCCCACTGCTGGGCAAAGGCCTCCCCTCGTTTTCTCCACTCGACCCTGTCAGCGGCATTTTATACCATTTGGGGTAGAATGCGTCCAAGTCGTCCCGCCATCTCCTTTTCGATCTGCCTAAACCCCGACCTGCACCGTCTATTGTGATATTTCAGGTATGAATGTTTAATCGTTTTCAGGATAACGCACCATTGAAGAGTCTGCTTCGGCTTTCAGGCTGTATATCCGATGCTATATAGCGAGCCGTCCGCGCGCGCAGGTCACAAGTGCCGCGTCTTCGCCGCGTAGTGCCGTGTGAGATGCAGTGAGTGGAACACAGACAGAAATATGGTGAGTCCGATGAAAGCTTATCAGTAGACTTACTTATTTGTAAGGGATTTTTTTATACAAATTAAGGATTAAAAAATTATAGGAAATGTCAAAAATACATTTAGGACTTGTAGGAAGGATGACAAAATGTAGTTGAGCAAAAATAAAGTTTAGAACAATAAAGCGTTTATTACTTACTTATAAATCATTTAATAATAAATTATAGATTGAAAAATTGTAGAAATTAGAAATGTCAAATTAAATCTAGGATTTATAACTTTCTTAAAAGTTGAGTGAAAATATCCAAACCATCCATAATATGAAATCTAATTGTAATCTTAGTCATAAAATGTTTTATTTGCCCGGATCCTTTTCCTTAGCGCCACATATGACATAATTTATAATTAACCTATTTGTAACATCTGATTTTACGAAAAAACGTAGCTAAAATAACCTTTTGTTAACTCAATAAAACTGTATAAACAAATATATATACTTTAAGTGTAATTGACATAAAAACTTAATTGACATAATGGAGAAGGCGCGTGCGCATGAAGTTAGTGATCTTAATCAATTAGACGATTTATCAATGCCGGTGTTTAGTTTTGTAAACAAAGATTTGTTTAATTTTGTAAACAAAGATTTTAATAGTATTGTTGCTGAGAAAGTGTTACTTACTCTTTAAGGTTTTTTAATCTTACTTTTACGACGAAGCGTCTTACTTTTTTTGACAAACCATAACATTTATTAACAAATACACTGAAAGAATTGTTTACATAACAGTAAAAAATATTTTGTTAGGTACTCCTTGTACACAAAAAATGTGACTTGCAAAGTGTTACCTGTTACAAAATCGGTTTTAGGATATTGAGCAAAATTTATTTCTTGGATACCTACTTAACTTAAGTTTTTTTTTTTATGATGTACTCAATGAGTTGGGCTATTGATTTTTTCAGTGTATGACAAATTCGACAGGTCTCTATTGTTTCCCATAAAGTTTTAAGTCGTAATGTATTGTTTGTCCGCGTTTTCGTTAGTCATAATTTGGTTTTTCTCAGAAACGTGTAACGACTTTTCAGGATTGCCATAATAAAACAAACCTAACCTAACCTAACCTATCTATAGGGTAGCCTTATGAAAATCCTGAAAAGTTAACGGTTTCAGAATTATGACTAATGATAATCTGACAATAATTACATTATGACTTTCAATAATTATGTCAAAGAGATACGCAAATTCGAAACATAGAGATAGGCATCTTTTTTATAATAGGTTCATATGCGCTGACATTTATGTAGATTATTCATTACTTGCTTCATTCAGTTACCAAATCTTATAATATATATTATCATCCATAACTCAAACGTTATACTCAATTAAGTTAAATATGTAAGGGACAAAAAACAACTTACAAATTCAATTTACCGGATCTATTAAGCAGACGTCCTTTTAATTAATCCGAATAAATTATATAAAATATTTTAAATTATTTATGAGCCTAGCAACGACTAAATGTCAAGTGATAAATGACCTTTGGATGATCCACATTGGGTATTACAGGTAAAAACAGATAAGGTCAAGGTCATATTTATTTAAGTGGAATATTCACATAAGTTCAGAGTCGACCAAATGTATCGATCGTTTTTAGAATTTTTTAATTAATTAAGTATCGTCTTTCTTTACTTACAATTATAAAAAAATGTTTTTTGATTTAAGGTGTATTTGGATAATTTCATAAAGTGGGTACCTAATCCCGAAAATAATTTAAAAAATACCTATTCATATTCCATTATAATAAGAGCCCCTTTTCGAAAGTATTTGCCACTTTTTTTTGTGTTTTTTCCATTCGAAATTACGTGAATACAATATACATACACGTACCTTATAGAAATTAATATATTTAAGTATTATAATTTAACATTTTGCAATATAACGTAATTGTAGGTAATTACTTGGTCTTAGTTTGACTACCATTTCTTAATTTTCTCTCTCACTTGCTTAAAGGTTAGTTGGAAGAGAACCTTTTAAGGGATAAGTTCGACTTTGTATACGTTTATTGTATTATCTATGTATTATGTAGGTACTTGCATTGTGCAATAAAGTGTTTTATTTTATTACTAAAACAACGTAATTGCAGTAAATGCAACATCACCTAATTCGTATTCTATTAGCAAATCACAATATAATGTTACCTATCTGGTTTTATTTCATCTATAAAACGTTTACAATCTCAGAATCTAATCATAGAATCAGAATTCTAAACTAAGTACGTAAGGTTCACACTGTTAAGAATTCTAACAAAATACAATACGGTTAAAATGATTTTAGATAACCATACTTTACATAACAAAACTTTTTTTTATAATCTAATCTTTTTGCTTGAAAAGAAGATAGAAATAAAACAATTGTTTATTAGAAGAAAGATGATAAAATTACATAACTACATAGCTCAAGTGATCCCACACTAGGCTAGGCCTGTATCGTGGTGACCGCTCTACAGTATTACTACATAGGTACATTTTTGGGGTATCCGCTAAACTCTAAAGTCTCTTGCATTGTAAGAGATGAAAAACACACGCTAAATGAAATACATGCAAAACGAATACTAGCTAATATAAATTATTAAGTATAATATTATATTTACAATAATTTCAAGTGAATAAAAGAAAATCGTGATTTCAACATGTTTTTTTTGTAAAACAAACTAATCTCTGATAGACTAAACCATAAGCGACTGGATAAAATATAATAAATATCGAAGCGTATTCAAATATTCAAAACATGAATCGATTTGATAATAACATCTATCCATCTTTACTTATACATTGGTGTAAAAAGGATGTTCTGACAATAATATCACATCAACACCTTATTTTTAAGTTTGAACGCGCTCGCAGGTGCGGGTCATAAGTGACGCAATGGCTAAAGGTCAGCACGGCCGGTGCTTACTTCTATGACAATATTGAAAATTAGGAAAAACGTGTATGAGATGAATATTAAGTTATTGAAATGAGAAATATACCTTGAACCTACCTACTACCTAGACTGCTATAAGTTTTCTTGACATAGTTTTAAAAATAAATATTTATGCAGATTTGTTGCATTTGTTTTTAAAATGCAAAAATACTTGCATTTTAATTATTAATGCTATTCATAGTTATTCATAAACGTTTGGCAAATGTAACAGACAGTTAATAATTTGTCCTTATCCATTATTTTGACATTTCTGTTTGTAAGAGACAAAATTTAACATAAGTTTGGAAGGGGTTGCTAAGTTTTATGAATAAGGGGATAAATAGGTACTCAGGTTTTGCAGTCTACGATTTCAAGTATTTTGAATAATATTAGTTTACAACATCAGAGAGCCACGTAGGAGCTTGAAAATAAAGTATTTTTGGTCCAGTATATTATAAATTAACTAAATATACCATAAATTAGAAACAAATTACTTAAACTCTAAACCAATCTTTTTAACAAGCAGATAGGTAAGTCTGCTTTCTCAATTTTTTCCTTTAATATTTGACGATCTTTTTGTAAACGTAAATTTTCAATGAAAAATAAATATTATCTATCTATCTACTTAAACTCTAATAAATACAAATTTAAGAAAAATATTTTACAACATTATAAAAATATTTATTATGGGCCATATTATACTTACCTACACAATACAGGATTTGTGGTATCATACATGATACGTGGATGGATAGGAAGAAGCCTTACGCTATGGCAAAGGTTGATCCGATAGCGGGATATATACTCGCCGCTGCCCTTATCTAGACAACTTTAATTGATACCAAGTGGAAATACCAAACATGTAAATATACATACGTATTTTATTGATTTTTATATACTCAGGAATAGTTTTTGTGAACATGGACTTAAATAAGGCAAAAATACCAGCCCAGACGACCCGGGACAGACAGGCTTGGCAAAGAATTAGGGATGACTCCCGCTAGACCGGGCCGGGCCCGTGCCGAGGCGTCCGAGACGTCATTTTCTATGACGGCTGATCGGTGATCACGTGGTGCTTAACATAGAAAACGAAGCTCCGGAAGCTCCGGCCCGGCCCCGGCCCGGTCTAGCGTGTCATTCTTTACTATAGGAGAGCCGACCCCAAATGATGGGATTAAGGCTAGGAAAAGAAGAAGAGTTTTTGTGAACATGGAAAACCATAAAAACTGTTTTTTGGAAAGGCATATAAATTACAAATCATGAATTACATATTATTTGTGTCATTAATATCTCTTATAATTACTACTTGTTTGCTTTTAAAGGTTTCTCACTTCACCCACCATGATATTTTTCTGTTTGGCCCTATGGTTGACTGGTAGAGAATGCCATGAGGCATTAAGTCCGCCATTTGTACTTTTTTGTGTGCAATAAAATTTAAAAAAAGAAACTCACATACATACAAACATGAACGCTGAAAACAATACACTCTTTTTGTTTGGGCAGTCGTGTAATAAATAAACATGTTTTTATTTTTATATCTAAAGCGATATAAATATCAAAAAACAATAGCACAATCGATAAAAAAGCAAATAAATAACGAAAAATCTATGATTATAGATACCAATCGTAGGTTTTTCCCGACAGTAAATAGATGCATTTTATGCAAAATTATCTCTATTTCTCTGATGTAAATATTAATATTAATAAAAGCCATCTCTATGACAACAACTGCAAGAATTACAATTAAAAACTATATTTTAATTAAAATACTTTTCTAATGATAATATCATCTTATTAAAAGATTCCTCCGTCATACTATCATCAACATCGTTGTCATCAATGCTTGACTTTTAATTTGCGTAACAAAGAGCCTTGAGGTCTCCAAGTATCAGTGGTCAAGAATTGATTTGAAAATGACTAAGTTTAAATCAATTACGACAGGTATCCAAGTCATTAGCACCAAGGATAAGTCATCTGTCAAAGATTTGATGAAGCAGAGGTGTATTCAGATAGAAATTTCTTGTTATCAAACGGTTAGGCTGTGTTTCTACCAGAGATGTGCGCGGATGCGTAGAGAGGGATGTGTTTGTTAAGTACCAATAGAATCACTTCATTTACCTACCTATCCTCGCTCAGCGTAGCTTTAGTTGGCAATTTTTTTATTGGATCTTAACAAACACATCCCTCGCTGCTCGCTACGCAACTTCGCACATCTTTGTTGGAAACGCAGCCATATTATTATGATTAATCAAGAAATGTCACTGTTGACAGCTGACAGACCATATTCATAATAATAATAGCTGTTTGATAACAATACATTACTATTTGAATAGGCCTCCAGTAAGAGTTTGATGCACCGAAAAGCAAAAGTATTGAACGGCGATTAGTAATTTACATATGTTTTTAGCCATTTATGAACCATATCCCAAAGTTTTAAAGTTTAAATTTAAACGTATTTTCGATGGTCAATTATTGATAGTAGAAGTCACACAAATCACAGGCAGGCACGGTTTATGCTTGTACAATTTATGCAATGCAACTTGTTATCACAATTTCCGTAAATAATTTATTAAGGTTGTTTAAAATAATTCAGCTTTTGCTAACTTGGTACCAATGACATGATAAAAAAGCACGAAAATGGTTAAGTAACTTTAAAATATACAGGATGTAACAAAAATATTGTGTGATGATTAGGAAAAAGTAGAAGATTTTTTTAAAGTGATTCTACACTTTGTTGTCCGTCCGTCTGTCTGTCAAGACCCTTTATCACGGGAACGCGTGGAGCTATCGAGTTAAAATTAAAACCATATATTATTATTATACTCACCTGATAGTATGAGGGGCTGTAGACCTCTACACCTCTACAGCCCCTTGAAGCTGTGAAAAAATCAAACTTATATGTTTACGTAAAAAAAAGATACGGCCGTTTATGCCGCAAAAAACGTATATTTCGACACTCTCAAGGGAACCAAAATTTATAGGGTACAGGCGCCATCAGATATATCGGAGCGGCCAAGTTGTTCACAAAATCAGAACACGCACTCTAACGCTTTGACAATAGAGGCGTGTTCAGATATTTGTGAGCACTTTGGCCGTTCCGATATATCTGATGGCGACTGTACTTCCCGTTGACTTAGAACTATGAAATTTGGCAAGTAATATTGTCTTACACTACAAATATAGGCAATAATCTGAAAACTTATATTTGTAAAAAATAAAAAATAAAATAAAATTTAAATATGTATGTACGAAACCGTCGGAGGCCAGTCCAACTCGCACTTGGCCGGTTTCGCCTCATTGATCATCAAATTAAACAAATATCCATACACAATTGATAAACCTTATTAGTAAGACACAAGATCTATTAACAATCAGTTAAAAGTGTTGTTGCTATGTTCGAACACCTGCGAACATACATACATACACGCCCGGCGTTGCGCCACATACAGACAAATGAGTTAGCTAAGTGTTATCTAAACGATTTTTCCTAAGAAGCTGTACAATGCGGCGCGGAATGTTGCAAATGTACGGCGGTTCTCAGACGGCTGTGGTCTCAGCCACAAGAGGTAGCGGGTTATTCGGGGCATTTAAATTGAAAGTTGTACACTTTTTTTGCAACGAGGTATAAGTGTCCTAAAATTTCCATACATTTTTTATCCTTCCATTCCAATGTCATTGTCACTGTTATACGAAGTCTATGAAAAATGGTAACAAAGTGGAAATAAAAATCTTAAGAAATTTTTGTTTTTCCTATTAGGATTGAAACAGCTCGGTTTCTGGGTAGAAATAACATAAAAATGTCCAAATAAATAAAAATGGTGTAGGTAGTGTACAATTTTAAATAAAAAGGCTTGATTAATTAATTAATCGCAAGCTAACATTAAAACAGTGAAAATTAATTGAAATATCGATAAACAAAAGCAGACTTTATCGTTTCCGCGTAAATGTAAATAATCCATGCAATTCTTGAAAAGTCATAACAACTCATTATAAAATACATACTTACGTAAAATAAAATAAGTACCACAACGCCAAGATTTTTTAAGTAAGTACAATGTAAAAGGTAACACACAATAATATGAATTTGATGTAAACTTCATAGGTTTTTTTTGTAGTAGATATTGAGTGCATAGTAGCGATTAAAATCAAACTACATAAAATACACTCTATAAATATATTCTATTCTTTTCCTTCCAGCAACTCCTCGCTATCTGAAGGAGCGTTTCAATTATTTAAACTCTGTGAGGCTGTCGCGCAGTCTGCTTCTTTCCGTTCCGTCTTCTTCTTCAAAATTTTATAACACTTCTTTTACCTTTCAAGCTGTCCGACTCTGGAACTCTTTACCAGTAGGCATTAGGCGCGCTCAATCTCTTGCTGCTTTCAAAAAACTACTAAAAGAACATTATCTATCTCTCCCCTAGTGTTTGTATGTTACCTACTCTGTGGCTGACATGTTGCTGTCATATTTTTAGTTATATCCCGGTTATTTTATATAATATATATATGTATGTTTATGTATGTCTATTTGTATTTCGTATATGTGTATATTTATTCAATGTGATTGTGTGTGTGAACGTAGGCTCCATAATGTTCTCTTTGCAACACCTACTTTTTCGATGGTTACATATCAGAATACCGAAAATCGATTTACCTAATGTTGAATCACCTATGCTCGTTTCACCTATTTTTTTAAATACCTAATGACCAATTAACCTAAGCTCATAACACCTAATGAACGAATTACCTATTGCACGTTTCACCTACAATTGGTTTACCTAAGCTCAGAATACCTATGCTCGATTTACCTAAAGTTGTAACACCTAATACTCGAAATACCTAAAGCTAATATACCTAATACATGCAACACCTAATGTTGATATACCTAATGCACGAAATACCTAAACTCGGTATTCCTAATGATCGAATTGCCTAAAGTTAACATACCTACTGCACGAATTACCTAAAGTCGGTATACCTAATGATCAAATTATCTAAAGTTAACATACCTAATGAACGAAATACCTAAATTCGATACACCTAATGCACGAAATACCTGAACTCGATGCACTTAGTGAACAAAATATGTACCTAAAATCAAAAATATAATTATTGTTTAGTAGAATATTATTAGGACATACTTACAACATTTGGTATAATTTTTTTAGCCAAATCATTCAATTGACTTACTATTTTTTATTATAATATAAGGTCTAGTCATTTGCCAGAGTCGAGATAGGTGCGACGACGAGCAAAGCGAGGAGGAGCGTGTTAGGTTAACTGCGACCAAACAGTGTCAAAACCGACTTTTATTTCATCGTCATGATGCTAACTTACAAAAATATTATATATATATATAATATCTTTACAATGGTATCTCTTTATTTATAAAACTAATAATGGATTATTACAATAAGTACACATAAATCTACTAAAACTAAAGATACAATATACAATATTAAAACTAAAGTTAAAACTAGAAATAAAATAAAAATACAAACTAAGTAAAACTTTTATACTTACAAAAATTAAGTTTTTGATAAGATAAGATAACTAATTTTGTATTAGACTTCAGAAATCATTCTACTACCTAAAAAGAAGCGTTTCAAAAAGTGTATTTTTAAGTTGCTATCCAA
This sequence comes from Cydia splendana, assembly GCF_910591565.1. Taxonomy (NCBI): domain Eukaryota; kingdom Metazoa; phylum Arthropoda; class Insecta; order Lepidoptera; family Tortricidae; genus Cydia; species Cydia splendana. The sequence goes on from NC_085968.1 coordinate 1,161,969, forward strand.
ACAAACAGTTTCTACTGTAAGGTTGGGAAATCATACGATTTATTGGGTGGAGTTGCGACTTGATCATTCGGCAAAATGATATGAATTTTGTACTAGGTATATAGACTTTAGGTATTCCGTGCATTAGGCATATCGACATTAGGTAATGCGTGCAGGAAGTATATCAACTTTAGGTATTTCGTGCGATAGGTTTAACAGTTTTAGGTATTTCGTCCATTAGATAAATCAAATTTAGGTACATCGTTCATTAGGTATATCAGCTTTAGGTGTATCGTCCATTAGGTATATCAGCTATAGGTGATTCGTGCATTAGGTACAATAGCTTTAGGTGAAACGTGCAGTAGGTAAAACGTGCATTAGGTATATCGTGCATTAGGTATTTCGTCCATTAGGTTATTTAAGCTTAGGTATTATAAACTTAGGTCAGTCAATGTTTAGGTAAAATGATTGATAGGTAATTTAAAAATAGGTGAATCAAGCATAGGTGATTCAACATTAGGTAAATCAGTTTTCGGTATTCTGATATGTAACCTTTTCGATTAAGTACTTCTCTGTTTCCGCTACCCAAAGGTTGTCTGGAAGAGATCGCTCTTTAGCGATAAGACCGCCTGTTGTCTGCCTCTACATTTAATCAATTGTAATTTTCTTTTGTATCTTTTTACTGAGGTGTGCCAATAACGAGTATTCTATCTATCTATCTACACTCCTTCTTTCGGGCAGTCGCGTAATTTACGTTGCCTCTATCTAATGCTCTGTATATACTTTACGTATTACATAATAAATTTATTCTTCGCATATTTAAAGTCAATAAATATCAGATCCAGTCTTTATATCAAATCTTATGATTATGTATTGACAATTTTGTTTATCCGTAGAAAAAAACTATAATTAAAACAAATTGATGGTCTCATTAATATTAAAATGACATTGAAGGAAGTGGCTTCATTATTAATACGTTAAACTAGTTTCAAGACTAGTATAACGTCCTCGTGTATTTTATTTACATATGTGTTATAAAATCTATTTGCATTACCTAAGTCTAATTTAAAAATATTTAATATTTACTTGTATATAAACATTGTGCGATACGATACGAATAATTCGTGAATTTAATCATTTATTTACATACAATATATATACAGTGGTACTACTAAACTAAATTAATAACTAGCTTAAATCTAAAATAGGCCCTTGAGGCATTGTACCAAGGATGCTGGCGGCATTTCCTCGCTGTATCGCAATGCTGATACGTTGTGCGAGGTAGCCGCCAGCTCTTCGGTCACCAGTTACGTCAACCAGAAGCTTCGCGATTTCTGCGAACAACTTATGCGCGCTGGGACCCCATGGACCTAGAGTTTCAACTCCAAATGGTACAAAATGGTACTCTCTACCGAGGCTCTTATATTTGTTACGTTTTAGAATTTCGGCGCTTTCCGCCGCTGAATAAATAATGATACACATATATCAGAGTACGAATAAATAACGATACGAATAATTCGTGAATAAATAATGATACTCATTTAAATAAGAGGTAAAAGTCCTAGTGCGCCACATGTTAATGCTCAAATAGGTGATTCTCTGTGACAGTGAGCCCTCGGAAGTCTACCTTAGAGCAATGGGGTTTACAAACCCCATGGTTAAACGAAATCACTGTACGCTTATGCCGTAGCCCCGCTCTAAGCAATATGTACGCATGTCAACGCTTCCACAATGAGATGGAGCGAGCGATAGTTTTGTATTCATTTGTTTAGCCACCAGTGTACATATTCACAACGTGTACCTTTTAGTCGGCCAGTTAGTTTGACCTATGATTTCAAAGCATCTCATTTCTGACTTGTATTGCTTATAATATAATAAAATTAGTCCCACGTATACATTGATCCTCACAACAAACCAGATTGACCATTAAGAGGGGGAGTGGAGCCAGGAAAATATAAGGAAATTTGTGCGTTTTTTGCGGCTCTTACCCGTGATTAAAACGCGTAAAATTCAATGTAAAAACTACAATTTTATTGTCCCCACTTAATAAAAACTTGTCGAATAGCCTATTGTAGTGTGAAGTGTGAATGATCTGATAACGGAGGCAGTGCAGTCTGCTACACAAGTGATGAATTGCTCCAGCCGCCGCTCCCCTAACAAAGACATAGTTACGGCCTGGTTCGAACTTTAACATACGTCATAAATATGCTAAAGATACGACTTGGATCGGATATGTCAGTGTCAAAAGTGACGTTTCTTTTAACAAAAACGTGACGACCGGTCTGGCCTAGTGGGTAGTGACCCTGCCTATGAAGCCGATGGTCCCGGGTTCGAATCCTGGTAAGGGCATTTATTTGTATGATGATACAGATATTTGTTCCTGAGTCATGGTTGTTTTCTATGTATTTAAAAATTCATATATTATATATATCGTTGTCTGAGTACCCACAACACAAGCCTTCTTGAGCTTACCGTGGAGCTTAGTCAATTTGTGTAAAAATGTCCTATAATATTTTTTTTAAACGTCACTTTAGACACAGATATATCCGATCCGTATCGTATCTTTTTAAAAATTTTGACGTATCTTATAGTTCGAATCAGGCCGATAAGCGTTGTCTTTCGTAATACTCCGGTTTCTGGCTACGCGGTTATACTAACCTTCTAAAAGAGAAACAATGTAGGGTATAATTAATGCAAAAATATCAAGTACACATCGAAGGTCATGGGATTTGCGGTCTCAATAGAATAAATAGTTTAGTACTTCAACCGATTATTATAAATACACATACACTTAATTCGTTTGTATTTATTACAATACTGATTTTAATTAATTTATTAATTTTAATAAAGTGAATTAGGTGTATATTTGGTAGCCTACCTGCTTGTGTGATCATAATTCTATGGAATAAATAAAAAACTGGAAATGTGCATTTGGGTGTGTGTTTAACACAGATTTTGTTCCTATTTAAGTATTTATTCAAATCTATCTAATATCATCGTCTAATACCAATAATACAAGTTTTATCGAGCTTATTGTGAGACTATTTAATTTAAGTAATTATATTAAGCTTAGAATCAATTTAAAAGTGGAAAAATTACTGTCTTGGGTGTGACTCTCACGGCCTCTGGATCGATACTCCAGCGCTCTGCCATCTGAGCCATCAAGACCTCATCCATAGCCAGCACATCTTTCCACCTTTCTTCTTTAATGATATTAGTTACCGATTCGCCGGAGTCATAATCCGAGTACTTAAAAGAATAGCACCACCCCATCTCGTCCCGTGGGTGTCGTATAAGGCGACTAAGGGAAAACTGGCGACAGATATGCATATGAGCAAGGCTCGCCCGTATCCTTAGCGGGGTCCTTACTCACAAGAGCTGTGCGCGCGCCACATCGATAAAAAAAAAATCCGAGTACTTATATGAGAATCCGACGAAACTAGCATCCGGCGAATCGGGAACTAACCAGATTGTCCCATAACATTTATTTATGTAAAGAGGAGCCTTTAGAGGGCGCAAGTGATATTGCCATCTCATTCTACCGCATGGGTGCGTCCCTTGGAGTGGCCGACGTTGGCCCATCGTGTAGAGGAGCCATAACATGACTAGAGGGAAAACCATCGAACATTTAAGCATTCTGGTCATATTGCATTGCATAACGAAGTATCATGATTAATATATCTGGAAATTCAGTATCATAAATGTCCAAGCAATCTGTCCGACCCAAGGCCCTCGCACAAAACTTTCGTCCCATTTTGCAATATCTCGTAATGACGAATCACGAGATTACAGACTTCAGAAGTGCCGAATTAATTTACGCCTTATATCGAGTAGAATGAGGTCGAGTTTGCATTGACAGGTGCAATTAATCGGCCTTTTGCAACACTTTCTTCGATTTCTTGGATGTTCTGGGCGACCTTTCCGAGATTGGTATTCGGTTGCGATAATAAAACACCTGTGTTAAATTTACGAAGTTTAATAGGATAGGTGTAATTAACTGAAATTATCGCAGGATTCATTAGATACCTACCTACCGTAAAATGGGGTGAGTAGGGTTGGCGGGGAGAGTTGGGTTATGAATGGGGAGAGAAGCGATGAAAGGGGGGTGAGATGGGATTTTAAGGCTACTGGTACAAAAATAATGTATTCCAATTTAAAATGGAGCTATAGTAATACTCATAATAATAAAAAATCGATCCAACAATCTTCCAAAATCACCTTTCTATGAAAACCCAACTCACCCCAAATACGAGGGACTATGGGGTGAGGTGGGATCTCCTGTTTATCATCAAAGTTATGGAATGGAACTACCCAAAATAAAATACAAACGTCCGGAACACTTATTTTATTATATACACCATTCAGTTTGCATATGTAAAAATAAAATATTATCGAGGTTTGATTGTCAGTTTTGCACCTACTCACCCCATTTTACGGTAAGTACTTAATTTTATGACATCAAAATATCCAATCACTGTTGCACTACTATATGCGTCGCTGTAGTAGTACCTACGTGGTACTTGTCCTTTTCTAGGTACGATTTTTAGGGTTCCGTACCCAAAGGGTAAAACGGGACCCTATTACTAAGACTTCGCTGTCCGTCCGTCCGTCCGTCCGTCCGTCTGTCACCAGGCTGTATCTCACAAACCGTGATAGCTAGACAGTTGAAATTTTCACAGATGATGTATTTCTGTTGCCGCTATAACAAAAAATACTAAAAACAGAATAAAATAAAGATTTAAATGGGGCTCCCATACAACAAACGTGATTTTTGACCAAAGTTAAGCTACGTCGGGAGTGGTCAGTACTTGGATGGGTGACCGTTTTTTTTTTGCTTTTTTTTCGTTTTTTTTTTTTGCATTATGGTACGGAACCCTTCGTGCGCGAGTCCGACTCGCACTTGCCCGGTTTTTACTTTTATCCGTTCAATCTTTTGCATGTGATTCCTGTGAAATCAGGCCATTAAATGCTAAAGACGTCAATACCTTATCTACTCTAAAATGAAGGTTTCTGATATAAATTATCCGTCTTAGGTAAGACCGTCCTCTAACTCTTGCGCTACACATACTCCACTTATAGAAGGTCGGTAGAGCAGAAGGAGCGAAGCACTTCCTTCCTGGGTGCCTAGCCAAGGTGACAATATTTTGCGCTACGACAACGAAACGCTTTGTGTCTCTCTTTCACTCTTCCATATTAGGAGACAGTGACAGTTTCGTTTCGTTCGCTACGGAGAGTAAACTATTGGCATGTTGGCTATGCACCCTGACTGTGTCTAAGCGAAGTATACGATACGTAGGGTATATAAATACGAGAGTTATTGCCCTTGTCTTCTCCATATTGACCTTACAGTAACTACCTCACTTTCACTGATATCTAAGAATAATACACGTTTGTCATCGATCAAACAACCAAGTTTCACTATCTTCACTTCTAGATTTATTTTTTGACCGAAGATTGTATTAGAATATACTGGTTATATTTTGTATATTTTATTCGCTAATCGTTTCTTGAACAGAACTGAAGTGAACGCTAAAAGTGTCATTATATTTATTCACTTTTATTCTTCCCCTCTTGACCGTGGTGACTCCGAATTCCTCCGGCGAAGGCCATAATGAATCAATTCAGTCCTCATTACTAACAAATTAAGCGACGTTGGTAACATTTGATCAGCCTTGAGGCAAGTAGGCTTCGCAGATGTCGTTAGGCGTAGGCTTAATGGCTTGACTTAAACAAGTATGAAGACGTAATTGGAATCCTTTGGCTGTTGATTTAGCTTTGAGGATTCAAAGCGTATTCTATAAATTTGATATGTGTTGAAAATGACAAGAAACCTCATAAATAACAAATTTGTACAGGTACACTGTTTTGTTAGTAAGGTAAACCAAAGATGCATGCAAGTCAGTAGCATGTTACGAAAGTGATTGGCAGCCATTTGAATAACAAAACAAATGCCGCTCTTTACAGCTCAGAACTTTTGCTTTCGATTTGTTTTCACTGTTTACTTCAAGTCTAGGAACAGAAAGTATTTTTTTTTTTTAAATGACTACATTGACACACACTGTATTGAAATGACAGGTCTCAACATTTGTGCCGGCTGTGCACTCGTCGAGAGACCCGGAGATAGGCCGAGAACGAGTCTGTACTTAAGTAATGCTCCCTTCTCGTCTCGCTCTTATTCTACGTTTAATATCTAATAAAAATGGCACAACAGGAAAAAAAATCATGCTGACGAATGATTTTGTTTCCAGCTGCTTATAATTTATTTGCATAGCACCTACATAAACCATTAAGATAGCTTACGATAAAGTTAGTTCGACGACACGACAGGCCGACATTGATTGAAGATGGCTACTGACGAAATGAGGATCTCTGACCTATTGTGCGGCGCAAACGCATATAGGCGCCACGTGAATAATACCGCGTTAGAACAACGAAATGGTATAGAGTTGACAAATTTAAGGTGGTTCGCTTTCCATACAAAACACAATTGGGTTATATTAAAATATCAAAATCAAAATCAAATCAAAATATCTTTATTTGCTAGAATATATGGTAACAGGTAAGATCTTATGGTTAAGTTGTCCAAGCATATTCAACCTGCATGCAGGCGTGCAAATTATATTTACAGTTTTATTATTATTTAATATGTCATTTAAGTAATTACACACTATACTACATAAATATGTGTGCATCTATCTACTTTCGAGTGTTTATTTGCGCTAAACTGATATTAAAACTGTTTTATACTTACAGAAATCACGCAAAAAAGCGTTTTATTTTTTATCACTGCAATACCACAATTTTTTGCGTGATTTCTTTATAAAACAAAGTTTTACTATCAATTTAGCGCAAATAAACATTTGAAAGTAGACAGATGCGCACATATTTATGTAGTAATAGTGTGTAATTCTAATTACTTAATATAACGCAATTGTTTTTTGTATGGAAAGCGAACCGAACGTTGCACGTTAAACGTTAAACATCTATGAAATTATGACGTTTAAATAACACTTGCACCGTCTGTGCTGTCAAAATCGCTGCCAACTTAGCTTAGTCCAACTCAAACTTAGGGTGGTATTCCACCTGTCCAATGTCAGTGCGTCTCTCTTTCTCATTAAATCAAATTGTGAGACGCAATACACATTGGACAAAGAAATTGGATAGGTCGAATACCGCTCTTACTTATGTAGTATAGTTACTAGATACATAATAATTATAATCTGTTTGAATTGTTTTTTTTCATGAGTAACTATCGCGCTAACCGAAAACTAATTGCTCAATTCGAATTTTTATCATCTGTCACCATGCTTGTCACGTTCTAACAAGTATGAAACGAAAGTGACGCATGACATGACAAGTGATAAAAATGCGACCATGATATCCGTGCAGAATGACATCTAAATGATGTCATATTTCATTCGTACTTATCTGTACTGTACATGTATTGGCCCGACCGAGACGCGCGATAACTAACTGATATAATTCAGATATCATTCTTATATCAGAGTACGTTCGAATTGGCCAGTGATATTAAATAATCTTGCTCTTTAAAAATTACGATGACCGGCGAAACTCAAGGATGTCATCGCCACCTTGGACGCATTCCTCTTCGCAGATCCTTGTAAGGAGCCCGAGATAAATCCGAGCTGACATTACATAATGAGTGGGTCGGCCATTGGTCATCTAGAGGGCCTGCGTGTGGCGCGACAAATGAAGCATCATTCGATTTTTAAAGTCTGATTTTTATCTGCTATTGGGGCCCATTATTATTTGGTTCAAGTTTATTTTTCGTCCAAATTTGTAACGTTTTACAGTAAGTATTGTTCTCGCTTATGGAGAACAATTTTGTGTTTCACTCGGCAGCAAAGTTTGTTTAACCCTTTACTTCAAAAATGTCAATCGAATGTCAGTCTTACTCATCGAAAATAGAACACATGTTTGAAGTGCCGCATGTGGGAAATATACATATATCCCTTAGCCTGGTAAAGGGTTAACCCTCGTGCCTTGTAACCCTCGCAACGCTAAAGATTCCACTTTTCAAACGACGAGCGTAGTGAGCCATATTGGAATGTTTCGCTTGCTCGGGTATCAATCTAAGCACGCGGAGTTAAACAACAACTTTGCCCCCTATTAAAATAAATAACAACGATAGGCCTTACGAGAATAAAAATTGTACGCACCATGGCCCATACTAACTGTCCATCGATGGACCTTATGCCTTAAGTAATAAGGTCCACCAATGGACAGTTAAGGGTGTTGCTGTTTGTACGAAGACGACGAAGTAAACATGTTTGTAAAGCTTATGTAAGACTTTAGGTTCTCCGCTACGTTGACCTTATGCCTAGACCAGAAGTTGTCAAACAGGCTTCTTATCGTAAAGTCGTTTAGGCATTAAGCTATCTGACGCTAGGTTTTATTATTTAGATGTTTTTAGGTCTAGGGCACATTTTAAGATAAAAAAATAATTATTGTAGATGTTGAACTGATCTAGGCTTACTCGCGTTTGTCCAGGCTCTTCGCAACGGCGAATGCATGGGAGCCTGCCGGCCTAGCCAAGGTGACAATCGCTATCGCTACGACAACGAAACGCTTTGTGTTTCTCTATCACTCTTCCATATTAGTGCGACAGTTGCGTTTCGATCGCTACGGAGCGTTAAGCGATTTGCATGTTGGCTACGCGGCCTGGGATCTCCTTTACGCTGGGGTACGTACGGTTTAGGAAAGTGACTGCCATCTGATTTTTTCAACCCAGAGGGAAAACTAGTCCTTCCTTCCCCGAAAAGCGACTGGTAAATATCAAATGATATATTTAATTATATAATCGTCCAATAATTACGAAAAACTCATTGGTACGAGGCGGGGTTTGAACCTGAACCCGCGACATCCGGATTGAAAATCGCACGCTCTTACCGCTAGGTTACCAGCGTTTTCCAGATCTGGCACTATAGGACTATAGCACGCAAAACGAAAGGCTTAAACATACATTTTGACATTCAAATGGTGACATTTTGTTATATATCATTCGCCCGTCAGTCTCGCTCGCGCCAAATCGCCAATACATGTACCTACATTGTACAGATAACTAAATAACATCATTTTTATATCAAAATGTACGTTCAAATTGGCCTCGTAAGTTCAGAAATAACCTCCTAAGTTAGGATTTTGTCTAAGGGCCGCAACAGACGGACTGCAACCCGGCTGCAATTTGTATGGGAACTGCAAGCGACCAGCACGCCAACTGCAACGTCGGCGAGCAGTTCCCATACAAGTTGCAGTCGGGTTGCAATCCGTCTGTACCGGCCCTACAGTTTAAAACATAAATTATAGTCAGGCGTGGCTCACTCCGCGATTTCGTCGCTTTGCTACAGGTAGCTAAAAGTACATCCGTTCCACACCAATTTTGGTGGCTAGCCATAAGCCGCGCGTGGCGCTGTCGCCACCTAGCGGCCATATCTGTCCTGATCGTAACAGACGCGTTTTGTTAGAGAGTGAGTCTTCTGTACCTAGTACTGTTATTAATTCTGTGGTATAGTTCTATATCTAAGATACAGTTTTTAGATGCAGATTTTTAAAAGTGATGTATAAAATTACGGCTAAAGTTTATTCATTTGTAACGTTTAAGGTCAAGATTAAACACACACTAAGTCTCCTTTAATTAATGTTAATAGACCATCCCATGAAATCAATCTAACGCCAATGCAAACTATACACTATTACGTGGAAATTACGTCCAAAAACGCGCTGACGCAGCATCGAAGATCCGTATTTTTCTTCCGTCCCACCTTTGACATATCGATGTTTGTACGACATTGGTTACAAGTTGACATTGAAAATACATATTTGCATTTGATTTTAGCTTTCGGGTCGTTGGATTTTGAGCTCTAAGACAAAGATATAGAACTTAAATGGAAGATTTGTTTAAGGATGCTACTAAGTTTAAGTAGTTATGTCGAAATGAATCCGGGGTTACCATATTGGTTTAGTTTTTGTTTATTTTTATTTAGTTTGACAGTTGAGGATCTCTTGAAATTATTAGCTACTTTACTTTGTCTTGAATTGAATTAGTTCCTGCAAGGAGTTTCTTACCAACATTATTTATGTGGTAGATTTTCCACACATACCTGGTAATTTTTCAGGATAAAATAAACTGAAACATATATATTATTATCATTGGACTTTTGTTAATCGGCCTAAAAAACTCTTAATGAATTTATGCAATTTAATTTCGGAAGTCGACGTAAAAGGAATGTCGTCGAAATTATATAGGTTAAATATAATTTACTGTACCTATTGATTAAAAAATATTATGAACGAAATTTTTTGGTAGGTTGCATTGTTAACAATAATAGTATTCAAGTTTAAGTTATATGTACCCACCAATGTGCCTAGTATTCGAAACACTATGAAGGTTTCATGCCTACACAAATGATGTTATCACCATTTTTACACTATTTGAAAGTTGTTCATCGAAATAAAACAATAGTAATAAATTTCAAGTTTACTTAATTCACATAAATAGCCGAATCTGATCATGCATCCTACATACGTCCCACTGCTGGGCCTTTTATCGAGAGGGCATGGGTTATATACCCCACGCTGGCCCGATGCGGGTTAAGGACTTCGCAAATATTTAGAAATTTAATTTTAAAGAATACGTTCTAAAAATGTATATACTCTTTTGAATGAAAAATCTTTATTTCAGGCAACTAATGGCCCATACATAAATACCTTAAAACTAGCATACATATTATATAAATATATATATATATATTTTTTTTTTATAATCTCTCATCCATACGTAGGTACCTACATTATATTTATCACCATATAACACCGTCCGGTATGTCCGGCGTTTCAGTATTCTCAACCGATTCTCTGCAGAACACATTTCTCAACCGATTCTCGAGAAATTTTATGGGGGCATATGATAATCATAGAGAATTACTTTTTGCATTTTTTTTGGACTAACGTGGTTTACATAGAAGTATTATGAGCTTGAATTGCAGTTTTATCCTACATTATAAAACAAGGTCTAGATATAAACTAAGTGTCATAAGCTTGAATTGTATTCTATCCTACATTGTAACGAATTTAACCAAAACGTACGACTTGTATCTGTATAGTTACGAACCTAGTGGGCAGTAGATAAGGCTTTAGACTCAAATCAGTTACATACAAGATACAACCATGTCAATGTTGCACAAAGGGCACCCACCTCAATGTTATTACATAATACTTAACTCATCAGTGTAGGTACATATGCTAAATCATGCGTATAGAGCCATTTTTGGTCCAAGTTTAGTTTATTCTTTGGAGAGAATTCGTTCTAATTTTTTAAGTTAGGTTTTGTTAAAGATAACAGTGTTTTTATAATATCGATAACAGGTGTATTCTGATTTAAATAACAGATTATGGATTAGATCTGGATAAGTTATGGATCGGATCTGTCAGTGTCAAAAGTGACTTTTCTTCGACCAAAAACGTCGCTTTTGACACTGACATCACGTTTTGATCAGATCCATAACTAATCCAGATCTAATTTATAACCTGTTATTAAAATCATAAAACGCCCGTAATTAGCTCTCATTTTGAAAGAAAGAAAGAAAGAAAGAAAATACATTTATTTTCGTACAAGAAACTGCAAAAAAGAGAGGCTTGAAAAGATGTAAAAAAATCTGCCAAAAAAAGTAATAAAAAAATATTGTTGTGTATTGTTGTTGGTAGCATTTCATTTGTTTCGTTAAATGTTCAAACAAATTAAATTCAAGCCTATAAATAATAACATACACACACATTCAAACTACTATAATTTTGGATGGTGGTCGGCATAAGGATAATAATTGAGATGCATCTAATACCGATGAAAGATCGATGAAATTTGCTATATGAGGGTTTTCAGGGCCGAAAAATCGATCTAGCTAGGTCTTATCTCTGGGAAAACGCGCATTTTGAGTTTTTATATATTTTCCGAGCAAAGCTCGGTCTCCCAGATATTATCTATTAATTAGATCAGCATAGCTGTAGTAAAAAATGTAAATGTCAATAGTGTCATATATCTATTTGATATTTTTAATATGCCCATCCATATGGTTTAACGTCATATAAGATTTTTTGAAGTCATTCACCCAATAAAATCGCTAAATGCTAAGGATATTTCGTTTAAAAGCTTTAGTTAAATAAAGACTTTACTCAAAATTAACGACTAAAATTATTCAACCGTATGTCAACTGTTATAACGTTGAAAACGAAAATAGACGTATTCTGAAATCCGTCAGTCTACTTTAAGCTGTCTTATCTCAAGATAATTTTAAACCAGTTTGTCTACGATTTGATTATGTATTATGTTAATCGTGTTTTTACGAATATTATCGTTAATTATTAACGTTTATAAAGTTACCTATTTACCAATTTAAATTGCTCTATGTTGAAGATACCGGTGTACATTATGTACAAAACTCTGTACCTACTCATTTCACCATTTCCCGCTTTCCTCCAAGAGACCAATGTCCATTTTTTTGGAAAAATCGATAGAAAAGAATAAAAATTGTCCACTTGGACAATGATTTTGCAGGTAAGTCCGCATAAACCCTACAGTCTGTTAGTTTTTAATTTTTTTTTTTTTCAATTAAGGTAAACGTACTAGACCACGCTAATGCCCAATAGATGACACCTTGCTGTCACCTCTATTGACAATGACTTAAGTTTCAAGATGACATGTACTGGGACCGCGTCGAGCACCAGTACGTTGATACCTCATTGCCTTTAATTATTCTAAGAAAGCTTTAGGTACTTGGTACTACATATAAAACTTATTCTACTTTGTTATTCTTTCTTCTCTAGAAGTTAAAATAAAATGCAGTTTTGCCTATCCATTTCAAAGAAGAAGAAAAAATTTGTCTTAGTGAGGTAAAGAATAACATAAAATCCATGCAATGAAATATTGATGTTATGTTCCTTATAATAGGCTGCGAAGTATGACGTTTCAGGTGCGGCTAGGACAAAAGGTCGTTAATGGAATTTCATACACATCTTGCAGGCCTAGGCCGGCAAAGTCCTCTTTTTTAATTTTCATTTCACAGATATTTGTGACACAGCATCGTGGCATTCATCCATTAAAAAAAATTAGAGGCAGTATTTGCTTTATGGTTCGTAATGATACTCTGCCACTACGCCTATAAAAAAAAACAAAAAAACAATGTTTGCTATAATTTGCAGTTTTATTTGTATAAAATCAACATGAACTTAATAAATAATACATTCTATAATTTTATAATTTTAAATTATAAATTTAACTACACAAATAAAAACATTTAAAATATTTCATCTAAACGTTAGCGGTAAAAAGGTCTACTCAAACACGCGTAGTTATATTTTTTAAATTGTTATGGAGGTAAAGTTGAAAAATATTCATTCTGTTTTATTGGATTTATGGTGCGTTGTTGATTTTTTGACTTTAATATGAGTTCCGACGAAATAATGAAATTAATATTAATTGTAATCGTAGGCGTTGGAATTGGCAGCGTAAGCAGAATTGATTTTAATAACTTGCTGCCTCTGCCGCCAAGTCAAAGACGAAGTATGTATATGGTTGCTTATGGCAATTTTATTATTTGAGAAACTAAGAAAAATGGCTTACAGTTTATTAGAAACAGTTTTGTGGCATATTTTAAATGGATGTAACTACAAATTCGTCAACACTGTGGAAATTATACTTATTTACTCCGTGCATAAAGCAACGATGTATGTGAAACATGATATCAACATGAAAGACTATGTAAACTTATGTGACGAAAACGACAGTCAGACGGATACAAGGCGAAAAAATCAAAGATACATGAAAATACGGGTAGTAAAAATACACGACTCGTGTAAAACATACGCGTGATAATGATATAGGTACGTGTTGGTTATATTTTGGGTGTACTTTACTTTTAGTTTTTTCTATAAATAAAACTTGGGTTTCGTGGATTTTTTATTTTATTTATTTCATTGCATGTTTGAGAAAAGCACTATACATACCTCGGCGGGAAATGGGGTTGCCCGCGCTCAGACCTATCCTCGGCCTCGGTCTATATATCTTCGGCCGGCAACCCCTTTCGTCCCGGCCTCTGTAGTAATGTACTATTGTTTTGCAAATATCATAGATTGCAAAATGCGAAACCGTGTGCTAACTCTCGTATCACACACAGGTGAATGATGTATGTTTATTTTGATGAGGTCGGCGGTCAAGTTCAACTTATATAATACCATCATTACCATCGCCCACGCTGTTGACAGTTCGTAAACCTTATTACAAAAGGCATAAAGTCCACCGATGGACAGAAGAGTGTTTGAGTTTGTACAACGGTAACGGCCAACGTGCTTTCACATGGATACCTTAGTAATGCAGATAAATCACTATTTCCATATCAAACTTCATCAGTACGGATATGATGGTCGTTCTTGTCTACAGCGTGATAAAACGGTGTCCGTCACTTTCTATCCCACGGTGTTAAAAAGTGACAGTTTTTTATCACGTGGATAAAGATGGATAAAGCCATCCATAATACGCCGGCTGAATCGGTTTAACGGTTTAAGCGTGAAGAGGTAACAGACAAACAAACAGTTACTTTCGCATTTATAATATTATATATATTAGTAGGCATTTATAATATCGTTGGGTGGACGACATTCGGAAGATTGCGGGTCACTTCGGGATGAGATTGGCTCAGGACCGGGATAAGTGGCGTACTGGAAGAGAGGCCTATGCTCAGCAGTGGGCGATCAAAGGCTGATATGATGATGATGATGAGTAGGAATAATAAAGTTTACTGTCTGCGAACTACTTCGTTCGTTTGTCACTCAAATATGCTGCAAGATCGATATAGAGACAGATAACTAAATTTCTAGTATTTTAGATGTTCGCTCTCAGACATCAGGAATTTTATAGCATCGTTGCAGCGTTGTTGCCATCATCAAAATAATGAGTAAGTATACCCGGTTACAGGCGAAATTACAAATAATCACCTTTCTTGACATTATTTTTACCAATTCCTTTAGCTCAACTCTGATGCAATAAAATTTTCACACATTTTGCGTAATGCTTGCAATACTTGCAGACAATATTTGCAAATATGGCCATAGAAATTGATAATTCTTGATTTATCGGTATATATTATTACATAATCATAACTGAGAGAAACAATCAATAACATAAATTTAAAACTCTGTTACAACGCAACATAAGACTAAAATACCAGATGTGTTGATGTGTGTATTGCACTATCTTCTATAAATCTGTGATCAAGATTGCGTTATGGCAATACGATAAAAAAATAAGTACACTTATAACAAAGTTCAGACAAGATTTAGTGTCGAAACTATTACAGTCTCATCTCAAATTTATTAACCATAAATCTAGAAAGGTTAGATGTAACGTCAATCAAATTGACCGATACCTAAAGGAGCAGGGAAAAAATTTACGCAAATTTAATTTATGCACTAACTTATAATATTATTTAAGTCTTGGATTATACACGTATAGTCATTTTTGAGGTCTCTAGTCAGACATCTATTTAATTTTATAGTTAATCCGTTACCTTGGGTCCACATACTTACTTTGTAGCTCATCTTCTCTTTCCCCTGCCCTTATCCCACGTTATGTGGGGTCGGCACAACATGTTTTTCTCTTCCATTCTCCTCTGTCTTTCGTCTCCTCAGCACTCACTCCTTTCTTTCCCATATCCTCTTGGGTCTACCATACGCTCTCCGTCCATCAACATTCATCCCTAACATTCTTTTGCCTATATGGCATTCATCCCTCCTCATTACATGCCCATACCACGCTAACCTAGTACTCCTCATTTTCTCCGTTACTGGAGCTACTTTCAAACTTCCTCTTATATACTCATTCTTAATACGATCCTTTCTCGTCACTCCACACATCCATCTCAGCATTCTCATTTCCGCTGCGTGCACTCTTCTTTCATCCGCTACTTTCGACGACTTACTTTGTAGCTCATCTTAGTTACGATAATAATATCTGTTAGTAAAATCTTTTATGTGAAATAAAGAGAAAATAAAGTACCGTCTATGCTGGTATACTTATGAGAGATTGAACTTACCAATGCATTCTACGCCAAGATAATACAAGTACAAATAAAAGTTATAACCAAAAGCATAAAAAAGCGAAGACTAAGAGTTCATATTACACCAGGCGGTCTAGCATGAGTTGCGTTCTCGCACGCGAGTCCATACATGAAGTCGCGCTAGATGTATCAAGTCGCGCGCGAGAACGCAACTCATGCTAGCGGGTCAGATCAACCCACGTTAAAAGCATCATTCGACCAAGTTAAGTCATTTCCGAGTCAAGGGCGATCACATTATGCTAAATAAGTTGGTATTTACATGCATTCTGATCAAATATGGAGATCAGGATGATATACATCCGAGGCGGGAATACGTCAGGGTCAGGACGAGTTAAGGATGACTCACGTTAGACCGGGCCGTGTCCGGGCCGGAGCTTCCGGCGAATCGTTTTCTATGGAAAGCATCACGTGATCACTTGTCATGTCATAGAAAAGTAAGCCCCGGTCACGGCCCGGTCTAACGTGAGTCATCTTTTAAATTCCGCTAGTCAAAATAGTAGTCAAATACACGTCAAATACACTGACATCAGAATGATATCTGAATGATGTCATGTAGCTATCGTCTCGATGCATATCGTGCGTCTCGATGGCGCCAAAACAATGTGTACAGTAGCGAAATGCACGATAACTGAGTTGTGGCAATTGTTTAAATTTTACAGAGAGCGCTAATGTGTGTTATGTATGTTTTAAGGGGCCCACAGATTACCAGTTCGCCGGACGATATCAGCCTCAGCCTGTCAGTTGTTCGGAAATGTCACCTTTTGCGTTTAACTGACAGGCTGATATCGTCCGGCGAACTGGTATAGTCAGACCGTAAAAAGTCTGCAGCGATTTTGATAGCCTACGCAAGTGTCATTTTAAACGTCAAACTTCTATGAAATTATGACGTATACATAACACTTACACTGCGTGGGCTATCAAATCCGCTGCAGACTTTGTTTGGTGCGACTCTAATCCCTTTATTCTAATATACGACATTAATTTACCTAAATTTAACATGGAATGAACGTCATAACACAATCGCAGCAGTAAATGCGGCGGCAAACCTTACTTAATTTTATCAAGGAAATTGACAGATACTGCGGCGACAACGACGTCGCAACAGACAGCTGCTGTTGACATCCGAACGTCACTTTAAAGCTCTGAAGTATGGACCCAATCGCCAAACAAAATCAATCCTTAAAATTTCTGAATTACGAATTTGATGTTATGCCGTTCGGTCTCAAAGCGCGCTCAAACTGGAAAAGCCAACCGTCATCGTTTAGGCATTGTCTCGAGTCCTATTCTGGTAACCAGCCGGATGCCGGGCGCTTATCGGAGCGAGGCCGTGAACGTAATATGTCAAGGATACGGCCAATTTTGCTTAGACTGTTCTGTAACTTTGACGTAACTTTAAGAGAGTAAAGTGTCCTACGAACTCTTCGCCAAAAATCCGCTATCATAATTAATGGAAGTTAGGGATGACTCACGCTAGACCGAGCCGGGACCGGGCCGAAGTTTCCGGCGCTTCGTTTTCTATGGAAAACAGCAAGTGATCACCGATCAGCCGTCATAGAAATTGACATGTCGGACGCCTCGGCCCGGTCTAGCGTGAGTCACTTTTTAGGTACGCTCTCATTTTAAAACAACAAGCTTAAATTTCATGAAACTAAGTATGTAACATAATACTTTGTTGCAAAAATTGTTATACAAATGAAACAGAGCGTGTAGAAGTTTTGTATGTAAAACATTTACTCGCAAAACGCATAAACAATACCTAGCAACGAAAACTAGTAAGGTGTATTCGGGTATTACCGAATGTCGGATAATTCCGAAATTCAGATGAAAATCACCCTTAATTCCATCATAATAAAAGTCTCTTTCGGAATTATCCGACAGTTTTCGACATTCGGAATTACCCGAGTAAACCTTATACCAGACATATGTTACTTGAACCTCCATGCCAAGTTTCATGTCATTTCAGCAAATCGTTTTAAAATGAGAGTGTGTAACTTCCATTGTAACTGCAATTGTATTTAATTTAAATTTAATCTTAAGTTACTTTAATTCTATTGTTTATTCTAGTTAATAATCTGACATTGTATAATTAGAATGAATTTTGCTTATTATCAATGATGGAAATGTTAATAAGTTAAAATCTTATCTTTAAAATGTTTTGACGTGTATCCGTGCATATACGAAATAAATAAATATGAAATATGACAATATGGCAGCGGCTAAGATTCTATCCACTCGTGAGTTTCCTGTATAGTCAAGTTCATTTGGTGAGAATAGTTCAGTTGCATAGTTTATCTTTTGTTTTGAGATTGGTGATTAAGATAAATCACCTTCTACAGTTAGTAGAGTCAAGGTGCTTGCTTTCTAGTCTAGGATGTTTTTGATACGTATCTATTTCGTTACTGATCCAAATTGCATTATTGAGTTTACTGAGAGATTACGCAAATATTTTTAATCTTGGAATTTTACAGACTGATTACTATCCATAAGTCTCAATCAGGACAGGAACTTTTACGCAAGAATTATTTAAAAAAAACAATTATTGTCGTTGCTAGTGTGCTCTAAACTATGAATGATATTTTGAATGATATTTAGATTTTTGAATGAAATAAAAATAAAAATCTGTTTTAAAAAATTATTCATCTCCACTTTTGTTAGTCGACCACCAAACATTTCTGTAGAAGTTTTACTACCTACAGTTTCTGGATGTCGCAAAATGGCGTCAGAATAAACCTCATCAGTGACATATGGGGATTTTCATCTGGTATTTTTAATTTAAATTGCAAACCTGTTTTTGTCAAACCTGCTAATTCTGGCAAACCCGACCAACAAGTTGAACCTAGAAAATTTATGTGTGGAGTAGAATGTTACCAGATACGTTAAATTTGCTTTTTAATTGCCAACTGAAGTGTCATCGATATTAAATAAAATATCAAATTATAACTCAATAGATATATAACATTCTTACTGTTTTAACGCGAAATTATTCATTAAATTAATCAGAGAACTAAGAATATTTTCAAGCGTTGAGAAATTAAATGTGGTTAGTGTAGGTATAAATGGTACATATAGGTAAGATTACTTATTCTGTGAGTTTTACATATGTGGTAAAAAAACCCACAGATTATACTGGTTCCACTTAGAACCAAAAGTGACAGAAATCTGCAGTCTATGGTTTGTGTTGCTTTGAATTTGACATAATTAATGACATGTTTTGTTAGGGTTCCGTACCCAAAGGGTAAAACGGGACCCTATTACTAAGACTTCGCTGTCCGTCCGTCCGTCCGTCCGTCCGTCCGTCCGTCCGTCCGTCCGTCCGTCCGTCTGTCACCAGGCTGTATCTCACGAACCGTGATAGCTAGACAGTTGAAATTTTCACAGATGATGTATTTCTGTTGCCGCTATAACAACAAATACTAAAAACAGAATAAAATAAAGATTTAAATGGGGCTCCCATACAACAAACGTGATTTTTGACCAAAGTTAAGCAACGTCGGGAGTGGTCAGTACTTGGATGGGTGACCGTTTTTTTTTTTGCTTTTTTTTTGTTTTTTTTTTTATATGGTACGGAACCCTTCGTGCGCGAGTCCGACTCGCACTTGCCCGATTTTTTATTTTTAAATGGCTGCAACGAAGTCAGTGTTAAGCTTTGCGGGTACATGATTTAGTAGTCGTATTATGAGGTAAAATATAGATGAAAATAAAATGAAATTAAAATCTTTTAAGGAAAATCAGTATTCTGCCCCGTTCCAAAATTACTTGTACACTTCTGTGCCGGTTTCTGGATTTCACTGTAGCAATAACATAAAATAAAGTTTTTTTTATCAAGAACACAAGCAGGACAAAAAGAGGAAAAATATTCATTTTTATGTTGACGATCTACCTGTTACTAAGCAAAGCTATTGCTTCTACATCACTCATAGAAAATGTCACATTACACCGTCCATTACAAATTATAATGAGTAGGATGTGTCTCGGAATCTCATCCAGTGAGCGCAAAGGCCTGCATATAAACAATACTTTATAAATACATTATCGTTTCGAGATAGATACAAGATGATAATGATGTTTTTATTGTTTTGAACATCAATCACATCAGGATATCCTGACAAATTAAAATATAAATAGACTAACCAGAAGCAGTATCATGGTCGCATTTTTATCACCTGTTATGCCATGCGTCACTTTCGCGCTTGCTTATTTGTTAAAACGTGACAGGCATGGTGACAAATGATAAAGAGCCGACCATCTTAGCCTTACAGGGCCGAAGACGTAGGCTCTTTATTTTGACAATAACCAATTTACTCTTACCATCAAGAGACTTCTTCTTCCTCGCGTTATCCCGGCATTTTGCCACGACTCACGGGAGCCTGGGGTCCGCTTGACAACTAATCCCATGATTTGACGTAGGCACTAGTTTTTACGATAGCGACTGCCATCTGACCTTCCAACCCAGAGGGGAAACTAGGCATTAATAGGATTAGCCCGGTTTCCTCACGATGCTTTCCTTCGCCGAAAACCATCAATAGACTAAAGACTGAATATGTCCAAAAACACATACGAGATTTATAGTGATGAAGAAAATAATTTATGTTTTACACAGTTTGATTATGGGACAAGGATACTAAAATAATTACAGTTTTTGCAATTTATAGAAAACATTGGCCAACATATAATTAAAATAAGTACCCAATAAAATATATGGTTAAGATGACATTTATAATAATCACGTTAACACTAAAATGTCGAAACAGAAACTTAAGTGCGAAATCGCAATAAAGGTACAAGAACAATTA
Source organism: Cydia splendana (assembly GCF_910591565.1). NCBI lineage: Eukaryota > Metazoa > Arthropoda > Insecta > Lepidoptera > Tortricidae > Cydia > Cydia splendana. The sequence continues at coordinate 1,182,868 of NC_085968.1, forward strand.
AATGCCTTAACATTCCTGAATCAATGAACGAAAAACGTCTTCTTACCTCATTTATGGTCTCATACAATCTCTTGTCCATAAATTATTGCCAGAAGCGCTTCATTCAGACGAGAGGACTATAATTTAGTATTGGGCAATGTTACCACACAGGGAATCTTGAATCTTGATCTGTCACACCAACTTAATTTTGCACCTGTCGATCGCAACGTTTTTGAAACGCAATCTGAATCGAACTTTGCCGCTCCTATTTTAAGGGTTTCTTTTAAATAAATGGTTTCACCGAACGCAGTTTTATCTTTGTAAAAGCATGGACCATAACCAAATAAAGACGTGGCGACGCTGAAGATGAAACTGTCCTTAAAGAAATGGACGATAGCCATTAAGTTAACGATAATGATTGTCCGAGGGTCGCATTCGAAATTAATTTAAATTGACGTAAGTAGGTTTTGCATTTTACCGGTTATATTAAAAGTCGATTATTGTAAAGTAAATAATTATGTATTTATCATTCAAAGAATTAATTTTCAATCACAATATTATCAATCAATCAATTCATTTATTTATTTCTTTGAATGTGGTAAGTACATTAGTAAAGATCCTGCCTGAATAGGCATAGGCATATTACAATCTAGCATCGATATATTTTCATCAAATTGCTGAAAAGCATTCTAATGGGTTTCCCTAGGATGTTAAGGGAACTTGTGTTGTGGGTCATTCTCTGTGAATATGTCTGCGATTATGTCTAATTGCCACGACTCTTTTCATACATTTTAGTATGGGTCGCGGCAATTGGACGGCGGACATATTTTTGGAGAATGACCCTTACAATTTTATTTTTATAATTTTTATCAAAATATTTAGATTTATAGAGCATAAAATTCTATTTAGCGTCAATATTTTTTATAAACTTGATGAAGCATATTATATTAAATACCTTTAAATTCTAAGAGAATTTATTGCAAGCATTGCAACGTTATTTTTACAACATATATTAAAATACTTAGATTTATAGAGCAGAATATTGTTTGCTCTTTAAAGGTCAAAGTTAGATCATTAAAGAACATAGGTAGGTACAAATATTACCTACAATCTAACTTGGAATTGTTTCATCATAACCCGGCTACTGAATGCATGCATATGATGCATGTTACAAAGTATTCAATAATATATATATGTTTGTTTCTATTGCCTGCCAAGGACTGCGATAGACTATTTTTTTTATTTCGATATTAATAAACAGGTTTTATAAGTACTAATGTTACGGGTAATACTTTAGTAGGTATTAGCCTTTTAAGGCTAAGAAATATTAATATATACCTTATAAATTTCTTTATTAAAGACAACATATGGTATATGGTCCATAAATTTGTTAGTTATTGCTTATCATTTATGTTAGTAACAACAGTAACCTAATAAAATTGAATAATTTATAATCAAAAGTGACTTTGTCCGCTGACCCATTGCCCACAACAGAGGACAACCTAGCTCATTAGCTATCATGTTTATAATGCTGTTGCTACACCCGCGCACTCTGTCAAGCAGTGAAGCCGTTTTTTTAGTCCGAAAATTTAAAAGATTTTCTTATTTGAGTCTCAAGTACTGAAAAATAATCCTTCTTGTAAGAGTGCAGCGCAAAAATTAACTTTAGATTCTTTTAACTTTGCGATGTCTACAGGAAAGATGCAATCGAGTTAAGCATACCTACTATAAACGGTGTAGTTATGACCCGTTTGTAAAACTATTACGATCGACATGAGTTTACATTGTAGATGTTTAATTTATTGTCTATTTAGTTTTCAGTGTAATGTCTAATGTCTTTAAAAACTATGTCCATAGGCTATTTCAAAATTAACATGTTAATATTAAAATCTCCATTATTTATGCTTTATTTTATTTAAAAACAAAACATCTACATTCGCATTGACATACTGCCCTTTTAGTCACACTAAAGGTTACATTCGAATTCAGACTGCACCAGCATTACTAGGTGCTGCAGTAATGCTGCATATCATAATAATATCAATATTACTAGCGACCCGCCCCGGCTTCGCACGGGTTAGCAAATTATACATCTAAACCTTCCTCAAGAATCACTCTATTGGTATGTGAAAACCGCATGAAAATCCGTTCACTAGTTTTTGAGTTTATCGCGAACATACATACACACAAACAGACAGACGCAGCGGGGACTTTGTTTTATAAGGTGTAGTGATACTGACATTTTCTGCAGCAATGCAGACGGCAGTAACAATACTGCTGACTGTAGTCGAAATGAATATCAATACCAAGTTAAAATTACCATTTGACATATCCCGCAGTAATGTAGACTTAGACCAAGAAAAGTCTGCAGCGATTTTCATAGCACACGCAGTGCAAGTGTTATTTTAAACGTCAAACTTCTATGAGATTATGACGTCTAAATAACACTTGCACTGCGTGGGCTATCAGAATCGCTGCAGACTTTTCTTGGTCTAACTAGAGTTAAGCCTTAAGGTGACGTTCGGATGTCAACTGCAGCTGCCAAATGGTAACATTCCATTTCTAACCGCAGCTGCACTACCGGTACTGAACGCGTCGCTGTCATTGTCAATTTCCATAGTAAAATTGACAGTAATGCAGCTGCGGTTCGAAATGGAATGTTACCCTTACTGTTGCGGCATCGTTGTTGCGGCCGCTGTATCTGTCAATTTCTTTGATAAAGTAAGTGACATTCGCCACCACATATATATGTCGTAGTCAGATCGTATAATCCGCCGTATTACATTACGGCTAGCCGTTATCAAAAACAGGGGCGTTTTGAAATGCGGCGGTTCGACGATTAGCCGGATTGTCATTGCAATACGTTCTTCAATAAGGCGGCCAACGTTTAGCCGCATCGTACTACTATTTTAGATTGTAGAGTGACCAGTTCTTTCGGTCGCCTACGTAACCGGAGTTTGACAATGTTTGCAATTTAATTTATTTTTACCATGGTCCCACCGCACTACATGTGTTTCTTTTCCAAAACATTTCCTTCACAACTTAAATAGACGGAGCCCCGCAAGCGGGGCTCCTATTTCTGGGCGGTTTGCCCTTCGGGCATCTGAAGCTACCTAACGAACCTAACCTACTTACCTACCTACGCTTTTTTCCCCAAAGTGTAATGTTTTCACGGACGTCTCACTAAATCAATAGGTAGGTAGGTTAGGTTCGTTAGGTAGCTTCAGATGCCCGAAGGGCAAACCGCTCAGAAATAGGAGCCGTCTCCGGCTCCGTCTAGTTAAGTTGCGAAAGAAATGTTTTTTGAAAAGAAACAGTCCGACGAACTCCAGATTTGATGGACACCCCAGCGTTTGTCAGGCAGCGCCACGGGTGTTAAAAATGGGAACTAAAAACTGTCAAAGCGGCGGCTAATGACTCGCTGTATTACGGCTAGCCGTGTTGAAGAACGTATGGCGCCGAATACATTCCGGCGGATTCTCATTCAGCCGCATTCAATCCGGCTAATCGTTAAACCGCCGCATTTCAAAACGCCCCTGTTTTTGAAAACGGCTAGCCGTAATGTAATACGGCGGATTATACGATCCGACTGCGACATATATAACTGCCGCGATTATGACGTTCATCCCGTCACTTATTTTATCAAAGGACTTGATGATTGAATACAGCGGCAGCAACAACGACGCAGCAGTTATGCAGCTGCAGTTGACATCCGAACGTCACCTTTAAGCTCACGTGGGTTAATCGTAAATACATTTCTGTGCATTGCCAGCTTGTCTCTGGCCAGATAATAAGATGGAATCACCTAGCTTTATTTATTATTTATTTAAACTTTATTGCACAATAAATAAATAAGTACACATGGCGGACTTAATGCCTTAAGGCATACTCTACCACTTAGATGTCACCTTGTCGCTGCAGACTGCGTTCCTGCCGCAAATGTCAAAATAAATTCGCAGGCCCGAATTTCGTCATTTGCGACAGCAATGTCGCGCTGCAATACTGATGAAGTCTGAACCGGAACGCCACCTTTATGGTAACATTCCATTTCTAACCGCAACTGCACTACTGGTACTGAACGCGTCGCTGTCATTGTCAATTTCCATAGTAAAATTGACAGTATTGCAGCTGCAGTTGGAAATGGAATGTCACCATTAAGCTCACGTAGGTTAATCGTCAATACGTTTCTGTGCATTGGTGTCAAGTGGCTCTTATTTCAATCAGGTAATTGGTCGGCTTGTCTCTGGCCAGATGGAATCACCTAGCTTTGTTTATCACTTAGATGCTTAATAGTAGCAGTAAAATGTTATTGCCTGTGACTTTGTCTGAGTGGGATGTTTGATAAAAACTACTTATCCTCCTGAGTCCCTGTCCATCCTGTATGTGTATATGTATGTCCTTTCCTGGCCCCAAACTATTTCCATACCGTAAAATCTGGTAACAATAGTCCTTAAGTACAACTATGGTTTTTAGCGTTGATTTTTAGCGAGCCTTTATGATTTGTACTCGTTACATTTATTTTGGAGTTTAGAACACTAATGCTCTTTCTATATTATATACTCAATATAATTTGTAAAATAGTTATACATATTTTATTGGAACTTGAATTTGGACCATAGTTGTAAGTCGTGGACTAAAGTTACATCTAAATCGCTTCAGCGATTTAAGCGTGAAGAAGTGACAGACAGAGTTACCTACTTTCTTATTTATATATTAGTAGGGATTTCAATCTTACAATCAGATCATTGTATCCTACTACATACATACATACTTACATCACTGGCTCAGTAACCCAAAAAGGATCTTAGCCTCTGACACAAGAGAACGCCACTGTGCCCTATTTCACGCCACTTCACGCCAGTTCCTATTAAGCTACTAATACAATTTCTAGCAGCGAAAACTAGTACGACATATATGTTACTTGAATGATCTTTTTGACATTGGAAATGTCTTTTCGTTCGCTCCAGTATAGGCTCCGATTTCACGAAAAAGTGCGATCCCCTTATATCTCGGAAAGTTGTGAAGATATGATATTAAAAAATAGGCTCAAAATACGCATAATCACGAGAGCTGTAATGTAAGGTGCAACAATAATTATTCGAGAAAGTCAAAAACAAAAAAGTTATGGTCGAAATAGTGAAAATAAAATTATTTTTTTTCCGAATTTTTGATTTTGGTGCTCGATAATTTGAAAACGAAGAATGATATCAAAAATTTGAGAAAAACGGCTCTGGACAATTTAGTCAGCTACAATTTGAGCCTAAAACAAAGACGATCGGGTTAAGGGTTTGCCCTGTAGCCTAACCTTTAAATAGTCAAAAAGTCAGAACGACATTTTTCACATGACATATATGACTTCATGTTTCGCAGAGTTCGTTATCGGTGTTTGTTGTGAATTATCGATAGGGAGAGGGAGAGGGAGAGGGAGAGGGAGATAGACAAACGCTGTTATGGTCATCTCTCGTCGCGTCAAACTGCTGTCAAGAAAAATACATATCTTGCAGCAAATGGGCCGCTGCCGATCAAGACTCGAGTGACGATAACGGCGATGTGGCTACCACTTCTCGAGTTGACTACGGATTTGCCGTGTAATAATTTTCTTGTACTTTGAACATTAATATATCCTGCTTATTAATCGAAAAATGAAATATGTACCTACTTATGCGCCACGGCGACAATTATTCAAACTTCGATCCGCGTGTGGAAATTTTGCAATTTGTTTGTTCACATGCGTTATGACCAGGATACTTGTGTTAGTCTAAGAATAAAATAATTATCATTCAACGTTGTAGTTTTATTTTGTAACTTTTTCCTTATCCAGACTTTCTCGTCGCTCAGCGACAATATTTTTTCGAATTCCGTAGATTCATTTCCAATGTGCTCGATAGTCGTGTGAGGCACGAAATCTGTGATTTTTTTTTTATAATGTCGTTATGTTGTTTTAAAATAATAGCGTAACATCTGCGACTAGGTTCATGTTCATTCATTTCATTTGGTAAAATTGATCCCTTTAAGGAAGGTGAGCTAAGCCCAGTTTTGACTGCGTATTATCCACCATGCACGTTTCTCTGCCTAACCTGGCGCTAAATATTTAAACCTACATTAGGCAAGATGACCCCCTTACACAATGCGTTTAACATACGATAGACGGAGAAAAGTACAACGCTACATAGAGCACACTCCAACAAACTATTATACACAGAGTTTTTTTTAAACTCCGTTAACTTCGGGGAGTGGCTAGGTGGTAGGTTTAAGGAAACTGATGGCATAGTTAATTTTCAATTTTTTTTTTCATAATGGTGGATCCATGAAGGTTCGCAAGGTCAACAGCTCACAGAGTCCCTACATATTATTATTATAGTCTGTCAAGCCATTTCTGTCAGTAGAAAAAAGCGGCTAATTTACAAAATTTAGGCGCAAAGGGTAATCGTCCCACAGAAACTGTGAATTTTGCGCCTTTTTCTACTGACAAATTTGTTTGACCGGCTATAGTTACGGATTAGAGACATTCTTTATACTGTTTTGTGTAAGTATTGCTTAGTGGTGGAAACGACAGCCTAGTTTTTCTGACAACAGTGTGACGGATGTATTGGCGCCGCTTGCCTCATTGTGTGTGTGCTCTCGGTCTATATCCGTGCAATATTGCCGAAATGGAATGTAAAATATACGTGTTTGTCCATTTATTAAGTGTGTTATTAACAGAATACTAATTTTAGGCCGTGAGGGAATAATAGGTGTAAAATTTACGAGTAGGTAACAAAAATATTGAACAATGTTTTACACGAAGTTTAATTGTGAATAAGCCATTTAATTAAAAAACATGACTGTATTTTCGGTGAATTTGTGAAATAAATAACATAAATGATATGATAAATGTAAAAATAGACCCATGTCTATTTATTACATTTCAAATTCATTTAGATTTGAGAAGAAATAAAGAGACAGCCAAACACTTAAAGCTAATTCAGACAGTGGTCTATTTATCAAGGAACCGGACATGATAAAATGTGCAATCAACCGTGGTCCTTATGTGGAAATGAATAAAAAGAAATGTTATCATTGTTGACAAAGACACCTTGTTAAATTGTCGAAACAACAAATCATCATTACGATGATGAAGTTCTTTAATAAGATGTTTTTTATCAATTTAATAAGCGGTATTTTGTCACTGACACCTTGTTAAAAAAAGTGTCCAGGAAAGATGGACGGGTAATTTAATTATCCTTAAAAGGTGGTCATATGTTAAACAATAAAAACGTGACATTTCGGAAACTGTGGTCCAAAATACTTACAAGGAGCCAATTATAAGTAAAACAAATATAGGAAGGAATTTAAAAAACACTGAAAATTCGGCTTTTATTTAATGTCTTTAACGAGTGCAACGTGATTAAATTCCATTATTTTACTATTATATTTATCGATCGCTTTATCCACGTGATAAAATAACTGTCACTTTTTAACTCCGCGGGATAGAAAGTGTTTATCGGACACCGTTTATCACGCTGTCACGTAGACAAAAACGGCCATAATATCCGTACAGGTTGCACTATCTGTGCTGTGTCGTCATATTTGTTTACATTATGTCTCATTTCTAATGAACTCCATTTTAGATCAACATCATTCTATTCCACATTGATCTTATATTCGATATCATCAATCAAAATCACTGAATCGATACATGTTATATTAGTTAACTGCGGTTACAGTGAAGGGGAATAATTATAATTAACCGATCATTACAATCAAAAGGTTAATCATTTTTGTTAACTGCATGTGTGTTCAATGTTCATGCTTGATTTGAGTTTTATTGAGGTTTTATTATTTAATTTAAGTCACTAATTTGAGGAGTTATTGTTATTTAATTTCTTTTACGTGATTCTATTTGTTTATTATCTTATTATGGGTAATTAGAAACAAATAAAATGGAGTTTACTATTAATTAAACTAAAGTAACTAGTAAATAGTGATCTCGGCCGTCACAATACTCACAACTCCACAAAACCACAGTGAAACATCTTTAATAAAATAAAATATTTCGTTCAACCTAAAGCTGTTATATAAAGGGGTTGAGACCTAGTAGGTATACCTAGTATCTGTGTCAGAAGGCCTCGCTCTTCCAACTTATTACTAGTATAAAACTTTAACGTTTTAAAAATATTTTTTTATACTTCCCCTTCATGGCGCGTACTTAACTGCAGTATCGTTACTTTTTTTGTATGCAGGGATGTTGCGAATATTCGCATCCGCATCCGCATCCGCGGAACATCCGCATTATTTTCAACATCCGCATCCGCATAAAATCGATGCGGAGCATCCGCATGATGCGGATGTCGACCAAGTCGGTAACAGGAACGTATTAGCGGCGGCGCCGGCAGCGTAAGTGCTAGGTAATTTCGTTATTATATATAACAAAATCGTCTAGATCCCGAAAAGTCGGCCAAGTTACTGTTTATTAAATAAAAGGCACCTATATTCTTGCTCAAATACTAAACGTTTCGTTTTTTTAAAATAAAAATGCTAAAATGTAATATTTGACGTATGTTAAGTACCAAACCGCGGATGTGAGGCTTTAAATATCCGCATCCGCATCCGTATCCGCGGATGTCAAAAAATCTGCATCCGCAACATCCCTGGAAACGATTCAAATTAACAAAATTGAAATTCTGTTTAAATTTGCGTATTTGAGCTCGGAAAAAAATTACAGGCGATAAAAAATTTCACTATAGATATGAGTACTTTATCCCAATAAAATATTTGTTAATAAATCTAGGATAATTTTGCTAATTCTATGTACCTATATTAAATATCAGAGTAGTCTATAAATAAGTTTAATGCCATATTTTTTTCTAACAAGGTATTCAAATAATTATCATCATTTATGCTTACTATGGGTACCTACTACAAAGCAATCAAATCAAGATCTATTTACTTACCTTCAAATACTTCAAGTAATTGGTGTAAAACATGAACAAATGATGTTAATGTCGTATTTACACCTTAAATGAATACCTATACCAATTAAGATGTCTTAACTAAACATCGAATGCCAACGAACATTTTGGACAAATATTTGTTTTTTTTTTCGTGACAAGCCCATTTAGGAACTGGGTCAGTTAGTGACATGACCTTTTACATGCAGATTTTGGTTAAAACGATAACATATTTCGTAAAGATAAATTTTGTCGAATGACTAATTTGACATTGACAAAATATGTTATTAGAAACGATATGTGTTAGATATGTCAGTGTCAAATGTGACGTTTCTTCTAACAAAAACTTCACTTTTGACACTGCGGGCAGGTCAGCTACCTAGGTCTACGTTTGTATTGTTCTACATTTTGATTCTAATCGTACAATTCAGGTGAATAACGTGTCTACAATTAAATAATAAAAAATAAATATGTTTTTTTAAGTTTTACTTTTTTTTAATAAAAATACTGTTACTCGCCAAACTGACCTTGACCTCAATTTCACTTGAAATAAATAAAAACAGAAAATGACTGAACCTACAAGAAATGATCTTACGTAATACGTACCTATTTAGTTACAATAAGTTCAAGGTCGAAGAAAGTATTAATAGGTATTAATCCTCGTATCTTCAGCACCTTTACGAAATCAGTAAGAGCCTCATAAAAATGAAGTCGTTAATGTCATTATACATATCTAGACAATCTAGACATCTAGATACATGTCTAGATTGTCTAGTAAGACCTGTAGAAGTGTCTAACAAATGAACAAATCATTATTATGACATCATTTACGAGCAAAAGATTAATGACATCGCATAAAACCGTAGTGGGAGCAATTTGTTAGATCGACCAAAAGGTTAACACAGTAAATATAGTAACAGTACACTAACCCAAATTCAGTTACATTGGCTCGATTTTATTTTCTTGCCGATTTTTAATCGTTAGATTTACTCTATAGACTATAGACTCTATACTGTATAACTCTATACTGTGACTAGACCAAACATGTACATACAAACAGTATTTGAGGCGCTAACCACATTACGAAACGACCTTGACATATACCTAATATTTACACGGGCTCGTTAAAATATGTCTCAAAAACGCTGGACTATTATGAAAGTTCAATATTTTAATTTTATTAGCAGTATTAACATATACTGAATGTTGACTGCAACCTATTAGAGTTATACTAACGTCATTATTTTCTCAATTCCAGAGGCTGTCAGTGCACCTAGCGGTGGTGCTGCTGGCGCTGCACCAGACATGCGCCGAGCCCGACATCTCCAGCTTTCCCAACCAGAACTACGCCGTCTTCGGAGCCCCCATCCGAGCAGACCTCGACGAGGACGGCTACTTCTACCCCAAGCCGAAGATACCCTTCCCTCAGCCGCAGAACCAGAATAACGTTTATGTGCCGCAGCCGACACAAGGATATGTTTATGAGAGGCCTACCATACCTTTCAACCCGCCGACTAGGCCTCCACCGCCGCCGCCGACTAGACAAACTCCACCGCCGACCAGACCAACGCCCCCGCCGACTAGACCACCGCCGCCGCCACCGCGACCAACGCAAGGCTACGTTTACGAGCGGCCCAGTACACCTTTCAACCCACCAACCAGAGCTCCGCCCCCACCACCACCACCACCTACAAGACCACCCCCACCACCACCTACAAGACCACCCCCACCACCACCTACAAGACCACCCCCCATTTATTCCACACAAGTCCCCGTCTCAAGAACCACTGGATATAATTACCCTAAACCCAGCATCCCGTTCACTTTCCCAACACCACCAACTACTGCTCGTACTTTCCCTCCATCTACTTATTTACCCCCTGTTCCAACTACACGGAGACCACCCCCTCCATCCACCTACTTGCCCCCAGTAACAACTACTAGGAGACCACCCCCTCCATCCACCTACTTGCCCCCAGTACCAACTACTAGGAGACCACTCCCTCCATCTACCTACTTGCCCCCAGTAACAACTCCTCGCCCAACTCCCCCGCCAACCACAAGAAGAACTCCACCCCCCTACACCTACACCTACCCCACGCCAAGCGTAACCTTTACGATCCCTACTACTAGGCGCCCTTTGCCTCCTTCTACATACTTACCCCCCACAACCAGAAGACCATTGCCACCCTCTACCTACCTACCTCCAGTAACCACACCCCGTCCGACCCCACCACCTACAACAAGGCGACCGACTACTGCTTATCTACCCCCAGTAACTACGCCAAGACCCACCCCACCTACAACTCGCAGAACACCACCCCCAACCACAAGACCACCACCGACCTACTCCACAATACTATACCCTACTAGAACCACAGGTTACAACTACCCCACACCAAGCGTCATCTTCACTTACCCGACTACGGCTAGAACTTTCCCTCCTTCCACCTATCTACCTCCCACTACCCCTAGGAGACCATTACCACCCTCTACTTACTTACCCCCAGTAACTACGCCTCGGCCCACACCTCCACCGACAACAAGGCCTCCACCACCCCCAACCACGAGGCCCACACCGCCCCCTACAAGACCACCTACTTACTCAACCCAATTACCACAAACTAGAACTACAGGTTACACATACCCCAAACCTAGCGTCACATTTACTTACCCAACACCAACTACAACTAGGCGAACTCCCCCCACAACCGCGAGAACTTTCCCCCCATCGACTTACTTACCCCCATTCACTACCACCAGGAGACCTCTTCCGCCATCTACTTACTTACCCCCAGTGACTACGCCTAGACCCACAGCTCCGCCTACAACGCGGCGTCCTCCACCCCCTACCACGAGGCCTACGCCACCGCCCACCACACGCCCCCCACCCACATACTCCACCCAACTCCCACAGACTAGAACTACAGGCTATTACTACCCTCAGCCCTCAAACCCCTTCACATACCCCACCAGACCACCAGTGTACATCCCACCGCCCACAACCAGAGCTCCTCCTATCTATTTACCTCCGTCAACCACATCGCCCCCAGTATACCTTCCCCCATCTACCACAAGACCTCCATACATCCCACCGTCAACAAGGCCACCCATTTACATTCCGCCTCCAACAACCAGAGCCCCAATCTACTTACCCCCTCCTACCACCAGGGCACCTCCAGTATACATCCCCCCGTCTACAACACGAGCACCCCCAATCTACATTCCCCCTTCCACGACCAGAGCTCCCCCAATCTATTTACCCCCATCGACAACCCGAGCCCCCTTCATCGAAGACCAAGGCTACTTCTACGACAAACCGAGAGTACCATTCGTTTTCTAAGTTAGATAAAAGTACCTATATTCACAGTTGCCATAAATGTGATACCAAAAAGTACTTTTCTTAGTACTTTGGAGTAAGGTTTGTTATTAGGTCTGGGTTTGAGGCCTAAAATTTGTTTTAACGATGTATAATAATTACGAACGAGCTTATACTCTGTCAAAATACAGAATTCGTTATAAAACTGACAATCCAATTGTTGTCCATCACTTAAAACTATTACTTATCTACACTCTAGAAAACAGTGTAGGTAAGTTAAAGTTAAATTTAAGTGAGATGGATTTACAGTTCAGCAGATAACCTGTCATTTTAATAAATTTTATAATGTACGAGTATAATAATGTTTACGTTAAATGACAGCTGATAATAATATCTTGCTAGGTAAATCAAAAGGATAAAAGTAAAACTTATGTAAAAATACTTAGTAGAAAAAAATTGTAAATATCATAAATATGTATTTGCCTTTTCTTTAGTACTTTATTTTGACAGATACTTTAGTCTTGAGAACATCGAAGTTACCCGATTCTAGTGATATATTAAGTATGTATTTAATTATTATGATAGAATGGTAAATACTCAAAAAAATGTGGAAACAACACTGCCTTTAACTAATTATATTTTAAGATAGTAAATTACATTTTTATAAAAATATCTGATGTTTTTTTATTTTTCTGATCATCTTCGTTCTAGGCATACCGGGTGTTTTATCAACCCATAATACACTATGGGGTGTCCAGCAACAGATTTCCAAACCCCTAGCACCCCCTAGTGTCAAATTTCATTCGATAGCGCGAAGTGCGTTCGCGTTTGCGTTATGTCTATTTTTGTATGGGATTTTGAACCAAGAGGGACGTTTTGGAAACTCAAAATCCCATACAAAACTTATCTTAACGCAAACGCGTACGTCACGTCACGCTTTCGAATGAAATTTACTCTTATCTAGGGGTACTGATTTCAAAATTTGTTTATAAGAAAACTAAAACATAAACCAAAGCAATATATCGGAGCGGCCAAGGTGTTTCAAAATCTGAATAAAGCCTCTATTATCGTGAGATTAAAGTGCATGTTCAGATATTTTTGAGCACCTTAGCAGCTGCGATATACCTAATGGCGACTGTACCTACAAAGGAGCTTGATCGGGCTGTAAAGTATGTTGATATTGGGCTAGAACGTGTACAAATGTATAGATTAAAGTGGAATTCATATTCCTCCAAGTTTCTTATTAAGAGAGGATATAAGCGCTAAATCTGGATTCAGCAATTATTTTCTATAACAAGATGTATTTTTTCCGCAAAGATATGTAGAACTTTTTTGTGTAGAATTTAATAAGCTTTAATGTTGCCTTACACCATATTTTCATAGAGAACGTAGATTTAGAGTAAAACGCAAATTTCTCCAGGATAGTACACTTTATCCAAGATGGCTGCGATTCCTCGAGGTCCCCAAATGTCAAATAGTGTGGACATGAAAAAGAGACCTTTCATTAACAGACATACCAAATTTCAGGACTCTTCTAGAGATTTCGAGGTTAGACCTAATCCAATTGTGCTGCTTGTCTATTTCTGCATAAGGATTAAGTAGGTACTCCCGTTATAGGTAGTAGGTACCACGTTTTTTTAGCATTAGAATAAAAACTACACGATCTTGGCGTGTTTTATTGAAAGACACGTTTGAAAAGTAAATCGCATCAAATATGTAACAATAATAAAGCATACATGTTCATTTACATAATTTTGGTTTCATAAGCAATAGTTACTATTTTTTTAAAAGCGTGTGTCAATAAAAAGACGCAGCAATATCGTGTAGTCTTTTCTAATGCTAAAAAACGAGGTACCTACTCGTAGATAACGGCCCGTCGTTGTAAAGAAAGCATCGTGTCACGTGATCACCGATTACCCGTCTAAAGAGGCCCACTGATTAACAGCCCGCCGGACCGTATCAGCCTGTCAGTCAAAATTTTGACAGTTCCGAACAACTGACAGGCCGATACCGTCCGGCGGACTGTTAATCAGTGGGCCCCTTTAGAAAACGAATTGTCGGATGCCTCGACCCGGACCCGGGCCCGGACGTTCTAGCGTGAGTTGTTTAATCTTCGCAAGCGACAGACTCGACAGACGGGACCTAAATAGCCAAGATGACAATCGTTGATAAAAATCATAAAAAACGCCATCGAAACCTGAATAATGTATGGAAATAGTCGATATTCACAAAGGCCTTTTAGGCCAAGAAAGGTACGCTCGGCTAGTATGGCGGAATGGAAATAATTAGTAATAGATGAAATTTTCGGTGTATGGGACAGATAATAAATCTAGTGATTACGTCGACACATAATCCAAATAAATATATTACATTTAGGTATTTAAAAAAAATTTAAAAATATAAAAAATCACAGAAAGTTTGTAAAAAATATTAATAACATTTTTTAAATTTATACTCATAGAGAAATATTTGCTTTATGACATTAAGCATGAATCACACAAAAAATAATTCTGTATCCTACATATAAAGTAAATAACCTACGGTTATTATTAAATTCAGTATATTTCCGTCCTCAAAAATGGTAATAGGCTATTTTTTCTCTCATTATTTCCAAATTACAATAAGTACAAGCGTTGTAATTTAATCGTACACTAAATAATACCGTATGGGAGGTTTTATGGGGTTGTGCATTAATTGCCTGGTTAAAAATGGTAATAGATCAATATCATATGGGATTTTTATTATGAGTTCTCCTTCATCGAATACTGTAAAAATCGGCTTGAAATATGATTCGTAACACAAAAAACCATCAAAAACGTTATCGTTGCTTTAAAGTTGCCGCGCACGAGCCAGCGAGCTAACGCGATTGGTCGTTGCATGGAGCGGGGCGACGGAACGATGAAACTTCCATCGCCCCGAGCGCGAATATTTAAAAAAGTATTTAGTATATTTACTATTTACTCGGTCAAAACATATGTACCAGTGAACGTAAAAAATATGGGAGACTAGATTCGAACTAATTATCAGCTTTAATCTGGGCAAGAGTGCTGTAAATAAGAAAGTAAATTTTACGTAATTGCAGGCTTTCCGTCTTTGCGTGCGCGTTAAATTTAATACAATAATAGGCCAATTATATAGGGCTATTATACTGACACACACCCAATTTGATAGCAGAAAAAGACGCGAAATTAAAATTTTCTTAGGGAAATCAAATCTTCGCGCCTATAAGTTTAAACTTTAGGTTTCAATAGCGGTCATTTAAGTACCACCCCTCACCACTAAAATGTAATTATCAAAAACGACAGTTGCTAATGTTCCCCAAAGTAAGCATTTCTAGTTAATGCTGCAATACAGTGGTACCGGGCACCTTGCGACGCAAGGCCGAGCAGGAATCGCAAACCTTAAAATATTTGCACTAATTAATTGAGTTAGGATTTTGTTAGTACTCTTTAATTGAATAGCAAAAAATATAAGTTATGCATTAGAAATACCGTTTTTATTCGATTTTTAATTATGTAATTATTGTTAAACTTATTTTTACCGTGTGGTGTCGGTTAAAATTTCACTAGTAACATCATTTGGCGACTAGGGCAATAAAAGTCGACACCACAACCAACAAATTAACAAACAACAATAACCAACAAATTAACAAACAACAAAAATTTGCAGTAATATTCCAAAACTCGACTGAACGCAAGCGCACCGAACCGTGTCGCTCCCCTGACGCGACTCAGTGTCATAAAACGTAAGGCCGTGGTATTAACGACAGCGGATAGCTGAGCGGCGAGCGGTGACTGCAGGCGGCAATAAGGTGTTCAGTTAATGTTTTTATAATTTGAAATGACTTCGTTTCCATGTAGAAATAACCAAACAGACTTAAGAAGCATTTAATATTTTATTTGTGGCCGTATAAATTATGTTTTATTGGTAAATTAACTACAATTATTCATATTTGTGGATAAAACAATATACATACTATAATTAATACTAAATTAACATTAAATAAATACATTATTTATGACATAAAAATACATTGCGCGTATTTAACTACTTAGCACTGTTTAATTACGATACTTGCAAGCAAGTAGTAAAGTATATGGCTCCATCCTATCCTGTACCACGATATACAAGCGATAACATTTTTGCGACAGTTTTGTATAGATAATGGATTTGTCGCTAGAAAATTACGATATCGAGATAAAAGTCAGGTCTCTGAGCGCTATTGAAACCTAACGCTATAAAGTCTGTCCACGATAAAAAGTGGTCGGTGTTATAACGACAAATTAGAAAAAAAACTAAGAAAAACAATTTCATGGGCTATTTAAATTAAAGCTTTATTAGTGTTCTTTAAAATTAATAAACCTCCTGTTTAACAAATTAACACTGGTAAAATGCCCTGACTTTGCTTCGGACTCCTTCCATCAATCTCTGTACATCACTTTCGGTCACCTTTTTACATGTCGTATCCCACATTCTTTTGAACTGTTTCTCATTTGTAGCAATTTTACCACTATTTTTCAATTTTCTTTTCATTATTGCCCAATAACGCTCTACCGGCCGGAGTTCTGGGCAGTTTGGTGGATTTGCTAATTTCGGTACAAAGGAGATATTATTTTCAGTGTACCATTCTAAAACAGATTTGGCATAATGTGAGGACGCTAAATCAGGCCAGAATATGACAGGCTCGGTGTGGTTTCTTATAAACGGCAATAAACGTTTTTTTAAACACTCTTTCGTGTAAATGGATTGGTTAATCGTACCCGTAGTAACAAACGATTTGCTTTTTTGACCACATGTACAGATGGCTTGCCAGACAAGGAATTTTTTTGCAAATTTATCAAGTTTTTTTGTTGTAAATTTTTTATCGGCATTCCCTCTTTGATTTGCCACATAGAACTGCAAACCTGGTAATTGCTTAAAATCTGCTTTCACGTATGTTTCGTCGTCCATCAAAATACAACCAAACTTCGTCAAATATTTTGTATACAACTTTCGAGCCCGGGTTTTACATAATTTATCCTTTGTAGCATCGCGATTAGGAACTGTAGTTGCCTTGTACGATCGTAAACCTGCACGCTGCTTGATTTTTTGGACATACGATTTCGATACCTTACATTTTCTGGCGACGTCACGGACAGAGAGAGTTGGATTCTTCTTAAAATGCTCGATTACTTTTTTTGCCTTAGTTTTATCAGCAGGACCGCGTTTTCTACCCGAACCACCTTTTCTTGAAACAGACAATCTGGACTGATAATTAGCCAATACCTTTTGCACGGTTGACTTCGGAACTTTTAATAATTTGGCTAACTTTCCTTGTGATATACCGATATTTTGGTTGTAGATGTACACGATCTTTTTTCGGATGTCCAGTTGGCTAGACGACATTTTATAAATGTTACGAATTTATAAACTCCAAATAGCCCTAAACGATAGTTTATTCTTCCCGCTATCTAACAATCAAAGTGACAGATGTCAGTTGTCTTTTATTTTATTTTTTATTGTTTATTAAATGCTGACCACTTTTTATCGTGGACAGACCTTACATGTTTTAAATTTGCCGCGCTTTTTCTAGTCAAGCTGAATGTGTTTCACTATAGAATAGTAATCGAATTGGTTCAGATTTAACGTTTAATGCATATAAATAACATAATTAGTAAATAACATAATTAGTAAATAACATAATTAGTAAATAACATAATTAGTAAATAACATAATTTTGGACTAAGTACATTATACATACCTACATGACATCAGGCTATGGTTTGGCGCACCGTGACCCTGAACGGCGCGGTAATGTGTTACGGCTGTTAAGTGAAGTCCAGACGGGATGATCAAATCGACCGATTTGATCAGAAATGAAATTGGGGTCAATCTCCAAATTAAGCAACAATTAAACAACTGTACCGATATTTGGAACCTCAGAATAATATACCCGGCCGGATACCGGATAGTAACTTTGCTTGATTGCAGAGTAAACAAATTGGATTTAAGAAACAGTCACTGTCATATTGTACATTACTCGTTTATTATTTCAAAACAATTTAAACATCCACTCACTTGCACGCGTAGGTACCTACTCATTTCGAACATAGAAATGAGTCCGCGCCAACGTTCACCACGAAACAGGTTAAAACCTGCACAATGCGCACCTAAAAACCGAAATGTAGGTATTGTTAAATTTAGTTTGTAGTTAATTAGTTTTTTGGTGTAAGTGTATGAACCAAGGTCTGAAATAAATGATTTTTTATTTTTTTTATTGTTCCGCCGGCCGAAGATTCGGCGGTCGGATACCGAATATTTGGCCGACGGTCAGGCCGAATATCCGGTATCTGACCAAACAACTATCCATTGCATCATTTGCATCTGTAATTGAGAGTGGCAACACTGTCGTAGGTCGTATTGCCCTTTTCTAGCATATACATCCCTCGCTCCTACACTCCCACCACACAGGCAGGTTGCTTTGTCAGTTATACAAGGCAAATTTCCAAGTCATTGGCTTGCTGTTTTTACATCTGGAAGGTCGTGAAGCTAAACTGCTGGTGAGTTTTTGAATTTGTACCTCAGTTTAGCTGACTATATTGAAATAGTTATTTATTTTACAAGGGGGCAAAGTTGTTGTTTAACCGCTCGTGCTAATATTGATACTTGAGCAAGTAAAACATTCGAAACATGGAATCTTGAGCGTTGCGAGGGTTTCAAAGCACGAGGGTTAAACAAAATTTGCCCCAAGTGAAACACAAAATGTTTCACCACACCAACCCGAAGCAAATATTAAATGTAAAAATATCATACAAAATCAAATACAAATGAATTTTATTAAATATTTATGATTTAAAAGTCAATTCTACCAGCAAACATAAGAAAACAACTCAAAATTTGCATTTGATTCCTTTGCCTCACTTGTGAATAAAATGAAACTTTGCTCTCAGTCTTTGAAGTGCAAAGTAAGCCTTTCCGAGCTGGTGTGAAATAAATAATTAAATTTTTCACGCCACTGTTCGGAAATGTGGCAATAGATGGTCTAAAACCAAGCTGGAAAGTAGGCAATAGCTGTAGCACTTGAACCACCACTACTACACTCGCGTGCAAAAGTATTGCATCACTTTGCATTTTTTCGTCCGCACCCAATATCTTTGTAATTCTATACCCGATTCTGAAAATTTTGGTATCAACTAAAAGCTTATAATGTAACGCATTAGAAAAATGGTAAATTCAATGAAATTTCGAATCTGAAGACTATAAAAAATCATAAAACTGAAAGTAGTCGCATAATGCTCCAAAAATAAATCCGGAAACTTGAGAATAAAAGTCATTTTTTTAATACAATATCGTTTATTATTATTAAATTAATACTTGGTATTGTCACCTACAGGCCTCCTTTCACAAACCAAGTGGTTTTTCATAGACGTAATTAATTTTCTAATGTGATCATGAGGAATAGCGTCCCACTCCTCCAGCAAGGCTCCCTTCAACTCCTCAACATTGACCAGGGCAGGATTCCGCTTTCGAACCCTCCTTTTTAGGTAGTCCCACACGTGTTCAATGGGGTTAAGGTCCGGGCTCATCGCTGGCCAGTCCATTGTGTCGATGCCCACTTCGAGAAGGTAGGCTGCGGTGGCCCTAGCGGTATGACACGGGACATTATCCTGCATTAGGATGAACCCCTCATCAAAAATACCGGCATAAGGAACAACATGTTCCTCCAGGATATCAGTGATGTACTTGGCAGCGGTCAATCCACTGTCACGGCCCCCGCCAGGCACGAAAACCAGTTCTGTCCGCCCGTCGTAGGAAATGCCGCCCCAGAACATTACGGATCCACCGCCATAGGCGACCCTTTCGGAGAAGAAACATTGAGCGAACTGTTCTTCTGGCCTTCTGTAGACTCTTCCTTTTCGGTCACATCCATTCAAACACATTCTGCACTCTTTCAAGAAGAGAACTGGGGTTCATTGCTCAATGGTCCAGTCCTTGTGATTTTCAGTAAACTCTCTTTAGGCTGTACGGTGTCGCGCCAGCAATCTGGGCACCGCTGCGGGCCTCCTGGGTGTCAAGTTCGCTTTCTTAAGTCTTCTTCTTATTGTCTACTCACTGGCAGCCACTCCTCGTACCTCACGCAGACGCTGCTGGATGGCAATGCTGGTCTGGTGTCGATCTCGGAGAGATGTTGTGACAAAGAAGCGGTCGTCCCTCTCTGATGTACACTCTCTGCGGCCGCTTCTTGGTCTTGAAGTAAAGGATCCAGTCCCCTGGAACCTCTGGTAAACTCTGCAAACTGCAGATTGGCTTAAATTCAGCTCGGCAGCTACTGAACGTTGGCTACGCCCCGCTTGCAGGGGCTGGATGATTTGGCGGACTTCAGCTTCAGTGGTTTCCATTTTTCCAGGTCTTTTTCACGGGAAAATACGCGGAGATATGTAACGATCGACTTCTGATAAGTGACTGATAACAACCCCTTCTCTACCCCCGTTTTATAAGGGTCAAGGGTAACGCAACTCGTGCGCGTGATAACGTGAAACCGCTCATAAATCGGGAAAATGCCGATAATTTGAAAAATACTGGGCCGATTTCCATGTTTTTTTACTTTTCGTAAAGCTAAAACTTCAAGGAACATGATTACATTAAAATAATTTAGAGAAATTAACCAGTTTACAAATATATTGGATGCGGACGAAAAAATGCAAAGTGATGCAATACTTTTGCACGCGAGTGTACAATGTTTCATTATTATCATCATCTGTCATTGGTGACAGTTCGCTACAGCAATGAGTATAATTTAAAACATAAAAATCAATAAAAGGTCTTTTTTGGCGCAACTTTTTCCTTCAAAAATAAATTTAGGTTATTTATAGGACCAATTTCTTGTTTAAAAAAAACGAAATGTCAAACTATTCATTCATTCAGTCAGTTCATTCGATTCACGCTTAAGGCGTTTTTTACTTTTGTAGCTGTTTGTGGTTTTTTTGAGCAAAAACGCTTCTAAGTTTAGAGTCCGTTTGAAGCAAACAACATAAAAACGCCTCTTAAATGTGATAAAAAAGAAAAAAGGCGGGATCGGAAAATTCTCACTGAATTGGATAGTACTATAAAATATAAGAAACACGTATCTACGCTCGCTATAAAAATGAGTTCTTCTAGTGAAGAAAATGATATTCTTACGCTGACGCCTACCGAAATTCAAGAGACAGCACAGGCAGTGGCTAGTAATTTGCTACCAGAGAAATCGCGGGCTAGTACTTATAGTTATCCAAATGTTTCCTTATTTCCTCGCAGTAGTCGTGAAAAGCACTATGTAATGCCTCGGCCGGAAACGCTAAAGATGGAGTCGTATTATTCGAGGGCCTCCACCAACGTGTCGGCCCTCAAACTCACTCGTCCATCTTTTAGCGGTTTTCCGTCCTCTCCTACAATGTACTATAGTTGTCCGTTAAATTATCTAGCAAATAAAAACGATCCGGAATAGTGATGTGAAAGTGCAAGAGGATATTAGAAAGAGAGATGCCTAAGAGTAGCATACCATAATGAATACATGTGTCTTAGCTGTATATTGTATTGTTATAAATAATGTTAAAAATGCTTTATGTTGTTAATGTGTTCCAAATTGTGCTGCTTTGGCATTAGCTGTAAGGTGCAATTTGTTATTTGAATTAATAAATAAATACAATAAATGTTAATTTTACAAAATGTACCTATCAAATTGTATACTTTACTAAATATCTCTCTCCTCACAGGTGTTACAATAAAGGGTGTACGTACTACATTATTAATTAAACACTCATAATATAATTATATTACATACACATAATAAGTATATCATAGGATATGTATAATCACATTGGTTTGGCGTCTTCCCACCACCAGGCGATAACAAACATGTTTCAATATTATTCTTAGGTTCCGAATATCGGTACAGCTGTTTAATGACAGCATTTACACAAAAATAAAACGCTAATTAAATAACTTATCATATTCGGAACTACAGATGCAACGGATAGTTGTTTGGCCGCATACAGGATACGGGAGGTACGGCCTGACCATAGGCCGAATATTCAGTATTCAGCCGCCGAATATTCGGCCGGCGGAAATATTCAGGTTTTTCAGGTGCGCATTGTGGAAATTTTGGCCTGTTTCGTAATGAACTTTCGCGCGGTATATAGGTCTATCACTAGGTACGAAATTAGTGCGCGAGCTAGTGAATGGAACGTTTAAATTGTTTTAAAATAATAATCGAGTACGATTATATTCCGATATCAAGCATAGTTATTTAGTACCCTTATTTTAGTATCCGGTATCCGTCCGGATATTAAAATAAGGGCGAGATAGGATACCGGATAGTAACCGAATATCCGGTGCATCTCTATTCGGAACCTAAATTTTTAATCCTGCATGGTGCAAATATGTATAATATTGAGACAATGACTTGAAAATTTGTCTTGTATAACTGACAAAGCAACCTGCCTGTGTGGTAGGAGTGTGGGGTAGAGAGGGAGGTATATGCTAGAAAAAGACAAAACGACCTAGGGGCTGTCCATACATGACGTCATCTATTTTTTGTCGCCCCCCCCCCCCCCCCCATAAAATCATCAAAAAATCATGCTTCGAATGACACCGTTTCCACCTGCGTCATGCTACCATCATCCGATGTCCAGACCCCCCCCCCCCCCCCAAATTTGAAATGACTTAAATTTATGAATAGCCCCCTACGACAGTGTTGCCACTTTCAATATTATTTATTCTTAGGTTCCGAATATGGTAAGTTATTTAATTAGCGTTTTATTTTTGTGTAAAACGCTGTCATTTTAAAGCCGTACTTTTCGCCTTATTGCAAAGGAGTAAGGTGCAAAAGTGTAAACATATATTTCACGTCGACTCTTATTATACTATGTTATACTTATTATGGAACTTACTATGTTATACTTATTATGGAACGTAAACTATGAATTGAAAGAGCACGAAATAGTCAATATAATACGTTTGTTGAAAAAAAAAGTCTACAGACGCTTAGGCGCGAAGGGTTATTGTCTCATAGAAAATTTGAATTTCGCGCCTTTTTCTACTGACAAAGTTGTTGGATAGACGTTAATATCAAATTAAAGAGTGGGCCTACACACTTCGCTGTGACAGAATGTGAAAGTGTCACCAAAACTGTCAAATGACTACGATAATAAGTATTCCTTTTATAATGCCACTCCACACTATGCCATTCTGAAATTAAATAAGAACGATAGATAGTCATGCGCAATTTTTATTTTTGTAGTGGGTCATAATTGACGTATATAATTACGAATATAATTTGAACATCAACCAATAATATTGGATATGATATCAGTTATTTTTAATCAGCTATCATTCACGCGCGCGTTCATTTTGCTCAGACTTGGCCGCACAAATATTTGGTGCGAGCGAGACGCCCGCGCACGTTCGAATTGGCCTGTCACTTGTAGCAACTTGTAGGTAAGTACATACTTACCTACATACTATCCACGCGTCCTTGGCACGAACTCCCGCCACCGCCCGCATTGAAACTGTCCCCGCGCGCCGCAAGGAAATGTAATCCTTAGCATTAGCGCAAAGAGTTCAAATTTGGTAGTTTCATTTAGCGAATTTGATAAAATGCACATATTTATTACATTGACCATATTTTTGTGTGATTATGTATTGAATATCACTTTGAACGTTATCAGAACAAAGTCTGCAAGAAATTATATCTATAACCATTTTTTCTAGCATGTTTAAGGCGTAAATATATATACAAGTGTTACAAATCATATTGATGTCGGATTCTCGGATAAATAGCTTAATGAGGTAGTTTTATGGTAATTCAATCAAAGACCTAATTATTACTTTTTTTTTATATCAAGTTACGACGTATATCCGTGAGGCCCCGCCATTTATTGAATTAGTTATTTTCCGTGTTAATATTTTGACTGATTCCATTGTCGACTCATTATAAATATTATTTTCGTCACGTTTACGAACTAAAAATACTATTACTATTTTTAACAAACAAGAACGGCTCTTTTTTTTAACTATTTTTTTTTACCTACTTCCGGACAGAAAGTTTTTTGGATTCGAAAATAAAGTATCTTAAAATGATCTAAAGAACAGGAATAAAAAAAAAATTGCCTATTACTAATTAATGTTTAACGTAAGCGTATCTTTACTGGAGTATTTCATTTGGTAACGGGTAACGCATACAAGGGGTCGTCCAGAAATCATGTGATCGTTTAGGGAGGGCGGGGTAAGAAAAATATCACGAATGATCACGATGGGGGAGGGGGGCTCAGGGAAGATATAACGTGTATTTTTTTTCAACAGCGGGAAAGCCAAAAACAAGAATATTACTGAAAATTTTCATTAGATCCGCTCTATTTTATATGCGTATTTATTTACTCAATAAAAACATTCATCGCACCAACTTTACGATGCCTGTTTTTGAGAGATAGCATCTTGAACATATACGCAATACAGTACAAACGTGGTAGAAACGATATTACACTTGCTTAGCGTCAAAGTCACCAAATATCACCAATCACCAAAGGGTAGGCGGGAGTCAAAAATAGGCCAAATATGATCACATGATTTCTGGACGACCCCCTAGTCATCTCATATATTTGTATTCAGGACATCATACTGAATGCATTGATATCATATTTAGGTAACCATATCCGAGTTGACATGAACGGTAAGTAGGTGACATACCTACATCTTGCGCGACACTGACACATCTAATCTATATCGTTCCTAGATCTATTAATTGACGTATCTTAAAGTTCGAATCGGGCAGTTCAAGTATGGTATGGACTCGCGCGCGAGAACACAACTCATGCTAGACGGTCTGATTTGCCAACTTACTATTAATGGTACACAGGGTGAAAACGCCCACCTACCAGACATAGTTCCGTAATGTGTACCTATGCCAAGTTTCATGTAATTTACATACATCGGGGTATTCGGTGCGGGAATTATTTGAGTAAGAGTAGAGATCAACAGAAACCTCATATTATGCCTAATGAATAACGTAACGACCTCTCTGTGAATTTTATACACACTATGATACAATTTTATTTACACCACACAAGCTCCTAAAGACCGTCTTTATCTTTCAAAAACGGAGGATAAAGTTGCATTTTATCCATGAAAGTGGCGAAGTAATTTGAGTTGATTTCTGCTGTAGGCGAGTGAAATTGACTTTTAAATGACGATTTCAGTGATAGGTATTAAATAACCGGCATTTGGATTTAATTTGTAATGTTTTAGAGTCAGTATTTTCCTAGCGTTGGTGTGGTGAAAAAAGTTGTATTTCATTTGGTAGAAAAGTTTGCTAAATTACAAAAAAAAAAAAAAAATGTTTAATTACTTAATAGGGTATTTCACTGTATTTAAAATAAATTATTTTACACCATGCATGAAATAAAGCACCATAACATTAGATAAACGTAGACAGGAGTTATTTTTAGACACAATTTCTATTTTTAAACCCATATAAAACTATAAAGAGTAGGTAATTTGATTGTGACATCACATGCTAGTGTTTCATATAAATTTCATAGTAGGAAAATCGTTTTGACAGTTCCAAAAAAGAAAGATTTGACTAGTAGATAAATATATTTAAAATATTATTCATTAGGCATAAACCTGCTAGCGTAAATTCTGTTTTTTAAGTCAAGTATGTATTGACTTCATTGGCTAATAACTATGAAACATTCCGAATACCCCGATGTATGGTAATTTAAGCATGTAGTTTTAAATTGAGAGCGTTTTCGATTGTATGGGAGCGGCTTTTTCGCGGCGGGTTCGTGTGATACCAGTGTTGGGCATTCAAGAATAAAATCATTATTTGAATAAGAATTCGTAGGAATAAAATCATCTCGATTTTATTCCCGTCAAAAATATTCAAATGATTTTGGTCGGGAATAATTCGTATGAGAAAAAATTGAATGAGAATAACTTATTCTTAATCAAATAAATATAATCATGATTTTTAATCGAAATAATATTCCACGAATAAAAATGTAGTCCGGGTACCGTATAGGTACTAATTACGTATAGTTAGGTACGAGATGTAATAGTAGTTAGTCTCTTGTCTAATTTATACCTATTTTATGGAATAAAATCTTACAAATTGACTGTCGCATAACGCATAGTTTCAGTAACCGTATTATTTTTAATTTCCTAAACAAATCATTAGGTTCAATTTAGCTGGTCTAGGGGCCTAGCCAAGATGCCAATCGTTTGCGCTCCGACAACGAAGCGCTTTGTCTCTATCACTCTTACATATTAGTGCGATAGAGAGACGGAGGTAGCGTTCCGTTGACGTAGCGCAAACGATTGGCATATTGGCTACGAACCCAAGGTGCCTAGCCAAGAAGACAATTTTTGTTTTTATTTTAATAACCAAATCATTAGGTAAATTTAGTTGTTCTGGAGGCCTAGCCAATATGCCAATCGCTTGCGCTCCAACAACGAAGCGCTTTCTGTCACTATCACTCTTACATATTAGTGCGATAGAGAGACAAAGATAGCGTTTCGTTGTCGTAGCGCAAACGTTTGGCATGTTGGCTACGCTCCCAATGTGCCTAGCCAAGATGCCAATTTTTGTTTTTATTTTAATAACCGAATCATTAGGTAAATTTAGCTGTTCTGGGGGCCTAGCCAACATGCCAATCGCTTGCGCTCCAACAACGAAGCGCTTTCTGTCTCTATCACTCTTACATATTAGTGCGATAGAGAGACAAAGATAGCGTTTCGTTGTCGTAGCGTAAACGTTTGGCGTGTTGGCTACGCTCCCAATGTGCCTAGCCAAGATGCCAATTTTTGTTTTTATTTTTATAACCAAATCATTAGGTAAATTAAGCTGTTCTGGGGGCCTAGCCAACATGCCAATCGCTTGGGCTCCAACAACGAAGCGCTTTCTTTCTCTATCACTCTTACATATTAGTGCGATAGAGAGACAAAGATAGCGTTTCGTTGTCGTAGCGCGAACGTTTGGCATGTTGGCTACGCTCCCAATGTGCCTAGCCAAGATGCCAATTTTTGTTTTTATTTTAATAACCGAATCATTGAGTAAATTTAGCTGTTTTGGGGGCCTAGCCAACATGCCAATCGCTTGGGCTCCAACAACGAAGCGCTTTCTTTCTCTATCACTCTTACATATTAGTGCGATAGAGAGACAAAGATAGCGTTTCATTGTCGTAGCGCGAACGTTTGGCATGTTGGCTACGCTCCCAATGTGCCTAGCCAAGATGCCAATTTTTGTTTTTATTTTAATAACCAAATCATTAGGTAAATTTAGCTGTTCTGGGGGCCTAGCCAACATGCCAATCGCTTGCGCTCCAACAACAAAGCGCTTATTTGACAGAGAGAGCGCTTCGTTGTCGGAGCGCAAACGATTGGCATAATGGCTAGGCCCCCAGAACAGCTAAATTGTAACCAAAGATTTGGTTATTAAATTAAAAACAAATATTGTCATCTTGGCTAGGCACATTGGGAGCGTAATATCCAACATGCCAAACGTTTGCGCTACGACAACGAAACGCTATCTTTGTCTGTCTATCGCACTATTTAATATGTAAGAGTGATAGAAACAGAAAGTGCTTCATTGTTGAAGCGCAAGCGATTGGCATATTGGCTAGGCCCCCTGAACAGCTAAATTGTACCCAAAGATTTGGTTATCAAATTAAAAACAAAAATTGACATCTTGGCTAGGAACCCTGGGTGCGTAGCCAATATGCCAATCGTTTGCGCTACGAGAACGAAACGGTATCTCTGTCTCTCTATCGCACTAATATGTAAGAGTGATAGAGACAGAAAGTGCTGCGTTGTCGGAGCACAAGCGATTGGCATCTTGGCTAGGCCCCCAGAACAGCTAAATTTACTCAATGATTTGGTTATTAAATTAAAAACAAAAATTGTCATCTAGGCTAGGCACCTTGGGTGCGTAGCCAATATGCCAATCGTTTGCGCTACGACAACGAAACGCTATCTCTGTCTCTCTATCGCACTAATATGTAAGAGTGATAGAGAAAGAAAGCGCTTCGTTGTTGGAGCCCAAGCGATTGGCATGTTGGCTAGGCCTCCAGAACAGCTTAATTTACCTAATGATTTGGTTATAAGAATAAAAACAAAAATTGGCATCTTGGCTAGGCACATTGGGAGCGTAGCCAACATGCCAAACGTTTGCGCTACGACAACGAAACGCTATCTGTCTCTCTATCGCACTAATATGTAAGAGTGATAGAGAGAGACTATGCGCAACTCTACGGAGGGTCAACGTTTGGTATGTTGGCTAAGCACCCTGATCGGATGATAGAACTAGATAGTGTATAGCGGAACTCTTCAATGTGTACTATACCTAAACTATAGTAATAAATATCAAATCAATCCGACTTTTAAATAGAAGGGTGAAAATCAACTTACAAAATATAACCGATTGTACTACAAAAATTAACTTAATTCTAAATAACATTTTAATTGAATAAAACCTTAGTTAGAATAGGCCCACTTCTAGAATAATTATTCTGTTTTTTATTCCGCATTTAAAATAAGAGTCACATGATTTATTCACCTTAATTTTATTCTAAAATAACTAGTGCAAGAATAATTCTAATTCAAATCGATTTGAATAAGAATAAAATTTCTGTTTTTATTCTTATTCTTATTCAAGTTAATTTTTGCCCAACTCTGTGTGATACTATTATTGTATATAGGAAAGACGCTTGGAACGTTTTTGATCACCAAACATAGAAGTTACTGTGGCAAAATAAAGTGATTGACAAAATGAAATATCGATGTCTGTTATCGATGTTACCTTAACTTTATCATAGATATTTATAACACTGTATAATAACATAGTTACCGCGAAGTACACAACACGTTACAGACTTATCGATAACAGATTTATCGATGTTTCATTTTCTCAAACACTCGTTTATGCCACAAAACTTCTATGTCTGTTGATCATGATCACACACGATTAGCTTGTTGCTGTCTGCGTGGTAGTTAACACTGTACATAACGTGAAATAGTGCAATTTTAATTAATTAACTGAATGTGTTAATTATACTAACTACGATATTCTTTTATTACTATAGGTAGGTAATAAAAAGGGCAGTAAGGCCGATGACCGTCGGCGGCCGCGGTCGACTGTTTCTAGTTTAGTTTGTTCATATTTCCACAATAAAACATGGAGTAAGTACACTACACTTAGCCACCCATCCCACTAACCCGGGGTTAACCGGTTAAACCGTTAACCCAGTGTCAAATTGTACTGCTAACCATGGTAACTCCAGATTTAACTGGTTAACCCCGGGTTAGTGGGATGGTGCAAGTGGGCCTTACAGTACTTATACTTAAGAGGCCGGTATCGATTTTAGTCTCAAAAATGTAAAATTGATAGATTTAGTCGGTGAAATTATATACTTTTTGTTACATAATGGAAATAACAAGTACTGGTTTCTATTAGCACGTCTTCTTATCTTCCATTTTAATAGATTATTTTTTTGAAAACATACTCACTAAATTAGAAATTATTTTTTTCTGATGGACGTTTAGGTAAACGCGCGTAACGCACTGATTTTAAAGCTCTTATTTGTAAATTTCGTAAAGTATGGACTGCTAAAAATGGTTACTTTGTATCACACATATCTTTTACTTCAACTTTATTAGACTACTTACATTTTTGTTATTATGACATTTATGTTGAAAGTAGTGTAAATGAAAGTTAGACGAGATAAATTTTCTCCAGAATTTACTAAAGTATGAATCTAATGATATCGTTTTCAATACATTTCACTTACCACTAAACACTCAAGATAGTAGGTAATCTTTAAGTTTAAAGATTTTTTTTTCTTGTTTTAAATTATATTGAAATATGGTTATTAAATTACTGGTGACGATCAAATACATAGTTAAATATAAAATAAGGTACCTACACCGCGTAACAGAGAAAAATCTCTCGTGTATAATATTGGTGTCGTTAACAAATACATAAAGTTATTACGACCGGTCTGGCCTAGTGGGTAGTGACACTAGTGACCCTGCCTATGAAGCCGATGGTCCCGGTTTCGAATCCTGGTAAGGGCATTTATTTGTATGATTGATGATACAGATATTTGTTCCCGAGTCATGGTTGTTTTCTATGTATTTAAGTATTTATACCTACATTATATAATTATATCGTTGTCTGAGTACCCACAACACAAGCTTTCTTGAGCTTACCGTGGGGCTTAGTCAATTTGTGTAAAAATGTCCTATAATATTTATAAAGTAGGTACCTTATACCTAAACCAATGTTAAGATCCGATTTATTATTATACTAGTTGTTCTCGGAGTATTCTGACTTAAAACTGCAAAAAATAAATAAAAGCAAATTTCTTTCCCTTATCGTACTAATAGGGATCCCTGCGGAGTGGTAAAGGACAATGAGAAGAGCAACGTCG
Organism: Cydia splendana; assembly: GCF_910591565.1. Classification (NCBI taxonomy): domain Eukaryota; kingdom Metazoa; phylum Arthropoda; class Insecta; order Lepidoptera; family Tortricidae; genus Cydia; species Cydia splendana. Next base: position 1,213,536 of record NC_085968.1, read on the forward strand.
AGGGGTATGAGGTGCGGGGAGAGGTGCGCCAGCGACTGCTGTTTGAGCTGCTGCTGGACTTCGCGCGCAACTCCACGCTGCACGGCCCGCGGTACCTCACCGCGAGGGGGCTCCACTTGATTGAGAGGTAACCCTGCACGCCTGGTACGGTTGAGGGGCACTACCATGCGGTACCTCACCGCGAGGGGCTCCACTTGATTGAGAGGTACGAGCTGCCTCAACCCTGCATGCCTGGTACGGTTGAGGGGCACTACCATGCGGTACCTCACCGCGAGGGGCTCCGCTTGATTGAGAGGTACGAGCTGCCTCAACCCTGCACGCCTGGTACGGTTGAGGGGCACTACCATGCGGTACCTCCCCGTGAGGGAGCTTAAAGTAAAACTATGCTTTTATTACCTTTAGCGGCTGAAGTTACAATCTTTGTAGAATGGAACTGTTGTTTTGTTTCGTTAAATTTTACAATGAAACAAATTCAATTATATTTTCTAATTAGTAGAATAGGTATGTACCATTGACTAAATTTGACTGCAATTTTACTTGTTTGATGGGCCGCTTGAAGAGGAGTTAATACACTACCTACTGATTTGCCGTCGAAACGTAAATTTCTACTATTTTTATTTTTTTATGGGGATTGAAATGTTCCGTTTAGGTACTTAATGTATATTTTTCTGAAATTTTTGTAAACTTTTCCTACTTTTTTGAAACTTTCCGCAACTTGCACATCCCATACAGTCAAAAAAAGTTAATGAATAAAATGTGCTTCATTTCTATTACATTGAAGTTTAATTTCGTTTGGTAAGGAGGAAGGAGGAAAACGTACCAAGCGGAGGCACGAGGAAGACCTATGCAACCATTTTCGTTTTTCAGGTTATTTTGGGGCATCATATTCGTAGCAAGTGTGTTATTGTGTGTGTGGGCTATGAGCAACGTGTGGTTCAAGTGGAAGACCAGCCCCATCATCATCTCCGTCAACGAACAGCTCTCATCAATTACAGAGGTAACAATATTATACCTACGTACATTTGAAATTTATAGTTTTATAAGTAAAGAGTGCTGTATTTCGCCAACAAACTGTCAAGCAGTTTGGCGAAACCATATCATTGTAATTGTGTATGAACTTTTGTTAAAATAAATAAACAAAAAAACAAAAAAAAAAACAAAAAACAAAAAGAGCTTCGTGTGCGTCGACTCTAAGGTCTGGCGGCGCGCCTAATAGACTTAAATTGCATTTTGTATCGCATGTAAGTATAACGGGAAGTGCTCCGCGGATTTGTATATGTACGAGGCCTATATGTACCTATAACTATGTACATATGTATGTTCCCACATGATAAAAACGGGGTAGGCCCTGTCTACTTATACATAATCACTATCATCAGCAGCGCATCAAAATGGCATCAAAGCACTCAAAATTAGCTTAATTTAAACTTGGCCCCTTTTAACTTCTTATGCTGACTGTACTTTTATGTATTCCAGGTTCCGTTCCCGGCGGTGACCGTCTGCCCACAGACGAAAGTTAATCAGAAATATTTCAACTACACCAAACATTATATTACATTCAGAAAATTTATACATGAACAACAAAGTAATAATATAAAAATAACTGAAAAAGAATTAAGAAACAAAGGACACGCGTATGTATATTTAACCAAATTAAAATAAAAAAACGATCATTCTCATAAGCGTAGCATATTATAAGAATAGTGCATTCTGTTGTGTATTAAGCGCGGTAAACAATCATTTACGAACGAGTGTGAATTGAAGCCCGAAGTCGAACGCGCGGACTTAATTAACACGAGTTCGTAATTCCTATAAAACACAATGTTTTTCATCACACATGTGAGGAAATATTGGGAAAAAAATAATTTCGTACGTACATTACAGCCCTGGTAAAAATTTTGGTTTTACGGACCGCATCGCCTACGTCTAACAATAACACCCTTTACGAGCAAGCGCGATGAAAAATAAATAATAACATTCCACACCTTGTCATTGTAAAGTCTGTACATGTGCAGATTTAGCTTGGTTCGACTCTAATAATTTAGCGATGACGCTCGGAATTTGGGCGTAGACTACCTCTATGCTAAAAGCTCTAACAACAGATCAGACCAACAGACTTAAATGTGTACTTGGCTTGGATGCAAAAATGATCTCTATCTCTAATTATGTAATTGAAATGGAAAATAATGACGTGTATGGTGTATGCATTTCTTGCAGTTTTATGGAACAGAATCCTTTTGTGCGTGAACTGGGAAACATCTTCAATCTTGCCAGCGAATCTTCTGACGCAGATTTGTTTAGATACATTCGCCCACCTTTAGATCATAATGCGGTGTTACATATGATAAAGGCAAGTTAATTTAGATTTATATTAATAAATAACTCCTGCCACCCTGGAGAGCTGCATCCCGCAATCTGCGTCGGTCCACCAACAACGGTCATGAACTCATGAAACATCGGACAAATAAATGTTTTGTATTGGCGACCGGTAACCCTGAATCATCCGACACTTCGTTTCCTATAAAAAGCATGACGTGATTACCGGTCACCTGTCATGGAAAACTAGGTGTCAGTTGCTTCAGCCCGGATCCTGACCGTTCTATGTGTTATCCTAAGATTGATGGTTCCCCAAAAATCATATTGTTCTATTATTTATTTTAGGCTGCGCCCAAAATTGAAGATGTCTTGTTCTATGGAACATGGCAGGACCAATACATGGCCCATGATAGAAGTGCTTACTTTGCTTCAGTTCTTATGGAATCAGGCCTTTGCTTCACATTCAACACCCTGGCAGCTAACGAAATATTCCATATCGACCAGTAAGTTTTTTCACTGAACAGATACGTAGTAAGACCGAATATACAATGGTGTATCCGTGTGACGCGGTCAACGGCATAATTATGATTCTACTGACTTCTTACTTATTTAGGTATGCATATTTTGGTTTATACCTATAACTAGTGGTCGAAATACGACAGAATGATGAGTCCAGTCGACAGTAATGTAGACAATAAAACCAGAGAGGAGTAACGATAACCAAGACTTCAGAACAAGGGCGTCGCCACTGTCGCCAGTCGATTGACCAGGGGGGTGCAAGTTGATACTTGATATCATCAAAGGACTAACGGGGTGGGGGAGGGGTATTCATTTTATGTTAAATTTAATCTTCAGGGGGGAAGGCTGCCCTGTCAGCCTATGTATGCCGCGTGCCTCATTATTAATAGTAGATTGTTAACCAAGGGTTGAAAGGCACCCATTTCTGTCGAGGTAGTTTGGCGCTCGAACGCAGTGAGAGCGCCAATAGTCCGAGACGGAAATGGTGCCTTTCACCCGAGTTAAACACTCTACTTTTCATATCGAATGCGAGGAAACCAAACAAGACAAGGCAATTTCGCAAAATCAGTAATTGAAGTACCCAATATACCTACGGCCATGATTTTTTTCCTTAGGACTTACTTGCAATCGGAGACTTTACATGTGTGAAGATTAATAAACCCTAGCGAAAATCATTCAGATTGCATATTTACGAAAACACACATTTTTTAACTAACTGCAGTAATTTTAAAATGATTTGTTCATTATAGTGTGAAAATCAGCGGGATTGCCTCATACTTTTTAATTTTATACTTTTTCGTTCTAAAAGCCGCCACAGACTACCGGACCGCACCGCGACCTTGGTACGCCGCACCACGCAATAACATAATAAAAGTATTTTAAATATTAAATAACAATGTAATTAATAATATAAGAAATTTTTATCTTGTATTTTATTTTATTTTTATGAATATAGTGCTAAATAACTTTAAAAACCAATTTAATATCGTACAAACGTTTAACTGTGGCTGTATAAGATTCTGCCTTTGCTCATTTACGCAAGTGTAAGGTTTAAAAAAATATTTTTGGTGTATTCCTTTTGGTTCGAGTCTTATGAAATCGAGTAAATAGAATTCAACGAAAGAAATTAAGAATAATTTGTTTTTAACAATTTACTTTCATCGTTTTTTATAAAAAAAAGGATCAACGTGGGATTAGTAAAATTAAACAATTACCAATTGTTACAGGCGAGGAAATAAAGACACTATTTTTCCATTTTGTTTCCACCCAGTTGTTCGTGGGACGGGGACGCAGAGGAGTACACCACTTTTCTGCGCTAGAGCATAAACGTATCACTTTCTGCGCACCTTTTAGAACAACAACGACCCACTTTCAGAGCATGAGATATGAAAATTAATAAATTAAATAATCATTTATTTAATATTTTAACAATCCATAGATTTTGGTAGTTTATCGTCTTAAGCGGTATTTTTGTATGGAGCAAATACCGGTCTCCGACCCCTGTAAGTAATAGGTACATAATAATTTTATTATATGGTTGTAGATGCCCCTATTATGTCATTGTGACATACCCTCATCCATTCTAGGTGTTAATTATACAAAAATACACTATTAAAAATACTTACGTGTACTTCTGAAGCTAACACATGTTTGCTGTTTCAGTCTCCATACGAATTATTCATTTTTGAACACGTTTATTCCGCGGCGGGGCTGGTCACCAGAGCGCGGCTATTTCAGCTCTGGACCTGACACCTATCCCAGGAGGGGACGAGTAGGTATCTACTATAACAGTTTTGAATGATTCACCGTTAGTTTCACTAGACTTATATCGACCGGGATATGAACCGTGATTACCTTTTGTATTTGTTTTCGAGTTCCCGATATTTCGACGCATGTAACTGCCTATCTAAAGGGGCCCACTGATTAACAGTCCGCCGGATGGTATTTGCCTGTCAGTTGTTCGGAACAGTCAACTTTTTGTTCTAACCATTGACGTATAATATCTAAGGACGGGCCTTACGGGCACTAAAAATGGTACTAGTTCAGCGGTGTTACTCATGAATTCCAGCCAATCGTGCGAAGCGACCAATAGCGCGCGTAATGTGAACTCGTCAACCAATCGCGCGCGTGATGCGAACTCATCAACCAATCGCGTCGTAGCGGTGTCACACCGCTGTACTGGCCCCTGTCATGCCTCATTATTATTGCCCGTAAAGCCAGTCCCTAGATATCTATGTCAATGGTTCTAACTGACAGGCCGATTCCGTCCGGCGGACTGTTAATCAGTGGGCCCCTTAACAGATCTTCCAATACAACTGTACTTACACAAAGAAGCATTTCGTATAAAAAAAGTGTATGTTCAACATCTGTTTTTATTTTCTTTCGTAATAAATTGAATACTATTTTTTTAAGACAGGTCAGAAACCAGATTTATTTTTCATTTTGAAAGAAGAATTGGACAGCGATTTTATATGCAAAGGCACTTTCTCGGGATTTAAGGTGAGCAGCTATCCTACTTAAGAGTCTCACGAACCCGCCGCCTTAAAGCTGCTTTCATACAATCGAAGTTACGCTCATGAAAAACAGCATGAAACTTGGCATTCAATGAACATTTAAGTTTTTTACGAGGCAAACTAGCAGACTAATCACATGACAGTATCCGACCGGCGACATATCTAATCCATATCGTTTCTAGATCTGACGTATTATAAGTTCGAATCGGGCAGTCTAACGATTTCGATGAAATTTGCTATATGGGGGTTTTCGGGGGCGAATAATCGATCTAGCTAGGTCTTATCTCTGGGAAAACGCGCATTTATGAGTTTTTATATGTTTTCCGAGCAAAGCTCGGTCTCCCAGATAATCGTTTTAAAATAAGAGCGTAACCTCGATTGTATGCCGGCGACTAGGTTCGTGTGACTGTTACTTTCCCATTTTTGCTTCTTGTGTATTTTGTTTGTTGTATTATATTGCGACATATACCTGCGCGCTCAGCACGGTTCCATTTTTATCGACTATCACTATGCGCGTCCCTTTCGCACTTACATACTTGTTAGAACGTGACAGGCATGGTGACAAGGGATAAAAACGCGACCGTGCTAAGCCGCCTAATATACCAAACCTATATATCCTGTAGGTATACCTCCATCACCCGGCGGATTTGCCGCAGTCTTCGCGCAGCTACTACGCGGTGCAGGACGACGATGCCGCATATTTTTCTATCAAAGTTAATCTAGTGACAACCTCCAATACGCTGATTAATTATTCACCACACATGTGAGTTGTCTTCTTTTTAAAAGCAATGGCTGTCATCAAAATTTATGTTGATTTCGCAAATGTCAAAATTGAACTCGTAGAACACTAGGCGTATTGTAGAAGTTGTTCGGTTGGTAGTTGCTTTTTGTTGCTGTGACAGCTCGACTGGACTTTACGATAGATTACCGGGTGTTGATTAAATAATAGTTAAACACGTCTCAAGACTTAATTCTTCATTATACCGGGTGTGGCCTGTAATACGAGCAAAAAATTAAACTGTAGGCTGTACTTCTCATAGTGACCATCATTTGTTCAGCAACTTTTAAAAATAACTTGTGGTTTGATTTTTAATACACTTTAAAGTTTATTCTAAGACGCAATGTATTGCGAATTTTGTTATGTTTAAGCGTTTGTTTAGGCGTGACAAGCAACATCAATCACAATGATATGGCGTGGCGATGGCGTCCATTGAAGATAATATTTATTTTGTATGAAAAATAGGGACTCTAAATACTTTATAATGTTTAAAAGTTGTTGAACAAAAGTGTCACCGTTTGAGGAGTACAATCTATGTTTAAATTATTTGCTCGTATTACAGGCCACTTCCACGTTAGCTCACTACATAATAAGCTACCAATATCACTCTTTAAACAACATAAACATAAAAACAAAATATATTCTCGAGACGACCTTGCCATTATGAAGTTCAACAAGAGTTCAACCGTATGGGTCTCTATTGTTTCCCATAAAGTTTTAAGTCATAATGTATTGTTTGTCCGCATTTTTGTTACACCGCGATTCGGGAAATGAATTAGACATTCACTAGATATGAAATAGTAAAGATATGTGACGTTCCACAGCAAAAGGTACCTTATGGCGGCTGGCGCTTACGTCGCGTAGCGCCGCAATAATATTGGAGCGGTGTTAATAGGTAATAGCGTAAGCGCCAAACGCCATAAGGTACCTTTACTGGTTGGACGTCACATATCTTTACTATATCGAATCTAGTTAATATCTAATTCATTTCCCGAATCGCACCGTTAGTCATAATTTGGTTTATCTCAGAAACGCGTAATTTTTCAGGATCGCCATAAAACATACCTAACCTAACCTATATAGGATAACCTTACGAAAATCCTGAAAAGTTAACGGTTTCAGAGTTATGACTATAATGATAATCTGACAATCATTACATTATGACTTTAAATAATTATGTCAAACAAAGGGATCCGTCAACCGTATCCTTCGGAGTGGTCATTAACAGGCGTTCCCCTCTGTCGAAAATAGGTGGCCAATGGTCAACCACATGTCAACCACATGTATGGACTGACGTTCATCTGACATGGCTATTTTTACGTTACGTATTTGATGTGCCCCTCCTCCGCAAAAAACGGCAGACTATTTTGTACCGAAAATTATAGACATGGCGTCTCCGTTTGGTTATATCATCTAAGACCGTATCACATGTGAGTTGTATTTGCAAACCTTTCTTGTTCACCCTTCCATCCCGTTAGCCAAAAATTCCGTCAATATTGAATATTTGTTTCAGCCGCCAGTGTTACTTCCCTACCGAGCGGAAGCTGCACTTTTTCAAGATGTATACTCAGAACAACTGCCGGCTGGAGTGCCTCGCTAACTACACCCTGGCGAGCTGTGGCTGCGTCGAGTATCACATGCCGCGTAAACTATTTATTTATTTAACATCTCTTAATAGGCCAATCAAATTAGATCCAAGAAAAAGCGTTTTGAGGAATTAATTCCCACAGCAAGCTAGAAATCATTTTAATACCTTCATTAGGTCCTAAATTCGTATAATTCGAGTTTTCTCCATCCCAGGAGGTGTGGATAAATTTTGGGAGCCTTGGGAGATATATTTTACCTTGGATTGACGAAACCACTCGATGTAGAAGGAACCCACCGGCAAAATCAATGTCACTACCAGCAAGATGGCTGATCAGACACTGGCAAAAAAAACGAATTTAAACACGATATTACCAAAAAAAAAGTAAGGCCTTTTCCCGTTGAACAATTTGCGGGTACGGTTTTCTGCAGGATTTCTTTAGTAATTACAATTACATGCTAATATTGTAACGTTCACGCGAGCATTCTGTTTGCGAAATATTGATTGTCAACAGCCGAGCTAGCACATGATTGGCGCGACTGTATCTCACGGCGAGATAGGCTACCCGTCCCTCTTTAATTAACATTGTTAGAAAAAGACAGGTATTCTATCTCGCCGTGAGATACTGTCGTGCCAATCATGTGCTAGGCCTACAGGAATGACAACTTTTATTTAAAAATCTGTTTATGACCCATTTCTCCTGTCATCTTCATAACTACCTACCTACTCAAATGATTTATTTTTAGGTAATCAGAGTACGCTCATGTGCATATCCAGCGACGAATTTCGTTGTATCTACAAGACATTCGGTAAGTTGCAAATTCGATAGGGCCCCTTTTGGAGGTAGGTAACTAAATGAGAAAAAAAAAGTATTTTTAAACTATATCATGTTATATATCAAATGAAAGGGCTAAATGTGAGAATCTCAAATATACTTTTAAGACAAATAGTTTAGAAGTTATTTATTTAAGAGAATATGAAAAAAATACCATTCCCCATTCCCCCGTATCTCCGAAACTACTGGACCTACAATTTTGGAAAATAGTTCTTTACCTATAGAGAAAGCATATGACGAGCACAAAGACTTAAGAAACATTGTTATAAAAACATGTGACAAGTTGAACGAAACCCTCGGGGCGCGAGTCCATCGACTTGGCCAGTTATTTAGTAGTTTTAAGTTTATTTTATTGTGGTAATGAAGCATTTTCTGAAGATTTGCAGTAGGTATGTAAAAATTTCCCAGTGAAAAAAATGTAAGTACAGTCCAAGAATTTAATATCTGTTGTATGTAGGTACCATTTCGTACCTCGTCACAGTGACAATCAATGAGAAAGTAGCCAGGGACCTCATACTATTGTCACTGTGACAAGGTACGAAATAGTACTGTAATTAAATTCCTTGACCGTACCTACCTAATACACTTAATAATATGCGTTTGTACGGGACAGCTCATGGAATGGCCCTAATCTTCTTCTTCCTCGCGTTACCGCCATTTTGCCACGGCTCATGGGACCTGGGCCTGGGGTGCGCTTTACAACGAATCCCATGATTTGACGTAATAGACACTAGTTTTTAATGGAATGGCCCTAATAAAGATAAATATTTCTTACACTTCTTCTTCAGTTGCGTATTCAGCAATGTACGACGGATTTGGTAACAGTAACCACAGCTTGTGCCAGTGCCTGCCGTTGTGCCACAGTGTGCAATACGACGCAGAGGTAGTAAGGACAAGTCAAGACGTTGCCCATCATAAGGCCAAGCACCTGGCTTTCAACGAGATTTACAATGTGTCTAAACCTTATATGAAGAGCACAAAAACGTAAGTACTTTTAAGCAGGGAGGTACCTAACTAACTAACTAATATGGCTCAGCGATCCAAAGAGGACCTTGGCCTCCGAAACGAGAGCACGCCACTTTTCCCGATCCTGCGCCGTTGCTTGCCAATTATCGGCTTGAAGCTGACGCAGATCCGCTCCCACACGTCTCCCCAGCGGTATCTGGTACCTATCACTGGCTTTGGCTGGCGGTATCTGGTATCTGGTAGGGAGGTACCTAGCACGTTTGTATTGACCATCACAAACCTGATTTAAAAATCTGGTATGGGAAACTGGGGACATTTTTTTTTCTTCAAAAGTCCTCGTGATTCTGTCGAAAGTCGAATAACCCAATTTTTTTAATGATTTTGGGAAATGGTACACTTTTTTTCTGAAAACCTTCAAATTCGTGTTACAGGTACACTCCGATAAATATGTACTTCAAGGAGTCGCGGTTCGTGTCGCTGCGGCGCTCGGAGCTGTTCGGGGCGACGGACTTCTTGGCCAATTGCGGTGGGCTGCTGGGGCTCTTTCTAGGCTTCTCCTTCCTCAGTCTCGTTGAGCTGCTGTATTTCTTTACGTTGAGGTGAGGGATACTCAGTGGCGGATTTGCCCTAAGGCCCAGTAGGCCCGGGCCTAGAGCGGCAAAAAATTAGGGGTGGCAAATTGTGACAAAAAATTTCGCTGGTGATAACAAGAATTGATTGATTGATTGATTGATTGAAATAACTTAAAATGTAGGCAATATGATGGGTGCTGCGAAAGGCCTAGGGCGGCAAAGACTGCAAATCCGCCACTGGGGATACTGTTTTTTACAAGCTTTTATTTATATATCTTCGGGTCAAATCTTGCAACTTAAATTAGTCCTGTTATTCGATTGAGCATACCTACCTAATGTATTAATGGGTGATAATGCAATATCATGGTATCATCGAGATAATCATCTGATAAGAGGAAAGAGGGCGGCCGTTTCTCCATACAAACGTAGTCCCCATTTTCCTCTCTGGATATTAACATTATGGAAAATATTTGTATATAATTGGATGTATATTAACCATAGCTATGCCCCTACGTCTGACTTTTTTCGATATTTTGATTATGGTAAAAATTATGAGCGAAAAACAGATTTCACACAAATTTGCTCCTAACTCTTATAATAACGTTTCAAAGTTTCAATGAATTTTTTCAATATTAATTAAAACTATATGCATAGGCATTGCTGTGGTTGATATTAGGCCACCAAACGAAGGAATTAGGTACAGGGGAAATAATTCGTGTATAAGCAAATTTTGGCAACTTTTTCGCTTGGATCAATATTAAAAAAGATATTAAAGGGAGAAAATAAACTCTAAGGTCCCCACGCACGCCGACCCCTTGGCTAACAACGCTTATAGCTCGTCGCTCTAATCAATTTTCTTTTTCAGGTTAGGCTGTATGTTTAGAAGACAATCAAAAGCACCAGAATGAAGACCGCTGATCATATAATAATATCTAAATTGAATAGGACTTTCTTGATATGTTAATATATCAAGAAAGTCATCTGCGATCGTTGACGATCCGAAACTTATGAGTGATATGTGTATTAAACTTTTAACTCCAAGAGGAGAGTTTTTTTTTCTTTTTTCGTGTGTGTTCTATTCTTTGTGTTTATCAATCTTTATTAAGCCAAATATTATACACTAGGTACCGCACCACACCACGACCTTGGTGAGGTAGTGTGTTTGTTTTGACTTTTAAACAATACTGCTTAGAATATTTTGAGCAAAGAATATAATACTTACTAGGAGATTTTGAGCTACTTCACGTTTTATAGTTAAAGCTATAGCAGACGGCCGTACCGGACCGCGACGGTCAGCTTATCTTTTTCTTTCACTCATAGCTGCGTCCTTAACGGACGTACGGTGAATCACCTTCAAAGAATATAAATCACCTTCCACTGAACTCGATCGATCAGACCTCGGATCGTACCAAGGTCCGGTTCGCCCGTCTGTTATAGCTTTTAAAGTTGTCTGACAGACGTGCACGAACAGTAAAAAAACATGATCTCAAATAGCTAAAATCAATTTTACTGGCAACAAAGCTGTTGAACTGTCAAGTCATTGTCAAGTACACGTTTTTAAGAGGTTATGTTTATCCGCTGCTTCTCTCCGTTTTAATTATATTTTAATTACACAATGGGTGACTTTGTGTTAAATAACAGTGAATCAGAAGTCGATTCAGATGACGAGGTCAGTATTTACTATGTATTACAAACTATTCGTATATTTTTGTTTTCCTAAAATGGCCACACGGCACAACGAATCTTTGTTATAAAATAATTGAAGATGAATACCCGACACCGAAACGTGTTGTGCGAATTGTGACTTCGATACGTGGGTATCGTTTTATTTCAATTTAATGAGTAATACCTACTATAGTTACTTTTACTCTTTGGTTTAAAAATCGTTTTTTATTGCAGTTGCAAGAGGCATTTGCGAAAGGCTTGCTCAAGCCAGGTCTGAATGAAGTAATAGAAAAGAAAGGAAAGAAGCATGTGAACAATATAGCAGATTTAAAGCTGAAGCTGAAAGAATTTCAGCTGAAATTGCCATGGATTGAGACACTGGATTTGGTGACAGCAGTTGCACCTATGGCACCGGACGTCGCGCTACAAATGCAGGAGACCGCTCAGAGGAGAAAGTAGGCATTTTTGGCATGTTTGATCCGATACACCTAGTCCAGTAATCGGGCACTAAAATAAAGGTGCAAATGATCATTATATGTTTGAGTTTACTATCCATGCTTACATTATTACATTGCCTTCAGAGAAAGCAGAATCTCATTGTATTTAAATTATTTCAGTACTCAGAGTATTTTCTACAACCTAGGTAACACACATCAGTCATCACAATTGTCCACTAACTTAGCCCCTCTTAATTCAACATTACTTCTATTTATTTTGTATGAATGCAATATAAAAATGGAATAAATATAACAAGACAAATAAACACAAAAATCCGGGCAAGTGCGAGTCGGACTCGCGCACGAAGGGTTCCGTACCATAATGCAAAAAACGAAAAAAAAACGGTCACCCATCTAGGGTTACCAGATGTCAGGAATTTTGGTCGTTTGTCAGGAATGCGGCCGGAATACGAAAATGTCAGGAATTGTAGTGAATTAACAGACTTAGAAAAGTCTATATGTACCTAAAAAGGTACAAAATTACTTACATAACGCCAAAACAAATCAAATTGAAACAATGTATCAAGCATGCATAGATATTATCGCTCATGGCTCATGGCAAAAAAAAGAGACACCATATTTCAATGTTACAAAACATCTCAAAAACCTGAGTCGTCTTTTCACAAGCCTTTTTTTCACAACTTACAGGAATATAAAAGAAAACACCAAGGGTACACACATGTACGACCCGTCGCAAGACCCGGTGCTGAACGAGTTCAAGCGAGAGAACCTCATCCATCGCCAGGCGCAAGCTGCCGTGGTGGAGGGACTGAAGAAACTTAAAGAACTGAATATTCCTACTAGAAGGTAATGTTAACACATTAATTGCCACTAAGTGCTATGGGTTACGCTCGAAGCGCGTAGCCACGGTTTCGCCGTATGTAGCGCGTAGTCGCTAAGCAGTGTACCTGACAGTCGGGTTCTTGGCCCGAGAGTTCTTGGGAGCTTAAAAAATAAAGTTCTATGGTAAAACTTGGCTTAACACATTCAAGTTTTACCATAGAACTTTATTTTTTAAGCTTTATTGCATGAAATAAGTTTTTTTGTTAGAAAATGTTATAGAAAGTACAGTTGTACGTTTTATGGCCATTTTCATGATCAAATCATGAACTCGTATGGCGGTCCCCATCATCAGATCATTTGGATCATTTTGATTTGTATCTAATTGAAATGAATTGCAGAGTCAATGCAGTTATCAGTAGGTACAAAACGTTCTTATTCCCCTTACTGTTCATAAATTACTGAAATTTATAAAACATGTTGATTTTTTTAATTCATTTACTTACTACTTACTCTGTTGGCTCAGCGACCCAAAATGAGACTTGGCCTCCGACACAAGACAGCGCCACTTTTCTCGCTCCTGTGCGACCTCTCGCCAATTCATTCATTTCCAATTCATATTTTTATTGACTTTGCTGTTGCTGTGTTATTGGTGGTATTATATTTCTACCCACAAACATTGGTTCAATTGCATAACACCGTCCACAGGCCTGAGGACTACTTCGCCGAGATGGCGAAGACGGACGAGCACATGCAGAAGGTGCGCAAGAACCTGCTCGCCAAGCAGGCCGCGCAGGCGCGCACCGAGAAGGTGCGCCAGCTGCGCGACCAGAAGAAGATCGCCAAACGGGTGCAGGTATGATGGTGGTTTATTGTCAATTTATTACATAACACCGTCCAAACGATTAATAAGAACCTGATTACTGGATTTATATTTTTGTGGCAGTATCTAAAAATGAATTTCTAAATATTTTTTTTTATAAACATACAACCAGCCATAGTTTTCTCTTCATTTTAGAAAGAGTTAAAAACACTGAAGCTTAACTTCTGGTTGTAACTAATATTTTACGATACAAAACCGCCTAAAACCGCCTCTAATGTAGTTTTAACCCGTGTATAACGAATACGTGTCTGGATATAATTATGTTTAAGTATTTCACCAATTTTCGTTACAAAGACAAATAAACTATTTATGTTATTTCATTCAGCGCGTAATGTATAGTACAGTACAGTCGCCATCAGATATATCGGAGCGTCCAGTGTGCTCAAAAATATCTGAACACGCTCTCTAACGCCTCGATAATAGAGGCATGTTCAGATATTTGTGAGCATCTTGCTCGCTCCGATATATCTGATGGCGACTGTACATCTGGTGCTCCATTACGACACCCTACGTAGTTACGTAATGTGCTATAATAAGCACATTACGTAACTACGTCGAAAATTTAAAGGGCCATATGTACTGTAAAACGTTGTACGATACACGTGCGAATAGGAAATTGGCCACTCGTTGCGAATTTCCTATTTTTCCCACTTGTATCGTAAATAACTAATAACCCAATTACTAAAAGAACACTTTTGTTCCAGATTGATGCTCGATTGAAACAGGCTTCAGAAAAGAGAGAAATGCTCGAACAGCTCAAGAGAGTCCGCAAAGGCAAATCCACAGACTTAGACTTCTTAGATGACAACAAGGGAAAAAATAAAGGCAAAGGCCCACAGAACAAGATATCCAAGAAACGGGCTATGAAAGATAAGAAATTCGGCTTCGGGGGAAAAAAGAAAGGCTCCAAACTAAATACTAGGGAATCTTCTAGTAATATGGATGGCTTTAATAGCTCAGCCAAGAAAAAGCCGTTCGATTATAAGAATGCTAAGAATAAACAGTTTAAACCAAAAGGAAAGAATCAGAGGCCCGGAAAGTCTAAGAGGAAAAATGCTAAGAGATAATGACTTTTTTAATAAAACTTGTTTAGTGCCTAAATACTTGTTTTATTTCAGTCTGATCACTACCCACACCTTATAAAACAAAGTCCCCCGCAGCGTCTGTCTGTTCGTGTGTATGGTCGATAAACTCAAACTTTCATGCGGTTTTCACCAATAGACTGATTCTTGAGGAAGATTTAGTGTTTAATTTGTTAACCCGTGCGAAGCTGGGGCGGGTCGCTAGTTGTTTATAAGTTAAAATGAATCAACGATTTATCAACTAACACCTTTCTTCAAACTAGCAAGGTGTGCCCAAGCAACCGGACTATGTTGACACGCGAGGGCTCTTGACGGCCGAGGCGGCGCTAGGTCTCATAACTTATTCTAATCAAAATTCCTTGAGCATATGACATTTTTAGAGGCTTATGTGGGGTTTTCGTTTTTATTTATAAGCACAGGTTGCAAGATTAAAGACTACAGTACAAATAATCATTTATTGTGCATATATCGGTACAGAGTTACCACTTGCGGCCTTTGCCCTTCTTTTTCTGCTGTTGCTTGCGTGACCAGGCTGATTCCTGTTGCTTCTCCACGCGAGGGCTTTTGGCGGCCGTGGCGGCGCTAGGCGTCTGCTTGCTCATATCGCTGTAACACAATTTCATCATTAAACACTGAGTAGTAAACTTCCGTGCAATATTCGGCCCAAATTATGAAGTGAAGGTCTTACTATTTTGTGCAATAGGTACACAATTAGGGTTCTTAAGATTCAAGGGCCGCAGTTACATAAATTGTGGTTAAAGATTTTTTTTTGTTTTTAAATTTGGTTTTTAAATCGTTAAGCATGTGTATGAATAGTTATAAAATGAAGTTGATTTCAGTCAAATAGAAGTACAGTAGAAAAATATTATATTAGCACAGAATAAGTAATACGTACAGACAGCACACTTCCTACAAAACCGAAGTTTGACAGCGCTTCAGGGTCGAATCATGATATCCCTTTCTAACTTATGGCACTATCCCTTTCGGCTATTTAGGGTTGTCAAAATTCAAGTAATTATCTTATCTGTGGTCGTGCACGCAAAGGGACGTCAAGTTGTGTCAACCCTAATAATTGCTCAGAGCCATGCTGAGCCGAGTTTGTGAGTCTTTTGAGTGTCTCCCCATTGATATTAGTATCTAAAATACTCCAAGTAATGTTAATACTTACTACTGATCAGTGGCAGTGGTGGACATGCCCTGGCTGCCCTTGATGACGTCACGCCGCACGCCGCGTCGCTTTCGATACGCCGTGCGCTCGTATTTCGGCAGCCACCTGTTTTGGGAACAATACCACAGAATAAATAATAGTACTATGGTACGGAATCCTTTCTTCACCTCCTACAAAACCGAAGTTTGACATCGATTCAGGGACGAATCATGTTGTCCCTTTCTAATGTACGGCAGTATCCCTTTCGGCTATTTGGGGTTGTCAAAATTCAAGTGATTATATTATCTGTGCACGTAAAAGAACGTCAAATGGTGCCAACCCTAATAATTCTCGGAGCAAAACTGAGCCGAACGGAGCCGAGTTTGCCCGAAAGGAGGAGTGTCTCCCCATTGACAATACACAATGTCAATATACTTCAAAGAAATAGGGCCAGTTGTACCAACCTCAATTAACGGAGGACTAATTAACGTCCGAGTGAATTATGAAATTTCCAATCTCATATTTTATTATCTG
This sequence comes from Cydia splendana, assembly GCF_910591565.1. Classification (NCBI taxonomy): domain Eukaryota; kingdom Metazoa; phylum Arthropoda; class Insecta; order Lepidoptera; family Tortricidae; genus Cydia; species Cydia splendana. The sequence continues at coordinate 1,230,208 of NC_085968.1, forward strand.
TGAAAACTTGTCAAAAAACAATTTATAAGGCACAGTATGTATAAGTTACTCTATAGTTTACGAATTACGATAGGTGCTAGTGCTGCACTCTGGCGGCAGAACATTGCATTAATACCCCCTATTGAGGAGAGGTGTTCGCAGGGGTCCTTTGTTACCATAGTGTAGTTGAAACTTACCTCTCTGGGTCCGGAGGCCGGGACAGGTCCGCGTTGGGCGGCAGCTTGGTCTTGCGCTTGCGTTTCTGCTTGCGCTTGGAGCCCAACTCCGACCCTGGCGTTCTGTAATTACATTACATTAATATATAAAATCGTTAGCAGACAAAGATTGATTAATATTTTTTAAATGTGGTATTATCATTAGATGTCGTAAGAAAAAAAATTTTTTTATTGGTATTCAGGACAATAACAACCATAAATATACATCTTACAAAGTATTATTACATATTATTAGGCCAATAAATAAATATTAGGGGGACCTCTTATACAGATCAACCTAGCCCCAAATTACATAAGTAAAGCTTATACTTATATAGATAAATACATACTTATATACATAGGAAACACCCATGACTCAGGAACAAATATTTGTGTTCATCACACAAATAAATGCTCATACCGGGGTTCGAACCCAGGACCATGCTTCGGGTACACTACATAATTCCGAAATATGGTTTCTTAATGGGGTCTTATTCTAATATTTTATGCCGAATTTTAGAATATCGAATTTTATTATTCCGTTTTTTAAATGCTCGACCCATCAAAATTCCGACTACGACGTAATCACGAACGATGAAAATAACGAAAGTGTATATTTCCGAATAGCAAAACAGACGATTTTTTAAAATTCCGAACCACATAATTCCGAATATAAAAATTCCGATAGTGATAAACACCGAATTTAACTATTACGATTTTTGAAATCACGAATTCCGAAATGCCATTATTCCGTAAATTTTAATTCCGATTCCACGTGACTCCTATTTTAAATATCCCCATTTATTAAAGTCCGAATTTATCGATTCGTGCTCCGCATCTACTCCGGCGCTACGGGCAAAGCAGCCCCTTCGCCCTTGCGTATCAAAGCGCAGGCACAATAAATGCTCGCCTCCGCAGCTTCGGCTTGCTGGTCACCGAACAGTTTGTTCTCGTGGGGCCGCAGTTCTAACCTAACCTAACCCACTTTTCTGGCAACAGTTCGTTTTCTTGGGGGTCGCAGTTCTAACCTAACCTAACCCACCTTTCAGGTAACAGTTTGTTTTCGTGGGGTCGCAGTTCTAACCTAACCTAACCCACTTTTCTGGCAACAATTCGTTTTCTTGGGGGTTGCAGTTCTAACCTCACCTAACCCACTTTTCTGGCAACAGTTTGTTTTCGTGAGGTCGCAGTTCTAACCTAACCCACTTTTCTGGCAACAGTTTGTTTTCGTGGGGTTGCAGTTCTAACCTAACCTAAACCACTTTTCTGGCAACAGTTTTTTTGTTGGGCTCCGCATTTGCTCCGGCGCTACGGGCATAGCAGCCTCTTCGCCCTTGCGTAGCAAAGCGCAGGCACTAATGCGGCGGGCGAGGGCTGCTTCTCCTCCGCGCCTTCGGCTTTTTACACACTCTAGGGGTAAGACAGACAAGAACACGTGGATAGTGGGGTGTTCCGATTCGGATTTTGGTTAGTTAGACTTAAAAAAGTGCGTTTAAGTCTTATTTTGAAAATCACGAATTTCATTATTCCGAGTTTACAAAAGATCGAATTTCTGAATACCGAATTACTTTATTACCGATCGGTCAATGATTTTTCGGAATAGACAAATTCGGAAAAAATATTTTCGGATTTTTTCTAAATCGGAACTTTAAGCTTTCGTCCATATGAAAATCGGATTTTAAGTATTCGGAAATAATACAGTCGTGATTTTCTTCTTTCGTGGTTTTCAAAGTCGTAATTTCGATATTTCGGACATATAAAAAATCGGCATTATGAAAATCGAGGTTATGAAAGTCGGAAAAACATATTTCGGAATATTTGGGTGTTTCCATTGTCTTCACATGCGGGGTCACTACCCACTAAGAACTATAAGAAGGGATAAAGTATTATGTTTTACCCAGGCGACTGCTCTTGCTTGCTTTGAACGGTTTTCTTCACAACCTTGGCTCCCATCATCCATTTGGATGACTCTAGAGCTTCTATGTCAATTTTACCCTGAAATTGAAGGTACAATAGGGTATTGGCCTGTATTTAAAAGTAATTATTTTACATCATGCATGAAATAAATAAATGTAGACAGCAGTTAATTTTAGACCTAATTTCTATTTTTAAAACCGTAGAAAACTATAAAGAGTAGGTAAATTTATTGTGACGTCACATCATAGACTACGAATTCTCGTCACATGCTAGTGTTTCATATAAATTCCATAGTATCAAAATCGTTTTGACAGTTCGAAAAAAGTAACTGCAAAAGTATACTCGGTCAAGCAAACCTTGTCAGTAGAAAGAAGAGGCGCGAAATAATTTTTTTTTATGGGACGATAACCCTTCGCGCCTACATTTTTTAAATTTGCTGTGTTTTTCTACTGACAAGATTTGCTTGACCATCTATAACATCGGGGTTTTCGGTGCGGGAATGATTTCGCATCAAAAATCCCGACGTATGTATATCGGTATCATAGAATGATTATAATAGTAAGTATACCTCGACATGAGCCGGCGGCGGTAACCTCTCCGCCAGCTGCTTGGCCCGGGCCGGGTCGGCGGCCGCCAGCGCCTTGACCAGTCTGGCCAGACTCCGGGCGTCGCCGGGCGCGGCGCGCGCCACGGCCTCGTGCGCGGCGGCCGCGGCGCCCGCCCGCCCCAAGCGCGCGTGCACGCCCGCCGCCGCCTGCCACAGCGCGCGGAGCGACGCGAAACGCTGAGGGAAAACAAACTCGTACATTTATCCTACAGACACACGTGAAAACGCTTTTAAACGTCCCGACAATGACCTGAAAGTTTAAAGTGATAGATCCCACGAGCCGGGACATTCTTAAAATATGCGAAGGCACACAATATCTACACTCACATCTGACTTAGCTAACAACAAAAAACATTTGTATTTTTACCGAGTTTCTGTGCTTTGTTTCTAGTGACCTGGTCATGGAACCACATTGCAAACTGATATCTGCTTCATTGTGAGCTCGTGAACACAGAGCAACATAGCCAAAACACTATGAACATCTATTTAAAGTTCGGACTCGGTATCCTAGATGACAGAACCAAAGTTTAACTATTTAACCTCATCATTCTTGTAATGCTCATATACATCCCTGAAGAGCTGCGAAGCTTTCTCCAGGTCATTGTCAGGGCAAACCAACGTCTCCAGAACACATATCGACTTTTCAACCATATTCATAGAAAATAAAAATAAAGTAATATCCTGGTCACGGCACCAAAGTGTGACGAAACTTATTATTCTTGTACTGCTCATAGAAATCCTTTAAAAACTGCGGGGCCTTTTCCAGTTCATTGTCGGCGCAAAGCAACGTAGTCAGAGCACTATCTACTTCACACCTATATATGAGAAACAATAGTAATTTGTATTACAAGGGATCAAAATGACATATTATTATGTATTTCCGTCAAGGGCGTACATTGAATCCTGAATGAAGCGATGGATTCTACAATAGAATCCCGAACGTAGTGAGGGATTCTAAAGTAGAAACCTGAGCGTAATGAGGGATTCAAGTGTTAACGCCCATGACGAAATAATTTTGATACCGTGTGACACATACTGCTTTTCACGTCAACGATGAGGAAAATAAAAAAATCTTAGTGTTGACACAATCTAATGCTTAAACAGATTATTTAAGCTAAAAAAAATAATGTGCAAAAAAATGTAAAAACAGTGTGCTAGAACAGAAAAGTGTTACTTTGATCCCTCCTAGCAGGGAGGAAAAGTGCCACTTTGATCCCTCCTAGCAGGGAAGAAAAAGCTCTTTTCCGAATAGGTGGTGTGAAAAAAAAATCGTAATATCCTGGTCACGGCACCAAAATGTAACTAACCTCATCATTCTTGTAATGCTCATAAACGTCCTTGAAGAGCTGCGAAGCCTTCTCCAGTTCGTTGTCGGCGCAGAGCAACGTAGCCAGAACGCCGACAACGCCAGGCCGGTATTTGTATTCGCTCTCTTCTAGTAGTTTGACGGCTGCTTTGCGGTCACCCTGCGGAAAATTATGGGAATGTAAAAATAGATCTAAAGAGATTTGAGCAAGAAAAATTAATGGCGTTATTCAAAACATATTCTAAGGTTAGCTGGAAGAAAATCATATTAAGTTAAAAGTTCGCCCTAGTATGCCTACTTTTCTTATGAACTCTCACAAGATAATGTCCACTTACACTAGCCAGCAACACCTGGGCCGCGGCCAGAGTAAGAGTCCCCCCCTCTTTGAGCAGCAGTTGCACGGCCTGGTTCTTCTTGCCGTCTTTGACGAGGGAGGAAGCTTCCACGAGGGCCGCTCGTTGTTCTTGTTTGAGGGACTTGGTAAGTTTGACGCAGCATTGCTTGCAGAAATCGGGCTGGAACAATTACAATTAAAATGTATATGAAAACAAAATTAAATTGAACAACTTTTAGTAGATGATGAGAAAGAAGCTTTCCTTTAGAGATTGCAACGGCTTAGATATTTTTCCGCAATTTCGAGGTTGGTCAGTACTCAGCAGTAAAAGTTGTTCAGTATGAACTAAATACTCTCCATGCGGAACATAGGTAACTTTGATATAACATCTTATGGGGCATTCTAGAATAATGTCGGATACATAACGCTATATTTTTACAATTCTTTTAAAGCTAAGAAGCCATTATTTGGCATGATAACGTTTGATAAACTTAGCTTGAATTCAACGGTATATAATAAAGGTTTCTGCAGATTATTAAGCTGTGCGTCAAATGCGGTCCCTTTGTTTCACATAAAGTTTTAAGTCATAATGTATTGTTTGTCATATTATCGTTAGTCATAAAACTGAAACCGTTAACTTTTCAGGATTTTCGTAAGGTTATTCTATAGATAGGTTAGGTTTGGTTTGTTTTATGGCAATCCTGAAAAGTTACGCGTTTCTGAGAAAAACCAATTATGACTAACGAAAATTCGGACTAACAATACATTATGACTTAAAACTATTTGGGAAACAATAGAGACCCGCGTCAAATCCCTGACAAAGTAGATTTTTTATAGAATGCGCCTTGTACAAACAGCAACACTCTTAACTGTCCATCGGTAGATCTTACTTATGCCTTTTGTAATAAGGTCCACCGATGGCTAGTTAACAGTGTGGGTGAAGGTAGACATACCTGGTTGGAGTAGATGGCGAGAATAGCCTGGTTGTAAGTGATGGATGTACGCTGGCGTGAGTTCAGCTTATGCTCGAGCCCCTCAGCCGTAGCCGCCTTCATACGCTTACGGGAGTCAAACACGTTGGTATCCCTGCAAATAAAATATGTATTTTAGGGTGGTATTTCAACTGTCCTATTTCTTGGTGCAATGTGTATTTGCGTCTCACATTTTGCATAATGAGAGAGTGAGACGCAAATACAGGTGGAATACAACCCTTAGTAAAGAAACATCGGTAAGAAAAAAAAAACAATTTAAAATGCCAACTTTTCAAGATCTTCAGCAGCACTCGGCACACAATGCGCTAATTACACAAAAAAAATAACTTAGCCTATTTTAGGTTGATCTTTTCTGAAAAAAATATATTTCGTTCAGCAGTCTTTGAAAAATTAAGGAATATACTTAAAGGTTGACTGGTAGAGAACGCTGTGTGGCATTAAGTCCGCCTTTTATCACTGTACCTATATTTTTTACTGTGCAATAAAGATCAAATAAAATAAAAAATATAAAAAAAAATATGAACCTCCTCTACTTTTCAGGCCACAAATGAAAATTATTTGACCTTTCTCATTAATGAAATACAGACGTGAACATTAATTCACTGACCTGTTAATGACCACAAGATTGTTGCTAGCAATGGCAACCAGCGCCTGGTCGCTTGGCTTGTCCTTTAACACGTTTTGGTAGATGGTCGCCGCTTCCTTCTCTCTGCCCATCTGTTGTAGGCAGTACGCTTGTTGCACCCTAAAATGGAACATTTTTTCATGAGTTACTTTCATATGTTTTAATTGTATAATCATTATTATAAAACCTCTGAAATAGACGTACGCGGAGCTTCCCCATCTAGTTTACCGCCTTAGCGCTCCTTACACCATCCCACTAACCCGGGGCTAACCAGTTAAACCTGGAGTTACCATGATTACCAATACAATTTGACACTGGGTTAACGATTTAACCGGTTTATCCCGTACTGCACCCATTACATTATTTTTTTATACATCTTGGCGAAAAAAAAAACATTACAACGAATAAGTAGGTTTTACAACAACAAGACCGATTTCAGAAAACTTTGTATGACATTTTAGTCACTCAATTTGGTCAAGTAAACCTGTAAAATTTGTCAGGTTATTCCAGCCCACGGTGTATGTAAACTAGTCAATTTATAACATGTTAAAAATATAGTTTTAAAAAAAGTAATTACTGACCTGATGATACCCGCTTCCTCTTTAGCCTCCTCCTCAGTGCCTCCGTCTTCCAGAACACTCTCGGAACAAGCCTGCTCGGACCTCTTAAGGACCGGGAGGGCTTCGTTGTATTTACCACGCATGGCCAGAGTGCTTCCAACATTGTAGGCCAGTTCATAGGTGTTCTCGTCGAATTGGGGTAAGTCTGCCGACTGAAAAAGGAGTTAGTAAATTAGAATGTTCTGATCAAAAGATTAGTATGAGCAGGAGTAGCTCACTCCGCGATTTCGTCGCGTCGCTACATGTACATGCGGCCCAGACCAATTTTGGTGTCTAGCAGTAGTAGTTGCCGCGCACCACTACAGAACGGACGCCTGCTCGCGCTTGCGCCACCTAGCGGTCATATCTGTCGTAATAGACGCGTTTTGTTGAGAGTTAACCTTCTGTACCTAGTACTATTATTTATTCTGTATGAGTAAAGTCTAACAGTAATTTTAAATTTGGAATTTGACACTTGATTGTTGCTGTACTGATGCCATTATTTTTGTGCCTGCATGCCTGAGACGTAACTCGCCGCATGCTAGTTCTACGAGCACTTTTAATCCTTTGAACGCCACGCCTATCGTGTGCGGCGTCACCTTATTGGAGTACACAAGTTGATATTGGGCTGAAGCCGCGCGCGTCGACGTCCTTGGCGGCCATCTAAATTTGCCAGCCAAAACGCGACATGCGAATTTACACTTAGAATTGAATTTTGATTGATTGCAGGCACGATATCGTTTCCATGGGACTAAAGGGGTTAACTTGTGGTGCACATGCCGGATTAATACATGTTGGATATTTCTGGACTGCAATAGTAGATTTATCAGTCACTTGAATCTAGCAAAAAATAGAATCAAATTCTTAAGTGAAATACCATTGAATGCTTACCGGGTTGAGGGCCCCTAAATTGGCAACAACAGCAGCCATATTGGTCTTCCTCTCATCTTCATAGTCATCGGTAGTGTTCTTCACTATGTCCCGATACATGTTGTAGCAGTCTTGGTACTGCTCCAAGCGGTACAGGATTTGAGCCCTGTAAAGATATGACACAATAAAGCAATGGGTTAAGATTATTAAGACTGCATTAGAATTTAACAGGTCATAAAAATAAGCTTATTTTATACAAATATTTCAAAGTGATTGTAACATTAATCATACAAATTTTATAAATGGAGAGTATGTAGATTGGTTTAGTTTTCAATTAGAAAATTATAGCTATACCGGTTTGGATGGAATTAGCCCACAGTAATCTTAACATGCATGAACATATGGTATACTTTCACCTCATAAAGACAACTCATGAAATTACTGATTAAAGATACTTTCATTATTTTTGCCTCATATGTTTATGTAGTCTGTGACCAAACTGTAAATTTCAACAACATGAGGATTAATGGCGTTATTCATAAATGTGATACTGGCCTGAATTAGCTATGAATTGTTTGTCTTTAACTGTCATTTTGACTTATGTATTTGTAATGGCTCCTCTACACGAATGGCCAACACCGGCCAATCCAAGGGACACAGCCATGCGGTACACTGAGATAGCAATATCACTTGCTCCCTCTAATGCATAAATGCGTCCCTTGGATTGCCCGGCGTAGGCCATTCGTGTAGAGGAGCCATAAGAAAGGAATTGTATTGTATTGTAGTACGGGCGATTTTCCGCAACTCGAAGTCCTGCGCCTATTTTGCGTGAAAGGGGCTAGTCCTGCCAGCCCAGCTCCTCGAGGAATCCTATCAAACCTTTGATGTTGAGTAGGACCTCGGGGAGATCTCTCGGGGATCTGAGATGTTTTGCCCTGTATGGGGCCACTACGCTGCATTCCAACACCACGTGAGAGGGAATCCAACAACACGTAAGAAAGGGATAAAACATAATTTAACTAAATCAGACCCGTATTTATATAGGGGGTTATAATATTTTTCAAACTCGAAGGGTAGGATGACACCGTCATTTCAACACATTCATTCATTCTTTTAAAATTATGGCTTCAGCCTATTGGGGCTATTTCGCCAGTGTCAAGGTCGTAGTAGCAGGGTAAAACGATTGAAATTGTACGGTTAGTACAAGACAGTGTACGGTGATTTAGCTCTTGTAAAGCGATAGCGGGCTTTACAAGAAACATGTGGACAACCGGCCGTAGACTCCAAAATGATGGTTAAACATGCTTCAAGATAAATTCTCCATTCACTGCACACTACCACATTAGTTTACTGTATAATAGGCTATCGATATTACACTTTAAACAATATTAATGAGCAAAAAACGAATCAATTAATCTCGCCGCGTGCCATCAAGATGGCGCTCGAACCGGAAGTCCATTTCAACACAATTTTGTGAGATTTGGCGTGACAGGTGTCATCCTACCCTTCGAGTTTGAAAACTATTATAGTATGTAATTTGTCAACAATGTTGAAGTACTGACCTCAATTCTTTCAAAGCCAGAGTCAACTCAGGCGCATTATCCACAGTCTGCAATGCATCATTAGGACAATTCAGCCTGTACTGTGCGTAGGCCTTCTCAAAGTGCAGGTCGGCCGCCAGCGCAGCATTCTTAGGGTTGGTGAGGACGGCTAAAGCCTCCTTGAAGTTATGCAGCTGGATGAAACATATCACTTTACAGTGAAATGCTTTTTGTTCATTTGGTGCTATTTGCAGGACTGAAATGTTTATATTTTATGATTAATTACAGGTTAATGTTCCTGAAAGATGTTTTAGAGGAATTTGGATGCAAATAAAAGGTAGTTTAAGTCACATTATGGAAAAAAAGGAACTAGTAAGAAAATGTGAGGACAGATTTAATTTTAAACGGGTTGGAGATTATTTTAACACAAAATTTAACTTTTGAGGTTTAAAGGCTGTACCTTCATTATATTTTGTCATAAACTAAATAAATGACAATGTGGTTCAGTGAAGGGGACGGACTGAAAATCAGCGCTGCGCAGGCAATTTCTAATGAAATGACTGACGCGGCGTATGCTGAGCCCGTTCCTTTTGCCGCACAAACTCTTTGGTAAATCTTTTATATTATGTAACCAGTGTGCTTTTTGTGTTGCAATAAATGGGGTAAATCTTTACTTTATGGACCCACGATTTTTGGGGCGGGGAGGGGGGGAGGGGGGAGGGGGGGGAGAGGGCTACCCCCCAGTCCAACCCCCATGGTGAGGAACCCCATGGTTATGGAGATATTCATGGTTAAAGTTTGTATGGAATTACTAAGAAATAAGGGATTACAGCAAATTTTGAAGGAGGAGGGGGTGAGGGGTGAGGGGGGGGGGCGCGTTGAAGCTGTTGGATCTGGGTTAGCTCCGGCGCTGCGGAAGAGCAGCCCTTCCGCCCTCGCGTGACAAAGCACGCTCACTACACTCGGCTCCGCAGCTTCGGCTTACTGGTCGCCTTCGGCGACCAGCCTCAGCCGCTCGCCTCGCTCGTTCCCGCGCTCCATCACGGCGGGCGAGGGCTGCCCTCCCTCCGCGCCTCCGTTTTTGGAATTGCTCTCTAGGGGTAGGACAGACAAGACCACGTGGATAGTGGGGTTCTCTGATTCGGTTTTAAGTGACCTTGACATTTTGGGTACCTTAAGATTCTGGTGACCAAAGATTTTGGTGACCTTGAGATTCTGGTGACCAAAGATTTTGGTGACCTTGAGATTTTGGTGACCATAAAATTTCGTGACCTTGAGATTTTGGTGACCTTGAGGATGGTGGTGTGGTATAAAAGGTAATATAAATTAACAAAAAACGGCACCTATCGACATCTGCTATTACATTTCTCCTTTATTTCATAGTAATTTCATACAAACTTTAACCATGGATATCTCCATAACCATGGGGTTCCGCGCCATGGGGGTTGGACTGGGGGGTAGCCCTTTGCACCCTCTACCCCCCCATACCCAACACACCCTCCAAATCGTGGGTCCATAAAGTAAAGATTAGCCATAAATGGTTTCTTATTCTTATTCTTATTCTTATTCTAAATTGAATATAAAAAGGGGCAAAGAGAGCAAAACTTTCGAAAAGTAATCGTGACCATATTTTTATGGTTAGAAACATGAAGTTTGGTAGACATTACAAGAACTTAGACTTACTTTTCCCTGCAGCTTTTAACGCTCTATCATAATCTCCGCCTTGACAAAATTTATTTAATTCAATATAGGCCTGAACAAGGTTATTTTCCTTGTTGGCCGACATTTTTTTTGACAACTTGGCTGACTTGGCATGTAAACGTCACACGCCATCTCTGCTGATCATTCGTTTCGTTACACGTTACCATCGTACCCTCTTCATTGAAGTTACATGTATTATTTTATTAAAAGTTTGTTAAAACTTATAGATTCATTCCACTAAAAGTATTTGTTTTTTTAATAATACCCGATTTCTAAGAAAATATTCATAGAATTTTTAATTTAGTAGTTTTCTAGGTTTAGATTTTAAAGTCGTGAGTCAAAAGGAATATACTTTAAAGTTCCGAAGCTGTACGCTGATTGGTTGAAAAACAGATGATAGCACTTGTATCCATGGTCATGAAATAAATTAAAAAAAAAAAAAAAAAAGTAGATTAAAAAAAAGTTTTGTCATTCATGTCTTTGTCATTGTGTATTTTGCCGTTGCCGTTTATGTTTGAAAAATACGGAGTGTAATTTCGTGTTTCTGAGTTAAAGTTGAACAATTTTTGTTTAAAATTTGTATACATTTGCGCGTTGAGTCATAACAAGTGACAATGGATTACTCTACTATCAGCAACAAAACAGGTTGCACAGAAATCGTAGACATAACTAATGGTGACCTGACTGAAAAGTATTACTCTCTCAAAAAGCAGTTCGAAAACTTATCCAGCATTTACGATGCCACAAAACAGGAGCTACATGAAGCCACACGAAATCATAACACGGCTTTAGACGTGCAGAGGTATTTAACGGCCGAACTAGAGTCCCATCAAGCAGAGGAGGCGCGGAGAAAGAATGAGCTGATTTCCAAAATAACTAAGCTTCAGGAGGACATTTCGGCGTTACGCGAGGAGCGTACGGAACTGATTGAGAGTCATGCTAAAGAGGTGAAGAGGTTTGAAAATGAAATTCGTCGTTTGAAAGAGGAGAATGCGTTTAAAGAAGACAGGCAGTCGCCGGAGCGTGATACAGGGGAGTTAGACGAAGTACGGGTTGCTCTGTCGGCGGCGTTGCAAGAGGCCGCGGCAGCGAAGGCGGCGCTAGAAGAGACTAAGGCTGAGATAGCATCCTGGAGGATGAGGTGAGCTTTTATTATTTTATTATTTATTTCCAAATATGCAAGTTTACAGTTCTAGACCAAAGCACTTACACACTACAATAATTAACATTAAATTACATTATATTAATACATGCATGTCACAGAATAATTCAAACCTTATTTCTAAAATATATACAGCCATATTATTAAATTACATTATAAATAATTTGCGAGTTAACATTATAAGAAATCATTAATTTTATTTTATATAAGTAAGTCAAATATAATACCATCATAATAATATATAAATCATGTCAAGTTTGAATTAATTGCCTACCTATATAGCTCTGCAATTGCCAAGATACAGCCTAACACGTCTCACGAAAACACCCATACTGTCGTGGAATATATCTGCATCAGCAACCTGCATGTACAGATTGTTCAGCAGCAGAAGTGCTCTACGCGTGGGAGCATTATCACCCCGTCGAGTGCGCGCAACGCTCCGCGCGAACGGGTGCGGGCGTCGCCGCGGCTCCACCTCCGCGCTTTAGAATGGGGACGTGCAGTCCTATCTGCCCCAACACACTCGGATTGTCAACTCTATAATTTAGAAGCTGGTAGTAGTGTACTATGAGCAGCAACTTCCTTCTCAATTCCAGAGTGTCCAACCCTACCATAGCCGAAACAAATAGTGACGGATACATATAGGGGTAGTATCCATATTTACGTCTGTATATAAACCTAGCAAATTTGCGTTGTATTTTCTCTATATTTAGGATATATTTTGATTCATGGGGATCCCAAACTATAGCGCCAAATTCCAGTCTGCTGCGAACGTATGCATTGTAAAGCCTTATGGCAACATTAGGATTAGGAAACTGGTATGCCATCCTCATGATAAATCCGAGTGTTTTGCTCGACTTCAGACATATGGTAGTGATATGTTGCCGGAAGTTAAGTTCCCTGTCAAGCGTTAGTCCAAGGTCACAAATCTCTGTGACGCGCTCCAATCGGATACCATGCAGAGTGTACGATGCATTTATCGGCTTGCGGATTCTGTTAAAAGTGATAGTTTTACATTTGGAGACATTAAAATGTAATTTATTGACTTCACTCCATTTAGCCACCGCATCTATATCACGCTGCAGCGCCTCACAGTCGCTTGCTTCGCCAACACTCAGGAAGAGTTTGAGGTCGTCTGCAAACAATAAACACTTGGCAGTGGCTACAACGTCCGGCAGGTCATTTATCATGATCATGAATTGTGTCGGGCCTAAGGTGCTTCCTTGGCTCACTCCGGATCGGGTGAAGTACGGCTTTGACTCGCATCCAGCAACCTTGACCACCTGAGACCGATCCCTTAAGTAGCTTGCGAAGAATTTAAGAAGCTTTGGCGAGAAACCTAGGGAAGCACACTTCTGCAAGAGGATGTCATTATCAACAAGGTCAAACGCCTTCTTAAAATCAAAATACGCCGCGTCGACCTGGCGGCCCGAGTCCATCTCTGCAGCGGCATAGTCCACAAAAACTGTGTGGTTGGTGGAAGTCGAGCGTCCCCTACGGAACCCGTGCTGGCCGTTAGCAAGCTGGGTAGAAATCTGATGACTAATTTGACAGTCTATCATCGATTCAAAAAGCTTGCCAAAGACAGACAGGACCGCTATGGGTCTATACGTTTCTACTTCCGTACTTGAACCACTCTTAGGTACAGGAGTGACTCTAGATTTCTTCCATACCCCAGGATAGACTGCATATTTGCAGTCCTTTGCGAGATATGGGGGAATACCATCGAGACCTGCCGAACTGCGTGACTTAAGTCGTCTAACAGCCTTTCGCAATTCTACGGCGTCCACAACATCTACAGTGACCCGTGCCGCCTCAGACTCTGCATTACTCACTGCCTGCATTGCGTCTGCATCGTCAAGTTGCGGCTCGTCATCATGGAACACCGAGCTAAAGTAGTCAGCAAAAGCATTTGCGGCTGCTTGTCCCGACACCTTCTCACCCTCATAGGTAAATTCCGTCGTCTGACTCCTATTCTTTCGCTTGCTCTTTACATAATTCCAGAACCTCGATGGATCTTCAGTAATGTCCTTCTCAAGCTTTCGGAGGCATTGCTGGTAGGCATTGTCGATGAGGAATTTAACACGGCCTCTATAGTAGCGGTATAGTTCTCGATTGAAATCTATCCCCATCTCTTTAAACTTTCGAAAATGAAAATATTTTTTTTGGATGTTGTGGATTATTTCCGGTGTGTACCATGATGGGTATACATAGCGCTTTGGGGCAGCCTGCTTTTTCAACGGTACACAATTACTAATACATTCATTTAGCTTTGCGTAAAACAATTCAGTAGCCGTATCCACACATTGTGTACTGAGAACCTCACTCCAGTTTATACTTGCTATGCTCGAATATAGTGTCCTAAAATCAGCCTTACGAAAATTCCATGGTGGGTTATCGATAGCATTTACTGGTAGGGGAGGGCATGGCAGTTGCTCGTACTTGCCCCGACGCAGTGCTAATGTTGCCTCGAGTGGCGGATGATATGCGTCTGGGGGCACCAGGGCATCCACTTCCCCCGTTACACTCACATTTTGCAGCCCAGGCCCGCTCAGTATCAAGTCTAAAACTCCGCCATGCTCGTTAGCTATGTTATTATGCTGATACAAGTTCCCAAATTCTAAAAAGGACTGAAACTGTGTCTTGACAACTGCACTGCACGAGTTTAAATTAAAGTCACCTACAATTAGTATATCTAAATCAGAATATTTACACATTATATTTTCCAGGCAGTTTAAAACTTGCAAATATTGGTCATCTTTATAATTGGGCGGCAAATATACCACACAACAAATGAATTTTAGATTTTTCCATTCTATTATGGCTGTTAACAATTCCATGTCGTCAGTTTGTCCGTTGACATTACTGACTAAGCGTACAGAGTAACAATTTCGCACAGCCAGCAGAACCCCTCCCCACCCGACATCGCCAGCGCGATCACGCCTGAGCACGACATATCCTGTGGGAAACAGTTCCGCGTCACTTACGGAGCTAGTCAGAAATGTCTCGGTCAAAGCAATTATTTCCGATGGGCATGTAAGTATGTTTTTATAAAAAGTGCTAGTTTTAGAGCGTAACCCTCGGACATTCTGATAAAAAACAGATACATTTTTAAACTTTACGCGTCTATTCAACTTTACTGTAGTCTCGAAATTTACGAAAGTTATTACGCCATGGCTTGATGCAGATATTTTTAGCCCAATTATCAGTCTCCATGACTTGTTCTTCTAAAGTCGATGGGACCCCTATCTTGAAAGAGGCATATTTGCCCCGTGCTTTCAGTTCTTCCACGGTGCAGTCATTACTTCCGCAGATATTGATCAAGTGCGTATGCACCTGCTCTTGAGTAGTACCCAGCTTAACATAGTACAAGTGCAGGTAAGTCCATCGTTCCGCCGCCTCTAGGGAGCATGTGGTTCCTGGAACAGCTGTTCCACGCCGGATACTTGGAAGCGATGTGCGACGTCTCTCACTCTTCGTGTCAGTCTTATTCGCCTGTGTGTCTAGTATTTGTGTTGCATCGTTGACTTGCACGGTCGCCTCAAGAAATTCGCCTGACTGAAATTCTTGCTTGTACATCTTTGAAAAGAGAATTTAATGCTTAGTCTGGAGACTTTTGATGTTTGGCAATGTGAAAAATATAGAATTAAGTGTCTAAGGATAATCTAGCCTTGAAGGAAAGAAATAAAATAAAATTATACTTATTTATTTATTCACCACACATAGACTGCTAAACCCCATAGCATTGCCCAAATTATGAGTTGCGACCCATTGGTGACGCAAGCGAATATCGACTGGGCCCTGAAACTACTAGGGCACCTGAGCGTTACCAATAATATTTTATGCCCCTTTTTAAGACGGCCAATAGGTGGGTCCCAAATTTAGCAGTTTTTGTTAGGTGGGTCGTAGCCTAATCAACTATGGGAACCACTGCCATAGATTTCAGAGACAAAGTGCTATCTATCTACTCAGACCACATCTATTTGTATCGGCTTACAACTACGGCTTAGGTACTATACCCTTTGATATAGATGAAACCTACCCGTTGATGAAAATTAGTTTTTTATTTTTATTTCTAGGTCCGAAGAGCTGGTTGAGGAGATGGGCCAGATGCGTGAAGCTGCGGAGCTCCGACGTGAGGAGTTGCGCGCGGCGGCCGAGCGTGAGGCGGCAGCACTTGCGGATCTCGCTGAGGCACGCGCTATGCTGCACCAGCCTGATGAGGGGCCTGAACATGGTGAGGAGTGTGCATTTCTAGGTCGGAGGAACTGGTTGAGGAGATGGGCCAAATGCGTGAAGCTGCGGAGCTCCGACGTGAGGAGTTGCGCGCGGCGGCCGAGCGTGAGGCGGCAGCGCTTGCGGATCTCGCTGAGGCACGCGCCAGCCTGATGAGGGGCCTGAGCATGGTGAGGAAATGTGCATTTTCTAATCTATCTATCTATATAGCCATTTATTTCCGATCCTTGGCTACAACGGTTATTAAATTGATATTATAATTTTTTGTCAACTACAAAATGTCCCGCAGTTTGGTGTGCCTTTTGGCATTTGTCTCTTCCAACTTTGGCATAGGCCTCCTCCAACTTTGGCATAGGCCTCCTCCAAGCTCCGCATTTTTTAATAAGGTTAATTAATGTTTTATGGTTATAATAAATTACCATCTAATCTTGGACGGACAGGTTCATTCAATGCGTTTAAAACTAAATTATCGCAATACATTTTAAACCACTACCCATCTTAAAAAAAATTGTTGCGTGAGGGTGTACCTCTCGAGCAAATTTTTTATGCTACCATAAACAGGATTACTTTTACTTCCTTTAGGATCCTTTTATATGATTATGGTGGTATCGAGGACATAGGCCTCTCAGAAGGGATTTCCATTGTTCACGGTCCAGCATGGCCTCCTCCAGCTCCACCCAGCCGAGGCCAACTGGTACAGCCTCCAGGTGGTGCGCACCTACACATTGCTTATATAAAATTAAAAATTATCATCTTGTCAATTGCAGCGGCAAAAGGGAATTCCATTTTTGCTGAAGTGGAAGACAAAAGACAAGAGATGGCCAAGAATCTTATACAGATGAAGCAGACTAATGCTAGAGTAAGTAAATTATGTACCACAATTATTTACTGCAGACTGGTACCTACTGTTAGTATATGCTTTTAGAGTTAAAATTATATAAGTCAATTTAATAATTATTGTTTTCAGCTTAGAAGAGATCTAGCCAATAAACAAGCGGAGGTAGAGGCGTTGCTACATGAGAAGCAGACTATCTGGGAGCAGCAGGCTGGAGACGCCGCTCACTACGACAGGGAGCTTATTGGTATGTTTGTGTTTTGTATATTGTTTTCAGCTAAGAAGAGATCTAGCCAATAAACAAGCAGAGGTAGAGGCGTTGCTACATGAGAAGCAGACTATCTGGGCGCAGCAGGCTGGAGATGCCGCTCACTACATACGACAGGGAACTTATTGGTACCTAAGTTTTACCTAAGCGATTGCGAATCGTCAGTTATAAACATCATCTTAATAATCGAAAGTAATTTATTGATGATTCTTAAAAAATATTGATTTGTCGTAAAAATACATGTTGGACTTTACATCTTAGGCAGTATCTCTTATAAAAACAGGAGCCAATAATTCAACAGCCAATCATTTGGTAGTAGGGGTGCATTACATTTGTTATAAATACTTTTCATATATTATAGTTTGATATATCGTTATTTTGAATAACGTAATAAATGGCATACTACCGTAATACCTAATTAACGGTATACATAATGTTATTATTGGTATAATGGTCATAAGGTATATTTACACTTTGTCTAATATACATTGTCATAATAATTACATACTCTAAAGCATATTATTTGTTATAACAAGTCAAATCACATAATTATTTGTGTGGCATAATAGTTGCATGACATAAATGGGTTAGGTTAAGTTGGAACTGTGACTCCGCACAAACGAATAACTACCTAACAATAGGAGGGTTAGGTTAGGTTAGAACTTTGACCCTCCGTAGAATAAAATACTCTAGCAAAAAAGTGGTTTAGGTTAGGTTTGAACTGCGGCTCCCGCAGAACGAAAACCGTGAAAGAATTGGCAAAAAGAATAGATAGTATAGAGGGGTCCTGTCATTGTAAATTTTGTAGTCACTGTAAATTTACTGCCATCTATCAACACACGACTAAAACTCAAAATGAAAACGTATAAAGTTATCAAAAAATGTATATATATGGATAAATGATTTTTGACCGAAGCGAAGCGAAGGTCTATGTTTTGACTCGGGCATTTTGCTTTCGTATGTCCGGATGTTCTCCTCTACAGGTCGCAATTCTTAACCGATTCTCGTGAAATTTTGTGACCGAATTTTATGACTAAATAATTTTTTTTTGTCAATCCGGTTTTTGGAAATTTTTAAAAATGGCGGAGTCGTGATACCTGGCGCCTAAACAAATAGTCGTATCGATATCATAAGACTTTTTTCTTTTTAAAACATGTTTACAGAGTTAATAGCAAAAAATGCAGAAAAAAATTATCGCTGGTTTAGGCGGTATTTAGATATTTAATTTTAACTAATTTTAATTTGAGAAGGAGTAGCTAAATTTCGTCAACCCATCTAAGAACTATTTGGCTCAGTTTGTAAACGTTCGCTTTTTCTGTTTGCACAGAGGGTCTGGGTTCGATCCCCAGTAATTGTATGCTGGGATATTATAACTTTTTGTATTTTTTTACACATAAATTTCGTATTGTTTTTCTTTAATTTACTATACACCGTGTTTTTATTGAATTCCGTTAACTTCGGGGTATAGTTAAGTACGTTTATAAGAACTAAATGGCATAGTTAATTTTCAAAAAAAAATTTTTTTTTTGTTTTCTTTTTTGTTTTTTTTTTGTTTAAAAGTAATTAAATGTAGCATATAGCGTTGTTGTAACACGGGCATTACATTTAACTCAACCAAACAATTGAAATCTGTGACATATCAATGTCATTTCGTACATCAATCGACCGAGATTGTACTTAAGTTTAGTAGCAAATGTATGAACTCATTCTAAACACTAATCGATATGTAAGCCGGCCCTAAGGCAAGTGTACACGCTTGTAGAGGCCTTATAGTAAAAAAATAGATTATGGATTATCTCCGAAATGGACTTAATTAGAACATCGGTGTCTTTGAGAAAGTTACTTGATTTAAGCTCAGGAATGCACCCTTGAAATTAACGGAAATCAAAAAAAACACGGTGTATTTAAAGCTCTTAGCACCATGTTATTTCAAGCTCTGCTCGCGAGATCTACAGCTCACAGAGCCACTAGTATAATTTTTATATCATTTTGATCCATGTTCATTCACTGATATCTATGTGTTAAAATTGTTAAATATGAAACGGTGTCGTCACGCCATCTAGCCGAGGATACGCTGAAGGTGTGTGCGCCACCTATTCGAGAATGACTTTTACTTGAATTCCGAGGCACGTTTTTTCCTTAGACTTTATTCGTCTTTTGGAATTGGTTAGGTTAGGTTAGAACTGCGATCTCCCTACAATAAAATAGCTAGCATAAGCAGTAGGCCTGCGTACTAGTTATAAAAAGTATGTAAAACTTTACGTTATCAGTAAATGAAATATTACATAAAATGTTATACAATATATGTATTTATATTTGATAAAATTGTATGAAGTATTACGTTATACAAAAATATAATATAACAAATGTCATTATAAAACATGTCTATATACTATTTGAAAATTATATTACATTAGGCATTATAATAATGACAGTTTAGATGAAATCACAATATAATAAAGGAAACGTATAATAAAAATTACATTATAACATACAATAATATATCAAATGGCGTTATAACAAATGTATGATATTTTTTTTATAATTATATTAAGCATTACACACCCTGGTAGTAGGTTTAAGCTACCAATATACTTTACGAATGCAGCATGGACTATCATCATTAGCCTTATGATAGATGTATTTCATGTAGGTATTATGATTTATATTTTATAAGGTTTTTGGTGAATGTATTTAGCACCTATTTAAATCGATGTTTTTTTACAGAGAGCTACTCGGAGCGCATAACTCAGCTGGAGGAGTTGTGTGAGCGCCAACGGCGAGAATTATCGCGTTGGTTCAAATCATTACGCGAAGCCTCGCCTCCTGCTCGCCCTGAGCCGGGCTGGTTGCCTGCCGTGCTTGATCATCTCAAGTAAGACTATAGCTTGTCAACAACTTCTAGAAGAGAAAGCTACTTAGAGCGCATAACTCAGCTGGACAAGTTGAGTGAGCAACGGCAGGAGTTGTCGCGCTGGTTCGTCTTTACGTGAGGTCTCGCCTCCTGCTCGCCCTGAGCCGGGCTGGTTGCCTGCCGTGCTTGGTCATCTCAAGGCTGACTTTAGCTTATCAATAACCTATAACAAAAGAAAGCTACTCGGAGCGCATAACTCAGCTAGAGTATATTCATATATTTCGGGGATCTCGGAAACGGCTCTAAAGATTTCGATGAAATTTGCAATATGGGGATTTTCGGGGGCGAAAAATCGATCTAGCTACTAGGTCTAATCTCTGGAAAACTCGCAAAGCTCGGGTCTCCCAGATATTGTATCTAATGAATACAACATTTATCCCTCAGAACGGAATGCGACCGCCTCCGCGCCGAAGTCCTGTCCCTGGGCGCCGGGCAGCTCGCCAGCGCGGCGCAGGTGCGCGACCTGCGCAGGAAAATAGCCCTTCTGTCCGCCCAGGGGGCTACTCTCGGCAAGCCCTCGCCTGAACCAGCCGACGGTGGCGATAAGGGCGAAGTTCCCGTGTACAAAACGGTGCAAGTTAAGAGGATGACCCCCGATGATGTTAGGAAGAAAGTCTCCTTCAATTGAGGTCAGAATTTAGAGATTTTAACTTTAAAAAAAAATAGGAATTTTACTGTGATAAGATAAGTGTAGACTTTTTTTATAAGGATCAAAATTAAGACTTCCAAATGTGGGTATCATCATTTGTAAAAGGCTACAAATATAATGACCACCAAAAAATACTTTGGTACCCTAAATAAAAAAATCATGCTTACCAAAAAAAATTACTGAACACCAAAAAAATAAGGCCTAAAAATACAAAAGTACCACCACTTTAATTATGACTGCACTTCAAATTGTATTCAAATACCAAATATATTGCATGATCACCAAAAATCATTAATGATCACCAAATCTTGAAGACCAAATTAATGCGATATTTTCACCTAAATAAACCACTATGATTACCAAAAAATTTATACATATTACCAAATAAAGTAAACTGATGCCAAAATTACTAGCCCCTCCCGCTCAACCCCCCCGTAGCCCGCACCGCATACCTACCTAACCTAATCTACTTTTCTAGTAGCATTTCGTTATGCTACTAGAAAAGTAAGTTAAACTGCTATCAGTTAAGTGGGTTAGGTTAGGTTAGCACTGCGACCCTTACAGAAACGAAATGGTACTAGAAAAGTGGGTTAGGTTAGGTTTGAACTGCGACCCTTGCAGAAAAGAAATGCTACTAGAAAAGTGGGTTAGGTTAGGTTTGAACTGCGACCCTTACAGAAACAAAATGCTACTAGAAAAGTGGGTTAGGTTAGGTTAGAACTGCAACTGTTACAGAAATAAAATGCTACTAGAAAAAGGTGACGAAGTGGATTAATTAATTTAATAGGATAACGATATATTAAATGATTGCACATTTTTAATTAAAATGTGGTTACAATTTTGTGATCATTTACTATTTTTGCGTTTACAATGATTATTTTGGAGCCATTTGCTTTAATAGGATAGCAAGATTTAAAAATTTGGTTATCATTTTACATTAAAATGGAGTTCTAATTTTGGTGGTCATTTACTATTTTTGGGTTAACAATGATTATTTTGGTGTCATTTTCTTTAATAGGATAGCAAGATGTAAAAATTTGGTTATCATTTCACATTAAAATGGGGATTGAAATTTGGTAATCATTGACTATTTTTGGGTTAATAATGATTATTTTGGTGTCATTTCCTTTAAAAGGATAGTAAAATGTAATAAAATTGGTAATCATTTCACATTAAAATGGTGTTATAATTTTGGTGATCATTCATGATTTTAGGGTGGTAAAATAGATTTTTTTGGTATTAAATTTTATTAAATCTGGTGATCAGTTAAATAGCAGCCTTTGTAAAATCGATATGTCAGAAAAATAAAACAAAGCGAATCTTACTAAATATTGTTAAATTTCAAGAAAAAATAGTGTATGTTTGACCTTTTGAAAAATACTCCTACACATTCAACATTTTAAAATTATATAACAATACTTATATATGTTAGGTACATTAATAACGTTGGACAATTAACACTACTTCACTGTATACGGATACATACAGGCAGCAGTAGAAGTTGCTAAGTGGGCGAGGTGTTCAGAATTACCTTGACGCGCTCTTATTAATCTTATTTTTTATCATAAAGTCACGTCAAGATCTTTTAGAACACCTCGCCCGCTTAGCACCTTTTGCTGCTGACTGTACAGTACATACACCGTGTTTTTTTTTATTTCCGTTAATTTCAAGGGTGCATTCCTGAGCTTAAATCAAGTAACTTTCTCAAAGACACCGATGTTCTAATTAACTCCATTTCGGAGATAATCAATAATTTATTTTTTTCCTATAAGGCCTCTACAAGCGTGTACACTTGCCTTAGGGCCGGTTTACATATTGATTAGTGTTTAGAATGAGTTCATACATTTGCTACTAAACTTAAGTACAATCTCGGTCGATCGATGTTCGAAATCGAAATAACATTGATATGTCACAGATTTCAATTGTTTGGTTGAGTTAAATGTAATGCCCGTGTTACACAACGCTATATGCTACATTTAATTACTTTTTAAACTTAATTTTTTTTACATAAGAAAAGTAATGATTTTTTTTTTATTAACTATGCCATTTAGTTCTCTTAGGGCCACTTGCACCATTCCACTAACCCGGGGTTAACCGGTTAAACCTGGAGTTACCATGGTTACCAATACAATTTGACACTGGATTAACGGTTTAACCGGTTAATCCCGGGTTAGTGGGATGGTGCAAGTGGCACTTAAACGTACTTAACCATATCCCGAAGTTAACGGAATTCAATAAAAACACGGTGTATAACCTATATTATAATGTGTACTCGGGCTCTGGCATACCAACTTTGTCAGCGGAAAAAGGCGGCAAAAGTTAAAAAATGTATGGTTGACCTGCCATAGGAAATTAGAATTTCGCGTTCATATGCAATATTAGCATTGACAGTTAGGAAGCTTTTATCAACAAGTCCATTAGTTTGAATTTCTATGTACCTACTTAAAAACACTTCAAAATTAACTAACATCATTATGCAAAATCAAAAAATAAAAATAATAATCTTCGAGCGAACTATGTATATCCTCATTTTCCCATTGACATTTATTTTAGTGTATTCATAATAATAAGTGCCTTAGTTATTAAACTTATTAAGTTGGTATACCTAAATAAATAAGTTTAATGCGTTTTTATACAAATCTGTTTTTAATTTATTCCCTGTTCAAATTCCATGGTCTATCATGGTCATTATATTATGTCAGTCCAGAACAAAGAGTGATTAAAAGAAGAGGTGTAAAGTCTTGATCTTGCATATCCGAGCGATAGAGAGGCAGATAAAGAAATGTCGTTTGGCGGTAGGGCCTCAGCTCAGAGCCTCAGACCTCATAAAGCGCTATGGGCCACCCCACACTAGCGTCTTTTGAGCGTCGTCGCTGCGCAGTTGCGCCAACGTTGCGTCGAGCAGCAGCCATAGAGTAGACTAGCCGCCGACGCTCGGGAGCCGCTAGTGTGGGGTCGCCCATAATGTAGATGTAGTGCACAATAGGGTATTTTCCTACTAGTCAAATCAGTTATAGTTACACCAAGAAAAGTCTGCAGCGATTTTGATAGCCCCCGCAGTGCAAGTGTTATTTACAAGTCATAATTTCATAGAAGTTTGACATTTAAAATGACACTTGCACTGCGTGGGCTATCAAAATCGCTGCAGACTTTTCTCGGTTTGACTCTACTTTTTTAGAACTGTCAAAACGAGTATTAGCAACTCGTTTTGACAGTTCTAAAAAAGTAGAGTCAATTGGAATTTATATGAAACATTACATCGTGACGTCACGGTCAACTCACCTACTTTTTATATTTCTATCCGATTTATTAAATAGAACTTGTGTTTAAAAATAACTCCTATCTGTGTTTTTCTAATAAACACTGCTTTATTTCATGCATGGTGCAAAATAATTTATTTTAAATACAGTATAATACCCTATTGTTTTCCATCGTATTTTCACGGAATTTAAATTATGCACTACATCTGTTCCTGTAGGTACCTACCTAAACAATCTCATCCCAGAGAGTGCACAATGTATACAATGGTCACTAATGCATATGATTTTCACCCGGCGACGCTTGACGAACTGTCGCATTTTCTCCTCGTGTTGCGTAAGCGTTATTAAACTAACGTAGTACGAGATCCGACTGAGAGTGTTGTACGTTCATTAGGTATTTTGAATATATTGCTTGATTGCTATTGTTTGTAATATTTGATACCGCTCGATAGAAAGACTATTATCATATCATTATTCAGTTTATGCTGTTATCACGTTGGTAAACGAGTCCCTCATATGCCCGCTGATTTTTAAAATTCTTGAAATAATGCAAACTTACGTTGTTATCCACGACTACAACCAGTGTAGCCTAAGATGTCCAACTCGAATCGACCGACGACGTAATCCTCTAACCGGCGGGGGGGTCACGGCGGCACCTATACAAATTTTGCAAATATATGCTATCTTGTAAAGTTTTTGTCGGCAAATATCACGTATTTTTTTTTCTGGCAATTTTTTTTATAAAAATGCGAGAAAAAAGGATCAGAACACCTGAGAGCTGGTTCCCACCGACGTCCAGTTTTTTGCGGGTATGGTTTTTTGCAGGATCCCGTTTTAGTAGTATAGGTGCTAATATAGTAACTTTCACACGAGGATTCTGTTTGCGGGATCCTGCAAAAACCGTACCCGCAAAAAACTGGACGTCAGTGGGAAACAGCTCTGACGCAATTAATGAACAGCCCCCAACCTGCCGCCGTGGGATGTACCTAGTAATTGCATTCGTGGCGGGATGGAGCGTGTTTTTCTTGATTCTGTTTAAAACACTATTACTTATTCTGTGATTATAATAAAATTGTGGTTAGATCTCGGACTAAATCGTTTTTGTATAGGAAGAGAGCCGATACATCACCGTCAGCCGTCACACCTCGCCGGTGCCGATACTGATCGGAATACGCGATTAGACATATTTATGATGATAAATTTATTTCGTAAAAGTCAACGCCTATGGTAATAGGCCTGATGACAAATTTTGAAAACCCTTTTAATATCGTCGGTACACTTGTATTAGTTCCGAAAAACACTATATTTCAGTTATACTCATAAGATTTAACATAGATAATTGCATTTTATTATAGCTAGTTTAAACTTCGCGCGAAAACGCCTCGCATGCCATTTGTGACGTCATTATTTAGTTGGTGGTAGGGTGGTAGATATTGTTTACATACTTACAGTTACGAATTTCCCTTGAATCCGAATGATATTGTTAATTCAGCACCATATATTACGATTAGGGATGATAAATACATTACAAAAATTTATCACAATAACTCATTTTACACAAAAACTCTCACACGGTTGCAGTTTAAGATGAATTATTTAGATACATGTACATTTTGAGTGAAAATCACCGAACGCCGGTTTTACTTTTTAATTTTTCATTTTTTCTAGTTACGACAGCCAACATGGCAATGATAGTTCCATTCAGCCAAATAATTAAAAATGTTTGTTGTTGAAATATCGTATTATTTAGCATTTTATTTAAGTAATAACAAATAGATATCTACTTTATATCGTGTAATAATATTTTTGTGACGTAATAAATGTTTAGTGGCGAAATAACATTTTTTTTGCACCTTTCGAACTCTTTGGTGCCCACGTATAGATTTCGGTCAATGAGGTTGTCTATGTTGCTCTAAGAAATATGTTATGGATTGATGACGTCACTGTTTGGAACGTTTCTGATTGGCGTTTCAGTAAAAATGGCCGATTGGAGAATTTTGCACTTTTATTTTATTGAATATATTAATAATCCTTCAGTTTATACTGAGATTGGGCCATTTTTTAGAATCATATTAACATATATGTTTCGTTGAAACCATTATTTCCATGATTCTTTGTTACTTGCAACAGGCCTATTACATGCTAGTCAATAAAGTAGTCAATCAACTAAGGGCCAGTTGCACCAACCACCGTTAACAGACCGATCAACGCCACGCAGCAGTGATCTATGAAACTTCCCATTCAATAAAATTTAGCGAACGCTTTAACGGTGACAGACCATTGACGTATTATATCTATGGACTGGCCTTACGGGCACTAAAAATGGTACTAGTTCAGCGGTGTGACTCACCAATTCGAGCCAATCGCGCAGCCTAACGCAGCTAGTTGCGACCAATCGCGCGCGTGATGCGAACTGATCAACCAATCGCGCGCGTGATGCGAACTCATCGACCAATCGCGTTGTAGCGGTGTCACACCGCTGCACTGGCCCCATTCTTATTACCCGTAAGGCCAGTCCTGAGATTTTATACATCAATGTGACAGACGGTTTGGTGCAACCGACCCTTAGTCTTCAATAGAGTCCGTCCAAGCTAACTTTGCACCGATTTGATTGGGAGAGGGGAGGGTCATTACATTATAGACGTCATATTTTCATACAAATAAATACCTAAATAAAGACATAAATACCTACTACTAATATATTATGGCAATTTATAAATTGTAAACACAGACGTCAATAAAAAGAAAAAAAAAACCGGCCAAGTGCGAGTCGGACTCGCGTTTCTAGGGTTCCGTACATAAGTCCGACTCACACTTGACTGCACATTTCTATAGGTAAAGAACTATTTGGTGTATTTTTTTCAAAATTTTAGAACCAGTAGTTTCGGAGATAAAGGGGGGGGGGGGGGGGTAATTTTTTGGCTACTTTCTTAAATAACTTCGAACTTATGTATTTTAAAATTATAAAAAAACATGCCCTTCTTTGGGTCACTAATTTACATATGTGTACCAAATTTCAACTTAATTGGTCCAGTAGTTTCCGAGAAAAGAGGCTGTGACAGACGGACAGACAGACAGACGCACGAGTGATCCTATAAGGGTTCCGTTTTTTCCTTTTGAGGTAGGGAACCCTAAAAAAGGAAAAATATAATATTTATAAATATATATAAATTTAATTTCTGAAATAAATAATTATTTAATTTAATTTAATAAATGATTAGGTACTAGATATGAGCGCCGCGCCGGCGCGCCGCCGCCGCCGACAAAATTTACGCGCCGCCGCCGCCGACGCTGCCCTATCGGCGTGGCATCGGCGTGACCTTGTTAGATACTACTACTTTCAGAATCAGATAATATATATTTTATCTAGTTTAGATCTTTAACGGCGCCAGTCTGAATAGCTTATAGACATTCAAAAGGTATTTTAGGTCCATATAATTCTAAAATATCGATGGTAAATTCAAACTTTTCTGTTTGGTAACCGCGCTACTAGTGTAATGACTAATTTTGCCAGCTGGCTAGCTCATCCGTCATTCACCGCGAATTCAATTATTGCAAGCATGGTTTAAATGTCTTAAAAAGGTGTAAAAGGGGGTAAATTTCAGATATTAAGCGTTTTCACGCCCAAAGGTCCGGCCGTTGGCTTTGCACGGAAGGCATCGGAAACGGAATCAGGTCTCATTTTAAGCTTGGCAATTGTTCAAATTTCAAGCTTTGCTCTCTCGCAGACCAATCTTTGGCCTCGCATCGCTCGCATAGAAGTAAGCTGCTATCTGAACCTCCAAGTTTTCGGCCCTGTTTGGAGCGTAACTTTTGGCCTCGCTTTTAAAATGCTTGGTTCTTCTCCAATCTTAGCTCCACTGCAGCACGGCCTTTGGCCTCGCACGAATGCACCTACAGGAGAGCCCCAGAGGTCTTTAACACTGTGGCCACGGTCTTTATCGGCCTTCGGTCTTGCTTACACTGGACCAATTCCAAGCTCTGTCCTCTTGCAGCTTGGCCTTCGGCCTCGCACAGAAGCGCGCCGTAATCGGCACTCCGCGCATTCGGCCGTCAGCCAAGCTCACACTTGGCGTTCGATTCTAAGCTGTATGCTTACCTGCAGCTCAGCCTCTGGCCTCGGATGGGAAGGCGTCGGAATCTGGTCTTCGGTGTTAGGTGGAGCTCGGCCTTGGGCCTCACTTTTTGACATAAACCGGTTTGTTGGGTCGATATTGGTTAATAACGGAGCTTGATTTTCCTCACTTCGGCTCTTTGGACAGTCGACCAGATGTTTCCCTGATACAGTCAATCCGCTACTTTTTACTTAGCACAATAGATAAGGACCTCGCAAAGATCTTCCGGCCAGGGCTTCGCCAAGATTAAGACCGCCTCTGATGCCGCTCGATACCGTTTATACTATATAAAACTTTTTTCGTACCTTTATTCAATAAATTTTGCTTGCAATTGAAAAATGCACTTATTTTATAACTTTCTTACAGCAAAAACGTGTAAATTCGGCAAAATTTTGGTGTGAATTCTTTTTCATTAATCAAAGGTGTTTCAAGGCCACGCCGCCGATTCGCCGCCGCCGCCGACCGATTTTGACCGGCGCGCCGCCGCCGGCTAAATGCCTATCGGCGCTCATATCTATTAGGTACGTCAAGTGTAAAAATGTGTGCACACATCTTACTCAAAAATATGTCCCATAGCTCTTATGTCGGCGAATTAAGAACTATGGGTCATATTTTCGAGTAAGTTGTATGCACTAATATTTTTACACTCGACTGTACAGTCGCCATCAGATGTATCGGAGCGGCCAAGGTGCTCACAAATATCTGAACACGCCTCTATTGTCAAGGCGTTAGAGTGCGTGTTCAGATATTTTTGAGCACCTTGGCCGCTCCGATATATATGATGGCGACTGTACATTGCCACAGTTTGTCATTTAAAATGCCACGCAGTGTTATTTATTTAACTTTATTTCACAGTAAAAATTGTACAAAAGGCGAACTTAATGCCAGAAGGCATTCTCTACCAGTTAACCCTCGTTATCTGGGTCCGACTGTACTACAGGCGACTTATCCATGCCAAATTGCAACTTTCGATGAATATCACGAAGCAAAGCCGCGGGCGAGGCGGGCGACCAGACAGACAGACGGACATGGCGCAGCTATACATAGGTTCCTAGTTGACTACGGAACCCTTATATGGGCTAACCTTAAAAGGACCGATTTTCTATTTTGTTGTTACATATATATGTGTACTTTATATTAATGTAAATTTATTTCGGGCGGGTTCAAATCCTGGCTCGTACCAATGAGTTTTTCGGAACTTATGTACGAAATATCATTTGATATTTGCCACTTGCTTTTCGGTGAAGGAAAACATCGTGAGGAAACCTGCATACATCCGCGAAGAAATTCAAAGGTATATGTGAAGTCCCCAATCCGCATTGGGCCAGCGTGGGGACTATAGCCCAAGCCCTCTTGCGAGTGAGAGGCCTCTGTGCCCAGCAGTGGGACGTATATAGGCTGAATGATGATGATGATGATGATGATAAATTTATTTGTGTGTTGTTGGCGTACGTGTCGCCATCAACTTAAGTCAGGTCCCCACAGAAAACCAGCGCCACGGTTCGCCGCGGCATTATGCTGAGTGGGGATCCTATTTTAGCGTCCAAATGTCTTTTATGTCTGCATGCCTTTCTTTTTTTTCATGTACGTTGTAGTGGCATTAGGGGTCATCCATTAATTACATCACACGTTTAGGGGGAGGGAGGGGGTCAAGAAAATGTGACATGTTGTGACAAGGGGGAGGGGGGAGTCATAAACTTTGTGACGTCACTTTAACTCCATCAGCATACATCGGATTCTAGGGGGCAAATTGAATGACGGGATCAATATCCGTCATACAATTTGCCCCCTAGAATCCGATGTTTGTTCATCAGTAACCGAAAATGTATTTAAATTATTTTATACGGTAATTATCATTTAAATAACAAGTTTTTGAAACGATAATCGTTTTTTTGGTTATTTTTATTTCTTAATCAGTTTTGGGTTATAATATTACTAATATTTCTTTTGTCAAAAATATTTTGATAAAATATTAAATAAATATTTGCCGATTTCGTTGAAGAAATGTGACGTCACACCAGGGGGGAGGGGTTTGCCAAATGTGACCAAGTGTGACAAGGAGGGGGGGAGGGGTAAAAAAACCTAGAAATTCGTGTGACGTAATTAATGGATGACCCCTTAAAGTATTTCTTATTATAACCAAATTTCAACTAAATCGTGCACCAGCGCCGTTGCTACAACGCGCAGGCGGGACAGTTCCTATTGACAAAGTTTGTTGTGCAGTTGCATACAAAATTCCACCCCTTTAAGGGCTGATTTCTGTGATAAAAACTATCCTATGTCCTTCCTCGGGACTCAAACAATTCTATACCAAATTTCATCTAAATCAGTTCAGCGGTTTAAGCGTGAAGAGGTAACAGACAGACAGACAGACTTCCTTTTATAATATTAAGTATGGAAGTATGGATAAGCTTTTCTTATATAAAATGCATTTCTTCTTCTTCTATTTCTTCATATATATAAAATTTGGTAGATATATCTAGTGGTCCTTATCCCTAAGCGCAATTTCACCGGTTTATTTAAAAAATAATCCACGATATTTTTTTTCAGGCAAGTTTTGAGTTCGTATTTATTCTGCTTAAAATGAGAAGCTTTTTAATAAACAACCCAAATTTTTACGAATTCTAAAAAAAATGCGGCGCCAAAATAAAAATCGGCCCAAAAAATAAAGACAAGCACTTTCGTAATTGCATTTTTCCGCGTTATTAGTAGTAAAAACAGTAAAAAGCATGCGATATCTCCAGCCGAACATATCAATTATAGACAGTATTATGCTTCTGTACTGCGGTTGCCCGCATTAGAGAGAGCAGAGTATACGAATAAACAGTAGTTTCTTTTCATAGTAGGTAAGGTATTGTGGTGTACTTACAGTCAAGTGTAAAAATATGGGTGCATACAACTTACTTTAAAAATGTGTCCCATAGTTCTTTATTTGCTGACATAAGAGTTATGGGTCATATTTTTGAGTATGATAATGAGTGCACACTTGACTGTATTTAAGTTTTGACTGTACTCAAGTTACACCTCGCTTGGTTGACTTGGCGCAAATACAATTTAAATCGAGTTTTGAACTCCTATAGAAATAAAAGAAAGTTGGGAACTTTCTTTCAATTTCACAAGCTAAAGCCCCACAAACCAATTCAAAAATAATGCCCCGGGTGACCTGGGTTTTACGAGGATATCTAGACTAGACCTAAATAAATAGTGATAAGGTGTTCTAATTGTTACTTTTGTAACTGTCTTCGATTTTTTGGTATTTTGACTTACGCAATTAATGTAGGTATATAAATATAAAATATGCGGTATGTTATATGTATTACGATTATAAGTCTGGAACGAGTTAAAAAAAACAACTAGAGTCGGACCAAGAAAAGTCTGCAGCGGATTTGATAGCCCACGCAGTGCATTTATACGTGCATTTATACGTCATAATTTCATAGAAGTTTGACGTTTAAAATAACACGTGCACTGCGTGGGCTATCAAATCTGCTGCAGACTTTTCTTGGTCTGACTCTAACTCCCTCTCACGCTTTACTCTGTTTAAGTTGGTGCAAAAAGTCAGCTTAGACAGCCTACATAAATAAATAAAAAAATTAAAATTAAAAAAAGCCTTTAATTCCACATATGAACAATACTTAAAGATATTAAATTATAGCTAACACACTTAATTATTAATTTTATAAAAAAAAACGTAATTATTATCACTATGATTGGTGGACCTCTTTGCGAGTAAATGCCTCCCCCAGCCTCCGCCATTCTGAGCGGTCCTGCGCTACCTCTTGCCATTTGTGCGGTATGGTGTCGGTGACGTCATCGACCCATCTTGTGGTTGGTCTGCCAGATTCTCTTTTTCCTTGTGGCCCTTTCCAAAGTGTCACACGTTTGGTCCATTTTTGGTCGCTCATCCTGAGGATCGCGAAGTTGGAATCTCGACACAATGCGAATTTTAATTCGTTTGTGGTGAGCGTTCCGACTGAACATCTAACGACCTTCACCAAGGAGGAATTTTGGCCAAAGGGTGTCAAGTTCCGGCGGTCCTGCGGCCGGCTCCCTGACACTGCGGGGTTGCGTAATGCATCGCAGCCATAATGTGATTTGTAGTGTTTAGTTTTAAAATATATTTTTATAATATGTATGCTAGTTTTAAGGTATTTATGTATGGGCCACTAGTTGCTTGTAATAAATAATACAATTTTTCATTTCATTTCATTCTTTTTTGTGTTCCTCACTCTGTCTAGTTTTTAAAAGTTTAGTATGCTTCTTTCTTGGACTCTTTGGCAAGTTTGAAACTTGTGTCGTATGTCTTTGGTGGATGGACTACATAAATTAGATAAACTACTTGTTTTCTTCTCTACTATGCCCAGTCGGCATAACGAATTACATGCGATTACTCATCACTTTTGCGCCGTGTCGAATGTATTAATGTATATTAACGGCTAGAAATCGGTTTAAACTGTTTTTAAACAAAAGCTACCGTGTAATGATGTAAGTTAAATTAGAGCTGAAGCTAAAGACATAACCCTTTTCTTCAGAAGTCGTATAGGTAGGTATTTAGACTAAGGCCTGAGCCCCACTGCTGCGCACGCTACATCCACGGCCCATGTTTTAATACAAACCGTGGGCAAGCCCACGAAATTTTGTATAGGAACGTGGGTCGTGTACATAGCGTGCACAGCAGTGGGGCTCCGGCCTAACAGTGACAGAGCCATGAACCAGAGAACCATGGCCATCCCATCGCCATCCCGCCGTGCCATAGGCCATCCGACCCCAGTACCCTCTACACGCTGGCCCGTCTTAATGGGCCAGTATGATGGCCCATCGTGTAGAGGAGCCATTAGTCGAAGATGTGGACAAACGCAGAGTTAGAAGCGACGAGAAAGCTTGTAGACTGTCTTACCTGATAGACAGACTCATGGTATAATAATATACTCCGCCTGGTACTCCATTCCGAGATTCGCGTATGACCTAACTGACACGCGCCTACGTCATCATGCTGTTTACAGGTTCTCAAACTTTGAAATGTGGGAGAATTTTAACCAATGGTGAAAATTATTTTAACGGCATTAATTTTAAGTTATTCATGTAGAAACATAGTAAAATAAAACAAATCTAATGTATTAAATTAAACTTTATTTATCTATACAAGACAAACGTTTAAAAAACTAATTCACAGTTACACATTAATTACCAAGCTTACGACGTGAAAAGTTTGGAAAACACTGCGACTGCTGACACTGAGCGAGAAGGAAATAACAATTAACACGCGTTCGACAAGGATGACGGTCAGGGCATGAAGTTATCTAGATCCGAATTGTCAAATGTCCACAGCGCTATCCTGTGTTGCCAGTAGTATAAACAGAATTACCCGAAAGTCTGAAATTTCTTTCGTGAATCGGAAGATATTGCTAACGAGTAATTAAAAATGACGTGTTATTGTAAAATTTAAGCTAAAATACATATAAATGAAAATTATAAAATTATAAAGAAATATTTTAACTTATTAACCATAGGTATAACGTACCCATGTAACATGTTATGTTGAAATAAAGTGGCAATGTTATTGTGACGTAATCGCGTGTCACTCTGGGAATGGAAGACCATGTTTTATTAGACCATGGACAGACTCTTCTCACATTGACCTTAAAATCTCTCTCCTTGTCTAAAAAGTCCCTCCCTGTCCCTGTTTAAAGTCTGTTTATAAATAGACACCTTCCTATTGTTTTCCTCTATCTCTAACCGAGTCACGTCTGTATGGTAGGTGTTTAACCATACAGATTTTGAGGTGATTCACTTAACTTGATCACTTTTAATGTTTCAGTGATTAGGTACAATCGCCAATGTCGCCATCAGATATACCTACCTATCCGTGAGGCCAAGGCGCTCACAAATATCTGCGGCGGTAGCACGGTCGCATTATTATCGATTGTCACCATGCCTGTCACGTTCTAACAAGTATGTAAGTGCGATAGGGACGCCCATAGTGACAGGCGATAAAAATGGAACCGTGCTGCGCCCGCTGAACACGCTTCTATTGCCAAGGGCGTTAGAGTGCGTGTTCAGATATTTTTGAGCACCTCGGCCGCTCCTATATATCTGATGGCGAGTGTACCTTTGCTTAACCATCGCATAAGGGGCCACTAGATAGTAACATTGTAACATCCACTCAGCACGTGCATATACTGGACGACTGCACGTGCTCGTGCTGCAGGGGACCATCGAGTGCGCCGACTTCTGGCCGAAGGGTGTCGTGTTTCGGAGGTTCCGGGGCAAACTGCCGAATCCGACACAAGACAAGACTATTCAACGAAGCCACGCCGTTTTGTCGGTTAAATAGTGTTTAGTTTTTTAAGTTTATAAAAATGCATATGTATATGTTAGTCTGTAAGGTATTTGTAATATGGTAGCGGATGGTGCTGGGCCTAACATACGGCGTTGCATGAACAAGAGATTTCCTTTGGCAGGATTGGTCCTTAGGACCCAAGGATGGATTCAAGAAGTGGAGCCACCGAGATTTTTGATGTAAATTTTTAGGGGGGGGGCTCTCAACTTGATCTTGATATCTGTATCATTTAAGCTACTAGGCCAAGTTTGGTATCGTTTTCGTATAAATCGGGGGTATCGAATTCATTTCTGATATCATATTGACACCATTCCGAAGTAAAAACACAATAAAATATGAAAAAATACTTTTTTTTTAATTCCTCTTCACGCTTAAACTGCTGAACCAATGTAGTTAAAATTTGGTACAGAGATAGTTTGAGTCCCAGGGAATAACATAGCATACTTTTAATCTCATAAGTCATCCCTTAAGGGTGTGAAAAGGGAGGAGGAAATTTGTATGGGGATTCAATAACCGCTGAACCGATTTAGATAAAATTTGGTATAGAGATAGTTTGAGTCCCCGGGAAGAACATCGGATAGTTTTTATTCCAAAAACATACCTTAAAAATGAAAGGTAAGGTGTAGGATTGTATGGGAAATCAATAAACGCTGAACCGACTTCGATGAAATCTTTGATTTAGTTGAAAATGATACTAAACTTCTTAAAGAATTATTAACCTCAGACGTCGCAGACGCTTAACCCCCCCCCCCCCCCCCCCCCTGCATCAAAAATCTGGGTGGCTCCACTTCTTAAATCCATCCTTGGGTCCTAAGGACCAATCCTGCCAAAGGAAATCTCTTGTTCATGCAACGCCGTGGTTGACCTTTTTATGCTCTGAGCACACTCAACGATGGGCCTTGTTGCCTGATTCAAAATGTTAAATAAATAAAATAAACATAAAATATAATAAGAGTAGATAGACCACCGCGAGATGGCGGAGAAGATCAGATCCTATCTGATGGTACGGTACGGGCAGGTCGTTTCACCTGTCAAGCGCGCCGTGCCTGCTGCGCTCCGGCGCGCATATGAGATCTAGTGATGTGCATTACACATCATTATCGAATGTATCCATATCGATAAATCTTGAAAATAATTCTGCTAGTGTTTAATTATCTTCTCTTCTTCTTGGTCCTGGTTTTTATCCCATTTTACTTGGGGTCAGCACTCCTAGTATTTTTGCGCCACATCACACGGTTGTGGGTTGTCTCCGGTACTGCATTGTTAGGTTTTAGGTCGATTTGAATAGTTTTTGCCCTGTTTACCTTCTTCTATGGCAAGTACAGCAACAAAAATAAAGTTTAATTATCTCTAGCTGTTTTATTGTAATTGTAATGGATTTTTCCCAGTTATTTCACTTAAGTAAATCTTTAATTAGCTGTGTTGTTACCTACATCAGGGGTTCCAATTGTTTTTAGTTGCTGTGCGACTTCCTTCGTATACCTATGTTCTAATTTGTTTGCGATTCGCTTGAAAATTTAGATACCGGCAATTCCTGGGCGTAGCTCCAGCCTAGACCCGTAGTTCTCAACGCACACTGATCCCAAATCGAGAAAAGAGGGACATTTTGCTTAATGCGCTATTAAAAAAATCCAGTCGATAGGGAATTTGATTTTAAAAAAAGTATGGATGAAAACTTCCAAATTATTTTTTCTCAAAAATAAAGCCGAACACTCAAACTCACTTCCGTGTTTTGGACAGTTACAATTTGAAACAGGGTTTCCTAACCTTTACGTCGACTTATTGCATGAAAGAAAGTTTTCGCGGTTGTCTTGCCCTTACGAGCCCCTAAGGTGGCTCGCACCTCTGGTACAAAACTCCGGCTCCTGTCTAGGGTGGTATTCCACCTGTCCAGTTTCTTTGTCCAATATATGTCAATGCGTCTCATTACGCAATACACATTGGACAAAGAAATTGGATGGGTGGAATACCTTAAACCCTGCGCAATAGCATCATACACATCCCTCCCCAAAAAAACCTTACTTTCACTTTATCGACAACCAACACGGCCATCCCAAAACAATCTCAAAGAAAACATCAACACATTTCCTCGCGCCACACTATCGCGAACACCGTCCGCGCATGACGTCCACAATTTTTTTCTTAAAAAAAAACTCGCTCAACTGCCAGCGACAAAAAAAAGTTAACGTTGCCTGCCAGGTAGTATCTTGGCGTGACATTAGTGATGGTAGTGATGTGACCATGTCTAGTGAGGGCAGCAGCAGATTGCGCCAATTTGGATTGTACAAGACCATAGATTCGCAGACGGCGGAGTTTCTCAAGCTGTCAAGGAAGAGGCAGATCAGGCGAGGATGTGCCTGCGCGGCTGTGTCCACTGCTATCACTGTTACTGTTGTTGTGGTGAGTTTGGAAATGTGCTAAAATATGTGAAGAATCTAAGGGAAAATGGTACAGTCAGCATCAAGTAGCGGACGATACAACGCGACAAAAGTATCTGCCACCCTCGAATACTTTCAAACAGCGGTGACAGATGTCATCTCCATACAATTTATAATCTTAAAACGCAAAATCTCGCAAAATAGTACTGAGATGATATCTGCCACCGTACCCATGTTGTGTGAAAAATAATTTAAAGATAAATCTCTATAGTTCGCGTTCAAAAGTATATGTTACAGCCTAATTGTTCTACATACATTATGTATACCTACATAGAGATCTCTTTTTGAAAAGCTGTTAAAGAATGGTAGGTACTTTTTACGCGTAGTCTGATAATCTACTTTTAATGCTGACTGTGTACCTACTAGATTTTTTTTATTTAGGTACATGTACTGTCGACGTCACAGATATGTTTACATTTTTCCTAAGGTTCAAAATTGTTAACATTTTGGCGTCGACTCTACAATACCTATATACTTACGTATTTTTTGGACATTCTTTTGAAGTTTGTGTTGTGTATTAATTAATAAAACACAGAGGACAACTGTTATCGGTTTTCCCCTGTGTTTTTCAAACGAACTTGAAAGTTAATAATCAGCCGCATAAGTAGGTAGGTACCTAGCTAGACTGAAGTGTCCAATATAATCTGCATTACGCTTTTTTTCGTACTATTAACATTGTGTCCACTTAATTAATTTCAAACACCTCACCCGTTTGTAATATGTTCGCAATAAATGACTTGTCTTGTCTTAACTTCTTTGCTGCTGTATAGCCATCAGATATATCGGAGCGGCTGAAGTGTTAACCAATATCTGAACAAAGCCTCTCGTATAAAAGGTTAAAATAAATGTTCAGATATTATTGAGCACATTGGCAGCTCCGATATATCTGATGGCGACTGTATAGTCGGCCAATGTAATTCTGTCACACGAGTTAATTACAATTAATGGCACTTAGTGTAGGCATTTGAAATTGCTGTGCTGGAATTCAAAAAACTGTCTTTGGCCGGCATTTTCTGTGGCTTTCTTTATTGGCACACATTTTTATGTTTTCCCATGGTCAGACATAGTCTGCCGCGAATCAGGGGGCCTAGCCAAGAGCCCAATAGGGGGTATTACTGCAATGTTCTGCCGCCAGAGTGCAGCACTAAGCTATTAGCTACTAAACCATAGAGTAACTTATACATACTGTGCCTTAAACTGTTCTTTGACAAGTTTTCACAGGCAATAAAATATCAAGGCGGTTTGTTAACAAGGGCCTACAGGGAAACGCGAAAAACGAAATTTAGTTACCTGCCTCTTTATCGCTCGAATATGCAAGAGTGATAGAGAGGTTAGATAACGAAATTTCGATTTTCTTGTTTCGCGGTAGACCCCCGATTGTGATGGATAGGGGTAGTGGCGCCCCCTACGCAGAGTTTTGCGTAATATTCCCTTGTACGGTCAGCCAAGACGGTGGTTTACCACTTTTCGACTCTATCAATCAGATGATAGAGTCGAAAAGTGGTAAACCACTTTCTTGGCTGACTATACATCGACATACGCCAAACGAAAAGGAATGTATGGGGATGACAAATGTTACGAAAAGTCATGTGACTATTTCCATACATTATTTAAGTTTCGATTGGCGTTTTCTATCAACGACTGTCACCTTGGCTAGGCCCCCTGGTGGTATTGTCGCCTGTTTATGTTGCGTGTTTGGTGTTACAGCAGGAGATCTAAGGTCCACCACCTTGCATTTTGGAGACAAAGCAAACCGCTTGGAACAGGTGTTCCTGGGGGAGATCTGAGCTGATTAAGCCCGGTTGCCAAGAGGTTCCCCCCAGCAGGTGGGCAGGGGAGGGGGGGTAAAAGTGCCTCCGGCGCGCCTCACTCTAAGCTTTATATCTGCATACATCTCGCAACTATATCAAGTTTGGTGTCTTTTTCGTGTAATTCGAGGATGAAGAATTCAGTTCTGTGACTAAATTTTCACTCACCCATACAAAAAATTCGAGAAATTCAAAATTCAAAAAAAATCTTTTAATTTTTTTTTCGTAAATCCTCTAAAAAAATTTAACTATGAGGATTTGCTCTAGAAAAAAAATACCTGCGAATAGCCCAGTTATTCTACTATACAGAATAGTAAACTTGTCAAACATTTTTTTTCATAACTCTGTTAAAAAAAAATGTTTTGTGTCGCGCGGCGTACCTGCATTGTAAGAGCGGTATACAGCGTTTAGGATTTTTAAGTATGTTTACATGATTTCTGATAAGTTGTTATTCTTCTGATTGTAGATTACATTAATAAATTACTTCTGTAAGTGATATATATACAAATATAAATTAAATATATAAATAAAGATGTTGGGAAAACTTTCGCCAACAGATTCGAGTTAAGTATTATAAATGTGATAAAATTAACATTATTATTTGCATGTCTTTTCCATATCTCGGGACCATGGGGTCCCGGACCTTTGGGAGGCGTACGTGGGGACGAAGCCAACAGCGCAGAGGCCCTTTAAGGCACGTTAATCAAAAAGCAAGGGATACATGTGGTCGATACTATCCCCGAACGCACAATGTGATACATCCGGAGATGGTCCCCGCCAGGTGCAAAGACTATTACAGTGCAGCACTTTTGTGCTGCGATGGGAACTAAGGTCATGGGCTATAGATTTGAAAGTTGGATGGACTGGATAATGGGCTATGGGAGAGACTAGCGGACACCTGCCGTGACAATCAGTCTCAAAATTGTAAATGACAGGTGGTGACTCGCCAACTCATTGAGTGGGCCCCGCAATGGCCGCACGCACAGTGCGACAACAGGGCAACACTTTAGAGTGGCTGTGAGGTTGTCGAGAGGTGAGTCTGCGGTAGCCAGATCCCGGTAATCCGTTCAGCAGGCCGCCGGCGTTATGACATTTTACACTTCCAACCTGGAGCATAGGTCCCGCTCTTGCGACTCCATTCTGGCCGGCTAATCAAGGCAAGCACAGAGGCGAGGGCCAGATGACAGGGCCCTCTGGAATAGGGGTCCGCGGTGTCGTCACTCACCGTCAGCTCGCCACAAGCTGCCCCCGCGGGACATTATTATTATTATTGTGGTGTTGTGGGCCTTTGAGTGTCGCATTGACCAGCATTGATTTATTGTGACGGCCCTTTAAGTTCAGTACTAATGCCTGTTGCATCCAGAAAGTTCCAGATTCTTTGGGCCGTAATGTTTTGACATTAGTAGTCCACAAGAACAAAGAATGTGCATTGCAGTCTCCTCTGACTCCTGACAGAACCTGCATGTCGCATCTTGTTTCTTGCCAATTTGAAACATATATGTTTGTTCAACTTGCAGTGTCCAGTCAGTATTCTGGTCACCGCGCAGGTTTTGTGCCTTTTGAGTCTTAAAAGCGCCTTAGCAGTTTTGATGTTGAACCCTTTGATCAGAGCTTTCGAGTGTTCTTGTCCTTTAACGAACTTCCACCAATCGATTGCTCTCGTTTCTTCTAAGTTGCTGAGCAGAGAATATGCATCTCGTTTTGTGCTTCCACAGAAGGGTTCTGAGCCGACCAGGGGTGTGTCTGCGCCCTTTCTAGCAAGTTCGTCCGCTTCTTCGTTTCCGTTAATGTCGGAGTGCCCTGGTACCCATCTAAGTGTAACTTTGTTGGAGTAAACCAGTGCATTTAGGTTTGTTTTACAATTCTGGACTAGTTTTGAGTTTGACTCAAGGGATTCTAGTGCCAGCGGAGCAGCCTGGCTGTCTGAGTTGATGTAGATAAGCTGGTGTCTTAGGTTTCTATCCAGGTTGATCTCCGCACATTTGTTGACGGCGAAGACATCTGTCTGGAAGATTGAGGCCAATGTGCCCATGCTGACGCTAGCTCAGAGCTTAGATCTCTCACCATAGATCCCACATCCTATATCATTGCCTTTCTTGGAAGCATCTGTATACCAGATGTGGCTTCCCTCTTCGACGTACATTTGGTTGTTGATCCATTTGTCTCTATGAGGTTTTTCTACTGTGTACAGTTTGGTGAGATGACATTCGGTGTGAGCGTCATCAGTGGGCATGCTAAGGGCTCTATTCGCAAAAACCCAGGCCTTTAGATTGGTTAATGCCTGAGAGCGCCATTTCCAGCAGTGCATCTAGGGCCGCTCCCGGTGTCGAGGAGTAGGCGCCTGTTACTGTTAAACAAGCCGTGCGTTGCAGGCTGTTTAGAGTGTCTATTGCTGTCTTTTGGCTGGTTTTGTTACACCAGACTGCGGAGGCGTAGGTGACAATTGGCCTCACTACCGCTGTGTATAACCACAGCAATTTGGGTCTTAAGCCCCATCTTGCTCCTGCCATTCGACAGCATGACCACATGGCCATTTTCACTTTTTGTATAATGTTTCTCAGGTGAGGGTTCCAAGTTAACTTTTGGTCAAAGGTGACCCCTAGATACTTGACCTCTGCCGAGAACGGTATTATTTGTCCATTAAGTCTTGGTTTTGTGAGTTTATCGAGCTTCCGTTTCCTTGTGAATGGTTAAATGGCTATTACAGTCTTGCTCGGATTAATGGACAAGTCATTTTCTCTACACCATTTGAATATTGTGTTTAGAGCTCCTTGCATTAGGTTGGATATTGTGTTGAGGCAAGGGCCTTTGACGATGACTACAAGGTCGTCGGCATATCCTTGTGTATCAAACTCTTGGCCTGACATGATTGTAAGAAGTTGGTCCACTGCTAGGGTCCATAATAGTGGGGATAAAACGCCTCCTTGTAGGCACCCTTTAGTGGTATAAAATTCATGCTCTATATATAGTATTGATGGTCAGAGTGGCTACTCTGTTTGAGAGCATGCTTTGTACCCATCTGGTGGTTTCGTCTACTCCCTTTGATTTCATACCATTGAGTATGGTCTCTGTGGGCGTATTGTCGAAAGCACCTTCAACATCAGGGAACGCACATAGAGCGGTTTGCTTTGCCTCTAGGGTTTTCTGCACCTTGTCAACCTGGTTGAAAATTATTTCGGCGACACGGCGGTTTTTGGCGCACGGCGCGATTTGGTCTATGTTTGGGGACAGATTATAGCCCCTCAGCAACAGCCACCATGCCCTGCTGACTGGGGCTGGTCCAAACAACAAGGTTATTGGGAGCCCATATGGACAAGCCTACCTGCGGCGGCTGCTGCTTGTTTAGAGCTTATTCGTTGCCGCTGCAAAACAAAATGCGCAGGGAGGTGCAACTACGTTAAAAAAAACCTAAAATGCACAGTCCCATGGGCATGTAATGGCAATTACGAACAATATAATATCTTATTTTAACCCGCATTTTTTGTCAAACATCTCCTATGTTAATTTTATCACATTTATAATACTTAACTCTATTAATATATTTAATTTATATTTGTATATATATCACGTCCAGAAGTAATTTATTAATGTAATCTACCACCAGAAGAATAACAATTTATCAGAAATCATCTAAACATACTTAAAAATCCTAAACGTTGCATACCACTCTTACAATGCAAGTACGCCGCGCGACACAAAACATTTTTTTTAACAGAGTTATGAAAAAAAATGTTTGACAAGTTTACTATTCTGTATAGAAGGAGAACTGGGCTATTCACAGGTATTTTTTTTCTAGAGCAAATCCTCATAGTATACATTTTGTAGACAATTTTCGAAAAAAAAATCTAAAGATTTTTTTTTAATTTTGAATTTTTCGAATTTTTTGTATGGGTGAGTGAAAATTTAGTCACAGAAATGAATTCTTCATCCTCGAATTATACGAAAATGACACCAAACTTGATATAGTTGCGAGATGTATGCAGATATAAAGCTTAGAGTGAGGCGCGCCGGAGGCACTTTTACCCCCCCACCCCTGCCCACCTACTGGGGGGAACCTCTTGGCAACCGGGCTTAATCAGCTCAGGTCACCCCCAGGAACACCTGTTCCAAGCGGTTTGCTTTGTCTCCAAAATGCAAGGTCCCCTTAGAAAACGGGACCTTAGATCTCCTGCTATTAATCAAAGACATATGTAACTTCGTATAAGATGAATAAAGTCTAAGGAAAAAACGTGCCTTGGAAATCAAGAAAAAGTCATTCTCGGATAGATGGCGCACACACCTTTAGCCTATGCTCGGCTAGATGGCGTGACGACACCGTTTCATATTTAACAATTTTAACACATAGATATCAGTGAATGAACATGGGTCAAAATTATATAAAAATAATAAAATCATTTATCCATATAAGTATATACATTTTTTTGATAATTTTATACGTTTTCATTTTGAGTTTTAGTCGTGTGTCGATAGATGGCAGTAAATTTACTGTGACTACAAAATTTACGATGACAGGACCCCTCTATACTAATGTTTGACATTAAATACCTAAAAGTTAGCCATATTATAAACTCCGCTAGGTTTAGTTTAGTAGTTTCGTAGTATACCATCGGTGAACATCGTTAATCTTAAACACCAATAGAAAAATAAAATATCGGAATGACAGATGCGAATGAAAATTCACATAATCCTTTCTATAGGTACCTACATGATTTTTATACCGTCCTACTGTATATTGCTATCACGCCATCAGTGCCATCACTCATTCAAATATATGTACTTACAAACACATTCAAATAACAGCAGAACAGACAATTAATGCACTTATTATGACAGCAGTAAAGTTATAATTGCTGGAGAATTGGCCTGATGACAAATTTTGAAATCCCTCTTAATATTATCGGTACACTTTTATTGGTTCCGAAAAACACAATATTTCAGCTATACTCATAAGATTTAACATAAATAATTGCATTTTATTATAGCTAGTTTAAACCTCGCGCGAAAACGCCACACGCCATTTGTGACGTCATAAATTATGGTGGTAGACATTGTTTACATACTTACAGTTACGAATTTCCCTTGAATCCGAATGATATTGTTAATTCAGCACCATATATTACGATTAGGGGTGATAAATACATTACAAAAATTGTTCACAATAAGTCATTTTATACAAAGACTCTCATACGGTTGCAATTTAAGATGAATTATTTAGATACATGTAAATTTTGAGTGAAAATCACCGAGCGCCGGGTTTACTTTTTAATTTTTAATTTTTTCTAGTTACGACAGCCAACATGGCAATGATAGTTCCATTCAGCCAAAAAATTAAAAAAGTTTTTTGTGAAATATCGTATTATTTAGCGTTTTATTTATATAATAACAAATAAATATTTACTTTATATCGTGTAATAATATTTTTTGGACGTAATAAATGTTTAGTGGCGAAATAATATTTTTTTTTGAACTTCCAAACTCTTTGGTGAGGACGTAATGGATTACAGTCAATGAGGTTGTCTATGTTGCTCTAAGAAATATGTCATACATTGATGACGTCAATTCTTAGCTCGCTTCTGATTCGCGTTTCAGTCAAAATGGCCGATTAGAGAATTTTGCAGTTTTATTTT
This sequence comes from Cydia splendana, assembly GCF_910591565.1. Classification (NCBI taxonomy): domain Eukaryota; kingdom Metazoa; phylum Arthropoda; class Insecta; order Lepidoptera; family Tortricidae; genus Cydia; species Cydia splendana. The sequence goes on from NC_085968.1 coordinate 1,274,546, forward strand.
ATTGAATATATTAATAATCCTAATGTTTATACTGAGATTGGGCCATTTTTTAGAATCGTATTTACGTATATGTTTCTTTGAAACCATTATTTCCATGATTCTTTGTTACTGTCATCAGGCCAATTGCTAATATTTTGTTAATGAATGATTTATAATTTAAAGTTAGGTTATATAAAAAAATACAGGATATAATCTTAATCGTCGTGATTAGAAATAATAAGATGTATAATGACATCGAAAGGGGCACTAGGTAAATAGCTGATCTAGTATTAACAGTAACACATTGAGTACCATGCAGGAACCCGCTCGGCGGGCGCTCTGTTCGTAGTCTCTTTCCTCTACAAAGCGGGAAAACGCTACAATCGGCTACGCGTGTTGTGCTACCAAAACGTTGGCATTGAATGCGTTAAAAATACCCTAAGAAAAATCGCATTCTTACTTAGTTTACGTTCTCATCCATCACTTTATAGAATACCAAGTCAACCAAGTGTATTCAGGCGATAAACCACACAAATGTTTTCTCCTTTTGAACGTTATATGACTTATGTGAGACAACTAAAAGGAAAATTGTACACGCTAAGAGAATATTGGGAAAAGTCTTGTTATCTTGTAAACGTTCTGCTTGAATAGTTAGCCTTACACGCACAGACTAAAGGGGCCCACAGATTACCAGTTCGCCGGACGATATTAAGGCCGTTCCCTGAGCCAGAAATGTAAAAATACCCCAATAATTATCCTATTTTTCTAAGAAACGGTGATATTTGTAGACGTGGGAAAAATAAATATAATTCTTGATTATATTATCTTTAATAACACAGCTTTCGATACACGATTCATAACACTTCGCTCGATACAATTTATTCCCAAAGTAACCTCCAATTCGAATTTTTACTCCAACTTTACTCGTTTCTTTACTACGTGACACTATGAAACAAAAAAAGGAGAAAAATCAATCATAAGTATAACAGTAATTTGACAGCTTTAGAAAAACGATAATTAGAGGCAATATTTTTAAAATAAATAAACATCAACTAATTCTATCGTAACAAAATATCGACTCCGGCCTGCATGCTCTATCTCCGTCCGTCTTTCGAAATGAGACAGTGATGGCTGAGCGCTCGTGCCAGGCGGACCTGTACTAGGTGTCCCCAAAACAAATATAAGATTTACTTATAAAAACTGTGCTGTGTTGTGTGTCCTAGTGATATACCGTGTGCACCAAAACCTTTAAGTTATAATGGGTAACAAGCAATTGAATAAAAAGAAGACATCTCGAAAAAGACAACTCGGAAGATTCCAACAAACAATGGAACTAACGTAAGTAAAAATGTATATTTATTACACAGTGAAATACGTAATTATTACTTAATTTAATATATACTTGATCGTACTAATTAGTAATCCATATAACTTGAAACATTCTAAAAATTAATAATCGCTCCATCTACCGGTAAACATTGTCATCATCTAAATAGCTTAAAAGGATATCGCGATTCGCGACGAAGTTTACACCACGCGGCACTAGCGCCGTTGCCTTGCACGGCAAAGACAGAAAACATTGCCGTCTATGTGTGCGTCTCCGTGAGTCGTAGTTGGTCGTAGTTACGCGGTTGCGGTGTAGTGGGCCTTCCTATAAATACGAGCACACAGTGATACATGTAACGCACACAATTAGACGCATAAAGCGTTCTTTTAGCAATCCATCCACCTATCGAGGGTTCGAACCTCAGCTCGTGATTTGTCATGCGTCTAAACTTTTTACTTTTTTGTCTTTCTAGGAAAAGAAGAAAATTGGATAATTTCACAGCCGAACATGATACTATATCTTTAGACTACATCGAGTGAGTATAATTATTTGACTTGTGCTTTTTAGCCCTACCTACGTAACACAATACACTACTACAATTTATCTTTATTTACAGACTGCAAAATATGGAAATGGAATCTCCGATTTCATCAACCACTGACATTCAAAGTAACGAGTAAGTTCTAATTCTAATTGTGGCATTATCTATGAAAAGGGACCTTATTGTCTATGGCGCTTACGACGCACTGCGTCGCACGGCGTGGTATTTTATATCAGAGCATCGTTAATAATGGCGGAAGCGCCATCGACAATAAGGTCCCTTTTCATAGATAACGTCACAAATACCTACCTACTCAAGTACTCACAGCGGCGGCGTACGAAAAGACCTTAGTTAGATTTAGATACCTACTGTTTTCCTATCAGTGCAGATGCTTATATCTTTTTATGAATTGAATTGATATTCTCAATTATTTGGACATATTTTGTACTTATTTTCCTAGATGGCTATTAGTAGTATTAGTACTACCTACTTAGCAAATGTTCGCCGAAAACTAAATAAAATGTCGCCAATCAATAATATCGTACGAGATACATTGCCCTCATCAGTTATTTGATATTCTCCAAGAGGTAAGTACTTAATTTAAAAAAACCGGCCAAGTGCAAGTTGGATTCGCACACGCAGGGTTCCGTACCATTATGCAAAAAACGGCAAAAATCACGTTTGTTGCATAACTATTTATTTTATTCTGTTTTTAGGGTTCCGTACCCAAAGGGTAAAACGGGACCCTATTACTAAGACTTCGCTGTCCGTCCGTCCGTCCGTCCGTCCGTCCGTCCGTCTGTCACCAGGCTGTATCTCACGAACCGTGATAGCTAGACAGTTGAAATTTTCACAGATGATGTATTTCTGTTGCCGCTATAACAACAAATACTAAAAACAGAATAAAATAAAGATTTAAATGGGGCTCCCATACAACAAACGTGATTTTTGACCAAAGTTAAGCAACGTCGGGAGTGGTCAGTATTTGGATGGGTGACCGTTTTTTTTTTTGCTTTTTTTTTTTTTTTTTTTGCATTATTGTACGGAACCCTTCGTGCGCGAGTCCGACTCGCACTTGCCCGGTTTTTGTTAGTATTTGTTGTTATAGCGGCGATAGAAATTCAATCATCTGTGAAATTTTAAACTGTCTAGCTACCACGGTTCATGAGATACAGCCTGATGACAGACGGACAGACGGACGGACGGACAGCGAAGTCTTAGTAATAGGGTCCCGTTTTTACCCTTTGGGTACGGAACCCTAAAAATGTACACTGATAGAATGTAATAGGGTTGCCTGAGTAAGTCCCGGAAATTAAAATCCCGGGATTTACCGATTGTCCGTACTTTCGTTATTCTTTTACGTATTTTTTAATGAACTGGTAGTTATTTTATATTATACCTACCCTACACAATAGTAAATGATTTCCTTTTCTTGAGCGTGTTGACCGATTTTTTATTTTAATAAAACTAATAATCTTGGGCAATTATTTCCATTTTCAATTTCTCATTTACCTGTGATAGAGCATTTTTAGGGTTCTGTAGCCAAATGGCAAAAAACGGAACCCTTAAGGATTCGTCATGTCTGTCTGTCTGTCCGTCCGTATATACAGCCACTTTTTTCTGAAACTATAAGAACTATAGGTACTGTTGAAACTTGGATTTTCCAACAAAAATAGAAAAAAACAATACATTTTGGGGGTTCCTCATACTTAGAACTGAAACTCAAAATTTTTTTTTGCATCAATCCCATACGTGTGGGGTATTTATGGATAGGTCTTCAAAAAATATATTGAGGTTTTTGATATCATTTTTTTCTAAACTCAATAGTTTGCGCGAGAGACCACCTCCAAAGTGGTAAAATGTGTGTCCTTTAACTTCTAAAATAAGAGAATGATAAAACAAAAAAATATATATATGATGTACATTACCATGCAAACTTCCACCGAAAATTGGTTTGAACGAGATCTAGTAAGCAGTTTTTTTAATACTTACGTCATAAACCGCAATTTTATTATGTTACTTGCTAGATGTTACTATTTGGCTACTTTGTTGCTACAAAGTATTTGACGCCGACTGTACCTGTAACCAGCACAATGGTTTATTTACTTTCAAGTAGTTTTCTCCATTGTCATCACTTGTTATAATATAGGTACCTACATAAAAAATTTGAAATTAGTCTGTCTCACTTTTCGACCTAACTGCATTTCTGGAATGCTGCGTTTCGCGGGTCCATGATCAATTTATGAAATAGTAATGGACTAATTTATAAATTGAGTGATGTTGTAAAGAAATGACTGGCTGCTACAATTCTTCGACCGACAGATTTGTCCGGATGCTTAATGAGAGGCAAAATGTGGCTGTTATTGTTCATCATCACTTGATGATAAAAAATAGTGCGAAAAATAGTTGACATGAGTTGCGTATTACCTATTCTCACATGTATCGGACAACGTTTTACAGTACATATAGCCCTATAGGTTAACTGGAAGAGATCCCTCAAAGGGATAAGTTCGCCTTTGTACTTCTTGCTAATTGTATGTTATTTTTAATATGTCTTTTTGTACAATAAAGAGTTTACTACTACTACTAGCCCTTTAAATATTTGACATAGTTACGTAATGTGTGTGTGCATTATCGCACTAGTGCGGTAAAGTCCATATGTGCTGTAAAACATCATACATTTATTTAATTTTGGTTTTGACAGTGAGGCGACCGGCTCAAACATTTTGAACCCACGCATTGCACAGGTGGATGACACTTATCGGGTTCCTAGTATATTAGAGGAAGAAGATACCCATGAGGTAGGTGATTCATGCTAATTATGCTTATTGATTGTAGAGCAGAGAACAATTTTACCTTTTGTACTAACTACCTAGCTAGAATAACATTGTTTCAACTTCGTGTGCCAGAATTCCATCGTAAATTGATTTATCACACGATTCGTAGTCATTATACAGGGCCTTACTTTTATTGCTCTCGTTGGTTCTTTACCAGTGGTGCTTTATATGTACAGTCGACGTCAAATATATGTATACATTTTTCACCTTATTACAAAGGAGTATGCTGCAATAGGTACATATCTTTGACGTCGACTGTACATGATGTGACAAATTGTAAATGCTAACACATACAATATATTTTATTTTCAGTTACAAATATCGTTCAATGTGGAAGAAGAGCTTCCTGAAAAAACCGTCGGTCGAAGAATTGTCGCAGTTAGTTACCATTCGATTCGATTCCTCGCATTTTATCCAATAAAAGATTGTATGGAAACTATATACATAAACGCAATATTTCACCGACAAAATCGCAATTTTCTTGTTTTGTTCATACTTCAAGATGGACTCTTTGTGACCTTGACGTCACGGTCACATATCGTTTTGTTCGGGGCGTTTCGCGAGTGAAGTACGACTGTCGGACTTTGACTATCATTTCTGACTTTTGTATTCCTTTAATGCAATGGATCCCATATAGACTTTTGATCCTAAAGACAAACCTGATCGATTGATACCATAAATGAAAATTAGTCATCTATTATCGATAAGTATATATGTTTTTCTTCATCAAATTATCAATAATTTTCATTTTTTAGATTGTTCCCTCTATAAACTCCTAATAGTCTACCTTGGTGCCAAATAGGGAATGCAAATCGGTTATTTTTTGTATGGAAATAATCGGTTATTAACCGAAACCGCGGTTATTTCCATACAAAAAATAACCGATTTGCATTCCTTAGTGCCAAATTTCAAGTTTCTAGGTCAGCTCGAAGTGGGTTAGGTTTCTGATCTATTAGTCAGTCAGTCACAAAAATGCCGGTTTTAAAACGTTAATTTATGAATAACTGTTAGAGCTACGTTTACGAAATTTTGTATTCTAGACAAGATAAGGGGCTTGAATAAATGTGCAAAATTGCATGTGAGTAGGTAAAAATGGTAATAAAATTATCAATAGGAAGGATCAAGAAGTTGTTGCAGCCAGAATTAAGAATTTACCAAGGAGAGGACATGTCACTATAATATTTTAATTCATTTTAAAATGTCATTCAGATTATCAATAAGAGTTTCTTATACCGTATTCGAATTAAAAGAAATATTTTATTAATAACACAATTCTCTCTAGTTTTTGCTCGTATTTAGCATACAACTAACTAATTATTCGTATAAAATTATTTATCGTAGAAACACTCGTATAGTTTCAAAATAAGCTATTTTATTTTGTTGGCATTGTCAAACCCATTGACTATTTTTGTTTTGCTTTAATATATGGTCAGTCGTAAAAGTATTAGCGTCAGCAATGGATTTATATAATGTATTTCTTTAAAAAACATGATATTTCATGCTAAGTAACAGAAAACAGTCAAATATTGTACCGGAAATATTAGTCCCGAAAATCCCGAAAGTACCGGGAATTTAATTTTGAAATCCCGGTTCTTTGCTTGGCTCTAAATCCCGGGAATTCCCGGTACTTTCGGTACCGGTATTTCCCGGGAGCAAACCCTAGTATGTAGGACTGTAGATACTGTAAAACGTTGTACGATACATGTGCCAATAGGTAATTCGCAACTCGTGTCGATTCAAAACACTCCCTTCGGTCGTGTTCGAATTTATCGCCACTCGTTTCGATTTTCCTATTTGCCGCACTTGTAAACGTAATGTAGGTAAGTACTATTACAATATGGTGCTACTTTACCGCATTAGTGCGATAATTAGCACATTACGTAACTATGTCGAAAATTTAAAGGGCCATATTATGTACTGTAAAACGTTGTATGATACATGTGCGAATTACCTATTTTTCGCACTTGTACCGGTATGCCCTAATTAGGGTTCCGTACCCGAAGAGTAAAACGGGACCCTATTACTAAGACTTCGCTGTCCGTCCGTCCGTCCGTCCGTCCGTCCGTCCGTCTGTCACCAGGCTGTATCTCACGAACCGTGATAGCTAGACAGTTGAAATTTTCACAGATGATGTATTTCTGTTGCCGCTATAACAACAAATACTAAAAACAGAATAAAATAAAGATTTAAATGGGGCTCCCATACAACAAACGTGATTTTTGACCAAAGTTAAGCAACGTCGGGAGTGGTCAGTATTTGGATGGGTGGCCGTTTTTTTTTTGCTTTTTTTTGTTTTTTTTTTTTTTTTGCATTATGGTACGGAACCCTTCGTGCGCGAGTCCGACTCGCACTTGCCCGGTTTTTTTTAATAAATATCGATGATATACCTGCACAGTATACCTAATAAATAATGATATTATAGAAAACTTGCAGTCATTAATTTGTTTAAATATAAACTGTATTTACCCTTATAATTAAATATTATTGAAATAAGAGTTGACTTCATTAAAATGAATATTTAATTTGCACTATGTTTCATTTATTTTTCCAATTTAACTTTAACGCCATCTATGAGATGCGTCATGCTTTTTTTCAGTATTTAGTAATACGTTTTACAAATCAGTGTCCTGTTAGTTCATTTAAGTCGCTACTTCTTGCGTGGCGCTGTTGTATCGTCATTGTATCTAGGGGCGGGATGGGTGGCGTGAGGGGAGGCTCGATTGTAGATTTCATTTGGGTACGGGAACGGCCTTAAGCCTGTCAGTTGTTCGGAGTTGTAAAATTTTGCGTTTATCTGACAGGCTGATTTCGTCCGGCGAACTGATAATCAGTGGGCCCCTTTACACGTTAGATCTTACAGTCGTGCCTGCGGCGAATTCTATTAATGTATGACGAGCATTAGCTATCACGGTTCATGAGATGCAGCCTGGTCACAGACACAGGTCCCGTCTTTACCCTTCGGGTACGGAATCCTAAATAAGCCGTGATTGGTCAATAAAAGTTTTGAATGGCTATAATAAAATTATATTATGTCAAACCTCTTGCGCGACATTGCATTATTTGACGTTAATTATACGATTAAATACCGTGTCTTCTCTCTTTTTACATATCATAACAACTGTCATTTTTCCGCCACTTGATTTTACATTGACCACAATTGTTTGCAAGTTTTGCAACCAAACTTTTACCACATTGTATTCTAATTTAACATTAGGCAACACAACAACATGCACGCTTTCACTGAAATCTTTGGAAACCATTTTTCCACCCACAGAATCCGACGAATTGAAAAACACCTACATAATTATACTAACGCGTATGCATGGTGTTATTATCTGATGATATAGGGGTAATTTTGAGGTGTTTGAATGTAATTACTGTTTGCTATCGTCGTGGTTCATGATAAAGATCCTTGAAATGGATCGAAATGTGACCTATTAATGAATATTAATAATAAAATCGAAATCACTGATATATTTTTCTCCGTATAAGAAATCATCAAATCAGGTATCAGATGATACCTCGATATTATTAATTTATCATGCTTTAGAAGCTGTATCACGTATTGGAATCGTGCTGAGCGATATACAGTGGAAACTGGATAAGTGGAATCGCAAGGGACCGGCTGTTTAGTTCCGCTTATCCAGGTTTTCCATTTATCCAGTTTTCCACTAAACCAGGTTCAAATAAAACATTTTCTCACTTACAGAGGCTCTCGCTAACAGAGGTTGTGGATGCTAGTAATGTCGCTTATAGAGGTCACGTATGGTATGATCAAGACTTAAATAATCATCTTTTATTAAATATGTATGTAGATATGTATGTATTAACAAAAATAGGTATGTAATCCTGACTTTAAAAAAAGCAATACTGTAAATAATCCACAGTACCTACTCGTATACAATTTTCAAAATTACAAAAACAAAATCACTCCTAATATTTATTTATGCAAGAGAAACCAGTATGGTTAAATAAATCAATGTACCGATTGTACTTTAATGCAAAAAAAACTGAACGATGTGTGATCTCATACAAAATACGTAGTTAAAACACGAACCATAATGTTAACGAAACAAATTACCCTCCTTGTGACGGTTTATTAAAAATACAAATTTTATAACGCCGAGCTATTCCACTCATAGAGGTTTCGGAGACGGCTGCTTCCAGTTACAGAGGTAAAAATAAGAAATTTTCGAAAAAATGGATTCCGCTTATAGAGGTTCCAAAATTCCACTTATAGAGGTAATTCGTTGCCAAGGGACTGGAACCGAGAACTTGGGTCCACTTAAAGAGGTTTTCCACTAAACCAGGTTCCACTTATCCAGTTTCCACTGTACCTAATGATTGGTTCACATAACATAATATTATGTCGTTTCCGTAACTCTACAGCCGGAAATGTATTGCTGCAAATGTGCTCTAGCTATCTAATCTGTAATTCATGTGTAACTCGTATAATAGCATTTATATAGTAGATAACTAAACATGTGCCTGAACGTCTCTAGGGGTCAAAAATAGTTATTAATTATTAAGGCTCATTCAGATATTTTGGTGCGAGAACTCGAAGGCGTTACTTACATACGTGATTTGTTTCGTTCGAAATAGGTATTTTGTAAGGTAGGTAGGTACTAGTAGTTTCCGACCGAATTTTCGGTTTCGGCACAAAAATCATATAATTATGTTTGGGCTGAAGTATCGGTTAAGGCCAAAAAACTACAAATACAAAGTGAGTTCTTGCATCGCATCATGAGCCTGTAGGTACGTAGGTAATTTAACACAAAACGAACGACTATATGTGACGTTCCACGGGAAAAGGTACCTTATGAGGGTTTCTAGTTTCGGAGATATTAAATGTTTTGTAAAGAGGTGAAAAAATGCTCAATTTTTTTTATTGTGTGATCTGAAACCTTAATGCGTAACGTTTGTTTACCTGTTTTTATTTTTGTTATAAGTTAGTTATAAGCCTAGTAATGTCGTCTCAGAGTTTAGTAGAAAAGGTACCTTATGGAAATAAATCTAATAATACATCACTACAAAATATCAATCATATTACAGTTTATCTTTTATGAATAGAAAATATTAATTTACATTAAACTGCCCCCAATTTAATTAGTTCTTCGTCGTAATAATCTTAAAAAAGACCAATAATTTGTATGTAATGAAAAGGTACCTTGTGGTCAAGTTACATGATTGATATTTTGTAGTGATGTATTATTAGATTTATTTCCATAAGGTACCTTTTCGTAAATGTATGGAGCAAATACTGTTATTGTTATGTAAGTTTAAAGTGGCATAAGGGGTTAAACATAGTATTTAGTTGGGGTTTTAGGATTTATTTAATTTGAATGACAGAATTTCTTTCATATGTGCTCAGAAAAATTGATTGTGTGTCACATTAAAAGTAAAAATATTCAATTTTGTGATTTTATATGAAAAAGTCAGAAAATACATTTTCACCTCTAAATCGGTATTGTTTATTGCTTAAACTGTCTGTCAGTGTCGTTTTCTAATAGATAAAATTTAAATCTTGAGAGCTCATTGCAATCAATCGTGAAAATGAAATAAAACTTTATTTTCAAGAGATTGGTTAGTATACACATAAATCAGTCGATATCAAAAGTTTCTATTTGCATTACAGAACAAGTCGCAATATTTTTCAAATCTCAGATATATAAGGTATTATTATTTGTAGTCAACTATGTAACTTACTTCAGGAACATAGTTTTTTAGGCGGCTAAACTTAAAACTTAAAAGGTGTTTTCGGCTACTTTTTGACCCCCCTTCCCCCTTGGTGATATTTGATGAGGTTTTTGGCTACCCCCCTATTGCTCCTCCCCCCACACAACCTCATCACATGTATTTTTTTGAATATTTTTCATTCGACCTAATTTTAAGATAAATAGCTACTATTGTATAAAGAAAATCTTATTTATTTTTCTATTTTTGTTAAATAGACTCGCTATTTTGAAGTGCAGAGTGAAAATTTATGCTTAACGAAACCGAGAAAAAGTATCTACCCATGTGGTAGGTTTTTTTTTCTTAGTTTCGTTCACTGTAGAAAAATACACGTGAGGTTTCCTTATACCCCCCTCCCCCAACGTGATCAGTCGTGATTTTTTCGTGACCCCCACCCCCCCTCTCAAACCTCGCGTGATTTGTGCACAAGCCCTTGGGTACGGAACCCTAAAAAGTAAGAAATCAATTAATGTGCAAGTTGTTCCTCAGCGTACACATCTACGGAGGAAATTGTGTGTGTAATGACAGTTGTAATGACTGGAAGCGTGCTCTCGCGGCGCGCGCGCAAGCGTGGCGCAGAATGCGACAAATTGTTTGTCTTTGTTGCTTTGAGCGCATATGCGTTCGTCGTAGAGTTGGTTAAGATTTAACCCTTTAGGCCCACTTGCACCATTCTACTAACCAGAGGTTAACGGGTTAAACCTGGAGTTACCATGGTTACCAGTACAATTTGACACTAAGTTAACGGATTAACCGCTTAACCTCGGGTTATTAGGATGGTGCAAGTGGGCCTTAGTCCGTAGCGGCAACATGGACCTACTTGCCATCATACTTAAAACAAAAACGCATCTCTACTATAAGAACTACGGTTCGAAATCGAATGACTAAGCGCCACTTGCAACATCCCACTAACCCGGGGTTAACCGGTTAAACCTGGAGTTACCATGTTTACCAGTGCAATTTGACACTGGGTTAACGATTTAAGCGCTTAACCCCGGGTTAGTGGGATGGTGCAAGTGGCCCTAAAGGAATGTCAAATGGTTAAAGGGTTAAATCTTAGGAGTCCTCGACTTAGGACTTATACGTTGTAACTACTTTTAACTTATTCGCTTTTACTGAACTGTAACGCGGTGGGCAAAGTTATGTTAAAGGGCAAAGTTTTATACTGTTACGGTACCTAGGTACTCTCATCTTAGTAGGGCGAAGCGCACGTAGAGCCAGAAACCTTTTCGCATATCCAAATGTTCGCACCTATCACGGTTCGAACGCACCCACGTACCGAGCAATAGATATACTAAATAACTTCTTGGCTACAGTCCAAAACGCAGACATACTCGCAGACAAGTGGCCGTCCTTACAGCATAATATCAGGATGTTTTTAAACTCAACCTATGTAAATTAGTATAGTTTCAGGCCTCTTTTTAAATCTCTACATATGTAAAGATAAATAAAGATCCTAGAGATAGTTATAACTATGTATTAAGAGTATAAGTGTTTTGGCATATCTAGAGCTGTAAACTTATACTTGTATTTATTTAAAGAATAAAGAATATCTTAAAAGCCGACAACGCGCCTAAAACCCCTCTGTTGTTGCAGGTGTCCATGGACGACTGTAATTGCTTACCATCAGGCCATTCGTCTACTCGATAGCCTCCTATATCATAAATAATGAGTTTTACGAGGTTCCGTTCCGCGTTACAGGCACTTATAAATAAGTCATAAAATAGCTAAAATATTACATTTTCACAGCATCCTTATAAAATGCTAAAACAGTTATAGGCAGGTATATGACGTGCGTGATAGAAGTTCATTAACCAGTTATCATTATACATCGTCCATACAAAACGCGGTATAATCAGGTTTATTCATGCGATACTTATTTACAACCGTTTTCCTTTGATGCTGTATATTGCCGTCTGTATTCATTACTAGGTACTTTTAAATAGTTTCTTCTTACATACATACTTTAAGAGTTTAAGTTACTACTATTTTGGCTCCAGTTCGCAGGACGATATCAGCCTGTCACTTAAACGCAAAAGGTGACAGCTCTGAACAACTGACAGGCTGATATCGTCCGGCGAACTAATAGGTAATCTGTGGGCCCCTTTAATACTGGTTGAACTCCACCGTTTCTGTTTTGATATTTTTCCGAAAATAGGGCTAGTAAGATCCTTGTTTTCAAAAGACGTCTATTGAACTTACAGCAACGCTTAAATGACTAATGTCGGACCCTATTTCTTTAAAATAAGATTTACTAATTCTCAGTTACCAGTATGAACGTTAGTATGATAATGATAACATCACATAAGTACTCCCTTTTAAAAGCCGCGTTACGCTCGACGCGTACGCAAAAGAAAGCCGAAAATTATTGTAGTCATTTGTTTTTATGATGGCGGTAAACAGTTAACTGACGATATACCTTATGTCATTGTGATAAGATCTACAAAAGGTCAATCGAGTGGGCTTTCTTTAAGTACAGTCGCCATCAGATATATCCGAGCGGCTAAAGTGCTCATAAATATTTCAACACGCCTCTGTCAGCAGGGCGTTAGAGTGCGTGTTCATATATTGTGAACACCTTGGCCGCTCCGATATATCTGATGGCGTATATACGATGGTCATTATACGTCCACGAATATGATGCGCGCTTTTATTGTGTTTTATCGTTATGATGTATCAAAGAAAATAATGGAGCAGTGATAAGGTCAAACAGAAATAATCATCTAGATTCTAGGGTAGGGTAGAGGTAAAAGCGACTTTATTACCAAGGGTTTAAAGTTTATATGGTTTAGGCAACGTATTATTATGATGTTGATGATGCAATGATCATATGAAGATTTGGCCTTTTTGAAATATTTAGATAATGATAAGGGTTTGTGTAAAAATACGTGCTTTCTGTGCGAGGCCACTCGACCAACTTTCTTCAAGTCATAGGCCATAATGATGACCATTATGCTTTGGAAATGTAAATATTATAAGCAGTAGAGTAGGCACTGTTATACAAAAAGCGCTTAATGTTTTTTTGATAGGAATTGGCTCAACAGCGTTTACATGATAAATACTTGTTCATTAATTTCAGAAAAATAAATAGGTATAAGTATATATAGTAAATATAATGGACGTGGCAACAATATTGAATCGTTAAAAGCAGGGACCGTTACCGGTATAACTAAAAATCTAAATAAATATCTCATAGCCTTCACAATATTTCTTCCCAAAAAAAAATGAATGATGATGATGACTGATTGATCAGATTAGCTAAATAAGGTAAGTAAGTGCAAAAATATCCTATAAAAACAGAGATACCGAAATTGTATTCCGGTTATTTTGTATGAAAAATATGCTAGTATTCGGTCCCTGGTTAAAAGTGCCCAACTCTCTCAAAAGGGCAAGCCGGTGGGAATCGAGTTATATGATCACCCCCAGTAGTACCTAGTGTTAGTGAAATATGACTTGACCAGTGACATATCGTAAAATACGCGTAAAGCTATTTATAGGTAACAATCGCTTTCTCATTTGATTTATCGCGCATGCGTGTATAACAACCTCATTATAAAATGGTTTTTTTCGACACTTAATTTAAGGATGGACATAATGGCTGTGGACGGTAGCATGCCGGTTGACGTGAACAACAATGCGAAATGTTCTGTTTTTTTTTCTACATTGTACAGATTTTTGGATCAACAGTACAATACGTAACCTTGGTTGTATAAAGAACGCAATAAACGCCAAGTTTAGTGTCGTTCGCCGCTTATAAGCTTATTTTGACACAAGTCAGATTAACCCTTTATAAGGCATAAGGGTGTCAGGAATTATGCAAAATTGAACCCTATCACTTTGGTGGGAAATATATTTCCTCTTCCTTATTTAAAAGGCTTAGGTAATACATATTTTGGTTCGCTGGAGTTAACACAACCAAAATAGATAGGTTTTCAAAAGATCCCTATGGGTCGAAGTGTATCCCGCAAGGGCCCCCGAAAACAACAAAATATTTTTTTAGTCGCTGAGGTCCTACCGCTACGACTAATTAATTTGTCTATTTGCCTCTATAACGTAACTTCGATTTTCGTTTTTCGCGGTAGGCCGTCTAGGTTAGGTAGATACATTGTATTATCTAACACTCGTGTGTCTTTCTTCGGTGCTAGATGTATACCTAACCGTAAGTACTTTATTATTGCTAATACTTATGTGTTTGCACTTTGTGTTTTGTAATCATTGATTTATATTTGTAATTCATATCATGCGACAGACAAATAACTTCAACTACGTAAGCGACGTATTAAGCACTCACGTTGTATTTTGCTTTCAGGTCACTCTTCTGATCTACGAATTTGGATTCCGGACAGATTTCAAAGCCACTCAAAACAAACGCAAGTTCAGCTGGATCAACGTCGTTAACGACTCAAAGGTCTTCAACAAGCAAGACCGCCCACTCAAAAACAACGGAAAACTACTAGCCGTCATACTCAAATCTTTAGATCAGAAACGATTTTTGGAATCTATAGTAGAAGAATCCAGCCTCAAATCTTCACATGAACAAACTACTTACTCTTTTCAGAGAGACGTGTTTTCTGATCCTAAAAACCGGAAAATAGGATATAGGCCTTCACTCTTACTCCCAAATAGACGTTATGATGGTATTTCAAAAGCTAGAAAGATTATCGACTATCAGAGAGTGATAACTTATCTTAACTCTAGGTCGTTTACTGGAAATACAGATGAAACAACGCACTCTGATATTTATATCGGGCAGAATTCTCAGCTTAAAACAAATCTTACAGATGGGCAGAATTCTCAGTTTAAAAAAAATCTTACAGATGACAATTCTCATCAACATTACCAAGCCTCTAATGCAGAAACCAAGCAATCGCAAAACAATAAAGATGAACCAAAATCGGTTCCAGCACAAAATTTATCCTGCAAATGTCTATTTCGTAGCAACCTCACCGAAATTTTAGAAAAACTTTATAAAAGTATCCAGCAATTACATCCAAAAAAAATTAAAGTTGAATCTAATGATAATAAAACTATAAAAAAGCACGAATCAGCGATGGCTATTAAGCAACGAGCTAAAATTTATTCTCATTCCAAAAGACCTTCTTCTTTAAAAATTAAAAAAAATAAACGTGTATCTACAACAATATTTCCCAATATAAAAACTACAACAAATGCATATAATCCCATTTCTAATATGAGAAATGTCGTAATCTTTGATCCTAAAATCTCAATAATTGAACAGCATATACCTGAAACAAGCACTCAATCAAACTTATTTAAAACTCATAAGAATGAAGAAATTGACACAATGTACCATGATGTTGCTAATGTTTACATCCAATCACTACATTCCGACCCTACGCCTACGAACAATAGCACGAACGAAAACAGCTCAGTGAGTGATGTCACTGTGAAATATACACAAATGGCACAGAAAGAGCTATACGATTTTGATGACAAATTTTACAATATCGCACCAACATCTATTCAAGGCCTAAATACAAGTACAGATCTTGAGAAAACCAATAACAAAAAAAATTTAGAATTTAATGACTTCGAAAAATATTTAACTGGTTTGAGTAAATTGAAAAACTTAATCGTTAATAGACCTCAAACACCGACACTACCGGCAGCTTTTATAGAAGACCCTAAACTGATGCACTGGGATTTTAGGCGTTTTTTAAATCACGATATAGGAGATCCGATAAAACGTGTGTCTATTCCAATTGAAGGGCTTCATGAAAATGAACATGAGAAACTGCCTTATCAAATCACTAAAGAAACACCAGTTATATACAAATATAAATCAGGTGCATCTTTGAAAGAAAATGATGAAAAACCTAAATCTACACCAGATTATTTGGTAAATGGCGTTGATGAAAACATACCATTAACCCCAATGATGCAATCATTTTTACTCTCAAAAAAAGAAAATGGATCAATCTTGAGGTTAGACGAAATTACTACGATGTCGAATAAGCTGCAGCGGGAGGATTCGTCAGAAGATTTGCCATTTCATTTAAGGTTTTTTGAGGAAGAAGAAAAATTTATTAGTCTAAAGTTACACACAACAACGCCTATGACAGTATTGAAGAAAGACAAGAAAAATGAGAGTGTGAAAATAAAGAGTGTCTACGACAGTATACAATCTTCACATGAGAGAGCAAGAACAAAAAAGCCACTAAATTTACAATTGGATGAGGAAGATGAATATTTAAGCAATGATAAAACAGACACGACAACACCTTCTAAAGCGGCACAGCAGGACAATATAGAAAAAGATGAATATGCTGCAAGCCTGAACACACACACAACAGCAATTACTAAAGACGCACAAAGAAGAGACTTTGATGTCAGTAATTTAAGCCCACACACACAAACAACTATCGGAGAAGCACAAACACGTGATATAAATACAAACAGAGATGCCAGTAGTCTAAAGCCACACACAGAAACAACTACCAAAGAAGTACAACAGCACGGTATACATGTAAAAATTGATGACAATAGTCTAAGAAAACATAGAAAAGGAACTATCAAAACAACACGAAAGCATGATTTAATGGAAGACATAGATGTCAGTAGGCTAAGAACACTCACGAAAACAACTACCACAGAGACACAAAACTATGATATAAATGTTGAAAAAGATGCTTGGAAACTATGGAGAGAGGAAAAACAGCGTGATTTTAGTAGAGAAAATGTCAACAACATCAAACATTCACCAAAAAAGCCAAGAAAGAAAGCAAAGAAAGTTCTAAAGATACAACCGACAACTAGAAAATTATTTAAACCTACTGAAGCACCTACACCTACTACTGAACACAAAAGAGCGAAAATAAAAGAAATATTTTACATGACGGGTGACGAAACGCCAGTTGATGATTTCGAAACTAAGCTGAGTTCGTTGATGTATTTTGAAGATGCTCCGATTAACTACACCGCTCTTGCGAATTCTTTTATAAATAAAGCAGACAGTGCTTCGATAGAAGCATCGAAATCAATGATGCCTGAAACTAGATCATCTAATTTGGAAATTCGACGTAATCCTGAACTGTCTGACTTATATCCGACTAGTTGGTATAATAATGACGAACAAACTGGTTTTGGTTTCAATTTTTGATTTGTATTTAAGTCACACGAATCTAAGCCATACAATCGAAGTTATACTCTCATTTTAAATTAAATAATAATTTATTTCAGACATAACACAACATAAATAATTATGTGTTACTAACTTACTTATACATCATCATCATCACCATCATCATATCAGCCAGAGGACGTCCACTGCTGGACATAGTCCTCCCCCAAAGAGTGCCACAATGACCGGTCTTGCGCCACCCGCATCCAGCGGACTCCCGCGACCTTTACCAGGTCGTCAGTCCACCTTGTGGGGGGTCTACCCACGTTGCGCCTTCCGGTACGTGGTCGCCACTCGAGAATTTTTCCGCCCCAATGGCCATCGGTTCTACGGGCAATGTGCCCCGCCCACTGCCACTTAAGTTATATATACTTATACATAGTTAATAATAATAATTATTCTTGATTGATTTTATAACGACATACATGCAACACTCACATATCTCGGCCAAATAAAGATAGAGTTTTTGTCGTGTCGTACGAGGGAGTTAAAAGGCTGGCCCAGCAAAAAGAAGAGTGGCGATTACTCCACCGACAAGAGCATAGCTCTTAAATATTGATGATGATGACATGCTGAAATAACATGAAACTTGGCATGAACATTGAACATTTAAGTACCTACTTAGCGTATATCTATGTCGGGTATTGGTTTTTCTTGCTAAAATTTGTAAAAAGTACTTACAACGAAAATAAAACAACATAGGCCATGCAACGAATGCTCAAAAAAGGTGTAGAGGGAAATGCTACACAATGAACACAATTTTTGACTCCGTAACTTTGTTTGGACTAGTTAGGAGGTGAACGTATCAAAAGTCCCCGGCCGTAGCCCTTGAGCCGGGAGGAAGAGGGGATTTTGAAGATCCTATTTTTTGGTATTTCGATTATATCTCGGAAACTATGCATCTTAGTGACATGACCACTTATACAGAATGATTGTTAATTTAATACAGCGTAACTTCGAATGTATGGCGGTGGTTAGCTTTGTGTAATTTAACAATTTGTGGGTACCGTCATTGAACTAACGTATAGAACCGGCACAGAGAACCAGTAATTTGCGCCATGAGTTGCTGCCGTTTTGGCATCAAACCATAGAAGCGGTGCGTGAATCTCGCGACCTAAACGCGTAAGCGCCATGAATTTTACGGCGCTCGCGACGTTTTGGTCGCGTGGTTGCTATTGCGACAGTTTCATTGTGTAGTATGGCTTCAGTGATAGTAATAATACTAATAATAACCCAATGTTCAAAGCTTTAAATTAAGTTTGGTATAAAAAAAAAATATGAGATTGCAAAAATCGAGATTTCCTGTCAACGACATTGAATCTCGAAAATTCGTGCGAGATCTCGAAATTGCGAGATCGAGATAAAGTAATACTCTAAAGGGGCCCAAAAGATCTTTTCCCTATAAAGTAGGTCCCTACTAATCTTTTCCTGGAAAACTTTTAGGTGCTACACTCGTGAAAAAAGGGGTACTACTGGAGCCACGGGTAGCTTAAAGTAACAAATTTCTAATTATTTGGCATAGGTAGATTCTACTATTATTAAGGGGCCCACAGATTACCCGTTCGCCTGACGATATCAGCCTGTCAATTGTCCGGAACCGTCACCTTTTGCGTTTAACTGACAGGCTGATATCGTCCGGCGAACTGGTAATCTGTGGGCCCCTTTAGAGTATTATCGTCCACTCCACACTGTTGAGTATTGAATATCAATTTTTCAACCTTATTTTTATGATACTCATAAAGGACGCAAACGACCAGACGAATCGCCTGATGGTAAGTAACTACCGTCGCCCATGGACTCCTGCAACACCAGAGGGGCAAGTGCGTTTGGCAGGTTTGAAGGTCGTGTTGGTCCAGAAATACTGCAGCAGGTGATAGTTCCTTCAACAGTTTAGCTGTGTGACTTGTGTGAGGCAGAAAGTTTCTGGAGAAACGGACAGTTGTGGAATTCCAACCCTCTAAATAGTGAAGATGGAAATGTTGCGAGTTACGAGTAGGTCGTTGTTATGCTATGCACTCGTCTTATTTCTTTCTTGGGATAATTTTAGGTCTGCTACACCCGTGAGCTATCAAAACAGGAGTATGTGCTGGAGCCACTATACTTGGTATAGGTATATTGCTGAGTATTTACTGCCCAATTGCAGGGGCTGTCCATAAATTACGTCATCGTTTATTGACGATTTTTGACCCCCCCCCCCCCCCCTAAAATCATCCAAAAATCATGCTTCGAATGACCCCGTTTCCTCTTACGTCATGCTACCATCATCCGATGTCCAGCCCCCCCCCCCCCCCCCCCTAATTTGACATGACGTAATTTATGAATAGCTCCACAGATTATATGGTTCACTTTTGGCTAGTTAATCTTTACTGTATGTTACATAAAATTTGCTTAAATTTTAACTTTAATAGCTGTCAGCCTCTCAATAGATTTGACACTGACATATTAGGTACCTATATGGCTTTGTATAGTACGTATGTTCTAAATGGTGCAGTTGCTTTTGGCCTGTCTGCCTCGAATATCGCAATAACCTAAGTCTCAAAAATTCTAATACCTTAACAATACAGGGTACAAAAGAAAAATGTGTCAATATGCTTCGTATGGAGAATTCTGAAACTGTATGAGGGCCGATTTTTATTATGCTGTTGATTTTTTTTTGTTAAAATTGGATAAAATCGACTTTTTATGAAATTATTCATACATAGTAATCCGTTTTCATTGTTTGCTTAGTTGAAACCACTTATGAATATGTATTTATTTTTTGTTCAACTCCGTACTGCTTATTGGCAGCAAACCAATTAATTACTAGTTCTGCAAACACGATTAATGCTTATTTACTCTTGTATAAGCTATAGGTTGATTACCTACTAGAATTATTAAGATGATACATTTTATTATTGTAAATTGCTAGTTATGTGTCGTTTTCTAATAAATTACTGAAATTATTATCTAAGAGTATTAGAATCAAATATTCATTGTGATGAATGAGACAAATAAAATAATACCTACGATCCAAATCGTGCCATATTTTTTGGCAACTGATGACATAAGATCAATTCTACAATCATACATAGTTATTTATTATTGCCTCATCGTTCGAACAACATATTGTATAAATAAAGAATTATGACACCTGTGAACACAACACGAATGTATACAGACAATAATATAATAACAGACTGAGTAATGGACAATAAACAGTTAAGAAACAATGCCTTGTTATTTATTTAATCTTAACTGCCCAAAATATGATAACACAAATGGCAAAGTTAATACCTTAGGGCATTTTCTATCAGTCAACCAATGGGCTAATCCAGAAAGATTGAGTAGGTGGTAAATAGTAGTAATTCCTTGGTTAAACGTAACGGTTTTAAACATATTGTATTTTTTATTTTCAGGTAATTCTACTAATCTACGAATACGGGATTGCAGTAGAATCTAGCTTAGTACAAAATATCTATAGCTATGGAAACTTGAGCTTGAATGGGAGCGTAGACTCGCCAGTTGCCGATCGCCTGGACAGGAGCTACTTCGGCTTCGACCAGGATTACTATGAACGCATGCCGCTCCTCGTAAATGCCATGCAGGAAAACCACTACATCGACCCTTTCGTAGAAATATCTGTCCCTACGAAAAGAGCACGACTCCTTCGAAACAAAACGAAAACCACAAAAACGACGTCCATCAGAAGAACGAGCCCGAGACCGTTCATTTTTGAATTAAGAAGCCCCACACCAACACCTTTTAGTAGAACCTTCGGTTCTAAAAGCTGGGTTGAAACCTACCGCAATGCGCAGAGGCTTGAGAATCTCCAACAAGTCATACAGTACCTCGAGAAGACTATTAATGCTAAATTTGGAGATCTATACGAGTTACCCTCTAGTTCCAGCACTCATATAGCGTTTTCTGGAGTATATGTTAAACCGTCAGCGGAGACCAGTAAGGAAGAGAAACCGACTACGCCTACATTAGATTTATTATTGCAAAGTTCTAATAAAGTAGAAACGAAAAATCACGTGTCAGACCCGCTTTTCAGTTTCAAGCCTGATAGCCCAGGCGACGTAAATCTGTTAGCGGATGGATTCTTAAGATTCGCCCCAACCCCGACTTTGGACAAGCCAATAACACCGATGTTCAGACCGATATCCAATCGAAAGAAACAAGATAATTATGACAAGAATGTTGTTGATGTGCAAGCGAGCGAAATCAAAAACATCGAGACGTCGACTGTTGACAAGCCGAATTCCTTCAAAGTTATGCTGAATTACGTTCCAACGAAAACAACTTTAGACTATTCCTCAAGCGACGGAACTTCCTCAGCTATCAACAAAGTATATTTTACAACATCACGGCCCGTCAGATTTCAATTTAAGAGGAAATCAAACGGACCCGTTCGACGTATGTATATGCCTAGAAGTTTAAAAAGGCCTTTAATTAATAGGGCACTACCTCCTCCTCCTCCTCAAGATATTTTAAGGAAATCGAGCTCGAACAAAGAAGCGACTATGATCGTTCATGTAAATCTGTATCCTCAGAGGACTGTAGTAAAAGAGGTCGTTAATGTTACAGAAAATAAACCAGAATATACGACCACTCCTGTAACTACCACCACACAAGTCAATACAGGTAGACCTTTGACGCAAGCACCAGAGTTATCTTTCCCACAAGTAGAGGATCATCATGTGGGAAGTTCAGGCGTCATACCAGTGGAGTACGGGACAGTACCTCCGTCACCTCCACCCCCTGTGACGCCTTTTATCCCAACCTTTGAAACCACAGTATCAAGTACCAGTGAAATCTACTCGTGGCCCACACATCCACCAGATGTAGTCAAGTTTAGTCCTGAAGATGCTAAGGTCCCCGATCATTATCAAAGATTAAGGGAAATGGAAAGTGGTAGTTACACAACTGAAGCAAACAGTCGGACATTTAACCTCCACGACGTTAAGTTTAAAGACGATTATGATCAGTTAAAACAAGTAGAAGCTGGTAATGGGCCAATTGGTTATAATAATAGAGATTTTAACCCTGAGGAAACAGAAATTCTACATCATTATGGAAGATTCGGGAACAAGGAAATAGGCAATAGTTACCCTGTTAATGTTGATAGTAAGCCGATTAATACTGAATATACTAAATATATAGATTCCCATCGAAGATTTCGCGACATGGATTTTAGTACTAGTACCCCAACTGGAACCAATAGAAGAAATTATAGAGACAGTCTCGAAATCCAAGAAACTGTAGAGCCCTCAACACTAGTAGTGAAACTCAAAAATGAAGTAAAACTGAAAACTACCACTACTCAAGAAACAATATCAGAAGTAGAAGAAGACTCTGATGAAACTACAACAGTACAAACCTATGTACCGCAAATAAACGGTCATTATAGGAGCGTCAACCAAAACTCTAGAATGATCAATGATTGGTTTGATAAAGAAGATGAAATTGACAGGAAAAAAATATTAGAAACAAGAGTCACAGGGTTGAAGAAACCAACATATGTAGAAATTAAGCGAAATAATACTAACATCAATAATAATGATGAAGATGATAAATAATTTAGTGTTGAATAGATTATTCTTTTCTTAATCTTGTGTCCCACCGACTTTACCTAATGTATATATTTAACTTATAGTTTTCTATGTGGGGCTGTAGATAATTTTGTAAATAAAAATATTAACTTATTCATACTAGTTTTATTTCAAAAAATATAAGTTCGACTCATAAAGCTATAAGTAGGTACATGATTACTTTAAAATATCAGTATGTCCCTGACCATGGGGCTTTAAATTTAGGGCTCGATTCTACGTGCTAAAGTGAGCTACTTTTATTATGGGACCAACCCCAAAAACGCGAAAAAATGTTTGGCTTTTCTATAAGAAAACGTCAGTCAAAATGTATGAAAAGCTAATTTTTTGTTCGCGATTTCGGGTGGTGCCATAATTAAAGTAGCTCAGTTTAGCGAGTAGAATCGAGTCCTGAATTTAAAGCCCGATGGTCAGGAACATCCTGTATACAGTTTGTAAGCATAAACGGGTATCACAATAGCTATTCGGACAAGATATAAAATCATATTAACCCCGCCTTATTCATGAATCTTTACAAGCCTCAATTAGTTAATTCATGATTTATCCCTTTCTTACAAATACATAAGATAAATAGTTAATTTTTATAGGTTTGGAGCATGTCAATAAACTCAACGAATGCCAGACAACCCAATGCATGCATTAAAATTAAATTAAAAGTTTACACATTATGTATTTTAATTACATTTAACATACAAGTAATTATTTTGTAGCTCAAATAAAAAAAAACTATTACTGTTGCATTCAAACAGTGATCGACTGTATCACATCCTGTATAGCCCATTTCCTCAACTTTCACAGGCCTTTTTTTAATTCATGTTCAAGCGCCATCTATGAGCAAGGCTATAAACTACGTGCAAACACATCTGACAACTTGCGGTGAATTGCGCGTGGGCTGGTGCGAGCAAGGCTTTTGTTGTGTTACAACTTGATGTAGCTTAGATTAGAATGAATCCCAGTAGATGGCAGTAGTGAGACAAACATAACTCTAGGTAAGCCGGAGCTCATTCGTTGGCGTACTTGATGCGTAATTGGTGCACGATGGGCTTGTAACATGCAAGTTGGCGTAGTTAATTACATATACTAATATAGTGACGTAAGTTAGGAATTTGTTAAATAAAACTACCCATACTACTGACCATTGCTGAATCGAAGGGATATTTACAAAAACAACATAACTGGCTACACTGGTTGACACCTGAATCGATTAAAAATGTTCTTAAAAAAGTGTCAACCGCTCTAAGCAGTTATGTTGTTTTTGTAAACATCCCTTCAATCCAAGTTATTTATTTTCCCTGTTTGGTTTACAAAAAAACAAATAAACTATTGTTTTAACCTGGCCCGATTATTTACCATTACAATCACGCCTATCACAGACTTATTTATGATTATTATGCTAAATACGTGAACATTCCTGTGATGGTTGGTATTTTAATAATTCATGAACGTGACTTGTTCAGTTATTTGCAATTACGTGGAAAGTGTGGGTTAGTGCAGGCAGTATACAGGGTGAGATTTAGATGGTGAATATAAAAAATAGACAATCCAATTCCATATCTGACTAAGTTAGGTTTTTTAAATTTTATTTTAACTACCGTATTTTTTTATTTACCTACTAATTGATTTTTTAGGGTTCCGTACCTCAAAAGGAAAAAACGGAGCTCTTATAGGATCACTCGTGCATCTGTCTGTCTGTCTATCCGACCATTTCCCGTCCCCCTTTATCTCCGAAACTACTGGGTATAAAATTTTGAAAAAAAATACACATAATAGTTCTTTACGTATTGATGACAGGAAATGTAGGAAAACCTTTTAGAAATGTGCAATCAAGCGTTTTTGATCCAACCCCTACGGGTTTTTTAAAGACATTTCTTCATGTTCGTCATTAAAAAATACATTGTTATAAATTGGGTAATGTACCTACTTCCGTACGAACGTACTTCCCTTGGAAAGTTGGAACGCGTTGGTTTTTTAATGATACAGGAGACGTACCTACAAGCAGTCGAATCGCCTGATGGTAAGTCACCTAGGAAACCTTCAACACCAGAGGGGTTTCAAGTACGTTGCCGGAATTTATGGGAGTACCTACGCTCTTAGATCTTAAATGTTTGAATCGATCCGGAAATAGGTACCGCAGGCGACAGTTATGAATACTAAACTAAAGTCATTCCTCGTTTTAATGACCGAAATATTTACCTATATGACACATTGATTGGCAAATCCTCCTGTTTACCGAATCATCCTGTTTATGTAGCAATTTTGTTCTAAAATGACAAATGGTCAGATAAATAGCGGCCATTTTAGTATCTATGTCATAAAAACATGGATTAAGTAAGTAAGTTAATCTAGGGAATCTAGTATTCCTAAAATACTAAGCTATAATATAAATATAACTCACATAACCGAGATCCCATTTCCCACAAAGACCTCTCACCTTTCCCTACAATGACCTCATTGTCTTACCCTCCACCGTATGACCCACTATCCATCTCTTTCACTCAAACGTGACCCCCATCTGTCTATCTCAAGTCTTATCCATTGCCCAAGCGCATAAGATATAACCAGTATAAAAGCGCTCTGCGATTTTATATATTTGGAAGAGATCTCAAGTTCACAGTACAATGGTTTGTTGAATGTGCTTGGGAATTCGACGCTCACGCATCTCAAGTTAAAACCCCGTTACTTTTACCTTCGGTGCTGTTACAAAAACTTACCTAGCACAGGTATCATCAAATGCTAACTCAAAACCAGCGCAACTATGACCTTGAAATTCCAAGCAAATGTAGGTAGAAATGAGAACGTGCTTATGATGGTTCTGTTAAGCCCTCGTTTGGCTGACACTCGGTATATAAGAAGAATATATTCCTTCGCAAAAAGGCTGTATCTTGCAGATACTCAATGACGGAGCTGAGAAATATATCTATCTTACTCTAACTTACAATAATAATGCTGGTAGAACGAGACAGAAAATAACGAGTTTTCGTACCGGTGGTGCAAGTTTTGACAGTACGGTTTGAACGCAGAGGAGTTAGAACGTAACAAATATGTTAAAAAATAAATGTTATTAGTGTTTATAGTGTGTTTTAGTGCTAATATGTGTTGTGTAGTGTAGTTTAGTGATATTGGCATATAAGGGATTTGTTTGAAGGTAGGTTACCGTTATATTTGGTACTTACAGCTATGTTTACTATAGGCGGAACTTTCTTTGAGTCATCAAGGACGTTTTTTTTTTTAGTTACGAGCTTTGCGCAATAATACTAGGATATGTTAGGTGTTAGGTCTTTATAGGACCTATTAGATTTAAATGTTCCTACTTAGGTACATTTTAAGGGAAAATGAATAAACTTTTTCTAAGTGCACATATCTAGTTACTATGGAAACTGTGACCTAGAACTCTATCGTATTACTTAAGTTAGTATTTAGGTTTGACACTTTTAAACACTGTTAAAGGCTTTCCAATTTTAAATGACAAGGTTGTACCAATGAAGTCTGTAGTTAAACGAGGCACTTATGTACCTTTTTATTCCAACCAAACCTTT
The DNA here is from genome assembly GCF_910591565.1 of Cydia splendana. NCBI lineage: Eukaryota > Metazoa > Arthropoda > Insecta > Lepidoptera > Tortricidae > Cydia > Cydia splendana. The sequence goes on from NC_085968.1 coordinate 1,301,228, forward strand.
GACTCATATGAGGTTAAATAAATACTCATACTCATAATATTTATTGCATATCACATTGTATCTTAACCTATTACATAGAATTGTGTACAATATGACACCCTGTAGGGCACAGCAAACAGTTTAATAAGAGGAGATCGAGTTTTTTGTACAAAATAATAAGATTATATTAATTAGTGTTATTTATTGTATAGGTGCTTTACTAATTGCAATTATTGGTCGTGAAAAAAATCATTTAAAGTATAATAAGCTTTTTTAATGAGGTGATCTTTTAGTTTTTTAAAGAATTCATTGTCGGACTTGGTGTTATTTATTTCGTTACTAATTTTATTGAATATTTTTATTGCCATTGAGTTAGGGCTTTTTGAATGTAGTTTGAGTTTTGAGGGGATAACCTGCACCAGCTTATTTTGAAACCTACTGGCGTAACGTCGGGGTATATCTGAATGTTTGGTATAAAATTGAGGGTATTTTTTTACAAACTTACATGTTTCCAAAATGTATATTGATGTTAGGGTAAGTATTTTTAGATCGATGAAGTGTGTCTTACTACTTTCCGGTATATTTATGTTAGCCAAGATTCGAACACATTTTTTTTGTAATATAAATAGGCTTTCCACATCTGTGCTATTCCCCCATAGAATGACACCATAGGTAAGCCAAGCATGGGCATAGGAATAGTAAGCTATTATAGGAATAGTAAATAAAAGAGTACATATTAGGTACTTACCTTATTTCTTTTGAGTTAGAGAGTCATTGATGATTTTTAATAACATCGAGTCTAAGCGGTCAGTTCTGTGGTTCAGGTTTTAAGCGACCCATTTTTCTTTGTCACCCTGTATATATGTATATGATTTGGGTAGATTAGTAGGTAGCTAGGTAGGATAGGTATCTTTAAACGAACGATTTTTATGTTCTTTGACGTTTACTAGACAAAAATATGTATACACTCTGTAGTCTGTACATTTAGGTATTTAAATAAAAGTAAACAAAGTCACCCTCAAATGGCTCCTTAACCCAGTTGAGGGTAGATGAAAAAATTACACGATCAAATAATGTAGGTTAAAGTCAGGTCGTTCAGTGACAGATCCAGGCGGTTTTGTATTTGGTTGGTTAACCAATAAATTTTATAAGTTTATAACTACCCGAAAATGCAAAAATTGTTTGTTTACTTTTATTCAAATAACTAAAGATACAAACTATAGGTCATTAAGCTAAATGCCAAACGGTTAGCAATTTGCTAATTTAAACTACCCATGGCTCCAATAGATTTTCATGCAGCAAGTCTCCTTATTTCATTATTTAATTTAATTATAAACAAAAATCTGGAAGCGATATGTTTTCAATGACTTAATTATTAATGTATTAGTTATCTTATCTGTTACGTTTGTTTGTGTGTTTCTTTATTAGGTAGACTGCAAAAAATACTCAAAATAGGTTTTGTATTAGGGTCAAACAGATCACTGTGTTATGTCTTTCCTGTAGACATACACAAGAGTTAAGGGCTATAAAGGTTAATTTTCTTATTTAACCCTTATCCACGTGAAAAGGTCCTCCTTTTATTTAGAGAACTATGATAAAATCATTGCTTACATGCCCACAAGCTGTTAACTATTGCCCACAGGAGAGAAAACTAGCGTGTTATCGCGAACAGCACATTTTTCTCTCCTGTGGGCAATAGTTAACAGCTTGTGGGCATGTAAGCAATGATTTTATCATAGTTCTCTAAATAAAAGGAGGACCTTTTCACGTGGATAAGGGTTAAATAAGAAAATTAACCTTTATAGCCCTTAACTCTTGTGTATGTCTACAGGAAAGACATAACACAGTGATCTGTTTGACCCATTAACAACAACAACTCATGTGAATGGATATAAAATCGGAAAGGATCCAAACTTTTTAAAGAGTTCACGGACACCTACCTATAATGGTACCATTGGTACCTACCTGACTGACCTTTCATTCATAAGTACTGAATACAAGTCGCCATTGTTGTTGTACGTACAGTCAGCAGCAGAAGTTGCTAAGCGGGCGAGGTGTTCAAAATGATCTTGACGCGACGCGATTGTTAAGAGAATAAGAGCGTGTCAAGGCAATTTTGAACACCTCGCCCGCTTAGCAACTTCTGCTGGTGACTGTACAATCGCCATCAGATATATCGGAGCGGCCAAGGTGCTCATAAACATCTGTTCACGCCTTTATTATCAAGGCGCTAGAATGCGTGTTCAGATGTTTTTGAACACCTTGGCCGCCCCCATATATTTGATGTCTACTGTACCTAGATCTACGCTTACCTTGTAATGGTGCCTACCTTTCATTCATAAGATACTGAATACAAGTCGCCATTGTTATAACGTTTACCTAGATCGATTGTCGATGGGTTCCGAAGTATCCCCGAAACGGAAATAATTATAGTTTGTCGAAGGACTGTCTCATTTCAATCAAAGACAGAGAAAATCATACCATCTTTGTCTTACACTACTCTGTTTCTTTAGGTATTTGAATAAAAGTAAACAAAATCTACCCTCAAATGGCTCCTTAAGCCAGTTGAGGGTATAGATGAAAACATTAAACATGATCAAATAATAATGTAGGTTAAAGTCAGGCCCCTATTTCACCATGGTGACAGGTGCGACAATTGTAAAATCACTGTTGCTGACGTCACAGGCATCCATGGGCTACGGTAACTACTTACCATCGGGCGGGCCGTATTCCTGTTTGCCACCATCATTGTATTATTTAAAAAAACTTTATTATATCGAAAAAAAACAGATATTTCTTTTGCGAAGTTTCTGACAATTGTCAAGATTTAGAAGAATTGTAGGTAATTCTTGACAGGCAATGAGTTATATGTCGGAATTTCGTGACAATTGTAGTGTTTCTTGTGACAATTGTCATAAACTTAGCAAAAGAAATATCAGTTTTTTTTCGATATAATAAAGTTTTTTTTAATAAAACAATGATGGTGGCAAACAGGAATACGGCCCGCCCGATGGTAAGCGGTAACCGTAGCCCATGGATGCCTGTGACGTCAGCAACAGTGATGTTTTACAATTGTCGCACCTGTCACCGTGGTGAAATTTGGAGCCAGGTCGTTCAGTGACTGATCCAGGCGGTTTTGCATTTGGTTGGTTAACCAATAAATGTTACTTATAACTTATAACTACCCGAAAATGTACAAATTGTTTGTTTACTTTTATTTAAATACCTAAAAGTACAGACTATAATACTAGCACCCAAAAGAAAAGGATGAGTATAGTTTTCCTGGTTCTTATCTTACTGACTGACAAATTGGCTTGATCAACTATAGGTAGGTATCTGCATAAACCTTGTGTCCCAGACATCTTACGTGTAGCTTGGCTTGACTGTACTTAATAACCTTGTGTCCCAGACATCGTACTTGTAGCTTGACTGTACTTATTAACCAAATTAGGGTAATATTACCTTCAGACTAACGGAAAGAGAAACTTTTAACCGTAATTTGGGGAGACCGTTAACGGTACACACACCTATGTGAATCAGAATTTGTGTATTTCTCAGAATATGGTACAATTGTTGGTACAATCGACGTCAAAGATATGTTTACACTTTTGCAGCTTACTCCTTTGTAATAAGGCGAAAAATGTAAACGTATCTTTGACGTCGACTGTATATTTAGGTATGTTGTGCCGATAAAATGTAAGGTTTTTTTGTATGTGGCAAACAAACACGATACGCCTGCTTGTAAGAGGTTACCTACCGCCTATGGATGCCTTCAACTTCAGGTGTATCCCATGTGAGTTAGGGTATCTTCTCCTTCAAAATACTCTAATTTGTAGGGTACCGTACCGCAGAAGGAAAAACCGGAATCCTTATAATATCGGGTGCTCGTCAATTTGCTCGGATACCACTGAACACTAGTCTTTTGAGCGTCGGCGTCTATAGTTCGTTTTTTTTTGCATTAGAAAGAACTTCAAAGAAGGTAAGCGATCTTGACATGTCTTTTAATTGAAAAACGCTTTTTAAAAATCAGTAACTATTACTTATGAAAGCAGAAGAATATAAATGATCGTATTAGATCACTATTAGATTCATAATTGTTACATATTTGCCGTAACTTATTTTTAAAATGTGTTTTTCAATTAAAAGACACATCAAGATTGTTTACCTTATTTCTAATGCTAAAAAAAACGAACTATAGTCAGCGCTATGGAAAATGGCGTCGCTGCGCAATCGAACAGCAGCCATAGAGTTGACTCCCGACGCTCGGGAGACGCTAGTGTAGGGTGACCCAAAGAAAGACGCACCATCGCCCACACTATTAACTATCCATAGATGGACCTTATGTCTTTTGAAATAAGGTCCACCAAAGTACGGTTAAGAGTGTTGCTGTTTGTACGTGTAACATTAACAAAATCTGGCTATCAGAGGGCCTACCGCGAACCACGTTCGACGTGTTGCCTCCCTGTCACACTTACGTACGAATTCACAAGTGCGACAGAGAGGCAACACGTCGACCGTGGTTCGCGGTAGCCCTCAGCAGTTTAAAATACACGCTATAACCTCAAGTTAGAAATTAGAGTCAAACCACTTCATCTCCCAATAAGTCTCGTGACACAACCTACGTAACTCCGTATGCGAGTGACCCGTTATACCACCATCCAAACGCTCATAAACGCGCAATTATCGACTCTTTCCCAATGTCGTAAGAGCTGTTGCGCAAGCATTATTATCGTGGTTTCTGTACCTAACAATAGTCGTGGGAAAATGAAGGTGTGGTGTTCCAAACGCTGCTAAAAACAAATGAGTCCAACACTTAGAAGAACCAATATACATAAGTGTTTTCTTAGATTGCGCATAGGTGTTAAAGCTCTTGAGGTCAGGTTATATTGGTAATGTGAAAGTTTGACTCGGTAATGGATAGCAATTTTACCAAAGAAGGTTTCCATCTGCAAAGTTTTTGTAAGGCTTATGCGGTTATAGTGGAGAGTTTGGTAAAAAATGCTTGTTCCTTCCGGATGTTTTCATATAAAAACGGTTTTTTTAAATATCTGGGTCTACTGCAAGTCGTATAGATATCGCATCTATATACTGCACTTGCAAATAGATAGTCGGAAATGCATGAATTTCCAATTTATACATATATTCACGATAGGCCCGCAGGGACCAACAGAGCTAGGTACTATTAAGATTCCTCATTTTTGACTACTTTTATGCTCGAAGAAAATAAAGCGTTACGGTTTTAGGGTTCCGTACCCAAAGGGGACCCTATATATTACTAAGACTCCGCTGTCCGCGCGTCTGTCTGTCTGTCACCAGGCTGTATCTCATGAACCGTGCAGTTGAAATTTTCACAAATGATGTATTTCTGTTGCCGCTCAACAAATACTAAAAACAGAAAATAATAAATATTGAAGGGGGGCTCCCATACAATAAACGTGATTGTTTTGCCGTAATTTGCGTAATCGGTACGGAACCCTTCGTGCGCGAGTCCGACTCGCACTTGGCCGGTTTTTTTGTTATTAAAACACAACAACGTGTCTCCACGCCGCGCCAAATGTACAGTCAGCAACACGTATGCTCTAAATTACTACATTCAGTAATTGTATCAAATGCATTGAGGCGTTCGATCACGTAATACGGCATAACAAACACGGATTTAAGTAAGGCAATTAAATGTAAACATTGTATGTTATCCATTGGTTTGTTTGCGCTTTTTACAAATACAAGTTAACCGTGTTTACATACAATCGTTTCCTTAATTCATCTGAAATATTACGTTAGGTATTAGAGTCAGTGCGGAAAGAGAAGAGTCGTGGAATGTAAGGGAGCTATATATTCACAGACTCTACGTGTGTAATCTTAATATATTCGTCGTTAATGCATGCAACAATTGAACCGGTAAAAATTACATCTTCAGAAGTATCTTTGCATTCCATATCTACACTCTGATTTCCATAGATTTACATATTTAACTTGGGGCCGGTTTGGTAACCCACTCAAATGGTTTGAACGGGATAGTGATAAATAATATGCGGTAGATTAGATACTTAAGGGTCTCCCCAGACCAGATATGTAGAATAGAATAGAATAGAATAGAAATATTTTTATTCGTGAGCACAAACACAAGAAAGAAAACGAAGAAGAAGAAGAGAAGATGGTTTTGGGTTCCAATTTAGGGTCCCACATATGTCGACGCGGAATCGGCAAAATCCGATAGGAAATAGCTTTTTAGAGCCGTCGACGCGTCGCCGTCGGCAGGCGCCGCGCCGGCCGATGCGACGATGCGAACCGAGCCAAACGACTACTTTTATTTGCACTTATTGCGCAGACATATTAAGCTTTTTCCTATCGGATTTTGCCGATTCCGCGTCGAAATATGTGGGACCCTAAATTGGAACCCAAAACCATCGCAACTACGCCATACAACAGTTGTATAAGTTAATTATCTACTCTACACCAATAATTTTTGACACTGTACGCACTGAGAAAAATATTTTCGCCAAAGGTACTCCATAATAGTTACAATAAACACTAGCCATTAACACAATATATATTATTTTATATTAATTTTTATTTTATTTTTTAATTTTTTATTTATTTTAAACCGTATTATTAACACGTTAACACTGAAATTTGAACACCGCTTGTTGATATTTTGGTGAGGACGAGGAATTCACAAGGAAGAACATATGTCCAACCATATTGTTAACAGTTTAAGACTGAAATTTGAATGCAGTTTGATCTGAACCAGAAATTCACAAGCGTCATTTGGACCTTGCAACATAACTGTTGTAACAAAAAGCTGTGTTAACTAATTAATGTCATAAGCTTTGGGCAATTTTTGTAGGGGAACCTGGGGAGGGTCGATCCTTAGGGGACAACTTCGTAAACTTGGTAATTTCGAAGAAATCTTCGATCTTTTCTTCGTTAACTTAAAGAAATTTAATCAGCTCTATAGGTCTAGCCAAGACGATATTGATAATCGTTGATAGAAAATGCAAATCGAAACTTAAAAAAAAAACGAAAAACGAAAAGTCACGTGAGTTTTCGTAGCATCTGTCATCCCGAAACATTGTTACTTTTCGTTTGTCGTTTGTCGATGGTACGATTGTCATCTTGGTTAGGCCACCATGTGGTCGAGTTCGCAACAGACCGTGATGTAAGGCATTGTCTTAAAGAAGTGGGATAGTGGCACAGTGGTACAAGTACGTCTTTGTAAATTGAACGCGGTGGCCATGCACGCACACATTCACGCACGCATAGCTACTTTTTAGGGTAAAAACGAGACCCTATTAGTAAGACGCCTCTGTCCGTCTGTCTGTCCGTCTGTCCGTCTGACTGTCTGTGACCAGGCTGTATCTCATGAACCGTGATAGCTAAACAGTTGAAATTTCACAGATGATTTATTTCTGCTGCCGCTTTAGGCGCTATAACAACAAATACTAAAAAGTACGGAACCCTCGGTGGACGAGTCCGACTCGCACTTGTCCGGTTTTATAAGAGTTAGCTTGGTTTGACTCTACCAGTAATACGTTTGCTAAAACTGGACCCGAAACACCTTAGTAGATGTACCTATATTTGAAAAGTAGGTAGGTACCTAAGTACGAGTACCATCACGCTCCGCGATTGTTTCGCCATTTAAGGTCCTAGCTAAATCGGTTGTTCAATACTTACGCTATAGAATTTCCAATTTAGCAAAAACCCTAAATGGCATATTATATCAATCCCGTGTGGTGACTGTACATATTATTATAACAGGTATTACAGAGTCTGTAACCATTGGGATAACACTTTGGAGCGTAACGAGATGGGTAAAAAACCCAATAAAATGATGTACAAAACCAGTCATTAACCGAAGTTCGAAAGTATTGTATTGTGATGTTTGTGTGGTAATGGGCGAAACGAAATCGTGACCGCGTTACATTCTCTCACCAATCGGCTTTAATGAAAAAGAGCATTTAGAGAGATCTATTGTGCGAGAATTTGTAACATTCTTTGCTGAACCAGAGTTTAGTAAACAAGCTTCAAAATTGCGCAACTAAAGTAGTTATAAACAAACATTTGAAATTGGAACATAATTTCATACTGACTGCGAAAAGGTTTAATTACACAAAGGGTCTACCGCGATATACTTTCATTGTTTTTACCTTAAATTCCGACGTTTCAGCTGAGTTGCACCAGCTGTGGTCACGGAAAGACTGACGTCCTAGCAAGTGTCAACGAAATTAAGACGAAACAGGAGCTGAGTTTTAAATATTTTAGGTAAATATACCCGTCTCGCTAACGGAAGCGGCACCTAAAAGTAGTGCGATAAGGACAAGGCGAAAAATCCTGCGTAAAAATCTCAAAAATCGAGGTTTCGTACTCCTCTGTTTCCTCCTCCAAAACTTAACCAATCGTAACCAAATTTGGAAATCTAAATGATTATGAAATTATCTATGTCGGACCGTTTTGCTTTTTTGGCTAATTGATATCAGTTTTGAATGCCACGCCTCTCATTGCGGCATAGTCAATTAGGCCATTTTCGCCATTTTTGAAGGGCTCTAGCGCCTTAAAAAACAAAAATATCAAAAAAAGAAAAACGGTCCGACACAGATATTGACAATATTAATCTGTGTTGAAAAAATCATTGCTCTAGCTTCAAAAACCACGGAGGAAAACGAGGAGTACGTTTGTATTGAGAAATGACCACTCCCGTTGGCTCTTAAGGTAAAACAATGAAATTATATCGCGGTAGACCCGTTTGTGTAATTAAATATCTACATGTACAAAACGCGAGAGTTTAAAGTGTTATATTTCGAAAAGGTTGTTTGCGTCAATGGCGATTACCTGTTGTACCTACATAAACCCAACTATTTATTTACAAGCCTTTATCTAGCTAAGCCTATGAAGTTGCACAGAAATCAAATTCTGCCTTCCGGATGAAACGTTTCATGTAAGGTCAGATAGGGTAAAACAAACATACTTAGTTTATTTTACTCCGGGCAAGAGTAACAGTAGGAGTATTTCCTACAAGTGTTACTCTTGCCGCAGTGTTTGTCTTACCACATCTGACCTTACACCTATTGTAAAATTGTTTCACGTATCACCTTTCTTTTTCAGATGGCAGAAATAATCCCGAACCGCCGTAAATTCGCGATCATCGTCAACGAGCCGAACCCCCTCATCATCCTCCTTATCCTGACGCTGCTGGGACTATGTTCGGCTCAGGTCATCAACAGAGCTCCTCACTTCGTGCCTCAAGCTGGCGACATGTCCCAGCTCAGTCTGCCGGAGGACACTCCTGTGGGAACACCAGTTTATCAGCTACAAGGTAAAAACCCTTTTAATAGAGAAAATAAGTTTAAACTTAGAGGTCTAGTGAACTCCTAGTTAAAAACTGTTAATTTTTCTCTCATATTATTAGTTTATCCTGAGGGCCTACTGTGAACCACGTTCGACGTGTTGCCTCTCTGTCGCACTTGTAAATTCGTACGTAAGTGTGACAGGGAGGCAACACGTCGAACGTGGTTCGCGGTGGGCCCTCAGGTTGCTTGCTCAACTACTGTTTCGGGTCCGACGGTCCGCTTTCCAAATTTTGCTGCTCCATTTCTCGCAGTATTTTACATCCTCTTTCATAAGACCCATCACTCATATAGGTAGGTAAGGCCTTGCAGTATCTAACTCACACTTTTTGAATTTTTCCTTTCTACCGAGCCCAGGCGAAGGCAGTAAGTATAGCAGCTCACACATTAATTAGTAACTATGTAGCAGGTTTTTTTGCACACCGTGACCGTTATTAACATTCTTGCATTTTGTCTGATATATGACAAATATTAAATCTGATCATCATGTCCAAATATGTTTTATTTGCAGGCATAGACCCGGAGAATAGTCAGCTGCGGTACTCCATATCGGGACAGTTTTTCACCGTGGACTCCCTTACTGGCGTCGTGACGCTGGCAAAGAAGCTGGACCGAGAGGAACAGCCGTCTTTAGAAGTCATCATTAGCATTACAGGTTAGTTAATTATTATTATTAAGTTGCGATGAGATTATACAAACTAATCCCGCCATTTCCATTTTGCTACAGTGGGACTAGAAGCGGACTTGCGTTTCACCCTTACGTTGTTACTCTGCCACTGATTGGCACTTAACGCTAATATGCATCCAGCTTTATAATGCGAACGTGACTTGTTAATGAACTGTACTTCTCATCATCGAACGAGCGAGCGAAGCGAAGCGAAGTTCTTACATTCGACTTGGATCACGCGGCTGGCTAGCGGCACGTCCCGGCACTTCGATGTTTTTAAGCTGAACTGTCAAAAGATAGTTTGATACTCAAGAACTTAAGTAAATTTGTTCTAATGTAAATGAAATTGGGTAAACGTGTAGTTGAGGGCATTATATTTTAGTCATTAAATTATGAGCAGGCTCGATTAAGAGATTATTGAGGTAGAAGAGCTTAGAAGGCCAAAAAGCTGTTTGTGAGGGGCCTAGCTATTCTGGTCATTTTATTTGCAAAAAACATGGTCGAATTTAGTATCAAATGAAAGTGCTCGGTTTGCACTTTTATAAATTTACCTTTTTGAAATAATTAGCAAGATAAAAATAAAATAATATAAACATAATATAGGTATTTGACATTTGACAGGAAATATTTCGGCTTAGCACAGATACAGTTTATTTTAATCTCTATGATTTCTATGATGACTTAAATCTAGGGGAGGGACAGTCGTATATAAAGCACTTTATTCGAAAAAATAGCGACATCTATATTACTTAACGCTAAACTTTTTTTTTTAATATTGCTTCACTTTATTTCGTCAGAACGTCTTAAAAGTCTTGTATCTAAGGCATGGATCAACCAAAAAAACATCTGTTAGAACAGATTATTTATGGCCATCGTTGCCATGGAGGCGATTGTCACAAAAAAACAACTTTGTCAAATAAAACTCAAACTATTATAATAATAATAAAGGCGTAGGGATGTGAATAGGCGTAGGGATGTGAATAGGCGTAGGGATGTGACGACCCCATCGCCCGCTGGTTTTACCAGTGCAATCAGTCAACGCAGGGCAGCTTGTGGCGAGCTGTTGGGGATTAGCGACCTCACGTACCCGAGTGCTCCTGGAGAGTTCTGTTACCCGCAAGGAGGGTGGGTGGGACAGGATTCTCTGCCTCTGGCTTGCCTTAGCCGGCCGGCCAGAGTGGAGTCGTTAGAGCTATAAGCTCCAGGGGTGGAAGTGAAATATGCATAAGACGCGAGTTGGCACAGTGGCTGTTAACAGCCACTGGGTAGAAAGCGGCGCACACCTCTCGACACCCCTGAGCCGCTCACACCGGTGTTGCCCTTGAGCCATCCTAGATGTCGCTTTTTGTGGGGGCCCATCTTGTGAGGGCGAGTCACCGTCTGCCGGATATAAAATTGCATACCGTTTTATTAGGCAGGCGTCCGGTTTTTTACCCCATAGCTCAATTCTTAGTCCATCGCTTTCACCCAATAACCTAGTTCATTTTAGATTCCATCAACTCTCAATAGTCCTTACACCCTGGCGGGTGCTGCCTCTGCGTGCGTCCCATGACACGGGCAAGGGCAGCCTCCGCTCGGTGTACCCCTTACATTTCATTAAAGTGTCAAAAGGGCCTCTACGTGTTGGCTTCGGCTCCGCGCACGCCTCCCAAAGGTCCGGAACACCATTGTTCCGTGATGGGAAAGACATACAAATAATAATAATAATAGAGAGCGTGTGGACCGATTCCAGCAGAACCGTCTTTTCCAGAGTGACCAAAGGAAGATGTACCGAAAGTGGGAGGAAACCAACCCTCGTGCGTCCGACTCGCAGCCACCGGATGCTACTGTCATGAATGACTTCTGGCGTAGCATCTGGTCAGTGCCTGTCGGACACACCGAGGGGAGTTGGATGAGTGTTGTCGAGCGTGAGTGCGAGTCCATCGAACCTATTGTAACGTAGACATTTTCTTAAATTTTAAATTAATATTTTTGGGTTGAATTCCTTTTCTTATTTCGACGATTTTAACAATATCCCAAACTAACTCGATTGGTTGCACTTATTTGCATAATCTGTTGCATTCAGATGCACCTCTTTATGCTTATCTGTTGTCGGGGTTGTCATACGAGTAAAAATAATTAAAACTTGAGATATTTAGGTTGTCACTCCAGGAAAACTTTGTATGATTTAGATATGTTTTTTTAGGTAAGAGAGAATTTAGATGTTAAATAAAACATAGGAATTACAGACTCCAAAAAGGGGGCTCTGAAATGAAACTTTATTAGATTTATTGATAAAATATATTTCTTAGGCTCAGGAGTGAATTGTTAAATAAATCAGTCAGAATTTTCGTAGGATTTGTGTCTTCAAGGGATTGGCACCCTACTTTTGTTTTGGCCTTTTGTACTCAACATATGAGGAGGTCATTTTGAGATGACATGCACTTTTGATGTGTGGACCCCACCGGGGATGCACGCTCGCATGAGTGCTATTTGTGGTGAGACCACACATTCGCCATGTTGGTCGAAATGCTGGAAGCAGCTCGAGTCCTTCGGTGTGCTCCACTGAGTAAGTACAAATGGAATTTAGGTGTGATCAACTCCACAATGGCGCGAAACGTTGTGGGTTCGTCCTTAACCAGGTTTTTGGTTCTTTACAGAGTTGACTCCTGCTCGAGGGTTGGGAGTGCTCCGCCAGAAGTCCTAACAGCTTCCAGTGCGGTGAGCTAAATTTCCAATTGTTTCATATTTTCTTCAGCGGCCATTAAGGCGTCGGCTAATGTATCCATTTCTCGGTTTACAGGAGCCGGGAGCTTGTGAATTTTTTTGGAAGAGCTTTCGAATTCTTTTGAAATTCATTTGAAGATGTTTAGAAGTTGTAAAATGAGGCTGTGGGATCTGTACCACGCCATCTGCAGCGGCCGGCTCCAACCAGGTTAGCGGCCAGCTTCCCGGGGAAAGGCGAGTACGCCCCCCGCTGCTGCAGTTCCAGCAGCAGTTTTTGAGGTCGGTCTGTTGCATAACTTTTGAGTGGCATCCGCCACCCACTACAAATTTAAAATGGTTAATTATAATTTAATTTTATTCAGTTTGAAGTTTTGAAAGTTCTGGTGCATAAAACTTAGGTATTTCGAAATTTAGTTTTAGTTTTTAATTAATGGGTGTAAACCCTTATAACTAGAACCTGTGAGGCGACCCTGCTTTGCCACTGAGCTTTTGCAACAACATTTGGTTAATAAAGTTTGTTAGATATAAATTTGTTTAATTGTCTCTCCTGCTAGCTTTCCTACAGCAAGGTTTCCATTTAGTTTATTTTAATTTATTTTGATTTAATTTTATTTTGTTAACATGGCTGTTTCCATTTTCCACAAGCCGGAGCTTTTCATTTATTTATATTTTACCCCCTTTCTAAACAGCCGTGTTACAATGGCGCCCAAGGATTTTCATGTTTCTAAATAATTACTTGCTGGAGGAAAAGCCTAGATTTTTTTTATGCACCAGAAAATCATTTTGTTTAACTCACCTTTTGTAGAGTATTTTGTTACATTGCAAAGATGTTTTAGGTATTGCATACCATAATTTGGGCATTTGCCTACATTTCTATTGAATTTTGTGCACAATTACATGTAATTTTTCTGAAAACGATTGAATTTTGTATGACACATTTTGAGGTTATAAAAATTTGCTGACTTGACAGATGTCAGAGCACATGTTACATTTTAGTCAATTTCGATACTATTTTGAAGTTTTGACACTAGTATTTCGTATTTCGTTTCACATTTAACATTTTAATTTCAATTAAAAATAAAAATGTTGTATTTTATAACATAAAAAAAGAGAACACAATTTTGCCACTTGGGATCACATGTAATATTTGTATTTAGTTTAGAATTTCATATTTTAAGAGAAAGATTTGTGAATTTTAATAGAAACTTGTCACTTTATTATTTTTATATGTTTGCTGGAACTGCACTTTTTTTCAATAGTTTGTATATAAATTTTGTAACTTTTTACACAGAGATTTGTTTTGTACGGTTAAGCCTAAAGGCATAGTAATTTCACCACATACCAAGTATTGTTAAGGAAAACAATAGTTAACACAATTAACATAATTTAATTTCATTTTATTACACAGCACATATGTTGTAAACATGAAGCACCAGAAATTTCAATGCAGTAGCATATTTAGTATATTAAAGTTGAAACGCAACACTCAATTTCACAGCTTATTGATAATAATTTATTTAGGAAGGTAAATGCCAATCAGGAGCTCATCCTAGGTCCAAGCAGCTGTGGAAGCAGTGTCGGCAATTTTGTTTTTCAGAGCTCTCCGCATAGCCGCAGGGGAACCAGTTTATTATGGAAGTATGGTCTGGCAGTAGTGTCCGGCAAGCTTCTTGTGGTGTTTCATAGTGATTTAAACTTCTGAAAGATTGAAGATATTCTTCTTTGGCGTGCTAGCGTATTCAGTTCCAGAACAATTGACATCATTTAATTTTCAAAATTAGCAATTTCTGTGATCCGGCTGTCCAGTTGTGGAAATGGCTTAATGCTTTTTGTTTTTGTAGTGGTAATATATCCAAAGTCAGCACGGTTTTGATGTAATCTGTAACAATTTCACTTAAATTTTGAGGTATGCAATACATTTTTGGTTAGTTTATTTCATTTGGCTTTGCAATGACTTTGAAGGGAGAGGGATAATCGTGTGAAATAAGATGACTCCTGATCTCATAATTTAGTGTTTTACCTGTATTTTTGGTAGTTTTCGATTAACTCTGAGTCGAGTTTTGAGTCGCTGAAATCGACATTTATTTAGCGGTTTCGAGTTTTTAAATGGTACTCCACACAACTTACGACTTGTGTTTCATATAAAATGGTAATTTTCCAAATATAGAATGGTATTTACAACCAAAATTTTACTCTTGTGATTTAGTTTAAAGTGCAAAGTAATTTTATAATGCATAAAATTGTTTTTTTTAAACACAGAGACGTCACTAGGGTGCGTTCGGAAACGCGTAATTTTTAGTAATGTTTTCTTTATTTCGTAACAAGTTCGGCGTTAAAAAAAAACGCTCGTTTTTTTTTTAAAATGTGATTTTGAAATTTGTTTGAATATTGATATTTATTTAGTTAAATACAATATAGTTAATTTGGTTTAGAACGTTACGAGATTTGGTTTTAGTCAGGTTTTAGTACTCAAATTTAATGAGATAAATTAATTTGAAGTAGTTTTTTTTAATTCCGCCAAGATTTTAGTTTAAAATTTCGTTTTGAGATTTGGCGGAAATTTCGAATAAGGCTCGTGGCATGTTTTGGGATTTTGACACAAGTTTTTGGTAGGTTTTGAATGAGGTGGTATTTTCCAAGGCCTCGCCTACACAATAACGTTTAGTTTCACGGTTGTCTCGTTTGGAGTGTTGGGTTTTATGGTAAAATATCCAATCACGACTTTATGCACGGTACGTGGTGAACAGCACTGACTGTATTCACTACTAATTTTGTTTGGGGATGGAAGAACGGGATTTGAAATGCGTGAAGTATGGTAGGGGCGACAGATGAGATATGAAAGGTATGGTAAAGTGTGTGAAGTATATTTGGGGCGAAACAACTTGCTCACTTTTTAAGGTCAGAGCGAGTCCTTAACATGGCAAATTTGGATTTCGGTAGTAGGTTTCGAGTGCTTACCACACTCGAGCACGGTTTTGTGCAATTTTGCGTATTTGTGGCTACGCTTTTGGTCGGTATGGGGTTCATACCCAGCAGTTACCATTTTTGAGGGGCTGTTTTAAATTGGGTTCTTGCTTTTTTGGACATATCGACCGCGGTACCCCTTTTGGTTTGGTACCTCTTTTTATCGTGTTGACGATCCAATGTGCCATTTTTGAAGGCGTTGGAACGGCACACGGTGTCTCCGCCACCTTTTTACGCCTGCTACCGCAATGCAAGTCAGCCAAATGGTTGAAGTTTTTTAGGTTTAGTGTGGTTTGAGAGTTTTGGGGAGTTATCCTTGGACGCACGATCCCTCGTCTTGTACCAGTCGTCGTGCCGCCAAGGACGACAAACCACTCACCTGCTATGTTATGTACCTCGTTTTGTTTAGGTATACTATACATATTTTTTTGGTTTGCTTTTTGATTCCGGAGAGTTGGGTGGGGACAGGTGTACCTTACCAACTCAAAGGGCCGTTTTGGATTTTTAGGGTTGTTTGATGATTGTTGTCTACCTGAAGGGTTGGGACAAACCTTAGTGTCCTCAACCGGTAGGGTTGCAACAAAGGTTTTCATTGAAGGCTTATGGTTAGTGGACTATAGGTTTCATTTCGCCCGGTCTAGCTGAGTTTTTTGAGGAATGCTGAACATCGGTCCTGGCGGTTGGTTTTGGCCTTCTCAGCACAACAAGCTTTTATCGCGTTGTACTGGGAAGGCCAACAGTTTGTTTACGGGTTGGAAGGATAGACGGAGGTTTTTTTCTATGTGCAGCGCAGTTGGCCGCATAGTTTTTTTTTCACCTTCCGTGGTGTTGACGTGGGTTCGAGATGTTGTTTAGATTTTTTTATTCGGTCAGAACAGAGCGGTTTGTTTAGATTGATTAACGTTTGTATGATTTCACTTTTAGATTTTGGGTAGTTTGCTTGAGCATTTTTGGTAAGTTTGAATCTCGAAGTTGCGTCAGACCTTTTGTTGAGATTCTAGGTTTTCTAGATCAGTTTTTTTGAGTAGATTAGTTTTCTGGCCCTCATTTTGTGTTAGTGGTGCAAGTCGCTGAGGACAGCGAGCGGTTCACCTACGTTGAACCTTAAAATCGGGGAGGGGGGTATTGTAACGTAGACATTTTCTTAAATTTTAAATTAATATTTTTGGGTTGAATTCCTTTTCTTATTTCGACGATTTTAACAATATCCCAAACTAACTCGATTGGTTGCACTTATTTGCATAATCTGTTGCATTCAGATGCACCTCTTTATGCTTATCTGTTGTCGGGGTTGTCATACGAGTAAAAATAATTAAAACTTGAGATATTTAGGTTGTCACTCCAGGAAAACTTTGTATGATTTAGATATGTTTTTTTAGGTAAGAGAGAATTTAGATGTTAAATAAAACATAGGAATTACAGACTCCAAAAAGGGGGCTCTGAAATGAAACTTTATTAGATTTATTGATAAAATATATTTCTTAGGCTCAGGAGTGAATTGTTAAATAAATCAGTCAGAATTTTCGTAGGATTTGTGTCTTCAAGGGATTGGCACCCTACTTTTGTTTTGGCCTTTTGTACTCAACATATGAGGAGGTCATTTTGAGATGACATGCACTTTTGATGTGTGGACCCCACCGGGGATGCACGCTCGCATGAGTGCTATTTGTGGTGAGACCACACATTCGCCATGTTGGTCGAAATGCTGGAAGCAGCTCGAGTCCTTCGGTGTGCTCCACTGAGTAAGTACAAATGGAATTTAGGTGTGATCAACTCCACAATGGCGCGAAACGTTGTGGGTTCGTCCTTAACCAGGTTTTTGGTTCTTTACAGAGTTGACTCCTGCTCGAGGGTTGGGAGTGCTCCGCCAGAAGTCCTAACAGCTTCCAGTGCGGTGAGCTAAATTTCCAATTGTTTCATATTTTCTTCAGCGGCCATTAAGGCGTCGGCTAATGTATCCATTTCTCGGTTTACAGGAGCCGGGAGCTTGTGAATTTTTTTGGAAGAGCTTTCGAATTCTTTTGAAATTCATTTGAAGATGTTTAGAAGTTGTAAAATGAGGCTGTGGGATCTGTACCACGCCATCTGCAGCGGCCGGCTCCAACCAGGTTAGCGGCCAGCTTCCCGGGGAAAGGCGAGTACGCCCCCCGCTGCTGCAGTTCCAGCAGCAGTTTTTGAGGTCGGTCTGTTGCATAACTTTTGAGTGGCATCCGCCACCCACTACAAATTTAAAATGGTTAATTATAATTTAATTTTATTCAGTTTGAAGTTTTGAAAGTTCTGGTGCATAAAACTTAGGTATTTCGAAATTTAGTTTTAGTTTTTAATTAATGGGTGTAAACCCTTATAACTAGAACCTGTGAGGCGACCCTGCTTTGCCACTGAGCTTTTGCAACAACATTTGGTTAATAAAGTTTGTTAGATATAAATTTGTTTAATTGTCTCTCCTGCTAGCTTTCCTACAGCAAGGTTTCCATTTAGTTTATTTTAATTTATTTTGATTTAATTTTATTTTGTTAACATGGCTGTTTCCATTTTCCACAAGCCGGAGCTTTTCATTTATTTATATTTTACCCCCTTTCTAAACAGCCGTGTTACACTATGGGGGCAGTCACCATCAGCCCCGATGACGTAAGTTGTGCCATTCGCACGGCCCAGAACTGGAAAAGTCCTGGGCCGGATGGATTGCACAACTTCTGGCTAAAATGGTTCCGATGCTCACACTCCTGCTTGGCAGCACAATTTCAACAAGCCCTCGAGCTTGGTTCTCCCCCACCTTCCTTAACAACTGGTGTCACCTTCCTGCTCTATAAGTCCGGTAGTACCACGGAAGCGAAGAACTACAGACCCATCACATGCTTGCCTACACTCTACAAGCTCCTTACATCCATTTTGAGAGCAAAAATCAACGCGCACATTGTCGCAAACAATATTTTGGCCTCTGCTCAAAATGGATGTAGGGTTGGGTCCCGTGGTACTAAAGAGCTCCTCCTCATAGACATGACCATCTGCCAACAAATCCGGCGGAACAGGGGGGCCCTCTCAGCAGCCTGGATTGACTACAAGAAGGCCTATGATTCGGTGCCTCACTCATGGCTGGAGAGGGTCTTAGAGCTGTATAAAGTTGATACAGCTTTAAGAGCCTTTCTAAGCGCGTGTATGAGGCAATGGACCACAGTCCTTCGTCAACCAGGAGGCGGGGATGAGAGCCCTGGCCCGCAGGATTTTATAAGGATTGAGCGAGGAATATTTCAGGGTGATAGTCTGAGTCCTCTGTGGTTCTGCCTAGCTCTGAATCCTCTCAGTACCTTGCTGAAGGATTTAGAACTAGGTTGCCGGCTTCGGAGAGGGGGTGAAGTCATTTCTCACCTTCTGTACATGGACGATCTCAAATTATTTGCACCAAATAGCCAAGACTTGGTGGAGCTACTGAAAACTACCGAAGTCTTCAGTAATGCCATCAACATGGAGTTTGGTGTCGATAAATGTGCGGTTATGCATGTACAGCGGGGGAAAGTTGTAAATTCAAGAAATTTACAACTTTCTGAGACAATGTCCTTCAGATCCATCTCTGAATCAGAAACTTATAAATACCTTGGTATGTCACAGTCGTTGGGTATTGAGGAAGAAGGTATTAGACGGTCGGTGAAGGAGCGCTTTTTCAGTCGGCTCACAAAAGTACTTGTGACGTTTATACAATAAAAGTGCAATGCGAACTACCTGCAAGTCGACATTCTGTTGTCAACTGTCATGGCGTACAGGCGGGTCGCGGAGCACACCTGACTGACCAACTGAGTTTTATTTATCACCTTGTAATACAACATAACCTAGACGTCACAATGGCGACGAGGATAAAGAACGTAAGAAAAAACAAAAAAAATCGATGTAGTTGCTAAATAACCGACAAAAAGTTATCAGTTTTAATTATTTTTTCAATATAAGGGAGGGAGACGAATGACCCAAATAGCACAGGTATGATGGACCCATTGTGGACTTAATTTATAGCTCTGAGCACATAAACATCTTTATAAGGTACACTTCTGGTATTTAAACTATATTTTGATCGAGAAAAGAACTATTTTTACGCTAATATTATTACTATAGGGCACATTTCAACGTCTTATTCAGTTTAAATACTATTTAATGCTTTTACCTTTCCAAAAAACGGGTCGGTGAACAGAAATTAAGCCAAATACAGTAAAATAAGTTATTATAAAATAGAAATAAAACTTTTATAGCGACTGTGTATTTAAGGAAGCGTGTAAAACTATAATTAAGTTATACGTATAATAAATAAACTGTCGCGCATATTGCTGTGTAGTGCTGAATATGTCTGTTCACCGGTAATTTACTACAGGTAACTAAGTATACCAACGTGGTGCTGTCTGCGTTAACGGTTGTTGAAACAATATCTGGGTGCGCTGTAGTTTATTATTAGCTCACAAATGTATCAAATTAACGACAAATGCTTAATAATAGTTCACATAATAGGGTTAACACTTTTAACCAGAAGTTATCTACCTAAATAAATAATAAGTGTACGCTTTATTTAGCGTCAGACTCAATAAAAATCAACAGATCATCTGCTATACAACATGGTGCTACTTAGCTTACGTGTGCTAGTTAGATATGCATTTAAATTATTTAACCAAATCAGCATAATATTATTAGGGTCTTGTTTCTATAATGCAAAAGGAAAAATAAGTAAACAAACTGATACTGTCGGTGAAATTTGTCGTAAAGCTTAAGCTTAATACGAGTATTCTCCAAAAATGGAATACTTTTATGGTTGTAAATGTTGTTGTGTTAATATTGCACTCACCCTCCTGGGGCCCAGCCATACAAGGAAAAAGTCTGAAATTTGCTATTGAAATTTGAATCTATAGTGTAGGATTCAGGGTTGATTTTGTTTTGTTTAAAATGGAACGAAGCAAAACAGATGCAACTCTGCTTCAATTAAACATTAGGTTGTGTCGCTAAGGAGCAAAATGTCATGGTTACGGCGACGGCGAACATTGAATCCTGAACGAAGCGAGGTATTAAAATGGAATACTGAGCGTAGTGAGGGATTCAAGTGTTAACGGCCAAAGTGAAAATAATTTTGCTACCATGTGACCCATACTGCTTTTCACATCACATAATATATGTATAAGGAAATAAAAAATAAAAATAAGTTAGATTAAAGAACCTAAAGTCTTAAGAGTTTAAACCTAAAGAGTCTTAAGAGTTTAAAGAGTTAAAGAGTGAAAAGAGTCTGAAAAGTCTAAAGAGTTAAAAGAGTAGAGTCTAAAGAGTCTAAAGAGTCTAAAGAGTCTAAAGAGTCTAAATAGTCTAAAGAGTCTAAAGCGTTTAAAGAGTCTAAATAGTCTAAAGAGTCTAAAGAGTCTAAGGAGTAAATAGTCTAAAGAGCCTAAAGAGACTAAATAGTCTAAATAGTCTAGAGTCTAAAGAGTCTAAAGAGTCTAAAGAGTCTAAATAGTCTAAAGAGTCTAAAGAGTCTAAAGAGTCTAAAGAGTCTAAAGAGTCTAAATAGTCTAAAGAGTCTAAAGCGTTTAAAGAGTCTAAATAGTCTAAAAAGTCTAAAGAGTCTAAAGAGTCTCAAGAGATTAAAGAGTAAAGAGTCTAAATAGTCTAAAAAGTAAAGTGTCTAAATAGTCTTAATAGTCTAAATAGTCTAAAGAGTCTTAAGGAGACTACAGAATCTAAGTTAGAGTCTAAAGATTGTAAGAGTTTAAATAGTCTAAAGAAGTCTAAAGGGTCTAAGAGTCTTGAGAGTCTGAAGAATCTAGAGGCGTGCATGTGTGCAGTAAACAGATTTTGTTGAAAATAATTATAATAAAAAAAACCATTTTCCGAATAAATGTAAAAAATTCTTCCACCGAACTTAGAAAGTACCTACTACAGCTGGTAGGACCGTGGGCCTTGGGAAGGTATGGCTATGCTTAATAATTCTGCTGCGCCAGCAATGATTGCGCGGTGATCGATTACATTTGGAAACTCATGAAATGCTTACCTTGTCCTCCTTAAATAAGTTCTTTATTTAATTATTTAAACGAGTTTTCAAATGCAAGTACCGCGGTTATGGTGGTGGGGCGGGGTTGCTGATGCCGACTATGGTGTATTTAAAATAACTAACTAGACATTGACACAACCTTGCCTATAAATATGAAAACTAGAAAAGTCGAGTTTCATAGGCTGAAAAGACAATGGTATTAATGTATAGTTTATGCAAGATACGAGTTCCGTATAAATAAATACCTAAGTCCGAATAAGGAAATACCATTGGAGTGAAAACTCCGCGAGTGCTGCATGGGATATCGGCCCATGTAGTGCAAATGATAAGTTCTTCAGAATTAAAAATAAATATAGCTCAGGAAAAATTCCATAAAATTGAAATTGTTAGTAATATGTGACTATAATTAACGTTAAGGAGTGAAACTCAGGTTATTGTCACAAAGACTCGTTGAACTTTAATGTATGTCTTGGGGTCCAATCCTATGTATATGTGTCTACCTGTTCTGTTTGTTACACGTTAGGTTACTTCGATAACTCCGTACAGAAACTCGGTAGTTAGAAGGTACTTACCTAACACACATGTTCCGTGCTTACTTACGGATAGTATTACAATAATGTCTTAATTGTCCGCTTTAGAATGTGCCTGAGTGTCGTGTGCCTGCTATCTGCGAGCACTCTTCCAAGTACGCACGTTTCAGAAGCTAGCGTAATGGGCATTTTTAAAGTTGCTGTCGACAAATTATAAGAATACTTTTCGCAAAAACAGAGTTTGTACGAACGATTCGTGTTTCGACTGATGCAACAAGAATTGTACTTTGGAAATTTCTAATCTAATCTATTCCTAATGATTCTAAATGTGATTTCAATGCGGAAAATTGAGCCTCCGCCGATCTAAAGGAAAATATTGAATCTAGGGGTTCAGTTACAATAAACAAGTGATTATGGGAACAAATTTGATAAAATGTTAGGAGGCAACTGAAAGAGTTTTTGGGCAAACATAACAAACAGGTAGACAGGATTGCGATAATGGCGCCGCCTTCCCCCTAAAAGATAAAATGTGCCGGCATGTGATAAATGTGCCTACAAAGGCCAATTCAAAATGCAAAGCTGCACTAGGACTAAATGAGTACCGATAAAAGTCGACGGGCCGACTAAATTAAAGTCCAAAAATAAATAAATTACCTAAAGCCAATCAACTAATTTTAGTGCCAAAAGAACACAATAGTAATTCTATAAATTTACAATCAGGTCAAAGGTCAATTTAAGGTAAATAAATAGACGCTGGGTCCGTCACAATGCCACACATTGTGTAGGTATCTAAAGTAAATGCTGAAAAAAATACAAAGTACCAATCAGTGACGATGCGTGAAACCTTGCACTCCCACTGCGCTACTTTATATATGACTTGTTCCTAATAGTGAAAACATACACATACGAACATAGTAACCAAATCCGTAAAATGGACGGCCAAGCGATGGCGTCAATATCGGACAGTTACCCAGATAGAGATGAGTTTTAATTAAGTGTAATAAAAAGGCACGTTAGTGGGAAATTTATACTGTGTACGTATAAAAACGTAAGGACCAGACGTGATCTTGATTGCACCAAATTGCAGTTTGCCTAGTTGAGGTTGAAACTAACAAAATCAAACAAACCTTGTAAATTGAGGTTGCAGATCGAGCCTCTATATTTGCAAGAGTACATATATATTATCAAAGAGTTATTTACTTAAGTCGTTGTTTAATTATCGTACAGGTACTAAGTACCAAGTATGAACTAAAACCCAAAATGGCGTAGGGTTTTATTAAAGCAACGGAATAATAATAAAGTAAATCTTCGAACAATGTAGTCGGTGAAACCGTGTTCATGGTAATGAAATTCCATTGGTTCCTTGTAAAATATACATAATTAGAGTTAAACAATATATGCCACCATCAAAATGAACATACACAGGTGCTAGTTTTGCTCTATAATAAATCTGTAAGTAATTGAACCTAAGGGAAGCAAAATGTCTATAAAAAAATTTATTAATGTGACTGTAACTGTAAAATTAAGGCTGTGTATATTGTAGTCAAGGGCTATTGTAGACTATAGTCAAGGCTAAAATCAACTTCCAATTGTAAGCAGGGATTAAAGTTGTTTTCATAACATAAATAATATCATTCATTGTATAAGTAACATTAAGTTGCTAGATTAACAGTACAGTCGATATACCATACTTGAATATAATTGAGGTCAATACTGTATTCAGCAAGTATTATAATTAAAAAACGGTAATAAAATAATGTATCTAATGCAATTTATAATAATAACGGTCAAATATGTAGGTACCTACATCATTTTACCCGAGTAATAGAAATCTATTTGTATAGATCATGGTTTGCGTAAATAACATACCAGTACACAAGTAAAACTAAATAGGTTGTGATATCTGGTATGACTTTTTACCTTACTTAACATTGGACCATTTACGTATATTATAAATTGCATTATATCTATATATTATACTATATTACCTATCAAACAGCCAAGTAAAACTGAGGAAATCAGTTGTTGCCAATAAATAATGTACATGTACGAGATGTTATTGGAAAGCGACCTGTATGTTACAATTTTATTGGAAATTAACGAAATAGGTATTAATTGTGTGAAACGTGTATATAGCTTGAACGCTAATGAAAATACCTAGAAAAGTGTAAGCATCCAAAGAAAATATGTATCAATTAAGGTTAAACTGGTAAGATATTTAAACCTCGAGTTATTATCAATTTGAATAAAAGAAAGCAGACTCGAAATTCAGAACTGAAAAAAGAAGAAGGAGAGAGATTGATATTGTAAAAGTAAAACCATAATTGTATTAAAACACTTTATTACGCTAAACAAGTACATAACAATAAGAGAATAGAATAAATGTGTACAAAGGCGAACTCATCCCTTTAAAGGATCTCTTCCAGCTGACCGCTAAGCAACTGAGAGAGATACTAGGAATAGTGTAAATATTCCAAGGTTATATTGTTAAAAAATGTTTATTGTTGAACTGTTGAGAAATGAATATATCCACACCTCGCCGAGTTTCTTCCGCCGGTTCTTCTCGGGTCTGAGGTTAACGCTGTTTTCCGAACCGGTGGTAGTATGTCGGAATTAGAATCTAAACTAACCTAGCAGTTATAAGATAAACAGATGTGAGATGACTGAACTATTGTTGCATGGCTAACGCATAAAATAAAATAAATAAATCATTATAAAAAGGAAGAGATGTGACGTTTATACAATAAAAGTGCAATGCGAACTACCTGCAAGTCGACATTCTGTTGTCAACTGTCATGGCGTACAGGCGGGTCGCGGAGCACACCTGACTGACCAACTGAGTTTTATTTATCACCTTGTAATACAACATAACCTAGACGTCACAGTACTCAACAGTCTTTTGTCAGGAGGCAACAAAGTGCGCGCCTTCAACGCCTGGGTAATGCCTCTACTCACATACTCCTTTGGCATACTAAGGTGGACTCAGACCGAGCTGGATGCCCTGGATCGGAGGGCCCGACAGCTGCTCACCACACACCGTATGTTGCACCCACGCTCGTCTGTTATGAGATTGTACATCCCACGGAAATGTGGAGGTCGCGGCTTTCTAAACGCCAAAAATCTCCACAACCGTGAGGTGTACAATCTCAGGAATTATTTCCTCAACAACGAGTGTGGGATGCATCGTGATGTGGTGGCAGCTGACAAGGGCCTCACGCCGCTCTCCTTGGCGAACGAGACTGGCGCAAACCTGTAGTACTAAGCACCGAGGACCGCAAGGCGGTATGGAAGGATAAGCAGCTACACGGGCGGTTCTACAAGGCCCTCACGGGACCCGATGTGGACCTGCTCGCGTCGGTGAACTGGTTACGATTCGGGGACCTCTTCGGAGAAACCGAGGGTTTTGCCTGTGCAATTGCGGACGAAGTGATGATGACGAACAACTATCGGAAATATATCTTGAAGGACGGTACGGTCGACATTTGTCGGGCATGCCGCCGTCCCGGAGAGTCACTCAGGCATATTATCTCCGGTTGTTCTCATCTTGCTAACGGCGAGTACTTGCACAGACATAACCTCGTAGCCAGAATTATTCACCAGCAGCTTGCCCTCCTATACGGCCTTGTGGACCGCGAAGTGCCGTACTACAAGTACTCACCTGCGCCAGTTCTCGAAAATGGTCGTGCCACTCTCTATTGGGATCGATCTATCATCACTGACAGGACTATTGTAGCCAATAAGCCTGACATCGTGCTGATAGATCGATCGCAGCGCCGGACCGTGCTCGTCGACGTCACCATCCCCCATGATGAGAATCTCGTGAAGGCCGAGAAGGACAAGTCCAGCAAGTACCTAGACTTAGCCCACGAGATAACCGCTATGTGGGATGTTGACTCGACGATCATTGTTCCTATAGTCGTGTCAGCGAACGGTCTCATAGCGAAGAGTCTCGACCAACACCTAGAGAGACTCTCGCTGGGTGGTTGGATCAAGGGTCAGATGCAGAAGGCGGTAATTTTGGACACGGCGCGTATAGTACGTCGATTCCTCACTCTGCGGCCCTGACCACCGGCAGCTTGGACCCTGCCCCGCTGCCGGCGGCACCCTAGGTTAGGTTTTTTATAATGTGTTTATATATTTTTGTTATGTTTTGTAAGTGTTTTTATATTTTACTTTTATACTCACATTGTAAAACCCTAACCTAAGACCCTAATTGAATAAAGATAATAATAATAATAATAAAAAGCTTTATTTATTCCATAAAAATAATAAGTTACAATTGAGACAATAAAAAAAAAATCATTAACATAAGATAAATATTAGTACATTTGAATGTCGCGCAGAAGTGAAATTTAAACAATAATATTATCATACAATAATTGAATTACTTAACTAATATTAATTACAAGAGTTAGGTAGGTAACTTATATTATATGGACCCCCTTCGGGTAAAAGCCTCCTCCAAAGAATTCCATTTGTCTCTATTTTTTGCCGCATTTATCCAATTTTGGCCCGCAATTGAGACTATTTCATTCTGCCACCTGTTATTTGGCCGACCTTTGCCCCTAGAGCCATGAGGTCCTGCCCATTTTGTTGCAGTTGATGTCCATCTGTCATCGCTGTATCTTGCAACTATTATAGCACCCCATTTATTGTCTGTACTACGACATAATTCAGATAAATAAAATAACTTCCAGTTTTACAATGTTAAAAGAAACAAAGTTTTTATACGCCATCACAGTTGCTGAGAACTTTATTACCAAAAAATTAGAAAGATTATGGCGGGTAGATTCACAACCTGCTGCGTGTAATTGTGTTTCGTGGTCAATTGTGTGTTATTCCAGCCGTGTATGATAGGTAATTTATTTACATCGGTTTTCGTGTATTAATAAATATCCTGAAGCCTTTCTTCAGGGTTTTTTACGTTCGCAACATACTTAGACGCTATTTATGCCTCTCCCCCCCTGATATTGACGTTGATATTTCTGGTTAAGAATTACAGATGGCACTTCAAAATGGATGCAAAAAAGTTCGACGAGAGGGCTCTCTTTGTCCCGATGTGTCGGAAGCCGGTGTTGCTCGAAGCTTTGTCCTATATGTTATACATACTACTCTTTGCTTAAATCTATCAGTCAAGGGCTCCACAGACCTTGCAATAAATCCAGGCAATTTTTGATCCATTGCCGCCTTATTGCCGCCTCGCCTATAGTGCGACATGAAATAGTAGAAATTGAATAAAATGGAACTCAAAAATGTCCACACTAAATTGTTGCCATGTGTAAGCATTTTACGTCAAAAATGTGACAGTTACGTAGAAAGTGGTGCTCTCATTTATTTTCTACTATTTTATGTCGCACTATACGATACCTAAGCAGGGGTGCGAAACTCCTGACTTCGGTCAAACTCGGCTCCGCTCGGCTCAGGATTGCTCCGAGCAATTATTAGGGTTGGCACCACTTGACTTCCTTTTGCGTGCACGACCACAGATAAGATAATCACTTGATTTTTGACAACCCTAAATAGCCGAAAGGGATAGTGCCATATATTAGAAAGGGACAGCATGATTCGACCCTGAATCGCTGTCAAACTTCGTTTTTGTAGGAAGTTTCCTTTCTGTACGGTAGTACTATTAATTATTCTGTGACCTAAGTAGGTGCAACAAAGTCAATCACTCTATAATCATTTTTGGTTAACTGCGAGTTCTAAGTTCGGGGCGAACTACTAGTTATCATAAATTTAAGAGTTGTCAGTGAAGCAATCACCATGTATTTCATTCTTTAGCCTTTTCGTTGACAGGCAGTCTACATCCCTAACCAAAGAATAAGTAACTTGAAGCTACCTCTACCGATCTTCAAAATATCAAGCTCCATCTAAAAACTTTTCTTTCAGATGAAGGTGTCGCCAACACAGATCCCAATACGGTGTCCCTCAGAAGAGTGATCCCAGTGAAAGACGTTAACGACAACCCCCCTGTGTTCCACAACAGACCGTACATCCTCAACATTAGCGAAGCGACCCCTGTAGGCAGTGAGGTTGAGGTATGCTTCTGTTAAGGCACCGTTCGAATTCTCTGCAATATTGCAGCGCGACATTGCTGTGTGCTGCATTGCTGCCGCAAATGTCAAAACTCCTGGCAGCAACATCAATAGTCTCTAATAATGAATAATCATCATCATCATCTCCTCCTAGCCGAAATCGGAGATGATTATTTTGAATTAATATTAAAGATGTCAGAAGGGGATACCAAAAATGTACATAATTATCATGGCAGGGTCGCCATGATTGTGCTGATTGTGTTAAATACGAATGAAAGTTTAGAATAAGCTTTTCAATTTCAAATTAATCTTGTCCTGCTCAAGTATTTTGAAGTAACATCTGAATTCTTTTCTATTTTCTACAATAAAGAATAATTTTTGTTACGATTTCGGAATTTCTGGGCAGGAACTACATAATATTAACGTGCACATATATCTAATTATAGCTTGATACTGGTTGATACATACTCGTAATATTCCGTGGGTATTTATGACCTAAGTATAAGTATCTAGAGGCATATAAAACTAGACATACCACCACCGTATGTTATACCACACCATCCTTTATCTCGCACCTAAACTTTGGTTTGCAGCTGAACCCAAAGATATTAGTGACAGACCGCGACGAAGGCCACAACGCCGAGATCAAGGTCACCTGTTCTACCAAAGACAGGGGCAGCGATGCTGAGGCCTGTGCTACCTTCAGAGTCGTTACTGACATGGTAAGATCTAGATAGTAGGTATATTATAAGTATACCATAAACGGGATTATTCGGGATTTTCTAAAAATCTCCGCAATTAAGCGAGCCTGATAATACACAGATGACATTTTGATCATAAGTAGGCACGTACGTATAACGGCATATTAGCATCTTACACTCTTGGTTGAAGAAATTCCTCGTTTGATTTGACACCTAATATATATACCTAAATAAGAAAGAATATCTCTATCTGTTTACACCAGATTATTAGAGATCGCGGTTTGCGGTTAAGATATTATAAATTAACTAACAATTAAAATTAATTGTGTAATTAATTAATGAAAATATAAAATTAACACTTATGAGCTAGATAATGGACTAATATATAAGCAATCATATTATTGCAATTGAGTTTAAAAACTAGAGATGCACCGGATATTCGGTTACTATCCAGTATCCGGCCTATCCGGCCATTAATTTACTATCCGGCCGGATACCGGATAGTGACCTACTATCTGGCCGGATACCGGATAGTAACATTGCTTGATTTTGGAGTAAACAAATTGGATTTAAGAAACAGACACGGTCATATTAGTCATACTTGTTTATTATTTTTAAACAATTTAAACATTCCACTGACTTGCACGCGCACTCATTTCGAACCTAGAAATGTGTCCGCGCGAACGTTCACTAGGAAACAGGTCAAACCCATGGTCTAATAAAACATGGTCTTCCATTCCCAGAGTGACACGCGATTACGTCACAATAACATTGCCACTTTATTTCAACATAACATGTTACATGGGTACATTATACCTATGGTTAATAAGATAATAAGTTAAAATATTTCTTTATAATTTTATAATTTTCATTTATATGTATTTTAGCTTAAATTTTACAATAACACGTCATTTTTAATTACTCGTTAGCAATATCTTCCGATTCACGAAAGAAATTTCAGACTTTCGGGTAATTCTGTTTATACTACTGGCAACACAGGATAGCGCTGTGGACATTTGACAATTCGGATCTAGATAACTTCATGCCCTGACCGTCATCCTTGTCGAACGCGTGTTAATTGTTATTTCCTTCTCGCTCAGGGTCAGCAGTCGCAGTGTTTTCCAAACTTTTCACGTCGTAAGCTTGGTAATTAATGTGTAACTGTGAATTAGTTTTTTAAACGTTTGTCTTGTATAGATAAATAAAGTTTAATTTAATACATTAGATTTGTTTTATTTTACTATGTTTCTACATAAATAACTTAAAATTAATGCCGTTAAAATAATTTTCACCATTGGTTAAAATTCTCCCACATTTCAAAGTTTGAGAACCTGTAAACAGCATGATGACGTAGGCGCGTGTCAGTTAGGTCATACGCGAATCTCGGAATGGAGTACCAGGCGGAGTAAGGTAAATGTACGCTCCACCGAACGCTCCGTATCCGTCCGTATCACCGAATTTCTTCTATTGTAGGCTATGAGTCGATTACTTACAGCTGATATTTAGTTGCGTATTTTTTTTCCACAAGTTAAATACTTATCCTTTCCACTATGCCTCAGAGTCGATCATTATGTGCCGCAGTTTGGACGTGGCAACTGATCGTAACGCACCGTCGCAGCCGATTGGCACTTTGTATGGGCAACCTTAAAGAATTCGGTAAGAAGTTGCGTATATTTCTTAAGGTCATAAAACCTTTTAAATTTATTTCTGTGTTTCAAAGTATGGTTTTACAGTGTGATTACTTAATTAGTTTGTGTATTTTAGTAAATTTAATGATTTTAGTGCAGTCATGTTATCAGAATTTAAGCTTGATGTGAGTTCGATGATGAGTACAGCAACAATTTGATTGGAAGGTATTATCGAACAGCGTCCGGAATCATGAAAAGCGTATGTTTTTGAAATTATTTTTCTTTTGGTTGATTACGAACTATTTAGATTAACTACCTAATTTCACAAATAAATTGATGTGTTTGTAATTTTATGAGCAATTGCCGAACAACAATAACCTATATAGATTATTATAAAACTGCGTTTGAAATGTTCATGTTTTATGACTTTTTGGCATCAAAATAAGGTTTTTGGTAAGACTATTATCAAACAATAATTTTAGATATTTTACGTCAGTATTAGCAATAACTTTATACATGTACGGTTTTGTAATGGATTCAAGTATTAAATTTAATGATAGATTCGTAGTTATACCATATTTATTACGATTTAAATACTATTTTCAAAATCTGTTCGCGAAATAGGTTCCACATATTTTCCATGTTTCGTTCACCGAACGGTCGTTCGGTGAATGGTACCCATGGTATCTGCTACCGAATTCATGTTTGCGTTGGCCATGTTTCTATTCGGCGTTCATTAGAATATCATCCTTATTACGGTAACGGCTAGGTCGATATTTATATGTTTATTTCTTGTGACCGTTATTTAAATGCCAGCGCTTCTCAAACTTTTGACTTACTTATTGGACGCCTGATAATAGTCTCGGAATATGGACAGAAAAACTCAATAAGATAATAACAATAATAAAGCAAGGCACCCAAGGTTAAGTTTTTTATAATGTGTTTATATGTATTTTTATTGTTTTGTAAGTGTTTTTATATTCATATTATAAAAACCCTAGCCTAAGAAGGATGATGAATAAAGAGATAATAAAGCAATAATATTTTATATATCATAAATTTAATACCTACCTACAAGTATGGATTAGTGTAAACCTAATAATAAACAAAATTTTGTATTATAACTGACGAGTTGCATGACATGACAGTGCCTCCAAGTAGCTTAACGACAGGCTTAATTAAAAAAAAACATTTAAAAAGATTTTTTCACTAAAAAAGACACGTCACGCTTACCATCTTTGTAAAGCTAAAAACGAAGTTTTAAGTTAAAATTTAATAGCGAACTACTAAAGTTTGAGCACCACTCAACACCATATTTTCATACAATTATTTCCTAGTTCGGTAATGCGGCCTCCCTATTCGGTATAATGTGTAAATCACGTTTCTTAGTTCGGTAAATGGTACAAATCAAGGAAACCGAAAAAAATACTTTAAAAATGTTTTTAACATACGTCCAATCATTTCAGTAATTTATAGGTATGTTTAAATGAGGACAAATTTATCTACGTTTATATTTTAGTATTGGACATATTCGTATGAAAATACCAGAACTAATTAAAAAAAGAAACGTACGTCCAGGTCTTAAGCGTTCGGTGAAGCGTACTTTTACCTTATATTATTATACCATGGTCAAACCTGCAGAATGCGCACCTGAAAAACCGAAATGTAGGTATAGTTCCGCTGGCCGAATATTCGGCGGCCTGACCATCGGCCGAATATCCGGTATCCGGCCAAACAACTATCCGTTGCATCTCTATTAAAAACTATCTGTTGGGTGAAACTTTGATGAATTCCAATTAAAAACTAATATCTATAATGTTGTTCAGAATGAGTCACCGTGACTGACGCGTGATGACTTTGCCTCTGACTTACTTTACATCATTGAAACTTAATTAAAACACATCATTTATAATTTAGTTAAGTATAAGTGAAATCATATTTGTAATCCGACGTTTATCAAGGGTTTTCAACCTTTCAAATCGCAACACTTTAACAGTTTAAAATAAACTATTTTAAAAGTCAACGACACGCAATAAATATTACCCATCAATTTTACTACCCAATTATATTACCCTTTAATCATATTTATTATCCATTGAACTTTCCAGATTTCTCCAAACGAATTCCAAGCACGACTGTTCATTCAACGACCGCTAGACTACGAGAGCCGCTCAGCCTACGTGTTGAGTTTAGAAGCAGCCGATGCCTCTGACAAGCCTTTACGCAGTTTTGCCAGTGTAGCAGTTGCTGTAAGGGACGTACAGGACCAACCACCAATATTGATCAATGCGCCATATTCGGCTACAGTGCCAGAAAACACTCCACCGGTAAGACGATATTAACTTCTAAATGTTGCATTATCGAGTGTAGAAGTAGAAATATGACGGGGCAATGAGAGGTCGGCCTGTTTAGTTCAGAAATGACTGATGTAAGATACTAGGTTTTACTTTCTTCTATTTGCAACTTTATTTACCACTGAGATGGAAACTATGGCTTATGATGAGAGCTCAGTCTTCTAAGACATATTTTCTACGTAATGGCATGATTATTTATACAGGCTCAGCCGAGTTTGAGGACGTTTAACTTAATGTTTTTTAACTCCTAGTTTAAACTATGCGAGCTCGTCTTCAAAGAGAAATAATTGAATAACAACGGAATTTAATATTTTCCAGAACACCAGCATAATGGAAATAGTAGCTAAAGACGGCGATACAGCGCATCCAAGACCAGTTTTACTGACCCTCGAAGGAGACAGTGGGCAGTACTTCAAGCTGCTGCCAGAGAGGCCTATCGGACGTGCTGTGCTGGTCGCCTCTGACAATCCTATCGATAGGGAGAGCGATATCGTCATGCAAAATGGAGGAGTTTATAACTTTTTTGTTAAGGTAATTAGGTAGTAGTGGATACTGATGAAATATTTATATTCACTAAAACGGATCTTAATTAGCTTGAAGATTACCTTCGAGGTGTCGATGATGAAGAATTTTTTCGAGAATAATTTTCAGGCTTATTTATATGCGGTTAAATCCCGTTTTAGTAAAAATAATGTGCTTCGAAAATTCGTGGAAATTTAAAATTAAGATGTTGAAAAACAATGCTATTTTAGACAGCGAAAAAATGTAATAACATATTTTTTCTTCAGGCTACAGAACTGATAAACAACGAAGTGCCATCCGACTACACAGTCACGCCAATAACTATAGTAGTAACCGATGTTGATGATCATAAACCTAAATTTAATAAAGACCAATTTGATATTTCGATCCCTGAAAACATCGAAAACGGAAGTCCAATACCTGGTCTATCCATTTACGTTGAAGATAATGATATTGGACAAAATAGCAAGTATGATTTGTCTTTACGAGATGTTTTTAATTCGGAAGGAGTGTTTTCAATAAGCACAGACCATGGTGAAGGCAGAACTCCAATTAGTATAAAAGTAAAAGATTCTTCTAGACTTGATTATGATGTCAATGACGATGATAAAAGACTATTCAGCTTCGATATAGTATCATCTGTTGGTAATATAGAATTGAGTTCAGCACGAGTTAATATAAAGCTTCTTGATATGAATGATAATGCACCGATATTTGACCAAACGAGTTATAAATTTAATGTATACGAAAATGCTCCTATTGGGAGTTTGATTGGTGATGTAGCAGCTACAGATAAAGACTATGGTATTTTTGGTGAAATCGAATACTCACTCACTGGTTTTGGATCTCATTTGTTCAAAACTGATAAAGCAAAAGGCAATTTGTACGTTGGTCAATTACTGGATTACGAAAAGCAGAAGAGTTACAGCTTGACCCTTATAGCGAAGGATGGAGGTGGTAAACTCAGTACTACCAGTGTGTACATTGAGGTTCTGGACGTGAATGATAATGCTCCTATATTTGAAGTTCCTGAGTATAGTAGAACTATAAGAGATGGTGCGACTAGTTTTGAACCACAATTCGTGGTTACGGTAAGTAGTACTTTAGATACCTAATTTTGATCCACTGATACTAAAATAAAAATGAACAAAATATCCTAATGTGAAGCGTAAAAAATATAGTAGCAAAGATAACAAACAGTCAAAATTTCAGCTATTCATGCTTGATTAATAAGGTTAAGATATAAGATAAGGTTAAGGAGATATTAATAAGGTTATAGATTATATAAACAGATAAATTTTGGTTCGACAGGCTACAGATGCTGATGGTCCATCGCAAGGTGGTGGTCGAATCAAATATTCTTTGGAATCTGATAACAGCATCACCCACAAAGGCAATGTATTTGCTATCGATGAAGATACTGGTGAGATCGTGATTCTTGAAAAGGTTGAAACCATGGACACTCCTAGAGGACAATATGAACTTGTTGTGAGAGCTACTGATTATGGTAAGCTTACTTATGTAATGCTGATAATGTAATGTTAGTATGACTCGCGACAGTTGAAATACGTTTAATACAATAGTTTAGACAGTTATTATTTCTTTCTAAATATTGACGACTTACGAATAAACTGTTTTCTGGTTTAAGGTAAACCTCCTCTCCACAACGAAACCCGCGTCTACATCCGAGTAGGCGTGCCGGGCAACCAGCGCCCCACCTTCAAGGGCAACTACCACCACTACAAATACACCGTCAACCAGCAACCCGACATCAATGAGGACTTCACTTTTGAGCTCAACCCGATGAACTATAAAGCTAGTATCAAAGAAGACGCCAAGCCTGGGCAGAATGTTACGATGGTGGTGGCGAATGATCCGGATGGGTTGGACGATCTTTTGACGTATCACATTGTATCGGGATCTAAAGATAACTTCGTTATTAATGAAAAGTAAGTGTTATATTGATAGTATGTGACTTTCCATCAGAGAAGAGTCCTTATGCTTCATGTGCAATAAGGGCCTTTCTATCAGAATTTTTGTTGGAATTTCAAATAAAAAGGACCTTATTGCACTTGAAGCATAAGGACCCTTCTGTAATGAAAAACCACATATTATCTTTTTTTTGTGTTCATCTGATATCTCCCTAAAAGCATCATGTATAATTTTATTTTGGCGAATTGTAATTGAGAATTTCTTCGGCACAATGTTAAATTCGTCGTTGCAAGCTTCCCCTTAATTAAGACTGGTTTCACCTTTTATAGATCTTTTATAAATCTTGTTGTGCACCTATTTACTACTTTTGACTATATGATTTTATTCGTGTTATGGTTATTACAATATTAATCGTTGTTTCAGGACTGGTCTTATAACGGTATCAAACGATGCCAATTTAGACCGCGACATCAACGCAGACCGTTACGAAATAATAGTCTCTGCAGTTGACAGCGGTGTACCCATTCCTGAAACCGCAACCACCACAGTATTCGTCACCATCCAAGATGTCAATGATAAACCACCTAAATTCAATATTACCGAATCAACGACTTATATTTCAGAAAAAACTAAAATCGATGATGTTGTTACACAACTAGTCGCTCACGACACAGATGTTAACTCAGTTCTTAAATACAGTGTCATTGATCCAATAAAAGCTTTTTCCAAAGCTGGTGTCCATTTGAAACCTAACGCACAATATGACTATAAACACATTTTCCGTATCAATGAAGATACTGGTGAAATTATAGTCAATGGTACATTAGATTATAGTCAAGCTTCTATATTCATTTTGACTGTTAAAGTAGTCGATATAAATGCAGAGGTCGAAAAGGATAAACAATTCGATGTCGTTGAACATACCATTTATATCCAACCTTATGCTGATAAAAATCCGCAATTTACAAACCCTGGTTGGTCGACTTCACACCCTATAATTTATCATAAGATCAAAGAAGAACAACCTATAGGTAGCACTGTTTTGGTGTTGATAGCTGAAGACCCAATATCTGGACACTTAGTCTCAGGATTCAAAGTCGTTAATTCTGAAACTGGTCTGTTACAAGTGGATCCTTTAAGTGGACAAGTAGTTTTAACAAAGCATCTTGATTATGAAGAACTGACAACACCTAATTTAACATTAACTGTAAAGGCGACAAGTAATGATGGAAGTAAACATACGATGGCAAAAGTCATTATTGAAGTGATGAATTTGAATGATAATCCTCCTAAATTTGATAAAGAGGTAAGCAAAAAGATGTAACCAAACCAATTTTATCATTCATTTTAATGAGTAATTTAATTAAAGTAACTTTAGTAAGTTTAATTTTGGTTGGGATGATGATTCACTCTATCCATTTCTATTAGTACCTACGCTTACCAAAATGGTCTTCAAATTATCTCAGAAAATTTTAAAAATCGTTTTAGCGAATGGCGCACATTCCACACACTCGCTTCTAATAAAATAAGGTTGATCTTGGATGTCATCTATGAAATTTAATTACAGCTCTACAAAGTAAGCGTCCTAGAATCAATAAAGGACCAAGAGCAGATTTTAACAGTGACGGCTAATGATGCAGACGCAGTTTTGACTGAAGAAGATAAAGCTAGAGGATATTCTGATATACGCTACACGTTAAGAGGAGAAAACTCTGATCTTTTCACCATCAATAATGTCACTGGAGTTATTAAGGTAAATCATATTTAATAAATGGTTGGTTACAATTAAACTCAAACTATTGTAAGTAAGTAATAACGTTGAATTTAGAATTTCAGTTTAAAGAAATCTTTATTCTCAAAATAATTACATTAAATTCGCTTACATGAGAAATATACATATCTAGTTAGTTTTAGCGTGCAGTATTTAACGATAAGGTTATTAGTAACTTAATCTAAACATTAACAATAATATAATATCGTCTAAATATGTGGGTAATTTTTAGTTGCTAAGCAGGACAGTGTGCATTGAGTTGTTCTGGCCGGTCGTAGATAACACGTCTATTTAGAATATTTTAGAATTTAATTACTTAAACTCACATTAGAGATCATAATTGTCAGACAGTCGCAGTGCACTGAGTACTTAATGTAGTCTTTCTTCTTCCTCGCGTTATCCCGGCATTTTGCCACGGCTCATGGGAGCCTGAGGTCTGCTTGACAACTACTTAATCCCATGGTTTGACGTAAGCACTAGTTTTTAAGAAAGCGACTGCCATCTGACCTTCCAACCCAGATGATTAACTAGGCCTTATTGGGATTAGTCCGGTTTCCTCACGATGTTTTCTTTCACCGAAAAGCGACTGGTAAATATCAAATGATATTTCGTACATATGTTTCGAAAAACTCATTGGTACGAGCCGGGGTTTGAACCCGCAACCTCCGGATTGAAAGTCGCACGCTCACCGCTAGGCCACCAGCACTTCTTATGAGCAATGAGTATAATGTTAAGTGTAAAGTTCTATTGGTCCTTTGTCTTCCTGTAAGTAAAATTCTTCCTGTAATTATTCCATTTTTCAGTTGGCCCCAAACAGAACTTTAGACCGCGAACGTCAATCCGTGCTAAGGCTTGAGTTAGAAGCAGTGGACATGCCGGAAGGAGGCGCTGAAAGACTGAAAACTACTGCCACTATACTCATCGATGTTCTGGATGTGGACGATAATGCGCCTTCGTTCGAGAAAGCTGTGTACACTGGTAAAGATTTCTATTGCATAATTACCTACTTCACTAACGAAAACATTAGTAGATTATTTCTGGATGGATATTTTGGTCCCACAACAATTTTTTTTTTAACAAAAAGAACATTTAATAGGTACAATGTAGGTACTGAACAAAACTGAACTTTGATCTTCTACAAATAAAGTTAAGGAAGATCTTCTAAGACCATTATTATGTACCAGCACGGGATTTGATACACTCTTATATCACAAAATAAATAAAAGTATTTTACATGCTTCGTGTTTCCACCTTGCGTGCTATGATCACAACTTTTTGAAGCAAATTGTTACAGAATGCCATCTTTCGGAATGTTTGCTTCTTCACCAATGACCATATTTCTTACTATGCCTTTACAGCGGTGGTTCCAGAAAACGTGCCAGTTGGCATCAGCGTCATTAATATTACTGCCAGCGATCCCGACGAGGGGCTAGGAGGGGAAGTTAAATACGAACTGTTAGAGGCTAATGGTAAGTCATAAGTTAATAATATAATAAGGACATATTTCTTATCATCTTCCTAACGCCTCGGTATTTTTTTACGACTTACTTGGGGAGCCTGGGGTCCGCTTAGCAACATAATCCCTAGAATTGGTACAGACACCTAGTTATTACGAGAGCGACTGCCATCTGACCTCCCAACACACATATTGAGATTAGTCCGGCTTTCTCAGGATGTTGGTGACCACTCCATCAAAAATCGATTTGTAAACATGAAAAGTGATTTTAAATGTAGAAGGTCTGACTATTGAAGATTTCTTTTCACAGGTTTATTCACAATCGACGTGAACACCGGCGAGATCAAATCCCGCCGCGACCTGACCGGACGCGGCCGCACGGATCCGTACCGCCTGCTCATCGGAGCCACGGACGGCGGCGGACATAATGCCGATACGTCATTGTCGCTCTACATCGGGGACGTCTCCGCCAACGACGGTGTGCCGCATTTCATCCGGCCCGCGCCGGGGGAACAGCTTAGCGTGAGCGAGGTGAGAGATATATCATCTCATCCATATGTCTACCAATAGTCAGTTAAGTGTGCTATAACTTGATGTTACTGACCCGGATCCGTAAATTCTCCTAATCGGAAAACCGCAGGACATACCATCCGAAGGCCGCTGCTGAACTAGACATAGGGTCAGTTGTACCAAAGCGTTCGTTAAATATTTTTGTATGGGAAGTTTCATAGTTCACTGCTGACAAACGTTGTTCAGTCCGCCAACTGTGGTTGGTGCAACTGGCCCTAATAAAATGATCGTTCTGCTCTTATTCGAGGGTTCCTTATAATCTTTGATCAGCGTCGGTCCACTTTATTGGTGGCGTATGGCTTTGACCTCCAGTTTATGTTCAGATTACCAATAAAAAACCTTTCTGCCATCAGATTTAATTCTCTGAGATTCACTTTTACTTT
Source organism: Cydia splendana (assembly GCF_910591565.1). Classification (NCBI taxonomy): domain Eukaryota; kingdom Metazoa; phylum Arthropoda; class Insecta; order Lepidoptera; family Tortricidae; genus Cydia; species Cydia splendana. Next base: position 1,340,783 of record NC_085968.1, read on the forward strand.
AATCTTGCAGGGGAACCCTGGTTCATTTCATTGCCTATGAGAAGATACTGACATGATGTTTTAGGAATAATTTTCTCTTTTCCTACTGAAGTTTTCTCGACGGGTTCAGTATGGGGTTTTCAAAAAAGGAGTGTACAAATATTTAAATAATCGGCAACGCGCATGTAACGTAACACCTCTGGAGTTACAGGGGTCTACAGGCTACAGTGACTGCTTACCATCAGGCGCGCCGTACGCTTGTATGCCACATGTCGTATAAAAATGAATGAGAATTTTCACTGAGCATTGTTTTCTTTTTTGCAGAACGCAACAATAGGCTCACCAGTGTTCCAAGCAGTGGCAAGTGACCCTGATGACCCCACGCAACCGTCAGGGCGATTACTCTACTCTATACAACAGACGAATGCCGACGCTAAGGCTTTTGCTATAGGTGAGTAACTCTCTATATACAAACCGACTACTCTATCCAACAGTCTAATATCGACACTAAAGCTTTTATCATCGGTGAGCAAATCTCCAGAACAGAAGATACTAGGTAGTTACTAACCAATGTAGTATATATCTACCTAAGAGGCAGCGACCCAAACAAATCCACGCAGCCGTCAGGTTGGTTGCTCTACTTTATTCTTCTTCTTCGTTACACTCTTGACAGAGTGGTCGTGGTCATTATGTAGACTTTTGAGCGACTTGTTTAACGACACGTCGCCATTCCTTTCGTAGAGCTGCTTTCCGTGAGCATACGCTTACTGTGGTCGACACACTGGCTTTGATTTGGTCGGTCCATCTCATTGGCGATCTTCCTCCAGCCCTGTCACCTCCCACTCTTCCTTGCACAACTAGGCGTTCTATGGATGTTCCATCTCGCCGAGACACGTGTCCAAAGATGTTGAGGATCCGAGTTTTGACCGTAGAAAGCAACCGGTCTTTAATGCCAAGCTCCTCAAGACTTGATGAATACTTCATATTATAACAGTTAAACACTAACGTAAAAACTTATGTAATCAGGGAGTAACTCTCCAGGCAGACCACGATGGCAACCAAGACTTTCTTTAACTTTCAAAATTTTATTTCAGACCCTCAATCTGGCCTGATCACAACCCGCCAGTCGCTAGACCGGGAGCGTAAAGCATCATACACACTAGTACTTCTAGTCACGGACCGTGGTTCGCCTCCTCAGCAGACGACCAGGATTGTCACCGTAGATGTCACAGATGTGGATGACCATAAACCACACTTTGCTAGGAACTTGGTAATTTTAATTCATATATTTTTTATCAACCGAACACATAATAAGTATTATATCGGCCAGGTGATTTGCCTGGTTTCATAAAACCAGTCCAACCCGCAACTTGAACATAATTCTCACCCAGAGAAGGATCTGATAACAAAATATAACATTGCTGGATGGGTAACGTGTACTTCAAAATGACTTCACAAAAGTGGATATTTGCCTACTTACATTTATTTGTCTTTTTCGGCAAGCTCTACTGATTTAAACGATTTTAGGAATGTTAAATGGGAATATTTAAATGTTTCCTGTCCTGACTAATCTTAATGTATTTTTAGGATGACCCACCAGTCCTCCTGACGACCAAAGAGGAGATACCAGTCGGTACCATCATCGGAGAGCTTCAAGCTATAGATGAAGATATAGGAGACAACGCTGCGATCGACTATGCTATCACTGGTATACATTATTTATATGTCTTCTAAGGTTCAACAAGGTTTGTTCCAATGCCCAAGGATTCACAGTTACACCTTGCGAGCTTCAGGGTTCTGAAGCGATGCCATTATCTACATACACATGATACATCTCCATTTTCCTCGAGATTGTCTAAGAGTACACCAGTCATTCTCACCTCTCGGCACAATATAGTTCCACCTACTCCGATATTCCCTGAAGACCGGTTTCCTAACGACAATCAGAGCATTGACGTACAGAGACCATGCCATCACTGGTATGATACATTCCTTCCACTTTTAAAACTCTTAAGAATCCGCGAATCCGAACGACTCAAGTATTTGAGAAACACAGTTACTATAACACCTTAGTTTAATGTAATATCACTTTTACTTGTGAAGTAATAAGGTTGCAATTCTTTCAGCGGGGAACGACCTCGGACTGCTAAAACTCGAGCGCACCAATGACAGCAAAGCTCTCATAAAAGCGGCTGCGCGCATTGACAGAGAGGCCATTGCAAGGATACTCATCACTGTCAAGTGCTTCAAATATGGAACCAAGCCTAAGTTGAATAAGGCTTATAATCGATTGGTAAGTATTTAAGTAAAACGGTTTGGCAGAAGTAGACACGCTTTTTCTAAAGGGTTGTTGATTCTCCAACAATGCCACTAGGGTCTTAATTATAACTCTCTAGAGGGCGCTGCTCAAAAAAATCATCGTTTTTTTTCTAATTTAGAGTTATTCATATACCGAGGTATTATTTATCTTTAATTATTTAAATGTTACCTTTTTGTGTTGTTATTCTATTCAGTTGTCCAAGGGCCAAGGGACAATATTGGAATAATTTGACAGAAAAAAATTAGTAACATCTTAGCGGCTAGCATATTACGGAAATAGCTTATATTAAGTGCCACAAAAATGCATGTTTGGGGTTCCCCTTATCTGGCATAATATTGTTTGTCAGAAATACACTTCGCATAACATGTATCGCAGAAACACTTTTAGTCGAATGATAGTTTTGCATAACTATTACTTGGCATTACTATTACTACGCATACAATACATTTTGCAGCATATTATTTAGCAGAAGATTACTTTCGCCGACTTTAGTTTAGCATAATTGTATGTACCATAATCATCCTACAGCATACTCTTATTATGGCATAGTGATATTTTCTGCTATTAGCAGAGTGGGTTAAGTTAACTAAGAACCGCGACTCCAACAAAATTGAACCTGTGCCAGAAAAGAAGGTTATATATTAGGTTAGAACTGCGGCCTTCTATAAAAACGAACGGCTGCCGGAAAAGTACGTTAGGTTAGGTTAGAACTGCGACCCCCTACAAATACGAACAGCTGCCAGAAAAGTACGTTAGGTTAGGTTAGAACTGCGACCTTATACAAAAAATAACGGCTGCGAGCAAAGTAGGTTAGAACTGCGAACTCAACAAAAACGAACACATGCCAGAAAAATAGATTAGATTAGAGCATAACATTAAGATAGGTATCTATCATTAGATTATGAAATTTATTTCATAATCTTTTTACCGACAGACTTTATAGTTACTGATTATTTTACTGTATAAACACACTTTAAAAACTAACAAACAGCAATTTCATCATAACTCTATCCATCTGTATGTTACCTCTTCACGCTTAAATTGGAATGAAATTTGGTATGCAGATAGTTTGAAACCCATGGAAGGACTAAGGGTAGTTTTATTAAATCTTTAACACCATTCCTCGTAGACGAAGACTCAACTTGATAACTTTATGCCACCTAAATATTATGCAATACATTTATCTGCGAAAACAATATTCGTTTAAAAGACTATTATGAACATCAACAGGATGCCAAAACATGGTTCTGGATTTTAAAACTCTGCGAAATGATTGTATGCTAAATGATATATGCGAAAGGTAATTCTGCCAAACGACATTCCTGCCAAGTAACATTATGCAATACAAAAATATGTCAAAAAACTTTCTGCAACACATTAGTAAACCGCATGTTTGGTATGATTTGAACATCATACAATTTTAGTTTACAGTTTTTTTTCTCCTGGGCAACTAACGGTAACCATGGCAACAGTGACTCTAAAAGTTGATTGCCACCCACACTATGTATACCTACTTAAAACGCATTCTGAATTGACGTTTCAGGATCCCTCAGAAACGCAAGCCCTAATCAAGATTCTAGACATAGACGATCACCTGCCACAGTTCGAAAGCGCCAACATGACAGTAGGAGTGCGACTAAACGTGCCCATTGACACTGTCATCGCCACTGTCAAGGCCACTGACAGCGATCCTGACGCGTTACCTGTACAGTACAAGTGAGTAAAGTTTACGAAGGATTACGTACCCGGGGGTTTTCAGAAAAAATGGTACCATTTACTTTTTTCCAAAAAACATCAAGTTTTGGGTTATTTATACTCAGAATCACGAGTACTATGATTGAGACACAGAAAAATAATGTCCCCAGTTTTTCATAAAAATTTTGGGTGTCAGTTTTGTAACGGTCCATACAAAGAGAATGTGAAAATGCGTTACAAAACTGTAATTTTTTTTTGACACATTTTTTTTCTTTTTAAATCTATAGTCCTCATGATACTGAGTAGAAATAACCCAAAAGTTGATGGATTTTCGAAAAAAACTAAATTTTAAGTGAAAATGCCCACCTTGACCTTCCTGTTCTTATTTCTATCGCACGCGCATATTTATATCAGGTCGCACAATGTCATTGACCGCCGGCACAGTGTAAAAAGTAACAGTGGTCCGACGGTCTTTGACGCGTACCGAGCTACTAACAATGCGATGACAGCGATGTAGCTCGGGTGCACTTTATAATGTTATACCTTTAAAGGAGCAATTCTTGTGTATATGTATAGGTATATTTCGGGTATCTCGGAAACGGCTCTAACGATTTCATTAAATTTGCTATATGGGGGGTTTTCGGGGGCGAAATTCTCCCAGATATTCATTATTTATTTATTGTACAGATTTGTGAACATGAGCTTCGAGTCTCCGATCCGAGCGCGGTCTTCCAGCAACGTCTCCGACGTGATCTCGCTCAACAATAACACCGGGGAGTTGCGTATCATGAAGAACCTCATACACTACGCCGATGGCATATTCCGGTACGTTTTATTTACATTTATTAACCTTTTGAACTCTTTATGTCATAAACACAAACATCACTCAAACGCCAAGGTCCCGGGCGCAAGCGAGCATGTATACCCTTCTTGAAAGTGTCAAGGTTACTTTGACAGCGTCCGCCATAACACCTAGTTGTCCTCGGCGCTGTGGGCACGACTACTAACGACTTTAGGTGTTCTTGGCCGTCAAAAGGTTAAACAGTTCTCTGCAAAATTGTGTCTCTATCTTTTTTCTGCGTGTGGTGTCTCAATATTTGCAAAAATAAATCATTAATCCCTGGTCGTCGTCGCCGTAAGTCAATAATGTAATGATATTAGTCTCTGGTAGGTACTCTGTAGCTAAATAAGTTGCTCAGTAACAATTTTCTATGATGTTGTAATTTTGTGTTTCCATTATTTGATAATTATTATAAGACCGTATTTTTCAGATTAACCGTCCGAGCTAATAATTCTGGAGACCCTGAAAGATATAGTGACATCTTGGTCGAGGTACGTGATAGGCAGTGATAGTAGACATTGCTCTGAGTTTTCGAGCACAAACATGGCGGGGTCGCCATGTAAGGCTCAGTCGTATGAGGAATTAAACAAGCCGATATTGATTCAATTATACTGAACTATAATTACAAAATTGGGCCTTTAATATACAAAGGTTACTTATAACATTGATTAAAAATATGTATAAAGGTACTTTTTATTTTTGAACGTTTAGGTTTACTGATTAAAAGTCTAATTAGAATGATTATTTTTGTGTTATTACTTATATTCGCATAGCTTCTGATTGTGGTAACGGATACAGAACTGATTATTCTTTGAGGTTTACCACGTTCTAAAGTTAATCAAATCTGTTTTCAGGTGGTAGTGGTCCGCGAGCGTGACTTACTCCGCCTAGTAGTGAGCGCGCGCCTCGTGCCGGCGCTGCGGGCGCGCGTGGCCGCCGCCGTGGCCCCTAGAGGCCTACGCTTGCAGTTGCACGAGGCCGCCGCCTTCCACGACACTCCGGGGTAATCTATGTTATAAGTCTCCTGATTATGGGCCTACCCCATCGATAACTACAATTTCCCGTTCCTGGGAAAACCGGACCTCGCATAAAAGCTTTTCCACATGTTGCAATCCGAATGATCCGATATCGAAGAGTTCTTTTTTTGCGCAATCTTTCAAACTAAACGTACCTTTATTTCTGGTTACCTTTATTTTTTCAGACCGTGCTTTCAATTCCGAAAGACCGACACCGGCGAAGCCCTAACTCCGAAAGCGATGAAAGCCGTCATCCGCTCCCTCGGCACCGAATTTCAACAGATCTTACAAACTTATGACGTCCACAATATTACTAGTTGTGGTATATCTAGAGCGACGCACACACCGGCGCAACATGCGTTGTTGGCGTTAGCTGGGGTGCTGCCTATCGCTGCTTTAATAGCGGCTTTGGTGTTATGCTGTATGCATTCTAGCGGTAAGGCCCAAACTATTATATTTGTAATATACCTTCAAATCCATATACGAGTATGACCTCCACAATATTACTAGCTGTGGTGTACCTATCTACTATCTAGAGCCACGCATACATCAGCGCAACATGCGTTGCTGGCGTTAGTTGGGGACGCTGGGTTGCTGCCTATAGCTGCCTTGATTGCTGCATTAATATTACGCTGTATGCATTCTAATGGTCAGTCTTACTTGATTCTCTCATTAGTCATTAGCACTGGTTCAAATCATACAGTCAGCTTCAAATAGACAACACCTTTGAGAAGGTGTTACGATATATTTTTTCAAGCCGTTGACGTCCACGACTATACTAATTACAGTATCTCGAGGGCTACTCATATCATACTCCGGTATCTAATGGAGTGAATCGTACTTGTCATGAACTCTAAGCGCTATTTTACATGTCGACTTTATATCTCCATAGTATATACCCGTGTGCGTAACTCCATTTGTTCATGATTTCTACTTATACGATACAATACAAAGTCTCTCTTTACTGCACTCCTCATTACAGAAAACAGTACAAAGGACACAGAGAAGAAGGGCCTACTTATACTTATTGATATTTATTTTGTTGCAGCCAAACAACGGGCCCGGTCAGCTCTGCTCCTGTCTCGCGAGCCGCCAGCCACCAGTAACATCTCCGCGCCGCCGACGTTGCTGTACGCTGAGCCGCTCTACAGAACCTAAACTGTCTGGCCCTTTATGAGTTGTCTGTGGTATAAATGAAGGTGGGATTCCAATGCCGTGCCTTTAATTAAATTAAGGACGCTAAGTCGAAGAATTTCGTACATTGACCCGTCATTTCTTATCTTCATCGCACGCGCATAATCAGGGGTGCGAAACTTCTGACTTCGGCCAAACTCGGCTCGGCTCGGCTCAGCATTGCTCCGGGCAATTATTAGGGTTGGCTTAACTTGACTTCCTTTTGCGTGCACGACCACAGATAAGATAATCACTTGAATTTTGACAACCCTAAATAGCCGAAAGGGATAGTGCCATGGTATAATAATATACTCCGCCTGGTACTCTATTCCGAGATTCGCGTATGACCTAACTGACACGGGCCTACGTGATCATGCTGTTTACAGGTTCTCAAACTTTAAAATGTGGGAGAATTTTAACCAACGGTGAAAATTATTTTAACGGCATTAATTTTAAGTTATTCATGTAGAAACATAGTAAAATAAAACAAATCTAATGTATTAAATTAAACTTTATTTATCTATACAAGACAAACGTTTGAAAAACTAATTCACAGTTACACATTAATTACCAAGCTTACGGCGTGAAAAGTTTGGAAAACAATGCGACTGCTGACACTGAGCGAGAAGGAAATAACAATTAACACGCGTTCGACAAGGATGACGGTCAGGGCATGAAGTTATCTAGATCCGAATTGTCAAATGTTACAGCGCTATCCTGTGTTGTCAGTAGTGTAAACAGAATTACCCGAACGTCTGAAATTTCTGTCGTGAATCGGAAGATATTGCTAACGAATAATTAAAAATGACGTGTTATTGTAAAATTTAAGATAAAATACATATAAATGAAAATTATAAAATTATAAAGAAATATTTTAACTTATTAACCAAAGGTATAATGTACCCATGTAACATGTTATGTTGAAATAAAGTGGCAATGTTATTGTGACGTAGACCCGTGTCATTCTGGGAATAGAAGACCATGTTTTATTAGACCATGGATAGTGCCATATATTAGAAAGGGATAGCATAATTCGACCCTGAACCGCTGTCAAACTTCGGTTTTGTAGGAAGTTTCCTTTCTGTACGGCAGTACTATTATTTATTCTGTGGCATAATGCTGATCCGATGATCAATGCCGCTGTACTAGTGGGACAGCATTAATGTAATTATGCGCGTGCAATTGAGATAGAAATGGCGTGTCAATGTACGAAATTCGTCGCGCTAAGCGTCCTTACTATACTTGCCATCAGAAACATTAGTTCGCCCATATGAATTGGGTGGATTAACATTTTATTGTCATTGTCACGCGTTGTGAAAGATTTTTTTGATGTCATTCCTTAAACTCTCTTTTCTGAGTCTAAACCCGATATTTTGGTATAAAAAACAGGTATTTACAAACAGAGTTAACAGAGATACCTATATTACTAAAAAAACATAAACACTCCGTTTTTAGGGTTCCGTACCCAAAGGGTAAAACGGGACCCTATTACTAAGACTTCGCTGTCCGTCCGTCCGTCCGTCCGTCCGTCCGTCCGTCTGTCTGTCACCAGGCTGTATCTCACGAACCGTGATAGCTAGACAGTTGAAATTTTCACAGATGATGTACTTCTGTTGCCGCTATAACAACAAATACTAAAAACAGAATAAAATAAAGATTTAAATGGGGCTCCCATACAACAAACGTGATTTTTGACCAAAGTTAAGCAACGTCGGGAGTGGTCAGTACTTGGATGGGTGACCGTTTTTTTTTTGCTTTTTTTTTGTTTTTTTTTTATATGGTACGGAACCCTTCGTGCGCGAGTCCGACTCGCACTTGCCCGATTTTTTACATTCATATATAAGAACACATCACATTAAATAAGTCTGAAAAATAACTTGTGTCGATTTTGGGCTGTTATTTTTGGAACGTAGTACCTTATCGGACGATTGGCGTATTAATAGTAGTATAATACTTAATTACTTATTGTCTGTTATGGTATTTTATCCATTCTTTTACAAATTGTAAATATTATTTAAGAGATTTTATATATAAACTCTCTCATGTACAAACTTGTGTCATGAAACTTAAGATAAGTGTGGTAGTAAATCAATCATAAATAATATATTGTATCTAAGTCACAAAATATTACATTTTTTCTATGATTTTTAAAGGTACTTAAGTATTTAATAACCTGTATATAGAAAATAAATTATTTGTGTTTTTAAATGGTGTTTAATTATCAATTACAAATGGAAGAATTTGTTATCGAAACCTAAATATAGATACACACTAAATAGGTATGTAAAAAATTGTCATTCATTTATTATGTCGGCTGTATACAATATATGATTGGAGCGGTGCCGAGACTCTTGTTATGCAGAGCCCGTCTCTGGGGTGCATACGCAGCAGGAGGAAGTGGTGCGATAGTGAACTAAAACAACGTCGTCCTTTAAACACTCGATGTATTTTCAAAATGCACAAATGTTATAAAGTCGTCTGTAAGCACATTAACATTAAATAACTTATAATATTTAGAGAGTAAACCTAATAGCATGTTTACCGTACGATCCGTGATAGCAAAGAGAAAGAATGACAGCGCACAAGTTGCCAGAGTCAAAAATATTCTAAAGACACCTATATACGTGCATGTCAATTAATAAAGTGTGCCATTGACTTTCCAACACTTCCCCTCAAGGGCACACTGTTATCTAAATAATAACCATAGTAGAGTCAAATATTTCAAAGAGAAAACTAACATGAAACAACTAAATTTGGCTCTACCATATTAAATGTCACAAATAAACATTGAATGTACATTTAAAACAAATTCATAATGACTCTACCATATACTAGTAATAATAATAAACCTGTTAGCTTTTTATATAAAAAAAAACAACAGATAAAAATACTTAATATAAATTTAGAGTACAATCACAACTTACTTTATATGCTCTAGTTATTGAATTAAGTATTAACAAACGTTCATAGCTTTGATAAACTCATTATGCTTAACTCTACCTAAAGGTTTTGTCAACACATCGGCAATCATTTTGTCTGTAGGCAAATACTCTACTTTAATTACATTTTTAGATATTAAATCTTTAACATAATGGTACCTTATGTCGATGTGTTTCGTTCGCTTATGACAGTATTCCTTAGCTTGTAAAAGCTTTTGAGCACTTTGGTTGTCATTATATACAATACAATTAATTTGTTTAGGCAAAATCTCAGACAAAAGACTCTTAATGAATGATACATCTTTACATACATCAGATATTGCTAGGTATTCTGATTCACATGAAGACAAAGAGACACACCTTTGTTTGCGAGACTCCCAATTAACTGTACAATTTCCCAATTTAATGACATAGCCAGTATAGGATTTTCTGTCAGTAATATCATTGGCCCAGTCTGCGTCAGTATAAGCATACATAGACCAATTCTCATTCTTATGAAAACATAGAGAATAATGAATTGTACCTGCCAAATAACGCAATATACGCTTAGCTGCTAACCAATGTGACCTATCGAAACAATTGTTAAATTGGCTAAGTTGACTACATGCATATGATATATCTGGCCGTGTACATACAGACAGATACATCAAGCAACCCAAAAGTTGTCGATAGTTAAAAACATCATCCTGCAAACAGTCATTATTTTCAGATTTTACAAGTTTACAGTTAATTTCCATAGGTGTGGCTGCGGCCTTACAATTTTCCATGCCAAAACGTACAAGTAGTTTTCTGATATATTCACTCTGATCTAGAGTCAAAGTTCCCTTAACTTTATCCCTAGACACGTTTATACCTAAACAGCTCTTAAGCGGACCTAAATTTTTAACATTAAATTTACTTTCTAAAATGTTTAACAAATTTCGCTTAATTGAACTGTTTTGGCTGTAAAACACATAAAAGTCATCAACATATAAAGCCAAAATCACTAAATCATCCTTGTTACTTTTTACATATACACAGGGTTCACACTTGGATTGAGTGAAATTATGCTCACTAAGTAAACTATGTATTTTACAGTTCCACATTCTACTTGCCTGTTTGAGGCCATAAATGCTTTTCTTTAACAAACATACTTTATTTTTATTATTATCACTGAAACCAATAGGCTGTTCCATATATACAGTCTCATTAAGGTCAGCATTGAGAAAAGCTGTTGCCACATCTAGATGGTCAATGTTTAAGTCTAACTGATTAGCTATACAAAATAAAATTCGCATTGTCGAGTGACGGACAACAGGAGCGAACGTTTCGTTATAATCAATGCCTTCCCGTTGGGTAAAGCCCCTGGCGACTAATCTTGCTTTAAAACGATCAAAATTACCAGAAGCATCATATTTAGTTTTATAAACCCATTTACATTTTATTACATTTTTACCAACGGGCCTATCTACCAATTCCCAGACATTGTTTTTAACTAGAGCATCATACTCACTTTTCATGGCATCTAGCCATTGCTGGCTATTAGAGCCACTTACAGCTTCTTCGTAGGTAATGGGTTCATCAGTCGATGGAGAGGGACCATGAGCGAGTAAGGATAAATCATAGTCTAAATACCTCGCAGGGAGTACATTACGCGTGGAGCGAGACGAGCGTTGTGGTGTAGCGTCGGCCACAGGACGAGACGCTCCATCACTTTCAACTGCCACAGGGGGAAGGCTCACTGGTTGTGGGCCGCCGGCACCTGGTGAATCAGCTGTGCTGGAGTCGCTGCTCCCAGTGCAGTACTCATCGGTTTCTCCACCTGAAAATGATGATGAATCTCTGTCAGATAAATTCAAATTAATCTCATTATTAGTATCATTGATTAAAATATTATCATTTAAAATTTCATTATTAATAATTTCATTATTTTCCATTTCATTATCATTATTTGAATTTACTTGACTATTCTGACTAGAAACATTACCAATATCACAGATCTCATTAGAAATATCATTATAAGTTAAAATGCTATCACTCGTGGAAAGTTCTTGCAAGGGGTTTGTACAGGGGTTGTAAAATCTATTCTCAATAAAAGCAACATTTCGAGATTTAATGACCTTTGTGGGATCCAAAGGATCAGCTAAGCGATAACCTTTAGATGTATCACAATATCCCACAAAAATGTATTCCTTTGCCTTAGCATCCAATTTATCTCGCTTATGTTCAGGTAACAATGAAAAAGCAGTACAGCCAAAAACCCTGAGGTGTCCAAGGTTGACCTTTTTGCCAGACCAGACCTCCTCAGGTATACGTCCAGCCAAAGCCGACGTGGGAGACCTATTCTTTAAATATACAGCAGTCATTGCTGCTTCTCCCCAAAATCGTTTGCCGAGACCTGAATGCTGTAACATGCAGCGTACCTTATCAAATATAATGCGAAAAGTCCTCTCTGCTACTCCATTTTGGGCAGAACAGTAGGGAATGGTGGTCTGGTGGATAATACCATGTTCTTTTAAATATTGAGTAAATTTAGAACTAGTAAACTCTCCACCATTATCACTACGAAGGCAAAGGATAGGCAAACTCTTTTCTTTTTCTACCATAGCTTTAAAATGTTTAAAACAATCAAATACCTGTGATTTGTTCTTCATTATGTAGGCAAAACTCTTCCGGCTGTAGTCATCCGTAAAGGTGAGTAGATATCTTCCTCCTCCATGGCTCGTCTCTGGCATTGGTCCGCAGACGTCAGTGTGCACCAGCTGTAGTGGTTGCGTTGTTGCACTGTTGCTAGCCTTAGGGAAAGGCTCGGCCGAAAGCTTCCCCTTAATGCATGCTTCACAGTTCTTGAGGTTTTTATCCTGAAACAACACACCACATGCATCCCTCAACTTACACATCCCAGCTGAGTGCAGGTGACCAAGTCTAAAATGCCACAAGTCCATCACAGACGGGGTAGAGACGGCAACTGCAGCGCTCGGTGCGACCTGCCTAGATTGCAGGTCCAAAGAGTGCTTCCTGTTAGGATTATATCCCTCAGCCCTAGACACATCCCCAGAGAGTTTATAGATTCCATTAACACAGTTAGCTATAGCCATATAGTCGCTAGGTGCTTTATTGAGACTATGACCCCTATCATAAACAAAACACCCATCATTATTAAATAAAACAGAATGACCATCTTTACATAATTTAGACACAGAAAGTAAATTTGCTGATAAGTTGGGAACTAACAAGACATTCTTAAAGGTCCTCACCTGTCCATTTAAAGCAACACTAAGATCTCCAGTTTTGGAACTTGACATTGTTTCACTGTTAGCCAAACTTATGGATTGCTTCTTTGTATCCCTTATATTGCTGAGCAAGTTTGGATCATTAGAAAGGTGAGAAGACGCGCCTGAGTCCAAGAAGACATCCGTCCGGTCCTGGGCGAAGAAAGCTGCGGTGGCGGTGGCAGACTTGGAAGAATCCCTTTGTTTCCTATCTCTCTTATATTTAAAACACTTCGGCTTGATGTGACCGACTCGGTGACAATATGTACACTTAATTTTACTTGTAATGTATGCTGTTGTTGAGCTCCCGTTATTCACAGACTTCCTTTGCGCCTCTTGAAGAAGACGAGTACGCACCAGGTCGCTTTTCAGCTCTTCAGAAGATATACAATACGTTTCTAGGTTGCTCACCAAAGTGTCATAGTCTGCCGGAAGGCCACTTAATAAGATTTCGGCCACTTCTTTATCTTCGACCACCCTGCCGATGTCTGCGAGTTGGTGAACTAGGGACATTACATGTTCAATATATGTAGCCATGTCTGCATGCTCGGTGAAATCTACCCTGTGTAGCTGCCTTAAAAGTAACACCCGCCGATACAGCCCTTTGTCTTCAAATATGTCCGACAAGTTTTTCCACGCTTCTTTAGCTGTTGTCGCAGTCCGAACGTATTGAAATAATGCCGGTTTTATGTTGAGACAGACACGTGCCAAAGCGCGCTGGTCGCGCGCGGCATCTGCGCCCGTCAAAGCCTCGTCCGACTCCCTGTCTATAGTGTCCCACAATCCTTCTGTGATCAAGATCATCTTCAAAGCGAACTTCCACGTCAGATAGTTGTTCCCGTCCAGCTTCTCGATGACGGGAGTGCCCATGACGACATTAGTGGCATTTACAGCCATCGTGGCAATATGATAAAAAAAAATATTCAGAATTAACGTTGTAGGACGACGTAAGAGGTAATATTTTGTAGGTTTTGCCACTTGATCGACAGCCACTTACTAGATGGATCACGATTTCTCCTTTTCTCGTGGTATGCTGGGCATCTTAACCTGTTATGCAGAGCCCGTCTCTGGGGTGCATACGCAGCAGGAGGAAGTGGTGCGATAGTGAACTAAAACAACGTCGTCCTTTAAACACTCGATGTATTTTCAAAATGCACAAATGTTATAAAGTCGTCTGTAAGCACATTAACATTAAATAACTTATAATATTTAGAGAGTAAACCTAATAGCATGTTTACCGTACGATCCGTGATAGCAAAGAGAAAGAATGACAGCGCACAAGTTGCCAGAGTCAAAAATATTCTAAAGACACCTATATACGTGCATGTCAATTAATAAAGTGTGCCATTGACTTTCCAACAACTCTCGCCGAGAGGCTCTCGACGACGTGTGTATATAACACCTTTACACATTGCCTCGGAAAAAATGTTGGCAACCAGATACAGATATATTAAGAACTTAGTTATTTTTTATGCAAGGCAAGCCAGCCTCGCAGTACAGTGTGTCCCAGAACTCCACGCTCTGCTTCTCAGCGAAGCTTCCCGCCGTCGACTGTACGTTGATGTCTAGGTATTCCTTGCTCTGAGTCGTGTATATTGGCCATCTTGTTCCTTCCCAGTTGTCTGGAGTTGGGTTGCTGGAAAATACAAACATAGAGTGGTTGGATAAATACAATTAGTAGGTACAAAACGGTCCTACTTACATATTAATTACAAACAGAAATACCTACAAATCAGGGTAGGTATATGCTGGGTTAAAAGAATCTTCATATACTGTTTCTTTTACCCCATCACCTTAATAAAAGTAATTCTAGTTTGTAACGAATTGTTGAGAATTTATTTTATAAATTTTCTTTTGAAAACGGCAAATTATAACCTATATCTCATCTCAGTTTTACTCAAATAGGTTTAGTATAGATCGTTCCAATGGCAATACATAATTAAAGCCTGACCAGGAATATATGATGAATTTGAAGCCACTTTTGACCTCAACGAAACTCAAAATCTATTAATCATAAACACATGAAATTTGGTTCATTTATTAAGTAAGACTCTTAAGGCTAACTAGAACCCCAAATTTCATGAATATAGATCAATCGGTTATTAAGATACAAACATCTAAAATCTGGATTTTTCTCACTGATGACCGCCTGACTGACCTAACATCGAAAACCTAACCCACTTCCAAATAACCTAGCAAGTTGAAATTTGTCATCCAGCTGGGCAATTGCGTGGTTACGACGATAAGATACGGAAACAGTGTTTTCTTTACGATTTCTAATATTTTCCAAAAAACAATTTACCTCCCTACACTACCTACACTACACACTAAGCGCCTATCGAATTTTTAATAGCAAAAATAAATTTTAGTTTTAAAATAAACTATGATGAATACTAATAATCAACGGTGGGACATTTTTTGGTAAAAGAAGTAGTTTTATAATTTATAATATTAATGACTAAGATTAATGACTCGTCTAAATGAGAGAACACTAACCTGGTTTTAGCAAAATTCGTCCATAATATTGTCACATTCGATACGTAATCCTTCAATGTTTCTTGCGATTCGTAAGCATCTTTAGTATAATTACTAGAAAACATATAAAACACGTCGTCTCCATGGCAGGCTCCTTTCAAATCCAAATCCGAATTACTAAGTAATAATTTCTTTGCAAAATTAAGGTCAGTGTCGAAACTGAACCTGTACATATAAATGGGACTGTTGTGTTTAGAATACAAGTAGGTAAATCTGTGCGTGTTATACAGTAAATACAAGTCAGATAACATCGTGACAATCACCTTATAATCATCTTTTGTGTACTCTCTGTCACCAATATAGAATTTTCTAATCCTTTTACCCATATCATTCATTTTCTCTTGGGTTAGTTTCTCAGCGATTTCACTAGGCACGTCGTAGGAGGGATTGTTATTGTAAATGTCTAACTTTGCTAATCTATCTTGAATCACCAAAATGGCTTCAGCGGAGTTATATCCTAATATCAAGGGAACTTTACGAATTGTTTCCGACTGAAGTGTATCCAAAGGATATTCACTTAGAAACGTTTCGACATTATCAAATTTCTTTTCGACAACTGGCAAAAATCGCGCAGAGAGTCCTCTATACAGCTCATCGTCCGTACTCGTAGCAATTGTCAAGTTAGTTAGGTTCGCTGCTGGTAAAGATCTTAAAAACTCAAGCAGCTCAGTGGTATTATTCGTGTCTCTTCCTAAATATTTTCCTACTCTGAAGGCCCTGCTCTTGCTTCCTTCACCTATCGCTCCATCTTGGACACTAGTACCACTTTGCGCGATAACTTTATGAAATAGTCCTATAGTCATCGGCGACAAAATATGATGAGATACAGAGCAAGCTCCGGCACTCTCCCCAAAAATTGTAATATTATCGGGATCTCCTCCAAACTTTGCAATATTCTCCTTTATCCACTTCAACGCAGCGACTTGGTCCTTCATACCCGCATTGCCAGGAACCTCAGGGGTTTCCACACTTAAGAATCCAAGCACTTCAAGTCTGTAGTTCAAAGTGACCAGGACAACATCCTGTTGAACGAGAAACTTTGGTCCGTACAGGACATCATTTCCAGATCCAGTTATGTAGGATCCTCCGTGGATGTAGATCATGACAGGTGTGCTACCGTTGAGAGATTTCGTAAAGACGTTGAGGAACAAGCAGTCTTCGCTGCCTTGGAAGACGGAGTCTGTTTGCGCACAGATGGAACCATATTCGGTCGCTTGGCGTATGCCTTCCCAGGATTGAGGCGGCAGGGGAGCCTGGGGAAATAACAAAACTAAATACAGTTAAGTTCTACAGCAACTCAATAATGTTAGGTCGACATAAATCATGTCGTGTGTCCCTATTATTTATTTAAGGTGTACGGTGTTACGTCAGGGGCAGGAAAGGGGACGCTAATGCGTGTAAACCATACCCAAAGATATCACATGAGGTACTTTAGTTTCAAACCGGAATTAAATACTTTGTCTTTCCCATACATTAGAAGTATTAGAACATAACTTGACCCAAATCACACCCTTATAGTATAGACACTACGTTGTATAAAGAATGCATACCCTGAACCTAAGCTGCCCCACTGGTGGCTGGGCATACGGGATGCCCCTGAAACTGTAGTATGTTGATCCATCATACAGCGTGTCCGTAGTCCCCTGTAGCCGCCCTTGCTTCACTGTCACTATCAGCTCATTCTGTAAATTAATACCGATGATTAGGATTACATTTTTTTTTTTCACGCCACTGTTCGGAAATGTGGCAATAGATGGTCTAAAACCAAGCTGCAAAGTAGGCAATAGCTGTAGCACCTGAACCACCACTACTACAATGTTTCATTGTTATCATCATCTGTCATTGGTGACGGTTCGCTACAGCAATGAGTATCATTTAAAACATAAAAATCAATAAAAGGTCTTTTTTGGCGCAACTTTTTCCTTAAAAATAAAATAAGGTTATTTATAGGACCAACTCTTGTATGAAAAAAAAAGACATGTCAAAACCATTCAGTTCATTTTTTTTAACAATTATCCATTCAGTTCACGCTTAAGGCGTTTTTTACTTTTGTAGCTGTTTGTGGTTTTTTTAGCAAAAACGCTTCTAAGTTTAGAGTCGGTTTGAAGCAAATAAGAGAAAAACGCCTCTTAAAAGTGATAAAAAAAGTAAAAAAGGCGGGATTTGAAAATACTTACTGAATTGGATAGTGTAAATTGTGTTTGACTAAAAAATACAAGAAACGCGTATATCTACGCTCGCTATAAAAATGAGTTCTTCTAGTGAAGAAAATGATATTCTTACACTGACGCCTACCGAAATTCAAGAGACAGCACAGGCAGTGGCTAGTAATTTGCTACCTGAGAAATCGCGGGCAAGTACTTATAGTTATGCAAATGTTTTCTTATTTCCTCGCAGTAGTCGTGAAAAGCACTATGTAATGCCTCGGCCGGAAACGCTAAAGATGGACTCGTATTATTTGAGGGCCTCCACTAACGTGTCGGCCCTCAAACGACTCGTCCATCTTTTAGCGGTTTTCCATCCTCTCCTACAATGTACTATTGTGCCCTTCGTCCCTTCGTTAACAATCTACTATTTAATTTACCACTTAGGTGTCAGCAAGTAAGTACCTATAAAGGCCGAAACACATTATTCAAACGTGACGCGACGCGTGTTGAGTCGAATCAAATTGTATTACAGTATACTTATTTTGTATGACCAGAATCACATTATGAATTATGTTGGAATAAAGAAACTGAATATACATACAAACATGAACGCTGAAAACAATACACTCTTTTTTTTGGGCAGTCGGACGCGACGTCACGTGGAGTATTCATAGTGTGACTCTGGTCATTATAAAATTTGACTCAACGTAACACACGCGTCGCGTCGGGTTGCGTGGCGTCAAGTTTTTAAATAACGTGTTTCGCGCGGCCTCTAGGCACGGCATAGTCACCAGCCTAAGCTGCCGGTCGCCTTCTCCGCGGCCCCGAAACCTGGCCCCGCTCAAGCGGTATCACCAGGGGTCGCGGGGTTGGATAACGGCCGGTAGTGATAAAGCTGGCCCACACCAGACACTCAGCCGTCCCCAAAAACACGCGCGATGGACCGTCCCACAAGGTGGTGCGCGACCCGACACAGCCTCCGCAGCTGGAAAGCGGAAAAGGCCACTCACACCCTCCCAAAAGGGGGTGTGGAATGAAATCCACTACTACTACCAGACTTCGTTTTAGGAAACCTAATAACCTAACCGTTTCGCGACTTACTTTTTAAGCGGCAAGTCGACTTTGCCGTTATAAAATAGGTCGCAAAGTGCGTTGTTGAAATGAGTATTAATTATTTTGAATACAGTCAAAAAATACGAACTATAATTAAAAACTAAAACTAAAAAAAAAATTCAAAACAACGTGCGTTGTTTATTTTTATTTTATTTTAGGAAACTAAATTCGTTTTAGTGTCGAAAGACGTGCGAGACATGCGATTTACACCTAATCAAATAATTAGCTAACCGCTGTAAACCAGCGTTCAGCTGTGTAAACTGCCGGGCTATAGAAAAGGATTTTGGCAAGCGTTGGAATACCGAGCACTTAATTACTTTAGTTAACACTGGGTAAAAGATGAGAAAAATATTTCCTGTAGTTAGATAGCACAAAAAGATTTGAAATGTTTAATAGTTAGTATACCTTAGTTAGACCAAGAAAAGTCTGCAGAGATTTTGACAGCACTGCGTGTGCCAGACCTATATATCTAATTACCTTTAAACGAGCAATTCTTGTTTATTTATATATATATTTCGGGGATCCCGGAAACGGCTCTAACGATTTCAAAGAAATTTGCTATATGCTATTTGCTCCGGGGGCGATAAATCGATCTATTTTGGCCTTATTTCTGGGAAAACGCACATTTTTGAACTTTTATGTTTACGAGTATAGATAGCTCTTACACAATCTAGGCTTAGTATAAGAATGCCTCGAAACAAAGGCATGCAACCACTTAAATAACCTTTTCAACCCTACCCCTCCAGGTAGGACTACCTGAGATCACGCCACACCACCTGCGCTACAGTTGTTTATCAGTACAACTCCCAATTATTAATGTTTCCGGAATCGTTTAAAAATAACAATTAATTTAATTAAAATAAATATTTAATACATTAATTTTAATTATTTTAATTAAACACATACAGTTTATCATATCAAAATTACAATTAAACAGTCAATTGACTATGCTTCCTTTAAATCAAATATATTTTATATTTATTCGCAATTATCGATATAAGTAATAAAAAAACTAATTAAAATTATTTAAAAACATACATTTAAACACACATCAAGGATTGCCGCCCACATACACCATGTAATTTGTATGGCCTACCGAACTGAATACTTTGGATGCTACCTATATACTATACGACGCTGTACTATATCTAAGACTGATACAGAAAATTGACTTATATGTATATGTAATAGTAGAAGTTTCCTAGTTTTCGAAATAATCGAACTTTTCTTTCTTTTTAATAGCTTTTTAACACCTTAGTTCACTTTAATCACCATCTAGGCCATATCTTTACTTGTAAAGATGTAAATAGCATGCATTATACCATTTTAGAATCAGTATTAGATAACTATTTTTTACAATGTGGGTCACTCTGTTCTCCAAAATTTTTTTATTCACCACAAGCGATCAAACTCGTTAAAATTTTTACGAAAACTTTGATCGAAAAAATCGCTGTGTCCACGATAAAGCTCTAACACACTTCCATAAAAATCAATATTGAGCGAAAACATGACGAGAAATCACTTAATTTGTGGCATTTAATCGATCATTGAAGTGAAAAAAAGTACCAAGAAAAATTCACTTTTCTTTTATCGCTTGTAGTGAAAAAAAAATTACGGAGGCCAGTGTCACCAATTTTCAAAAAAAATGTTTAGAGTCTGTGCGGAAATAGAAGAGTCGTGAAATGTGTGGGATCCAATATATTCAATTTTAGATTTAATTTTAGTTTTAATTTTTAGTTCTAATTTTAGTTTTTAATTTTAGATAGTATATACTCAACCCTTGTAAAATCATATGTTGTGATGTGATAAATAAAAAAATACAAACATATATTGTACGACTCTTCTCTTTCCGCGCAGACTCTACATAATAGTATTGATAATACAGATTCTGACACATGCTATTTAAATCTTTACAAAAAAAGAAAAAAAGAAAGAAAAGTTCGATTGTCTCGAAAACCACAAAACTTTTACTAGACCTACACTACATTACTTAAGTCAATTTTCTGGAGCAGCCTAAAGGTTAGAAGGTTCTTCGGTGATTAGAAGGTTGTCCATTAATTACCTACCCGGTATATGAAAATCGATATTACAAATGCTTATTAATTGTAAATTGATTTACACTGACAAATAAATCAAGTCTAAAAAATATAAATTTAAGTAAACCTGACCACTTTACCTCAGTTGTTCTCAGCCAGGGAAAAAAATGTGGTAAATTAACAATTGGCGGAAACAGATGGGGGATACCCGTGAATACTATTGTTATGAGTCTAAATTAAATTTACAAATAAACTGAAACATGTTCATCTTATAATTATTTGAAATAAAGAAATTTAAGAAAACCTATAGCTTACCTCTGCACAAACAGTGCATCTTAAATAAAGCAAGTGTACACAGAAGAAAACTAGCAAATTATAATAAGTACACATACTCACAGGGCGAGAGCTCAACTACTAATGAGTTTGAAACACGTACATCAGACCTTTAAATAAAGAAATTTTGTAAACGTTATAAAATAACGTTATTTTATCTGGTATTTTACCGGTATTATTTATAGGGTTAATTAACGAAAAAACTAACGTAGCAGTATTTCGTCACACGATATCTTATACCTTTAAATGAGCAATTTTTCTATAAGTATTGGGGAGGTGTGTGTAAATGTAAAATGATCCCCTTAAGGGACAAACTTTACTGTATACAAAGTTTACGAGAAAAACACAAGATTACACTATCCCTCGTAGGTAAAATACTCACACCGTCACTGCGTGACTTCGAGGTAATGTACCTGTCGGAAGCAGAAAATGCGTGGCGTCTAGCTTGCCCGAACAAAGACATGCCGGCCGAAAAATCAACCCAACGATTTTGGGACGAACCGCTCTGCCACCAAGTACAAAATTGGCTCCTAAATTCAGCGCAATCCAACACAGAAAAAGCCCGCCTTCTTGCCTCATCCCAACATGAATCCGGCTTTTGGCTACACGCCTTCCCCTCCATTAATTGCGCAACTTTTCTGGACAATAATTCTTTCAGACTGGCTGTCGGCCTCCGCCTTGGCGCCGAAATAGTTGTCCCCCACTGCTGTCCCTGCGGAACAGAAGTTGACAGTCTGGGCTCCCACGGCCTCTCCTGCCGAAGGAGTGCCGGTCGCCTGTCCCGGCACGCCAGCCTCAACGATGTCATCCGTCGGGCCTTTGTCAGCGTGGGCGTGCCGGCCGCGTTGGAACAAGCGGTCTGGCGCGCGACGATGGCAAGAGGCCCGATGGAATAACCCTCATCCCCTGGCAGACGGGACGGCCGCTCATCTGGGATGCCACATGTGTAGACACCCTAGCGCCGTCCCATCTAGTCGCCACGTCTCAGAGAGCTGGCGGTGCGGCGGCAGCGGCTGAAACCCTAAAACGCCGCGGTAGAGACCCTGGGGCCGTGGTGTCGTGACGCTCACAATCTTTTTAAGGGCCTAAAAAAGACTATTTGAAACCACGGGTAACCCTAGGGCTGGCTCATTCCTAGGCCAAAGAATAGGCATAGCTATTCAGCGTGGGAATGTAGCCAGCCTTATGGGCACCCTTCCGCAGGGGACAGATCTGGGGGACCTAAGGTAGATGGGTAAGTTTTATTTATTAATTTTATTAATTTATTACTTAATTTTAATAATAGTTTATAAGTTTTGTTATTTAATAAATCTCTAAGATTTATATATTTATGTATACTTGAATAGTCCATTTACTTATCTAAGTATGTAAGTGATAAGTACTCATTTTTGATATTTTGCATGTAGTTAATTAGTTATGTTATGTTTTCTTGAAGTTTAATAAAGGATCATTTTATACCTACTTATGTATGGATCATACGATCGCTAGGGTAGGGTTAAAATGATCACAGATGATCCCTTGTGATATCACTGATATCAGGATTTCTTCATCTAAATCATTTAAGCCAGTCGATTCATTTGAGATTAATTTCAGATGTGTGCTGTTTTTTAGGGTTCCGTACCTCAAAAGGAAAAAACGGAACCCTTATAGGATCACTCGTGTGTCTGTCTGTCTGTCCGTCCGTCACAGCCCATTTTATCCAAATGTACTGGACCAATTAAGTTGAAATTTGGGACACATATGTAAATTCGTGACCCAAAGACGGACATCTAACGTAAACAAATTAATTTTAATGGAGGCTACTATTGGGGGATAAAGGTATTTTTTTTAAACTACTTCTATATCGTATTACATATCAAATAAAAAGAGCTAATTTTGAGAATCTCAAATATATTTTTTGTAATTTTAAATCAAATATGTAGTTTAGAAGATATTTAAGGAAATAGCCAAAAAATTACCATTCCCCCCTCCTCCTTTATCTCCGAAACTATTGGGCCTAAAATTTTGAAAAAAAATATGCAAAGTAGTTCATTACCAATAGATGACAAAAAAATATGCAAAGTAGTTCATTACCAATAGATGACAGGAAAACCTATTAAAAATATGCAGTCAAGCGTAAGTCGGGCTAATTACTTAGTTTTTGATCTGACCCTACGGGTTTTTAAACGGTTTTATTTCGCTTGTATAAATCTACAAGTATGTACCTTGTACAAATCGATTGCAAGATTTAAAGCACATACATATCGTCAGGGGACAAGCAAAAGTCACTAATTACTAAAAAAATGTAAACTTAAATCGACCTTCTTTTAGTACTAATATGGTTCACTATGGCTATGAACTTGTGGTGGTACTTAGTGACTTTTGCTTGTGACCTGACGATATATATTATTATATATATTTATGTGCTTCAAATCTTCTTTCGACCACTTAACCGGATTCGATGAAATTTGGCATCTGTATCAAGTCCCCGTGACGTGATGATGAAATTGACCGGTTGGTGATTGTGTATATTTTAAAGTAGTGTTGGTAATAGGTAAGGTAATAGTGGCATTTACTTTTCATAATGACCTTCTACTCATCAGTTCTGATGCTGCAGGGTTACTGCCTACCTTAACCACCAAGATTGATAAAGTTCTGATTTCAAAGTAGGATTTGACGAAGTATTGGGCAGGGGCATGGGGCATTTGCATTTAAAAATGACCTCCAACTTAGACACTTCCTTGACTTCCTTCCTTAGGTCTTCGCATAGCGCGGTAGGCCTAAGAAGCGTTGGCTGGACGTCGTGACAGCGGACATGCAAGAGAACAATCTCACACCTGAGGTTGCCGAAGACCGGGCAAAGTGGAGAAGACTGAGCAGGAAAGCGGACCCTGGCGCTAAGCCGGGAAAACGCTAGGTTGAAGAAGAAGAAGATTTTTTTTTGCGTTCATCCCTTCGTTATTAACAATCTACTATTTCATTTACTACTTAGGTATAAGCTGGTATAAGTATAAAGGCCGAAGCACATTATTAAAACGTCGAATCAAATTGTATTACTTATTATGTATGACCAGAATCACACTATGAATAATTGAATACCCGACGCGACGTCACGTGGAGTACCTATTAGTGATCCAAAAGACTCAAGCCCTATTAGCTCTTTTTTTAGGGCTCGCCTCATCTCTTGACGCCTAAAAGCCTTTTCTATTTAATTAGTAAAATAGGCTTTTAGCCTTTTAGGCGTCAAGAGATGAGGCGAGCCCTAAAAAAAGAGCTAACGGCTCGAGTCTTTTGGATCACTAGTACCTATTCATAGTGTGAAAATAATAAAATTTGATACAACTCAATACACGTGTCGCGTCGGGTTGCGTGGCGTCAAGTTTTAATAACGTGTTTCGGCCTCCAGACACGACAAATATCCAACTTCGTGTCGAAAAATGTGCGAGACATGCGATTTACATATCTAATCAAATAAGGATCCAACCGCTTTGTAAACCAGGGTCCAGCTGTCTAAACTGCCGGGCTATAGAGACGGATTGGCAAGCGTTTGGCTAGGTGATTGTGGTTTAGGTGGATTGGCAAGGTCAAGCACAAAAGCTCAACTAAGGATTTATTTCATCACCCTCATCTGCGGTTACATTATTAAAAGATAACGCTCGAGAGTGTTGTGGAGACCTTCATTTTGAACATGTTTGTACCTGAGATGTAGTAAAGGCGTTTAAATCAATTAATGTCAAAAAAACTAATGACCTCTTGGCAGTCTCTGTCCATGCTGTCAAATCCTTAGTAGAAATTGTAGCGACTGACTTGGTTATTATATTTAACAACAGTGTTGATTGCGGCGAGTTTCCTGATCTAATGAAACATAGTAAAATAACTCCTTTATTTAAATCGGGTAGCAGCTCTGACCCCACTAACAAGATATCTGTGCTACCAACATTCAGCAAGATTTTTGAAAAATATTTTTTTCTCAATAAGTACGACATTTGAACGTCAATAATTTAATGCATAATAAGCAGTTTGGTTTTACACGGGGTCGATCGGCAACCGATGCTGGTGTTGAGCTAATTAAGCATATCTTCGATGCCTGGGAGGAGTCACAAGATGCTTGTCTGTGATTTGTCTAAGGCCTTCGACAGCGTTTGTCATAAAACATTAATCAGGAAACTACACTATTATTATTATGGAGTTAGAGGATCGGCACTGAATTTACTTAAGTCCTACTTAAATGGTAGAATACAAAGGGTCGATGTAGGTGGACAGCGATCACCGGGGTCATTGGTATCTATGGGTGTACCACAGGGGTCAATATTGGGGCCTTTCCTGTTCCACTTGTAAAGACCCACCATGATATAGTATTGTTTGCAGACGACACCTCACTTATTTTCAAAGTCAAACGACAGCAACAAGCTTATTACAATGATGTAAATTGGAAACGATGCTATTTCAAAGTAGTAAATTGGTTCAAACGAAACAGGAGCTGAGTTTTAAATATTTTAGGTAAATATACCCGTCTCGCTAACGTAAGCGGCTCCTAAAACTAGTGCGATAAGGACAAGGCGAAAAATCCTGCGTAAAAATCTCAAAAATCGAGTGTCTGTACTCGACTGTTTCCTTCTCCAAAACTTAACCAATCGTAACCAAATTTGGAAATCTAAATGATTATGAAATTATCTGTGTCGGACCGTTTTGCTTTTTTGGCTAATTGATATCAGTTTTGAATACTACGCCTCTCATTGCGGCATAGTCAATAAGGCCATTTTGGCCATTTTTCAAGGGCTCTAGCGCCTTAAAAAACAAAAATATCAAAAAAAGCAAAACGGTCCGACACAGATATTGACAATATTAATCTGTTTTGAAAAAATCATTGCTCTAGCATCAAAACCCACGGAGGAAACAGTCGAGTACGTTTGTATGGAGAAATGACCACCCTGTTGGCTCTTAAATGAGTAAAATACTAATTCATATTTAGTTTGTCACTAGTCTGAATCTAGTAAATGATTACCAAAATTAGAACTCCATTTTAGTGTGAAATTATAACCAAATTTTTAAATCTTGCTATCCTATTAGCAAGCAAGCAAATGACTCCAAAATAATCATTGTAAACCCAAAAATGGTAAATGACCACCAAAATTTTAACCACATTTCGTTTCTGTAAGGGTCGCAGTTCAAACCTACCCTAACCCACTTTTCTAGTAACATTTCGTTTCTGTAAGGGTCGCAGTTCAAACCTAACCCACTTATCTGAAGCAGTTCGGTTCTGTGAGGATCGCAGTTCTAAACTAACACCTAACCCACTTTTCTAGTAGCATTTCGTTTCTGTAAGGCAGCGGTCAGCAACCTTTTAGCAGCCAAGGGCCACATACCTAATAGTTCACGAAGTTGACGCGGGCCACACTTTGTTAATTTTTATGACTTTATCAGACATTGTCGTTTGTCAATATTACATACAAAATAGCCAGAGAGGCCGCAAGTGAGAGGTTAGCGGGCCGCATGCAGCCCGCGGGCCGCCTGTTGCCGACCGCTGCTGTAGGGATCACAGTTCAAACCTAACCTAACCCACTTTTCTAGTACCATTTCATTTCTGTAAGGGTTGCAGTTCAAAACTAATCTACCGTACTTTTCTAGTAGCATATCGTTTCTGTAAGGATCGCAGTG
The DNA here is from genome assembly GCF_910591565.1 of Cydia splendana. Taxonomy (NCBI): domain Eukaryota; kingdom Metazoa; phylum Arthropoda; class Insecta; order Lepidoptera; family Tortricidae; genus Cydia; species Cydia splendana. Next base: position 1,367,798 of record NC_085968.1, read on the forward strand.
CTAACCTAACCTAATCCACTTAACTGACGTGTGAATTGAATATTACTAGCTATGGGGTGCATTACATTTGTTATAATTACTTTTCATATATTATAGTTTGATATATCGTTATTTTGAATAACGTAATAAATGGCATACTACCGTAATACCTAATTAACGGTATACATAATGTTATTATTGGTATAATGGTCATAAGGTATATTTACACTTCGTCTAATATACATTGCCATATTTATTACATACTCTAAAGCATATTATTTGTTATAACAAGTGACATCACATAATTATTTATGTAGCATAATAGTTGCATGACATAAATGGGTTAGGTTAGGTTGGAACTGCGACTCCGCACAAACGAATAACTACCTAACAAAAGGAGGGTTAGGTTAGGTTAGGACTTTGACCCTCCGTAGAATAAAATATTCTATCAAAAAAGTGGTTTAGGTTAGGTTTGAACTGCGGTCCCCGCAGAACGAAATCCGTGAAAAAATAGGTTAGGTTAGGTTAGAACTGCGACCTCCCTAGAATAAAATAGCTAGCAAAAGCAGTAGGCCTGCGTACTAGTTATAAAAAGTATGTAAAACTTTACGTTATCAGTAAATGAAATATGACAAAAAGTGTTATACGATATATGTATTTATACTTGATAAAATTGTATGAAGTATTACGTTATACAACAATATAATATAACAAATGTCATTATAAAACATGTCTATATACTATTTGAAAATTATATTACATTAGGCATTATATCAATGAAAGTTTAGATGAAATCACTATATAATAAAGGAAACGTATAATAAAAATTACATTATAACATACAATAATATATCAAATGGCGTTATAACAAATGTATGATAGTTTTTTCATAATTATATTAAACATTACACACCCCCAATCCATATCGTTTCAATATCTAGTATTTGACGTATCTCATTGTTCGAATACGGCTGTTAGTCACTCACTGGTCGTCGGGCCTCATCTTTCATGTTACAAATGAAGTAAGTATGGAAGTGTAGGTAAGGTGCGTTGGGGTGAGATTAAAAGGGTTTTTCACAGTTTTTCATGAGGGGTAAGATAAAAAGCCTCCCGTAACGTAATGCTTCGTTATACGGGTGGCGTAAGAACCCTAAGGTAAAAAACCGGACAAGAGCGAGTCGGACTCGCCCACCGACTTTGTTTTTTCCAATTCGGATCCTGAGATATCGATTCTCACTCATCATGATAAGAGCAAGAATGCAGAAATCTAGTTTGACAAGTCACAGGAACAGTTTGTTTGGGAAAATAACATTGTTGGTTTTACTATTTTCCTAGACATTAATATTCTACTCGTAGGATTAAGTATTTAAAACGAGTGGCCACTCGATTCTCAGTTTCTATCGATCGTATTTCAAAACTAGCATTTCAATGTTTTCTACATATTTTCGAGCACTTTCGGGTGATAAAGCCATGAGCAGAGGATCAAGGAAAATCGTTCGGCAAAATCGGGGAAGGGGTCATTCATTAATTACATCACACGTTTAGGGGGTGGGAGGGGGTCAAGAAAATGTGACATGTTGGGACAAGGGGGAGGAGGAGTCACAAAGTTTTTGAAACGATAATCGTTTTTATTCGTTTAATTTTATTTCTTAATCAGTTTTGGGTTATAAAATTACTAATATTTCTTTTGTCAAAAATATTTTGATAAAATATTAAATAAATATTTGCCGATTTCGTTGACGAAATGTGACGTCACACCAGGGGGGAGGGGTTTGCCAAATGTGACCAAGTGTGACAAAGAGGGGGGAGGGGTAAAACAACCTAGAAATTCGTGTGACGTAATTAATGGATGCCCCCGAATACGATTTATATAACGTTATTATAACTACCTGGGAGACCGAACTTTGCTCGAAAAACATTTAAAAACTCAAAAATGCGCGTTTTCCTAGGGAAAAAACCTAGCTAACTCGATTTCTCGTCCCCGTTTCGTACCCTTAAACGAGTAATTATTGGATAAATATATATGTATACATATTTATAGGTACCTGTATTTCGGGGATCTCGGAAACGGCTGTAACGATGTCGATGAAATTCGCTATATTAGGTACTAACCCCCATATAACGTTACATCGCTTGACTCGGTTTGATGAAATACCGCTAAGTATATAACATTATTTTTTCGTTAATTAACCATAAAATAATACCGGATAAAATAACGTTATTAGGGTTCCGGGCCTCAAAAGGAAAAAACGGAACCCTTATAGGATCACTCGTGCGTCTGTCTGTCTGTCTGTCTGTCCGTCTGTCACATCCTATTTTCTCGGAAACAACTGGAACAATTAAGTTGAAATTTGGTACACATATGTAAATTAGTGACCCAAAGATGGACATGTTATGTAAACAAATGAATTTTAAGCATGGGGGCCACTTTTAGGGGGTAAATGAGAAAGTTAAAAAAATAAAGTCTTTCAAATTATATCGTGTTATATATCAAATGAATGAACTTGTTTTAGAATTTCAAATATATTTTTTTTATAATTTTAAAATACATAGGTTAGAAGTTATTAAAGAAAATAGCCAAAAAAATTACTCTACTAAGGTCTAAATTAAAAAAAAAAAATACACAAAATAGTTCTTTACCTATAGATGACAGGAAAACCTATCAGAAATGTGAAGTCAAGCGTGAGTCGGACTTAATGTACGGAACCCTTGGAACGCAAACCGACTCGCACTTGGCCGGTTTTTTTTATAATGTTAATCATAACATTACGCGAAATTACCTGTATTTAAAGGTCTGATGTACGTGTTTCAAACGCATTAGTAGTTGAGCTCTCGCCCTGTGAGAATGTATATGTATTGTAATTTGTTAATTTTCTTCTGTGTACATTTGCTTTATTTAAGGTGCACGGTTTGTACAAAGGTAAGCATATTCTTTCTTTATTTTAATTTTAGTTTTATGGTGATATTAGAGCTCTCTAAATTAACCCTTTAATGCGTAGCGGCAACATACTTGCCATCATACTTTAAAACAAAAACCCATCTCTACTATAAGAGTAACGGTTCGAAATCGAATATCAACATTTATTCAGCAAATAGGCCACATGGGCACTTTTACACGTCAACATTGAATTTACATACAAGCAAAAATAATAACAAGACATTAACAATTTTATAAAATACAACTAACAATTCAAACTAACGTATTACAATGACTTAGAGATGTATATTATTATGGTCTTTTAATGTCGAATTACATAAAAAATACAAATACAAAACACAAAAAAAAAATTTAGAGGTGTAAATGTCTCTAGGTGTCAGAACTATAAGATTATATAATTTATCAAATTATCCGTAGAGATGTATAGGGTCTCCAAGAGTCAATATCCTGTATAATTAACACATTCATTAAGAGAAAAGAAACATACGAGAGCAGAATGAGGCGTCTCACTGTAATTAATTAATAAAAACTTTTTACAACAAAAAAGAAAACCGACTTCAAAAAGAATGAAATAAAATATTATCCTTTTTAAGTCTATGCGTTACCAACTGATATGTTTGAACTCGGTGCCAAGCCAACTTTTGAAGCATACATGATTTTGGTGCGATTCGATAAGGATGTACGTTGGATTGCCGACGACAATGAACGTACTTTCTGTAGGTACAGTCGACGTTAAAAATATGTTTACACTTTTCGTCTTATTACAAAGGAGTAAGGTGCAAAAGTGTAAACATATCTTTGACGTCGTCTCTACCTAAGAACACACATCAGAACACACGATCAAACCTTCTTGGCACAGTTTTTATTTTTCCATTTTTAGTTTTATTTAAAGCATTGTTAAGAGAAACGCATAAATGAAAAACAACATCATGATTAACACTAAATTCGTGTACCTACTTTAATAAATATGTAATCAGGAATTTTCTCGAGTCCGTCTGGGAAATTATAATTCCTGTCACTACACTAAATCCATCCTTCGCCCCTCCACTGACCCAATCCCTCAACACCCCCGATCACTCGACCTCACAGCGCATCAACCCCTGATCCATGTACCTTGTACCCCTCGGCCCTGAACCACCAGCCCTTCAACCACCATTACCCGACCCCTTAATCCCCGACCCCTTAACTCCTAACCCTAACCCCCGATCAGTAGCCTTACCAGCTTACCAAGAGTTTGACATTGATTTATTCGCTAGCGTGTGTGTAACTTACTTTCTTTGCATCTCGCTCGTACTGGCATATTAGTGCGAGCGAGATGCATAAAAAGCTAGTTACGAAGACGTTAGCGTCGCTAACTTAGCGAATATGTCAATATTGTCAATGTCAAACTCGTGGTAAGGCTACACTTGCACTACATCAAATTGGCGGTGTTCGGAGGCAAATGCTCGAGTTACTTTAGAAAACACCGAAATCATTTTAAACGTGCCTTTAAATCTGAGGAGTTCCCTCAATTCCTCATGGATTCCATCATCAGACCAGAACCAAAAATAATACGGAAACACCTTGGAGGCAACACCTTCCAAACAAAAAAGGAATTAAGGTTTACTCGGGTAATTCCGAATGTCGAAAACTGTCGGATAATTCCGAAAGAGACTTTTATTATGATGGAATTAAGGGTGATTTTCATCTGAATTTCGGAATTATCCGACATTCGGTAATACCCGAATACACCTTACTCAAATCGGATCACAGGTGCCGGAGTAATCACTGAACATACTACATTTAAAAAATCATCATCATTATCATCAAAACAATCATCATCATCAGGTCTACTTAATCAAAGTGGTGGTTTTCGGGAGAAAATGCTCGAGTTGCTTAAGAAAACACCCAAATCACCATGCATTTGCCTTTAAAAATTGAGGATTTCCCTCAATTCCTCATGGATCCCATCATCAGAACAGAACCAAATTAAAATGGGACCAACTCGGAGGTAGCTCCTTTCAAACAAAAAAAGAATTACTCAAATCGGACTACGGATGTCGGAGTAATCGGTGAACGTACATAGAAAAGAAAAAAAAACATAGCCACAACTGAATACAGAACCTCCTCCTTCTATGAAATGGAAGTCGGTTAATAAAAATAAAGTTACTAGGTATAATAGCTCGTGTAAGCTTAAACAGACCAGTCTCCACAAACAGATGAACGAAGAACTAGAAAAAAATGTCAAATGGTTTAAAGGGTTAAAAATATGCCCCCTAATTGGTATTCTTGCGTCCGCACCTCTATTTTATCGGTGGGTAATATTGGCCATGATCAGCGAGCCAAATTGGCGTTTGCGTCCGCACGGCCCGATTTGATCGGGCAATTTAATCAGATTAGCGAAAAATTGTCCCGTCTGGACTCCACTATACGGTTATTCCCATCTGTTTCCGCCAATTGTTAAATACCACATTTTTTCTCCCCATTTACCATTGCCTAAGAACAACTGATGAAAAAGTGGAGAGGTAGATAATATTTATATTTTTAAGACTTGATTTATTTGTTAGCATAAATCAATTTAGAATTAACAAGAAGCATTCCATTGTAAAATCGATTTTCATATTATGTAAGTACCTAGATAAACTTTCAATTCCCCTATTTTTTCCTCTAATTTGCACCACTAAACATCTTCAAATATTTTTTTCATCACACTTGCTCGGAAAAGATGTATTTACACGTAGGGCTTGCGGGCGGGAAATTGAATTTTTCGCCCTAGGGCGGAAAAAATCTTTTCCGAGCAAGTGTGATGAAAAACACTTATTTACACGTAGGGCTTGCGGGCGGGAAATTGAAATTTTCGCCCTAGGGCGGAAAAGTGTTTTATACAGAAGTTTGTTTTTATTAATTCTCCTTTTTTTCCTTACAAGTGTGATGAAAAACATTGTGTGTGCCACGGGCGGTAAAGAAATTCCGAACTCGTGAACATTTTAAGCCCTCGCTTCGCGTCGGGCTTAAAATTGACACTCGTTCGTAATTTCTTATTTCCCGCCCTTAATACACAATGTACTATATTTACATACCTAATTTTAAAGCATTTCACGGTATCACCTGTTGACATACCTATTAATACTAAATTTTAACCCACTTCTTACGTATACAGTATTTAAAATTGTTATTAATAAAGTTACAGCACGAATGCATAAAGACAGGTGGGCAAAAATAACCACCCTATGGCGGGGCCCTGCGGGGACAAGGCATAGAGGGAAGGCTAAAGAAAAATGGCTCGACGAAATCGTGGCTACAGCCGGGCAAGACTTGTCACAGAAGGCAAAGGACAGGAAAAACTGGCTGAGTCTGGAGGAGGCCTTCACCCGAAGAGGGGTCTCTACAAAATAATAATATATTTTTTTTTAACTATTCAAATCATTTTTTTTTTAACTTTTTATGTACCATGTAGAGAATCAATAAAGGCTTTTTATTTATTTATTATTTATTAATAAAGTTAAAGCTACCTATTATTAAACATTTCAAATATGTTTGTGGTACCTAACTCATCATTCGCTTTCCCTTGTCCCATTCACTTGGGGTCGGCGCAGCATGTCCTGCAGCTTTTCCTCCATAAGTATCTCTCTGTCGCCCGTCATCTCATCAATCACTTGAATTCGTTTCATATCATCTCTCACTCAGTTCGTCCACCTTTGCCTCGGTTTTCCTTTCCTCGTACATCCCTCCACATTCATTCATACCTTTTCCCGTCACCTGGAATTATTTTTCTCATATTTTACCAGTGTTAACTAAAGTAGGTATGTGCTAAGTATTCCAACGCTTGCCAATCCGGCTCTATAACTAATAGCCCGGCTGCCAGTTTATGTACACAGCTTGACGCTGGAAAACAGAGCGGTTGGGTTCTTATTTGATTTGGTGTAAATCGCATATGTCTGTCTATGTGTATTCTATTATTCATAGTGTTATTGTGTTCATACAAAATAAGTCATACAATTTGATTCGACTCGTGGCGTGGGGTTGCGTCGCGTCAAGTTTTAATAATGTGATTCAGCCTTTATACATAAGAAGTAAATTAAATAGTAGATTGTTAACAAAGGGCACAAATCAAATCTAATCTAGTCTAGTCTAGTCTAATCTAATTATATTTATTTACAGAACGAGCCGATAGTGACAGTGAAGCAAGGGAAGCTACAGGGTGCTACAGACACGCTGTATGATGGAACAACTTACTACAGTTTCAAGGGCATCCCGTATGCCCAGCCACCAGTGGGGCAGCTGAGGTTCAGGGTATGCATTCTTTACACAACGTAGTGTCTACCCTATAAAGGATGACTCACGTTAGACCGGGTCGACCGGGCTGTGTCCGGGCCGGAGCTCCCGGCGCTTACTTTTCTATAACAAATGACAGGTGATCACGTGATGCTTTCCATAGAAAACGAAGCTCCGGAAGCTCCGGCCCGGACACGGCCCGGTCTAACGTGAGTCATCCTTAAGGATGTGATTCGGTCAAATTATGCATTTAATTCCGGTTTGAAACTTATGTACCTAGTTGATACCTTTGGGTATGGTGTTTACGCACACTAGCGTTCCCTCTCCTGCCCCTGACGTACCCCCTTAACGAAATTTTGTCCCAGTTGAAAGTTTTTTTGAGTATTCAAAAGTGTAAATGTAAGAAATAACAAACAGCTAGCATGACTTATGTCGACCTAACATTATTGAGTTGCTGTAGAACTGAACTGTATTTAGTTTTGTTATTTCCCCAGGCTCCACTGCCGCCTCAATCCTGGAAAGATATGTTACGCAAAGCGACCGAATATGGTTCCATCTGCATGCAAACAGGCTCCGTCTTCCAAGGCAGCGAAAACTGCTTGTTCCTCAACGTCTTCACGAAATCCCTCCATTGTCGCACTCCTGTCATGGTCTACATCCACGGAGGATCCTACATATCTGGATCTGGAAACGAGTTCGGACCAAAGTTTCTCGTTAAACAGGATGTTGTCCTGGTCACTTTGAACTACAGACTTGAAGTGCTTGGATTCTTAAGTGTGGGAACTCCTAAGGTTCCTGGCAATGCGGGTATGAAGGACCAAGTCGCTGCGTTGAAGTGGATAAAGGAGAATATTGCAAAATTTGGAGGAGATCCCGATAATGTTACAATTTTTGGGGAGAGTGCCGGGGCTTGCTCAGTGACGCATCATATCTTGTCGCCGATGACTAGAGGACTATTTCATAAAGTTATCGCTCAAAGTGGTACTAGTGTCCATGATTGGGCGATAGGTGAAGGCAGCAAGAGCAGGGCATTCAGAGTTGGGAAATATTTAGGAAGAGACACGAATAATACCACTGAGCTGCTTGAGTTTTTAAGATCTCTACCAGCAGCGAACCTAACTAACTTGACAATTGCTACGAGTACGGACGATGAGATGTATAGAGGAATCTCTGCGCGATTTTTGCCAGTTGTCGAAAAGAAATTTTATAATGTCGAAGCGTTTCTAAATGAATATCCTTTGGATACACTTCAGTCGAAAATAATTCGTAAAGTTCCATTGATATTAGGATATAACTCCGCTGAAGCCATTTTGGCTATTCAAGGTAGATTAGGAAACTTAGACATTTACAATAACAATCCCTCCTACGACGTGCCTAGAGAAATCGCTGAGAAACTAACTCAAGAGAAAATGAATGATATGGGTAAAAGGATTAGAAAATTCTATATTGGTGACAGAGAGTACACAAAAGATGATTATAAGGTGATTGTCACGATGTTATCTGACTTGTATGTAGTGTATAACACGCACAGATTTGCCTACTTGTATTCTAAATACAACAGTCCCATCTATATGTACAGGTTCAGTTTCGACACTGACCTGAATTTTGCAAAAAAAATATTACTAGCTAATTTGGATTTGGATTTAAAAGGAGCCAGCCATGCAGACGAATTATTTTATATGTTTTCTAGTACTAGTAATTTGACTAAAGATGCTTACATTGCTTACGAATCGCAAGAAAAATTGAAGGATTACGTATCGAAAGTGACTAAATTATGGACGAATTTTGCTAAAACCAGGTTAGTGTTCTCTCATATATATCTCATAAATTATAAAATTACATCTATTACCAAAATATGTCCCACCGTTGATTATTAGTATTCATCTAAGTTTATTTTGAAACAAAATTTTATTTTTGCTATTATAAATTCGATAGGCGCTTAGTGTGTAGGTAAATAAAAACTGTTCTTTAGAAAATTTTAGAAATCAAAAACAAAATCACTGTTTCTTTATCTTAGGTTCGTAACCATACAGTTACCCAGCTGGATGGCAAATTTCAACTTGTTAGGTCATCTGGAAGTGGGTTAGGTTTTCGATGTTAAGTTCACCTAACATGACACCTGACTCACGACACGAGTCAGTCATCAGAGAGAAAAATCCCGATTTTTAGATGACCGCGATGTAGCTAATATTTCATGAAATTTGGGGTTCTAGTTAGCTTTAAGGGTCTTAATAGATGAATCAAATTTCATGTGTAGCCTATGTATATGTTTAATATATTTTAGTTACGTTACAGGTCAAAAGTTGGAGACACTGACACCCCGAATGACCGCTGCGTCGCCAGTCCTCTTATTTTGCACTTGACTTGACACGCTGCCGCGTGTCTAGATTTTAATCTGTGCTTACGTTGTGGTAGTAGGAGATTAGATACGCTTAAATGCATTGAAACTACCGACTAAATCTATTTGTATAAAACTGAGATACCTATAATTATATTATTTTAATTTATCTTTTTCAAAAGAAATACAAATATACTTTATCCATATAGGCCTAGGCAACAAGCACTTAGGTACTCGTATAAATGGTGGGTTGTTATACATATACTTATGTATATTATTTGGTAAAGAAATATGGTAAAATATGCTCAAGAATACGTTACAAACTAGAATTACTTTTATTAAGATCAGGCGATGGGGTAAAAGAAACATAGTTAAGATAAGTAAAGTACTTAGTTTATTTTGCTCGGGCAAAATAACAGTAGGTATGTACCTATTTTAGGATTTGTATGTGTATTTGTCCAACCGATAGTTCCAACCACTCTATGTTTGTATTTTCCAGCAACCCAACTCCAGACAACTGCTTGGGACCAAGATGGCCGGTATACACGGCTCAGAACAAGGGATACCTAGACATCAACGTACAGTCGACGGCAGGAAGCTTCGCTGAGAAGCAGCGCGTGGAGTTCTGGGACACACTGTACTGCGAGGCTGGCTTGCCTTGCATAAAAAATAACTAAGTACTTAAGGGTCTCCCCCACGCCAAAGACCTTCGATCTGAATCCCTTAGTTTTCTAATGTTTTTTATAGCTTATCATATTAACACATTCGCTGCGTTACGGGAAGCATTTGGCCGTATTTGACTTTCCGTCTGTGCGGCAGCTATCTGTGCTTGTCTTACCCCCGGTGCGGCGGTGGTTTTTCTATGTTCTCGTGTGAGGAAGAAGTAGATGACTATACTCCCGATATTCTAACTTCAAGTATATTCTATTTCAAAAGAAAAAAAATGTACGGGAAGTATTTTTGCGTAACGCACTAAAAGGTAAGTACTTATTTTTGTTTCTTTAGCGCGGCATGGGTACTATTTGTCCGTAATCCATCACCCCATACGAGCCCCATACCGCACCGAAAGGCGGGTACGCAGCAATCAGATTGGTCATAGTGCTGCGCATTGTTCACGTTTCCGCGTCGATACGACATTTTATTAATGCGACAATTCAAGACTATGACATCTATATTGAAAATTACCTTCTCTAAAAGTCCGACCCCTTTGGGGTCATCCATTAATTACGTCACACGTTTAGGGGGGTCAAGAAAATGTGACATGTTGTGACATAGGGGAGGGGGGAGTCACAAATATTGTGACGTCATATTAACTTCATCACTATTCATCAGTAACCGAAAATTAATTTATATTTTTTATTCGCTGTACATTTAAATAATGAGGTTTTGGAAGTAGGTAATTTTCGTTCCTAAATGGTTTTGTGTTATAAAATTACTAATATTTCTTATACCAAAAATATTTTTTTATTAAAAAAATAATGCCAAGTTGCCGATTTTGTTGAAAACAAAATTGCCTAAAATGTGACGTCACACCAGGTGGGGAGGTATTTGCAAAATGTGACCAAGTGTGACAAGGAGGGGGGGCGGTCTCAAAAAACATAGAAATTCGTGTGACGTAATTCATGGATGATCCCTAGGGGTCATCCATTAATTACGTCACACGTAGGGGGAGGGAGGGGTCAAGAAAATGTGACATGTTGTGACATGGGGGAGGCCCCAGTCACTAACATTGTGACGTCACTTTAACTTCATCAGTAACCGAAAATTAATTTATATTTTTTTATTCGCTGTACAGTTAAATAATGAGTTTTTGGAAGTAATTTTCGTTCCTAATTGGTTTTGTGTTATAAAATTACTAATATTTCTTTTACCAAAAATATTATTTCATTAAAAAAAATAAAGCCGAGTTACTATTACCGATTTCGTTGAAAACAAAATTGCCTAAAATGTGACGTCACACCAGGTGGGGAGGGATTTGCAAAATGTGACCAAGTGTGACAAGGAGGGGGGAGGGGTCAAAAAACCTAGAAATTCGTGTGACGTAATTAATGGATGATCCCTTATCTTAAAATTAGGTCGAATGAAAACATTTCAAAAAAATACACGTGAGGTTGTGTGGGGGGAGGGGGTAGCCAAAAACCTCACCAAATATCACCACGGGGGAGGGGGGCTCAAAAAGTAGCCGAAAACACCTCGCGTGATTTGTGCACAACCCCTTGTCAAAAATCGATGAAAACCTCGGGTAGCCCCTTAATCTATCTATATACATATAATAAAGCTGAAGACGGTCGAAAGTCTGTACATGGAAGATATTTGAAAAAAAGTTGGCTGGGGATACTTAGAATCGATAACAGAACACGTTCCAAAAGTTTTTAGAATTTTTGTCTGTTTGTCTGTTTATCTGAACGCGCATCACGTGAAAACGGCTGAACGGATTTTGATGAAAACTTTACTAATCTGTCGAGAAAATTCCCAGCCAGGTTATATGCTATAAAAATTCAACCCCTAAAAGGGGGGGGGGGGGGGTAGCCACAACACTCGATTTACTTAAGTTTGCCCCATTTTTCAAATATGTGCTACCACCTTTGAGTACCCTGGTAAACTAACAGATGGCGCTGAATTTAATACGTTGTGACATGAATAAGCCATCGAGGAAAGATTTTGCCAAATTAACTCAGTTCAGAAGAGGGGGTACGGATATCAACAAAAATAATTGGATAATTATGTTGATTTAATAAATTAATAATACAACAAAATTAAACGACAGTAAATTAATTGCCCCTCATTGCACAGTGCCATATTTTGGGGAACTGAGTAAACATTAAGTAATCAAGAAAACTAAAAATGAGTTTACATAGTTACGTAGTGGTAAAATAAACACACATATCAACACGCGTATAATTGCATGATTATTTAAAATTATAAATTTTCTCCATCATGAATTATACCTAATCGTAATTATATCGCACCCATATCAAGCCCTTCGGCCGCGTACGCAACCGGAGCTTCGTAACCAGTTGCGATCGAATACTTTTTCGGTCTTGTACGAAACCGATTGCGATCAAAAACTATTTTCTTCTCATACGTAACCAGTTACGATCGAACATTTTTTGTTTTTGTACGAAACCTCTCGACCGTTCATGAAACCAGCAAAGACTTTCTTATTATAAACTTTAATGTACTAATAATGCACACGTTATACAGGTAATTAAGCCCGTTTAAGCTAACTCTGCACCGTGTTTGATAGCATATATTATGGAAGTATTATTTTAAACGTCATCATTGCATAGAAATTAAAAAAATCGCATCTTTATTATCTTACGTAAGAACTATGAAAACCCCCTCCCTCCCCCTTGTAAGAAAAAATGCGATTTTTTCGACCCCCTTCCCCCCTAAATCGTCTTACGTAATAAATGAATGGCGCTCAAGTAGCTACTTCCGAGCCTCGACCAACAATAACGTACTATTACCGATTTTTGGTCTAGGTAAATGTAAACATAATTGGTTATGTAAATATAAAAAGTTACATATGTCTAAAATTAATCTAGTATAAAGGTTAGTTTATGTGAAACATCGTCAAACACGGTGCAGAGTTAGCTTAAACGGGCTTAATTACCTGTATAACGTGTGCATTATTAGTACATTAAAATTTATAATAAGAAAGTCTTTGCTGGTTTTACGAACGGTCGAGAGGTTTCGTACAAAAACAAAAAATGTTCGATCGTAACTGGTTACGTATGAGAAGAAAATAGTTTTTGATCGCAATCGGTTTCGTACAAGACCGAAAAAGTATTCGATCGCAACTGGTTACGAAGCTCCGGTTGCGTACGCGGCCGAAGGGATATCAAGTCCTCCTTTATGCACTTAATAATGGCCACGAAGGTGGGTACTTTGAAAAAAAAAACATTGACCTCTGTCATTTGCAGTGCCGGATTAACCCGCGCAAGCACTTGCTTAAGGGGACCACTGATTAACAGTCCGCCGGAAGGTATCGGCCTGTCAGTTGTTCGGAACTGTCAAAATTTTGTTCTAACTGACAGGCCGATAGGCGACAGGCGGACTGTTAATCAGTGGGCCCCTTTAGGGCACCACGTCTAGGGGGCACCAAAACCGTAGGCAAAAAAAACGCGCAGGCTGCATCAGCATTGCAGTCGTCGTGGAGTAGGTACCTAACTTTTATACGTGTACAAGTACTTACCCATCTAATAACGAAGGGTCGTAGGGTAATATCAAGTAAGAGAGTGAGGGTACGTAAGAACATCTCCAACGTAGGCTTTCGATTTGACCTTACGCGGAGGCCCTTAAAGTTATGGAAAAAAATCTTGCTTTGTTGATCTTCTATCTTTGTGTATCTTCTGCCTTAATTACACTTGGGCGTGGATCCAAATCCAAGCTTTCCTCTTTCGCAGCTGGGCCTTCTGCCTTGCTCACACTTCACATTCACTTGGTCAATTCCAAGCTCTGCTTTCTTGCATCTTTTCTGTATGAGAACAACCTCGCTGAGACCCTTAAATATCAAGCCTTATGCGAAGCTACAGCTAATGTTACAGACAGCTTCTAAATAATTTATTATAATTAAAACAATGACATTTACAAATACTTACCTAAATTATAACTAAAATTAATTTTATGATATGTTATTGTACATTAATTAATTTATTTTAATACATTTATTACAGATCTGAACCTGATTTTGAGAAAATGTAATACATACAATACAATTTTGTTAAGTACATACAATACAATAAAATTATAATAGTTATAAGTAAGTAATGCTGTGCCCTTACAGGGTCCATGTGAGACATTGTACATATATTATATTATATTTGACATCTATACTGTACCATGGTTGCAATAAAGAATTATGAATTATGAATTACGAAGCTAGGCTGATAGAAAACTGTCCCATCCCTTCTCTGTATGAAATCCTGGATTCGCGCCTGGTTGGGACTAAAAGTAAAAATGTACAACTGTCTATCAAATTGGGTTTTTATATCAAAAAATTTTCGCTTTCTAAGGTTTGGCGACTGCAGCAGCATTACTCTGTTGCAACGTTACTGCTGCAGCACTGTCAATTTTCGTGATAAAATTATGTGACTGATTTCCATACTAAAATAAAAAATGTACAACTGCCTATCAAATTGCGTTTTTATATCGAACAATTTTCGTGCTCGCTTCGCTCGCGTTTTCAATAACTTTCTAAGACAAATTGCGATTTTTTATATCGAAAAATTTTCGCACTCGCTTCGCTCGCTTTTTCAATAACATTATAAGATATAATAAAGGTGACATTCGGGTGGCGACTGCAGCAGCATTACTCTGTTGCAACGTTACTGCTGCAGCACTGTCAATTTTCGTGATAAAATGATGACTGATTTCCATACTAAAACTAAAAATGTACAACTGTCTATCAAATTGCGTTTTTATATCGAAAAATTTTCGCGCTCGCTTCGCTCGCGTTTTCAATCACTGTCTAAGATATGGCAACTGCAGCAGCATTACTTTGTTGCAACGTTACAGCTGCAGCTCAGCAATTTTCGTGATAAAATTATGTGACTGATTTCCTTTCCATACTAAAAGAAAAAATGTACAACTGTCTATCAAATTGCGTTTTTATATCGAACAATTTTCGCGCTCGCTTCGCTCGCGTTTTCAATAACTTTCTAAGATGTGGCGACTGCAGCAGACTTACTTTGTTGCAACGTTACTGCTGCAGCACTGTCAATTTTCGTGATAAAATGATGTGACTGATTTCCATACTAAAAGAAAAAATGTACAACTGTCTATCAAATTGCGTTTTTATATCGAAAAATTTTCGCGCTGGCTTCGCTCGCGTTTTCAACCACTTTCTAAGATATGGCGACTGCAGCAGCATTACTCTGTTGCAACGTTACTGCTGCAGCACTGTCAATTTTCGTGATGAAATTATGTGACTGATTTCCATACTAAAAGAAAAAAATTACAACTGTCTATCAATATATATACATCTACTACTTTGTCGTTTAAATCACGTGTAAAATTTTAATAAAGGCGAAAAATACTATTGATTTTGGAGTGTAGTTTTATTTAGTGGTACCTAATTGTAAAATATTTTATCTGGAGTACAGTCCTCCAGCATATCCATCTGTCAACTTTACTTCAAGTTCCGCCTCCAGAGTCCAGGTGAGAGGGAGAGAAATTAGGATTAGAAATTAGCCGCTTACTGACACAGACCGAATTCCACGCGGGCGGAGCCGCGGGCACAGCTAGTATTAAAATATGTCGGTGTTCCATGGTGTCGCCAAAAATTTTTTCCGTGGCAATGTGTAATGTCCAATTTCCAATTATTGGGTCCATGGCATGTCCATGGTGACTTGTCATTGGCCGTCACCTTTCATATAATGCGGGCTGTACACACTCGTCGAGAGACCACGAGACGAGACAGGCCGATAACGAGTGTGTACATGCTGCTCCCTTCTCGTCTCGTCTCTCGCGCTTCTCCGATTGGATCGGAGCGGTGCCGAGACTCTCGCTGAGAGGCTCTCGACGACGTGTGTACAGTTGACATAATAAATGAATGTCAATTTTTAGGTAGTTATTTTTTACATATTTAGTTTTTATCTATATTTAGGCTTCTACAATAAATTCTTCCATTTGTCATTGATAATAAAACACCATTTAAAAATACAAATAATTTATTTTCTATATACAGGTAATTAAATATTTAGTTACCTTTAAAATCATAGAAAAATGTAATAATTTGTGACTTAGATACAATAATTATATGTGACGTCCCACGGTCAAAGGTACCTTATGGCGGGTATGGAGTTATGCATACCCCAGTAATCTACAATAAATAAGCTATCGATAACACAAAAGATCAACCTTCTAGGTTGCGTAGTTACAGAGATATGATTTTTTGAAAATAATGTTGTGAAATTAGCAACTTTACGATAGAGAAGTTTTAAGTTTAGCCGCCTAAAAAACTATGTTCCTGAAGTAAGTTACATAGTTGACTACAAATAATAATACCTTATATATGTGAGATTAAAAAAATATTGCGACTTGTTCTGTAATGCAAATAGAAACTTTTGATATCGACTGATTTATGTGTATACTAGCCAATCTCTTGAAAATAAAGTTTTATTTCATTTTCACGATTGATTGCAATGAGCTCTCAAGATTTAAATTCTATCTATTAGAAAACGACACTGACAGACAGTTTAAGCAAAAAACAATACCGATTTAGAGGTGAAAATGTATTTTCTGACTTTTTCATATAAAATCACAAAATTGAATATTTTTACTTTTAATGTGACACACAATCAATTTTTCTGAGCACATATGAAAGAAATTCTGTCATTCAAATGAAATAAATCCTAAAACCCCAACTAAATACTATATTTAACCCCTTATGCCACTTTAAACTTACATAACAATAACAGTATTTGCTCCATACATTTACGAAAAGGTACCTTATGGAAATAAATCTAATAATACATCACTACAAAATATCAATCATATTACAGTTTATCTTTTATGAATAGAAAATATTAATTTACATTAAACTGCCCCAAATTTAATTAGTTCTTCGTCATAATAATCTTAAAAAAGACCAATAATTTGTATGTAATGAAAAGGTACCTTGTGATTAAGTTACATGATGAGGCATGATGATGATGGAACAGTTAGGATAAACTAATAATATTTTGGGGTTAAGATGGTATAAATCGTCTATTTCTTATCAATAATATATTTCGGTTGCTATTGAAGATAAGCGGCATTGAGGTTCAATGACCTCAGATATTCCATAAGGTAATGCGTCGGGTATTGGCATTTTTCAGCAAACCAATGGCTGATTTACTGCATGCGACCAAACCAAATGAAGATTATTCTAGTTAAGAAAGACTTGACGAGAGTAACTTTGGTATAATAGCAGGCTACTTGGATTTGTGATGTCGGTCTATGTACGGTTATAATATTTGCGAGGCGCCCCAACCAGAACTGAAATTATCAAATTAGTTTTGCAGAATGCTAATACAGTTCTCTACCAAACTTCTTTTCCCGTATTGACTAGTTTTTTTGGGAATTTTCAATCTTTTTTCCATAAGGTACCTTTTCTACTAAACTCTGAGACGACATTACTAGGCTTATAACTAACTTATAACAAAAATAAAAACAGGTAAACAAACGTTACGCATTAAGGTTTCAGATCACACAATAAAAAAAAATTGAGCATTTTTTCACCTCTTTACAAAACATTTCATATCTCCGAAACTAGAAACCCTCATAAGGTACCTTTTCCCGTGGAACGTCACATATTATTTATGATTTACTATCACACTTAGGTATCTTAAGTTTCATGACACAAGCTTGTACATAATAGATCTTATAATTATATAAGATCTCTAAAATAATAAATGTTTTTAGCAAAAAAATCATTTTTGGTAAGTACAAGCTTTTATCGCTAACTGTACTTTTCTTACGACAGACAACTAATACCTGTATACTCATCGAGACTATTGTAAAAACACCTAACACAAGTTGCGTTGTTTCATCACAGAATTCACAGAGTTCCTATGGCCACCTCCTGTCTCCATCATCAGATCAGCTCGACGGTACCATAATATTGCATTGTCATCCGATTTATTCATATTCATATTCTAAATATATAAAATACTTATACCTATTATAAATGTAAGCGACCATGAGTTGAAATTGTATACCTACTGTTCCAAATGTTCCAATGGTTTGTAATATATTCAATCGAATCTTCGAGCAACACGGAAGGGAGGCGGCATTCGCACTATTTCCCCTCTGCCGAGGTACAAGATTAGCGCGTCAATCTAATCTAGCGCGGGTAATAAAACTAGTTGCACTTGGATTTTTCACTAGACCGAGTCCAGACGCGCGCGTGAACACTGCTGCACAAAAATGCCTGTTTGCTCGGTTTTTTGTTATAAAAAGAGGTCGGGGACATCAAATTTACAAAAAGAAAGTGTTACATTTCACATGTAATATTTTTTTTTACATATCATACGTTTAATTACATTCAAACACAATTATTATATTTTAGTCTCATGTAATTGTTGGATTTATCGATTTTGCTCGCTCAGTACAAAATGCGGATCGGTCGAGCGACAAATCCGACTTCTCATCTCTCAGAATACAATAACATACTTCAACGAAAATTTGTTAGTGTGCGTGTTGTGACACTTGTCACTCGTCCGTACACAAAAAGAGATCGAGGTTTGCAAGATTTGTCTTTGACGTGTGTCATTTCCTATGTATTTGTGTCGTCATTACAGATTGGATTTTGTATGTAAGTGTGTGAGAAGTGCGACTGTGTGCACCTTTCCCCCCGCGAAAAATGGCAGAAAGATTTGTACGGTGAGATATCGCTTGGGCCCATAGACCTATATAATAGGGACAAGACA
The DNA here is from genome assembly GCF_910591565.1 of Cydia splendana. NCBI lineage: Eukaryota > Metazoa > Arthropoda > Insecta > Lepidoptera > Tortricidae > Cydia > Cydia splendana. The sequence goes on from NC_085968.1 coordinate 1,386,723, forward strand.
TATTGTTCTATACGTACAATTGCTTATAGAAATAGCACCCATTTTGACGGCACACACATAAATATATATCTATCTCGTTTTTACTCAGCACTGTAACCCATAGCAAAAAAAGGTGACAGTATTTCAGTACGGACATAAAGAGTTCCATGAAAATACGTAAATACCTAATGCGGCCGAAAATCCGCCATGTTTAGTCACGCAAATGTCATTGTCTGTTAGTTCAGCAGGTACTTGTCCTGTCAAAAAGTCGTGGTGAAAATTAAAATTATTAATTATCTTTCAATATTTTGCTTGTGATTGAAAATAATTGAAGCCAAATGTGAATAATTACGTCGCGAATATGCCAGTGTGTAGTGTATTAGGGTGCGGCATAAGAAAACCACCAAATCAGCCATCTTTAACCATACACAGGTACGCTATAATTTACATGAAAAATATTGGTTATTGTTAATGTTCCTGGGAAATTTAAGGATGTTTCACATTATAAATAGCAAGGTTCTTCTGTGCAGTTATAGATCATGAAGTGATTGGATTTATTTAACTATATTTTTACGCTTAAATAATGTAAACATTTCAGCTAGGGTTGTACTTTATTTATCGACTTTGATATCGATATATTATGATTGCCTATTTATATTTTCTTATTTTATCATGCTACCCCGCTTCAAACCAACTAAATTATCTTAATTTAATAATTAAATCATTTTTATAGCTTACCAAGAAATGAACATAAAAAGAAAGAGCTGGAGATGGAGACCCTGACCGACTCTCGGGAGCACTCGGGTCCGTGGGGTCGTTACTCCACAAGCTGCCCTGCGGGCTTTTTTATATCATTATTATAGTTTTTTTATATAATTCGACATTAAGAGACCATATACATATAGTTGTAATTTATAAAATGGTTAATGTATTGTTATTATTTTGACGTATAAAAATGCCCTTGTGGCCTATTTGCTGAATAAATGTTGAAGAAGTTGAAGAGCGGAAGTCATTCCTTATTTTTGTAATAAAAAAATGTTCTGAAGGTGTTTTGTTTTTTTTCACCCGTCGCTTAATAAGCTTGAATTTTGTATCGCTCTCACTTATAGATACGGCGCACCAAGGTCGAGGTGCAGTGCGGTAGTGTGTTACAGACTTCAGGGTTAGCAACACAACAAAATTGATTGTAATAGAGAGGTAAAGTCCAAGAAAAACACGTACACTTATTCTGACATCCAAAACAGATGGCGCTGTACTGCGCCATGTGTTTTGCGGTCACTAAGTTGTCAAACGTCAACTTTTGAAAATCAGTGTTACCGCAAAAATCGCAATATGTATTGAGTAGTACAGCGTCATCTCGTTTACCTGTCAAATTTGAAGCACGAAATTGTCCTAGACTCCACACATCTTACTAAATCAAAGTATCTTTTCACATAACAATATACTAATAAAGAATTTTTATTTATTTACTTACTTCCTATTAAAACATAAACTCCACAAATAATACATACTTAGTATTTTAAATAAAATGAGCCGAGAACGTTAAAAAGGTATCGATGTATCGATAAAACCTAGTAACAGTAAAAATCTTCTGGGCAGCACTAAAACCGCCATGTTTAGTTCTAAGATGACGTCACAGTGGCACGCATTATTCGTTGACGTTTCACTTCCATAGGTTTCATATTTCAGTGCTTGGGCCCCTCCCTTCCGATGTGTCGGAAGCCGGTGTTTCTCGAAGAATCGAATCTTATGCGCATCTTTCTGTATTACTAGGGGATTTGTTAGATGTATTTTCCGATATTTTTTTTTTCTTGTATAATAAATTCCGATCGTCTTTTTTCCCTGTATAAAAATTTCCGCACGCCTTTTTTCCCTATAGATATATTTCCTGGTATATTTTTTTTCTTGTATATATAAATCTGAACGCCTTCTTTCCGTATAGACATATTTTCCGATAGATTTATTTTCTTATACACAAATATCTGAACGCCTTCTTTCCCTGTATTTTTTTAACATAATGCAATATTTTATAGTCCTTAATTTTACTAGGGGACAAATTCCCGGCTGTCTTTTTTCCTGATCAGAAATTTTAAAATAGATATGATTCTTGATAGAAAATTATATAATATGTATTCGCATGTTCGCAATTTTGCCCGTTTACGTTACTACCTACTTACACTACAACATAAAAGTTGATACAGATGTAGTGCATAATTACTTTCCATCGTGTTTTATCGAAAAAGTTCGTATCTACACGTATAAACTGTATAGAGGATTAATAGGCGTACTTCTGTCAAGTGCCTAACTAAGTACAACGTTTCACTCGTTTGATTTGATTACTGATTGGTAAAATTCCTTTAAAGATAACTAACCATGATACACAAAATATTCCACACAAGATTGCAAACAGGGTCCAAGCAAATAAGAAGTTTTGCCCCTAGTAAAATGAATGACCATGAAATTTTTCGTTAAACAACAAAAATACAGGGAAAGAAGGCGTTCAGATATTTGTGTATAAGAAAATAAATCTATCGGAAAATATGTCTATACGGAAAGAAGGCGTTCAGATTTATATATACAAGAAAAAAAATATACCAGGAAATATATCTATAGGGAAAAAAGGCGTGCGGAAATTTTTATACAGGGAAAAAAGACGATCGGAATTTATTATACAAGAAAAAAAAAATATCGGAAAATACATCTAACAAATCACAACCCGTGCGATGATGATAAGAAATGACGGGTCAATGTACGAAATTCTTCGACTTACTTTAATTAAAGTAAGAATTTTTGACGGTAGTAGTTTCGGAGATAAAGGGGGGGGGGGCTTTATCTCCGAAACTACTAGGTTAACATTTTGAAAAAAATACATGCAGTCAAGCGTGAGTCGGACTTAATGTACGGAACCCTTGGTACGCGAGTCCGACTCGCACTTGGCCGGTTTTTTCGTGACCCCACCACCCCCTATCGAACCTCGCGTGATTTGTGCACAAGTCCTTTAGGTTCTGTAGAGCGGTTCAGCGGAGAGCAACGTCGGCGGCGCGGAGATGTTACTGGTCACCGGCGGTTCGCGAGACAGGAGCAGTGCTATAACCGCGAAAATCGAAGTTCGCAAATTGCGGGCATTTTTCTCTGTCACTCTAATTACGCCTTCATTGAAGTAAAAGAGAAAGATCCCCGCAATTTGCGAATTTCGGTTTTCGCGGTAGCCCCTCAGGGCTGACCGGGCCCGTTGTTTCGCTGCAATAAAATAAGTGCTATCAATATACGTACCTATGTGTAGGAGTAGGTCTCACTATTTCGAGAGAATGATGAACAAAGGAGTTAAGTATGGGTAAATACTACGGAGATGAAAAGTCTAAATGTAAAATAGCGCTGAGACTTTCATGTCAAGTTCAAACATTAAAGGATGACTCACGCTAGACCGGGCCGTGGCCGGGCCGGAGCTTCCGGAGCTTCGTTTTCTATGGAGAGCATCACGTGATCACCGGGGCCCGGACGTGGCACGGTGCGGGCCCGGCCCGGTCATAGCCCTGACGTCCCGGAGGCTCGTGACAACCCGGAGACTCAATTTTTCTCTTCGGGTGGTATTCTACTTGTTTAAGATCTTTGTCCAATATGCATTGCGTCTCACTCTCTCATTAAGCAAAATGTGAGCCACAAATACACATTGGACCAAGATTGGACAGATGGAATACCACCCTTCACAATACATGCCCGGCTGTGTCGGAATATATTTGCCAAAATAAGAAGGTTGCAAAACGTCATAAATTTGTGTGTTAAATATGATGGTATAGCTAATTCGTTACTTGGTCGGTTTATATTAGGTACTTGGCGTCATAGCCCTGACGTCACGGAGGCTCCTGACAGCCCGGAGACTCAATTTTTCTCTTCGGGTGGTATTCTACTTGTTTAAGATCTTTGTCCAATATGCATTGCGTCTCACTCTCTCATTAAGCAAAATGTTAGACGCAAATACACATTGGACAGATGGAATACCACCCTTCACAATATACATGCCCGGCTGTGTCGGAATATATTTGCCAAAATAAGAAGGTTGCAAAACGTCATAAATTTGTTTGTTAAATATGATGGTATAGCTAATTCGTTACTTTGTCGGTTTATATTAGGTACAGGCGTCTTTGATATAATATACGTCAAGATTATATAGGTTGGATAATGTCTTGATTTATTTTGTGAAATATGGAGGTGTTGCTGAAATGTAATTTAGTCGGATTATATTAAATGAGACACCTATTAATGTTACTGCTTGTAAAAATGATTCAATAATGAGCATGTAGGTGTATAATGAATATTAAGATACTAGTTTTTTCTCACATTCCCACTTATTACTTAGATACTTTTTATTTCGTACGAAGTTCATAGAAATATATATGTCAATAACGTATCTATAGTTAGTCAAACCAAATTTGTCAGTAAATAAGAACAAAAAAACTATACTCATCCTTTTCTTTTGGGTGCTTGTACTAGTGTAAGACAAAGATAGTATGATTATTCTCTCTATGTTTGAAATGAGACAGTCCTTTGACAAACTATTAAAACCATTTTTATTCATTCATTTAGAGTTCAACTGATCTTCTATAAATCTGCCTGCACAGAGTACAAACATATATCATATTTCAGTTGAGACCAGAACTTGGTTATTGTATGTATAGGCTATGTTTAGGCTTTGTGTTTAGTTGTGGTGGTTAATTTAAGTGTTGCCAGAATGCAGCACTAGCATGTATTGTAAACCATAGAGTAACTTATGGCTTTGCGCCGCGATTCCCACACGAGTGTGGAGCGGGCTAAACTGTTTTTTTGTCAACTTTTCACTATGACATTGATGCATCAAGGTGATTTGTTTACAAACGGCCTGCCGCGAAACGCGATAATCGAAAGTTCGTTATCTGCCTCTCCGTCGATATCGTCGTCAGAGAGGCAGATATCGAGTGATAGAGAGGCAGAAATCGAAATTCTTATTTTCGTGTTTTGCAGTAGGTCCTGGGGTTAGTGCTAGTAACGCCCCCTACGCAGAATTTTGCGTAATATTCCCTATTTCCTGCCTAAAATTACCCAAAGGCACTAACTACTGAAATAATACAATAAAACTCTTCGTATATTTTATTGTTCTTAAGTATATTAATGACTATGGGTGGTATTCCACCATCCTGTCCAATTTCTTTGTCCAATGCATATTTCAGTGGTCCAATGTCATTGCGTCTCACTCTCTCATTAAGCTTAATATGAGCCTCAATATACATTAGGCAAAAAATTGAATATAGATGGAATACCATCCTAAGACGTGGAACGCATCAGTGGGACCGCTAAATATCCCAAATAAAAAAATCATCTATGAGCCTCTCTTTCGCACAAATATATATAAGAGTGATAGAGAGGCAAATATATTAACTAATGAAATGGTTCGCGGTTATAGCCCTGACTGTATTGAAGTATCAAACCAGGGCATACTGCATGTGTACCTAACAATATTAAATTACAATTCTGCTAGGTACGGCCATTCCCACCAGTTCCAGAAAATTCCCAGTAGTTCAGTCCTGGGAATTTCCTTCCCAATAGTCTTACTGATAGTAAGATTTCGCGACTGATACATACATAGAAAACAGCCATGACCCAGGAACAAATATCTGTGTTCATCACACAAATAAATCCCCTTACCGGGATTCGAACCCGGGAGCATCGGCTTCACTAAGGCTTCGGCAGGGTCACTAAGCTAGGCCAGACCGGTCGTCAAATGATGATGATGTAGCGAGAGGAGACTCATGCCATTCGAAAGTAGGATACTCATCAACCTGTTAATATAGACGGTCAAGCAAATCTTGTCAGTAGAAAAAGGCGCGAAATTCAAATTTTCTATGAGACGATATCCCTTCGCGCCTACATTTTTCAAATTTGCCGCCTTTTTCTACTGACAAGATCTGCTTGACCAGCTATAAAAAAACATTGGCTTCCTGCCAGTTATAATATTACCTTATTATAGTATTCCGTGTTTCCTGCCGTCACCCTGGAACACTCCAAATGCAGCCACTTTTTATGTTCGAACTTTTATGAACATAAAGGTATGGCATGAACAGCATTCATCACGCTACCTAAAAATGTCTATCAAGGACTATTGGGAGTTTTGTTTTACTGGTAAGTCTACTGGGTACAAAGTTCCCAATGGTCTTACTAGTAATTCATGATAGCATAGCATAGCATCTAAACTATCACAAAGTATCAAGCGGGAGGCGATGACTGACGATATTTGCTCCTGGCCCGCGGTCTATAATAAGGTGGTTCTTCTGTGGAGTATGACACGAATCCCATAGCCTGATCCCTAGGCAGTATAGGGGTCCTGGTTGCTGCTGCGGACTCTGGAGGTGTTATAAGTTTGGTGTATTTGCCTTATATTTATTAGAAAACCTAATTCCCCCAATGAGAGTGCAATTGGACGGTCGACGCAGTCTTAACAACATTTTGCCATCTTATTGACGTGCATTTTTACATATCAAACAGCAAAAAATAAACTATTATTAATAGGTATTCATAATCTCCTTAGATGTGGCTGCTAAAGTCTTGATTTGCCGAGTGATCATCTGATCATCGCTTTCCGGTTGCAACTTGGTGCCATCGAGGAATGTCCATGGTACAAACATGAAAAAAAAAATTGTTTATAATACCATTAATTGTATCACAATACCTATTTTAAGTCTATCGCGAAGATACATACACACTTTCCAGATCAAACGTAGGTACCTAACTAAGACGACATATCGCCAAACGTGAAATACGCGTCGTTAAGGTGTTCCGTCTGGTCTTCATCAGCAGTTTCACTTCATCAAATGTCACTCACTTTCTTTAATGTAAATGCTTGATTTGTTGGTCATCATCATCATTAGTCGTGTGTAATGTTAGCCTTGCATTTTACAAAACTTACAATCTAGACGAAATTATTAACACCCTAATACCTAACAACTTAAGTTTTTATTAGTGATGTACCGACTATTGATTAGGCCGACTAGCCGACTAATCGGCGCTCGAATGGCCGATTAGTCGGCCGACTAGTCGGCTAGTCGGCCAGATCATTAGTTTCGTATAAGTTCAGGTGAAAAACAATAGTTTATTTGCTCCTTTGGTTGCGCTATTCATCATAATTTAGCTTGGCTAAAAGGTGTTCTCTACAGGTTCAAAGACCTATCACAAGAATCCTCGTTCAATTTCTGTCTTTAGTTCTTTTATTTTGCGATCCTGAGCAGACCGCCAGTACAGCTTGTAGGAGGTATTTCCAAGGCTCTATTTCCCGTACGTAGTCGCCAGTTAAGAACCTGTTTCCTGTGGTCAGCGTATTTACGAGCAACGTGCCCTGACTAAGTCTCTAAATTTTGCAATAACATTAGTAGTTCCTCATGGCTCCACCATTAAAAAAAACAAAAACTGAATAATAATAAAAAAAACTATCGAACTTGATTATGAAATTACACGAGAATCAGTTGAGATCGACCTGTAGAGGAAAACACCAGCCCACCAACATACGATAACGATCAAACGGTCAATTATATGAACAAAAGTTTTCGTATGCACCCTGAATAGGTATTTTAGTAAAATAAACATAAAACATATGGTAAATATTGACAGTTGATTTCTGTTTTTCTTTCACTAATAAAGTGCCGACTAATCGGCCATTTTTGCCGACTAGTCGCCGACTAATCGCCGACTACAAATGTGGCCGGATAGTCGGCTTTCCCGACTAGTCGGTACATCCCTAGTTTTTATTCTATCAAACAGGAATTTACTAAGCAGCAATTACTAAGGAATGAGACAGGAAAATAGACACTGGTACTATAGGAATAAATTCTTGCGGGATGATCATTCACAGAGGTAGAAAGACGGACAAAGAAATATGTGGGTCTTACCAATCTTATGATATGACCTCTGTTCCATGGGCTATGCTCGTTTGCCTCCTATTTAAAAAAATAAATACTACTTTACATAGCGCTGTTTTTTGGAAATGCTGTAGGTACATACATACATAATATTACAATTTGATTTATCTTCAAAGGATCGTAGACCTAAGTATATAAAAGGTTTAAATTTCAACTCGATCCTCCACTCGTTCCCGAGATAAAGGGTCTCGACAGACAGACGGCCCGACGGACGGACGGACGGACGGACGGACGGACGGACGGACGGGCAGACGGACAGACAGACGGACGGATCCTTTAAGGGTTCCGTGTTTTCCTTTTGAGGTACGGAACCCTAAAAAATAACTTTTGCTTATATCATAGCGCTCTTTCTTTGGACATACTGTGTATGTATAGTAATATTAAATTTATTTTACTCCTCTTCTTATTTCTCACGTAGTATGCAAGTAGGTACGTACTACTTGCATACGTGAAAGATATCACTATTAAGGTTACACTACTTTTATTGCTAGAACCAAAAATTATACTTACCTACAGACAAACCTACGTACCTATATACCTATACTTACTAATACCTATTTTAAAAACATGATCCTCCTACTCGAAAGCTGCTCTTTTATAAATGCAATACATGCAAACAAAACTGCTCCAACTTAATCGTGTTTTGCTTCAATGTCATGGGTTCATGGGTCCAATATAGATATTTGATCCTTTACAAAAAACTTATCTTCTAGCCTAGCCTATTGGCAGTATTTTCTCGAGCTTTACGCAGTTGATTCAGGAAGTTGCCATACAAGACACAAGACAAAATTTAAGCATTTCGAAAGCGACGTTCTCATGGAACACCCCATCTATCTATAGTTAATGCAAATGCTGTATTTGTCAAAGAAAATCAAATCTCTTCACACGATCAGGGTTTCACCCTTAAAAACATGGAAATAATTTGCGTTCGTATGACTGTTTTGGATACCTAGCTAATGAAATCCTAAAATACAGACAGACAAATACCCTGGGGGAGAAAACAGGATCAATGTATACTAATATGTAGGTAATACAAAGGCGAAAGCAGCAGCAGAAGTAGCTCTGTCGATCTGGTTCCTATGCTGATACAAACGGCGCTACACCATATCATACCAATTAACCAATACCTTGACACGCGGGGTAAGACGATACATATACCTGCATTCAACGTGTTCTTGCGTATAAATTCAAATACATTTAGTATCTTTCTACAAATTTAATATCACTATTTTTTCTCTCTTGACATGTTTATGATACTATTCGAAAAACATGACAGCGTCAAATATTTAAAAGTCGTAAAATGTATATAAGTAAAAAGGCATTAAGAAAAGAGTCCATAATCTAAGTATTAGAATCTTAGTAATTACAGGCTAAGCCTAAAGTGCCATTGCAATGCAAGCTTACGAATAAATATAAACTAGCGACCCGTCCCGGCTTCGCAAGGGTTACACAAAACCTTAAAAAATTATACACCGAAACCTTCCTCAAAAATCACTCTATTGATAGGTTAAAACCGCATGACAATCCGTTCAGTAAGTTGTTTTTGAATTTATCGCGAACATACATACACACAAGCAGACAGACGCGGCGGGGCACTTTGTTTTATAAGGTGTAGTGAAATGGAAACGGCTGCATACATACTTATAAGTCACAGGAAATCTGGAATTTACATATTTAAAGTATTATATTGTTATCTTCATCTGCACGGCTTTTTTGTATGAGGGCGTTGAAAGCGCTGGAGTGTTACTTGCGTCCTGGGCGCCCCCGCACTTTTAGTTACATGTAAGGAGCAAAGAGAATATAGTCACTGGTACGGAGTGCCTAAAAAAATATTAAATTATTATACATTTGAACTTCTAAACTAAGTAGTGGCTTACAAAATATACCTACTTTCCAAATTCGTTATCTTATACTTTTTGAGTAAAATAGCTGTGACATATGGACAGACAGACGGACATAATAATATCAATATCCAGTGAGGAAAACGGGAAATATGTTTGTATGGAGAACCGGTCATTCCCTTTCCTCTTAATAGCTTAATATGCTTCGGCACATGATTATATATATTTATTTGTAGGTAAGTACATGCCTATCTTACCTTAAGCAGAGAACCAGACGGTGACTGCTGGATATTGGTTTCTGAAATCTTGTTTTTGTTTTACCAAACGTTGTTTAATTCTGTCGTGAACTGCTTCGAAAAAGTCTTGGGTCATATGTAAATAAAGCTCTTTACATCATGTTGTGTATTCTCATTTTTCCGAATGTGTCGACCAAAGTGGATGTACGCCCCATTACCTAGAGTATGCAGTAGCCTCTTCATTAGTCATTAAGGCAGCCAGGGCCAATATTTTGATTTTATTATTTCCTTCCATATCCGCTTACTTCCGATCGAACCATTTTTTTCAATCTGATTGACAGTTATTATGACATTTGTCATAAACAGTCAGCACGGACGTCCCGGTCGGCTCGGATAGTGTTGGGTAGGACTCGAGTCCTTTCAGTCCTCTGCTTGAAGACTACTCAGTTTTTCGGAATCTTATAATTAAGTTAAAACTCGAGTTCTTTTCAACTAGAGAGAGACCCATGTCTCTTGTAGAGACTTGAGTACTTTTCAGAGGACTCTCGTTATTTTTTACTAAAAATTTCGAAATGCATTGTCATTATGTATAACTTGTAGATTAGATACATACATAAATCATACACAAACCCTTAATTTCTTTACTGTTATACAGGAAAAACCTATAAAATTGTTCACGGAGTCTTTATTTGGAGGCTCGAGTTCTTTTGAGTTGCTCTTAAAAAAGACTACAAAGGACTCGATTCGGGAGAAGTTTTTTAAGACGAAACGGGAGCTGAGCTAAAAGTCAATTTTGAGATTTCAAGCTGAATATACCCGTCGCTCTGACGGGGCGTGAGAGACTGTATTTGTGTGTGTAATGCACGCACACAGATGCGTACGCTTGCACCCGCGCGCGCCTCATCGCCGACAATTTGCAATGTTATTTTTCGTGCGTTACTGCCACGAGGCGTTCACTTATTACTTACTGTGTTGCGATTGAATTTTTTGACCCGGCTTACGTTTACGGAACTCGATAATCTTTCTACTACTGTGACTTGGCTTTGTTTACTTGACTTTGCTGATCAGCTTATTGTTTTGGACTCCGTGAGTTGTGGTTACCTATTGGACCGCACGCAATTCATCTACCTTTATTCAAGTAATTAAGCGTAATTAGCCGAAACCTTTATAAGAGTGTAATTCATAAGAAGTACATAAGATATAATTTATGTACTGGTTTGCTGTTAGCTTTTAATTGTATCACTTTACATATATGTTACTCAAATAACTAACACGGTTACACTGTTGTAAGAACATTATTTTTCAGGTAGGCCTTATTATACCTACTATAGGCCTTATTACCTCCTAGTACCTTAGTAGTAGTAGTACTACTACGGAAATTGATTCAAAGACTCAAGACTGACTTAAGTGGCAGTAGGGTGTAGGGTTTTTTCTAGGCTTAATGAGTTCGCTGAAGCTTATTTTTTATACTTAGCGCACAGAACCACTAGTTTAACAGTATCAGCTCTAACCACATGTCACCATTTTGTCCTTTACGTAACAAACTCAGGGGCCCAGAATATCCGATGTACCTATCAAATCAAGGTTCTGTACCAAATAAGGCCCGGTTATTATAGTTCGTTATTTTTTAGCATTAGAAAGAAGGTAAACAATCATGACGTGTCTTTTTATTAATAATTATTGAAAAACGCTTTCAAAAATTAGTTTATATTACTTATGAAAGCAAAAGAATATAAAAAAGTATATGATTAATACATACATACATACATACATACAATCACGCCTATTTCCCGGAGGGGTAGGCAGAGACCACGGATTTCCACTTGCTACGATCCTGACATACCACTTTCGCTTCCTTCACATTCATAACATTCCTCATACACGCTCGCCGGTTTAGGGTGCTCTTGCTCATTAATATGATTAATATGATTTATAATTCTAACATATTTGCTATGACTTATTTTTCAATGGTAATTTTTAATAAGACATGTCAAAATCTGTTACCTTAATGCAAAAAAACGAACTTTAAGCGTGCTAACTTTCAAAATTTCATTTTTTATAAGATAGTATAAGTAGATGGGCAAAAATTTTGCGTCCATGTCCACCAGTGAGTAAGTGATTGAGATACCTAAACATTTAACTTTATAATGTAAAATGATATAATTTACTAACCTACTCGTTTAATTTCAGGTAGGTTGAATAAGGAACCAAGTAACCATGGGGAGGAGCAGTATTTACTAACATTTTCTTTTTGGGTCTTCAGAGTGTATCGTTTCCTTTTTTTTGCACATATTACACTTAAATATATATTCTCTGTGTAAACCCTTACGTCTTTCAATGACAAAGGCAAGATCAGCAAATGTACAATTTGTATGATCGTGCCTGATATTTGAGATCACAGAAAATAAATATTTTAAATCCACTATTCTGCGACCTTCTAAAATTTTGTTTTATCATGATTCATGATCAAAAAGCTCGGATTCAATAGTCATATCAAACGTCGATTATGCAGTTGATGATGAGCTTGCATTTTCTACCATTGGTGCTGCAAATGCATCAACCGGTGGCGATAAACTTTGCCCTCTTGTAAAACAAATTACTATTGTGATTGTGTCCAGCAAAAGGCCAAAATTCGGTTTACTTTCCTGTTTAAAATATTACTAATTTATTCATATTTCAGATTAGGTACATAGGTAACTGTCTGAATGTTACAATGCCAGCTGGCAAATTCTATCACATTTGTTTGTTTGGTAGTCATGGTAACATACACTTACATTGATATCCTTATTAAGATCTGTATTTTATTATCCAGACCTTAAAATATTGCCACCGTTGCCCTTTAAAAAAATACTGTTTAAATAATTGGCTACTCAAACAATGCTTCTATAGTATAAATAATGACTACACAAAAATGGGTAGTATTGTATATAATGCACGAAATAAGGCCCGATTCTTAAGCGGGTTTAAATTTTGAGGCCATGTCCGCTAATACTATAGACAAAATATCAAGTTTAATAAACACAAAAAAAAACATTGATGGGCCTTATTTTATAATTTAGGCCTTACTTTGTAATTTAAAGTAGAGTTAGGCCAAGAAAAATCTATAGCGATTTTGATAGAACACGCAGTGCAAGTATTATTTCAAACGTCGCTTCTATGAAATTATGACATATAAATAACACTTGCACTGCGTGTGCTATCAAAATTGCTGTAGACTTTTCTTGGTCTGACTCTAAAATATTCTTTATTACACCACAAACATAAAAACAAATTAAAAAAAAACCGGCGAAGTGCAAGTCGGACTCGCACACGAAGGGTTCCGTACCATTATTTATAAAAACGGTCACCCATCCAAGTACTGACCCCGCCCAACGTTGCTTAACTTCGGTCAAAAATCACGTTTGTTGTATGGGAGGCCCCACTAAAATTTTTATTTTATCCTGTTTTTAGTATTTGTTGTTATAGCGGCAACAGAAATAAATCATCTGTGAAAATTTCAACTGTCTAGCTATCACGGTTCGTGAGATACAGCCTGGTGACAGACGGACGGACGGACAGCGGAATCTTAGTAATAGGGTCCCGTGTTTTACCCTTTGGGTACGGAACCCTAAAACCGATTTACAATGTAGATAAAGGTAGCAACAGGCGGTCTTATCGCTGTTAGTTCTTATTCTTCGTTTGTTTAGCATTAGAGTGTAGGTGACGTGTCTTTTTTAAGCATGCAATCGTATAATTATTTAGCTTTTTTTGTAATAGTTATGTACTTAGTGGTTAATATTAGTATTTACTATTTTTTTTTCAATAATGCTTAAAAACGAAGTATAGACATGACAACCAAATATTAACGCCATTGTAGGGCAGGATATACAGAACATGAATCATTAGTACTGTCACGCTCCGTGATTGTTGAGCCATTTAGGGTTCTAGCTAAATTGGACATTCCATAGAGCACGAGTAAGTATGGAACAACCAATTCAGCTAGGACCCTAAATTGCTCGACAATTACGAAGCGTGCCTGTAGGTACCTAAAAATTTTGTTAACCCATTTTAACCATGCAATAAAATATTTTTGATTTTGATTTCTAATTTGAAATATTAGAATCAAAAAGTTCATAATAGATTGTATATCATAACTACAAAAATGTGTTCCCTACTCTCAACCCAAAACCCCTTGTATCTTAGGATCTAGATATTTTCACACAAGACGGTTTATCGATAACTTCTTACATCACTAGATTATCGACATTAAATGTCGACTATTGCCCATCACTTTTCTGGCTGTGTACGTATTTAGAAACTTGACTCCGCCCCTAAAATTAGTGCGATAGGGACAACTGCAGCTGAGGCGAAAAATCCTGCGTAAAAATGACAAAAATCGAGGTTTCGTAGTCCTCTTTTTCCTCCCCCAAAACTTAACCAATCGTAACCAAATTTGGAAATCTAAATGATTATGAAATTATCTGTGTCGGACCGTTTTGCTTTTTTGGCTAATTGATATCAGTTTTGAATACCACGCCTCTCATTGCGGCATAGTCTATTAGGCCATTTTGGCCGTTTTTGAAGGGCTCTAGCGCCTTAAAAAACAAAAATATCAAAAAAAGCAAAACGGTCCGACACAGATATTGACAATATTAATCTGTGTTGAAAAAATCATTGCTCTAGCTTCAAAAACCACGGAGGAAAACGAGGACTACGTTTGTATGGAGGAATGACCACTCCTGTTGGCTCTTAAGCGCAGTGTTGTAAAAACGAGCTGTTCTTCAAATTCAGACTCAAAGGACTCGAGTTTCTACAAACACTAGAGGCTCGGACATTGCTCGGACAGCACTAGTGTTAATGTAATAAACTAGTGTCGGGTGGCCTTGACGCCCCGGTCCCGGAACGGCCCGGTCACGGTGGCGCTCCTGACAGCCCCTGTGTCGGCTCGCTCCGGCCCGCCCCGGTCCGGGCACGGCCCGGTCTAGCGTGAGTCATCCTTTAACGCTCTTAATTGTCCATTGTTGATGGGCCTTATGCCTTTTTTAATGAAGGTCCCTGGGCGTTTTCTAAAATAAATATTGAATACCCGATTCTCACAGATCCTGGTGTTTTTGGGTTCTTTCAACTCAGGATCACTAGCATATTCAATCCTGATGATAAAAAAACTTGTCCCAAAAATTTGTATGAAAATTGTACATTCCACTACGTCACGTCCATACAAGTGAAAATTTTTCTCATAATAAAACGTGACGTAATGGAATGGACATTTTGGGACATCTTTTTTTTAATGGAAGGATGGAGAATGCTGTCGATTCTGAGTAGAATGAGCCCAAGAATGTCCAGATTTGAAAGAATCAGGTGTTCGATATTTATTTTATAAAACTCCCCCCTACGATTCACTACATTCGATACTGGAGTACGAGTAGCCCGGGGGCACCGTATAATTACCTATTATAGTCGTGGCTTTCTTAATCAAAGGTGTGTTTGTCTATTTTACGCTGACTTTATGATTTGAACCAGTGCCAAAGAGAGAACTAAGTAATACTTACCATTAGAATGCATACAGCATAAGACTAATTCAGCAATCACGGCAGCTGAAGGCAGCACCCCAGCTAACGCCAACAACGCATGTTGCGCCGGTGTATACGTCGCTCAAGATACACCATAGCTAGGGGTGTGTAATGTTTAATATAATTATGAAAAAACTATCATACATTTGTTATAACGCCATTTGATATATTATTGTATGTTATAATGTAATTTTTATTATACGTTTCCTTTATTATATAGTGATTTCATCTAAACTTTCATTGATATAATGCCTAATGTAATATAATTTTCAAATAGTATATAGACATGTTTTATAATGACATTTGTTATATTATATTGTTGTATAACGTAATACTTCATACAATTTTATCAAGTATAAATACATATATCGTATAACACTTTTTGTCATATTTCATTTACTGATAACGTAAAGTTTTACATACTTTTTATAACTAGTACGCAGGCCTACTGCTTTTGCTAGCTATTTTATTCTAGGGAGGTCGCAGTTTTAACCTAACCTAACCTATTTTTTCACGGATTTCGTTCTGCGGGGGACGCAGTTCAAACCTAACCTAAACCACTTTTTTGATAGAATATTTTATTCTACGGAGGGTCAAAGTCCTAACCTAACCTAACCCTCCTTTTGTTAGGTAGTTATTCGTTTGTGCGGAGTCGCAGTTCCAACCTAACCTAACCCATTTATGTCATGCAACTATTATGCTACATAAATAATTATGTGATGTCACTTGTTATAACAAATAATATGCTTTAGAGTATGTAATAAATATGGCAATGTATATTAGACGAAGTGTAAATATACCTTATGACCATTATACCAATAATAACATTATGTATACCGTTAATTAGGTATTACGGTAGTATGCCATTTATTACGTTATTCAAAATAACGATATATCAAACTATAATATATGAAAAGTAATTATAACAAATGTAATGCACCCATGGATTGGATATGTCAGTGTCAAAAGTGACGTTTTTGTTTGAAGAAACGTGTATTTTGACAATCGTTTGACACTGACATATCCAATCCATATCGTTTCAATATCTAGTATTTGACGTATCTCATTGTTCGAATACGCGGCTGTAAAGATCAATAAAGACCCAATAATAGACAATGGCTATAGTATGTTTTTTTTAGCATTAGAAAAAAGGTAAACAAACCTGACGTGTCTTTTTAATGAAAAATACTTTTGAAAAATAAGTCACGGCAAATATGTAACAATTAATTATGAATCATATACGATTATTTACATTCTTTTGCTTTCATAAGTAATAGGTTACTGATTTTAAAAAAGCGTAAGTATTTCAATTAAAAGACATGTCAAGATTGCGTAGTCTTTTTCTAATGCTAAAAAAATGAACTATACTGCCACAACACATTGCGACTATAATATATTTATTATATTGGAACACTATGGAAAATATAGAATACAGTCTTATTATAATATTAGTTAGTTATTTTTTATGCAAGGCAAGCCAGCCTCGCAGTACAGTGTGTCCCAGAACTCCACTCTCTGCTTCTCAGCGAAGCTTCCCGCCGTCGACTGTACGTTGATGTCTAGGTATCCCTTGTTCTTCGTCGTGTATACCGGCCATCTTGGTCCCAAGCAGTTGTCTGGAGTTGGGTTGCTGGAAAATACAAACATAGAGTGGTTGGAACTATCGGTTGGACAAATACACATACAAATACTAAAATAGGTACATACCTACTGTTATTTTGCCCGAGAAAAATAAACTAAGTACTTATCTTAACTATGTTTCTTTTACCCCATCGCCTGATCTTAATAAAATCAATTCTAGTTTGTAACGTATTCTTGAGCATTTATTTTACCATATTTCTTTACCAAATAATATACATAAGTATATGTATAACAACCCACCATTTATACGAGTACCTAAGTGCTTGTTGCCTAGGCCTATATGGATAAAGTATATTTGAACATTTTCTTTTGAAAAAGATAAATTAAAATAATATAATTATAGGTATCTCAGTTTTATACAAATAGATTTAGTTGGTAGTTTCAATGCATTTAAGCGTATCTAATCTCCTACTACCACAACGTAAGCACAGATTAAAATCTAGACACGCGGCAGCGTGTCAAGTCAAGTGCAATATAAGAGAACTGGCGACGCAGCGGTCATTCGGGGTGTCAGTGTCTCCAACTTTTGACCTGTAACGTAACTAAAATCTATTAAACATATAGGCTACACATGAAATTTGATTCATCTATTAAGACCCTTAAAGCTAACTAGAACCCCAAATTTAATGAATATATTAGCTACATCGGTCATCTGAAAATCGGGATTTTTCTCTCTGATGACTGACTCGTGTCGTGAGTCAGGTGTTATGTTAGGTGAACTTAACATCGAAAACCTAACCTACTTCCAGATGACCTAGCAAGTTGAAATTTGGCATCCAGCTGGGCAATTGTATGGTTACGAACCTAAGATAAAGAAACAGTGATTTTGTTTTTGATTTCTAAAATTTTCTAAAGAACAGTTTTTCTTTACCTACACACTAAGCGCCTATCGAATTTATAATAGCAAAAATAAATTTTGCTTCAAAATAAACTTAGATGAATACTAATAATCAACGGTGGGACATATTTTGGCAATAGAAGTATTTTTATAATTTATAATCTTACATGAGAGAACACTAACCTGGTTTCAGCAAAATTCGTCCATAATTTAGTCACCTTCGATACGTAATCCTTCAATATTTCTTGCGATTCGTAAGAATCTTTAGTATAATTACTAGAAAACATATAAAATACGTCGTCTCCATGGCAGGCTCCTTTCAAATCCAAATCCGAATTAACTAGTATTAATTTCTTTATAAAATTAAGGTCAGTGTCAAAACTGAACCTGTACATATAAATGGGACTGTTGTGTTTAGAATACAAGTACGTAAATCTGTGCGTGTTATACACTACATACAAGTCAGATAACATAGTGACAATCACCTTATAATCATCTTTTGTGTACTCTCTGTCACCAATATAGAATTCTCTAATCCTTTTACCCATATCATTCATTTTCTCTTGAGTTAGTTTCTCGGCGATTTCTCTAGGCACGTCGTAGGAGGGATTGTTATTGTAAATGTCTAAGTTTCCTAATCTACCTTGAATCGCCAAAATGGCTTCAGCGGAGTTATATCCTAATATCAATGGAACTTTACGAATTCTATTCGACTGAAGTGTATCCAAACGATATTCACTTAGAAACGCTTCGACATTATCAAATTTCTTTTCAACAACTGGCAAAAATCGCGCAGGGAGTCCTCTATACATCTCATCGTCCGTACTCGTAGCAATTGTCAAATTAGTTAGGTTCGCTGCTGGTAAAGATCTTAAAAACTCAAGCAGCTCAGTGGTATTTTTCGTGTCTCTTCCTAAATATTTCCCAACTCTGAATGCCCTGCTCTTGCTGCCTTTACCTAACGCCCAATCATGGATACTAGTACCACTTTGTGCGATAACTTTATGAAATAGTCCTCTAGTCATCGGCGACGAAATATGATGTGTCACTGAGCAAGCCCCGGCACTCTCCCCAAAAATCGTAATATTATCGGGATCTCCTCCAAACTTTGCAATATTCTCCTTTATCCACTTCAACGCAGCGACTTGGTCCTTCATACCCGCATTTCCAGGAACCTCAGGGGTTTCCACACTTATGAATCCAAGCACTTCAAGTCTGTAGTTCAAAGTGACCAGGACAACATTCTGATGAACAAGAAACTTTGGTCCATACAGGTCATCGTTTCCAGATCCAGTTATGTAGGATCCTCCATGGATGTAGATCATGACAGGTGTGCGACCATGGAGGGATTTCGTGAAGACGTTGAGGAACAAGCAGTCTTCGCTGCCTTTGAAGATGGAGTCTGTTTGCGCGCAAATGGAACCATATTCAGTCGCTTGGCGTATGCCTTCCCAGGATTGAGGCGGCAGGGGAGCCTGGGGAAATAACAAAACTAAATACAGTTCAGTTCTACAGCAACTCAATAATGTTAGGTCGACATAAGTCATGTCGTGTCTCCCTACGATTTCTTTAAGGTCTATATGGCATATATATACCTGTTTTAATTAGAATTATATTAAGGATTATTTCTTACATTGACACTTTTGAATACTCAAAAAACTTTCAACCGGGACATATATTATTTCGTTAAGGGGGGTTTCGTCAGGGAAGGGGAGGGTACGCTAGTGTGCGTAAACACCATACCCAAAGGTATCATACTAGGTACATTAGTTTCAAACCGGAATTAAATGCATAATTTGACCGAATCACACCCTTATAGGATAGACACTACGTTGTATAAAGAATGCATACCCTGAACCTCAGCTGCCCCACTGGTGCCTGGGCATACGGGATGCCCTTGAAACTGTAGTATGTTGATCCATCATACAGCGTGTCCGTAGTCCCCTGTAGCTTCCCTTGCTTCACTGTCACTATCAGCTCATTCTGTAAATTAATACAATTAGGATTAGATTTTTTTTGTGCCCTTCGTTAATAATCTACTAGGTATTTAATTTACTACTTAAGTATAAAGGCCGAATCACATTGTTAAAACTTGACGCGACGCAACCCCACGCCACGAGTCGAATCAAATTGTATTACTTATTTTGTATGACCAGAATCACACTATGAATAATAGAATACACATAGACATATGCGATTTACACCAAATCAAATAAGGACCCAACCGCTCTGTATTCCAGCGTCAAGCTGTGTACATAAACTCCCGGCCGGGCTATTAGTTATAGAGCTGGATTGGCAAGCGTTGGAATACTTAGCACTTACCTACTTTAGTTAACACTGGTAAAATATGAGAAAAATAATTCCAGGTGACGAGAAAGGTATGAATGAATGTGGAGGGATGTACGAGGAAAGGAAAACCGAGGCAAAGGTGGATGGACTCTGTGAGCGAGAGGAACGAATGCAAGTGAATGATGATATTGATGATTGATGAGATGACGGGTGACAGAGAGATATGGAGGAGAAGCTGCAGGACATGCTGCGCCGATCCCAAGTGAATGGGACAAGGGCAAGCGAATGATGACTTTGGTACCACAAACATATTTGAAATATTTAATAATAGGTAGCTTTAACATTATTAATAACAATTTTAAATACTGTATACGTAAGAAGTGGGTTAAAATTTAGTATTAATAGGTATGTCAACAGGTTATCACCTGTGCAATGCTTTAAATTTGGTAAGTATGTAAAAATATTTGAAGATTATTAGTGGTGCAAAATACTGAAAAAAATAGGGGAATTGAATGTTTATCTACTTAGTTACTTACATAATATGAAAATCGATTTTACAAAGGAATACTTCTTAATTCTAAATTGATTTACGCTAACAAATAAATCAAGTCGTAAAAAATATATATATTATCTACCTCTCCACTTTTTCATCAGTTGTTCTCAGCCAATGGTAAAAGGCGAGAAAAAATGTGGTATTTAGCAATTGGCGGAAACAGATGGGAATAACCCGTTATAGTGGAGTCCAGACGGGACAATTTTTCGCCAATCTGAGTTAATTGTCCGACCAAATCAGGCTGTGCGGCCGCAAATGCCAATTTAGCTCGTTGAGTATGGCCAATATTAGGTACCTACCGATAAAATAGACGTGCGGACGCAAGAATACCAATTAGGGGGCATATTTTTAACCCTTTAACCATTTGACATTTCTTTCTAGTTCTTCGATTTCGAACCGTTACTCTTATAGTAGAGATGGGTTTATGTTTTAAAGTACGATGGCAAGTATGTTGCCGCTCCGCATTAAAGGGTTAATTTAGAGCGCTCAAATATCACCATAAAACTAAAATTGGTGATTAAATTGGACAGTGACCCAATTTCTTCTCTGATCAAATCGGTCGATATGATCAACCACATTTCGACTGGACTCCACTTATTGAAAACTATAGTCATAAAAGTCTATTAACAAATTTGTAAATAGATTGAAACATTGTTCATTGTGTGTGTAATGTCCGTATATAGATTTCCCAGATATTATTTGTAATAAAGAAAGAATAAGCTTACCTTTGTACAAACCGTGCATTTTAAATAAAGCAAGTGTACACAGGAGAAAACTAACAAATTACAATACGTATACATTCTCACAGGGCGAGAGCTCAACTACTAATGCGTTTGAAACACGTATATCAGACCTTTAAATACAGGTATTTTCGCGTAACGTTATGATTAACATTATAAAAAAGAAACCGGCCAAGTGCGAGTCGGTTTGCGTTCCAAGGGTTCCGTACATTAAGTCCGACTCACTCTTGACTTCACATTTCTGATAGGTTTTCCTGTCATCTATAGGTAAAGAATTATTTTGTGTATTTTTTTCAAAATTTTAGACCCAGTAGTTTCGAAAATAAAGGGGAGGGGGATGGTCATTTTTACACGACTGCCCAATCAAAAAGAGTGTATTGTTTTCAGCGTTCATGTTTGTATGTATGTGAGTTTCTTTATTCCACCTTAACTTCTGAATGCCTTAACCGATATAGACGTATGATACATCATTAGAATCCTTACGTCATCCCGGGTGACATAGGCTATGTGACGTCATTATAAAAACAATATGGCGGACTTAATACGCCATATTACGCAACCTTTAGAAAAAAATATCGTGCAAACCTATCGAGTAGGGTATCAAAATGAAGGGCTGTGAAAGCTGATTATTAATGTTTATGCAACATGTGAGTTAAAGTATAAGTTCGAGAAAGTAAGAATTGACAAAATATGTTAAGAAAAGCTTATCTCATAAAACCAAATATTATTATTGAATGGGATACTTATTAAAATAAAAGGAAGGGGTTTGACCGCTGATAATAAAAAAATTGAAATTTATTATATTAGGTAGGTACATACTACCAGGGTTGGGCAGTATTTCAATTACATGTATTTGAAATACGTATTTGAAATACATTTTAGTATTTTGTATTTGTATTTCAAATACTACCTGGAAAAGTATTTTGTATTTGGTATTTCAAATACTGCATTCACATGTATTTTGTATTTTGTATTTCAAATACTTCAGGCTTCAAAATACATTTCTACAAATACATTTTATTAAATTCTATGATCCTAAAATGGAACGTTTTTTTAAATATAATGTACGACTTGTACGAGGGCAAATAGGTACAATGCGCGAGCTATTCTGCGCGGAACTTTTCGTCAACAGCCAGGGGATAGGGTCATTGCAGTAGTTTCCGTCCATGCTCTAGTTTTCGAGCACTTGACAGATTAGCAAATAATATATTTCATTTTTTATTTACTATTTGCGAAATATGATTTTTATATGTAGACAGTTATATTGTTTAGCTAAGGATTGAAATCAGTCCAAATTTGTGCAGCAGTGTAGGTTTATATTAAAATTTCGTCAAGTGGACGAAAACTAGAGCTGGACGAAAACAAGCGCAATGACCTTATAAGTTTAAAGGAAACGATATTAATAAAAAAAACCGGGCAAGTGCGAGTCGGACTCGCGCACGAAGGGTTCCGTACCATAATGCAAAAAAAAAAAAAAGCAAAAAAAAAAACACGGTCACCCATCCAAATACTGAGCACTCCCGACGTTGCTTAACTTTGGTCAAAAATCACGTTTGTTGTATGGGAGCCCCATTTAAATCTTTATTTTATTCTGTTTTGACGACCGGTCTGGCCTAGTGGGTAGTGCCCTGCCTGTGAAGCCGATGGTCCTGGGTTCGAATCCCAGTAAGGCCATTTATTTGTGTGATGACACAGATATTTGTTCCTGAGTCATGGTTGTTTTCTATGTATTTAAAGTATTTATATATTATATATATCGTTGTCTGAGTACCCTCAACACAAGCCTTGTTGAGCTTACTGGGGGACTTGGTCAATCTGTGTAAGAATGTCCTATAATATTTAAGAATTTAATAATAATATTTAAGTTTTTAGTATTTGTTGTTATAGCGGCAACAGAAATACATCATCTGTGAAAATTTCAACTGTCTAGCTATCACGGTTCGTGAGATACAGCCTGGTGACAGACGGACGGACGGACGGACAGCGAAGTCTTAGTAATAGGGTCCCGTTTTACCCTTTGGGTACGGAACCCTAAAAACTAAATGATTAAACAAAAAAAAATGAAAAGTATTTTGTATTTTGTATTTGAAATACATTATTTTAAACACAGTAATTTGTATTTTGTATTTCAAATACCAGTCACCAAAGTAGTTTGTATTTGGTATTTCAAATACTTTAAAAAATGTATTTTGTAATTTGTATTTGAAATACGTGGAAGCCAGTATTTTGCCCAACCCTGCATACTACTCATAGTTTTTAAAACATGTTCTTAATTGCGCTAATGGAATAGAAAAGTTTAAAATATATATTCTATTTATTAATCGACACGATGCAGAGTCCGTCTAAGCTAACTCTGCACCGACTTTGGCAGAACAAATTGTGAAAGTATCATTATAACCGTATGTTTTTATTTCATTTTAACATTTATGATGATGATATTTTCTCACTTTGTCTTAGCGAATGCTATGCATAGTCAGCTTGGTATTTTCTGGAGTAAGTGATTTCTTATAAAAAAATGGTAGATTCTTTCCTAGGACGCCCGACGAACGTGGCGCGCTGTACGCATTCCGAAACCGGGCGCCTTCGGCGCCCTCATACTAAAAGAGTCGGGCGTAGCCCGACGTACGTGGCGCGCTGTACGCGTTCCAAAACCGGGCGCCTGCGGCGCCCTCATACTAAAAGAGTCGGGCGTAGCCCGACGTACGTGGCGCGCTGTACGCGTTCCAAAGCCGGGTGCCTTCTGCGCCCTCATACTAAAAGTGTCGGGCTTAGCCCGACGTACGTGGCGCGCTGTACGCGTTCCAATACCGGGCTCCTTCGGCGCCCTCATACTCAAAGCGTCGGGCGTAGCCCAACGTACGTGGCGCGCTGTACGCGTTCCAAAACGGGCGCCTTCGGCGCCCTCATACTAAAAGAGTCAGGCGTAGCCCGACGTACGTGGCGCGCTGTACGCGTTCCAAAACCGGGCGCCTGCGGCGCCCTCATACTAAAAGAGTCGGGCGTAGCCCGACGTACGTGGCGCGCTGTACGCGTTCCAAAGCCGGGTGCCTTCTGCGCCCTCATACTAAAAGTGTCGGGCTTAGCCCGACGTACGTGGCGCGCTGTACGCGTTCCAATACCGGGCTCCTTCGGCGCCCTCATACTCAAAGCGTCGGGCGTAGCCCAACGTAAGTGGCGCGCTGTACGCGTTCCAAAGCCGGGTGCCTTCGGCGCCTTCATACTAAAAGTGTCGGGCTTAGCCCAACTTACGTGACAGCGTGACACGCTGTACGCTTACCAAAGCCGGGCGCCCTTGGCGCTCTCATACTCAAAGCGTCGGGCGTAGGCCGACGTACGTGGCGCGCTGTACGCGTTCCAATACCGGGCGCCTTCGTCGCCCTCATATTCAAAGCGTCGGGCGTAGGCCGACGTACGTGGCGCGCTGTACGCGTTCCAAAACCGAGGCGCCCTCATACTAATGGAGTCGGGCGTAGCCCAACGTATGTGGCGCGAAGACCGCGGTCCAAAGCCAGGTCCAAATCATAAAAAATATGGTTGGTTTAAACAATCTAAAAAGTATAAAATAAAATAAATTAATTAAAAATTAAAAAACACGACTGCGAAAAAGCGAACTGAAAAGTCAAAAATATTTTTTAGTTGTGGTAGTTACTCAACTTAATGAATGTAAATTAGAATATAAGTGTTTAGTGAAGGTTATAAACAGCAAACGCAAAAGTTTAATACTCATTTAGGATCGTGACTGTACCTGTGTATTTTATTTCAATTGCAGTCGGGGACCTTGATGTATTGACATTCCCATTTAAAAGGTCCCCGACTGCAATTATATTTATATTATATTTTTGACTTTTCAGTTTGCTTTTTCGCAGTCGTGTTTTTTAATTTTTAATTAATTTATTTGGGTATTTTCTTTAAAAACTTCTAACTTATGTACTTTAAAATTAAAAAAAAATATATTTGAAATTCTTAAAATGAGCTCTTTCATTTGATATATAACATATAGTTTGAAAAACTTTATTTTTTAACTTTCTCATTTACCCCCCAAAAGTGGCCCCCATGTTTAAAATCCATTTGTTTACATAACATGTCCATCTTTGGGTCACTAATTTACATATGTGTACCAAATTTCAACTTAATTGGTCCAGTTGTTTCCGAGAAAATAGGCTGTGACAGACGGGCAGACAGACAGACGCACGAGTGATCCTATAAGGGTTCCGTGTTTTCCTTTTGAGGTACGGAACCCTAATATAACGTTATTTTATCCGGTATTAACGTTAATTAACGAAAAAATAATGTTATATACTTAGCGGTATTTCATCAAACCGAGTCAAACTATGTAATGATATATGGGGGTTAATATGGCAAATTTAATCGAAATCGTTACAGCCGTTTCCGAGATCCCCGAAATATAGGTACTTACCTATAAATATGTATATGTACCTATACTTATCCAATAATTGCTCGTTTAAAGGTACGAAACGGGGACGAGAAATCGAGTTAGCTAGGTTTTTTCCCTAGGAAAACGCGCATTTTTGAGTTTTTAGCCTAAGCAAATTAGAAAAATCTGCGGTAATAATTCGTGTAGTTTTGAAAATTGGTACAGGTATACTTTGTGGTGTGCAGATAAACATACTAAAAGTCCTCGGGGGTAGGGGGTGTGCTGGGGGTGTAGAGGGGGGTTGAAGGTACCTTTTTTCATATTTTTGCTCATATCTCGAATATCTGTACGAATAGCATTATAATTACTTCGGACAAAAGTTTTAACATAATGCCTGTACCAATTTTCAAAACTACACGAATTATTTCCGCAGCTTGCCCAAATTCGGCTTAATTTGACGTGGCTATTTTAAATGTTTTTCGAGCAAAGCTCGGTCTCCCAGGTACTTATAATAACGTTTTAACCTCTAGCCGCCCATACGTCAAACCTTGCCAAGCAAAATGAAATTTTATTTTGTCAACACAAAGTTCAAATTAGAATGGAACAGGAGACCTTTTTATAGGTCTCTGGGCAGCTAGAGGATATAAATGGTATTCCCCGATTTTGCCGAACGATATTCCTTGATCCTCTGCTCATGGCTTTATCACCCGAAAGTGCTCGAAAATATGTAGAAAACATTGAAATGCTAGTTTTGAAATACGATCGATAGAAATTGAGAATCGAGTGGCCACTCGTTTTAAATACTTAATCCTACGAGTAGAATATTAATGTCTAGGAAAATAGTAAAACCAACAATGTTATTTTCCCAAACAAACTGTTCCTATGACTTGTCAAACTAAATTTCTGCATTCTTGCTCTTATCATGATGAGAATCGATATCTCAGGATCCGAATTGGAAAAAACAAAGTCGGTGGGCGAGTCCGACTCGCACTTATCCGGTTTTTTACCTTAGGTTTCTTTTACGCCACCCGTTTAATGAAGCATTAAGTTACGGGAGGCTTTTTATCTTACCCCTCATGAAAAACCCTTTCAAACTTACCCCAATGCACCTTACTTACACTTCCATACTTACTTCATTTGTAACATGAAAGATGACGACCGACGACCAGTGAGTGACTAAAGATCAATAAAGACCCAATAATAGACAATGGCTATAGTATGTTTTTTTAGCATTAGAAAAAAGGTAAACAAAATTGACGTGTATTTTTATTGAAAAATACTTTTGAAAAATAAGTCATGGCAAATATGTAACAATTATGAATCATATACGATTATTTACATTATTTTGCTTTCATAAACTAATAGTTACTGATTTAAAAAAAACCTAAGTATTTCAATTAAAAGACATGTCAAGATTGCATAGTCTTTTTCTAATGCTAAAAAAACGAACTATACTGCCACAACACAATCATTGCGACTATAATATATTTATTATATTGGAACACTATGGAAAATATAGAATACAGTCTTATTATAATATTACTTAGTTATTTTGTATGCAAGGCAAGCCAGCCTCGCAGTACAGTGTATCCCAGAACTCCACGCGCTGCTTCTCAGCGAAGCTTCCCGCCGTCGACTGGACGGTGATGTCTAGGTATCCCTTGTTCTTCGTCGTGTATACCGGCCATCTTGGTCCCAAGCAGTTGTCTGGAGTTGGGTTGCTGAAAAATGCAAACATAGAGTGGTTGGAACTATCAGTTGGACAAATACAATTGATACAAAACGGTCATACATAAACAGAAATACATATTAGGCTAAATGGGGTAAAAGAATCCTCATACTCACTGTTTATTTTGCCCGAGCAAAATAAACTATGTTAACTGTTTCTTTTACCCCATAGCCTGATCTTAATAAAAGTGATTCTAGTTTGTAACGTATTCTTGAGCATTTATTTTACCAGTTTTCTTTTGAAAAATATAAATTAAATATACATCTCAGTTTTACCCAACTAGGTTTAGTAGGTAGTTTCAATACATAATTGAAACTACCGGTTATTAAGATACAAACATCTAAACATCGGGATTTTTCTCACTGATGACTGACTCACCTAACAACAAAAACCTAACCCACTTCCAGATGACCTAGCAAGTTGAAATTTGGCATCCAGCTGGGCAATTATGTGGTTACGAATCTAATTAAGAAACAAATTTTCCAAAAAACAGTTTTTATTTACCTACATACTAAGCGCCTATCGAATTTGTAATAGCAAAAATAAATTTTAGAGTCAAAATAAAATATGATGAATACTAATAATAGTAATAATCAACGGTGGGACATATTTATTTTGGTAATAGAAGTAGTTTTATAATTTATAATCTTAAATGAGAGAACACTAACCTGGTTTTAGCAAAATTCGTCCATAATTTAGTCACCTTCGATACGTAATCCTTCAATATTTCTTGCGATTCGTAAGCATCTTTAGTATAATTACTAGAAAACATATAAAATACGTCGTCTCCATGGCAGGCTCCTTTCAAATCCAAATCCGAATTAACTAGTATTAATTTCTTTATAAAATTAAGGTCAGTGTCAAAACTGAACCTGTACATATAAATGGGACTGTTGTGTTTAGAATACAAGTAGGTAAATCTGTGCGTGTTATACACTAAATGCAAGTCAGACAACATAGTGACAATTACCTTATAATCATCTTTTTTGTACTCTCTGTCACCAATATAGAATTTTCTAATCCTCTTACCCATATCATTCATTTTCTCTTGGGTTAGTTTCTCAGCGATTTCTCTAGGCACGTCGTAGGACGGATTGTTATTATAAATGTCTAACTTTCCTAATCTATCTTTGATCGCCATAATGGCTTCAGCGGAGTTATATCCTAAAATCAATGGAAATTTACGAATTCTTTTCGACTGAAGTGTATCCAAAGGATAGTCAGTTAGAAACCTTTCGACATTCTCAAATTTCTTTTCGACAACTGGCAAAAATCGCCCAGGCAATCCTCTATATTTCTCATCATCCGTACTTGTAGCAATTGTCAAGTTAGTTAGGTTCGCTGCTGGTAAAGATCTTAAAAACTCAAGCAGCTCAGTGGTATTTTTCGTGTCTCTTCCTAAATATTTTCCAACTCTGAATGCCCTGCTCTTGCTGCCTTTACCTAACGCCCAATCATGGATACTAGTACCACTTTGTGCGATAACTTTATGAAATAGTCCTCTAGTCATCGGCGACGAAATATGATGTGTCACTGAGCAAGCCCCGACACTCTCCCCAAAAATCGTAATATTGTCCGGATCTCCTCCAAACTTTGCAATATTCTCCTTTATCCACTTCAACGCAGCGACTTGGTCCTTCATACCCGCATTGCCAGGAACCTCAGGGGTTTCCACACTTAAGAATCCAAGCACTTCAAGTCTGTAGTTCAAAGTGACCAGGACAACATCCTGTTGAACGAGAAACTTTGGTCCGTACAGGTCATCGTTTCCAGATCCAGTTATGTAGGTTCCTCCGTGGATGTAGATCATGACAGGTGTGCGACCAGGGAGGGATTTCGTGAAGACGTTGAGGAACAAGCAGTCTTCGCTGCCTTTGAAGACAGAGTCTGTTTGCGCGCAAATGGAACCATATTCGGTCGCTTGTCGTATGCCTTTCCAGGATTTTGGCGACAGGGGAGCCTGGGGAAATAACAAAACTAAATACAGTTCAGTTCTACAGCAACTCAATAATGTTAGGTCGACATCAGTCATGTCGTGTCTCCCTACGATTTCTTTAAGGTCTATATTACAAGTTAATACATGAATATGGTGAACCTTATCAATGGCATATAACCTGTTTTGATAAGAAAATATTAAGGATTATTTCTTACATTGACATTTTTGAATACTCAAAAAACTTTCAACCGGGACATATTTCGTTAAGGGGGGTTTCGTCAGGGGCAGGGGAGGGAACGCTAGGGTGCGTAAACACCATACCCAAAGGTATCATACTAGGTAGGTACATTAGTTTCAAACCGGAATTAAATGCATAATTTGACCCAATCACATCCTTAATAGGGTATACACTAAGTTGTATAAAGAATGCATACCCTGAACCTCAGCTGCCCCACTGGTGGCTGGGCATACGGGATGCCTTTGAAACTGTAGTAAGTTGATCCATCATACAGCGTGTCTGTAGCACCCTGTAGCTTCCCTTGCTTCACTGTCACTATCAGCTCATTCTGTAAATTAATATAATTAGGATTAGATTTTTTGTGCCCTTCGTTAACAATCTACTATTTAGTTTACTACTTAGGTATAAAGGCCGAATCAAATTGTATTACTTATTTTGTATGACCAGAATCACACTATGAATAATAGAATACACATAGACATATGCGATTTGTTTACACCAAATCAAATAAAAGGACCCATCCGCTCTGTATTCCAGCGTCAAGCTGTGTACATAAACTGCCGGCCGGGCTATTAGTTATACAGCCAGATTGGCAAGCGTTGGAATACTTAGCACATACCTACTTAAGTAACACTGGTAAAATATGAGAAAAACAATTCCAGGTGACGAGAAAGGTATGAATGAATGTGGAGGTATGTACGAGGAAAGGAAAACCGAGGCAAAGGTGAATGAACTGAGTGAGAGATGATATGAAACGAATTCAAGTGATTGATGAGATGACGGGCGACAGAGAGATATGGAGGTAAATGACATGCTGCGCCGACCCCAAGTGTATGGGACAAGGGCAAGCGAATGATGAGTTAGGTACCACAAACATATTTAAAATGTTTAATAGTAGCTGATAGTAGGTAGCTACTTTATTAATAATAATTTTATATACTGCATACGTAAGAAGTGGGTTAAAATTAGTATTTTGGTATGTCAACAGATGATACCGTGAAATGCTTTAAAATTAAGGTACCTACCTATACGTAAATAAAAATATTTGAAGAATTTTATTGGTGCAAATTAGGGAAAGAAAAATTCAGGGGAATTGAAAGTTTATCTAGGTAGGTATATGAAAATCGATTTTACAAAGGAGTGCTCATTAATTGTAAATTGATTTACTTACGCTAACAAATAAATGAAGTCGTAAAAAATATAAATATTATCTACCTCTCCACTTTTTCATCAGTTGTTCTCAGCCAATGGTAAATGGGGAGAAAAAATGTGGTATTTAACAATTGGCGGAAACAGATGGGAATAACCCGTGTAGTGGAGTCCAAACGGGACAACTTTTCGCCAGTGCCAGGCCGTGCGGACGCAAACGCCAATTTGGCTCGCTGATTATGGCCAATATTACCTACCGATAAAATAGAGGTGCGGACGCAAGAATACCAATTAGGGGGCATATTTTTAACCCTTTAACCATTTGACATTTCTTTCTAGTCATCTGATTTCGAACCGTTATTCTTATAGTAGAGATGGGTTTTTGTTTTATAGTATGATAGCAAGTATGTTAATTGCCGCTACGTATTAAAGGGTTAATTTAGAGCGCTCAAATATCACCATAAAACTAAAATTAGTGATTAAATTGGAGAGTGACTCTAATTTCTTCTAAGATCAAATCGGTCGATTTGATCAACCGCATCCCGTCTGGACTCCACTTATTGAATACTATAATCATAAGTCTATTACCAAATTTGTAAATAGATTGAAACATTGTTCATCTTATAATGTCCGTATATAGATTTCCCAGTATTATTTGAAATAAAGAAAGAATAAGCTTACCTTTGTACAAACTGTGCATCTTAAATAAAGCAAATGTACACAGGAGAAAACTAACAAATTACAATACGTATACATTCTCACAGGGCGAGAGCTCAGCTACTAATGCATTTGAAAGACGTACATCAGACCTTTAAATACAGCTATTTTCGCGTAACGTATAACATGATTAACATTATAAAAAAAATCCGGCCAAGTGCGAGTCGGTTTGTGTTCCAAGGGTTCCGTACATTAAGTCCGACTCACGCTTGACTTCACATTTCTGATAGGTTTTCCTGTCATCTATAGGTAAAGAACTAGTTTGTGTATTATTTTTTCAAAATTTTTGACCCAGTAGATTCGGAGTTAAAAGGGGGGGGGGGGGGATGGTCATTTTTTGGCTATTTTCTTTAATAACCTATGTATTTTAAAAATTATAAAAAAAATATATTTGAAATTCTTAAAATAAGCTTTTTCATTTGATATAGGTACACGATATAGTTTGAAAAACTTTATTTTTTAACTTTCTCATTTACCCCCCAAATGTGGCCCCGTGTTTAAAATCCATTTGTTTACATAACATGTCCACCTTTGGGCTTCGAGCAACACGGAAGGGAGGCGGCATTCGCACTATTTCCCCTCTGCCGAGGTACAAGATTAGCGCGTCAATCTAATCTAGCGCGGGTAATAAAACTAGTTGCACTTGGATTTTTCACTAGACCGAGTCCAGACGCGCGCGTGAACACTGCTGCACAAAAATGCCTGTTTGTTCGGTTTTTTGTTATAAAAAGAGGTCGGGGACATCAAATTTACAAAAAGAAAGTGTTACATTTCACATGTAATATATTTTTTTTCATATCATACGTTGAATTACATTCAAACACAATTATTATATTTTAGTCTCATGTAATTGTTGGATTTATCGATTTTGCTCGGTCAGTACAAATTGCGGATCGGTCGAGCGACAAATCCGACTTCTCATCTCTCAGAATACAATAACATACTTCAACGAAAATGTGTTAGTGTGCGTGTTGTGACACTTGTCACTCGTCCGTACACAAAAAGAGATCGAGGTTTGCAAGATTTGTCTTTGACGTGTGTCATTTTCTATGTATTTGTGTCGTCATTACAGATTGGATTTTGTATGTAAGTGTGTGAGAAGTGCGACTGTGTGCACCTTTCCCCCCGCGAAAAATGGCAGAAAGATTTGTACGGTGAGATATCGCTTGGGCCCCTCCCTTCCGATGTGTCGGAAGCCGGTGTTGCTCGAAGCCTTTGGGTCACTAATTTACAAATTGTACCAAATTTCACGGCTCTAAACATAAAAAAACTCAAAAATGCGCGTTTTCCCAGAGATAAGACCTAGCTAAATCAATTTATCGCCCCCGAAAACACCCATATAGCAAATTTCATCGAAATCGTTAGAGCCGTTTCCGAGATCCTTGTTCGATAATGTTTTTTTTTTGACATGACTCACGAAGATTTATGCAAATATTTTTATATGTGTATATGGTGGGTATTAGTGGCTACTCATGCATATTTTTTTTGTAGGTGTACCTCCGCGAATAGTATAAAAAATAATGAGAAGAAAAATAAAATGTTTTTTTTTTTATAATGAAGTATAAGGACATGATGCAGGTTAAACATATTCATTTTGTAGTCTATTTTATTGTTGTCAAATATAATTTTGTTTGGTTAATCTAACTTGAACGGTTTACAAAATATGACACTTTCAATGATACACTGATGATTTTACATTATCCTGAATAACTCGAAAACAAAAGAAGATCGAGGACTGATATTAAGCATAGAGAGTTCTTAGGACCTGCCAGTACACCACCTGAAAGAATGACCAAATCCGTCGTTGGGGGCACTTCTTGTTCGCTTAGCCTGCTAGACCCTTTAATCGAAATGCTTACAGCCGTTTCCGAAATCGCCGAAATATAGGTACTTACCTATAAATATGTATATGTACCTATACTTATCCAATAATTGCTCGTTTAAAGGTACGAAACGGGGACGAGAAATCGAGTTAGCTAGGTTTATTCCCTAGGAAAACGCGCATTTTTGAGTTTTTAAATGTTTTACGAGCAAAGCTCGGTCTCCCAGGTAACGTTATATTATAAATGGTATTCCCCGATTTTGCCGAACGATATTCCTTGATCCTCTGCTCATGGCTTTATCACTCGAAAGTGCTCGCAAATTATGTAGAAAACATTGAAATGCTAGTTTTCAAAATAGGATCGATAGAAACTGAGAATCGAGTGGCCACTCGTTTTAAATACTTAATCCTACGACTCCTACGAGTAGAATATTACTGTCTAGGAAAATAGTAAAACCAACAATGTTATTTTCCCAAACAAACTGTTCATATGACTTGTCAAACTAAATTTCTGCATTCTTGCTCTTATCAAGATGATAATCGATATCTCAGGATCCGAATTGAAAAAAACCGGACAAGTGCGAGTCGGACTCGCTCACTGACTCGCACTTGTCCGGTTTTTTCTGGTTTTTACCATAGGTTTTTTACACCACCCGTATAACGAAGCATTACGTTACGGGAGGCTTTTTATCTTATCCCTCATGAAAAACCCTTTCAATCTTATCCCAACGGTGCTTATACCTACACTTCCATACTTACTTCATTTGTAACATGAAAGATGACGGCCGACGAGTGCTAGTGAGTGGCCAATAAATTGAGTGACAGATAATAGACATTGGCTACTGCCACAACACATTGCGACTATAATACTGTATTATATTGGAACACTATGGAAAACAGTCTTAATATAAAAAAAAAACAAATTTATTTCCATAAAATTAAGTGATCCTCATATTAGGCTCAGCCTGTAACGGATCTTAGACGAATACAGAATACCGATATGTTGGGCTATACGATATTATTATAATTTAATAATTTCAATATTATCCTTTATTCAACTAGGGTATTATTAGGTTAGGATTTTACAATGTGAGTAAAAAAAAAAAAATACATACTTACAAAACATTATAAAAAATATATAAACACATTATAAGCTGGCAGCGGGGCAGGGCCCAAGCTTGTTATAATTATTATTAATGTTACTACATTAAAAATAAGAATTTTACTTATATAATATTACTTAGTTATTTTTTATGCAAGGCAAGCCAGCCTCGCAGTACAGTGTGTTCCAGAACTCCACGCGCTGCTTCTCAGCGAAGCTTCCCGCCGTCGACTGTACGTTGATGTCTAGGTATCCCTTGTTCTTCGTCGTGTATACCGGCCATCTTGGTCCCAAGCAGTTGTCTGGAGTTGGGTTGCTGAAAAAAAATAGACACTCAGTTGGACACATACAGATGGTCACACTCACACAGAAAAATAAATGCGTAGCAATAGTTATTTGTACAACAAGAGATCAAAGTTTGATATTTCTTCGAGTGCTTATTTTGAGTCCCGTGCAAGCGAAAGATTCTATAATAGATTCACGAGCGTAGCGAGTGAATCTAATTTAGAATCTTGAGCGTAGTAAGGGATTCAAAAGCGCACGAGATGTAAATAACTTTGATCTCGTGTAGTACACAAAATTTTTCGCCCTAAGCAGTGAGAACATACCTAGAGGGACAGAGATAATAGAACCCAAGTATATCGAACTTGTATTAGACCCCGCATGTTGAAATGACTATAAAGGTCACTTGAATGTCATTTTGTCTCACTCAGTGAGCAAAATCGCATTTTGCTCACTGAGTAAGACACAATCAGTGAGCAAAATGCGATTTTGCTCACTGAGTGAGACAAAATGACTCAGTGAGCAAAATCGCATTTTGCTCACTGTTTTTAAGAAGCAAAGTACCCTTGTTCGAGCTGCTGAGGTGAAAAAATAATTCTCGCTGTGCCGTGTTGTTCTCGTTGTATTCTTGACTGAATTATAATTTTGACAAAGACAAATTAGAACTAGAATATTATAACTCAAATTGGTTTTGTACTTACATAAGTGTAGGTATCTAATCTTCTACTACCACAAACCGTGAGAACAGATTATAATTACAATTTCCGTGAGTCATTAAAATCTCATTCAAATTTTCGAAGTTCTACCTACTTAGCGTTGGCATTTTCCATTTCAAAATAATAATCAAAATATCAAATATACCGAAAAGGTCTTTAGTAGCATTTAAGAACTGTATTTGCAAGTACACTAACCTGGTTTTAGCAAAATCTGTCCATAATTTAGTCACCTTCGACACGTAATTCTTCAATTTTTGTTGCGATTCGTACGCTTCTTTAGTAAAATCATTAGAGAACATATAAAATAGTTCATCAGCATGGCATGCTCCTTTCAAATCCAAACCCATACTTGTAAAATTCTTAAAAACATTGAGGTCAGTGTCGAAACTGAACCTATACATATAAATGGGACTGTTGTGTTTAGAATACAAGTAGGTAAATCTGTGCGTGTCATACACGAAATGCACGTCAGATAACATAGTAACTATTTCCTTATAATCATCTTTTGTGTACTCTCTGTCACCAATATAGAATTTTCTAATCCTTTTACCCATATCATCCATTTTCTCTTGGGTTAATTTCTCAGCGATTTCTCTAGGCACGTCGTAAGAGGGATTGTTATTGTATATATCTAACTTTCCTAACCTATCTTGAATCATAATAATGGCTTCAGCGGAGTTATATCCTAATATCAATGGAACTTTACGATTTTTTTTCGACTGAAGTGTATCCAAAGGATATTCGTTTAGAAATGCTTCGACATTATCAAATTTCTTTTCGACAACTGGCAAAAATCGCTCAGGCAATCCTCTATATTTCTCATCATCCGTACTTGTAGCAATTGTCAAATTAGTTAGGTTCGCTGCCGGTAGAGATCTTAAAAACTCAAGCAACTCAGTAGTATTTTTCGTATCTCTTCCTAAATATTTTCCAACTCTGAATGCCCTTCTCTTGCTGCCTTCACCTATCGCCCAATCATGGACACTAGTTCCACTTTGCGCAATAACTTTATGGAACAGTCCTCTAGTCATCGGCGACAAGATATGATGCGTCACTGAGCAAGCCCCGGAACTCTCCCCAAAAATCGTAATATTGTCGGGATCTCCTCCAAACTTTGCAATATTCTCCTTTATCCACTTCAATGCCGCAACTTGGTCCTTCATCCCCGCATTACCGGGAACCTCAGGGGTATTCAGGCTTAAGAATCCAAGCACTTCAAGGCGGTAATTCAAAGTAACCAGGATAACATCTTTCTGAACCATGAACTTTGGCCCGTACAAGTCATCATTACCAGATCCAGCTAGATAGGATCCTCCGTGTATGAAGACCATGACGGGTGTACGACCATGGAGGGATTTGGTGAAGACGTTGAGGAATAAGCAGTCTTCGCTGCCTTGGAAGACGGAGTCGGGTTCGCCCTCCTTTTGAGCGCAGATGGAGCCATATTCGGTTGCTTGGCGTACGCCTTTCCAGGATTGAGGTGGCAGGGGAGCCTGAGGAAAATAATACATTTAAATACGCATTCTACCTATTTCTTGAATTAGGTAAGACTGCAGTGTCCATCACTGGTGCTTGTAAGCATAAAGTGTCCAACACTGGTGGTTACCTGCTGGTAGCGTTCTGAAGGAAGACAAATAAATACCAACACTGCAAAAAGCTGAGGTATAGGTACTTGTATGATGGAAAGTAGTTAAGTATCATTTATTTTTACGAATATTAGTTACTCAATGTTTCGGACCGGATTACTGCGACATGAAAATCTACCATTTTCAGAAAAGCTTCAGAACTAAAAGTTGTGTACATTGACACTACTTCACGCCAAAGCAAGTGCTTTTTATTGTGAATGAATTGTAGATTCTGCCATTTTGTCGCGCCAATAAAAAGGGATACTGTCCCTTATATCAGTCAGAGTTTATAAATAGTATAAGTAGGTATACATACCCTGAATCGTAGCTGCCCCAATGGCGGCTGGGCATACGGGATGCCCCTGAAACTGTAGTAAGTTGATCCATCATACAGCGTGTCTGTAGTACCCTGTAGCTTCCCTTGCTTCACTGTCACTATCGACTCGTTCTGTAAACCACAGGAACATTGGACAAGCTAGATCGAAACATGAGATAATTCCTTCATTTCTAATGAAACAAATAAGAATGAAAGTTTTTGAAATTTCTCTCCTAAAGGGAGGGCTAGATTGTACCTAAATAGGGACAACAGCTAATGTTAAAAAAATCCTGGATAATTATGTGTAAATTAGATTTTGCAACAAATGTAGCTAAATCTGAATTTTACCGAACCCACCTGATTTACACATTATAAACTTCATATTGAAGAACAAAGACAAAAATAATAAGTAGATACTCACCTTTGTACAAACTGTACATCGTACATAAAGTAAATAAACACAAAACAAAACCAACAAATTACAATACGTATACATTCTTAAAGGGCGAAAGTGCGACTGCAAATGAGTTCGAAACATATACGAGGTATTATGTATCATCGTCTAGAATTTATTGTCCATTCGTAAACCTTATTACTAAGACATTAAGGTTCAAGGACGGTCAGTGTTTTTGATACTACGTATAGTTTAGTCATAAACAATAGGTACTTATTTATCAGTCTAGTTTTCCTCGTTGTTGAGTCATTTTGTATTATTTGCTACAGCAAGCTGTGTAAACCTAGTGCATTAAAGGCTGGAAAAATAAGGGATTGCCGGCTGAGTGTGATTAGCGGACGAGCAGCGCCAGCGAGGTCTTTTAGTAACACTAGGCAGGGAATCCCTTTTATGGCAGTTAGATACAGTGCATTTCTCAAAAAATGTAACTTTTAATGCGAAGGTAAATAGATATTACTGTCAAATTTATAACATAGGGTATCGTCGCACTAGACCACTTTTCCCGCTTTTTGAAAAAAAAGCAGAATTTCTTAAAAAATATGCTAAAAATATATTAAATTTTCTTTGACAATTTTGTTAGTGGGTAAAGTTGTCTCAAGGTTTTGCCAACATTGCTCATAAAGGCGTTTGTTTAAAAATTGATTTTTGGACAAAGATACCCCTGTAAGCAAAGGTGGCTAATAGTTTGACGGTATCTGTTCGATATGTGACATAATTACTTACAAATTGAACATATTAGCGTGATATCGTTTACATAGGTAGGTAATTAATTATATTCTCGGTTACGTAATATAGGTACCTAATGTTGATAATACAATCAGCAAAAGCAGAATTAGACTAGAATCAACTGGCAAAAACTTCCCTATACAAAGAGGTGTCAGACAAGGTGACCCACTATCACCAAAGTTATTCTCCGCTGTCTTGGAACAAATTTTCAGGAAACTCGAATGGGAACACCTTGGCCTCAACATAAATGGCACACGCCTAAACCACCTCAGGTTTGCCGACGACATAGTCTTGTTTGAGGAAAACCCAAAAGAACTAGAATGCATGCTATTGGATCTAGCAAAACAGAGTGAGGCAGTGGGACTGGAGCTTAACTCAGACAAGACTAAATTGATGACAAATTCTAGGAGACAAGAAATTGCAGTTAATGGATTCAGTCTGGACTATGTTGAAGAATATGTATATCTAGGTCAAATAATATCATTCAAGAACCAAATGGATAAAGAAATTGAAAAAAGAATAGCATCCGGCTGGAGCAAATATTGGTCACTCAAAGAAATCATGAAAAGCAACCTTGGTATACGGATAAAAAGCAAAACTTTTAACACATGTGTGCTTCCATGTCTAACCTATGGCTGCGAAACTTGGTCTCTTACTAAAAAACAACGAGATAAACTTGCAAAGTGCCAGAGAGCTATGGAGAGGAGCATGCTCGGTGTAAAATTACAGGATAGAAACCGCAGCTCTGACATAAGAACCAGAACAAAAGTGACAGACATCCTCACCCACATAGACAGGCAAAAATGGAGGTGGGCAGGCCACACTATAAGATGCAAAACAGAGAAGTGGAGCCAAAGAATTCTCATGTGGCACCCTACAGATGGATCAAGATCGCAAGGCCCTCAATTAACACGATGGGAAGACGAAATTATACTCACAGTGGGACCACTCTGGACAAGGGTGGCAAGAGAGAGGAAATACTGGAAGGAGTTGGAGGAGGCCTTTGCCGACAGGCACACTGAACCAAGAGACTTCATATAAACATTCAAAACTAAAAACCAACAATCATGTTCAGAATAAAGGGCTATATAAATAAATAAATAAATAAAATGTTGATAATGGTATATCTAAACTAAGTTTGTATTAAGGTAGGTAATCATAATCAAACAAATCAAACAAACACACTTTAACAATTAATATAAAATTTATTTATTTAATCTATATTGCATATAGAAGGTAGGTTGAAATGGTGGATTTTAAAATAAGTATATTTCGGTATTTTATACCTACACAGGTACATGTACAACAGTTTATATAAAAATGAAATTGTTCGTTATTATACATTTAAGATTTGTGTAATTTCAGTCTTATTATTTTTGATATAAAATAAAACAAACATTTTACTGATCCAATAAATAAATACACGACGGTATATTTTTTTTAAATATACTTTACAGGAAATATTAACTATAGATAAAAATATAACCTTAAGTCAAACTAGACAACCTTTAAAAAAACGACAACCATATTTAGGTATCGTAGACCGGGGTGACTTTGGAAAATTTGGGGTTACTTTCATAGATTTAAAACGGCCATAGAATTACCATTATTCATTATTTACTTACTGAAAATGTTCATGTAACTAGTTAGATTACTATATATTCTTATTCACCTACTGTAAAAAATATCGCATAAATATATATTACGGCTTAAAAACTAGAATTTTAAAGTCACCCCTGCATTTGAAAGTCACCCCGGTCAATGGTATATAAATTTCTGAAGTATCTAATCTTTGAATTTTTCTTATGTTCATATTGTTATTTTACATATACCTACTGGTGTTACTGTTATTATTCACATTATATACCTATTAACAAAAACATTACTTTCGTCAATAATCTCTTACTATTCGAATTATTCTTTGATTAAAATCACCATAGGGGCTATTCATAAATTACGTCATTTCAAATTAGGGGGGGGGGGGTCTAGACATCGGATGATGGTAGCATGAAGAAGGAGGAAACGAGGTCATTCGAAGCATGATTTTTTGATGATTTTAGGGGGGGGGGGGGGGGGGTCAAAAATCGGCAAAAATCGATGACGTAATTTATGGACAGCCCCATATAAAAACATTGTACAACTTCACAAGTTGCTCTTGCTAATGCAAGGCAAGCCTGCCTCGCAGTACAACTTATTTCAGAACTCGACGCTCTCTCGGCCGGCAAACTTGCTCTCGGTGAGTTTGTCGTCTATTTCCAGGTACTCCTTGTTGGCAACGGTGTATTTTGGCCATTTTACTCCTAAAGAATTGTCTGGTGTGGGATTGCTGTAACAATAGCAGATAAATCAGTTTTAGGCTAGTTTTGAAGAATTATAATTAGGAATGTTAACTAAGACTCCGCTGTCCGTCCGTCCGTCTGTCCGTCCGTCCGTCCGTCTGTCACCAGGCTGTATCTCACGAACCGTGATAGCTAGACAGTTGAAATTTTCACAGATGATGTATTTCTGTTGCCGCTATAACAACAAATACTAAAAACAGAATAAAATAAAGATTTAAGTGGGGCTCCCATACAACAAACGTGATTTTTGACCGAAGTTAAGCAACGTCGGGCGGGGCCAGTACTTGGATGGGTGACCATTTTTTTTTTGCCGTTTTTGGCATTATGGTACGTGCGTGAGTCCGACTCGCTCTTAGCCGGTTTTTTGGCTATTTTCTTTAATAACTTCTAACTTATGTATTTTAAAATTATAAAAAAAACATATTTGAAATTCTTAAAATGAGCTCTTTCATTTGATATATACTCGTAACACGATATAGTTTGAAAAACTTTATTTTTTATACCACATCGGTGGCAAACAAGCATACGGCCCGCATGATGGTAAGCAGTCACCATGCACCAGGCAGTGGTGGTTATTTTTTGACTTCCTCATTTACCCCCCAAAAGTGGCCCCCCTGTTTAAAATCCATTTATTTACATAACATGTTCATCTTTGTGTCACTAATTTACATATGTGTACCAAATTTCAACTTAATTGGTCCAGTTGTTTCCGAGAAAATAGGCTGCGACAGACGGGCAGACAGACAGACGCACGAGTGATCCTATAAGGGTTCCGTTTTTTCCTTTTGAGGTACGGAACCCTAATAACGTTATTTTATCCGGTATTATTTTACGGTTAATTAACGAAAAAATAATGTTATATACTTATTAGCGGTATTTCATCAAACCGAGTCAAACGATGTGACGCTATATGGGCGTTAATATAGCAAATTTTATCGAAATCCTTACAGCCGTTTCCGAAATCGCCGAAATATAGGTAATTACCTATAAATATGTATATATACCCATACTTATCCAATAATTGCTCGTTTTAAGGTACAAAACGGGGACGAGAAATCGAGTTAGCTAGGTTTATTCCCTAGCAACACGCGCATTTTTGAGTTTTCAAATGTTTTCGAGCAAAGCTCGGTCTCCCAGGTACTTATAATAACGTTATATACTTAAATAGTATTCCCCGATTTTGCCGAACGATATTCCTTGATCCTCTGCTCATGGCTTTATCACCCGAAAGTGCTCGAAAATATGTAGAAAACATTGAAATGCTAGTTTTGAAATACGATCGATAGAAACCGAGAATCGAGTGGTGGAATCCTACGAGTAGAATATTACTGTCTAGGAAAATAGTAAAACCAACAATGTTATTTTCCCAAACAAACTGTTCCTGTGACTTGTCAAACTAAATTTCTGCATTCTTGCTCTTATCAAGATGAGAATCGATATCTCAGGATCCGGATTGGAAAAAACCGGACAAGTGCGAGTCCGACTCGCACTTGTCCGGTTTTTTCTGGTTTTTACCATAGGTTTTTTACACCACCCGTATAACGAAGCATTACGTTACGGGAGGCTTTTTATCTTATCCCTCATGGAAAACCCTTTCAATCTTATCCCAACGGTGCTTATACCTACACTTCCATACTTACTTCATTTGTAACATGAAAGATGACGGCCAACGAGTGCCAGTGAGTGACCAATAAATTGAGTGACAGATAATAGACATTGGCTACTGCCACAACACATTGCGACTATAATACTGTATTATATTGGAACACTATGGAAAACAGTCTTAATATAAAAAAAAAACAAATTTATTTCCATAAAATTAAGTGATCCTCATATTAGGCTCAGCCTGTAACGGATCTTAGACGAATACAGAATACCGATATGTTGGGCTATTAATTATTATAATTTAATAATTTAAATACGTAGGTTGCCCTGAAAGTTTCGGGAATAGAGAAAACTGTCGCATCTAGACAGTCAATCTTTATTGTAATGCATACTTAAACTCAAACTGACCACGCATATAAATTTTCTTTTGAAAGTAATCATTCTGTAATGCACACGGCTCATAATCCCAAAGTCCTTTTTGTATGGCGATTTTGGGGCCTTAGTGGTTTTGTATGAAATTCGTGGAGTAGCCAACGGAATTGAAGTTTTTTTACATATATATATATATATAAAAGATTTTTTTACTGTTGTCATATGAATATTTAGGAATGTCGAAATCTGCCGATATGCAACTTTTTTGGCAGTCTTTTTAATTAACAGCACAAATGCGATTTTAATTTTTGACGTCGCTTTGGAATGACATGCTTCTTTAAGATCACCCATGGGATAAAATGAAAGTGACTTTCATATTTAATTTTAACTGCAAACGAGCGTACGATGAACTCTAGTTCATAAAAAAATAACAGAAGCCCATTGTAACTTTTATTTGTTCGCTGAGGGCATATTGAAAACCGTTTAAAAATATGATCCGAAAAATCACTTGGCCAAAAATTCAAATAATGTTCGACATACAATTTTCAAATTGCCAGTAATTCTTAAATACAAATGACAACCAAATGGAATATACCTTAAAAGTTTTATAAAGAGTTACATTTTTATAAATTATATGCCTGTTTCTATTATGTTATTTCTAAGTGTCCCATTCCCGAAACTTTCAGGGCAACCTACGTATTATCCTTTATTCAACTAGGGTATTAGGTTAGGATTTTACAATGTGAGTATAAAACTAAAATATAAAAAAATACATACTTACAAAACATTATAAAATATATATACATATACACATTATAAGCTGGCAGCGGGGCAGGGCCCAAGCTTATTATAATTATTATTAATGTTACTACATTAAAAATAAGAATTTTACTTATATAATATTACTTAGTTATTTTTTATGCAAGGCAAGCCAGCCTCGCAGTACAGTGTGTCCCAGAACTCCACGCGCTGCTTCTCAGCGAAGCTTCCCGCCGTCGACTGTACGTTGATGTCTAGGTATCCCTTGTTCTGAGCCGTGTATACCGGCCATCTTGGTCCCAAGCAGTTGTCTGGAGTTGGGTTGCTGAAAAAAAATAGACACTCAGTTGGTCACACTCACACAGAAAAATAAATGCGTAGCAAAAATAATTCTCGTTGTGCCGTGTTGTTCTCGTTGTATTCTTGACTGAATTATAATTTTGACAAAGACAAATTAGAACTCGAATACTATAAGGTGTATTCGGGTAATACCGAATGTCGGATAATTCCGAAATTCAGATGAAAATCACCCTTAATTCCATCATAATAAAAGTCTCTTTTCGGAATTATCCGACAGTTTTCGACATTCGGAATTACCCGAGTAAACCTTAACTCAAATTGGTTTTGTACTTACATAAGTGTAGGTATCTAACCTTCTACTACCACAAACCGTGAGAACACATTATAATTACAATTTCCGTGAGTCATTAAAATCTCTACCTACTTAGCGTTGGCATTTTCCATTTCAAAATAATAATCAAAATACCAAATATACCGAAAAGGTCTTTAGTAGCATTTAAGAACTGTATTTGCAAGTACACTAACCTGGTTTTAGCAAAATCTGTCCATAATTTAGTCACCTTCGACACGTAATTCTTCAATTTTTGTTGCGATTCGTACGCTTCTTTAGTAAAATCATT
The DNA here is from genome assembly GCF_910591565.1 of Cydia splendana. Classification (NCBI taxonomy): domain Eukaryota; kingdom Metazoa; phylum Arthropoda; class Insecta; order Lepidoptera; family Tortricidae; genus Cydia; species Cydia splendana. The sequence continues at coordinate 1,431,514 of NC_085968.1, forward strand.
AGAGAACATATAAAATAGTTCATCAGCATGGCATGCTCCTTTCAAATCCAAACCCATACTTGTAAAATTCTTGAAAACATTGAGGTCAGTGTCGAAACTGAACCTATACATATAAATAGGACTGTTGTGTTTAGAATACAAGTAGGTAAATCTGTGCGTGTCATACACGAAATGCACGTCAGATAACATAGTAACTATTTCCTTATAATCATCTTTTGTGTACTCTCTGTCACCAATATAGAATTTTCTAATCCTTTTACCCATATCATCCATTTTCTCTTGGGTTAATTTCTCAGCGATTTCTCTAGGCAGGTCGTAAGAGGGATTGTTATTGTATATATCTAACTTTCCTAACCTATCTTGAATCATAATAATGGCTTCAGCGGAGTTATATCCTAATATCAAGGGAACTTTACGAATTGTTTCCGACTGAAGTGTATCCAAAGGATATTCACTTAGAAACGCTTCGACATTATCAAATTTCTTTTCGACAACTGACAAAAATCGCGCAGAGAGTCCTCTATACAGCTCATCGTCCGTACTCGTAGCAATTGTCAAATTAGTTAGGTTCGCTGCTGGTAAAGATCTTAAAAACTCAAGCAGCTCAGTGGTATTATTCGTGTCTCTTCCTAAATATTTTCCTACTCTGAATGCCCTGCTCTTGCTTCCTTCACCTATCGCTCCATCTTGGACACTAGTACCACTTTGCGCAATAACTTTATGAAATAGTCCTATAGTCATCGGCGACAAAATATGATGAGATACAGAGCAAGCTCCGGCACTCTCCCCAAAAATTGTAATATTATCGGGATCTCCTCCAAACTTTGCAATATTCTCCTTTATCCACTTCAACGCAGCGACTTGGTCCTTCATACCCGCATTACCGGGAACCTCAGGGGTATTCAGGCTTAAGAATCCAAGCACTTCAAGGCGGTAATTCAAAGTAACCAGGATAACATCTTTCTGAACCATGAACTTTGGCCCGTACAAGTCATCATTACCAGATCCAGCTAGATAGGATCCTCCGTGTATGAAGACCATGACGGGTGTACGACCATGGAGGGATTTGGTGAAGACGTTGAGGAATAAGCAGTCTTCGCTGCCTTGGAAGACGGAGTCGGGTTCGCCCTCCTTTGAGCGCAGATGGAGCCATATTCGGTTGCTTGGCGTACGCCTTTCCAGGATTGAGGTGGCAGGGGAGCCTGAGGAAAATGATACATTTAAATACGCATTCTACCTATTTCATGAATTAGGTAAGACTGCAGTGTCCATCACTGGTGCTTGTAAGCATAAAGTGTCCAACACTGGTGGTTACCTGCTGGTAGCGTTCTGAAGGAAGACAAATAAATACCAACACTGCAAAAAGCTGAGGTATAGGTACTTGTATGATGGAAAGTAGTTAAGTATCATTTATTTTTACGAAAATTAGTTACTCAATGTTTCGGACCGGATTACTGCGACACGAAAATCTACCATTTTCAGAAAAGCTTCAGAACTAAAAGTTGTGTACATTGACACTACTTCACGCCAAAGCAAGTGCTTTTTATTGTGAATTAATTGTAGATTCTGCCATTTTCAAAAAGGGATCGTGTCCCTTATATCAGTCAGAGTTTATAAATAGTATAAGTAGGTATACATACCCTGAATCGTAGCTGCCCCAATGGCGGCTGGGCATACGGGATGCCCCTGAAACTGTAGTAAGTTGATCCATCATACAGCGTGTCTGTAGTACCCTGTAGCTTCCCTTGCTTCACTGTCACTATCGACTCGTTCTGTAAACCACAGGAACATTGGACAAGCTAGATCGAAACATGAGATAATTCCTTCCTTTGTAATGAAACAAATAAGCATGAAAGTTTTTGAAATTTCTCTCCTAAAGGGAGGGCTAGATTGTACCTAAATAGGGACAACAGCTAATGTTAAAAAAATCCTGGATATGTGTAAATTAGATGTTGCAACAAATGTAGATAAATCTGAATTTTACCGAACCCACCTGATTTACACATTATAAACTTCATATTGAAGAACAAAGACAAAAATAATAAGTAGATACTCACCTTTGTACAAACTGTACATCGTACATAAAGTAAATAAACACAAAACAAAACCAACAAATTACAATACGTATACATTATTAAAGGGCGAAAGTGCGACTGCTAATGAGTTCGAAACATGTACGAGGTATTATGTATCATCGTCTAGAATTTATTGTCCATTCGTAAACCTTATTACTAAGACATTAAGGTTCAAGGACGGTCAGTGTTTTTGATACTACGTATAGTTTAGTCATAAACAATAGGTACTTATTTATCAGTCTAGTTTTCCTCGTTGTTGAGTCATTTTGTATTATTTGCTACAGCAAGCTGTGTAAACCTAGTGCATTAAAGGCTGGAAAAATAAGGGATTGCCGGCTGAGTGTGATTAGCGGACGAGCAGCGCCAGCGAGGTCTTTTAGTAACACTAGGCAGGGAATCCCTTTTATGGCAGTTAGATACAGTGCATTTCTCAAAAAATTTAACTTTTAATGCGAAGGTAAATAGATATTACTGTCAAATTTATAACATAGGGTATCGTCGCACTAGACCACTTTTCCCGCTATTTGAAAAAAAAAGCAGAATTTCTTAAAAAATATGCTAAAAATATATTAAATTTTCTTTGACAATTTTGTTAGTGGGTAAAGTTGTCTCAAGGTTTTGCCAACATTGCTCATAAAGGCGTTTGTTTAAAAATGGATTTTTGGACAAAGATACCCCTGTAAGCAAAGTTGGCTAATAGTTTGACGGTATCTGTTCGATATGTGACATACTTAATTACTTACAAATTGAACGTATTAGCGTGAATAGCGTGATATCGTTTACATAGGTAGGTAAGTAATTATATTCTCGGTTACGTAATATAGGTACCTAATGTTGATAATGGTATATCTAAACTAAGTTTGTATTAAGGTAGGTAATCATAATCAAACAAATCAAACAAACACACTTTAACAATTAATATAAAATTTATTTATTTAATCTATATTGCATATAGAAGGTAGGTTGAAATGGTGGATTTTAAAATAAGTATATTTCGGTATTTTATACCTACACAGGTACATGTACAACAGTTTATATAAAAATGAAATTGTTCGTTATTGTACATTTAAGATTTGTGTAATTTCAGTCTTATTAATTTGATATAAAATAAAACAAACATTTTACTGATCCAATAAATAAATACACGACGGTATATTTTTTTTAAATATACTTTACAGGAAATATTAACTATAAATAAAAATATAACCTTAAGTCAAACTAGACAACCTTTAAAAAAACGACAACCATATTTAGGTACCGTAGACCGGGGTGACTTTGGAAAATTTGGGGTACTTTGATAGATTTAAAACGGCCATAGAATTACCATTATTCATTATTTACTGAAAATGTTCATGTAACTAGTTAGATTACTATATATTCTTATTCACCTACTGTAAAAAATCTCGCATAAATATATATTATGGCTTAAAAACTAGAATTTGAAAGTCGCCCCTGCATTTGAAAGTCACCCCAGTCAATGGTATATAAATTTCTGAAGTATCTAATCTTTGAATTTGTCTTATGTTCATATTGTTATTTTACACATACCTACTGGTGTTACTGTTATTATTCAGATTATATACCTATTAACAAAAACATTACTTTCGTCAAGAATCTCTTACTATTCGAATTATTCTTTGATTAAAATCACCATATAAAAACATTGTACAACTTCACAAGTTGCTCTTGCTAATGCAAGGCAAGCCTGCCTCGCAGTACAACTTATTCCAGAACTCGACGCTCTCTCGGTCGGCAAACTTGCCCTCGGTGAGTTTGTCGTCTATTTCCAGGTACTCCTTGTTGGCAACGGTGTATTTTGGCCATTTTACTCCTAAAGTATTGTCTGGTGTGGGATTGCTGTAACAATAGCAGATAAATCAGTTTTAGGCTAGTTTTGAAGAATTATAATTAGGAATGCTAAAAAATATTAATATTAGGTTGGAGATGTTAAAATTGTTTTCATCACACTTGCTCGGTAAGCTTGCTATTTCACACAGGTGCTGCGGGAGGTAAAGTCCATTTTACTCTCACGGGAGTTATAACTTTTGACACTATTTAACTCATACGTAATTTGGTCGAGTTCATTATCACCCATGATATAAAATAAATTAATTAAAAACAACACTGAAAAAACTTGATTTGCATATTGTACTAATTTATTCTCCAGGATACGTAATTGTTATTTCGTTTAGAATATGGCAGATAAGGTGTTTCAATGTCACCTTAACCGCAGAATTTCAGACCGTGACTAACAATTAAGTAAACAGGAAAATATATACATATCTGCAAAATTGAATAACGTCAAGTTCGTAGAAACCACGCAACGCAATATAAAAAGTGGGACTTCCCAATTTTGTTCTATGACTTGTGTATAACCACAGTGTAAAAAGTAACAGTGGACCGACGACTTTGATGTTAGCGTAAATGCCGACACCGCACAAGAACACAGTAGGGTTGTCAGACTTTTACACAACTGCCCAAGACTTACACTTGACCAGACTTGACTTAGTACAAGACACGCTAGCCCTGTAAGTAGTACCAAGCTACTAACAATGGCGATGTATGCAGCTCGGGTGCGTGGTGCGTGCGACCCACGGGTCTCTATTGTTTCCCATAGAGTTTTAAGTCATAATGTATTATTTGTCCGCATTTTCATTAGTCATAATTGAACGAAGCGAAGCGAAGGTCTACGTTTTGACTCGGGCATTTTGCTTTCGTATGTCCGGATGTTCTCCTCTACAGGTCGCAATTCTTAACCGATTCTCGTGAAATTTTGTGACCGAATTTTATGACTAAATAAAAATTTTTTGTCAATCCGGTTTTTGGAAATTTTAAAAAATGGCGGAGTCGTGATACCTGGCGCCTAAACAAATAGTCGTATCGATATCATAAGACTTTTTTCTTTTTGAGACATGTTTACAGAGTTAATAGCAAAAAATGCAGAAAAAAATTATCGCTGGTTTAGGCGGTATTTAGATATTTAATTTTAACTAATTTTAATTTGAGAAGGAGTAGCTAAATTTCGTCAACCCATCTAAGAACTATTTGGCTCAGTTTATAAACGTTCGCTTTTTCTGTTTGCACAGAGGGTCTGGGTTCGATCCCCAGTAATTGTATGCTGGGATATTATAACTTTTTGTATTTTTTTACACATAAATTTCGTATTGTTTTTCTTTAATTTACTATACACCGTGTTTTTATTGAATTCCGTTAACTTCGGGGTATAGTTAAGTACGTTTATAAGAACTAAATGGCATAGTTAATTTTCAAAAAAAATTTTTTTTTTTGTTTTCTTTTTTGTTTTTTTTTTTTGTTTAAAAAGTAATTAAATGTAGCATATAGCGTTGTTGTAACACGGGCATTACATTTAACTCAACCAAACAATTGAAATCTGTGACATATCAATGTCATTTCGTACATCAATCGACCGAGATTGTACTTAAGTTTAGTAGCAAATGTATGAACTCATTCTAAACACTAATCAATATGTAAGCCAGCCCTAAGGCAAGTGTACACGCTTGTAGAGGCCTTATAGTAAAAAAAGAAATTATGGATTATCTCCGAAATGGACTTAATTAGAACATCGGTGTCTTTGAGAAAGTTACTTGATTTAAGCTCAGGAATGCACCCTTGAAATTAACGGAAATCAAAAAAAACACGGTGTATTTAAAGCTCTTAGCACCATGTTATTTCAAGCTCTGCTCGCGAGGTCTACAGCTCACAGAGCCACTAGTTTAGTTTTTCTCAGAAACGCGTAACTTTTCAGGGTTGCCATAAAACAAACCTAACCTTACCTATCTACAGGATAATCTTACGAAAATCCTGAAAAGTTAACGGTTTCAGAATTATGACTAATGATAGGTAATCTAACAATCATTAATCATTACATTATGACTTTCAATAATTATGTCAAACAAAGGGATCCGGCGACCCCTCTCCCCTCGCACCCCGCACGATTGCCCTGTCTAGACGGCTTCGTCGAATAACTGTATTGTTAGGGTTCCGTACCCAAAGGGTAAAACGGGACCCTATTACTAAAACTCCGCTGTCCGTCCGTCCGTCCGTCCGTCCGTCTGTCACCAGGCTGTATCTCACGAACCGTGATAGCTAGACAGTTGAAATTTTCACAGATGATGTATTTCTGTTGCCGCTATAACAACAAATACTAAAAACAGAATAAAATAAAGATTTAAATGGGGCTCCCATACAACAAACGTGATTTTTGACCGAAGTTAAGCAACGTCGGGCGGGGTCAGTACTCGGATGAGTGACCGTTTTTTTTTTGCCGTTTTTTGCATTATGGTACGGAACCCTTCGTGCGCGAGTCCGACTCGCACTTGCCCGGTTTTTTTTATAGACTGTGATACAAACAGCAACACTCCTAACTATACATCGGTGGACCTAATCACAAAAGGCATAACGTCCACCGAACAGTTAACATTGTGGGCGATGGTATTAAATTAAATTAAATATTATGGGACATTTTTACACAGTTAGGTAAATGTGTTGGCAGGAGAGTTGAGGGGATTGATTATACACTCGAGTCACCATCAGATATCAGATACGGCCAAGATATTCACACATAACATAACTAAACTAAATATTATACTTACGGACATATCTTACACAAATCGACCTAGTCCCACATTAAGCTTCATAAGGCTTGCAGTGTGGGTAATAGTACTAGACTACGAAATAGAAAACATCCATAACTCAGAAACAGATATTTGTGAACACACAAATAAATGTCCTTACCAGGATTCGAACCTGGGACCTCCTTTGTAGGCAGACTACCGACTGGGCTAGGAGGCAGTTAAACTGTACTGCTGACTGTATAAAGAATTACGTAAAAACATAATATATTTACCTGGTTTTAGCAAAGTCCGTCCACATTTTGGTAACTTTCCACACATAGTCCCTTATTTTTTCCTGCGATTCATAATCTTCTTTAGTCATGTTCGCCGAAAAAATGTAAAACAGTTCGTCGGCATGACTGGCTCCTTTTACATCAATCCCACTCATATTTTTAACTATATTCAAATCACTTTCTATACTAAATCTGTACATGTATATTGAATTGTTATGCTTAGAGTATAGATAAGCGAATCTATGCGTGTTGTATACAAAATGTAAATCTGATAATAGTTGAACCATTTCCTTCAAATCTTCGCTGTTATAATCTCTGTTACCAACATAGAATTTCTTTATTCTTTCTCCCATTTCTATCAGCTTCTCCTGACTTATTTTGTCTACAATTTCTCTAGGCACGTCATATGACGGCGTTTTATTAAAAATCGGCAGTTTTTTCAGCCTATCTTGCACCATTATTATGCTTTCTGCAGAATTGTATCCAAGCAATAATGGAATACTGCATATTTTATTTGACAGAATAAGATCCAATGGTTCTTCACTAAGGAACGCCTCGACATTATCAAATTTCTTTTCCTTTGTTGGCGCAAAATGAATAGGTAGTCCCCTGTACTTTTCATCAGGAGTTAAAGTTACATTAGTCAATTTAATTAGCTTTGACACAGGTAAACCTCTTAAAAACTCCAATAGTTCTGTAGGATCTTTAGTATCTTTACCTAAATGTTTGCCGATTTTAAATGCCCTCTCTTTCCCATTTATTCCTTGCGCCCAATCATTTATACTAGTCCCACTTTGCGTGATAGCTTTGTGGAATAATCCTTGAGACATCGGTGACAGCATGTGGTATATAACAGAGGATGCACCAGCGCTTTCTCCGAAGAGGGTTATATTATCTGGATCTCCTCCGAACTGTGCTATATTGTCTTTAACCCATTTCATCGCAGCCACCTGGTCTTTCATGCCAGCGTTGCCTGGGACTTCAGGGGTATCTAAGGATAAGAAGCCTAATACTTCGAGGCGATAATTCAAAGTGACTAGAACAACATTGTGCTGTAGTAGAAAGTTTGGTCCGTACATATCATCATTTCCTGATCCAGATAGATATGCTCCACCATGGATGTAGACCATGACAGGTATCTTTGCTGAGGGTTGGAGTGACTTGGAGTAGATGTTAAGGAACAAGCAGTCTTCGCTGCCTTCAGCGACGGTGGAACGGGCCATGAGGTTGACTTGGATACAGACATCTCGGTGTTCTGTTGCATTCAGGATGCCTTGCCATGGTTGTGGTGGCTGTGGTGCCTGTGAGAATAATGTATGTCTAGGTGAATGTGCATTTAAAAAAAAAAATTTGTTGCAAAATTGTAAGTTCGCTTAAAAATGGCTCTATAATTATAAATCATAAATCATCTCATTTATTCGTGATAAACTATAACATACACAAGTAAAGAAATAACAAAGAAAGTTGAACATAAAAATAAATAAATAGTTTACCACGAAATGGTCCCGCCTCAGCATAAATGCTAACCCAAAAGTCAGCGCTGATCTTCCGGTGAGACCATTTGTGGGTCACGAACGCAGCTGTACGACACGGCCCCATCATAAAAATGAACGCGACTTTGCGGCGGAGAGTGGACGGGCGGACGGGCAATCAGCGCCATCTGCCGGTGAGATGTCAAGATGACATAGGCCATGTCGAACAACACGTGCTGATAAATAACAAGTCTATTAATTTTATTATTATCTTCTAAAACACTAGTCTCAGTGCATAACACAAAAGAAAGTAAACGTGATTACATGATGAATAAAAAAATAAAAAAAATACAATCTTACAACATAAAACAAAGAATACTACCTAGGTGATACAAATACTAAAAAACGACTGACAATGAAATAACATAAAGCTTGACTTTTCGTTTTTACGAGTTTTTTACACGAAGAAGATGAATTACTTAAATATAAATATAACGCACAATGGTGATGCAAGAAGAAATGACAAAGAACAACAGTTTTCAGACGCATTGAGTGATACGTGACTATAGGACAGAAAAGACAGGTAACCTATATTACAATATTATTGATTTGCCCACAAGTATAAAAAAAGAAAAAAAAAGTAAAAGTAAAAACAAGTAACAACCACATAATTATAGGAGTAAGAAATTACACTAAAAGAAGCTAGAATCATGTCTTAAAGTCTCCTGTTGCCGCTGGTGTTGTAGTGTACATAGTTTAAGCTTGGCTTTAAAACTTATTATGCTTTGTAGGTTCCTGAGGGGTGGAGGAATGTTGTTCCAGCAGCGGCTTGCCATGTACCTAAAGCTCCCGCGAAAAGCTGCCGAAGCATGTTGAGGTGTCACCAATTGTACACTGCAATTACGCGCCCCAAGTGACCTACGGGTGGACATCCATGATAACTTCTCGAAGAGATACGATGGGGATTTGTGTTTTACTACGCCAAATAAAAGAAAAGCCAGATGAAGCTTGCGACGGTGTAGCATTTTGAGAATACTGTGCTTATTTAGAAAAGGAGTCACGTGGGCTCTTGGTGGAATGTTGAAGCAAAAACGAGCACAAGCATTTTGTACCCGCTGAATAAGTCGCTTTGTTTTTGCCAGAAGACGTGGACCATAGACCAAATCCATATAGTTTAATTTTGACAGAACAAGTGTTTCAATCAACTGAGTGCGCAAGGTTTCATTAATGAATGGTCGTATGTTATATAAAAGTTTAAGCCTGTAGAAACAGTTTCTCACAGTTTCCGCAACATGCTTTTCAAATCTGAGTTCACTATCCATAATTAAGCCTAAATTTCTAGCCTCATACACTCTTTCAATGGGTTCACCCGATAACATTACATCTCTAGCAGGTCCTATGTTGCTCAACTGATTTTTGGTGCCGAACATCAGATATTTTGTCTTAGATGGGTTGAGCATAAGACTATTGTCTAGTGCCCAAGATGCTATGTTTGCAAGATCTATATTAAGTTTTTGTATAGCACTGTCAATTTCAGATGGTTTACAGGAAATGTATATCTGTATGTCATCTGCATAAATATGATATTTGCAGTGTGTAATATGAGTTCCGATGTCTGCTGTATATAAAATGAACAGAATTGGGCCGAGTATCGATCCCTGCGGTACACCTCTGGAAAGGGCCATTTTACCTGAGACTTTAGCTGATCCATCACTTAAGCTCAGTTTAACATACTGCTGCCGCTCACTGAGATAACTATGAAACCAATGCAGCGCACTGTTATCAAACCCATAATAACTTAGCTTAGACAGCAGCAGGTCTATATGAATGCAGTCAAATGCCCTAGAAAAATCAAGCAGTACAAGTAGTGTGCACATGCCCTTATCTTGTGACCAAAGTATGTTATCTGTGACATCTAGCAAGGCTGTCACAGTACTGCGCCCCTTCCTGAAACCCGATTGTACATCTGGTAAGATACCGTTACTCTCAATGTAGTCATTTAGTTGTTCACACACAATCTTTTCCAGTATCTTAGACATACATGGTAGAATGCTGATAGGCCTAAGGTCCTTTAATTCAGAGGGGTTAGAGGTTTTAGGAAGTGGGCGCACGATGGCCACCTTCCAAGTGTCAGGAAAAGTGGATGTTAAAATAGAGGTGTTTATCACATCAGTCAGTAAGCCTATAGTATAAGGAAATGTCATAAGCAGCATTTTTAAATTAATTAGGTCATGCCCTTCTGCATTTGATTTGAGTTTGGATATCATTTTTAGCAACTTATTGGAGCTAACTGGTTCAATATGAAATTTCGACTTTGTGTTGTAGCTGTTGAACTCAAAGTAAGTCAACTGAGAAATTGTAATATGTGATGCAATTGGTATGTTTAAAAAATGTTTATTTATTATATCAGGGTCGCTGAAAGTGGATGGCAATTCTAAATTATTTTCAGGCAGAATGGTAGATTTTAGATTTTTCCAAAGAGATTTCGGCTCCTTAATTTTATTATTTATGTTGTGGTTGAAGAAAGCTAATTTTTCATTGTATATGGCCTTATTTACTGTTGACTTTAGGTCCTTATAATAAAGTCTTTTACTCTCAGTCCCTGTCTTATGATAATCTGCGGCAGCTTGATCACGTATACGCATCATCAGTTTCACTGTGTCTGTGATCCAAGGATGTGAGGGTCCCTTTATTATGGATGTTTTCATGGGTGCATGCATGTCAAATATATTGACTATATGCCTGCTCAGTGCTTCCACCTCGTCATTAACGTTCGGCAGCGCAGACATTTGATCCCACAACACACTACGCAAATCATTGTCAAAAAGAATAGGATTGATGTTATTAATAGGCCTGTACAATATAGTATAGGGCTTTGGTTTGTCCCGCTTAATCGCGAACTCGCACACAACAATACAGTGCCCAAGGAGTGACCCTACATGCTCAATATTAATTTTTTTGGCAATTAAATCGGTGCAAACCACATCAATAAGTGTTTGGCTTGTATTTGTAAAGTGTGTTGGCCCTGTCACAATTTGTGCTAAATTAAAACTGGATAAGAAATGGTTAAACTTTGTTGTTTTAATGTCATATGCAGTTAACAAATTAATATTAAAGTCACCCAACAGAATTAAATGTTCATAACTAGTCAATGAGCTAATGGTGTCAGATATTGCGTCTAGAAAAAGGTCAACGTCCTGCCAAGGTGGGCGATACGCTGTGCCAATTACTATTTTTTTCCCTTGTACTGTCATGTGTATCCACATTTGTTCTATCGTCTTGTGTTTGGGGTCTACGGGATGTGGCAAGTTACGAGCTGTGACATTACGCTTTATGTAGAAGCCGACCCCCCCACCACGTGAGCGTGGGCCCTGTGGTCGCGGAGTGTGGCGCAGCCTACACCCCGGGAGCACAGGGGCCCGACCCTCATCCCCCCCTTTCAGCCAAGTTTCATTAATTGTTAAAACATCCATATCCAATCGAGTGCAGGTTGCTAAGAAGTTATCATGGTTTGTGCCCAACGAACCCGCGTTGAACAAACCTATACGTAGCTGTTTTCGACTCATTCTACATAGCGTTTAAAGATAAGGATAAGCGGGCGGCTAAACAGAACCGGTTTTGCATTGCAACCAGATGCGGTGATCGTGAGCGAAATGAGTTTGAGGTTAATTATGCAAATGTGTTTTTCGGCGTGTGGTTGTATAAAATAAGTAGGTAATCGAGTAAATATAGTAAAAAGTCCAAAAATATTTAATATACTAATAAGTGTAAACATTGTATTCTGATTAAAATAACAAGTGTAATGTGTGTATTGATTGTTTACGTGTATTGTGCGTTTTTCAATAGTGTAATAAGTGTTACGCGGCAACAGTAACAGTGGTAGACAGACGTTGGTGGCAGACAAAAGCACTAGCAAGCTACATATCAAACTAATATTGTGGGCAAACCTATATTGAGCCAAAAACACGACCTAGGTCTAGTTCAGTGCGAATGCGGTGTCGGGGCGAACTCGTGCCTGCCTGCTGCCGAGCGAAGATCTTTCCGTCCCTGGTCCAGACGTACCTCCAAGAGTGCTGCTGCTTCAGCTCCCGAGCCTTATATAAGAGACGTCGGTTGTGGGGAGTCAATCGCTCGTTCACATAGAAGGCACTGGTTCGACCTGGGATGCCGGTGCCCTCCGTGGTGACCCCGCGGCGCACGCGCGCAGCCTGGAGCAGGCGATCCCTGACGGCGCGGCGTGCCAGGCGCACCACGAGCGGCCGCGGCCGCGCTGCCGGCCCGTGGAGACCATCCTCCAGCTGAGGTGCGCGCCCCACACGCGTGGCGTCGACGATGTCGTGCTCTGTGAGTTCAACTCCCAACTTTTTACCCAAGGTTGTCACTAAATGCATAGCATTTTCGCCCCTACTCTCCGGTACGCTAGATATTTCTATGTCATTTAGTAACAACTCTTGGTCGCGGTCGTTGAGCTCCATCCTAAGCTGCGATACGGTTTCGACAAGAGAGTTGTCGGGGGCAGTCTGAGACTGAGGTCTGCTCTCCAACGACTCGACACGGGCACAGAGCGCGTCGATGCGCCCCTCGCAGTTGTCGATCCGCCCATCGCAGCCATCGATCCTGGCTGTCAGGCTCTCCAGGGATGTGCGAAGAGCGTGTATCTCCTGGCTCATCACGCGCAGCTCCTCGCGGAAGAGCCGGAGCTCGGTGACAAGCAGCTGCGTGTCGGTGACGCGGGTCGAGTCCAGTCCATTGTCGCGCGGGGTGGTGTTGTGTCCGTCCGTGTAGGACACCTCCATGATGGAGCTGTGGCCCTCTGGCTCCGTGGGGCTCAAGACGACCTGGGTCCGTGCACCCCGGCACATGTTTATATTTTCACACCGTATTGGCGTGTTTGTGTTGTCCCTCCGAGGCTCGACACTTTTACACTCGACACACTTCCACGAAAGTTTCTGGTCAGGTCCCATGCCATTATAAAAGTCAACTGAAACATTCGCACAAAGGAGGTCGTACAGTTTTAGGCAGTTGCAGCATTTCAAAACTCTCCCGTCGGTTATTTTTCGAAAGCATCCTCCACAGCTTGCCATTGTAAATTGTACTGTACGCCTACGGAATAAGTTTCAAATTGCACTAAATATCAACGACACACGATAAATGCGCCCGCGCAGAGTCTAACAGCTGATTGGCTGTCACCGGTCAGCTGACCCGAACAGATGATCACTTTTCACTGAATGTTTAAACTGTGTTTTATAGCCTAAATTACATTCGTACACCGCACAATTGTTTTTTATTTAGTAGCCTCTCTTACTAGGATTAGTATTTATCACCAATTGAAATTTAAGAACAGCTAATTACTAGGTTTTTTAGTAAAAATCACGGAGCGAACGGAAAGTACGTATGACAGCTCTGACGTACGTCACGTGACCCGTAATTAAAGTTATTAATTATTTCTTACAGTCTATATGTATTGTCCTTGTTCTTTTTTCCCTATTTTCATAATAATTGTTCTAATTTCCTGTAAATATTCGTAAATTAAGACCCCTGTTAGGCGCAGGTCTTGAAAGGAAACGCCAAACATAAATTTTAAATAAAGAACTATATTTCCACTTCCATTCGAGCCAAAAGGTTACCGTTAATATAAACTTAATAATTTTCTTACTCTACCTACATATGTATCTAAATGTACGGTATGTATCGTACAACCCCATCTTGTTTATTTAATGGAAATTAAATAGGAACTATTAAGTATAAATGGACCACTAAGTATAAATGGAAACACGCTGGAATATGTAGAAAAATATACCTACCTAGGAAAGAACATTAGCTTCAATAAAGACAATAATGAAACGGAAATAGAAAGGCGAATACAACAAACATGGAACAAGTACTGGAGCCTAAAAGGTATATTTAAAAGTAACATGCCAATAGCCATTAAAACTAAAGTCCTAAACTCAAGTGTCTTGCCATGTATGACATACGGAAGCCAAACTTGGAAATTCACGGCAAAAGCTCAAAGAAAAATCATTACATGTCAACGGGCGCTAGAAAGAAGCATGCTCAATATAAGAAAAATAGATAAAATAAGACACTCAAAAATAAGAGAAAAAACAGGAGCAACAGATGCCTTGAGCTATGCAAAAAGATTAAAATGGAAGTGGGCAGGCCACACAGCAAGGCTTACAGATAAGAGATGGACATTAATAGTCACCAAATGGAGAGGTCCACTTGGCAAAAGAGGCCGGGGCAGACCACAAATGCGTTGGGAGGAAGACTTAAAAAGAACAGCCGGCACAGACTGGATGGCGACAGCACAAGACAGGGACAAATGGGCAGCAATGGAGGAGGCCTTTACCCACTAGGGATTCATTAGTAACAACACATATTATAAGTCATAGTTTTATTTTAATTTTTTATGTAAACACGTTACAATGAATAAAGGGCTTTTTTATTTTTTATTTTATTTTATATTATGTTTTGCAAAAACCAATTTATAAATTTTTTATCAAATTTCAAATCAAGGCAACAAGGCAAGGAAACTCTACTTTCATGTCATCAACAAAAGGTATCACTCTGTTCCATCAAACCACCAAAACATCAAATCATTAAATCACCGAAAACAGCAAACTGATATTAAAGTTTTTTTTCATAGATTTATCTTTATAATTTCATATTAATTTAGATAAGATAAGATAAGATGTAACATTGTATTAATTCAGTTTGCAAACATAGTAAACTGTCATTAAACTAATAGTATTTTGTGGCTTCTAGCAGTTGTAAATTGTAAAAGCCTTTATTATTTCAGGGTAACAAAACTTAATCTTGGGTTTTAATTCATCTGTGTCGTAAGTTACTCCAGAACCCTCCTGAGAGATATAGGCCTCTTCAAGATTCTTAAATTTTTTTCGGTTGGGCCTCCCATATCCAGTTGGCCCCTGCTATTTTAATTATATCATCAGATCAGCGTGCCAATGGCCGTCTTCTCTTCCTTTTTCCAACTGGACCTAACAGTTACTTACTCTAAACCGTAATGGTCCCACAGGAGGCTGGGCGTACGGGATACCCTTAAAGCTGTAATATGAAGATCCATCGTGCAGTGTGGCCACTGCACCCTGGAGTCTTCCCTGCTTCACTGTCACTATCGGCTCATTCTGTTGAATAAAGCAAATATAGGGTCATTGCTCTAGTTTTCGTCCACTTGAAGAAATTTGAATATAAACCTTCACTGCTGCACAAATTTGGACTTATTGCAATCCTTAATATCTAAACAATTTATCTATATCTATAAATGAAATGAATTATTTGCTAATCCCTCAAGTGGACGGAAACTGACACCGGGCGGTAAACTGACGCTATTACCTATGTGTCGCTTAACTTCAAACTTAGATAAATCCATTCGAGCCTCTTAAGAAATATCTACCCTATTACATTTTCTTAATACCAAAATCGTATAATCTGATAGTTGGACTTATCTGAGTTTAAAGTTAAGCGGCTCATATATACATTTAAAAAAATATTTTCTTATTTCTTCATTGGTATTAAGACCCTGTATTTACTTAAACTTTATTCCACAATACAAAAAAGTATAAACAGCTGACTTGTAACACTTGAAGTCACAAAATTAATAATTGTTCCGATATCTAGTGGTTTACATGAATTCGATTTTCATCTATTTCCTTGATTCTACTCTTTCTTATTTACCTTTTACCCAACTCTGAACTGGCTGACTTCAAATCACTACAAATAAATCTAATTAGGGATGATTAGGTACATATTTAAGGCCCCTACAGCAGCCCAAAACAAGAATAATTAAATAAAATATAAAAATAACAACTGATCATTTTGTATGCCTTTATACAAAAAATGCGCTAAAACAACTAAGTATGTCATAAACAAAATAGAAAATAATTTGTATACCGGTATAAGATCTCTGATGAGTTAAAAATAAGCTTTTTTTTATCATTGAACTTTGTACATACTTTAAAACCAGTCGTATTCAGAACATGAACACTGAATAACACAAAAAGCACACACAACTTATTCACCATTGCTTCGGTAGCCAGAGACAAACTCCGAATAAGCCGCTTCGGCGCCTGGACCAGGATACTTATGCTTGTTGATATTAATTTGAACATTATCCTTATTTTCACTTTTCCTTGTTTTGAAACTCACATCACATACTTTAGTACTTTTGACGTTGGAAAACTGTCGTACGCATGACATTGACATCTGTCATGTGAAGTCATGTCCATGTCATGTCATGTTCTGGAGTTGTTCGTTTTACGCAAATAAAGAGTAGTATCGATATCGATAATTTTAAATTTCTTTAAATTATTCTAATTATGTACTTTTCGTTTGTTTCTTTAGTTAGCAGTGCTACGAATTAGGGCCTTGTTTAATGAACGCGTGTATTTTTAATTTTAGAGAAAGTGTTTGTCTTGATAAAATTAGCCAATCAAAAAAGGCGACCAAAACTGAGCGCCTAAAACAATCATTACGAAACATTCGTTAGAACTACTTCCAAAGATTACATATTTTCACAAATAATCACGAATAAATTTTATATGACATGAGCCGAGTGCTAGGGAAAATTTAAAACAATTTGCGCGTTCTACTTCTTACAAAATGATTAGGTTTTGACAAGCTGTTTAGAAATTAGAAATACTTAGATACCTAGTTTCGGCTATAACTGCGAAAAACGAAATTCGCAAATTGTCTGTCTTTCTCTGTCACTCTAATTACGCCTTTATTGGAGTAAAAGAGAAAGATCCCCGCAATTTGTGAATATCGGTTTTCGCGATAGCCCCTCTGGTACCTAACATTAAAATTACAACGCTCTTGAAAATATGCGTTTTTGCTCAAATGATCAGGTTAGGCGCTAGTCACTACTTAAACAAAATTCCACTTTAGGCATTAAATTTGTACTTGTATCGTAAACATTTTGTGAACACAATGTGAATTATTTCCTCGCTGAAAATAGGTTATGATGAATGCAAACTTACTAAATGTTATACCTATCAAACTATTCCATTGTCGAAAATGAAATGAGATTATTTACCTAAATCCTTAAATTATTTCCCATTGAAATGTAATTGTGGCAGACCATGCGTTGTGCTGGTTCGGCAGCGGAGACTGCTGCCAAGCAAAAGCACGTTAAATACTCCGCACTGGCATCTGCTTACGATTTTGTGCCGGTAGCACTAGAGACAGCGGGGCCGTGGGGAATGGAAGCTCGCCGACTTTTTGGGGATATAGGCCGGCGTTTGCGGGAGAGAGGTGGGGATCCTCGCTCTGGGTCGTACTTGGTTCAACAGGTCTCCATAGCAGTTCAGCGGGGGAATGCTGCAGGCATTATGGAGACCTTTGAGCCAGGTACGATGCAGGGTGGGTTATTTTAAGCTTAGTGTAGGTTAAGTTTTATTTTAATTATTTTTAGGGTTTTTTTATTTTTATGTATAATTTAAACATTTTAATTGTAATGTTTATTAGGTAAATAAAAATTAATGATATTATTGTGATAATGCTTCTATTAGACATTTTAATAATTTATTATATTATTTAAATAGCTACTTATTTAATTAAGAAAACTTTACTACTACTGACACTTACTACGATTTTAATGTACAGCGGACAAACTTATTGTTAATGCGGAAAAAACTGGAACTAATCAACACGCATACCAATAATCCCTTGTGTGAATGACAGTGGCGCCACCAGTGACTGTACAGATAAGTTGACAACGCAGAACCGCGCGCGTATGAAATTTCGCACATGGGTGCAAATACACACAAAATCGATACAAAAAATAATCAAATTACTTTTATTAAAACACATTTTGTTATTGTAACAGGTGTCTCACGGTGTTTGATAATAAATCGATCCCTCATCGTTTACATTTGTATCGCAGATTTGTTTTCAACTTGGCGATATGAAGTTGAAAATCCACCAATAGAAATGGATTATTTAGTCTACCTGTGGCCTTATCTCACCACTTCACACATTCAGTGTAAATAAGGATTAGTGGTTTTATCAATACTGTGGCTAGGAATTATTTTAATTCGCCCATTACCTTTGCAAAATTGAACAATTGTGCAAATATGACTTGTTTGACATTCTTTATTTATTTATGGTTTATTTTATTTTTATTATATTATGAGGGTTTGCACGTGTTTCTGTTGGTTTTTAGGATGGCGTAGGCACTTCTACGGAACTCGTAGATAGGCTACGCGCAAAGCGATGCGCACGTATGCTTGCGTAGAATCATTTCAGGTCGTTCACTACATCGATGTAAAATCTTTGCATTTTCGAATTGGCATTGTATGCTGATAATTTTTATTTTGCAATGCAATTCACAGGGATTTTTAACAATATGTCAGCATGTTACTACACGATAATTACTTAAAAATAATACCTCTAGTATGAAGACAAAACATATTTTTAACTCATCCTGTAAATTTATGATGACAAATGATAGGTAACATCTAAGTTGACTTTATTTTATGAAAAACAGAATAGCGTAAACGTTGTAAATATACAAGTACCTACCAACTTCTACGCTTCTTTTACCTAGAACC
The DNA here is from genome assembly GCF_910591565.1 of Cydia splendana. Taxonomy (NCBI): domain Eukaryota; kingdom Metazoa; phylum Arthropoda; class Insecta; order Lepidoptera; family Tortricidae; genus Cydia; species Cydia splendana. The sequence goes on from NC_085968.1 coordinate 1,450,496, forward strand.
ATCAAAATTAAATTCCATTCTGGCCTAAAATTAAGAGGATTTCTTACCTTAATTAACATATAAGTCCATTGTGTACAAAAAAGATACGCATTTTAATTGCTAAAATAATAATATCGTATTCAACGAAATTGGGAGTTATTTTCTTAATTTGACAGTCATTGTCGGTTATAAAATTACTAACTTTAAATAAAATCCTTTTAACCCACATGTTTCATAAAACTTTAGGTTTTACAGTTTGATGTTATATGTTTAACTGTGCGGGAAAGTTCACAAGCATCTGGAATTGTAGTGTGAAAACAAAAATACCTATAAAATTTTGATTTTTATCAATCCGTTTAATCTTGAAAGCAATATGGATAATGAATAAGTCCTTTATTAATATTTACTTAGCAATACAAACCGCGAAATTGTAGTTAGAAAGAAATCACTGTCCGGAAAAACGCATAATGATATATTATGTCACTGTTTCAACAAAACCATATTGCAAAAATTAATGAAACCACTATCTACCACTCACCTGTAGCCACCAGAATATTCCCACGGTATTATCTCTATACAGTATTTTACCTAGATATTAATATTCTTAATTTTAGTGAAAAATAACCAGATAATGACAGCAAATGTCGCTTAAACATGTTTTACAAATGTTTTGGATGTAATAAAATTCATAAACGTGTCAGGTTTTGACAAGTTGTCAATGCATGTCAAGATAAGAGTGTATTAATGCAACTGAGTGCATCGCATCGGTGTTATCACGGGCGCATACAGAATTATGAAATGCAATGCAACTAATGCAAGCAAAGGAAGATAGCTAATAACCCGAACATTTCTGTCTCCCAAATTTTCTTACAAAATTGTATGTATTTTTACCAAAAAGTTATTTCACTCGACCATCGATATCATTAAAAATTAAAATTAAATTAAATTAAATTAAATAATCATTTAATTCAGGCAAGACCCATATAAGTGTTAGTAACAGGACTTAAAAACTAATGTTAGAGTACAATTTAAAACTATACTTACTTTGTTTTTTTTTTCATTAATACATTATTGGATAAACGTAGGTATCTAATAGGCCAATACAATTCTACTGGGAAATAATAAGTGCACTGTAGGTATAGAAATATGTAGTAGTCTAGAAAACACCCGGTTGTACTTTGCAATTAATATAAACATCAATCAATATTTTTTTCTCTAAAAATTGCGTCTGAACCACAATGCAGTATAACAATAAAAAATCTCTACCATCAAAAAACATTTTGCACTCACATTCACCCTTTCTTTAACCGTTTAGTGCACAGTCGGTCCGCATGGAGTTGCTGGGTCATTATTTACAACCCTTTGGATAAGCCCTTAACAACAAACCTTTTTAACATTTTAAAACGTCATCCAACAATGGATGATGTATGTTTTTTTCTAACCTGCCAGGATTAACTGTACTTTGTAAATGTTTTAATATTTAAAAGATTAGCGTCATGTACCGTATTTGAGTACAAGTAAATATTGTTGTTATAATATAATGTTTGCGAAAACGATTTTAAATTTTAATAGTTTATTAAAATACTAAATAGTTTATAATCATAACTTACACTTAGTAAAAAATGCGTTTTTGTGCAAAAATAATTTAACAACATCAACGGTAAAATCGCCTATGAAGTAGAAAATTATACAAAAATGCTATAGGCATAAGTATGTCGTACCTACATGTTTAAATATATAGATAGTCAAGCAAATCTTGTCAGTAGAAAAAGGCGTGCATTTCAAATTTTCTATGAGACGACATCCCTTCGCGGCTACATTTTTCAAATTTGCCGCCTTTTTCTGCTGACAAGATCTGCTTGACCAACTTTAGTTACTTATATGAAATTGTTAATTGCAGTATAAACAAGTAATTGTATTACTTGTTTTTTTTAAGTTTAGTCTGAATATGTACTTGTAATTAATGATTACGTCTGGTAGCGGTAGGTTCGTCAGCATCGCTAGTCTCTATCGTTTTTCATTTATTTCTTATTCTGTATTCGTAAATCGTTCTTTGTTCGTCTAGATATTTTTTTGTCATTTAACTTCTTTGGTCGAAGTCTACAATATGGCCCTCTCTTAATAAGCGTTATTCATCTTATTTAAAAGTTAATAAAAAATAAAGTGCCTAGTACCTACCTACAAGGATTTCCAAAATTAATGCCTGACAGTTTTTTAAAGACCGTCCAAAGCCAAGCTCTTTAAAATCTTTAATTAAACAAGACTGAATAAGTTGATAAGCTTGAAACAAGCAAATAATCGCTTGCGCCGCCGAGTCCGCAGAATTATGCTCGGTGGTGTCGCCCGTGGGGCGCGCGCGCACGCGGGGTTGCGAAATAGTGTCGAGACAACTTATCGATAACTTTGTTTAACTGTTGAATTTGACAGAGTAATTATATAAAAAAATCTATTTAATTTAACTTTTATGAAATGTAATAGCCCAGACTTCGCACGGGTTAATAAATTATACACAAACCTTCCTCATGAATCACTCTATCGGTAGGTGAAAACCGCATGAAAATCTGTTCAGCAGTTTTTGAGTTTATCGCGAACATACAAACATACAAACAGACAGACTTGGCGCAGGACTTTGTTTTATAAGGTGTAGTGATAAACACAATTATTTTGAACACGAAAAATAAATTAAATATTAATTTTTAACCAAATAAACTTTTATACAATAACTTAAGAACTTTGAGATGTTATGTAAAAGTGTAATTTAGAACTAAGTATGTATTTGAAATATAAAGAAATTTGATTCAGTCAATCAATATCAATGGTCTTTTCTAATAGATAAATACGTTATATTTTAATAGTAAACAGCTTCGTACGCTTAACTCTAAAAAAGCAAAACATGTGTTCTTAGCATCTGAACACGCTAACTCTGCATGGCATTAATAAATACATAAATTAAATAATACTAAATACAAAATAAATATTATAGGACAATTTTACAGATCGACCTAGTCCCACAGTAAGCTCAATAAGGCTTGTGTTGTGGGCACTAGACGATGATAAATATATAATACATAGGTACATATAAATTAGGGCTCGCGGTCGTGTCCGGGTTTCGTGTACACGTGTTCGGTACCCGTTTCCGAACTACACGTACACGGTTTTCTGACCCGTTCTACACGTGTAGTCGGGCACACGTGTAATTAAGATCCGTGTATCCGGGTACCCGTGTACCCGTGTACACGCAGGGGCGTATTTTGAAATTTGGCGCCCCGGGCCAATACGTTTTGCCGCCCCAGAAGTCAAGGAAGAAAAACAAAATGCAATCCGGCATGCCGCCCCTGGGGGTTGGCATATGCCGCCCCTGGAGGTTGGCGCCCCGGGCCATGGCCCGGATGGCCCTAGGGTAAATACGCCCCTGTGTACACGGCGAAACGGACCTTAAATACACGCGGGCCTAACCCGGCCTTGGCGTGTAGCGGAGATTGAAGTAATGTATATATGGATGTTCAATGTGATTGATATGTGTTGTACCAATTTAATTTATTTTTCACCTAAGCAGCTCGAATAAGGGTACTTTGCTAACAGTGAGCAAAATGCGATTTTGCTAAAGGATAATATAGCATATTCCGTTCGTGGTAGTTTCAGTCAAAGATGGGCAAAATTCATTCATTCAATATTTTTTTCGAATGATCATTCGTGTTCAATTCATTCGCGAATAATTTATTCGGCGAATGAATTATTCGCGAATAAAATAGCCCACGAATAAATTATTTGCTAATAATATTGTCGAATAGTTAGCTTACAAAATAACTATTTAGCTGTTTTATATCCCAATGGTAAAAAGAAAATGTTTTCTATCGGTTTATCTGGTTGGTTGATTTGAGGTGTGGGAACTAGGGCTTCCAATACCGGGATCCCGAAATACCGGGATCCCGTCTGTGAAAACGCATTTTTCAATACCGGTATTTTTTAATGCAATACCAGGATCCCGGTATTTTCAAAAAACAAGGAAAATGTGCCGATTATACCGTTTAAAATCCATTAAAATGAGTAACTTCGGCTGTATCAAGAATATTACTTGCCCATTTAATGAAACAAGATCATTTAATTGGATCAAGGTCGGTGCATATGCATATATAAATATTTGGTAATGAATTCTGATGTTCAGGATATGATATTAATATAGTTAGTCCTTAAAATTATATCTAAGATGGGAAACTAATTAGCAAGGAATTGTAGTATGGCAAACGAATTTTTAGTGGCAAATTTGAATAAAGTTGGCTGGTTAATAAACCAGCCAACCTAATAAGGTTGAACTAAAATGTGACTGGTAACAGTGGTGAAGTTAACAAGGCGTGGTTAAAGTGATTGTGGTGAAGTTAAAATGATTGCCAACCTGGAGGGTGAAATGATAATACATTGCAGTAATACTCCCTAGTATTACTGCAATGTTCTACCGCCAGAGTGCAGCACTAATTTGTTTAGTAAACCATAGAGTATCTTATACATACTACGCCTTAACCAGTTTTTTGACAAGTTTTACTATGACATTCATGCATCAAGGCGGTTTGTTTACAGGTGGCTTACCGCGAAACGCGAAAATCGTAATTTCGTTATCTGTTTCTCTATCGATCGAATAAGCAAGAGTGATAGAGAGGTAGAAACGGAACTTTCGATTGAAGTGTTTCACGGTAGGCCATGTGATTGAGTTATTGACGCCCTCTATGCAGAGTTTTGCGTAATATTCCCTATTATTGCAGACGGCGATTATTGTTTTATATCCTAAGCTAAAGACATACATATCTGGTGTTACAGTGAGCCTTTTTATAATAAAACTCAAAAAATTTATGCGATTCATAGTCAATACCGGGATCCCGGGATATTGATGAAGACAGTTTCGGTATTAATAGCGGTATTGAAAGAAGTCCGGTATTTGGAAGCCCTAGTGGGAACTGGGAATACGCCTCATGTATTGGCGGTCACGTGGGGCGGGAACAACTGGAAATACACCAATAATGGGGGTATTCCCGTTTGTCTCCTTCGGGAACATGTGGGAAAAGACCAACAATCTTTCCCATTTATCCCCACTTCATTGAAGCGGGGCCAAATAGGAACACACCATTAACGGGTGTATGCTTATTGTTCCCCGCCGGGAACAGATGGGAATAGGCGCTGCATATAAAACATTTCCATTTGTCCCTCATGTATGGCCGGTAGAGATGTGCGCCGATGGCAAAATCATCGGCGGCGGCGTCCGATGATTTTTTGACCGGCGGCGGCGGGTTGATCGGAGTGAAATCGTTGTGGCATAATTTTTGATACTGCATGAGAACGTGGCTGTAGAAACTCTATATTAAAGCCTTCTGAGTATTTACTAGGCTATCCAAAACATATTATGTGTATTTTCTAAATTGTTGCCGAAAATTATATCCCATCATGACATTTGGCAACCAATTATTACCAATACCAACCTCACGGTTACCAACAGTATGATTAAATATTAAAATAAAAAGGATACTTTAAAACGCTACATTTTAGGCAGTATTTTTACTTACTGTGTAAATGGAATACAAATAAAACACAAAAAAAATCTTTATAAGTTAAGTCTTAAATCTATGTATATTGACTTTTCCCAGCCGCTGTCGCCTCACCTAGGATTTGTTACGAAATAATTACGAACTACATATTTTACATTTGTCTGAACTGAAGTTTAACAGAAATGTAATGTTAGATTAAAGATGTCATCGTTTTCGAAAGAAAACGTCTCTGGCAGGTAGATTCGCTCAACAGAATGTCTTTGAAGTGTCCCGTCTTATGGAATACTAAGGTCTACTTTGTTTTCTTTACTGCTAGCTTAGTGATGATACTTAGTGATTTAAGTTCCTATAAGTAGGTATAATTGCTTAAGTATAGCTTATTGCGAAGCTTTAAACTGATTTTTATAATTTTGTTTGAACATAAAATGACTAAGAATTATACCTCTGACACTATCTATTCACTACGCAACATGGAATAAGACACGATAGGTATCAAAATTTTCCACGCCGATTATACGCCGATTATACGCCGGTCAAATTTATCGGCGGCGATGGCGTGGAAAAATCGTCGGCGGCGGCGGCGCGGCGGCGCGGCGCACATGTCTAGTATGGCGTAGGTCACGTGGATAGGGGACAAATGGGATTACATCAATAATGCACCCATTATAACCAATAATAGGTGTATTCCCATTTGTCCCCGCGGGGAACATATAGGAAAAGAAGCCGCATATAAATAATTCCCATTTGTCCCCACCTTATTGGTGTGAGGACAAATGGGAACACACGATTTTCGGATGTATTTCCATTTGTCCCCGCCGGGTACAGATGGGATAAAATTTGTATGAAAATATTTCCTATATATTTCCTCCTTATTGGGATGGGGACAAATGGGAACACACCATTTTCGGTAGTATTCCTATTTGTCCACGCCGCGAGAAATATTTGGGAAAAGACGCTGCATAGAAATCTTCTGTTGCGAGGACAAATGGGAACACCAATATCGGGGACAAATGGGAACACCAAAATTCATATAAAACATTCCCATTTGTCCCCGTCTCATGTATGGCGTAGGTCACGTGAATCGGGGACAAATAGGAATACACCAATAATGGGTGAATTCCCATTTGTCTCCGCGGGGAACATATGTGAAGACCCTGCATAAAAATATTTTCCATTTTTCCCCACCTTATTGGGGTGGGGATAATTGGAAACCAATTTTCGGATGCATTCCCATTTGTCTACGTCGGGAACTGATGGAATAGGCGCTGCGTATAAATCGTACCCATTTGTCTCCGCCGCACGTATGGCGGCGGTCACGTAGGGCAGGAACAAATAGGAATACACCAATAAAGAGTGTATTCCCATTTGTCCCCGCGAGAAACTTATGGGAAAAGACGCTGCATAGAAATCTTTTGAGGCCGGGACAAATGGCACAATCAATATCGGGGACAAATGGGAATACCAAAATATATATAAAACATTCCCATTTGTCCCCGCCTCGTGCAAGGCGTAGGTTACGTGAATTGGAGACAAATGGGAATACACCAATAATGCACCCATTATTGGTGTATTCCTATATTACTAATAATTACCAATAATGGGTGAATACCCATTTATCTCCGCGGGGAACATATGGGTAGACCCTACATAATAATATTTTAGACAAATATTGGATGTATTCCCGCTTGTCCCCGCGGGGAACAAATGGAAATAGGCGCTGCATATAAATAATTCCCATTTGTCCCCACCTCATGGATGGCGACGGTCAGTTGGGGCCTTTCCCAAAATTTTCCTTGGCTCTAAAATACGCTGGAGTTACTTACCTATTCAGATTTGCCATCTGAGTGTGTATTACAAAAATCCTTCGTGTAATTTATTCGAATAAAATAACGAATAATTCATTTATTATTCGAAATTCTAAACGAATGGTTTATTCGCAAATAATCTCACCACGAATAATTGTTTATTCGAATAATTATTTAGATGAAAAATTATTCGAATAATGCCCAACTCTGGTTTCAGTAAGCATAACTATCTACTTTTGTATTAGATAATCATTTAGGTTTACTTTAATTATCAAAAAACTACATCAATGAAGAAAATGAAATACCTGTCAATGAAGTAAACGGTTACTAAGATATTGTTAATTTTAATCTTATGATTATTGAAACAAAGTGTACTTACCTACCTATTATTGACATTACAAATCAATCCAGTAAAACTGCAAAGTAGGTAATCGAATCTTCCTAACCTTCCACATATTCAATCGTATGTCTTCATAGCACGAATCTCCGCTACACCAGAGTGAAGGGTCGAACCGGCGGGTAAATAAGATCCGTTATTTCGTGTATCCGTGTACCCGTGTAAACGTTTCCGAATCCGGGCGGGTTCGTGTAGTTCGGGTTCTTAAGCCCGGCGGGCTTAAGAACACGGGTACCCGTGTCAGCGTGTAACACGTGTATCGGGAGCTCTAATATAAATGAAGGGATGTTTACAAAAACAACATAACTGACTACACTGGTTGACACCTGAAACGATTAACAATGTTCTTAAAAAAGTGTCAACCGCTCTAAGCAGTTATGTTGTTTTTGTAAACATCCCTTCAAATATTTATATACCTACATAGAAAACATCCATAACTCAGGAACTAATATTTGTGATAACACACAAATAAATGCCTTTACCAGGATTTCAACCCGGGACCTCCTGCTTCGTAGGCAGGGTCACTACCGACTAGGCTAGGAGGCCGTAAAGCAATGACAAAGTGTAGAAATGTCATCATTAGTGACAAATTTCTATGAAAATATGACGTTTATGATGACACCTCACTTTGTTCAGTCAAACTCGGTGCTAAGTTAACTTAGATGGACTCTACAAATTAAGCATGAAGTAAAATAAGCTCAAATATCGATATGTTTCGCTTTTCTCAACCCTACTTGGCTGCTAACCCTTCAACTGCTACACATGTCGTAATGCATTCATGGGCTCTCGAGCGTGGCGGCGCAAAGTAACTAAACGGACACACCCCAAGCTTACATTTATTATTTTAAACGGCAACTCATAATTTTCAGATTGGAGCAGCGGCAGGGTTAAGTTGGAGTATCAAAATTAAAAATATACCTACTTAAAATCTGAATAATAATAATTGAGTTGGTTATTTTGGATATTACATTAAATGAGAAGTGATAACGATAGATATACTTATAAAGACATGATATTGATTAAGGCAAGGATATATACTCATGGACATATTTAGAGGAACGCAAAAAGAGGTTTAGTACTGGATTACAGCACCTAAAGTAATTTCATGATTAGTAATTAAACTTTTTTTTTGCTTTCCTCGTCCATGAGTGTATATTTTGAAACAAAAATACCAACCTAAAGAAATACCTCGACAATTCCTGATTGGGGCATTAGGGGTCATCCATTAATTACATCACACGTTTAGGGGGTGGGAGGGGGTCAAGAAAATGTGACATGTTGTGACAAGGGGGAGGGGGGGAGTCATAAACTTTGTGACGTCACTTTAACTTCATCAGTAACCGAAAATGTATTTAAATTATTTTATACGCTAATTATCATTTAAATAACAAGGTTTTGAAACGATCATCGTTTTTATTCGTTTAATATATTTTTTTAATTAGTTTTGGGTTATAATACTAATATTTCTTTTGTCAAAAATATTTCGATAAAATATTAAATAAATATTTGCCGATTTCGTTGCAGAAATGTGATGTCACACCAGGGGGGAGGGGTTTGCCAAATGTGACCAAGTGTGACAAAGAGGGGGGGGGGGGGGGGGGGGAAAAAAACCTAGAAATTCCTGTGACGTAATTAATGGATGACCCCTTAGATATAATATATACCTAATCATAATGATTCTTAAGCCCATTTTAGCGCAGCTTTTGATTTGAACAGGAACTATGTAATTTTATCGGTAAATAACTCAACCGTAAATACGTCTTTTTATACTAGTAAAAGTATCGACAGAGCATAAAATCGTTAACGTTTTAACCCTATCAAAAACAAACGTGACATGACGCGATTTGTCAAAATTTGGCGAGAAATTGTCAATGAACTGTGACGGTAACCTTTTGCTACATTGTGTTCTACTTCACCGTGGTGAGAGGAATGTGTGACTGATTAATTATATGATATATGCCCATAATAAATAGTTAAATAGGGCAAACAAAAAAAGTTATAAACGTTTCACATCACCTAATCAGAAAATGGATTTTTCTTCCCTGCTAGGAGGGATCAAAGTGGCACTTTTCTGTTCAACGACATTTCATTGCCAGTATAAAATATTAATATAAGTAATTAACTATGAACATCGTATATACAGCCTGGCAAAAAAGAGTAGAAATTAAAAAGTGGCAACACTGTAGTGTCAACACTACATTTTTTTTATTTTCCTCATAGTTGATGTGAAAAGCAGTATGTGTCACACTGTATCAAAATTATTTCGTCTTGGGCGTTAACACTTGAATCCCTCATTACGCTCAGGATTCAATGTACGCCCTTGAAGGAAATATATCACTTTGATCCCTTGTAACTCAATAGTATTTTATACAATCGTGTTATAATAGAGAGTTTTTCAGTCGAGTACCGTGTTTAGGCAACGAAGCTTGCTGAGTTGCCTAAGTAAGGTACGAGATTGAAAAACGTGATTATATCACTATTGTATACAATACTTTTTCTACGAGTTAACTAAAATAAATAATGAATAATACCATACTTTCTACTTCCCGACTTATTTTACTCAAGTTAACAGAAATAGTAAAACAGTTAATATGAAAAACTACTACGTACATTTTGTAAGGTGCATTGTTTTCCCGTAAATACCTTACGGGAAAAAAATCAAAAATATAGTGTTACCAAAATTAACCCAATGCAATACTTAGTTCTACTACTGAATAATGAATAATGCAACACTCAATCTAATCACGTTTCCTGAGTAGTGGGCAACATATTTTCGTCGCTGTCACTCATTTTCATTTAGTATTTTTCACAGTTTCACTCATGTGAGTCATTGTTATGTAACAATAACCTTAACACTTTTACAAGTTTTCAAATTTCAATGCAGAGAAAATCTCGTGGGCGTCCATTGTGAAAAAAAGTTTGAGTTGGCCAACCAATCACAAAGCAGGCGCGACGCAGCAGCGTGTTTAAGTAGACGGAAGTATGACAGATGCCGCGACGGTATTAGTTCCGAAACGCCATCGTTGGCTAATTTGTATTGAGTCGAGTCTCCTTAAACATGCAATATTTTATCGAAATGTATGAAGTTCTAATTTCAAATTTTTTATAATTAACTAAACCGTATCGATACAATTATATTAATTAGTTGAGTCGGAAGTGCCATAGACTATCCAACGTTAAAAAGAGTGAGGTTATAGAGTTGTATATGAAGTTGTAATACACAGATTATAGTCGATGAGTAGAAAACCTACTATAGTGACTCTGTGAGCTGTAGATCTGGCGATTTTGCCTCCGCCATTTTTAAACAAATTCAAAAAGTGAATTAACAAATCACTACACTTTATAAAATAAAGTCCCCCGCCGCGTCTGTCTGTTTGTGTGTTTGTATGTTCGCGATAAACTCAAAAACTACTGAACGGATTTTCATGCGGTTTTCACCTATCAATAGAGTGATTCTTGAGAAAGGTTTAAGTGTATAATTTGCTAACTCGTGCGAAACCGGGGCGGGTCACTAGTAATTATATAATTATCGAACCTGCTGATCAAATTTCAAGAAAATCGGGTCAGTAAAGGTTCGGCCACACCGCTGCTCAAAAAATGGAGACGGCGCGAATTCGCAGTACGTAAACTTTACGACTTTACTTGGAGCCCGGCATACGATGAAATTATGACATTTTCGGTGCGTCACTGCGATTCCGTACCGTCACCGTTTTCAAGCAGCGGTGTGGTCTATCATTATTGTGACCCGTACAGGAGAACCGTCAGATATAATAGAGTTTAAAGAACGATAGTGCTCCCGGGTACGATGGAATTCCTACTGTATTCTTAAAGCTTGCTAGACACATTATTGTTCCAATAATATGTAAACTAGCAAACCAATGCTTTGCCACTGGTATTTTTCCCACCCAGCTTAAACTTGCCCTTGTGACCCCAGTATACAAAAGTGGAGAAAAAGATGAAGTTAACAATTATAGACCGATTTCTGTATTATCACCTATATCCAAAATTCTAGAAAAAATAATCAACGTCCGGATTACTAACTATCTAAATAAATTCAATATTTTGTCCAACTCTCAGTACGATTTTAGACACGGGAAATGTACAGAGGATGCCATACTTGCCCTCACTACCTCAATCACCAAGCAAGTTGATATTGGTCGTAAATGTTTGGCTGTCTTTCTTGATTTAAAAAAAGCCTTTGACACCGTCTCTCACTGCATTCTTGTTCGAAAGCTAGAGACCATAGGTATAAGAGGGACACCTCTACAGCTCTTGGATAACTACCTCCGGGGTCGCTGCCAAATTGTTAAGATTGGAAATAATGTTAGTACAAAAAGAGATATCACGTATGGCGTCCCCCAGGGAAGTGTGCTAGGCCCAACTCTGTTTTTAACATATATCAACGATTTGTCGAATCTTGTTATTGACGGAGGAGTGATTTTCTCTTACGCAGATGATACGGTGGTTATTTTTGATGATAGTACCTGGGCTGGCGTTTTTGATAAAGCTGAGCAAGGTCTTCAACGTATATTTTCATGGTTAAATGCTAACCTTCTAACACTAAATATTACCAAAACAAATTACATATGCTTCACAAAGTATAAAAACACACAACCACCTGATACCCTTAAATTAAAAATACATACTTGTAACCCTCAAAATACTTTAGATTGTAATTGTAACGAAATAAAAAGAGTAAGCACCACTAAGTATCTCGGAATAATGCTAAATCAGAGGCTCTCATGGCATCCGCATATTGAGTTTATAGCTGGTCGGATTCGCAAGTTAATTTGGATATTTAAAATACTTAAGCATGTAGCGTCTAAAGCTTTACTTAAACAACTATATTTTACTTTAGCCCAGTCCGTTATGACTTATTGTATCCCAGTATGGGGCGGAACAATCAAGACCAAATTTATTGATGCTGAAAGGGGTCAAAGATACCTTCTTAAAGTTATATACTCCAAACCTTATAGATACCCAACCACTGAACTGTACAAGGATTGTGATGTACTTAGTATGAGAAAACTTTATATTCTATTTTCACTACTAAAGCTACACAAAACAATAAAATTTAAACCGCTCACAGTAACACGGAGGAGGAAAACAAATGTAATTCCTAAGCCACGTATTAAATCTGCTTATGCCAGAAGACAATTTACAAGCCAGTCAGTTCACCTATATAATCACATCAATAAAATTATTTCTATATACCCTTTGCAATTATACAGTTGTAAGAAAGCTATAGTTGAATGGATTAGAAATTTAGACTACAAGGAAACAGAAGCACTTTTACAAAAACAATAGATATATATATATATGTATATACATTTACCTATACCCTATTACACACACACACACACACACACACACACACACACACACACACACACACACACACACACACACACACACACACACACACACACACACACACACACACACACACACACACACACACACACACACACACACACACACACACACACACACACACACACACACACACACACACACACACACACACACACACACACACACACATATCTTAGCCTAAATTTAGTTTAGTTTGTAAGATGTTCATTTAAGTATATTTTCGGTTACTTTGTATGTAACTTTGGTAGGAAGAGCGGGATCTCCTGCCACAAGTATAATTTTACTTACTTGGAGATTCCAACCATAATTTGTTATACACAATATTGTAACCAATAAACGCTATTTCATTTTTCATTTTCATAATAAAGCATAGTTGCCCCTTTTAGTGACAAAAATACCTAAACAACTAATTGCTTTAAAAATACCTCTCCACAAAAGCGTCCAACTATGTAAATAACACTTTTCTTGGCTTGACTTTTCTTTTAATGGTCACATTCAGAGCAAAACTCGTAACAGATGTGCCCACGTGTCAATAAAGATCAATAAAAAATGACCTGAATCCGTGTCTGATCAAATATTGATATAATTTATTGCCTGTCAATAAAAGGGTTGCAATAAAAAGTCACGTTTCACGGGCTATTAAACCATTAGAGAAATCATAGTGTGAAGGTACAAGGTGGATAGGAAAGTGTATCTGTGTGTGTGTAGGTATACCTACTGATGTGCCGACGAAAAGTTTGAAAAATTGCGAAATTTGCATAATTATGGAAAAAAAACAGAAAATTCTCATATTTTTGTATGGGGACCAAAATTTTCCATTTCCAAAATAGAAGTTTCTTTTATTCACTGAAATTTTCCTAAAATTATTATGATTATCATCGTGGCCTGGTGTGGTGAAATATAGAATTTTGATATTTTGTATAATATTTAAATGAAAAATACCAAGAACGCTCATCACACATCAATGCAACTTATTTGTTTATTATCCACACTAGACTATCAATATCATGGGTAGAGTCTGTGCGGAAAGAGAAGAGTCGTGGAATGTAAGGGAGCCCATACATTCTACGACTCTTCTCTTTCCGCACAGACTTTAACATTTTCTTTACAATTACCTATATATAAATCTGTCCCTTAAGTTTTTCATTATAATATGACCTCACTCTTCAAATTTTTATTCAACTTGACCTTAAACAACCACTTACCAAAGGGGCGTGCCCTGCCCCTTATAACGGGGCGTCGCCCGCCTTTGCGCGCAGTGCGTCGCTCGCGCACCACTGTGCAGGCGACCATGGGCAAACCTAGTGATTCCGCGTGTGTGTGACTTTTGGTAACAACAGTTGTGTTCATATTTTAATGGTCATTTTGTGTTTGTCAAAGATTGGATGTGACTGGTGTGAGCCGTGAGCTGAGTTTGAGAAGTAAGTTAACTTATTTTATGTTTAATATGTTTGTGTAGGTATATATTTAACTAGAGATTCCGCATGCGACATTATCCACATAGAAGAGTAAAAAAAATGTTTACGTACTTTCTTGTATTTATATTTATGATCATTTGTGCTTGTCATTGATTGGCTATGAGCTGTTGGAAAACTAAATTATAAAAAAATTCAACCCCATTATCTATACCACATTTATAGAGGTTCAATTTAAAATAATGCATTCTTTGTGGAGCTCTTCAAAATTTTAAGAATATAATATGTTTCTAATTTCATGGTCCTCAACCCTCAAGTGTTTAGTCTGTGACGGTGTATCCGATGTGGTATGTGGTGGTGTGACATCAAACAAGTCAGATGATGTAGTGCAGTGGGTTGTATAGGTTCTCAGGTTTCAGATATTTTGAGTAGATATATATGAGCAATACCTTAATCAAATTTGAATTACCTATCAAAATTAAGTCACTCTTAAAACTCCCTTAAGGGTCCCAACCCTCAATCCTAGGTCTATAGGGAATATTGTACCTACGTTGCTTCATTTCAAGAGTCATATACATTTTTTTTGGTGATTTAATCCATAACCGTTTCTGCTTCATAATCGGTCGAATTTTGTCCTGTGGACGCTCCGGCTGTGGAATGAACAGAACGGGGTCCTTAATAGAGGAGGGTTTTCTTCTTCTTCTTCGCGTTATCCCGGCATTTTGCCACGGCTTATGGGATTTTGCCACCCTAGGGTCTGCTTGACAATTAATCCCATGATTTGACGTAGGTACTAGTTTTACGAAAGCGACTCTACCATGTGACCTTCCAACCCAGAGGGTGACTAGGCCTTATTGGGATTAGTCCGGTTTCCTCACGATGTTTTCCTTCACCGAAAAGCCACTGGTAAATATCAAATGATATTTCGTACATAAGTTCCGAAAAACTCATTGGTTAGAGCCGGGGTTTGAACCCACTACCTTCGGATTGAAAGTCGCACGCTCTTACCGCTACACCAGCGCTTTAAAAAAGAAGTTTACAGGTTCTTAAATTTATCGCGAACGCGCATGCAACATCCCTGGCGTTGCTGGCGTCCATAGCCACCGGGAACCACTCTCCGTCAGGCGTGCTGTACGCTTGTTTGCCGATGTGCACACAAGCACACACACACAAAAGCTAAAAAAGCATAAAATGATTATTCAATTGTCCCCCTGTACTAATCGTATGATCATTAACTTCGTCACGCTCTGGTCGGGACACGTGCGAGTCGCGTGTCCGCAGGACAGGTGTGCCATCAGATATATCGGAGCGGAAAGGCGCTCAAAAATATCTGATCATTCGATTGACGTCTTGATAATTGAGACTTTAATATTTGTGAACACCTTGGCTGTTCTATATATCTGATTGTCCGCCTATCCTAATAGTGTGATCATAGACTTGGTCATTTGGTCACGCTCTGGGACACTCGGGATACGTGCGAGTCGCGTGCCGGACGGACAGGTGTGCCATCAGATATAGGGCGATTGTGCACTACAATGAATTTTACTGTCCGGCAGCCCGAGTTTTTACGGTCCGATATGGCACGCCATATGGGGGGGGGGTGTTTCATGCCACTGCGCCGCACCTGCGAGTAAAAAGACGGACAAGTGCACAAGCCAATCATCCGTTTTTTTCATGCCATATCGGACCATGAAAACTCGGACTGCCGGACAGTAAAATTCATTGTAGTGCACAATCGCCCATATTGGAGCGAGGAAGGCGGCAGAAATATCTAGTAGTCAATGGTGTTGCAGTGCGGGTTTAACTAACTATACCTGAGGGCCTACCGCGAACCACGTTCGACGTGTTGCCTCTCTGTCGCACTTGTAAATTCGTACGTAAGTGTGACAGGGAGGCAACACGCACATGATTCGCGGTAACCCTCTGACTTATCACTCCGAATCAAAGTAATCCTGAAAGTAAACACTGTATAAAAATTTAACAACACACAAAAAACTATTGCGTCCACGCCTAAAAGATGGTTTGACAAAGAAAGTTTAAACAGGCAGTAATAACGTAGAAGAATAAGCATTTCGTCAAAACCGTAACATATAGGTTCCAGTATTGAAACGTTTCATAAAACCATAACTCATTTTTTTTGCTACCAAATAAAGACAAATGAAAGAACTTGCTTAATGGAATTCATCCCAAGAGAGAGAGAGAGAGAGAAATCAAGCCCTACACGAGCAATTGCTTCTCGAACTAGAGCGGAAATTATTACATTAAATTAGCGACATTCAAGAGTCAACCAAAACCGACCCCTCAGCCGGAAATCACACACCGGAAGTAGGAAGTGATAAAGTTCAACTGTTGCAACTTGGTCACGCACTGGTCACCTGTCGGGACAGGAAAATTACTTTCCAAACATAGGGGAGTAATGGCCACATTGTTGACGTGTAGCATTTGTTTTAATTGCAATTACTCAAAGTCAAGAAGGATGTCTTGATGGTCTAATTTTTGGGTTTTTTGACTCGTAACTTTTGTGACTTGATGATACACCAATATTTCACCAAAGTATAAATATTAAAATTTTATTTTCTCTTCCAGGTACACTTCAAAATGTTCACCAACTTTGACGACTACTGCGATTTCAACGACAGCATCTGCAGCAACGACTCAGGCTTCGAAAAGTCACATAATGACTCCTACGCTACGTCCACCACGTCCACCCCCTTGAAACACAATACCTCAGACCCGGGTATCTGCGTCACTCCGATCAAATCCGAAGTACGAAGAAAACTATTCAGCGAATCCTATGAATTCCCTTTCCAAAACCAAATCGAAGATGTTAAGGCATTTGAAGAAAATTTACACACTGCAGTGACATCAACACCAATTAAAAAAGAAAGGAAACCAAAAGATCCAAACAAACCGAAAAGGAAATACGCGAATGGAAAAAACAGAATATCAAGATGTAAAAGTCCGACTCAGTTAATGAGAATAAAAAGGAATAGAAGAATGAAGGCCAACGATAGGGAAAGAAATCGAATGCACATGCTAAATGAAGCTCTCGATAGACTCAGATGTGTGCTACCAACTTTTCCTGAAGACACAAAGTTAACTAAGATAGAAACTTTAAGGTTCGCTCACAACTACATTTTCGCTTTAAGTCAAACTTTGGAATCTTTAGACAACATCAACTCCGGGCAAGCGACGACGGATAATTTCAGTTCGAATTGTGATAAACTTCAAAACTATAATTCAGCTCATGAGAAAATCGCAAGAGATGCGTTTAGAGATATATTTTCTTTGAATAATAAGACTGAGGAATTCAACAGTGATGGCAGTTACAGAAGCTTCCAGGGTTATAGTAAACCTTTTCCAAATGGTTGTAACTTTATGCAGACATCTGAAGGTGTTCTCATAAATGTTGGAAACGTGACAGTATCTGTCAATAACAAGGGAGGAAACTGTATCACTTCAACCACAGGCAGCGGCTTCTTCACTCACCCATCAAGCTATGCCGATAACGCTAACCAACAAAACTATTTCTACCAAAAGCCCTATATACCTTGCATTACTAATGGTGATATTATGCACGATGTTGGTAATACAGAGGAATATTTCAATCAAAAGAATTACGAAATATTCAAAAATGCTTTTGACACGGCGAAGAACAAAAGATACCCAAAGACTGAAGATTATGCTGCTAATTATGGAGAATATACGAATATATATGGACATAATGAGTGGGATTACAGTAGAATAAGTGAATATAATTATCAGAATAATTATTATAACAATGACCAAAGAATGTACAGGAATTTTTATAATAGACCAAGTATTGTAAACGCTCAAATTTAAACGGTTGTGTTTTCTAGTCATTTGTGTACAGAATATATTTTTTAATGAATTGTGTAATGTAAGTAGCGGCCTAAGTAAATTTCGGCCATGAAAACCTTACCTACTAATAGTGGTGATGAAAAAAAAGATTGTAATTTAACTATAGATGGTCAAGCAAATCTTGTCAGTAGAAAAAGGCGCAAAATTCAAATTTTCTATGAAACGATATCCCTTCGCCCCTACATTTTTCAAATTTGCCGCTTTTTTCTACTGACAAGATCTGCCTGACCAACTTTAAGTAGAAAATTTTACGCGACTAAGCGGATTGCTAAACGAAATTTAGGAAAGGTTTCCATGGATCATATATTATATTTTGATGAATCATGTTTAGGATAAAATTTATAGGGAACAAAAGGGGAACAATAATATTGTGATGTTTCTTTAGACAATAAAAATGTACCATACAGCATTTACCAAAGAGTATATAGTCTAGTCATGTTTTGAAATGTTTTGCTAATTTTTTTGTAATAAATATTTTCTACAAACTTTTTGTATTTTACTTTAATTAAACCATAGTTAGGCAGCACAAAAGTTAAAAAGGAACCTTGGCAATAAATAAGTAGAATATCAAGTGGCATAAATAGTAAAAGTGTAAGCCCAGAATTGTGTCAAAAAAAACGAGGTTCATAGTTGATTTACCGCTTACAGTACAAGCGGGTATGAATATAAATCAAATGTGGAACAAAGCACGCTAAAGAGCGAAAACTTGTGAATGGGAGCGCACCCTAAATGCGCCGGCGCATTGTTAAAGATCTTTTGACAACCCTACCAGAATAAATACCTTTGAGTTAATCGAAAATCAACCTTGTGCGCTTGATTTAAGAGAAGCTTTAGAGAAAAATTAAAGTGGTTCTAGTGACAGCAGAGCCAAGTTACCTATGCAGTTGTAGCAGAGAAATATCAACCTTGTTAACTCGACTTAAAGGAAAGTTGAAAGTAAAATTAAAGTTGTCGTAGGGGGTAATAGGGCACCCGTAGAATTGAGTTGCGAAAAGTAATGTTTGCTTTGGAAATTCGTTACGGCCTATTTTGTTGCTTGCTCCAATGATTTGGGTGTTACAGCATTACATTGGTAATAATAATATTATTGTTTATGGGATCAAATGGTAACGGTAGAGCTTTCAAGCAAAGGTGACCACTATTTGACTAGGTACATATAAATAATGACTACAATATGATGGTAATTTTCCACCATATTCTGATGCAAATGCATCAGACGAGGATCTGATCAAGATCATTAAATATATTTTTAATAAATTTAGTGGAATAGAAACTGTCACGTTTTTTGTCGATTGAGGTAATTTGGACACGTTAAAAGAAGAAACATAAAAAAACTCTATTGAATATAATAGAAAGATGCCCAATTTCAAGATTTGTAATAAAAATTGTTGAACATGTCAAAGACGAGCATAAGTAAGTACCTACACTACACCATTGATCTATTATTACTAACGTATAGAATCGGCACAGAGAATCAGTATTTTCCGCCATGAGTTGATGTTGTTTTGACAACAAACCATAGAAGCGGAGCGTGAATCTCGCGACCTAAACGCGTAAGCGCCATGAATTTTACAGCGCTTACGACGTTTTGGTCGCGTGATACAGGTGGCGATTGCGACAATTTCATTGTTTAGAAATTTTAGTATGGCTTCTTTATCACTTATCACTACACCTTGTAAAACAAAGTCCCGTTTATTTGTCCGTTTGTATGTTTGTTCGCGATAAACTCAAAAACTACTGAACGGATTTTCATGCGGTTTTCACCTATCAATAGAGTGATTCTTACAGGTTTAGGTGTATAAGTTGTTAAACCGTGCGAAGCCGGGGCGGGTCGCTAGTATAATTATAAAACAATGAGTGCATTCGTCACGCTTTATCGGGTCCATTTCGTCACAGATTTATTTTCACATCTGCGGGTTAATAGCGAACGACATTTAATTTACCATTCGTCACAGGATATTGGGAACATTTCCATTTCCGCCACATTTTAATGCCAGAGCTGATTGCTACCCCTATTCCTACTAATGTTATAAAATCGAAAGTAAATCTGTCTGTCTGTCTGTTTACGTCTTCACGCTTTTAAACCACTGAAAATATTTAGATAAAAATAATTTGGTATGGAGGTATTTATTTATTATTTATTTATTTTAATCTTTATTGCACAATACATGAAGGTACAAATGGCGGACTTAATGCCTTAAGGCATTCTCTACCAGTCAACCAATGGGTCAAACCAGAAAGATTAAGTAGGTGCAGTGTCTTTAAAGTAAATGAATTTGTAAACAAGACTCTATATGAATATAAACTATGTTGATAAACTTACACATATACTTAATACAAATAGACTTACATACATAATATACATAATTATATACCTTGTGTGAATCATTAAGTTGACGAAGAAGAAAGTTTGTCAAGGAAATGTTTGCGCAGCATGCGCTTGAATGTGAATTTGGTCTGCGCTTGTCTGATAGAGAGTGGGAGACCGTTCCAAAGCCTGATAGCCTGGACAGTGAAAGAATTGCACATGAAACCCGTTCGATGTTGGGGGACAATGAGCTTAAGGCTACGGGAAGAGCGGAGATCTGTGCCTGGACGTGGGGTAACAAATTTAAATTTCGAGTGGAGATACTCTGGGGCGGACGGATCAAACAAGATTGAGTAGAGAGTACACAGAATACGAGGTAGCTGGGTGAATTGCAGAAAATATGTACCTTTTAGCGTATTTAGTGTCCCGTGAAAACACGGAGGATTTAAAAATATATTTTGAGAATAAGACACATCGGAGTTATGTTAATTTAATAAAAGTAATTATTTTGATTCAGATAAAATCCATCTTATAACAATTTTACTATAGCTTTGCTTTATTTTTTAGATTTTTTTTCTATGATGCATGCAGTAACTTCACAACAGTATAATCATGTCGAGGTAGTTCTATCGAGGACGTTTGTTACGATTCATATTAGTTTCTTAAAAGTTTAATTGTAGATAATTAAGTCCTTATTAGGTCTTCTGTATGTTAACTATGAATATATTTACTTTTATTAGGAATAATATGTCATTTTGGTATTAATACATACTGTCCCAACTTATGAACTTTCGTTACTCAGGTTTAGTTACGGAGGATTAATCCCAAAGATTGTTTAAAATATTAGTAGAATTACTTCCAATTATTCTGGCAACACAGTGGCACAACTCTCAAATCGTTAAACACAGCGACACCCATTATATTTTTTCAACGAAATGGCTCATGGATGGATCTGTGGTGTAAGTGGTTTAAAAATTTCAGGGTGAGTACCGGCGAGTTTCCCAGGCAAATAGTTGTGAGAGTCAGGATCGCGGGTGTACCTAAATAAAAATAAACAAAAAGCATACCATATTTTAGTACCTAATTTGTACTATTTGGTACCTCCTTTAAAAAAATTAGTACCTCACGGTATTAAAAGTTATTACAAAAAAACATTACACCCGCCATTCTGACAGTCAGAATGGCGGGTGTATTTTATTACGCAATGATCCCGCGATTATTGATAAATTCTATAAAAGCCAAATTTTAGTACCTTTTTAGTACTTTCATATTCAATTATAAATTGAGCCATTTTATTTGTGGTTTCCGAGTTTTACTCATTTTACACTTTACATTGCTATTACAATTTTGCAGGCGCTGTAATTTTCCACCGTATCGATTTCGTTTTTAAGAAAAAACGCTACGCTACAACTATTGTTATTACGCCAGGATTTAGTACCTTTTACGTTTAATTTGTTACCTTTTCACGATTAATCTGTTAAGTTCAATTAACTATGAAAATTACGTCTTACAAATGGCCAGGCGCCATGTCATAGAATTCTTCATATGAAAAAATTCTGCTCTTCATTGTGCTTGTAAATTGTGTACCTAATACCTACTTTTAAGTATATGGTGATTAATGAAATAAAACCCGCAAATTATGTCTGTTTGTCGGTATATGACTTCTCGTCCCGTTGATGTCTTTTTTAGGGTTCCGTACCAAAAAAGTACAAATGGAACCCTCATGGTGCGACTCTGTCCGTCTGTCCGTCCGTATGTCACATCGCTAAATATATCGAGAACTACGGAAGCTATCGATTTAAAATTTGGAATGATTATTTGTTTATGAATTTTTAATAATTATGGAAAATGCCCAATATAAAGAGGGGGCAAAATTTACAAGTCTATAGTTACTAGGTCGAGTAGGATATCATTTGAAAGCGCTCGAATTGAACATTACAAAACATTTCTTTTTCACACTGAAAAATAAATTTATATTTGAAGGAAAAATGTGAAAAACAAAACTATTAAGGTCAATGTGGCCAAATCCGTCGGAGGAGTAAATCCGTCCAACAACATTTGCGACTATTCTAACAACAGTATACACTTGCTGACTCGATCGCTAAAGCAGAGAGCATATTTAATACCAGTAGTCAAAAACAGATCACAACAGTAGTCAGAAACAGCGCTCAGTCGCCAGTAAATGAAAAAAAATAACGCTATTAAAGTTCAGGTGCGCTCCGAACTTGATATCGAGCTAAGTGTGCTGCTCTGTTTTGTGAAGTTGGGATGAGACGATGTAAGTTAGGCCTTAATAATGGCTTATTTAGAATTTTAGACGATGCGAGAACTCGCATGCGAGTTTCATTACACCACTGCGGTTTTTGATCGGTCGGTTGAATTGGACGTAACCAACAGTCCGCAATGTAACTAAAATGCATGCGAGTTCGCGCGCAGTCTAAATCAGCCCTTAGTATGTTTATTATTGTTCGATATGCATGTTTATCGGTCTTTTTATCCATTTTACATTATAATCTCTTGGTGAGAAACCATGGGTGGTTAAAATTTGTGTTTACAAAACTATCGAGCGGACAAATCCGTCAATTACGAAACGGGAAAAATCGTCATGTGCCGGAATTTCCCTATTTCATATATTGCCAACCTTTTTTGATTTGACTCACTTAGGTAAGTATAACTCATGTCATACTCATGCAGTGATGCGAGATTTTTACTGAATTGTCAAATTGCTCATATAAATTCATGGTAGCTTTCGTAATACATCAATCTAAGATATCTGTGCTGTATTATTTAAAATTAAAAAGTAGATTTTATTTTTAAACTTTTTTTAAAGGTTTAATTTTAAAATAGGTCGGATTTGCCCCAAGAATATATTTGGGAATAAAATCTAAATTTAACCTTAAATTGAGTTCACTAAGGTTTAGTTTCGATTAAGGGTATAGTGGTATTTATGTTCACTTGACGTAAGTACCTACATGTTTGTAATACGTCACGATACAAGAAAAATCGTTGGTTGACAGAAATGCCCCAAACCCTAGGGAAAATCCGTCAACAGACATGTCTTTAAAAAAATCATATTTAAATAACCAGCAGTACTAGGAGTTTAATATGAGTACCTTTATATAAATAAATAAAATATATAAATAATTAATATTGGGGACATCTTACACAGATCAACCTAGCCCCAAACTAAGCAAAGCTTGTACTATGGGTGCTAGGCGACGATATACATACTTATATAGATAAATACATACTTATATACATAGAAAACACCCATGACTCAGGAACAAATATTAGTGTTCATCACACAAATAAATGCCCTTACTGGGATTCGAACCCAGGACCATCGGCTTCGCAGGCAGGGTCACTACCCACTAGGCCAGACTGGTCGCCTATATCTCATAGGTTAAATAAATGCTTAATCTATTACAATGATAAGGTTTATTAAAAAGTTAATATCATCATAGTTATGACCGGCCAAAGTGAACTTAAACTATGACGGAAATGCCCTCATTGACCTTAAATCCCCCCCTCCCCTAAGTATCCCCGAAAAACCAACAGACTAAATTGTTGGTGTTCAGACACGTAATACTCGCAACTCGCCACTCGACTATGTAGTCCGAACTAGGCTAGACATTGATACTCAAGGCGGTTTGTGTACAAGTGGCTTAACCGCGAAACGCAAAAATCGAAACTTCGTTATCTGCCTCTCTATCGATCGAATATGCAAGAGTGATAGAGAGGCAGAAACCGAACTTTTGATTTTCGTGTTTCGCGGTAGGCCCTGTGTTGGTGCTAGTGACGCCCTCTACGCAGAGTTTTGCGTAATATTCCCTGTGGGGTCGCTTTCCGTGCCATATTCATACTCAGACACAGCGACCTTGTCAGATGAAAAACTGTACCAAGACTATAGAAAAAAAACATCATGTAATAGTTAAATGAAATAATTGCTTGTATTTCTAAAAGGTATGTATTTCAATCGTATGTCTTCTTAGCAAAATCAACGGGATCCCACAAAGAAGTATATTCATCACACTAATATACCGACAAACAGACATAATTTGCGGGTTTTATTTGATTAATCAGTAATCACGATATACTTAAGAGTAGGTATAGGTACACGGTACGCGGAATTTTTTCATAGGAAGAATTCTTTGACATCGTGCCTGGCCATTTGTAAGAGGTAATTTTCATAGTTAATTGAACTTAACAGATTAAACGTGAAAAGGTAACAAATTAAACGTGAAAGGTACTAAATCCTGGCGTAATAACAATAGTTGTAGCGTAGCGTTTTTTCTTAAAAACGAAATCGATACGGTGAAAAATCGAAGCGCCTGTAAAATTGTAATAGCAATGTAAAGTGGAAAATGAGTAAAACTCGGAAACCACAAATAATGTGGCTCAATTTATAAATGAATATGAAAGTACTAAAAAGGTACTAAAATTTGTCTTTTATAGAATTTATCAATAATCGCGGGATCATTGCGTAATAAAATACACCCGCCATTCTGACTGTCAGAATGGCGGGTGTAATGTTTTTTGGTGATAACTTTTAATACCGTGAGGTACTAATTTTTTTAAAGGAGGTACCAAATAGTACAAATTAGGTACTAAAATATGGTATGCTTTTTGTTTATTTTTATCTAGGTACACCCGCCATCCTGACTCTCACAAATAGTTTGATTATCGTACACAGCTTTATTCATAAACGATTGTTTTTACTCTCCTTCCTACACATTTACAAGGTTTTAGAACAATATATATGACACGTTTGACGATAAATATTCATTTTAGGGTACGAATTCTCGTATATTCTTTTCAGTTTCGTTATTTTTCGTTACGTAACGAAACTGAGCTTAGGTGTAAAATATACGCCAAACGTTATCAACTTATCAGTTTCGTTACAGCAAAATTATCAATTTCGTTTATTCTCAGTTTAGTTACGAAATCCAAAAGGTACATTTTTTCTGCAATTCACCCAGCTTCAGATCCGAGCCGGACACCATGGCCGCTTTGATATAACTGAATGGAAAATGCACCATGTTTAGGTTAGTTGAAGAAATGTCATTGTTGACAGCTGACCGATCATATCCATAACCGTTTCGTAACAAGAAATTATTATCTGAATAGGACGCCATAGACAAGACAAGACGGTGCCTCATCTGGTCAAGTACAGCCTGCTCCGGACTAGCCGGCATACCAGGGGCACAATTTGTGAGGAGTGACAAGCTCTAGGATGGGAGGGGATGGTTAAAATCTACCGATTTTGGAAATGAAGCGAGACTGGTATAGTATGCGAAGAGGGTTGAGGTAGTGCTCCTTTCTCTAGCTGATCGCTTCGTTTTATGAATGTCGCTCAACTCGACGTCTTTCTTCTTTTTCTGAAAGAAGACGAAGAAGGGAGGCAGCAGAATGAGGTTCTTGACTGTCGGCAACCTATCAGCAGGTGGAGCGTAGGCTCCAGCAAGGTATTGTTGGATATGTGCGCGAGCTAGGTCGCTATGTTTAAAAACTTTTTAAAAACATGTAGAGTCTGTCTAAGCTAACTGTGCACCGCCTTGAATAAAACAAACTGTCATTATTAAACGTCATATTTTCATATAAATTTTACATTAATGACGACAGTGTCACAATTTGTCAGTGTTGTGACTTGTGAGTTAGCTTGGACCGACTCTAGAGTTAGACCAAGAAAAGTCTGCAGCGATTTTGTTATTTTAAACGTCAAATTTCTATGAAATTATGAGTTATGACGTATAAATAACACTTGCACTGCGCGGGCTATCAAAATCGCTGCAGACTTTTCTTGGTCTAACTCTAGCTATTTTTGAGAGTTAATTCTGGGTTTCAGTTATTGTATACCGAAATCGGTATTCCCGAAATCGCGTCGTCACGTCAACCTTGCCAAATGTAATTAAGTGCCCCTCGCGGTTGGTGTCGGGTTCGATGGTGGCTAATCCTTCGCATTTGGACCCCTCTGAAAATAATAATAATACTTGGAATAGTTCGGTAGTTTCGACTGTTAGTTGGAACAAGTGAATTCTGTTTATTTTTTTGTACCTACTCGAGAGTGACTCGGTTTTCATTGGCTCTTCGGTATATGGTTGATGTTACTTACGATTGCATCTATGTATCAATCTACATAATATACCTACCAATGTATAGTCACCTGCAATAATATATTATGTTACTCTTTGAAGGCCGTGACAAATAAGGCCGTGTCAGATATTTTGCGGCTTTGGTTGTGTAACATATTATTACAGGTGACTGTACATAATATTATGTAGGTATTCACTCCATTCATATTCTTTAGGCTTGAGTCTTTAAGATTCAAATTAGCTCTAACTTAGGCGCCCGCCACTGTCTTCTCTACAGGTGTTAAGGTTCCAAAAGTTGTCGAAAAAGTTGGAAAAGATCTCGGGCTGTGGGAATTTACTGTAGTTTGGAGTTGGAAACTTTTTGTCAGTAGGCACAGTAAGCGGCCTGAAATATTGGTTTGGTTATATAATATCTAATAAATATACTCTATCTAGCTTATAAAACACTAAAGATTGAAATAATGCAGCATATTTCATTTTAATCCCATCCTCGTCGCCAATGAAGTATTTGATAATTAAAACAACGAAAGTACGTTAACACAGCTGATGCTTTATTCCGACTAACGGTATGCATACAATCTTATAAGTACCCACATATCTATACATAACAATTTCATTTTAAACTCAAAATTCAAGCTTACATCAATAAACCCGTAATAAAAATACCACCCCAATCAAGCAATATTGACCATACAATAAAAAGCTAACAAGGCTAAAACACATGCAAGTCCAGCCCGAGGCTAATTGAGTCATTGTCTGTCTGTTTGTCCGTCTTGTTTAATATTCATCCGCGTATTTACTGAGTCCGCTAAGCCAATACGACTTTACCAACTTCGCTACCCCTACAGGCAAAAAAGTTTACTAGCATACGGGCAAACCTAAAGTGACGTAAGAATGAGAGAAATGCAAAGTGATTTCGACTTTGTTTCAAATGTATTAGGGTTTAGATTTAAATATAATATCGAACAGACTTGATGCTCTTTTGTTTTCAGGCGATGAATTGTACATCGAGGAATGTAGAACTAAATAAGACTTTATGTGAACGTGTTAAAGTTTATAATAGAGTGGCTTTAATTTTGTATATTGATAGCGACATGATCAGCAAATTATAAATTTGTAACGGAGGAAGTGTGTTGGTTTTAGTTTTTTAAAGTGATCCTATTTTGGGGCGTTTTAATGGGGTTGGTTAATGATTTTATGTCGTTTTGATGGAGTTATTGTAGACCGGTGTTTGCCCGCAGGCTAATATGTAATGTTCAGCGAATTACTTACGTTACGTAGTACCTATATGTACATTCCGACCAGCAGTCGCTAGGGCAGAAAGGTTCTTGAGCTTGGCCAAATTTTTCACTGTACTTAGTAAGTTTTACTATGTTTCATTTTTTTCCGTTGTCAATCAATATAAGTAGTATTTTATGCAACCGTTGTTTAAGAGAGGTCAAAAAAGGCGAGTGGCGTGAGTAACAGTTTGAGGCGAAACCGAAAATTGTTAATAAAGACGCCACGAGTATTTTTTGACTCAGTTAAACAACGTTGCATACAATACTTTTTCTACGACCAAGCACTTACTTTGAAATAAAATTGTGAATTTAACAAATATTTTTAATTTAAGAAATAGCAAAAATGGAGGGTACGGGCGGGAAAAGAATGAATGAACGAATGAAATTAAAAAAAAAACTGTCTATGGTTCACTTATTTGTCAGAGATGACATTTAAAATAAGGTTGACAACACTGTATTTCATTCAATATTCTTTAAGTGGTCATTACACGAAGTATCGTAAAATCACCAAAAAGATACTGCGTGTATGCGCGAATTCTATGACTGACAATGACAAATAAAAGTACGGGAGTAGAAAAAATACCTAAAATAAGACCTTAGATTTATAAACTTCGTAACATAACCAGTTGAATATCATGGTGTAAAATCAAAACACATCCACATATTAGCCATCGATTTTATCGATATTGTAAATAGTCATAATTCCAGCCATAACGGCCACAATATTCATAACTATTAGCTCCCCCTGCCACTAATCCGGAGATGAATCGGCAGCACACAAATTGGTAGAGATTTACTATGCAGTTTACCGACTTTATTTGTGCTTGTCATAGATGAACGCACGGTGGCATTCATGGCATATAATATTGTAGTGGTTAAAAGTAATAAGTTTCTGGCAAAAATTTAATTTATGATATGACAAGCTTTTATCGCTGACTGTACTATTCTTTCTACAGATAACTAATACTCATCGAGACAATTGTAAAAACCACATACACAATAAGGTTGCGTTGTTTTATCACCGAGTTCCTATGGCCACCTCCTGTCTCCATCATCAGATCAGCTCGATGGTACCATAATATTGCATTGTCATCCGACTTACATATGTATGCAAAATTTCAGCTTCATTTGAAGTCGGAAACTGGGTCAAAATTAGCTTGCAAGATTTGACCCGTACAAACATAGTTACATTGGTACATTGCAAGTTAAATAAAAGCTTGTAAAAATAGGAATTATGAGTAGGTAAGCAAAATACGACATTACATTACATTACATTACAATAATAATAATTACATAACATTACATACATACATTAGTAAATTTTAATAATAATTTAAAATTAGTACTCACTTAAATACATGTGCATATGTAGAGACTCTTACCTGCAGGCAAACTGTAAATACAGTTTTGCAGGGACCTGTTCAATTATATGTTCTGTACTGTGTGTTAATAATAATAAATAAATAATAGATCGATCGCAACGTCGGGCCGTGCTCGTTGACATCACCATCCCCCATGATGAGAATCTCGTGAAAGCCGAGAAGGACAAGTCCAGTAAGTACCTAGACTTGGCTCACGAGATAACAGCCATGTGGGATGTTGATTCGACGATCATTGTCCCGATAGTCGTTTCAGTAAACGGTCTAATAGCGAAGAGTCTCGACCAACACCTTGAGAGACTCTCGCTAGGTGGTTGGATCAAGGGTCAGATGCAGAAGGCGGTGATCTTGGACACGGCGCGGATAGTCCGCCGGTTCCTCTCTCTGCAGCCCTGACCACCGGTAGCTTGGGCCTTGCCCCGCTGCTGGCGGCACCCTAAGGTTAGGTTTTTTATAATGTGTTTATATTAATTTTTATTGTTTTGTAAGTGTTTTTATATTTTACTTTTATATTCATATTATAAATAACCTAACTTAAGATGAGAAATGAATAAAGAGTAAATAAATAAAAAATAAATAAAAAATAAAAATAGGTGTCAATAAGTTTTTTGTCAAAAATATTGTTGATACAATATTTTATCGCTGACTTTACTTTTCTTTCAACAGGCAATTACCGAGACATTTCTAACAAACCCAAACACAATAGGTTGCGTTGTTTTATCACAGAGTTCCAATAACAACCTCCTGTGATCCGATCAGCTCGACCCATAGACTAGGAATCCTCTAGACGGAGCTTAGAGCAATTATATATTTCATGAAACCGATGCTGCCAAAAATACAGGGGTGCGGGGGACGAGGTGAGCGAGTCCCGTGCCGTGATTGGTCCGTTCAAAGACACGGGCGTCACACAAAGACACTTTGACTCGAAAATGGAGTAAAACTACCGTACTACTACTATATTTGTGGCAGAGGGGGTAGCGCTACTATGCTCAGTCTGGAGGAAGACTTGTCTGTTGTGGCTCGACCTGACCTAAGTACAAAAAAACGGAGGAGTTTTTTATATTTATACGTAAGTACTGCCTAAATAAAGTAAACTTTTAAATTATTTTCGAACGCAAAATGTGCAATGTGCATAGTATCAAACTAAACTTGCATGTGCCCAGTGCCTTTACCTATTTTGTTTGTCTTCATGCCAAGCGTAAACACTTGAAAACTTTACGAAGCACGCTACACTATCTCAAAGCAATTTCAACCGTAATTCAAAAGTATAAGGTCTTTATTACAACGGTATAATTTACAAGCGTTACCAATTTAACTCGAAGCTGACTCACGCAAAATTCACTCATAATATTATTAGCTATAAAGGTAAAAGTGACTGTATATTAAAATTAGGGTTGCCACCAAACGTTGTAACATTTGGTACTTTGTATTCGTGTACTCGAGATTGATTGAAAACTAACTGTAGCGTTGTAGGTTTGTTTGTGGAGATAACAGTGACGTCACTCGAGAGCACATCTGCACTTTAATTAATACAATATAAGTAATTATAATTTAGTAAAATTGCATTATGATTTTTTATTAAGGCCTCGGTTAGCAAGTGAAAAAGCAGATTTGTTTAAATGCTTAATCAGTTCTTTGTTTATTTATTTATACTTTATTGCACAAAAGAAATAACATAGTGTACAAAAGGCGAACTTAATGTCATGAGGCATTCTCTACCAGTCAACCTTAGGGCAAAGCAGAGAAGATTGTAGGTTTGTTCTGTTGTTTTATTATATTATTATTAATTCTTTATTTCAGATAAATTTTATCCATAGAATTGTTTAGTTTGGCTTATGACTACGTTAATTACCTAACTACTACTACATTAAATAACTATTTAATTATATATGGCAAGCAAACGAGTAGACGTATCGCCTGATGGTATACAATTACCATCGCCAATGTACATATGTAACACCAGAGGGGTTGCAAGTGCGTTGCCGGTATTTAAAGTTTAAGGTGTACGTTCTTTTCTTGAAGGTTCTTGAAGTGTCTCTCTAATTATTGTTTTAAGTATATTAAGTATGTAGAGTTAGACCAAGAAAAGTCTGCAGTGATTTTTATAGCCCGCGCAGTGGAAGTGTTATTTTAAACGTCAAACTTCTATGAATTTATGACGTATAAATAACTCTTGCACTGCGTGGGCTATCAAAATCACTGCAGGCTTTTCTTGGTCTAACTCTACTAACTCTGCCTGCAAATTGCTACCGTCTTGCTACTTGGTAGAAGGGTAATACACATTTTATGGTATGGTTAACTCGTTTGCGTCTTTTCTGTATAGCAAAGTTAAGGAATTCTAGTAATATAGTACATTATTAGTAGTACTTAGTATAGTACATTATTTGTGTGCAAGTAACATGTTTCTATCACTTTTTGTAAAGCTATTTGAGAAGGTAGTACATGGGTATATCTACATACTTTATACTGACGGACCATATATATGTCGGGAATTGTGGGCGTATCCTACTATCGGCAGCATATCAGAACCTTCAATCGTGGATGACGAGGGCCTTCAATGAAATACGATGTTCAGCTCACAATCTTTACTGCACAAGACTCATTACAAATCACAGCACGTGATACGTTTCTTATCTTAAGCAAACCAGTGGATTTGACCCAGGAACGGCCACAGACGTCATCTTCTCCCGTTCGTTCTCATCGTGCTCTCTTGAAGGTCGATTGACAGCATAACTTCAATTCTTCTGGACTTCAATTGTTTTAACAGCGCACTCTATGACGTCTTGGCGGAACTGTGTCGAACGCCACACCTGAGTACGTAACACCCTAGTTTGCTCTATTTGTCAAGGTTTG
The DNA here is from genome assembly GCF_910591565.1 of Cydia splendana. Lineage (NCBI taxonomy): Eukaryota > Metazoa > Arthropoda > Insecta > Lepidoptera > Tortricidae > Cydia > Cydia splendana. The sequence goes on from NC_085968.1 coordinate 1,482,796, forward strand.
CATGATAAAACGCCTCTTGAAGGCGACAGATGGCACATTTCAGCCATTCTCCGACATATAAAACAATATATTTTTGTTTTGCAACCAAATGTATGATACCTATAGAAGCAAATTCAGCAACATTCAGTTGTTTTTCTAAAGCGGTATTTATTACCTATACTATTATTACTGAGATGTGCAATAAAGATGAGTACTTAACTATTCTATCTATCTATCCACAAGTTAATACTGTGGACATTGCTGATTTTACTTCTATATGACTTAAATAAATAGCTTACCAAATGTCCCACTTGCAAAACTCACCGTATGTCACTTTGGCACTAATTTTATTTGTTTAAAAAACATGGCGGGTAGCGGCGCGTGCGTGACGCGTGCGAGCCGCGTGCGTGACGCGTGCGATTCGTAGTAACTCTTCTCGATTGAGTTAAAGTGATATGATGATATGATACTAATGAGTGGTTAAATGGGTAGTAGGCACGTGCTGGTATTTACGACTAAATTATGGCATGTGTGATGTTTAAGTACCTACATAATTGGTTTATTGCTGATCCGGTGGTCTTCAATTATTTAAGCTTTGAGTTATTTTGCTCTACAAATAATACATGTGTTTGATTGTTTTTTTTTTTATTATTATGTATGGGCTTACTCATGGCCCAGACTAGCCGAGGCGTAGACGTGGCCTACGATGGAGCGAGCTCGCCCAGAAGGTGCCTGTTCACTCTTGATTGGAAGGTTGGTTTGAAAAATTGTAATGTTTAGGGAGAAAAGTGTCCGGCAATCTATAGATTTGTCATAAGTAGGTAGCATTCATTTCGTTTTCATTAGTGTACATGAAATGTTACAGAAAACTTGACACTTTATTTGTTGCCCACTTTGCTCCATATTAGCTCAATGGTGCTTTGGAATTAAAATATTACTAAAAATATAAGACTTTCGAATCAAAAATAGTTCCCACGGAAACACCGCTCGCAAAAACCACAGGGCCACTTAAAAAGTCCTAAATAAACTTTCACACGACCAAATTAACCCTATAATGCTCATGGCTTTTTAAACGCCATGTAATTGTCACATTATCCCACTTGAAACGTCCCGTGTCACTACTGGAAGCGACAAAGGTGACAAAGTGAGAAAAGTGATGCGGAAACTCAAGTGTGGATTTAGGTTATTTACAAATATAAGCAGTTTGGGAAAAAAGTTGGTCGCAATTTTTCTCATGATAGTTTATTTAGGTTCTTCGGGCCTGGGAGTGAATGTTATTCATACTAACTAAAAATGGTTAAATGTTAAATAACAATAGGTAGAGTTAGACCAAGAAAAGTCTGCAGCGATTTTGATAGCCCACACAGTGCAAATGTTATTTACACGTCATAATTTCATAGAAGTTTGACGTTTATAATGACACTTACACTGCGTGGGCTATCAAAATCGCTGCAGACTTTTCTCGGTCTGACTCTACTAACTCTGCCTGCAACTTCCTACCCGTAGAAGGCTAATACACATTTTATAGTATGGTTAACTCGTTTGCGTCTTTTCTGTATAGCAAAGTTAAGGAATCTAAAGCTATTTTATACACTACGCCCTTACAGGTCGCATACATTTTTTTAGTACTTGAGACTCAAAATAGAAAAACGGGATATATATGTACCAGAGTCGTTATTTTTTATAATATATTGTCCACAGAACTGACCGTTTCCTAAAATGTGTTTGACCCAGAAGCGATAGAAGTATGTATATGTATAAAAAAATATCCCGACTATCTTCCAAATTTTAGTTTTCTTTTTAGGGTTTTTAGTTTTCTTTTTTACTCGTAAATATGTTTTGTATTGAATTTTGCATTATATATAAACGCTTTTTAAATTCATAGTTGGTTTGTATCTCTAGTCACCCACAAACACAAATTGCCAAGACAATAACAATTTTGATTTGTGGATAAAGATCCAAAATGCGAAACATAAGACCTTTTTAAAGGCTTTTTAAAGGGGTGGCTAGAGGGTTAATTAAATTTTAATATTAAATTATACATACCTAGTTTAAATATTTTAGATATTAAAAATAATGTCCATTTTCCAGATTTTCTTATTCAACGTACAATCAGCAGCAGAAGTTGCTAAGCGGGCCAGTTCAAAATGATCTTGACACGACAATACAATACAACAATACAAATACTCTTTATTGCACACCTCATTACAGAAAACATTACAAACTGGCTACACAATACAATACGACTTTATTGTTAAGGGAATAAGAGCGTGTCAAGGTAATTTTGAACATCTCGCCCGCTTAACAATGTCTTTTGCTGACTGTACTTTAATCTTATTATACCAACACCTCAACGGATTCATACGCGGCCCTTATCGATCAAAAAACTCACCCCGCTTACCACACAATTTCCCCGATAAAAAGCCCTTTCACCCAAAATGCACTTTTTCGATAAAAACGTCGCATGAATGCATTCCATTGTGCAAGTGGCAGATGGCGATAAGGGCAAACGGTTTGACACCGGACAGAAATTCCTATTATTAAACGCAATTTTGGAATATTCTAATAATACGTAAATCATAGAAAAGATCAAAATGTAACCCGAATAATTTTAATTTTAACATCACATTAATTAAAGAAATAACTTATTCATATACATATTACCTACAACTGGATTAAAAATTGTTTTCGAGCAAAATAAAGTCTTTTTCAAAGCGAGATGACACTCTCCCTAATGTGATAGTAACTGTCTGCCTGGCGGTCTGTCTGTTAAATCTTCAAGCTTAAACCGCTGAACCTAAGTATTTAGATAAAAATTGGTATATATGTAGATAGTTTGAAGCCCGAGGAAGAACATAGGAGAGTTTTAATTAATCATCATCATTCTCCGCAGACAAAGTCGCGGGTGAAGCTAGCCTTAAGTAAAAGATGAATAATCCAATCACTCTTTCCCTCACCGACCCTAAGCTACCGTGCAAGCTTATAAACACACAAACAAGCCGACGCAGGCGCGGCGAATGCAATCATTGGCAATTTCACGCCCCTCCAGCGCTAATTGGTTAAATATTACCTAATTTTCACGGATATTTAGTCACTTAAATACCGTGGTGATTAGAATAGAAACATTTGGCAATTACTTAGCTGCAAAAGTGTAGGTGGAGACGGTGTTAAATAAAAAAATAACACTAAAACAGGAACTAGAAAATCTGGTTTGGTTAATCCAAAACACTACCCACATTACACATCACACTTATAGACATAATATATATATGTATCATTTGTACTACACACGCCTGTTGGTCGTATTCGTACCACTTAATTTGCAAGTATTGAAAACATTTTTGGCACTATTACACATACAACCAACAAACTTATGTAAGATAGGTACCTTATCTATCAATCTAAGATACCTGATCGTAGGTACTTGCTAGTTGCTAAAGGTAAAATTCACACGCTGAATTCTTTCATCCTCATCAAAGGACCGGTGATTTTTTAATCAAACAGGTATTTTTGGCAAAAAAACAGTAGGTAACCTGCGAAGGTTGCGACGTACAATTATGTATTATCCTATTCATTACAAATTTATTTATTAGTATACAATACGCGTGTGTTTGTCCACGACGTGTCAGATGGCTAAATACGCCGTAATTCGCGGCACGCGTTCGCACTTCTACACGCGTTCCGCACGTGTCATGTTACACGCCTGTTGGTCGATACCACTTCATTAGATTTCGGTATAACAAACACTATTAGCTTTAGTAATACATAGTTAATAAACAAACTTACGAAAACTTTAGAAACACCATCTACTCTCTACTCCGGGCTGCGGGCTTCGGTGAGATAAGGTTGATTCAGTGCAGATGCAGATAGAGTTCCGACCAAAACACATTTACTTCGCATAATAATTCGCTTGTTTGGCTTGTTTATTTATTAGAATCAGATTGGAATAATTATTCAATCATTTTTTTTTTTTATTCGTATAAATGGCTTTTCTGCTACCAGGGCACTTTGCCAATGTCAAGTACATATAGAGATCATATAACAGTAAGTCTTCGAGCAACACCGGCTTCCGACACATCGGAAGGGAGGGGCCCAAGCGATATCTCACCGTACAAATCTTTCTGCCATTTTTCGCGGGGGGAAAGGTGCACACAGTCGCACTTCTCACACACTTACATACAAAATTCAATCTGTAATGACGACACAAATACATAGAAAATGACACACGTCAAAGACAAATCTTACAAACCTCGATCTCTTTTTATGTACGGACGAGTGACAAGTGTCACAACACGCACACTAACACATTTTCGTTGAAGTATGTTATTGTATTCTGAGAGATGAGAAGTCGGATTTGTCGCTCGACCGATCCGCAATTTGTACTGAGCGAGCAAAATCGATAAATCCAACAATTAAATGAGACTAAAATATAATAATTGTGTTTGAATGTAATTAAACGTATGATATGTAAAAAAAAAATTACATGTGAAATGTAACACTTTCTTTTTGTAAATTTGATGTCCCCGACCTCTCTTTATAACAAAAAACCGAGCAAACAGGCATTTTTGTGCAGCAGTGTTCACGCGCGCGTCTGGACTCGGTCTAGTGAAAAATCCAAGTGCAACTAGTTTTATTACCCGCGCTAGATTAGATTGACGCGCTAATCTTGTACCTCGGCAGAGGGGAAATAGTGCGAATGCCGCCTCCCTTCCGTGTTGCTCGAAGCAGTAAGTCGTCGATATTCAGTCATCCGTCGAGGACTTCACGATGCACTGGAGGATAGCTGGAGCAGCAGTACAAAGCATAATGGCGGCCGAGACCACGAACCGCCGAATGATGTCCAAGGAATTAGTTATTCGTATTTCCAGAAGAATCCTTCATTAACTGCACCCATTGCGCTTGCCATTCACTGCATAATATCCTATCAAAATTATACATTAAACATGGCAGAATGCAAATAATAAATAAAAATGTCTGGAGCACGATCCGCCATGTTCCGTGGATCATTCGAAAGTCCCCTATTCCATCATTTAAAAACAAATCATTTAACCGCATTGTTTATATAGCAAAACTACTGTCACTGTTGTCAAGTTGTGACTGTTATTGTCATAGAAAGAAGGGATTTTTTCCAATAAGTATTTTACATAAAAAGCATATTATTTTATTATATTATACCGGATGTGGCCTGTAACACGAGCAAATAATTAAAACATAGATTGTAATCCTCAAACGGTGACACTTTTGTTCAACAACTTTTAAACATTATGAAGTAGTAAGACTTCCTATTTTTCATACAAAATAAATATTATCTTCAATGGACGCCATCGCCATGTCATATCATTGACGTTGCTTATGCATGCCTTAAACATAACAAAATTCGCAATACTTGCGTCTTAGAATAAACTTTAAAGTGTATTAAAAATCAAACCACAAGTAATTTTTAAAAGTTACTGAACAAATGTTGGTCAGTATGAGGAGTACAGCCTACAGTTAAATTTTTTGCTCGTATTACAGGCCACACCCGGTATAGAAGAAGAAGAAGAAGAAGAAAGACATTTATTCCATAAAACACACATACACAGGACAATAAGATGAAAGAAATAAGATAATTAGAACAGCAAAACAAAGAAATTATGTACACATAAAAAAAAAAAAAAACAGAAAAGAATACACACTTGGGTCCAGCAATGTGTGCCGTAGGGAAAAGGCCCTGTCTCAGCATATTGTTGCAATTTGCAAACGAGGCAAATTCCAACGCTGTTATTCTGCCAAGGCCTTAGGGAGTGACATTAAATATTAGTAAAATATAAATATATATATATATATATATATATAAAAAAAACATAATAATAAAGTACGGTAAGTGAAAAATAAATTAATAGTTATTTTGAGTTTAAAAGCAGCATAAAAGAAAAATATGGCGTAAAGAAAAAACGAAAGCGTCATAAAAATAAAGAATTAAAATTTTTATGATTTATTTACCGATATTTTGATAAGAAAAAAAAAAAAAAAATAGTATAGGTATATTTAAGCCGCGATTGTTCCTGTACCTATTTATACAGGGTAACCACCTTTAAAAAAATGGGTCAGGAAGTGCAACCACTGCGTCCCGCGTTGCTACGACAAAATAATCTTGGAAGAATGTTGGATCTTTGATGATCTTTTTTTTTTATAATACATTTTTTTAATCTTTGGTATAATTGACAAATTTTTACCTCGATAATCCTAAATAAAAACTTAGATTCTATTTTTTTATCAAGGATTAAAAGACTTTAATATAACAAATAGGTACCGTTAAGCTAAATTGTTATAAAAACTGCGAATCGAAGACGAATGAATCGAAAATGTTTTAACTTTTTCGAGTATTTTCATTAAACTATTATTATTTACTAAAACGGGTTTAATATATAATATATATAGGTACTTATACTCCAAAATGAACTCCGATTAAATTTTATGATTTGATTCAACATAACAAAAAAAATGAAATTAAAGGAAAAATTTAAAAATTCAATCAATTAAATCGAATTCGAGAACTTTCGCAACACCGCTCCCCAAAGCGGTGAATTTTTCATATTTTCCTTAAATAAAAAATTAAATTAGCTTCCAGACTTCTCTTCTTAGTACAAAAAAAATTAACATCTGTTCGGTTCCTCAAAAACCACTAAATTGTTTGGCCTAAAATATTAAAATAGGAGTTAAATCCGTGGAATATATTGAAATAATTTAATAAAGAGCGTACAGAGTAATACGTTACACACTGAGAAGATACGTTAGAATGACACTTAAAAAACATATGAATATAAAAAATACAAATATCAAAAACCAAGAGTGTTCTTATTACAAATAGGTAATAAAAAGGTTTAACACCCCCCCGTAATATGAACACCCTGTATATATTCATACTGAACAAAGTAAACTGTACACATAATAAAATATAGCACAAAAAAAATCACCCTGTATATACAATCTAACTATCACTGACTATACACACACTAATACCTACTATGTACACCTAAACCTAACCTAAACCTAAAGCATTTGTACACTTAAAATGTTTTATTTTAGCCAAAGGTTTGGTTAAAATGTCGGCGACCATATCATTAGTAGGAATGAACCTTAGGTGCAGATTATGGTGTGATAGTGCGTCACGGATGAAGTGATGTTTGATGTCGATGTGCTTGGTGCGGGCGTGATAAGTGCTATTATGTGCAAGTTTAATGGAACTCTGATTGTCTGAATGAATGGTCATGGGATGAGCGAAATTGAATACCTCCTGTATGAGCGTTTTTAGGTAAATGGCCTCCTTGCAGGCTTCAGCTAACGCCATGTACTCAGCCTCTGTTGTTGAAAGGGCGACTGTACGTTGCTTGCGAGCTTCCCAAGAGATTGGCCCTCCACTCACCAGAAAGACATATCCAGTATAGGACCTACGATCAATGATGCTGTTTCCAAAGTCGGCATCCGAATATCCCACGACGTTGTTATGACCATTACGCGTGTAAGCTAACCTCATGTCCTTTGTACCTTTTAGGTATCTGAGAACTCTTTTTGCGGCTTTCCAGTGTATTCCCCCGTAATGTGTGTTGAATTGGGATAGGTACGAGACTGTATGCGCAATATCGGGCCGAGTTCCAATTGCTATATACATTAGCGAGCCGATAAGTTCTCTGTAGGGAACATCAATTTCTTCTTCCTGCGTGGGAAGGGTTAGCTTTAGGCCAGGTTCCATCGGTGTAGTGACGGTGATGGCATCCGTCATATTATATTTTTCTAAAAGTTTGTCAATATAGTGTGACTGATCAAGGGTTATACGACCTTTGTTCTGGGAAACCCTCATTCCGAGGCAGTCTTTGACAGGTCCCAGATCCTTGACCGTAAACAATTTCTTGAGGTCGTTTTTAAAGTTGGTTTTCAATTTTTCGCTGTTTGACAGGATGAAAAAGTCGTCGACGAATACTGCTACAACTAGAAAATCGTTGTTATGTCTCGTGTAGTACATGCAGTGTTCCGTTGATGCTTGTGTAAGCGATAAGGTGGCCATAGCTTCGCACACTTTCTTATTCCACTGACGTGGAGCTTGCTTTAAGCCATAAAGCGACTTCTTCAATAAACAGACTTTATTCTTCGAATCGGCAGAGAAACCTTCAGGCTGTTCCATATAAATTTCCTCGTCCAAATCACCATTCAAAAAAGCTGTTTCCACGTCGAGGTGGTCAACTTGACAGTTTAGTTCCGCCGCATTTGCCATTAGTAACCGTACAGATGATAACCTTGCTACGGGCGAAAAAGTTTCTCCGTAGTCTACCCCTGCAACTTGGGTGAACCCTTTGGCTACAAGTCTGGCTTTATACTTCACAACCTGTCCACTTGTGTCCTTTTTTAGTTTAAAGACCCACTTGCACTTTGTCGTCTTTCGATCCTTGGGTCTATCAACAATAATCCAAGTTTTATGTTTTTGGAGAGACTCATACTCAGCTTTCATCGCTTCAAGCCATTCTTGCTTTTGCGGATGGTCTGATACTTCCTTAAATGTCTCAGGTTCCAGATCAGATGTCATGTTGACTGCGCAAACCTGTATGTATCGCTCAGGAGGTCGTCTGTCCCTAGCAGGGTATCTTCGCTCCGGTTCTTCTTCGGGAACGGGTACTGCTTCTGCTGGTTCAGGGTTCTCACGACGTTCCATTTCAGGTTCGGCGGGCGCAGGTTCAGGTTGGTCTGGAACTAAAGATTCAGGCTGGACATCAAGCTGTATATGGTACTGTGATGTCGGATCAGGATCAGAAATAGGGACTAGGACTTGTTGTGTTGGTTGAGACGGAGGTTCCAACTCGGTGGGGTTGGGATTTGGGGTGGGTTCTGCCTTGAGCTTGTCTTCTATGAAGACTACGTCTCTAGCAATAATAATCGCTCGAGGGTTTTGGGGATTGACGAGACGGTAAGCTTTACTTTCCGTCGCGTAGCCTACGAAGATGCATTTCTGAGTCTTGGCGTCAAGCTTTGTACGTTTTTCTTTTGGTACAAGAACATGAGCTTCACAGCCAAAGACTTTGAGGTGTGACAGGTTTACCTTTTTACCGGACCACATCTCCTCCGGAATACGGTTCTTCAGGGCTTGCGTTGGCACGTGATTTTTGATATAAATCGCCGTGTTTACCGCTTCTCCCCAATATGCTTTCGGCAGCTGCGAGTCCTGGAGCATGCATCTCGCCTTTTCAATGATCGTGCGATTTGCGCGTTCCGAGATCCCGTTCATCTCAGGGTTGTACGGAACTGTGGTCTGATGGACAATCCCGTTCTCCTTCAGGAACGTAGACAGATCATGGTTGACATACTCGCCTCCATTGTCTGATCTCAGGACCTTGATCTTCTGCCCCGTTTGGTTCTCTACTAGATGCTTAAACTCTACGAACTTACCGAAGACCTCATCTTTTCTTTTCAAAAGATAGCCGAAGGTTTTTCGACTAAAGTCATCCGTAAAGGTTAGTAAATATAGAGCTCCGCCAAACGATTGCGTACTCATTGGACCGCATAGGTCGGAATGAATGAGTTCCAATACGCAATTCGACCTACTCGTAAACTTGTAAAAAGGTTTCTTAGAAAGTTTGCCTTGTAGGCACGGAACACATGGTTCATGCAAACCTTTTTGCAATATTTACAAAATAATTTAGATTTCGTCTTCGACGAGCGGGCTTGCAGCACGTTTGCTGGTCCTTGTTTGACAGGTGCAGGCTGGGTACTGCCGGATGCAGCGCTGACGGCACGAGAGTCTTCCTTTAGGAGAGCCGTCACGACGTTTTCCGATGTTATCTGTGTATTAGCGTGTTCCAAGGTCATCACTAATGGCTTAAACTCTTCTGGCAGGCCGGCGAGCATCACGATAGCCAGAAACTCGTCTTCGACCGATGCGTCAATGCCTTGGAGTTCCTGTTGAGTAGCCAGCGATTTGTTCACATATTCTTCCATGTTACCATCATATTTGTTGGATAGTAACTTCCTCATCAAAGCCAGTCTTCTTGTCAGGCCGCTATCTGCATAAGCCTTTTTTAGGCATTGTAGTGTTTCAAACGCAGTTTTAGCTGACCTTATGACCGGGTACACGTTTTCATTGCAGGACAGGCAAATCTTTGCTCGAGCACGAGCGTCTTTTTGCTTTTCTATGGGGTCTGTAAGTTCGTCTTCTTTTGTGCAGACCTCCCAGAGTCCTTGATCGGTGAGCAAACACTGAATACTGAATTACCAGTTATTGAAGTTCTTGCTTCCGTGTAGCTTCGAGAACGTTATATGAGTATGTGTAGACGTCGATGGAGAATCCATATTTCTCGTACTTATTAAACTTATTTCGCAGCGTAGTACGGGCACTCATAACCTATTAAAATAGGAGTTAAATCCGTGGAATATATTGAAATAATTTAATAAAGAGCGTACAGAGTAATACGTTACACACTAAGAAGATACGTTAGAATGACACTTAAAAAACATATGAATATAAAAAATACAAATATCAAAAACCATGAGTGTTCTTATTACAAATAGGTAATAAAAAGGTTTAACATAAAAAACGTAGCAAACCAGGCAAATCCGAATCATCCAGGCCAGTGACAGAACACAACGCACAATGCCCGAGGTGTGGGTACTACGAAAAATCCCATTCGGCCCGTGCACGCGGAATAATTACCGCTTTTTACTGGTTTAATCCGGATCAGATAACTAGAGTCCCAAGGTGATGGAATAGGGCTGACAAAAAGTGAGTTTTTATGGTCGTCCTTTAAAGTTCCCGTGATTTCAAAGCTAAGAAATAAATGAAAAGTGGAAAAATTCACTATCTCTTGTTCCAAGGTAGCAAAGAGAATTTAGTCTTTGGAGATAGTGATTTTTTTCCACTTTTCAGTTATTTCTAAGATTTATGGTATCGTTTTTGCTTAATACAAAATTAATTCTCGTGACTTATTTTTGGATTTCAGGAACTTCAGGAAGTAAGCTTATTGCAATTACTTCCCCAGATGTTTTAAGTACCTACCTACCTGACGTTTTAATTAGAATTATTTACATCATAACTTGGGCAAATCCGTGGTAAAACAACGGAAATAAAATAAATAAACTGGCTATAAACCTGAGTCCAAAAATTTATAGCACTCGCGATCTCTGTGATTTCATGTTGAAATTGAACTTCTTACAATGATGATGATATAAAAAATTGGCAACCCTAATAAAAAGCACTATGCGTTTGATATTCATGATCAGTCCCTGTGGATCCAGAATTAGGGATGATGTAGATTTCGTTTCATCTGATATTAATTTAGATGGCGGTGTGTTCGTAAAAAGAGAATTTTAAATCTCGATGACAATTTGAGGTTATATTGAGTCTTCAAAACATACCAGATGTGCTCAAATTAGGAGTATTTAATTTATATCTGAATTAAATATAATACATCGAAATTGTAGTTTGTCATAGGCAGTCTTGGGTAGGTATAGGTAGTCTTGATAATCTTAAGCAGGTAGTCTAAGCTTAATAGAGTTAGACCAAGAAAAGTCTGCAGCGATTTTGATAGCCCACGCTGTGCAAGTGTTATTTATTTATACGTCACAATTTCATAGTAGTTTGACGTTTCAAATGACACTTGCACTGCGTGGCCTATCAAAATCGCTGCAGACTTTTCTTGGTCTAACTCTAGATATCTATTTCAAAATGTCTATGTATACCTACAGGGTGACATTTTACACAGTGCACCAATTTATAATGGGTTTCTAACATTTTAAATGGTGAAAGAAAAACATCAAAATAAAATAAAACTGTATGGACTTAAACTAAAATACCAGCCACATCGAATCGCAAAGCCTAAAACTACTACAAACCAAACATTTTATACTTAAATCGATCATTTCCCTTATTTTCACCAGAGCAGTAGCGGCCGATCACAAACTACAGTAATTAAATCTTTAGGGAGCGGGGAGAAAACGAGGGTGCACACAATAGCTCCAACACCAGGTGACGTATTACCCTACCAGCACGAAAAGTCCTAAAAACATTCAAAATACGAGGCACATACGTCCTTTTTCAACTTTGCAATCACATTCAAAAACCAACTTAATTTTACCGTCATCAAACCACAGAAATTTTAAGAGCTCATATAGAAATGAAAGGGGGTGCAGTTGGTACTGGTTTAGGGAAGTGCAAGGATAAGTTTGTACAGGCACAAAAGAGACGGTTGACTTTATTTCGTTTGTGATTTAGTGACGTAGTTATAACGCGTGTCAATGGTGGATTTGCGTTTGATGTGCTTTGCTGACTAAATAAAATATAAATAACTATCGATAAAAGCGGTATGAGACAGTGCCGTGGTAGTGCAATTTACTCCAAAACAAGAAATGAGTGTTTTGGTCCAAAAACTTAAATGTAATATAGCTTTTTTATCACAAACCCAAAGCCGGTGCCTTCTTACGAGTTTAAGAACAAGAGCAGTTCAGTTTGAGTTAAAAATCGTTCTTGCATTAAAATCCCCATAGTTTGAGGCACACTGTATAATGATTGTATATAGCCCAAACAGTACCTACTTTAGTGTCACAGAAGCTCAAAAAAGGCAATCTACTTTGATAATATTCTATACATATGTTACACATCATATCAGCTGGAAAAGTGTCCAACTGGTGTATTCAATCAACCAATCAATCATTTATTTCAGACACATTTCAGACTTAAAAGCCCATATATATTTGTTAGTAATACAATAGAAATTAATCTTAATATTATGCTAATGTTAGTAAGTACACATTAAATTAGAAATAATAATAATAGCACAACAATATCTTATTTAATATAGCAAAGACTGCGACATTCCAAACACTACCGCTGTACGTGCATCAGCATCCAGTGGTGTTGGAGCGGGCGGCAGTCTAGCCTCTCGGCCAGCACTCGTAGCAAACTGTGCGTCGCCTCCCTCAAGGATCTCCACTATGATTAGTCTCTAATGGTCTAGTCTGCCGCATGCCTGTGATCATGATCTTGTTGAAAACTTTAAACAGCAAGGTATCTCGATCAGTAATTATTATTAAATACCCCATTTTAAGCCCCTCTCAGATGTTATCAGAGCACATTAGCGATCATTGTGGAGCTGTATCTCATCTGACAGGATATCTGACACTATCTGCCATCTCCCCTTTACGTGTCACCATTTGTCAGATCGGCGCGAGCGCAGCTTTTCAGGAAGAGATGTTATTTGATATGGAATGTGAAATGTGTAAGGTGAAGTTACATTTATTATTTTAAACTGTGAACCTAGAAATTTTAGATCACAGGAAAAGGTGAAAGAAAAAATAAAATTACAAAGTGCAGTCAGTGCAGTCACGACAGATACACCGATTATATTAGAGTTAGGTAGACCAAGAAAAGTCTGCAGCGATTTTGATAGAGTTAGACCAAGAAGAGTCTGCGGCGATTTTGATATCCCACACAGTGCAAGTGTTATTTATACGTCATAATTTCATAGAAGTTTGACGTTTAAAATAACACTGGCACTGCGTGTGCTATCAAAGTCTGCAATTTTCTTAGTACAACTCTATTAGCAAAGCTATTAGGTTATGTGCGGAAAGAGAAGAGTCGTAGAATGATGCATGGGCTTCCATACATTTCACGACTCTTCTGTTTCCGCACAGACTCTATGGCTAGGTTCATTAAGTTTTGAATCATTAAATGTGTCGCTTAACTTCAAACTCGGGTAAATCCATTCGACCCTCTCAGCAAATATCTACTTACCCTATTACCTTTTCTTAATACCAAAATCGCATGATCTGACAGATGGATTTACCCGAGTTTGAAGTTAAGCGACTCAAATATAGAGTTAAACCAAGAAAAGTCTGCAGTGATTTTGATAACCTACGCAGTGTAAGTGTTATTTTAAACGTCAAACTTCTGTGAAATTATTACGTGTAAATAACACTTGCTCTGCGTGGGCTATCAAAATCGCTGCAGACTGTTCTTGGTTTAACTCTAACTTAGATCAAAGCTTAGAGGTTTGTTAGAGGTACAATACCTATCCTATATTCATGATTTGTCAAGAATTTGTAATTGTCAATTTTTCACTGTCATTGATTTCTTACGATTTGATTTAAGATTATTAATTTATTTTAGGTTTCTTTATATTTGTAATACGTTAGAAATTATTTACCATCATGTCTAGCAGCGGGTTTGCTGAGACCGTAGAGGTCTTAGAACCAAAAGTCCAAGAGTCCGTAGAGTCGGTTGAAGTCTCCATGTCTGAATGGTCTTCACTCGTCATGGATATAGAACCCCCTAATCCGAAGAGAGTACTATACGAAGAGGGTCTCTACGACCCAGGAAGTGGAGAAATATGTGCCGCTTACGTCGCTCTGTCTGACAGCGCAGTCTTCAGACATGCTTACTACAGTTACCCCTGCGTCTCCGACCCTGGGATATCAGATGCGTTATTAGGACCAGCGCCTAAACCCTTCTACCCTGACGACGGCCAAGAACTGTACCTAACTTTATGTAAGCAGATGAATCAGACCCCAGTTCGAATTTTCCATAGAGCGCTGCTCGGAACTAAGGCAGACTTGAGCTATTACTGCGTTAATCCTTACGGCATCCAAGCTATGACCAAGAGTCTAGTCGACAATAAAACCCTTACCAGCATTGATTTGACAGACAACTTTTTAAACGACGACGCCTGCTTCCATTTAGGTGATATGTTAACGACTAATACCATTTTAACTGAGTTAAATCTTGCGGGATGTAGGATTGGGCCGAGCGGAGCTCTCAGGCTATGTGCGGGACTGCCAAACAACAAGGCTTTAATGGTGCTCAATCTTAGTCGGAATCAGTTGGGTGATGCCGGTACTGATCACTTATCTCAAGCTATATTCTCCAAATCTGTTGTTCGGGAAGTTAATCTTTCCAGCAATAGTATCAGCGGAAAAAGTGCACAAACTCTCTCTGAGGCTTTAGAGTGGAACAACCAAATAACACACTTAGACCTATCCCGCAACCTTCTGTATTCCTTCCCTTCCGGACTCTGCAACCTACTCATTGTGTTAAGCAACAGCCAGTTACTTAAATATATAAACATATCATGGAACAGTTTAAGTGGCACCAAACTATCCGGAGCAATAAAACAGATCTTTATGGCAAAAAACTTGCAACATTTGGATATCAGCAACAACAGGCTATCGAACACAGAAGTCGCAATGGACCTGACTGTCTTTATGGCAAACCCCAAGAAAATGGTCACTTATAACGTTTCATACAACCCGATGAAATGGATGGAGGCCATGCTCTTTATAAATAAATTACAATCCAAGTTTGTTAAAATACAGAAACTTTATATGGATGGTATCACTGTAAATGTAGAGTTTATAAATATTTTAAACGCTATGAAGCTATTACCAAATAAACAAAACGTAGAAGTAACTTACGGATATGTAGAAGGATTACACAAGGCAGCAAGTCCAGACCCAAGAGAAACGACGCTGAACAGAGTAGAGTTTATTTGCAAGAAGCATAAGAAACATAAAGTGGATATAGCGCTAGTGATTTACCAACTACTGAAGGAGGGAAAAGATATACTAGATACTAAGGAATTTACTGACGCGCTTAAATTAGCAGGAGTTTCTTTAGATGAAGGGCTTACATCAGAGTTGGCTAGCATTTTTCCTGGGCCTATCTCTAAAAAAGGGGCAAAGAGGATTAATATTACGCAGATGGGGGAGTATATAAAGAGGAAGTGGCCTGAGAGGAAGCTTCCACCGACGCCGCCGCCTGAACCGGAGCCAATCCCTGTTCCACAGAAGGGGAAGAAAGGGCAAGAAGTTAAGGGGAAGGGGAAGGGAAAGAAGTAGATCATATTTACACCAAAATAAAATAAACTAAGTAATTATTAAGTAAATGTGATGCTTTGGATGTCATAACGACGCTAAAATGACTCTTCTTCCTCGCGTTATCCCGGCATTTTTGCCACGGCTCATGGGAACCTGGGGTCCGCTTGACAACTAATCCCATGACGCTAAAATGACTGCTGATACAAAACGATAAACTTTCATAGGTAGGTATATTTATTTTATGCTTGTCTTCTTGTACTTAGTTTAGAATTTATGTTACTTTACTTTATAAGTTTCGATTTAATAAACCATCTGTGGCAATGAATTTCGTGTTAGATTTAGTGAGACAATAAGACGCACCAGTTATTATCTTGGCACTGTACCAATATCATATAAGTACAGATGTAGTGCATAATTGTTTTCCTTCGTATTTTCTCGGAAACGTTCGTATCTGTCATGCTACTTCAATCAACCTCGATACTGAGACTGACTGAAATAGCAATAGACACTTTCGTACGTTTCCGTGATAATACGAAGGAAAATAATTATGCACTAGGTACATCACCGAGAGTACCGATCAATTTTAGGCATAGGAAAACCTCAAGGTCTAATGATTAATTTGTAAATTTTCCTTTGATTTCTCCAATTTTCCTTTTCGTCCACCTATGGCAATAATCTCATTCACTTTTGCATTTTGTATGTAAATTCCAATGAATGTTGTCATACAAACCTACATTATAAATGACTAGAATGACCACGCATGTTAGCCTCGCTTTGCGAAACGAATCGATTCCCGCACCCGCGTATTTACTGTAACCACCGCGCAGTGCCACACAATGACACAATGCCACAATTAAATATTCAAAATAATCCACACTTAAAAATATGTGTTTTAGGAAGGGTTAAGCGACATTAACTTAGTAAATTAATTTAAATTCTATCCAATGGATTTAAGGTTCAAACTCGAATTGTTTTATTTGCAAGTACTGTATGTTAATTTTGATACTTAGGTGGTTTTATTTAGAGAATAAAAGCGTGTTTACAAGGATTTACAATGACTAGGTATGTTACGCTGATTAGGTGATAAAAAGGAGCGACTTGATTTATTAGTCCCGGTTTTATTTGTGGATCTGCTTGCTTTGAATGTCTATTTGTTGGTTAATACTTGTGCCAACCACTAAAAACTTTCTTTTTTAAAGTCCAATTTTTATTTTGTCGTCGTGTTCTTTTTTCGTTAGATTTGGATTCAATATGGCTATTTTGAAGAGCCCCTCATTCTGGCCGGAACAAATACGAAACCCTAACTTGTCCCAAAAAAAAACTTATGTAATTTTATGTAAGTTTTGGATCTTAATTTTTTTGACCATATTGTTAAGCAACTTTATTTTCCATTGGAAAATACCAAATGCCTGAAATCCTCTTCGAACCGATATACCACGTCCTGATGCTGATGGTAATAAAATGGATGACTCTTAATATTAGCGAGAAGGGACTATCTTCCTAAAAATAATTTATTCAAACGAATTCCAATCTATCAATACCCTCGCGTACTAACAGCTAAAGTACAGCAGTCAACTTCAATACAATTAGCTGACCATTTATATACCGTATTGCCACGACATAAGCTCTACATTAGTAAAGAGATGGAAACAAATTAAAATTGAGAAGAGGGTCAGTGGGATTCAGGGTGACCCATTCGCTGGGTGTCTACGTTGAATTTGCTAAATTGTAGTTTATATTTTGAATATTTTTATGCGTTTTAATGACGGGCCAATGCCATGAAAAAAGATCATTCAAAAACTAGACTATAGTCCGACAAGAAATTGTAGAAAATTATTGAGGGCGCCGCTTCCTACGTAACTGCCACGTTGTTGACGAAATATACCTACTTAAACATGGCAACAATTTAGTATCGATTTTTTTTTAGTTCCATTTTATTTAATTTCTACTATTTTATGTAGCACTATATTTGCGAAGGCAAACTCTATTATTGTTATTGGCACCCACCTTGTATATTTATTACGCGTCTCTAGTGTCCGACAGAAACCAGATTATTAGACGAAACCGAAGGTACGGATTTGCTCTAGTTTCGGCCGAAACCGAACCATCCGCCGAAACATTATTTTTATGCCGAAGCCGAAACTGAAACTTCGGTTGGACAGTCGCCGTCAGATATATCGGGGCGTCCAAGGTGTTCACAATATCTGAGCACGCACTCTAACGCCCTGACAATAGGGGCGTGTTCAGATATTTGTGAGCGCCTTGGCCGCTCCGATATTATATCTAGTTAGTTCATATATCCCCGGTTCGTACAATTAAGAGCTCGACGCTCTGAAGTCTAAAGCTATGCTCGCTAAGCCATTATTGTGAATACAATTAAGGCCAGCGCTGGGCATCGATCGTTGGACCCCCTGGTCGTCGTCCCTGCCACTTGTACCACTTGCCACCCCTCCAAACTTTAGAAATAGCTTGACAGTCGAAATGTAAGGTATTGTTTTTGTAAATTGATTTTTTTATGGAAATTTAGATAGAAATAAAAGTTGCACTTATATTTAATTTTAGTTCTCATAGTCTTATCTTTACCAGAGCGTAATTTGCGTGTGTAATATTGAAAGAAAAAACCGTATGACAGTTTTTAAATAAATAAACGATACGTACATGGCGTGTTAAATAATTCTATTCTGTTAGTAATTTTCACTTTACTAAAAATATGTAACCCCTTAACAATTTATGTTTATGTACAGTCAGCAGCAGAAGTTGCTAAGCGGGCGAGGTGTTCAAAATGATCTTGACGCGACTTTATTGTTAAGAGAATAACAGCGTGTCAAGGTAATTATAATTATGAACACCTCGCCCGCTTAGCAACTTCAGCTGCTGACTGTACATACGTTGTATATATTTTTACGTCATATTTAAATATATTAACCACCTTCATACACACTCGTGTAACATACAACCTATAACAAATATTTTAAACCTCTTTTCAAACAAACTGGCAACTTACAAATTTGTACATTTGATGAATTCAAACCAGGAATAAAAAACAGTGAATCCGAGCAGCCCATCAGGCGGGACAGATCCGCATTTTTTTTTCTAAATTTCAGTCCGTTTCAAAATTTTTGTAGGATATTTGTTTATTTCTACATTTTTTATAGTGTTTTACACCGGATCTAACAAAATTTTAAGTAACAATCATGGTAAGTATTTTATGTGTATTTTTCTCTTTGTTCGTAAGATGTCCGTCTTACTTCCATGCGCTGTACTTTACCTACGTATTTTGCAGTTTGTAATATGTACTGATATCGTAGTTAGTATTACATATTTCTAATGCAGCGTGTCAAGACATCGTATTTTTACATTTTGCAGTAGTAGGTACAGCCGTTGTAGGTAACAGTGAGCTAGGATTTTAATTATAGTGAGTAGGTTCCAAATTACGTTCGAAAGAAAAAGCAACGGAAATTGGATGAATATGGAAGACCATTAATAACCAATAGGTGACATTGTTTTTATGTACCTCTGTTGATTTGATATAACTTGCCCTTGCATACTTATTATTCCAGCATTTCACATTTCTTTTTCACAAAAATAAGTGACAAAACGCTTCAGAAATTTGACTGACATTTTAATGTGACACCTATCCAAAAATAGGTAGTGTCAAGTTTGATATGATGAATTGATGTTAGTTGATAGCTGAACCTACAAAACGCCCACCTATTTTTCACATACCTTTGTAGAACTAGAGATGTGTACATATTCTGTTTTTTCCGACACGAAGCTACCTGTTAAAGCGAGTAAAATACGTGTAACCCTTTTGCACGCGAGCAGCGGGAGTGCATATCGGTCCACGTCGGGCAAGCCGGAGTGCAGATGGGCGTGGCCTGCTGGCAGCTGTACTGCCTCGAGCACGGCATCAGGCCGGATGGAACGCTGCCTGTCTGTGAAGCTGACCCGAGATCCTCGGACTCGTGTTTCAACACGTTCTTCTCTGAGGCGGATAGAGGGAAGATGGTACCACGAGTTGTGATGGTGGATCTTGAGCCTACTGTCATTGGTGAGTCAATTAAGTATAAGCATTTCAGTTGGTCCACGTCGGGCAAGCCGGAGTGCAGATGGACGTGATCCCAACAACATCCTAATTTTTACAACCACCAGCGAGTGCAACTTGTTTGCTTTGCAATTGAACATCAGCTTTAAAATTCTGCTCGTGTTTTAGATGAGATCCGCACCGGCGACTACCGACAGCTCTACCACCCTGAACAGCTGATAACAGGCAAGGAAGATGCAGCCAACAATTACGCTCGAGGACACTACTCCACTGGCCGCGAAATCTTGTTGCCTGTCATGGAGAGGGTACGGAAGTTAGCTGACCAGTGCACCGGTCTACAGGTAAAACTAACCTTATCTCTCTCTCTCTCTCTCTCTCTCTGTGTCTTTCTCTCTCTCTCTCTCTCTCTCTGAAGATAGACAAAGAGGACGTTGCCTACATTTACGCACGCGTGCACAGTAGTTCCGTATCCTCTCCATGACGGGCAGCTGGATTTCGCTACCCGTAGAGTACTATGGGTAGCGAAATCCAGCTGCCCGTCATGGAGAGGATACGGAAGTTAGCTGACCACTGTTCTAGTCTACAGGTAAAACTATTCCTCTCTCTCTTATCGTGGGAAAGGGGGACGCCAATTACAACTATGCGCGCGAGCACTACTCCATCACGGGCCGCGAAATTGTAATGCCTGTCATGGATACAATTAAAAAGCTGGGTGATTAGTGTCATAGCAGAATAAGCAACTAATTGTCACTTACCAACTAAGAAACCTTGTACCTACTTATTCTTCTCTAAAATATTATTCTCTCTCTCTCTCTCTCTCTTTCTCTCTCTCTCCTCTCTCTCTGCGTTTGGACACGCGACATGCGCACGTCCACAACAGGAGGACTGAGCGGTAAATGGCTCAAAGCCAATAACTTAGTATGCGTGGGTGCGAAATCTACTTAGCGTCAGTTTTATCTTGGCGATTACACCGTGGATCTTTCTTTCTGTGGAGTATTTATTGTATTTCATTCGACTAGCAAGTTCTTAATACAACATAGACCTAAACTAACAGAAATTAACAAACCTATTTAACTCGAGGTACATATTTTGAAACATCTTGTTGGCAGGGTTTCTTCGTATTCCACTCGTTTGGTGGTGGCACCGGCTCTGGCTTCACGTCGCTGCTGATGGAGAACCTCTCCGACGAGTTCGGCAAGAAGAGCAAGCTGGAGTTCGCCATATACCCCGCACCGCAGGTCAGTCAGAAACAGCAATACTCTTAACTATACATAGCTGGACCTTATTACATAAGGCATAAGGTCCACGGATGGACAGTTAACCGTGTGGGCGATGACACTCGTTTGTCAGGGTTTCTTAATGTTTTTCACCTCAGCAGCTCGAACAAGGGTACTTTGCTTCTTAAAAACAGAGCAAAATGCGATTTTTCTCACCGAGTCATTTTTTCTCACTCAGTGAGCAAAATAGCATATAATAGCATATATTCAAGTGACCTTTATAGTCAAATGACATTTCAACATGCGGGGTCTAATACAAGTTCGATATACTTGGGTTCTATTATCTCTGTCCGTCTAGGTATGTTCTCACTGCTTAGGGTGAAAAATTTTGTGTACTACACGAGATCAAAGTTATTTACATTTCGTGCGCCTTTGAATCCCTTACTACGCTCAAGATTCTATTTTAGAATCTGAGAGAGAATTATATTATAGAATCTTTCGCTTGCACGGGACTCAAAATAAGCACTCGAAGAAATATGAAACTTTGATCTCTTGTTGTACAAATAACTATTTCTTGTTCGGACACACCGGCTCTGGCTTCACTTGGATGTTGGAGAACCTCTCGGTCAAGGTCGGTAAGAGCAAGCTGGAGTTAGCCATGCATATCAGCGCAGGTTAGTTAGATACTGTTTCGTCATAGTTTCCATCTGATATGAAATCTATCCGTTGTCTTTTGAAACCTGTGGAATTTTTCCCTGCAGGAGTTATTTTGGTCACCTGCCTGAGTCATTGGATATTGGATCACATTATTACATTGGCATCGAAATTATACTCAATAACAAATTTGAGCTTAGCTAAAAAAGCGGCCAAGTGCGAGTCGGACTCGCCCATGAAGAGTTCCGTAGCAGCAAGTAACATAATAAAATTGCGGTTTACGATTTATGACGTATTAAAAAAAACTACTTACTAGATCTCGTTCAAACCAATTTTCGGTGAAAGTTTGCATGGTAATGTACATCATATATTTTTTTTAGTTTTATCATTCTCTTATTTTAGATGTTACAGGGGGGGGGGGGGGCATACATTTTACCACTTTGAATAGAATAGAATAGAATAGAAATACATTTATTTATGACAAACAAACACAGATGACAAAAACATGTTGACAAATATACAATGTATAACATTTAGTGAAAACAGTAACATTTAGTAACTTTGGAAGTGTCTCTCGCGAAAGCTATTTAGGTTAAAAAAAATGATATTAGAAACCTCAATATAATTTTTGAAGACCTATCCATAGATACCCCACACGTATGGGTTTGATGAAAAAAAAATGTTTTGTTTCAGTTCTAAGTATGGGGAACCCCCAAAATTTATTGTTTTTTTTCTTTTTTGTGTGAAAATGTTCACAGAATACATCTACTTACCAAGTTTCAACAGTAAGTATAGTTCTTATAGTTTCGGAAAAAAGTGACTGTGCCATATGGACGGACAGACAGACAGATAGACAGATAGACAGATAGACAGACAGACAGACAGACAGACAGATAGACAGACATGACGAATCCATAAGGGTTCCGTTTTTTACACGACTGCCCAAACAAAAAGAGTGTATTGTTTTTACCATTTGGCTACGGAACCCTAAAAAGTACGTGCACGTAGTTGAAATACGAGTACTTAATACAGGATTAGAATGAAATCCTAAAACCACAGAGCCAATAAAAGTGGAAAAGTGCCGATTACCAATGAAGACAAACCAATACAAATATGTATAAATATAAAATTATATTCATAGTGGGTTACACAAGTAAACGTAAGATTTAAATTTTCTTCCAGGTTTCGACGGCGGTTGTAGAGCCATACAACGCCGTGCTGACCACTCACGCCACCATCTCGCACTCTGACTGTGCCTTCATGGTCGACAACGAGGCCATCTACGAGATCTGCCGTCGGCGACTGTCTATCGAGCGACCCTCTTATGCCAACCTCAACAGACTTATCTCACAGGTATAACTCGTTGCAAATGAAGTTGGGGTTGCTGCTCTACAGCAACCCCAACTTTCATTTGGCTTGTAGGTACTCCCAAACTAACAGAGGTATGATTTTTTCAAGTAAGCACAATTTCAGTACCATTTGTGTACTAAAAAAAATGCCAGATTGCATTGTGAGGTTGCTGGAGAGCTTGACGTAATATTGGAGCCTTAGGACGCCCTTAGCGAACTCGGCACCGTCGGCTGGACGGAAACTGCTTTGGACAGAGAACATGGCGGTCTTTGGTGTCGAAGACCAGGATCCACTTCGGGTCGTAGTTGCGCCACAGCAGTAAGTAAGTAAGGACGACCATCTCGCACTCATACCGCGCACTCGCCGTAAGCGGTACGACTAGTGAAACTCACAAGTTGATATCTCGGTCAATAATATTATACACATACAGCATGCGATGACTCCTCGAAAATTTCCCGTTGTTTCCGAATGCGGGCCCTATAGCACGCGTTACGTAAATCACGATGACCACATGCTGGTTAGTCACGTTAGTGACATTACTCGAATTGTGAATTGTGACGTCCGAAAGGGCGAAACAGGAATTCAACAAAACAAGAATCCGGCGAATCGGGAACTAACCCAAATGCTTTCGCCCAATAAATTTGAGTCTTTAAGTGTAATTTTCCCGTTGTCAGGTGGTATCATCGATCACAGCGTCGCTCCGATTCGACGGTGCGCTCAACGTGGACCTGACGGAGTTCCAGACCAACCTCGTACCCTACCCGCGCATTCACTTCCCTCTCGCCGCTTACGCTCCCGTCGTTTCCGCTGACAAGGTAATCATTATAATAACTTAAATCCTTTAGGGCCACTTGCACCATTCACTAAACTGGAGTTACCATGGTTACCAGTACAATTTGACACTGGATTAACGGTTTAACCGGTTAACCCCGGGTTAGTGGGTTGGTGCAAGTGGCGCTTAGCAAAGTATAGTCAAATAGCTTCTGCCCGCAAATTGGTCAGAGTAGAATTAGTAATAAGTACTTCTCTATTCCACTGCCATTCGTCAGGTGACAACCAAAACTCACTAATTACCACCACAAGTTCATAGCCATAGTGAAATATAGTAATAAGGTTGATTTTTATTTGATTCATATTTGATTTGATTTCTAGGTATCGTCTTGGGTCGTCCCATTAGTTTTTCGTCAAGTTCTTAAATTAGTCCTATTCTTCTTTCGTCACTCAGTCTACATTGAAAGCCACCGACGATTGTGACGAATGTAGAATGAGTGACGAAAGCAGAATAGGACTAATTTAAGAACTTGACGAAAAACGAATGGGACGACCCAAGACGATACCGATTTCTATTGTAAAAAGTATCCTATGTCCTTTCCCGGGATCTTCGTATCAAACTTCATCTAAATTTTATCGGTGCGCTTGAGTAAAGTCAGTTTGCGTGAAATTTTTAGGAGATAAACAATATTTGTAAACCTACATATTATTATGTATATTTATTATTGAATGTCTTCTCAGGCTTACCACGAGGGCATGTCCGTGTCCGAGATCACATCAGAGCTGTTCGAGCCACAGAACCAGATGGTGAAGTGCGACCCTCAGAACGGAAAGTACATGGCATGCTGCCTGCTGTACCGAGGCGACGTGGTGCCTAAGGTTGGTTTTCATTTGACTATCAATCTAAAGCTAAACAAGTAACCGTCAAAAATATTTTTTTGACACACTTTTATTGCCGACTGTACTTTCTCTCCTTTACATGTCTATCAAGTACCTCTCGAGACCTTTCAAATGAGCCTAAACTCAATGTGCTTATGTTTTTCCATCGAAGAGTTCCTTTGGCTACCTTCCGACTGCATCATCAGATCAGCTCCATGGTAGCATATTATTGCATTGTCATCGGCAATATGGAAATATGCGAAATTTCAGCTATATCGGACACCCGGAAGTGGTTCAAATTTAAGTTACAAGATTTGAAGCACCATAGGTACAAAGAGATATAGGTATATACGCAGTCAGTGAAGCTAAATAAAAGTGTGTAACAAACCTGTTGGAAAGGAGCTGCTCTCGCTCCTTTAGAGATAACTTTGTTTATTTATGGCTGAGTTTCACCATACTGTAATCGTACATTGCTGGTGCAACAAGTAAATAATAACGTTAGGTACCGTCGTTAAGATTGTCAAGTGACATTAAGTTATCGAAGCTTCATTGAGTCTTTCAGAGTGACGAGAAAAAAAAATATATTAAAATGTGATGATATTCTAGGTATTTTTGTTATTGTTTGGTTGTTTTCAGTCTTTAACTTATGTTTTGTTATATGCATTTTATTTTCCTTTTCTGTAGGACGTGAATGCGGCCATAGCCGCGATGAAAGGGCGGTCCGGCATCAGATTTGTGGACTGGTGTCCTACCGGATTCAAGGTAAACGTAATTTTAAAGTTTTAACCCTTAGATGCATGAAGTATACTCATACTAAAACAACAAGTGACAACCGAATTCACTTTAAATTGAGAATTTATATCTTAATTTTAAGAGAACTTGGTTGGTAGGTAGGTTGTCTGAAACAAGACAATATAGATATTTCATGCATTTAAGAGTCAAGCAAAATGTTTGCATTACGGTATTTTCCTTTTTAGGGTTCCGTACTAAAAAGGTACAAAAGGAACCCTTGTGGTGCGACTCTGTCCATCTGTCTGTCTGTCACATTGCTAAATATCTCGAGAACTACTAAAGCTGTCGATTTGAAATTTGGAATAGTTATGAACAACGCTAACCTTGCCCTGAAAATGCCCAATATAAAGAGGGGGCAAAATTTCAGTCTAGCTACTATTAGGTCGAGTGGGATATCATATTTTTGGCTGTCGCTCGCTGAAATAAGTCATATTTTTATAGAAGTGTGTCATTTATAGTGGTTATTAATGATGATTTCTAATCTATCTTTAATCAATCCTTTCTAGGCTGCCTAAGAAAACATGTTTCTCTTCTGTTGTTTGTGTTCTCTTCTCCCCATCTTGTTCTTTCACCATTGTTTCACACAATCACAATGTCACAAAAAGATCAGCTCGACCTTACTCCGAAGTAACTTTGTGTTCTGGGTTCAGGTGGGCATCAACTACCAACCACCAACAGTCGTAGCTGGAGGTGACCTCGCGCAAGTAAAGCGGGCAGCCTCCATGCTGAGCAACACCACCGCCATCGCCGAGGCGTGGGGCAAGCTCGACCACAAATTTGATCTCATGTTCTGCAAGCGGGCGTTCGTGCACTGGTGAGTACTGACCAGGTGGAGCCACTGAGCGACACATACATCGCCGAGGCCTGGGTAAAGCTCAACCACAAAGAGTCTAGCAGGCTAAGCGAACAAGAAGCGCCCCCAGCTACGGATTTGGTCATTCTTTCAGGTGGTGTACTGGCAGGTCCTAAGAACACTCTATGCTTAATATCAGTCTTCGATCTTCTTTTGTTTTCGTGTTATTCAAGATAATGTAAAATAATCAGTGTATCATTGAAAGTGTCATATTTTGTAAACTGTTCAAGTTAGATTAACCAAACAAAATTATATTTGACAACAATAAAATAGACTACAAAATGGATATGTTTAACCTGCATCATGTCCTTAAACTTCAAAATATATATTAAAAAAAAAAAAACATTTTATTTTTCTTCTCATTTTTTTAATACTTTTCGCGGAGACACCTATAAAAATATTTGCATAAATCTTCGTGCGTCATGTCAAAAAAAAACATTATCGATCAAGTAGTTACTAGCATATATAAATAAAGTACCAGTGCAGTGTGAAGATAAGTTAGTATGTAGGTATAAAATCTCTTCCTAATAAACCTAATATCTGGGAAACCGAGCTTTGCTCGGAAAATATAAAAAAACTAAAAAAAGTGCGTTTTCCCAGAGCTTAGACCTAGCTAAATCAATTTATCGCACCCAAAAAACTCCATATAGCAAATTTCATCGAAATCGTTAAGCCGTTTCCGATATCCTTGTTTGCTTAATAGCATAGTGTTCTTAGGACCTGCCAGTACACCACTAGAAAGAATGACCAAATCGTCGCTGGGGGCACTTCTTGTTCGCTTAGCCTGCGAGACCCTTTGATCTCATGTTCTGCAAGCGGGCGTTTGTACACTGGTGAGTAACAGCTGAACAGGTGGAGCCACTGAGCGACAGAAACATCGCCAAGGCCTGGGACGAGGTCGACCTTCCGTGTCATCCCTGAACTATTTTTTATCAGAAACTTGCTTCTATCATACTTCAACATCATCAACCTCTTCCCCCAGGTACGTCGGCGAAGGCATGGAAGAAGGAGAGTTCTCCGAAGCCCGCGAGGACCTGGCGACGTTAGAGAGAGACTACGACGAGGTGGCCATCGAGACCTCCGACCTCCCGGGCGACGACGAGCTATGATCAACGATCTGACTACATCCTAAGGTCGCTTTTCAGACAAATTTTGCGATTTTAAAGTCCGTTTAGATCTGGAGAATGCACCTCTAGCCTAGCGCGCCATTTACGAAAGAGCTCGTGTTTCGAAGTACTATGTGTAGTACATTGCGCGAACGGTTAAGGAGATAATTATATCTACCTTCTCTTACTGCTATCTTGCTACTAAAAGGGACAAGGAAATTTGGGTGTCCCTCAAGCAGTGTCCTGAAAACAGAAGAATTAATCCCTTAGTAAATGGCTCAAGATAGGTGCATTCCATATCTGGACGGACCTAGATATACGATCAAAAAACGTCTACTGACACCACAACACCACCGCGTTATACAGGGTCTGTGCCACCTTTCACCTATGATGTTTCCACGCGGGTTTAGTTTCTGAAGTTATTTTGACTTACCTTTGGAGACATATAACTTTAGACTGGTGACGTCACAGCGCCGAAGCTGACGCCCTAAAACCACGGCCATATTTTTTTTAACAATATTGATTATAGCAGAACTCTGAAATTGTTTAAAGGTCCGAAAATGTCTGCAGTAGGCGCGGAGCGACTAGCCCCTATTCCCTGCGTGTTGAGGTCCATTTTGGTACCATTTTGTAATAGAAGCGGCATGTCAGAGTGAAGCTCCCTCGCCGCTTGCCTTTCTCCGTCGAGCAAACTTGCGATTGTCTTAGTTAAGTTTTTTTGGCGTTTTTCTTTAAATTTTTTAGCAAATGCTCGACGGAGAAGCCTAATTTTGAAGTGTTTATTTTGAGTCGTTGGTGGTTTTGTGGTGTGACTAATATTGTAAGTGTAATGTTGTAAGTGTAATTTGTCCGTTGATGTTTTTAAAATATTTAAAAAGTTTTGAGTGACCGTCTGATGTGTCTAATAAATTGTACAGTTTTATGAGTCGGTTTAATTTCGTATCCTTATATTTTAGGATCATCCACTTCGTGACGATGCTCTCTGGCAACCCCACATTGCTTTTTGTCATTTTTTATTACCTGAGGATTTAGTACATAATTGCTTAATTGGTATTTAATTAGTACTTTCTTGAAAAAAAAATTACATTAGTTTGGAAGTACAACCCGATTGGAGTTGGGGTTGCTGTAGAGCAGCGGTCGGCAACCTTTTAGCAGCCAAGGGCCACATAGTAGTTAACGGAGGTGACGCGGGCCGTACTTTGTTAATATTTATGACTTTATGAGACATTGTTGTTTGTCACTATTACATACAAAATAGCCAAGGCGCCTCTCGGGCCGCAAGTGACAGATTCGCGAGTCGCATGCGGCCCGCGGGCCGCAGGTTGCCGACCGCAGCTGTAGAGTATCCTCCTAGCAACCCCACCAAATTCCAGAATAGGTATAATCCTGGTAGTTGCCACCACAGATTATTAACTAGTTAGTCAAAACTTTTCAAAATAAATGTATAATGGCGGCTGCCAAGGTGGGGGCCTGGGGTTAGCAGGGCGAGGGGACACGCGATGGTTGCGCCGCAGTGGCCGTTTTGGGAGTTGAACTGTCATATCCCTGGTTGCCATAAAACATGCAAATTACCGCCAACTCTCGGCACTGAATTGGTATATCGTGGCACAAAGATGCGAAATAACCATATTTATGTTATGTTAGTAGAATGCTCGGGAAAGTTACTAAATCGTGAGCACAATAAATAGTAGTTTGTGTTACAAGGGATCAAAATTATATATTTCCGCTAAGGGCGGTACATTGAATCCTGAATGAAGCGATGGATTCTACAATAGAATCCCGAACGTAGTGAGTGAGATGAGGTATTCAAGCCCAAGACGAAATAATTTTGATACCGTGTGACACATACTGCTTTTCACATCAACTATGAGGAAATTGTTATGTTCCAAAATGTGTTATTTGACCAAAAAATAATTGTATGCAAGAAAGAAAAAATCGTGTCCTAGAACAGAAAAATACAACTTTGATCCCTCCTAGCAGGGAAGAAAAGTGCCACTTTTATCCCTCCTAGCGTGGAAGAAAAAGCCCTTTTTCGGGTATCGTCTTGGGTGGTCATATTCGTTTTTCGTCAAGTTCTTAAATTAGTCCTATTCTGCTTTCGTCACTCATTCTACATTCGTCACAATCGTCGGTGGCTTTCAATGTAGAATGAGTGACGAAAGCAGAATAGGACTAATTCAAGAACTTGACGAAAAACGAATGGGACCACCCAAGACGATACCCTTTTTCGAATAGGTGATGTGAAAAAGATATTTTCCGAATAGGTAATGTGAAATAAATGTTATCTGCATTAGGTACCTACTTTAAATATATCGTAAAGGTTTATAAAGTAACACCAAAAATTCAAATAACGTATATTTTTTCATAAAATACACATTTATTAAAATAATTACTAAAATACCTACACAATACATTGAAATTGCACAAAAAATATTCCTAATAATAATTTATTAGGTAACTTGATAACAAACGCTGTTATATTTCGATTCTCCATAACATAAATAAATAAAACAATAGAGCTCTGGTACCTACATTTTATGAAATTGGCTAGATCTAAGGGCTAGATGCATTTAATCCATCTCGATTTAGTTTAATAATTATTTGTGACTATTTTGTGTGAGAAAAAAAAAGTAAAGGTCTCAAGAAAAGCGTACTCCCTTTATCTCCGGCAACGCACTTGCAACCCCTCTGGTATTGCAGAAGTCCATGAGCAACTGTAATTGCTTACCATCGGGCGATTCGTCTGCTCGTTTGCCACCTATATTATAAAAAAGGAGAGTTATGTCACGCCAAGTGCCACGTTAGTATGGCGCTCCCATACATTGTGACTGGATGACTATGTTAACTAGGCAACATGTCTTTACTATATGTACACTATTTCACGATTTGTACAATTTTACCTTGTCTAGAGTGCATGAACATAATTTTTCATTTTTTTTATCTGTCACAAAGAAAAAAAGCATCTCATTCCTCTTATTTTGATATAACACTGCCATTATATTATATTAACATACAACTATATTAAATAAATATTTAATTATATTGATTATTACTAAACTATATTTATCTTTGGCTACCAACAATTTTATATATTTAAAATATTCAAATTGTGGACCGTATAAAATAACATGTTGATGATATGTCTCGCATAACATCATAACATAACAAGTGAGGAGCAAAATGGGTATTAAAATAACATCCATCGTTTAAAAAATTACTATAAAACAACTCATTCGGCTTCTAATTCCATACAAATAAGAAAATAATTCTATTTTAGGTAATATTTTTTACAAATTTGAAGCGCCTGCTAAAAATGTTTTACATGTTGACGCAACACATCTTGCTAATATAAAAGTACAGGCGTTTACAATAAGGCCGACTTATGTATACGATAAATTTTTACTACATAATTATTTGTACTGAGTTGTATGTGATTATCATCTCTCATTCTGGCAACAATAATGCAACTATTGCGGGTGCCACCGCATTTCTTGACACCGAATACCGGAGCAAAATACGGTACTCAAAAATTTTCTCGTCAGTTTTTGCGTGACCTTATCCCCGTGACAAGCCGTGACCGCATCGGCGTCAGGTCAAGAAGTGCAGTGTCACCTTAAACCTGAGTTTTTAACGCGTTTGTCGCGACCCCCAGGCAAATAAGTGGATTGTAAGGGCTGGCAAAGGGCTTCAACCTTTTCGCCGCCATTGACTTCATATAAAGCCAGTACATTTCGTGCCCCACACGCCACGACTTCATATCAAGTCGTGGTTTTGGCCAAGTTTGTTTACGTGCAATTTTTGACATGGTGTTTGATGACACTTTACTTCATTGACTTGGCGGCGAAAAGGTTAAAAGGAAAATAACATTATGCCAAGGAGGTTTGAAGAACACTGCCATAAACTAATGCAATTCACGAATTTTCAGTAAACTGAAGACGATATCGCTCTTCGAGCAACACCGGGAAGTCTGCATTCGCACTATTTCCCTTCTACCGAAGCACATGCCCAACTGGGCACACAACTGACGCGGTGCGTGTAGTTACTCATCCGTACACAAAAAGTTATGTGCAAGATTTGTCTTTGACGTGCGTAATTTCTATGTATTTAGCGTCGTCATTACAGATTGGACTGTGTGCAAAAAATGGCAGAACGATTTGTACGGTAAGCTCGCTTGGGCTCCCTTCCGACGTGTCGGAAGCCGGTGTTGCTCGAAGCTGGTAAGATTTGACACCATCACAAGCCTTACAACTTCCTCGGTGGCGGAGACTCGGACACGCTCGGCGTGAGCGACAGCCGCCGAATATTGGGCTTGTCGTATTCCTCCATGGACATAGCGCGGGACATGCGCCGTTCGACCCCTGGTGGGGGGAGGGAGGTCAGCAGACCCTGGCCTTGGCAGAAGAGGAGGAGGGATTGCGCCACTTTTGCGGGCTGGAAAAAAAAGAAAAATTGTTAAACTAACATATAAACAGCAACACTCTTAACTATCCATAGGTGGACCTTATGTCTTCTGTAATAAGGTTTACGGATGGACAGTTGCGATGGTACCGTAACATAGACTTGGACCAAGCGAATTCTGCAGGGCATTTGCAACGACAATGTGTGACCAATTGGACATGTCAACTTTAATGCCAAATTTCTATGAAAATGCGACGATGGTCGCATTTACTGGCGTTTATAATGGGTCCATATTGGGTTGCATACAAGTTTAAGTCATATCTTTGATGCGCATAACAACTTGTGTCATAATCATCATTGCGCATACAAATGAAAAGCCATATTATATTGTGTCATACATTTTTAGCCATAATATTTGATGACATACTCAGCAGTTTTTATATATTTTTTGTGCATAAGTATAGGTTTTGATTATAATGAATCAAATGTCATACCAGCTAAAAGCATATTTATCGATACTTATAAGGTTTTTACGTATAACGTTTTGTTGCATAATAATTTACAACCATAATGATTTACATAAATAATTTAAGAAAATAATTTTAGCCTCTCAACAACTCCTCGAAAAAACCTTTTCCCTAATCTCCGACCAAACACTTAATTCGACGGAGCCCCGCTCACGCGGGGCTCCTATTTCTGCGTAGTTTGCCCTTCGGGCATCTAAAGAAACCTAACGAACCTAACCTACCTACTATGATTAGTTTCTTTTATAAAACCGTTTCTGCTACTGAACCCGGCTCCTATCCTTCGTAGGTTGCTCACAACCATACATGTTTATTATTAATGCTTTGTAACATTATGAAAAAAAAAACATATTATGACAACTAAATATATGACTTAATTTATGTCTATATTAATACTATGCACTGCAATACTTCGAACGAAAAATACTTATGGATATCAAGCAGCTGACTTAAAATTTTATGCAAATTAAATTAATGACTATAAAAAGTATGACATAACTCATTTATGACAAAAACTCAGTTATGCTAAGGAATAATTCTGACTAAAGATTTTTATGACTTACAATTTTATGCATAAAGTATTATGACAATTAAAAATATGACAAAAGTTGTTATGCGACCAGAGGGAGTCCCTTATGCGACCAGAGGGAGTCCCACGTCGTTGGCGTGGAAAAGGTTAATATTTTTAACTAACCGCATTTTATACAATTTTCTCGCTAGGTCTTAGCTCTATTAAAACCCGCATTTTTGTGTTTTTATATGTTTTCCGAGCAAAGCTCGGTCTCCCAGATATTGAGTATTATGTCAGGAAGGTATAAAAGTAAGTACTTATGCTATCTTTTGTTGTATTAGCTACATACTTACCTATAATAAAATTATAAAATCATTCCAACATAAATATATAAATGCATGCTTTCTTTTCTACTAACAATAGTATAGGTATAAGTCACGACTGTAAACATTTACCTTAAGATTAAGTAAGAGTTGAGTGCGGCGTGCCAACAAACTAGTTAGGTACTCCAGTTTGGCGCATTTATTGTATATACGAGTATGTACCGATGTACTTAATTGTTTATGTGAATAAATAAAATTAATAATAATAATTAAGCAACATGCAACTCATTAATATAAACGAACAGCGTTTTAGAACCGGAGTCAGCTGTTTCCGATGCATTATACAACGGATTATGCAATTATCGCGCCGATTTTAGGTCAATCTTAAATGTAATCGCGGTCAAGACAGACTAGCAATTCACTTGGCTTTGATAGACAGATACAAAATGTGGCTGTAGTCGCAGTCAGATATACCTGAGAGGCCGCGGTGCTCAAAAATATGTATACAGTATACACTAGGTACTTTATTGCCCATATTAATTAAGGTAATGTATACATAGTTTTGTCACTTTGTCCGTATACATAAAAACTTATATATTTATTTGTATGTTTAATTTTAACATTGCAACAATTGAATCTTTCTGATTAATATAACCAATCATCGTAGTCTTCTTCTTCCTCGCGTTATCCCGGCATTTTGCCACAGCTCATGGGAGCCTGGGGTCCGCTTGACAACTAATCCCAAGAATTGACGTAGGCACTAGTTTTTACGGAAGCGACTGCCATCTGACCTTCCAACCCAGAGGGGAAACTAGGCCTTATTGGGATTAGTCCGGTTTCCTCACGATGTTTTCCTTCACCGAAAAGCAACTGGTAAATATCAAATGATATTTCGTACATTAGTTCCGAAAAACTCATTGGTACGAGCCCGGGTTTGAACCCGCGACCTCCGGATTGAAAGTCGCACGCTCTTACCGCTAAGCCACCAGCGCTTCTAACCAATCATCGTAGTAATAAAAATATTTTTTTTACTATTACGATGATTGGCTTTTTCAATGAAGGGTGCGGTGACAGTGACAGGTGTAATCTCCATACAATTTATAACCATAAAATGGCAAGTCTCTCAAAATCGTTTTGAGATGACACCTGTCACCGTACCCTTCGTGTTTGAAAAATACTATAATATAAAATGCCTTAAGGCATTGCACGTGTGTGAATGTGTGTGTGTGTGTTTTATTGGTATTGTGCAATGAATATTAAATAAATAAAATACCTATTTAAAATGCTGCTCCTCCGGTTTGAATAATAAAATGTTATACACCACGACTATTCTATTTAATATGCAATAAATAATGTAATAAACCTTCAAACAAAACAAAGTTCAATTTACGCTGTTTTGGTAAAGAAAAATCGCGAATGATTTGTTCGAGGTCACACCTAAATACTTAGGTATCAGCTTATGTTTAAATTTTAAATAATATACCTAAAATCACCTTTAGCAGATCAATGAACTCTGTATGTATGACACGTATGACAAAATATTACTTTGTAAAATGTTTGACATCTGTTACGTTTAAATTAATATACATGGTGTTTTCGGGGTCGTGGAGCAAGAGAACCAGACATCATACAGAATCCAAAGATGAGCCTAATGATGTTGTTAATTATTGTTTATCACCAATAATGATGATTATTTTCCAGATGACAAGTAGGAAAAAACATTTTTGCATACAATTTGGTGACCCTACTCAATGTGACGTCTTGTCGCTTTCCAGCGACAGCTTTTCTTTACAGCGTATGTCAAAAGTCATAGGGTGACCATAATTACTTTGTATAAAATTAATTTTACTTGAAAAATAAGAATAATTCAAGTACTTAATTATCTTTTAATCAAATACTACCATATGATAATGTGGATCATTTACAGAGTCAGAAAAACATATTTTCTGTTCGACTTAAATCGACATCAATACTGATTGACTCTTTATGTCCATTATATTTTCATGCAACAACAATTGAATTGTTTTGAACTATCAACCCGCCCCGGCTTCACACGGATTACACAAAATCTTTACAAATTATACACCTAAACCTTTATTAAGGTTCATTCTATTGATAGGTGAAAACCGCGTGAAAATCCGTTTAGTAGTTTTTGAGTTGGTCGCGAAAATACACTTAGACAGACAGCGGCGGAAGACTTTGTTTTAAGACTGTGTACTTAAGAAGTATAGATAAATATGGCACATAGAATACTTAAGCTCTGAAAATGGACATAGCTACTTTACATTCTGGGGGACCAATAACACAGACCGAATCAGACGTAGCAACTACGAGTAGGTATTACTATATTACTTACGTTATATATTGATCAATTGAGTTTTAATTTAAACATTTCTCAAGTTCCTCCTCAGTTAATTTCACCAGCCTCACTGACTCCTCCCAAAGTATCTTAGCATTCTTGTATCTATAGGCCGTTGGTATGGCTCGAGCCTGCTTGCAATCCTTGAAAAACTCCCCACTTATCTGTCCAGCTCTAACATCTAAAGCGACGTGCAGAGCCGTTTGAGCGCCTTCTCTAGGCGTCTTATTAAAGAACATAGTCCAGTATCTTAATACAGCGCCAAAGAGCAAGCCACCGCTGTAATAAATCCCTGTGCCTACAGCTCCTGGGTCAACACTATTAATCACAACATGAGCTCCTTTAAGTCTCCTCGTAAGCTCTCTAGAGAAGGGTATCATGCTGAACTTACTGTTACAGTAACTGAAGAACGGCAGCCAATTGATACCTGACTTCTTACCATTCAGATCGACTCTCCCTAAATTATGTAACATAGAAGAAGTGTTGACGACTCTAGCTGGTTCAACGGCCGTTCCTGTCTTTTTCAAAAGCGGCAGCAGAAGAATTGTCAGCAAAAAATGCCCGTAATAATTAACTTGCATTATAAAGTTCATGCCGTCTTTTGTTTCGAAATTCTTAGGCACTCCAACACCAGCGTTATTTATCAACAAATCCAATCTATCTTCTGTTTTATGGATATCTCCCGCGAATTCTCTTACTGACTCTAAAGAGCCTAGATCAAGAAGTTTAAAAACGGGTCTCACACCAGTTTTTTCTTCTATTACTTTTTGGGCGTTTAAACCTTCCTCCTCAAACGGGCAAGCGACGATAACCCTTGCCCCTCTTCTTGTTAAATCTTTAGCTATTTCAAGTCCCATGCCAGTGGTTCCTCCTGTTACAATCGCCGTTTTTCCTTCTAAAGTTTTTAGGGATGTGCATATACCATTGGTAGTTTTGTGGTAAAGCCGATATAGGTATAAAGCCGCGAGAGCGGCGAAGGCCGCAAGAACGATCGGAAACGGCATCTCGGCCGCGAGCGCACTGCGGGACTGCAGGTTGCAGTCAGTGCGCTCGCTGGTGTAGAGGTTTTAATTTTAACAAAGTTGGTAATCGACGGGTGGGTCATCGGCGGTGAACTTGAGACAATGTAATACCTAATTAGGTAGCGTTAGACATATTTTTTATTTCATGTTTATTAAATTTTAATAAGACAAGTAAGTACAGTCTCAGTGACAATTGCCTCAAATTTTGTTTTCAATATATATTAGTACCTTGTAACTATTCGTAGCTGATTATTTAACACTAAGGGTCGGTTGCACCAAACAGTCTGTCACCTATTAAAGCGTCCGCAAAAAAAATGGGAATTTTCATACTTCACTGCTGTTTGACGTTAAGCAGTCTGTTAAATGGGATACGTTATTGTTATGTTATTAATGTTATTACATTATATGTACATTTAAGACAAATGACTCCAGTAGGTATACTTAATTTTCATGAACAAGAGAGGCGATCTCGGCTTTTTCCGCGTGTGTATGACCAGAGGCCGAACCGCGAAAAACGAGAAACGTATCTTTTTATGTGCCTCTCTTTCGCTCGAATATGTAAGAGCGATAAAGAGGCAGATATCGAAAATTCGATTAATTTTCGCGGCCCTCAGCAGAATACGCCAGATACGTGAGTTAAATTTTTTCCATTGCAAAAAATTTGAAAAAATTTAGTTAACTGATGGGTCTGCTGAGTAAAAAAATAGTTAGGTAAAATAAAATCTAATTAAAAATAATGTTTATTTCATATTTTTCAAAGTCAATTGACAATACCCTGAAAACTAACACAACAATAGAAATGACAATGGTTTTTGAGATTATAATTTTCATTAAGCATTTTGAATTTAATTATTCAATTGTATTAAATTATTTAACAAAATATATTAATACAGTATACATTTAGCGTTTGCGTATTACGATTATAATAACCCAAAAGCTAGGATAGTACCAATCGTTATATTGAATTTTTTTTATAGGATTGCAAATTATTATATTTTCTTTCGATATCATATACTTTAGTACAGAAAAAAAAAGAGTAGATAAATCGTCGTAAACATTAAACCTATAGAAAGGTACGTACTTCGTTCTTTAAATGTGGAGTTGATCTTAAGGTCTCTGCCCACTACACCGTATCATACCATGACCGTACTATGAACGTATCGGGCACGTAATGTAACGCGACACGCACTACTATGCCCACTAGAACGTGTCCATATCGTTTCATATCCGTGCAGAACGGGTTTAGTGCCTGTCGTAACCGCGTATCATCCCCATAGCATCCGCCTATAATCCCCGTAGCATCCGCGTTTCATCCCTTTAGTACCCGCGTTTTATTCGCGAGAGCAAGACTCGTCGGAAAGAGCGACCGAATAGTTATCAGAAATCAAACTGGCAAGAGCGAGCAAGATATATGGCAACACGTTTATAGCGGGCTTAGAACGGTCACCATACGCGGTTATAACCCGTATGCTCACCGTTTCGCCGCCTGCACGCACCGTTCTGGCAACATTGCGTGCCGTGCACGGAGCGTTTCGGTACCTGTAAAATATCCTCGCCGACAATTTTTGACGGTCCGTGCATGGCACGCGACGGGTATGGTCGGTGACGGAACGGGCTAGTGGGCATAGTCTCATACTTTTTAATACAAAGAATATATTTTTGCCTGAAACGTTCCTACTACGGTCATGGTAGTAGGACCGCGAAAACTGGCGCATACTCCACCGACAAGAGCCATGCTCTTAAATTTTGATGATGATGACGGTCATGGTATGATACGGTGAAGTGGGCAGAGACCTTTACACAAATCACTTTCGGTCTTTAGTACTAATTTAAAGGTAGTGTAATATGATAATTTCAGCGTTAATACGAGACCGCGATTTTACAAAGTGGGAATTATAATATGGATATAAAGTAAATATAATTGCAGTCAGTAATAATGCTCCTATGTGCAAAGAAAGGTCTAAAGATAAATTAGATATTATGATGTTTTGAAATTTTGTTAGACTATACTATTACGACTTAATTAAAGTCTTGTTTCTTGAAGAACATTAATAAACAAATTGTTAATTGTATAGTTTTAATGCCAATTTAAGTACTATGCGGATAAAAGGTAAATTAATATAATTTTATTGTTGCTACCTATTTTGCAGAATCACATTAACCTTTTCGACACCGTGTCAAACACAAAAGCTGTCACGCTGACGTCACCGAAGTGTCAAAACTGAAATTGAACTTTATGCATTATGCACGTAGGTCTATGTTGCTCTGTGGTCTGTGACCGATTAATCAGTCTTTGGCGTTGATCCTACGGTTCGGATATATCGGTCATTGATGGCGTCCAAAAGGTTAAATTACATGATAATTTTAAATAATTTTATTCATTTATATACCATACTTATTTTTGCCTTACCGCCCTAAAGTCCAGTTTGCATGGAAATGCATCATGTGCAAGGCCTGTTCACTTCCTAAGAAAGTTATGTCCCCAAATAATTGCGCATGTATGCGCCTGAAGCTTCTATGTGTGCTTTGGCCTCCTAGAAAAAGTTGCCAGTAATCAAAATAAAAACATTTTTCTACAGCAACATTTCTCCCAACTAAGATTTAAATTTTCACGAATTTTTTACATTATTAATCGTAAAACGGGACTTAAAATACTTAAAACTTAACTACACGCGATTAAGTTTTATAATGAATATTTGCTTCCAACTGTCTTTATTAATGTCCATAAAATATTTGGAGGGTAGGTACGTCTACCCACCATAATAAAAAATATATATTTGTCAATGACTCTGTCCAACTGCTGTGGTTAAAGTTCATAACGAAAATTTTATTTATTAAATCTTTAAATAATAAATACAACGTAGCGGTACTACCACTTAAGACTCTGTTTGTAAGTCTGTGCCTACATGGATTACAGCAATGCACATAGAAAATGTGCTAAATGCGGAGCAACGGCTGTTGAAGATACATATTTGAGTGAAATTCATAGCTTTAGTGGGTTCAGAAGGAACCGCGTCATAACGCATCTGGAAAGCGTATTAATTAACCGTGAAGAAATGTATGAATACAAGTTGGAAATCTGTGTAAAATGCCGTGTGTAAAGTGTAGTGTATCTGTGTGTGTAAAGTGTAATAGGTAGGCATGCCTAAAGATATTTGTATTATACTGAAAACTTTGTGAATGTGCTTTATTAATGTCTATTTTTTTATTAAGTTGTCAGGGTTTAATTTTCAGTGTATATTTCTATATGTAAAACATTTTTTTAATAAATAAAATAATACAATGTTATAAACATAAATATGCCTTTTATTTAAATCAATTGATAATACCACAAACAAGGGGTAATATTTGCATCTTTCATATATTTCGTGATATGAAGATAACTAATATGTTTATCAACAGAATTACTACCTATACCTACCAATACCCGCCAGGCTAAACCGGTTGTCAACTTTAGTTCCATTGGTACACAACGACGGCGCCACTAGTATAAACGTATAAACGGTTGGGGACATTTTTTTGTATGGAGTTACCGTTCTTCTCCTAGTGAGTATTATATTCTTTGATCATGTGACGTCGTCCGTTTTCCTCTTAAAGTAGTAACAGACTATCGCACCGGACCGCGACCTTTGTGCGGTGCGGCGCATTTATCGATAGTGTGTAAGCTTCCATCGCACATAATTATTATTAATAGCGGTGCGGTGCGTCGCACCAACTGACAGGTAATAATAATACTGGTGCGCTCCGCACCAATTTCCCTAGTGTGTAAGCTGCATCGCACCGTTTGACAGCTGTCATTTTCAAATTATGACAGTGGAATAATAATACTGGTGCGCTCCGCGCCAATTTCCCTACTGTGTATTCATTCATTCATTCTTTTAAAATTATGGCTTCAGCCCAGTGGGGCTATTTCGCCAGTATCAAGGTCGTAGTAGCAGGGTAATACGATTGAAATTGTACGGTTAGTACAAGACAGTGTACGGTGATTTAGCTCTTGTAAAGCGATAGCGGACTTTACAAGAAACACGTGGACAACCGGCCGTTGACTCCAAAATGATGGTTAAACGTGCTTCAAGATTAATTCCCCATTCACTGCACATTACCACATTAGTTTACTGTATAATAGGCTATGATATTACACTTTAAATAATATTAATGAGCAAAAAACAAAGCAATTGATCACGACGCGTGACCATCAAGATGGCGCTCGAACCGGAAGTCCTCCCCTAGTGTGTAAGCTCCATCGCACCGATTGACAGCTGTCATTTTCAAATTATGACAGTGGACGGCAATGTAGCCAGTCGATGATTTACAAAAATGCGGAATCAGTGCTTTAAAAAGACACAGATTTTTTAAGATTTTCATGGGATAAGGTGCATTATATTACCTCAGGCCGTTCATCTACGTCTAAA
Source organism: Cydia splendana (assembly GCF_910591565.1). Lineage (NCBI taxonomy): Eukaryota > Metazoa > Arthropoda > Insecta > Lepidoptera > Tortricidae > Cydia > Cydia splendana. The sequence continues at coordinate 1,523,822 of NC_085968.1, forward strand.
AAAGCGGAGCCACATTGATTGAATTTATTCTTAAAGGATTCCATTGCAAAAATACGTTGGAAAACACGGAAATATGGGACACTTGGCAACACTGGCGCACGTGTGCGGCAGTCTGTAAGCTAGGATCGCACCGTTTTGACGGTTCGGTGCGATAGTGTGGAACAGTGTTGGGCATTCAAGAATAAAATCATTATTTGAATAAGAATTCGTAGGAATAAAATCATCTCGATTTTATTCCCGTCAAAAATATTCAAATAATTTTGGTCGGGAATAATTCGTATGAGAAAAAATTGAATGAGAATAACTTATTCTTAATCAAATAAATATAATCATGATTTTTAATCGAAATAATATTCCACGAATAAAAATGTAGTCCGGGTACCGTATAGGTACTAATTACGTATAGTTAGGTAGATGTAATAGTAGTTAGTCTCTTGTCTAATTTATACCTATTTTATGGAATAAAATCTTACAAATTGACTGTCGCATAACGCATAGTTTCAGTAACCGTATTATTTTTAATTTACTAACCAAATCATTAGGTTAAATTTAGCTGGTCTAAGCGCTTTGTCTCTATCACTCTTACATATTAGTGCGATAGAGAGACGGAGGTAGCGTTCCGTTGACGTAGCGCAAACGATTGGCATATTGGCTACGAACCCAAGGTGCCTAGCCAAGATGACAATTTTTGTTTTTATTTTAATAACAAAATCATTAGGTAAATTTAGTTGTTCTGGAGGCCTAGCCAATATGCCAATCGCTTGCGCTCCAACAACGAAGCGCTTTCTGTCTCTATCACTCTTACATATTAGTGCGATAGACAGATTAGAGACACAAAGATAGCGTTTCGTTGTCGTAGCGCAAACGTTTGGCATGTTGGCTACGCTCCCAATGTGCCTAGCCAAGATGCCAATTTTTGTTTTTACATTAATAACCGAATCATTAGGTAAATTTAGCTGTTCTGGGGGCCTAGCCAACATGCCAATCGCTTGCGCTCCAACAACGAAGCGCTTTCTGTCTCTATCACTCTTACATATTAGTGCGATAGAGAGACAAAGATAGCGTTTCGATGTCGTAGCGCAAACGTTTGGCGTGTTGGCTACGCTCCCAATGTGCCTAGCCAAGATGCCAATTTTTGTTTTTATTTTTATAATCAAATCATTAGGTAAATTAAGCTGTACTGGGGGCCTAGCCAACATGCCAATCGCTTGGGCTCCAACAACGAAGCGCTTTCTTTCTCTATCACTCTTACATATTAGTGCGATAGAGAGACAAGGATAGCGTTTCGTTGTCGTAGCGCGAACGTTTGGCATGTTGGCTACGCTCCCAATGTGCCTAGCCAAGATGCCAATTTTTGTTTTTATTTTAATAACCGAATCATTAGGTAAATTTAGCTGTTCTGGGGGCCTAGCCAACATGCCAATCGCTTGCGCTCCAACAACGAAGCGCTTTCTGTCTCTATCACTCTTTCATATTAGTGCGATAGAGAGACAGAAATAGCGTTTCGTTGTCGTAGCGCCAACGTTTGGCGTGTTGGCTACGCTCCCAATGTGCCTACCCAAGACGCCAATTTTTGTTTTTATTTTTATAACCAAATCATTAGGTAAATTTAGCTGTTCTGGGGGTCTAGCCAACATGCCAATCGCTTGGGCTCCAACAAAGAATCGCTTTCTTTCTCTATCACTCTTACATATTAGTGCGATAGAGAGACAAAGATAGCGTTTCATTGTCGTAGCGCGAACGTTTGGCATGTTGGCTACGCTCCCAATGTGCCTAGCCAAGATGCCAATTTTTGTTTTTATTTTAATAACCAAATCATTAGGTAAATTTAGCTGTTCTGGGGGCCTGGCCAACATGCCAATCGTTTGCGCTCCAACAACAAAGCGCTTATTTATTAGTGCGATAGAGAGACAGAGAGAGCGCTTCGTTGTCGGAGCGCAAACGATTGGCATAATGGCTAGGCCCCCAGAACAGCTAAATTGTAACCAAAGATTTGGTTATTAAATTAAAAACAAAAATTGTCATCTTGGCTAGGCACATTGGGAGCGTAATATCCAACATGCCAAACGTTTGCGCTACGACAACGAAACGCTATCTTTGTCTCTCTATCGCACTATATGTAAGAGTGATAGAGACAGAAAGTGCTTCGTTGTTGAAGCGCAAGCGATTGGCATATTGGCTAGGCCCCCTGAACAGCTAAATTGTACCCAAAGATTTGGTTATCAAATTAAAAACAAAAATTGACATCTTGGCTAGGCACCTTGGGTGCGTAGCCAATATGCCAATCGTTTGCGCTACGAGAACGAAACGGTATCTCTGTCTCTCTATCGCACTAATATGTAAGAGTGATAGAGACAGAAAGTCTTGCGTTGTCGGAGCACAAGCGATTGGCATCTTGGCTAGGCCCCCAGAACAGCTAAATTTACTCAATGATTTGGTTATTAAATTAAAAACAAAAATTGTCATCTAGGCTAGGCACCTTGGGTGCGTAGCAAATATGCCAAACGTTTGCGCTACGACAACGAAACGCTATCTCTGTCTCTCTATCGCACTAATATGTAAGAGTGATAGAGACAGAAAGCGCTAAAAAACAGCTAAATTGTCCTAATGATTTCGTTATTAAATTAAAAACAAAAATTGGCATCTTGGCTAGGCACATTGGGAGCGTAGCCAACATACCAAACGTTCGCGCTACGACAACGAAACGCTATCTTTGTCTCTCTATCGCACTAATATGTAAGAGTGATAGAGAAAGAAAAAGCTAAAAACAGCTAAATTGTCCTAATGATTTGGTTATTAAATTAAAAACAAAAATTGGCATCTTGGCTAGGCACATTGGGAGCGTAGCCAACATGCCAAACGTTCGCGCTACGACAACGAAACGCTATCTTTGTCTCTCTATCGCACTAATATGTAAGAGTGATAGAGAAAGAAAGCGCTTCGTTGTTGGAGCCCAAGCGATTGGCATATTGCTGCGGCTAGGCCCCCAGAACAGCTTAATTTACCTAATGATTTGGTTATAAGAATAAAAACAAAAATTGGCATCTTGGCTAGGCACATTGGGAGCTTAGCCAACACGCCAAACGTTTGCGCTACGACAACGAAACGCTATCTTTGTCTCTCTATCGCACTAATATGTAAGAGTGATAGAGACAGAAAGCGCTTCGTTGTTGGAGCGCAAGCGATTGGCATGTTGGCTAGGCCCCCAGAACAGCTATTTTTACCTAATGATTCGGTTATTAAAATAAAAACAAAAATTGGCATCTTGGCTAGGCACATTGGGAGCGTAGCCAACATGCCAAACGTTTGCGCTACGACAACGAAACGCTATCTGTCTCTCTATCGCACTAATATGTAAGAGTGATAGAGAGAGACTATGCGCAACTCTACGGAGGGTCAACGTTTGGTATGTTGGCTAAGCACCCTGATCGGATGATAGAACTAGATAGTGTATAGCGAAACTCTTCAATGTGTACTATACCTAAACTATAGTAACAAATATCAAATCAATCCGACTTTTAAATAGAAGGGTGAAAATCAACTTATAACCGATTGTACTACAAAAATTAACTTAATTCTAAATAACATTTTAATTGAATAAAACCTTAGTTAGAATAGGCCCACTTCTAGAATAATTATTCTGTTTTTTATTCCGCATTTAAAATAAGAGTCACATGATTTATTCACCTTAATTTTATTCTAAAATAACTAGTGCAAGAATAATTCTAATTCAAATCGATTTGAATAAGAATAAAATTTCTGTTTTTATTCTTATTCTTATTCAAGTTAATTTTTGCCCAACTCTGGTGTGGAAGCCCACCCCAGTACGAGCTATTCCCAGAAACGCTCCAAGGTCTCGGTGCGGTGCGATAGTCTGTTACGGCCTTTAATTCCCCTCTCACGTGTAAGAAGTATAACATACAAAGTAAGTAATAATCATGTAATGATGACATTACCATAGTCTTTTGTCTATGTTACTTTGTATGGAACCGCGGCCACAATTCCAGTAATTACAAATGCTTATAGGTAGCGCAGAGATTGAGAAGATTGCATATAATTATGATCATGGTGATTGTTAATGATCGTATAAAATCACTAACTACTTAGGTAGGTACTCACGATATTAGTGCGGAAAAAAGGAAATTCAAGTCACTCAGTCACTACTCGTTGCGAATTACCTATTCGCACGTGTATCGTACAACGTTTTGCAGTACATATATGTACAATTTGTACATACAAATTTTCGACATAGTTACGTAATGTAACGTTACGTAATTATCGCACTAGTGCGGTAAAGTATTAGGACCATATGTACTGTAAAGAAATAAATCTATCAAATTGACCGCCGTTTCCGCAATTATGATTTGTCAAAATGGACTGGAGGCATTTTTGTAGGCTTCTTGGCGACACAATCTTCGACCATTAGAACCGTTTCTCGGCAACAACACGTACATCTTACTAACATCTTTTATTTCACAATTTTTGCATTTTTTTTCGGTTTATCAGCCATGGAACTCACGTTTTTTTTTGCCAAGTAAAGGGATAAATAATCAACTAAGGACGGGACACATAGATCTTGTTCATTTATTTTTTAATAGCTAGTCTTGGTATCAGGGCCGTCTTAAACTTTACTATGCTGGGGCCCTTGGGCATATAAGCATTTGGGCCCTTTTGGAAAGTAAAGAAAGTGAATTGAAAACTAACATTTTTCTACTATGATCTTCTATTTATTATGGGTAATCAAATATACTGTTACTGCATACAGTAATCCATCCATCCAAGGATGGATGTCCTGTCCTGTCCCCCTGAGGATGGGGGCCCTGGGCACGGGCCTCGTGTGCCCTTATAGTAAAGACGGTACTGCTTGGTATGATTTTAGTACAGAAGTAGGTAGCCACTAGCCATGATTGTAGTGGATGAATATATATTTTTAGGTACTAAGATGAGTAGAAATTGGCAGTTGAATCTCTGATTACAGACATCGGTACTTCCTCCGGAGTGTTACAATTGCAGGGTCGGATGATTGCTTAATAACTGTTGTACAAGCAGCAACACTTACCTGTACATCGATGGACCTTATTACAAAAAGCATAAGGTCCAACGATGGACAGTTAACATTAACAGTGTGAGCGATGGTACAGTTGCCATGAGATATATCAAGGTGCTCTAAAATACCTCGGCTATATTGTAACGCTTTGACAATAGATCGCGTGTTCCGATATTTTTCCTTTGTCGTGGTACCAAAGTTACAAGATCGATTGTAAAAAAATTGTATGTTTCATACATGTGATGTAATGCCGCTGATTTAATTATATTTTATATGGGACAGCCAAATCTCTTACATCGGCGAAAGGAATCACACCTATTAGGGTTTGCACGACGGATCTGAAATGTATGGAAGATTCACAGATCCGGGTCCAAATCCGGATAATTTCTTACATTTAGGATCCGGATTACAAACCCTAATCACACCACAGCAGAAAGAGTTAAGGGACATATCGCAGCTGTCAAAAATCAAGGGTACAAGTCTGCCGCTGCTGAGCATTTGCTAGAGTCAGGACAAAACCACTGGATTGAGCTGGATAACCCTAAAATCCCTACGGATCATCAGTTCTATAGTAGAAAAGGAGAACCAGGTCTTTGTGAACTTACCGCCTCAGCCAACACGTTGCCGACTTTCTCGACCTTGAGGATGGTGACCTTGTCCTTGTCCAGCAAGTAGGGGCTGAGCAGCCCCGTGAACAGGATGTCGGGTGACCAGGTCGTCATGAACTTACCGCCTCAGCCAGCACGTCGCCGACCTTCTCGACCTTGAGGATGGTGACCTTGTCCTTGTACAGCTTGTACAGCCGAAGTAGGGGCTGAGCAGCCCCATGAACAGGATGTCGGAAGACCAGGTCGTCATGAACTCGCCGCCTCAGCCAGCACGTCGCCGACTTTCTCGACCTTGAGGATGGTGACCGTGACCTTGTCCAGCTTGTACAGCCGAAGTAGGGGCTGAGCAGCCCCGTGAACAGGATGTCGGAAGACCAGGTCGTCATGAACTTACCGCCTCAGCCAACACGTCGCCGACCTTCTCGACCTTGAGGATGGTGACCGTGACCTTGTCCAGCTTGTACAGCCGAAGTAGGGGCTGAGCAGCCCCGTGAACAGGATGTCGGAAGACCAGGTCGTCATGAACTTACCGCCTCAGCCAACACGTCGCCGACCTTCTCGACCTTGAGGATGGTGACCGTGACCTTGTCCAGCTTGTACAGCCGAAGTAGGGGCTGAGCAGCCCCGTGAACAGGATGTCGGAAGACCAGGTCGTCATGAACTTACCGCCTCAGCCAACACGTCGCCGACCTTCTCGACCTTGAGGATGGTGACCTTGTCCTTGTCCAGCAAGTAGGGGCTGAGCAGCCCCGTGAACAGGATTTCGGAAGACCAGGTCGTCATGAACTTACCGCCTCAGCCAGCACGTCGCCGACCTTCTCGACCTTGAGAATGGTGACCTTGTCCTTGTCCAGCTTGTACAGCCGAAGTAGGGGCTGAGCAGCCCCGTGAACAGGATGTCGGAAGACCAGGTCGTCATGAACTTACCGCCTCAGCCAACACGTCGCCGACCTTCTCGACCTTGAGGATGGTGACCTTGTCCTTGTCGAGCTCCTTGTACATTTTCTCCACGACGCTGGCGTAGGGGCTGAGCAGCCCCGTGATGAGCAGGATGTCGGGCTGGCAGCCGCGGAGGACCAGGTCTTTGCGGCTGGAACATATGAATCGGTTTAGGGCAAGAAAGAAAGAAAAGTCTTTGTTTTCCTCATAGCCAAGAGAGTCGATGGGCTATCGGAAGGGGGGAGGAGAGAGTTGAATGCCATATCGACTCCCCCCCCTCCCCCCAGATTTTATTGCTGCCCCAAAAAAAATATTGCTGCCACAAAAACATTGGGCTAAGCTCAACTATCGAGGATTCTTCTAGTAAAGTGGCTGTAGTAATAACATAGGGATAGACTGACGGACAGAGGGACTTGACGAAACTATAAGGGTTCCGTTTTTGCTATTTTGACTACGGAAGGGAACCCTAAAAATCAGTAACTCGACGGGAAGTTATTCTTTATATACTTACGTTGGCCGGAACGGAGGTTCTCTGTTTCCAAAATGGTTAGGTAAGTACAGCCATGAAACAAAATAAATAGAGTAGTCTTGTAAATGTACTGATGTAATAGATCAATACAAAGATTTTGCATTTTCTATAAAATATTGCCATCTTGACGACAGCCCGACAGCGACTTCTACTATAGGTAGTAACACATTCGTTCGCGTCCATCTCTCTCTGTTGTATAGTGCTGTCTCACTCTCACAAGTAAACTTACTTGATAAAGGCGCGCACATACTGCTTGATATTGTGCGTGTTGAGATTCCCGCGCAGACGCGAGCGGTACTCTAGTAACATTCGTTCGCGTTCGGTTGCTTCGCAGGAGTCGCTTTGGATTTGCTGTAGGATGAAAACAGAGGTTTAACAACTGTTGAGTTTGTTTTAAGAAGTTTTTTTTGTTGACACCGTTAGGCAAAAAAATAACGATGTTTGATGTTACCATTAGGTTTATGTCGGGGGCGATCGTAATATCCGCCGATCAAGAAATTCCTAGGCATACGTATCATTTGTCTCGTTTCCTGAGTCGACGAAGCCCCGCTATGCGGGGCTCCTATTTCTGGATAGTTTGTCCTTCCGGGTTCCGGGATCTGAAGCAACCTAACCTATCCTAGACTTAGACCAAGAGAAATCTGCAACGATTTGGATAGCACACATAATGCAAGTGTTATTTTAAACGTCAAACTTCTATGAAATTATGACATATAAATAACATTTGCACTGCGTGTGCTATCAAAATCGTTTCAGGCTTTTCTCGGTCTAACTCTACCTAATTACCTATCTATTATGTGTTAGTTAATGTGACTACCGTCAAAACATTACACCGGAACTTTACGATCGGCCGGATTTTCCGATCGACCGCCGACATAATTATACCTATATTTGAAAGAATTGAAAGTAAAATGATAAGGAATGCTTGAAAAAAGTCAGGGCAGGCATATTGCACAAATCATATCAGATATGTCTGGCGGACAAATGTGTCAATGTATAAATAAAATAAGATAAAAATTGGAGTTAATACAAACAACAATTCAATTGTACACATTAGAGTTTACTACAATGCAAAAGTAGCGCCGCATAGTAACAGTATATCTAGTAAAGTAGGTTGGCCCAAAAACACGTTGACAAAAATTTTAGGGATATTTTCCTTACCCCGAAGCCCCGCATTCACACTCCTACCTTGTAGTCCGCCTCGTAGTCCGCCTCGTAGACGGTAGGACGGCTCGTAGTCCGCAACCCCCATACACAATCCTACCCAACGAGGCGGACTACGAGGCGGACTACAAGGTATGAGAGTGAATGCGGGGCTTTACACGTCTTTTACAAAATTAAAACTACAAGCATTTAACAAAAAAAAAATGTCAACGTATTTTTGGGTCCTGTAGATAAAATATACGATGCAAACAATGATAAACAATGCGTTTTGTTAGTAAGTCAGTATCTACCTAATAGATATGGCGACTAATAGCAAATATCAGAATCTATTCTACATTGTAAATCAAGCCAGGCAACTACGAGTAAAAGAGAAAGACCAAAAGTTAGGTAAAAGCATTTTTTTGGTATTTTCTATTGGCGATAGTAATTGTAACATTAAAGCAATAATAAAAATTTGCGCCTCTGTATTTTTTTATGATATGGGAGGCAAACGAGCCGTATGAATCGCCTGATAGTAAGCAGCAGTGGCGGCGCGTCAAACATATCCATAGGCAAGCCGGGGCTAATTTGGCTTACATATTTCCTTTACAACTCTGCTCAAACGTCCAGGAACAGGCAAGCCGGTGGGAATCGGCTTTTATGGACGCGTCGCCACTGGTAAGCAGTTACCGTAGCTCGTGGATACTTGCAGCATCAAGCCAACCATGTGCTTGCAAGTGTATTGCCGGACTTTTCTTGAAGGCATAAGACGTGTTTTAGACTACACTATTATTTCTTCCTCGCATTGTCCCGGTATTGTTGCCACGGCTCATGGGAGCCTGGCGTCCGCTTGGCAACTAATCCAAGGAATTGGTGTCGGCACTAGTTTTTACGAAAGCGACTGCCATATATCTGACCTTCCAACCCAGAGGGTAAACTTTATTGGGATTAATCCAGTTTCCTCACAATGTTTTCCTTCACCGAAGAGCGACTGGTAAATATCAAATGATATTTCGTACATAAGTTCCGAAAAACACATTGGTACGAGCCGGGGTTTGAACCCGCGACCTCCGGATTGCAAGTCGCACGCTCTTACTGCTATAAGATAAGGCCTCTAGCGCTAAAGCGCTTAGACTACACTATTACTCGTAGCCTATTCCTCTTTTATTCTGTCTCCCTCCTGATATTCGGTAAATGCCCTGATGGATGATGACTACGCCAAAACTGGCCGGGTCCGGGCCGAGGCAGAACACACTTCGATTTATATAGAATACAAAGTGTAGGATGCCTCGGCCCGGTCCCGGACAGGTTCTAGCGGGAGTCATCCTAAGTCTGTTTATACCACTCATCAGTCAGAGCCGTAGGACCCGAGAAATAATTTACTTAGTCTAACACGGATTTTACGCATAGGAAAGATTTTTTTAGATCGTGTCATCTTCTTTGAATTACCTACATATTTGTATACGGTCTATAATGAAATTCACAAAAATAGACCACTCATAGAATTGTTTCACTGTCTGTCGGTCTATATTACGCGTTAGATACAACATAAAGCCACGTTTACTATCCTATTTACCCTCCACCGATCCCATCATTAGTAGCGTTAGCAGAAAACAAGAAAAAAAGTACCTTATAGCGATAGTCAGGATACAGCTCACTCTGTAAACTCACGTGTCCAAACTTGTGGTAGATAAGGAAGTCCTCCTCGGACTGCGAGATGTCCGTGCCTTTCCAGCGAGAGAACCTGGATCTGAAGGCGTCAGCGACTGAGGAGGTTGACGCCGTGCAGTTGACGAGGATGAGGCCTGGAGAGATAAATAAATATTAGTAAAGATACAAGACGATCATACGGCCGATACTCATGTACGGATGCGAGACTTGGACACTAACACTTAAAGAAGAAAACAAGCTCCTGGTGGCAGAAAGGAGAATCCTGAGAAATATCCTAGGCCCTGTGAGGAGAGAAGACGGCAGTTTTAGACTGCGCAAAAACGTCGAAGTTGAAGATCTCTTGAGAGGCCGATCGGACGTCCCAGGTATCGCTGGTGCGATGCGGTTGAAGCGGACTTGGGCGATCTCCATGCCGATAACTGGCGGGAGATGGCACAGGATCAAGACAATTGGCGTGTACTCGTGTCGGAGACCAAGCCTCATTTTGGGTCGCTGCGCCATTAAGTAAGTAAGTAAAGATACAAGCTACTGCCAGGACCTAATTCTCATATACTTCGGACACCTCTCACGTGTTCTCTGGATAGCCTGGAGAAAGTTATTATGACGGGCAAAGTTGAAGGCACCAGATGGTGTGCGCAAATCACTGCACCGATGCAATTAAAACTGCACGAGGCCATGCGCTTGGATATAAGCCTATGGAGGAACCTGGTCTTCTCCTTCTTCTTCTTCAGTCGATCCCTCATTGCTGACGATCGTGGCATCATGTCCTTCTGTTGAAGACCAGGTTCCTCCATAGGCTTCTATTCTTCGCCAAGCGTATGGCCTCGTGCAGTTTTAATTGCATAGGTGCAATGTTTTGAGCACACCGTCTAGTAGGGGGAGGGCCCTGATGAGGTCTGATCCCTTCAACTTTACCCGTCGTAATAACTCTCTCCATGGAATAATCTTATCGAGTCCTAAACTAATGCCTTGATCACACGTACCGAGTAAACGGGCGAGACAGTGCTCTTGGCCGAGTACTCAGTGCGTATAAACATAGCGCCGAGTGCTCGGCCGAGCACTCGGGCGAGCGAAGCGGCGAGTCAGTAGCTCGGTGGACGTTCTATCTGCTAGGCCGAGTGCCCACCCTCCCGCTTCCCCGCACTGTCTCGCTCGCTCGCTCGGCAGGTCTGAACGCGCACTGACTCGCCACTCGGTCGTCACATGGGCACATCGCTTTACGGTCCATCGTGCCCGAATCTCTCATAGAACTGAACTGACAGTCCTAATTTCAAAACATGTGTGAACAGTTACTCGCTTACATCACTGTCTCGGCCGAGAAACATTTTACTGTCTCGCCCGTTTACTCGGTACGTGTGATCAAGGCATAAGCAAAGCTAGTCTTGTCTTACCTAGCGTTGTCCCTCCTTTTTGCCGCGGCTCATGGGAGCCTCGGATTTTTACTTTTTTTACGTCATTTACGTGACGCGGAAAAAGTCCAAGACTGTGATCATCTCACCTGGAGGGGAACTGTACCTAAGAGCCGGCGGGGGTGCGCGAGGCCGCAGCGAGCAAGCACGTTGGCCCCGGCGCCTTCGCCAAGGCCTACAGCGTAACGGACGTGGAGGAAGTCCAACACTGTGATCAGGTCCTCGCCTAGCGTTTGGAGGGGAGGGAACTGGTAACTGTGGAAGACATAGAAAACATTAGCGATTTGAAAAATCGAGTCAACCAAAAAATTCATCAACATTAGAAGCTAGACAGAGTAGACAGTCGTCTTGCGCAGCAAATTGCTTTCTGGGAATACAACAGTGGACTAGTTGGTAACTAGGTAGGTAGATTCAAGAAATAATATTCTGAAAACTGTGTCTTCTTTGTAATTCATTCAACCATAAGCAAACTTAATTCTCTTTGATTCAACACAGTTTTCACTGAACAGCTAGCCTTGTATCTTAATAATTTGCAATTGTAAGACCTAATTAACAATATTAAAGCTGGAAGCCATCGCGAGCACGGACTTCTGGCCGAAGGGTGTGATATTTCGGCGGTTCCGTGGGAATCTGCCGAATCCTACACCAGAGCAAGTGATGCCGCAACAGAAAACTGCGTCACGAAAATGATTTTTTAGTATTTAAGTTTTTTATTATTGTATATATATGTTAGTTTGTAAGGTATGTATCTATGGGCCTTAGTAGCCTGAAAATAAATGCTTTGATTGATTGATTGATTAAACTTACTGTAATGTTAACCTGGAGAGTACCTAAGTTTGAACTCACGAGTCGGCAAGATCGGGCGAGTTTTTTCGTGTCCTGGGACGTCCACGTGTATGAAACAGGAGCGTTCTTTTATCTCGGTCATGGCCGGCATGCCCACGAAGACCAAGCGAATAGTACTCGAGTTTGAACTCGTAAGTGTGAAGGGATAAGGTTGAACTCACGAGTCGGGCAGATCGGGTGAGTACTCCTCGTGTCCCGGGACGTCCACGTGTATGAAACAGGAGCGTTCTTTTATCTCGGTCATGGCAGGCATGCCCACGAAGACCAAGCGAATAGTACTCGAGTTTGAACTCTAAGTGTGAAGGTATACGGTTGAACTCACGAGTCGGGCAGGTCGGGCGAGTTTTCCTCGTGTCCCGGGACGTCCACGTGTATGAAACAGGAGCGTTCTTTTATCTCGGTCATGGCCGGCATGCCCACAAAGTCCACCATGGACGAATCTGGAACAGTGGCAAAGGAAAATTGTTATAATAATCTCAGTCTATATACGCCCTACTGCTGAGAGTGCTGGGTCAAAGAATTTAATATCCGTACCATTACGTACCTTGTTACAGTGACAATCAATATGAAGCTGAGGTCCCTATTGTCACTGTGACAAAGGTACGAATGGTAGGTACTGAAATTAAATTCCTTAACCGTATATACATTTATACAAGTACAGGATCCCTCTGCTACTCTAGAGGGCAGTAATATACTCACGCAGATTTTTTCGCGGATACGCAATTTTTTAGGGATACGTTTCGACCCAATAGAACTCTTTGGTATTTCAATGGGATTCTTTCCAAAAGTACCAACTTACTTATATATTTTTTAATTTATTTACGATAAGCAATGAAATTGTAATGGACTTGTCAATATAATTTCCATTTTGATTTTTTCTCCCGATGCACAAGGAGCATAAGGATCCTTCTCTGATGGAAAGCCACATTAGGTTAGATTTACGTAACTTGTGGTAGTAGCCACTAAAGTTGTGATTACTCACGGTTGGTTCCAAGATCGTGGACTGTGAGAAACACACATCGCTTGTCCTGCTGGCTCAAGTCACCCTGGAACAGTACAAAATACACATTAGCAGTGGTTACCAGTAACATTAATTTTACTCAGATCAATTCGGGGAACAACTGCATAAATAACATTTTAGGTTGAGAAGACCGTCATAGGACAAGAAATCTCTGATTTTTTACGTCGCTCAGACAGTCAGAAAGGAAAAGTTTCGCTCCTTCAGGTCTTTCGACCTTGCAAGTGGAGTACGTGGTACGAATGCAAGATTTACAAGCAACGAAAGAGCTTGTAGACGGTCTTACCTGATGGACAGTCTTTTCCACATTAAAGATAAAGATAAAAGATAAAAAATAGTTTCCTCAAGTAGGCATATTACAAAAAGCTATACCGGCTCCAACCGTACACCTCTGCCTCGAGAAGATTTAAATCCCCCCTCAATCGGAGGAGGGTATCCCAATACGGGACATTAACCACATTTATCTTACCAAATTAATAATAAGCAGCAGGCAGATCTAAGATCGTTATAACTCATAGCCGATGTTCATTTCCTTCTACAGATGTAGTGCATAATTGTTTTCCATCCAGTTTCCATCGTATTTTCTCGGAAACATTCGTATTTGTCATGCTACTTCAGTCAACCTCAGTACTTTTTGTATGGAGACTGACTGAACGTGTGCTATTACGTTCGTACGTTTCCGTAAAAATACGATGGAAAACAATTACGCACTATATGTAAATGCTTTACGCTAGCCGAGCTAGGGTCTTACGGCGACCGTTTTTCCTAGCAATTTTCTCGTGAGGCCAAATTGATGTCTTCCCGTCACTACACATGCGATATAGGATATACAGCTAGACGCTATGTATAGCCTGTTCATAAAATGTATGTCTTTTATCTAGGTAGGTACTAGTGTCTAGAATATTATGCGGTTTTTCATCTATGTATGAGCCATACATTACGATGTCAATATACTTACAAGGCACTACTTACGGAATAATTTTAGCTTGTGTGGGTCTAACCTTACAATGTTTACCTTTTGTTGACCTTAAGGTCTCTGCCCACTACACCGTATCATACCATGAGCGTAGTAGGAACGTTTCAGGCAAAAAAATATTATTTGTATTAAAAAGTATGAGACTATGCCCACTAGCCCGTTCCGTCACCGACCATACCCGTCGCGTGCCATGCACGGACCGTCAAAAATTGTCGGCGAGGATATTTTGCCGGTGCCGAAACGCTCCGTGCACGGCACGCAACGTTGCCAGAACGGTGCGTGCAGGCGGCGAAACGGTGAGCATACGGGTTATAGCCTTATTGTGACCGTTCTAATGGCTCCTCTACACGATGCGCCAACGTCGGCCAATCCAAGGGACGCAGCTATGCGGTAGAATGAGATAGCAATATCACTTGCACCCTCTAACGCATAAATGCGTCCCTTGGATTGGCCGACGTTGGCCCATCGTGTAGAGGAGCCATAAGCCCGTTATAAACGCGTTGCCATATTTCTTGCTCGCTCTTGCCAGTCTGATAACTATTCGCTCGCTCTTTCTGACGAGTCTTGCTCTCGCGAATAAAACGCAGGTACTAAGGGGATGAAACACGGATGCTACGGGGATTATAGGCGGATGCTATGGGGATGATACGCGGTTACTAGGGGCACTAAACCCGTTATGTACGGATATGAAACAATGTGGACACGGTGTAGTAGGCATAGTAGTCCGTATCGCGTTACATTCCGTGCCTGATACGTTCACAGCACGGTCATTGGTATGATACGTTGTAGTGGGCAGATAGATACCTTTAATAACAAAAAAATATGATGTTGGTGTACATTTGCCAAACTGAGTCAGTTTGTTGGCCAAAATTGCGCTATCTACATACTTTAGCAAGCCTACTTGAAACGTACCTGGGAATGTCTCGGAATGATTCCCTGTTTTGCAGCATGAGGAAATATATTTCAATATAATATGTATTTTATAATTACAGCTATGCGACGTAGCAGAGATTTGCGCGCAAACATTTCTATTAGAAAAATTTTAGTCACTTCGACAATAATTCATGAGTAATCATGAGAAATAGAATTTGCTATTATCTTTTTTGCAGGCGTCTGAAATTCCGTAATATATTTATGGGAACACGTTATATATCCCGCTTATTCTTCATTTGGTCATTCACATTTTGTAATTTAAAGCTTTAATTTAAAGCGATCGATTATTTGACGTACCGCGGGTGATGGTGTAGGTATGAAAATGTTTGATCGCGAACTTTTACGCCACCATGACTTTAGAGGCGCGTTCAGATATTTGGGATCACCTTCGCCGCTTCCTTATAGGTATCTGAAGGCCTTGGACGTAAACTAAGTACTAAACTTCCAAACTAATTTACATGAAATACTGAAAGTCTGAACTGATCGAGTATTAATATAGAACGGCAATAACTGAAATGCCGGCCGGCTCCAGCGGAGTGGAATTATTATTTATGGCTCTTTCATCGATTCTCTGGATGCAACTAGTTTCAACCAGGTGCATACGTCTGAACGATATGTATTATGAAACATGTTAGACCAACCATCGAAGTGGCAAACTTTGCACCGATTTGAATAATACAGAGTGAGGGGATGGCATTATAAACGTCATATTTTCTCGATATATTTCCTGGCCGTGTTATTCAAATCAACGTACTATCGTACATTTAATTTTCTAAAACACAAAACATAGCCAAATATAGAAGTTGACATTTTCATTCCCCGCCCAAACGAGCAAGATGGCGGCTAATGGACAGCTCGCGGCGTCGTGGGACCGATTACGTGCTGTTTCAATTATCTTTCCGAAACTGTTTGTTACCAATACATGAGAGACGATAGAAGAAATACCTACCGTATCGTCACCGTCAGTGGGGAGACACTCCTGACTTCGGTCGAACTCGGCTCCGTTCGGCTCAGCATTGCTCCGAGCAATTATTAGGGTTGGCACCACTTGACTTCCTTTTGCGTGCACGACCACAGATAAGATAATCACTTGAATTTTGACAACCCTAAATAGCCGAAAGGGATAGTGCCATATATTAGAAAGGGATAGCATGATTCGACCCTGAACCGCTGTCAAATTTCGAATTTGTAGGAAGTGTCCTTTCTGTACGGTAGTACTATTATTTCTTCTGTGATATCGTGTCTCACGTAGGTACCTATTCCGTCTTATCATTACCGCCCGGTTCAGGTTTACAATTTGTAACCGTTATGATCTTATTTTGATACGACCTATCTTCAGCGAAACAGCGAGCGATCTTCAGCTCACGCTGTTTGGTGAATACAAAATAAACGGCCCGATTGTTGGAAGTGTAACGCTGGCCATCAATTATTTTAATTTGAAAATATGTCAAGGCCTGTGGCGTTCGTTTTCTTCCTGTCACTAAACAATATTTTTCCTTGTGATATATGTACTTATAGTGTAATTTTATAATAATATATACCTATTAAATGTTTTCACTTCTCACTGCGTGTATCTCTCTAACTAACATACAAAAATAGCACCGATTGAACTTCAAGACACGTCAGTTAATAGATCTAGAAACGACACGGATTAGATATGTCAGTGTCAAATGTGACGTTTCTTTAAACAAAATCGACACTTTTGACACTGACACATCTAATCCATATCGTATCTAGATCTATTAATTGGCGTATCTTAAAGTTCGAATCGGGCAGAATGTGAAAGTCGTGGTGTCAAGGTCGTATCAAAACCATAAGAAATTGTTAGAATCGACTTTAAAGTGTGAGTGGAAGCGCCATCTGTTATAAACGTCGTTTATTGACATTTTACATAGGTAGTCCGACAAGAAATAGTAGAAAAATATTGAGGGCGCCACTTCCTCACATTTTTGACTTAAATGGCAACAATTTATGGAATTTATGCAATTTATGCAATTATGGAAAATTTTTAGTTCCATTTTATTTAATTAATTTCTATTATTTTATGTCGCACTACAACTTTGACACAATACGACAAATCACGTCGGTCAAGCGGGTCAAGTGAAAAGTAGTACAGAAGATATTAATTATTTATTAAACTTACCTGAACGTGAACATGTATATCGCCACTCCTGTCCGTACTGACGACATATTTCTGAAACAATAGAGATAGTATTTAAAAATATGTTTTACGAGTACATATTAGAGATGTTGCGGATCTTCGCATCCACATCCGCATGACTTTCAACATCCGCATCCCCATGAAATCGATGCGGAGCATCCGCATGATGCGGATGTCGACCAAGTCGGTAACATGAGCGTATTAGCGGCGGCGCCGGCGGCTTAAGTGCTAGGTAATTTCTTCATTATATATAACGAAATCGTCTAGATCCCGAAAAGTCGGCCAAGTTACTGTTTATTAAATAAAACGCACCTATATTCTTGCTCAAATACTAAACGTTTCGTTTTTTTTTAATAAAAATTGCTAATAATGTAATATTTGACGTTTTTTAAGTACCAAATCTTGACATCCGCATCCGCGGATGTGAGACTTTAAATATCCGCATCCGCATCCGCATCCGCGGATGTCAAAAAAATCTGCATCCGTAACATCCCTAGTACATATATAAAGAATAGATATCTAACGACGTCGTTTTTAACAAAAAAGGCGATGTTTTCACGACATACTTTTCCAGCGCAAGAAATTTCTATTCAGCAATCGTGTACACAGTTTTCAGGAAAGCGGATTAAAAAACATACGGCCTGATTCGAATTTTAAGATAGGTACGTCAAATATTACGTCTAGATACGATATAGATTAGATAAGTACGTCAGTGTCAATAGTGACGTTTTTATTTGAAGAAACGTCACTTGATTTGACCGGTTCGAGCGCCATCTTGATAGTCACGCGTCGTGATTAATTCCTTTGTTTTTCCTCATTAATATTATAAACTGAAAATTTTTTTTTCTTAGTATATGTCATTCATTTCAGTTTATAATTTATATAGTAGTGTTTCTACTTGATAAAAACAAATTAAAATATTTTTCAGAAATAATTTAATTTGTTCAAATACTTTAGTACTCATTAATATTGTTTAAAGTGTAATATCGATAGCTTATTATGCAGTAAACTAATGTGGTAGAGTGCAGTGAATGGAGAATTAATCTTGAAATGCGTTTAACCACCATTTTGGAGTCAACGGCCGGTAGTCCACGTGCTACTTGTAAAGTCCAGCTATCGCTTTAAAACAGCAAATTAATCACCGTACACTATCTTGTACTAACCGTACAATTTTAGTCGTTGTATTTAGCTCCTAATACCTTAATGAATGAAACGTAGGTATCTAGACGAAATATTTGTCGTACCTTAAAGTTCGAATCGGGCCGATAGCCAACAGGCTGATACTAAGAAAGAAAATGTTACTTGCAAGTACATTTGTATTTACAATATTGGTATGGACAGAGATTAGATTACCTAATACCCATGTTCGTGGTGTGATCGTAAGCCGATTGCCAGTAGTGCCACCTTACCCATACTAATAGGATTACGGACGAATATAGGACGTGCGGTCATCGCGTTGACGTTATTTACTATTTTAATAAGTTTGATTGGGTTAAGGTTGTCTGGAAGAAATCGGTTTTTAGTGATAAGACGTCAAATAATCCCCAATCTGGAATGATTAGCGTAGCTAGTGTAATTTTTGAAGTGAAAACTTCTTTAGCGGCGCTGGACACTTTTTGAGGTGGGGAAAAAATGATAAACTCGAGACAGCGTAAGGCGATCACGTGACCGTAAGGTTTATATAGCCACTCATTTAGATGGCATTTAAATCAATAAAGAAAAACTCAATGACATTACATGAAAAAGGTTCTAATCTTGTACAATGTACGGGTTGAAATACGAGGATCTCACAGTTACATTCTCACTTTATATCACTCAAATATAATTCAATAAAGCTACATCTTGATGAAATCGCTAATAAAAGTGAACTCTAGTACTGGTGAATAAAACTCAAAATATCATGAACAAATATATTTAGATGCGAGGTCTGCAGGGTAACTTTACAATTTCTATTCGAATTTTAAACAATTAACGCTACAAATTTGAATTTCGAATTTTAAACAAGCTCACTGACCAGCAATTTCGGAACTAAAGTTATTTAATAGAAAGGAGGATGGGTCAATTATACATAGTGCTGCAGACATTTTGGACTAGTCATTGAGTTTTCACTTCTGTCGGCACTTCCGGAGTGCAACCCGTTGTTTTTTTTTATGGGATTTTGAGTTTCCAAAACGTCCCGCAAGCGCGCTGTTCAAAATCCCGTACAAAAATAGATGAAAAATAGACATAGAACGTTCATCACTCTAACGAATGAAATGTACAGTCGCCATCAGATATATCGGAGCAGCCGAGGTGCTCAAAAATATCTGAACACGCACTCTAACACCTTGACAACAGAGGCGTGTTCAGATATTTGTGAGCACCCTGGCCGCCCCGATATATCTGATGGCGAATGTACACTAGTGGTTCAGTTAAACAAAATGTAAACACAACATCGCTCCGGAATTTCGATGAAGCTCGGCCTTCACCTCGCGCCAATTGATCTGACAATCAACATGACTGATACGTAAACAAGATGTACAGCAACTCTCACCTATTGTGGACCTTATGTCTTCTCAATAAGGTACACAAATGGTCAGTTAACAGTGTGTACAGACGCCATCAGATATATCTAAGCTGCCGAGGTGTTCAAACATATGTGAACACGCACTCTAACGCTTGACAATAGAGGCGTGTTCAGATATTTGTGAGCGCCTTGCCCGCTCCGATATATCTGATGGTGACTGTATCGCAGTGTACGCCCACTCTACGTCAGTTCTGAACGGAGATGCTCTATTACTACAGTAGTAGTAGCCATTAAATGTTGTGAGGGGGTCTAGGAGGTCGCTAAGGCCCTCAGCACACGAGACGTAAGCGTAAGAGACGCGTAAGCGTATCGTAAAAACGTTACGAGTACGAGACGCATAGAGTTCTGGGTACCAAGCGTCGCGTAAGCGTAATCGTTCTGTTTGTAAATAAGTTCTTTACGTTTACGCTACGCTTACGCTACGCTTACGCTACGCTTACGCTACGCTTACGCTACGCTTACGCTACGCTTACGCTACGCTTACGTTACGCTTACGCTACGCTTACGACTGTCGTAATGCCGACATGATCTCATACGCTACGCTACGCTACGACTACGCTTCATGTGCGGATTTGATTAAACTTGTACGTGCTCGTAGCCCTCTCGTTCTACGCGCATATTACGATACACTTACACGTTTCTTACGCGTACGCCTAGTGTGTTGAGGGCCTAAGACGTTTAAAATCATTGGGCTATATTTAGCAATGTAACTGCTATACAGGTAGAATACAGGCGGGTCACAGATTTTAAAACTAAAGTTCACAGCAGCTTGGTAATCTTGGTATATGTATTTATTTATTTAAATCTTTATTGCTCAAGGAAAGTACAAACGTACAAAAGGCGGACTTAATGCTACAAGGCATTCTCTACCAAATGTAGAATGTAGTTAACTATGTCGGTGATTTGTGTGTCTATACATATTTTTATGTTTTCAATAAAGAAGAAAGTTCGAGAAAATTTTGTTAAGAGCCAACGGGAGTGGTCATTTCTCCATACAAACGTACTCCTCGTTTTCCTCCGTGGTTTTTGAAGCTAGAGCAATGATTTTTTCAACAAAGATTAATATTTTCAATATCTGTGTCGGACCGTTTTGCTTTTTTTGATATTTTTGTTTTTTAAGGCGCTAGAGCCCTTCAAAAATGGCCAAAATGGCCTAATTGACTATGCCGCAATGAGAGGCGTGGCATTCAAAACTGATATCAATTAGCCAAAAAAGCAAAACGGTCCGACACAGATAATTTCATAATCATTTAGATTTCCAAATTTGGTTACGATTGGTTAAGTTTTGGAGGAGGAAACAGAGGAGTACGAAACCTCGATTTTAAAGATTTTTACGCAGGATTTTTCGCCTTGTCCTTATCGCACTACTTTTAGGTGCCGCGTCCGTTAGCGAAACGGGTATATTTACCTAAAATATTTAAAACTCAGCTCCTGTTTCGTCTTAATTCACAAATGTCGGTGATTCATACAAATAAGTAGGACTGGAACTATTTCTGTGGACGGTGATTGTACTTGAACCGTTTGCAAAAAGCACATTGTACAATCACCCGCAATAATATGTTACTCTTCGAAGATCGCAAAAGTATGCGACACGCTCTTATGGCTCTACAAATAAGATCGTTTTAGATATCTTTGCGGCCTTCTTTGTGTAACATATTATTGCAGGTGACTGTACCATAAGGCCGGAGCCCCACTGCTGCGCACGCTATGTACAGTCACCTGCAATAATATGTTACTCTTCGAAGGCCGCAAAAATATCTGACACGATCTTATTTGTAGAGCCATAAGAGTGTGTCACATATTTTTGCGGCCTTCGAAGAGTAACATATTATTGCAGGTGACTGTACACGACCCAGGTTCCTATACAAAATTTCGTGGGCTTGCCCACGGTTTTTATTAAAACGTGGGCCGTGGATGTAGCGTGCGCAGCAGTGGGGCTCCGGCCTAACTAACTTCGTTGGTTTGAGTAGGTTAGGTGCCGACTATACCTACTGGTATTGCACTCAAACACTTAGGTAGGTACAGTCGCCATCAGATATATCGGGGCGGATAAGGCGCTCACAAATATCTGAACACGTTTCTATTGTCAAGGCGTTAGAGTGCGTGTTCAGATATTTTTGAGCACCTCGGACGCTCCGATATATCTGATGGCGACTGTACTTAGCGACGGACAATGCGAACTCAGCATGGTATTTGCAGGGACAAAGTGTGGAAATGTCATCATTAAGGGGCCCACTGATTAACAGTCCGCCGGACGGTATCGGCCTGTCTGTTGTTCGGAACTGTCAACATTTTGTGCTAACTAACAGGCCGATACCGTCCGGCGGACTGTTAATCAGTGGGCCCCTTTAATGTAAAATGTCTATGAAAATATATTACCTATGAAGTTTATAATGACACCTCCTTACTTTGGTCATTTCAGATTGGTGCAAAGTTAACCGGACTCTTAACCCCTTGATTGCTTAGACACGGAGCCGATGCGATTAATCTATTGTTTTAATACCATAGTCACTTTTTCAATGAACAGTTAGGATACATAATTTGATAGGCAGGATACGAGGGGTTAAGTTTCTTACTGAATTGTCAAACTTCGAGTGTGGACAAATTACCACGTAATGTGCGCTTACAACGTCATATACAATTTATGTTTGATGTGCATTTACATAACTCTTTAACGTAATTGAGTCGCTTAACTTCAAACTCGAGTAAATCCATCTGTCAGATTATGCGATTTTGATATTAAGAAAAGGGTATGCTGAGAGGGTCGAATGGATTTACCCGAGTTTGAAGTTAAGCGACACAATTGATCTTTATGCAGTCCGACACCAAGGATTCGCAGTATTTTACGTTACATTCCAATTAGGGTTGCCAGATCGAAAGGCGCTATTATCGGGAAAAAATATCAATTTTTCGGGATTTTGGGACTTAAGTCGGGAAAAAAAATCATTCAAATTAAAGTAATTGTATAAAAAACAACTATATTTTACATTATTGGGACTACGCTCGACGTGGGTCACTCGCTCGCTCGACGACAGTTCGGAACTTGAAATTATTGGTTTATAACGTGAAGCTGTTTTTCGGGAAAATTTTCACTTTGTCGGGAATCGGGAACACATGCTAAAAATCGGGAGAATCCCGCCAAATCCCGACCATCTGGCAACCCTAATTCCAATTCATGTAACGTAAAAGGAAAACGTCAGATGTCAGCACAGTGAGAGATAGAAAAGGGCCCACGGGAAATCAGGGATAGCTTCATACAATCGAACCTACTGTACTGTACGTAGTGTACGTGCGTTGTAAGTATACGTGATTCAACTCTATTACAATTGAATAAAGTAGAGAATTGTGTAGATATTTATGAAGTTATAGGCAAGGCGACGAAGACGGAAATTCTATTGCG
This sequence comes from Cydia splendana, assembly GCF_910591565.1. NCBI lineage: Eukaryota > Metazoa > Arthropoda > Insecta > Lepidoptera > Tortricidae > Cydia > Cydia splendana. Next base: position 1,547,068 of record NC_085968.1, read on the forward strand.
TTTTGATCTTTCCACGCCCAATTGAAAATATACACGTACAGTCAGCAGTAGAAGTTGCTAAGCGGGCGATGTGTTCAAAATGATATTGACGCGACTTTATTGTTCAGAGAATATCTTTATTCTCGCGTGTCAAGGTAATTTTGAACACCTCGCCCGCTTAGCGACTTCTGCTGCTGAATGTACAAGGAGTCCGTTTCAGATGTAGGTAACAACGTGTTATGGTAATAGAAACGGTTATTTACAAACAATTTAAATTATAAGCTTCGGATACCACAATTAGTGTTTAACATTATAATAATAACAATCTGTGTTTAATTTAACGGGGCGATGTACTCGCAGAGGTTACCTTACGTTCACCTTTTTGTTAACGTAATTGTTTGTTGTTTATAAATGTGCAAAAATACTCATAATTTACAATGGCTACAAATAAAAAAATCATGCTTACCAAAAAAAATTACTGAACACCAAAGAAATAAGGCCTAAAAATACAAAAGTACCACCATTTTAATTACGACTGCACTTCAAATTGTATTCAAATACCAAATATATTGAATGATCACCAAAAATCATTAATGATCACCAAATCTTGACGACCAAATTAATGCGATATTTTCACCTAAATAAACCACTATGATTACCAAAAAATGTATACATATTACCACATAAAGTAAACTGATGCCAAAATTACTAGCCCCTCCCGCTCAACCCCCCGTAGCCCGCACCGCATACCTAGTATACCTACCTAACCTAATCTACTTTTCTAGTAGCATTTCGTTATGCTACTAGAAAAGTAAGTTACACTGCTATCAGTTAAGTGGGTTAGGTTAGGTTAGCACTGCGACCCTTACAGAAACGAAATGGTACTAGAAAAGTAGGTTAGGTTTAGTTTCAACTGCTACCCATACAGATACGAAACGCTACTAGAAAAGTGGGTTAGGTTAGGTTTGAACTGCGACCCTTACAGAAAAGAAATGCTACTAGAAAAGTGGGTTAGGTTAGGTTTGAACTGCGACCCATACAGAAACGAAATGCTACTAGAAAAGTGGGTTAGGTTAGGTTCGAACTGCGACCCTTGCAGAAAAGAAATGCTACTAGAAAAGTGGGTTAGGTTAGGTTTGAACTGCGACCCTTAGAGAAACAAAATGCTACTAGAAAAGTGGGTTAGGTTAGGTTAGAACTGCGATTGTTACAGAAATAAAATGCTACTAGAAAAAGGTGACGAAGTGGATTAATTAATTTAATAGGATAACGATATATTATTAAATATTTGCACATTTTTAATTAAAATGTGGTTAAATTTATTGTGATCATTTACTATTTTTGCGTTTACAATGATTATTTTGGGGTCATTTGCTTTAGTAGGATAGCAAGATTTAGAAATTTGGTTATCATTTTACATTAAAATGGAGTTCTTATTTTGGTGGTCATTTACTATTTTTGGGTTTACAATGATTATTTTGGTGTCATTTTCTTTAATAGGATAGCAAGATGTAAAAATTTGGTTATCATTTCACATTAAAATGGGGTTTGAAATTTGGTAATCATGAACTATTTTTGGGTTAATAATGATTAGTTTGGTGTCATTTCCTTTAAAAGGATAGTAAAATGTAATAAAATTGGTAATCATTTCACATTAAAATGGTGTTATAATTTTGGTGATCATTCATGATTTTAGGGTGGTAAAATAGTCTTTTTTGGTATTAAATTTTACTAAATCTGGTGATCAGTTAAATAGCAGCCATTTACAATAGCAAAGGATTTCACTATAGGGTATTTGAATGTATTAAAAATAAATTATTTTACACCATGCATGAAATAAAGCACCAGAAGATTAACAGAGAAACGTAGACAGCAGTTATTTTTAGACACAATTTCTATTTTAAAACCCGCATAAAACTATAAAGAATAGGTGATTTGGTTGTGACGTCACATGCTAGTATTTCATATAAATTCCATAGTAGCAGAATCGTTTTGAAAGTTCGAAAAAAGACACTGATTTGACTAGTAGGTACTCAAATACCCTATTCCAAGGGGTCCGATTGAGATTAAAAACTTATTACGGTTTGAACCTGTTTTCATACTTTGACGATCGTCTTGGTGATTGGTGTGCTGTACGGTTACCATCAGTTTGTCAGTGACATAAACGCCGTCGAGAACGTAATTTACTTTCTATACGTCCCGTTTGCACTAATATGCGAGTGCGAGCGAGATGTATAGAAAGTAAATTACGTTCTCGACGGCGTTTATGTCACTGACAAACTGATGGTAACCGTACAGGTCACGCATGACTTTCACTTAATTTCGCGTGCACAAAAAAGCGTGAGCGATTATCAAGATAATTATGTAAACCGTAACAAAGGTGTTAGAATTACACCAAGAAAAGTCTACAGCAATTTTGATAGCCCCCGCAGTGCAAGTTATTTTAAATGTCGAACTTCTATGAAATTATAACGTATAAATAACACTTGCACTGCGTGGGCTATCAAAGTCGCTGCAGACTTTTCTTGGTCTAACTTTAAGTCTAAATTAAGCATTCGTAGTTGCTTATTATATAAAATAGTACAAGGTCCAACCTAATAAATAACTACCTCATTGAATATCTCGTCTAATCTTGTACAAGTCATGAGTAGATAGACTAAAACAAAATGGAGTAAGTAGGACAGAATTATTACAAAAAAAATACTGATATTAGTTTTATTACCTCACTTAAATATTTAAAAGAACTGTGTTTTTAGTGAAATTTTTGTAATTTAATATAATAAGTAATTACCTATTAGTATTTAAAAAATGCACACATTTGATACATGTTCGTTCTTGATTTCTAAAAGATTGTTATTTGTGTAATAATGATTAATGAGGTTAAGCGCGCAAAGCTTAACACAGATGGCGCTGTAATCTTTTATAAAATACAAATTATTAGATATAAAGTTAGACCAAGAAAAGTCTGCAGCGATTTTGATAGCTCACGTAGTGCAAGTGTTATTTTAAACGTCAAACTTCTATGAAATTATGAAGTGTAAATAACACTTGCACTGCGTGGGCTATCAAAATTGCTGCAGACTTTTCTTGGTCTAACTCTAGTACGCCAAATATGCGTTACTGAAATAACAAAACTTCCGTGAGATACAGACATACATATTAAATATATTAAGAACGGGTCACTCACGTATTTTAAGTCGAAAAACGCTCGACATGTCATTTAGTTGCTATTTAGTTTAACTTATTTCACCATTACCAATAAACTCCATTGTACGCATATTTACTCCAAAACAACAAACAATAAAACCGCCAATTATTCCAGTGTTCTGGCTAGGAACACAACAGTCTATTTCTGGCGAGGCGAGCTAAACATTCGGTCAATACTGGAACAAAATATTGACCGAGCTATTGACGTAGACAGCTTTAGTACTGTTACTATTGACATTTCTTAGTAGTACTAAGTTTATTGCAAATATAAATACTAGTAGAATATGCCATTTGGGTTTACATTTCGTTATGAGGTAAAAGAGAATTTTAGCATAAAAAATAAGCATAGGGACGTAGTTTAGCGAAAAGGATCCATCCTCTAATATTGTCATTTAAATGAATGACTTTACATTTTGTCAGAAACTTTAAGAGCCCATCAACGTGCACACTAGCGCCACTGCTAAATAAACGTGATTATTTAAATTTAACGAAAGATATTTTAAAAAGGGGGCCGATACGTACTGTATTTTATATTTAAGTACCTGTTGAATATTGGTTGAATATATTAAACTAGTTTTATGTTGCTGGATTCGTCAATCTATGCGCCCAAAGTTAAAACGGCCGTTTTTGTTTTGAGTTCATAGATCGAAAAATCCAGCCCCCTTTTTAAATATCTTTCGTTAAATTTAAATAATCATGATTATTTAGCAGTGGCGCTAGTTTGCACGTTGATGGGCTCTTTTCCCTAGATGACGTCCATTTTATTTGCATTGAAAACTGCATTTTTCACAATTAATGCCATTTTAGTGTCACATTTACTAATAAAATTGTGTTTGATATATTATATCCTGTGTCACAACACCGACCTCATACCACACCACAATCATATTTAGATATTAAATAATAACAAAATGAGTAGGTAGGTAAGAGTAATGTGATTGTATGAAATCTTGACGGCATCAGTTTCATTTAAAATTTAACCTGAACGTGGAATACCGCAGTGGATATTTTTATGATTCTTGACGACAATAATCCACGCCACAGCTCTTACAAATCGTTCAAACCTGCTGAAGTACTAACCAGTAAATAAGCCAATGCCCTATTAAACAGAACCTATATCGAGAGTCGTAACCCAACCGTCAACAACTGTCAACAAGCCAGCATCGTCGCGGCTCGAACTGCGTCATACGTAAGATTATTAGAATCGTTTACGACCTTTACAATTTAGATCCTTATCCGTACCTCGGACTATAAATATCAATTAAATACTAGGTACAGTCAAAGAATTTAATTTCCGATCTATTTCGTATCTTGGCACAGTGAAAATCAAGGTGAAAGTACCTAGAGACCTCATACTATTGTCATCACTGTGACACAGTACAATGGGTAGGAAATTAAATTCTTTGACTGTTCAACATCGTGGCAATGTTATATCGTGGCATCTGCTGTGAAAAAGTTTGGAAATATCATCATAAACTTCAAATTTTGATGAAATTATGTTTAATAAAGACACTTCCACAAATTGTTCTATTAAAGTCGGGTCAAAATTAGCTTAGGCGGACAGTGGCTACTTATAACGATTTCCTTTATAAGTACCTACTTACTAACAGAATAAGCCTTTATTGAGCTTACCATGGGAATGGGTGGGACTGGGTCGAATATCGGTTGCTTATAAATCGCTTAGTTTGTGAGAGTTAAAAAAGAATATTAACAATACAAATAATTATATTACATCAACTCTAAGTACCTAATTATTACCTAACCTTACACCCTGGAGTGTTGTATCAATAGATGTATGGGACAGAAACTATTAAAACGTACGAGTATTTAACGTCAAATGATGTAATGACAACTCTGCTTCCAGATCTCGGACTATAAAAAATATGTTTTTTAAAAACAACATACATTTTAATGTATGTTTACAATCATATCAAACACATAACACATCCGCGTACAGAAAAAAATATAATGTTTAAATATTAACCAACTTACAGTAACAGGTATACCAAACATGTAAGTTATAGGTTAAGTACATTATAAAAAGCTATACATTAAACTTAGGTAAGTACCTACAAAGTTTACAATTTTTGTTTACAAAACCGTAAGTTTTTGGCAAAAAAAAATATTTTTGGTACAAGCTTTTATCGCTGACTGTACTTTTCTTTCCACAGACAACTCATCGAGACAATTCTAACAACCCCAAACACAAAATTAGTTAGTGTTGTTTTATCACAGAGTTCCCATGGCCACCTCCTGTCTCCATCATCAAATCAGCTCCATGTTATCATAATATTGCATTGTCATCCGTTTTACAGACGTATGCAAAGTTTCAGCTTAATCGGAAATCGGGAAGTGGGTCAAAAGCTTCCAAGATTTGACCCACAATAACAAATTAACATACATACATACTACCAGGGCAAGTTAAATAAAAGGACAATACGCAAATGGATAATGCATTAACTCAAAAAATTACCAACCAAAGTTTTATCCACCCAAAACTAAGGTTCCCAAACTTTATCCACCTTTTATTCGATTCTTATCAAAACTTTTCCCGAACTCGTGGTTAGAACTATTTTTACGCACTATGAAACAAATATTATTATATTATTTCAGCGGGGCGAGCTGTTTTAACGTGGAGTACATTACATAAACATTGCTGGCAATTCTTTAAAAATACGTTTTACTGCCACAGTTGTAGCGGTCGGTGTAATATTTTAGGTCAACAACATTGGACTAATAGTTGTACGAGTAGGAACCCCTTAAAAAACAGTTATTAGATACCAACTACAATCGGTAGCGAATTACATCTGTCTTTGTGACATAATATACTAACACACATTCGGTCAATAGCTATCTAAGGTGGCCCACTGATTAACAGTCCGTCGGACGGTATCGGCCTGTCAGTTAGAACAAAATATTGACAGTTCCGAACAACTGACAGGCCGATACCGCCCGGCGGACTGTTAATCAGTGGGCCCCTTAAGTTCGATAGTGACCGCTAAACGCGCTGTACAATTTTCCTCACAAATCTACCGAGCATGGACTTGAAGTGACTAGAATATAGTACCTATAGTGACTAGAATATTAAGGTACTCGTAGAAGTTGGGACGATAAGGTTATGAAAGGGCAAACTAAACATCATCCCAACATAACACTTACACCGGGAGTACCCTTTCGACTGAAAATACTGACATTTAGCCTAAAGGCCAATGAGGTGATTGCGTTTGTATTGTCCATTTCAAGACACCAATTGTTTAAAGACCACATTACTAATGTTAAACAACATTAAACCATACTATCCATACAAATATTATAAATGCTTAATCAAATATGTCTGTCTGTCTGTAACCTCTTCACGCTTAAACCGCTGAACCGATTTACCTAGGTACCAACTTGAAATTTGGTAAAGTTTGAGTCCCGAGGACAAGGACGTAAGATTTTTTATCTCGGAAATCATCCCTTAAAACGGTAAAACTTATCTCACTTCCACCCGGAAGATTTACTAAATAAAATATACCTAACAAGATGGTGATAGACAAATCTTATACTTAAGTTTGATCATAAATCCTGATATTGCTAAAACGGTTACCTAAAACGCCAGCTTCCATTCTATTTTCGGACACGAAAAACAAATGTGAGTCACCGTTTGTTAGTAAACATTCGACCCGGGACCGTAAATTGTCACTCAAGCTAAATTGACCTGTCACCGGCACTTTCGGCAACCAAAGGTCGACGCAATAGCTGGAGAACTGGTAGCCATTTTAGAGTAGGTATTTGGAGCAAGCTGAAATTTTGTCTCACACTTCTCATATCATACCCTAGCTTAGAACTGCAGACCTGGCTGGGGTAGCGGGGCTAAATCAACCCTAATATATTTAAAATGTATTTTTTGTGCAAAAGATGTTCTTGAGGAAATCTTTAATTTATTGTAATAAAAAGTATAGGTAGGTATGCCAGACGCGTGCAAAATTGATTGCAATACTTTCTAAAAATGTATATGAAGTAACTTTAAAATTGTATAGGGTATTATTTATAATATTAAAAAGATATCCTCCAAAAGACAGACCTGTCTTTTTCATAACTACTTAAATACGATTTAATAATACCTATACCTACCGAAGCCCGATATTCTGTAAGGTAGCCTAATATTTTTTATCCCTCGCACTGTAACGACTAACGGTTACTATATTTTCATGTTTTGTTGGGACATTTTTATTCATACAAACTTTCAAAATCGCTAATACATATTATAAGGAGAAATTAAGCATAATTTGAAAATACATATATTTCCAAAGACAATGTTGTAGAGAATTTTATGGAGAATATACTTCTCTTATTCATTTTTATTGTAGCTTCACAGATTTCATGAAAATTTATAAAAAAAGTCTCTGAAATCTTTAGACTATGATACGAATTTGGTTCAAAACTGAATTCAATAAAAAAAATGTAGTATATAATCGCAAAGATTTAAAAACAAGTTTTTCGCACGCTAAAATGTACGTATATACCTAGGTTAATAATAGGCAATAGTTTGAAGACCTACTAAGTTAATATATTATGGGTCAGCGCTTTCGACACCGAACTTAACAGATATATGTAAATCATATGTAAATAGTTAAATACTAGTGTTTATTTGTGTACAATACGAAGTTTCTGAGAGACATTCCGAGTGGAACTACAAATAAACAGCAAAAACAATGAAAAACTTTGAGCTTACGAAACTAAAAATTAAATCCTGCTCACCTGAATAGTCTTATCTTCCTGGTCCGGCATCATTCGACACTGAACTTGTATGTACAATATACTGGTAGTTATAAAGGTTCTAACAGACCGTCCGAACGGCGCGCTGGGAGTGCAGTGAGGACGTCGGTGGGATGGCGAGAGTCGGAGCCTCGGCCGCGCGCATACGTACGTGAAAAAACGCTTTTTCAATCAATTACCACACATGTTTTGTACCTACGACTAGTAAAATAATTTGTAATGTTTTAATTATTGATTCGTAAAGAATGACTCACGCTAGAACGGTCCGGGTCCGGGTCAAAGCGTCCGAAACACTTCGTTTTCTATAGAAAGCATCACGTTTTCACCGATGACGTGTCATAGAATACGAAGTGTCGGACGCCTTCTCAGCCCCGACCCGGATCATTCTAGCATTTATGGCATAAGTACTTTATTATGTTGGAACTACTAACTGAAATAAAATATTGATTATAAAACTATTTAGGCAACTATAATCTTCATTATGCAACGATTTAGTGAAAACTTACTTTATGCACAAAATAAATATATTAACGTGCCTTTAATCCAACAGGCCTGTACTTAGTTCCTGCGGTAGTTAGATTTACAATGGGTACCTAATGATTCTCCGAGAAACTTTTAGCAGATCATCGATTCGCCGACAACGATTCGCCGAACATCATTTCGCAGAGTCATTTATTTTATTTGTCAATGTAACTTTTAGTCGACTAACGTTACGTAGACTCTTGGTTCACATACCGTTCAGTTTGCTTCTGTGGAAATTAGTAGTAACTATTATTGGACGATTTCCATTTAGCAGAGTAATCGTTTCGTTTAAGCAATGTTTAGTCGAATAACGTTTCACATTTTACATATAAGTCGTTATTTTCGAAACAAAATCTTTTCGCAAAAATAAAGAAAACCCACATCCAAAAGGATGAAATAAAAGATTATCCTTTTTTAAGTAAATTATGTTTTATAAAAATTATTATATATTATTTATATGGTTTAGCTTTGTTTTGCCGGCAATTTTCCTATAGATTTTTGTTTCACAGAAAAAAATTCAAGTAATTTCTAATGGCAAAATAATATTTACACAATCAAATAATTTTAGTTCCGATTAGTTATATTATTCACAGAATCATGGACATGTAGAAGAGTTACTTCTTATAAATACGGTTTTTACCAAAATTTAAGATACAGAATAGTCATTAGGCGAATTTTATTTATTGAGTCGTTAATTGAACGCAATCTGCTTTCCTAGAAAAAGTTCGTTTTTTTGGGGGTCGTAGTTCTAACCTAACCCAATTTTCTGGCAACAGTTCGTTTTCTTGGGGGTCGCAGTTCTAACCTAACCTAACCCACTTTTCCAGCAACGGTTCGTTTTATTAGGAGTGCAGCTCTAAACTAATCCAAACTGCTTTTTTAGCAATTTAAATGAATACTACGAGTATGTGAAAGTTAATTTAGTAAAATAATAAATTAGAGAAGTTTTTCTAGTCAATATTAATGCCAAATGAACATTCGACTTATTGTGTTTCGACCAATGGTTTCTCGGGTAATTATGACAATGACTAAATGATTATTCTACGAATAGTAAATATGCGTATCAATGTTCTGCTTATTGACTACTCTCGCAAACGACTACTATGCGTAATGAGATTCGGCCAATCGTTACTCTGCCAAAGAACCCGTCGGCGAATCGTTGTCGGCGAAACAAAAATCGGCGTAATTTTTCTCGGAATATCAATAGGGCACCATTTACAATATATGTATAAGTAGGTGCTTATTTTGGTTACATTACATAAGTACGTAATGGTTACATTTTCACACTATTACCGAACCATGTCACATTATGAAATTTAATAAACTAATAACCATTATATAGGTTATTATTAGTTTATTAAATTTCATAATGTGACAGAGTAAGCTTTTCAAATGTCAAGAAAATTGTTATTTTAAGGCCCTAACCTTTAGCACTTTTAGATTAAACACCAACAACCTGTATAATTAGCAGCAGGCGTTTTATCAATAGGGAATATTAGGCAAAGCTCTGCGTAGGTAGCACCTTTGTGGCACATACAGTAAACAAACCATATTGACGTTACACATCACACGTCACGTCAATCACATGGCCTACCGCGAAACAAGAAAATCGAAATTTCGTTATCTAATCTCTCTATCACTCTTGCATATTAGAGCGATAAAGAGGCAGATAACTAAATTTCAATTTTCGCGTTTACCGGTAGGCCCTTGTTAACAAACCGCCTTGATGCATCAATGTCATATTTTATTGTCTGTGAAAACTTGTCAAAAAACAGTTTAAGACACAGTATGTATAAGTCTATGAATTTACTGAGTCGGTAGTGCTGCACTCTGGCGGCAGAACATTGCAGTCATGGTATAATAATATACTCCGCCTGGTACTCCATTCCGAGATTCGCGTATGACCTAACTGACACGCGCCTACGTCATCATGCTGTTTACAGGTTCTCAAACTTTGAAAATGTGGGAGAATTTTAACCAACGGTGAAAATTATTTTAACGGCATTAATTTTAAGTTATTCATGTAGAAACATAGTAAAATAAAACAAATCTAATGTATTAAATTAAACTTTATTTATCTATACAAGACAAACGTTTAAAAAACTAATTCACAGTTACACATTAATTACCAAGCTTACGACGTGAAAAGTTTGGAAAACACTGCGACTGCTGACACTGAGCGAGAAGGAAATAACAATTAACACGCGTTCGACAAGGATGACGGTCAGGGCATGAAGTTATCTAGATCCGAATTGTCAAATGTGCACAGCGCTATCCTGTGTTGCCAGTAGTATAAACAGAATTACCCGAAAGTCTGAAATTTATTTCGTGAATCGGAAGATATTGCTAACGAGTAATTAAAAATGACGTGTTATTGTAAAATTTAAGCTAAAATACATATAAATGAAAATTATAAAATTATAAAGAAATATTTTAACTTATTAACCATAGGTATAATGTACCCATGTAACATGTTATGTTGAAATAAAGTGGCAATGTTATTGTGACGTAGGCCCGTGTCACTCTGGGAATGGAAGACCATGTTTTATTAGACCATGATTGCAGTAATATTCCCTATTACCCGCGTTTTAGGCGCCCAGTATACGTCGCACCTACGAACACCGTATATCCAAACACACTGTATATCTGTATACCGGTATTCGTATCCGAACTTCTTACTAAAACAGAATAACTCGGGTCAGTAACTAACCCACTTTGTTTAACGCTACTAGTTATTAAACTAAATCTATACAGGGTGTTCTTGCAGCACGGGCAAATATTTAAATGGATGACTAAAATTTTGAAATATTTTAACATTGTATTTTGCGCAAAGCTGTTTTGACAACAAACAAATACCTATTTGTGTTCATCACATTAGTAATTGCCCTTACCGAGATTCGAACCCAGGACCATCGGCTACCCATTGGCCAGACCGGTCGTCAGTATTAGTGTAAAATAATCGTAAACTGAATATCAGTTCAGAGTGTAGGTAGTCAAGTGGAAGGAAGTCTTACAATTAACGGCGACCTAATTAGCCGCCAATTGAGCCCAGCGACCGGCATGGACGCACTTACCTACTTACTGTAGGTACCTACATAGTTTAGTTTAGTCGACGACCGGTCTGGCCTAGTGGATAGTGACCCTGCCTGCGAAGCCGATGGTCCTGGGTTCGAGTCCCAGTAAGGGCATTTATTTGTGTGATGAACACTAATATTTGTTCCTGAGTCATGGGTGTTTTCTATGTATATAAGTATGTATTTATCTATATAAGTATGTATATCGTCGCCTAGCACCCATAGTACAAGCTTTGCTTAGTTTGGGGCTAGGTTGATCTGTGTAAGATGTCCCCTAATATAAAAAAAAAAAAAAAAAATATTAGTTAGTTGGAACATACTCGTAGCTAACTATAGTGGATGGCTCCACCATTTGGAAAAAAAACCATAAAGGGAATCGTATTTTAAAATAATGTAATGCAGGGCCTTTTCCCTGCACACATTGCTGGACCTAAAGCAGGCCACTGACGAGCCTTCCAAATGGATGCCGTTACAATGGATTCATCCAAATGGACGGCATCCTAATATTAAACATTGTACGTTTTTGACATTCACGGACCGATTTTGGATTGCAGCAATGCTATTTGGACTGTTGGAAGGCTCATCAGTGGCCACCTTTAGTGTGTATTTTTTTCTCTGTTTTGTTTTTTAATGTGTACTTACATAATTATTATGTTTTGCTGTTCTAATTATTTTCTCTTTATCTTATTTCTTTCATCTTATTGTCCTGTGTATGTGTGCTTTATGGAATAAGTAAATGTCTTTCTTCTTCTTCTAATGTAAGCCTACTCGCAAAATTAACGAGATTAAGAAGAGAATTGCGACCTGTAGCAGAACTCAAGCAGAAGAATCATCGGATAGACATGGATTTTCGCTTCGCTCGCTCTGCGCAAACAAACAAACAAACAAACAAACATAATAAATATCGTTGATATTGGGTTGAAAAATACACGTCTCATCTTACAATATTGCGACAGCAATTTTATTAGGAAGCTTTTCCTAAAAGTCGGTAGGTTTAAAAACGACTATTTAGTTCTAACCAGGTTCTAACCAAAGTTCTAACACAACATACCCGAATACCTAATCCTAATATGAAACCACCGCCACCTAGCGTTGAAACGTTAAACGAAGACGAGGCATGTTTCAGCCGAATACTGAAAACAGTTATATTCAGCTTCAGCGCACGATAAAACCGAATCTTGCTCTCCACTCGTACCTAACTTCAATTATAGCCAAAAGGTGGCGCTATGTGGAAAGCAACCCCTACTTGATTTCGTGTATCTGTCGCAGTCGGATCGTATAATCCGCCGTATTACATTACGGCTAGGTGTTTTCAAAAACAGGGGCGTTTTGAAATGCGGCGGTTTAACGATTAGCCGGATTTAATGCGGCTGAATGAGAATCCGCCGGAATGTATTCGGCGCCATACGTTCTTCAACACGGCTAGCCGTAATCAAAAAGAATAGATAGTATAGAGAGGTCCTGTCATTGTAAATTTTGTAGTCACTGTAAATTTACTGCCATCTATCGACACACGACTAAAACTCAAAATGAAAACGTATAAAGTTATCAAAAAATGTATATATATGGAATAATAATTTTATTATTTTTATATCATTTTGATCCATGTTCATTCACTGATATCTATGTGTTAAAGTTGTTAAATATGAAACGGTGTCGTCACGCCATCTAGCCGACCATAGGCTAAAGGTGTGTGCGGCATCTATTCGAGAATGACTTTTACTTGAATTCCGAGGCACGTTTTTTCCTTAGACTTTATTCGTCTTATACGAAGTTACATATGTCTTTGCCGTAATGTAATACAGCGAGTCATTAGCCGCCGCTTTGACAGTTTATAGTTCCCATTTTTAACACCCGTGGCGCTGCCTGACAAACGCTGGGGTGTCCATCAAATCTGGAGTTCGTCGGACTGTTTCTTTTCAAAAAACATTTCCATCGCAACTTAACTAGACGGAGCCCCGCTTCGCGGGGCTCCTATTTCTGAGCGGTTTGCCCTTCGGGCATCTGAAGCTACCTAACGAACCTAACCTACCTACCTATTGATTAGTGAGACGTCCGTGAAAACATTACACTTTGAGGAAAAAAGCGTAGGTAGGTAAGTAGGTTAGGTTCGTTAGGTAGCTTCAGATGCCCGAAGGGCAAACCGCCCAGAAATAGGAGCCCCGGTTGTGGGGCTCCGTCTATTTAAGTTGTGAAGGAACTGTTTTGGAAAAGAAACACATGTAGTGCGGTGGGACCATGGTAAAAATAAATTAAATTGCAAACATTGTCAAACTCCGGTTACGTAGGCGACCGAAAGAACTGGTCACTCTACAATCTAAAATAGTAGTACGATGCGGCTAAACGTAGGCCGCCTTATTGAAGAACGTATCGCAATGACAATCCGGCTAATCGTCGAGCCGCCGCATTTCAAAACGCCCCTGTTTTTGAAAACGGCTAGCCGTAATGTAATACGGCGGATTATACGATCTGACTACGACATATCTATCTATCTATCTAATCTATACCTTTAAACGAGCAATTCTTGTTTATTTATTTATATGTTTATTTATATATTATATTTCGGGCATCTCGGAAGCGGCTCTAACGATTACGATGAAATTTGCTAGAGTCTTCGCGGAAAGAGAAGAGTCGTGGAATGTATGGGGCCCAATACATTCCACGACTCTTCTCTTTCCGCACAGACTCTATATGGGGGTTTTCGGAGGCGATAAATCGATCTAGCTAGGTCTTATCTCTGGGAAAACGCGCATTTTTGAGTTTTTATATATTTTTCGAGCAAAGCTCGGTCTCCCAGATTTTTTTTTATTATTAACTTTATTAATTGCAAATATATTGTTACCAAACGAATGAATTAATAAATAGTAAGCTCCAAATGTGCTTAGACATGTTGAAGTTTCTGTTTACCTATTTTTTGGCTAATATAAAACATTCCCGCACCCAAAACCCCGGGAAACCTGCAATAATATGGTACTCTTCGAAGGTCGCAAAAATATGTGACACGCTCTTATGGCTCTACAAATAAGATTGTGTCAGATATTTTTGCTGCCTTCGTTGTACTTGTGTAACATATTATTGCAGGTCAGTTACCGCCTCACAAGCTTAGACACAAAACGCCAATTACGGAAAGAGAGACCTAAGCCCTCCTACGTGTACACGCTCAACGCAGCTGGCCAACTTTATTGTCACACATGCAATAGAGTATTTAAGACCAAGTTCGGCCTGGCCAGCCACATAAGGGCTTACGCTAGACAACGTCCATGATGTTTATTTGGGGTCGCCGTCATCGAAAACGATGAGGAGGACTATATATATATTGTAGCCATTGTAGGTGACTGTACCGAGGCAACTCAAACAACATCAAGGTCGAATATTGACAAAATGATAAACTGCGTCAAACATTAGATAACAATGTATAATAAGTTGTGTAAGGTCGGTTATTGACCAATACAGAGTTATTTTATCTCCTTCACAATTAAATAGTCATTATTTAACCTCTAGTAGTTGAAATTTTACTTTGTATCTACTTATGGTATGGCTATGGGCCGGGCCGGTACAGTGGCACAGAATAAATAATAGTACCTACCTACTAGGTGCAGAAGACTCACTAAAAAACGCGTCTGTTACGATCAGGACAGATATGGCCGCTAGGTGGCGACAGAGCCACGCGCGGCTTATGGCTAGCCACCAAAATTGGTGTGGAACGGATGTACTTTTAGCTACCTGTAGCAAAGCGACGAAATCGCGGATTGAGCCACGCCTGACAGTGGCATTTGCCCTAAGGCCAAGTAGGCCCGGCCCTAGGGCGGCAAGATATTACGGGCGGCAAATTGTGAATGTCAATGTGATGGGTGCTGAGCTGCTGAGAAAGGGGCGGCTACAGGGCCTGGGCCAATCCGCCACTCGGCCGGTAGTTCTCTACACTTGAAGTGTCACTATTAGACATCTCTTTATGGTGAGCTATTAACTAGATAATGATATACACTTTTGAAGCGTAGTCTCACCGGCTACTTTTTATGCTGTCGGTATTACCGCTTAAGGATGACTCAGGTTAGACCGGGCCGTGTCCGGGCCGGAGCTTCCGGGGCATCGTTTTCTATGGAAAGTATCACGTGATCACCTGTCATGATTCATGTCTTAGAAAAGTAAGCGCCGGAAGCTCCGGCCCGGACACGACCCGGTCTAACGTGAGTCATCCTTAAGTCTACACACACAATTACACATAATTACCTATATTATTGTTTTATATATTCACGTAGACTCCCACTCTATTGCAACGATTGAGCCAAACTATAAAGAAACCGTCGCATGTTAACAACAAACGAAATGATAGACGGGAAATCGTCTACAAGATTCAAATAAAATTGGCCGTGAAAATATATTACCTACTGACGCTGACGTCAGGGCTATAACCGCGAAAATCGAAGTTCGCAAATTGCAGGCATATTTATCTGTCACTCTTATTACGCCTTTACTGGATTAAAAGAGAAAGAACCCCGTAATTTGCGAATTTTGGTTTCGGGCTACCCTCAGTATTTTTTTAAATAAATAAATAAAATAAAAATCATTTATTTCAGACTAAAGGTCCATACATTGTTAGTGAACATTAAAACCTTATTACTAGTGACGATGCCGAATAAATCAAGATTCGACTTTCCCTATATGTATCGTAAAATGTGCCTTGTGCAATTAATTCTTAATTTAATTTGAATTTTAAATTTTATATATTTTGTACCATTTGGTGTTGAAACTCTAGGTCCATGGGGTCCCAGCGCGCATAAGTTGTTCGCAGAAATCGCGAAGCGTCTGGTTGACGTAACTGGTGACCGAAGAGCTGGCGGCTACCTCGCACAACGTATCAGCATTGCGATACAGCGAGGAAATGCCGCCAGCATCCTTGGTACAATGCCTCAAGGGCCTATTTTAGATTTAAGCTAGTTATTAATTTCGTTTAGTAGTACCACTGTATATATATTGTATGTAAATAAATGATTTCATGTGGTAGGTATGTTGATATACATATATGCTGATGTAGACCATCACTACCTACCATGTTGTAATACTTAAATGTGGTTGTGATATAGTTTTAATATATGAGCATAATTACGCAGCGTGGAGAAAAGTAGGCACATTTTAGGAAACCGCAGGATCCAAAGAATTTTATTTTTTTTAACACTAGATTCTACCCTATTCTAGTAGGATCCTGTATTTTCCGGGGCTCAAAATATCTCCATATCAATTTCATCTAAATAGGTTCAGCGGTTAAGGCGTGAAGTGGTAACTGATAGTCAGACAAACTTTCTCATTTATAACATTATTTGGGTTGTTAAAGGGATATATGTTTAGTCAAAGATTAGCGCTTCGAGCCCTTAATAATTTCGACCCGCAAATTATATCTTTGCCATAAGGCCAGGCGTGGCTCACTCCGCGATTTCGTCGCTTTGCTACAGGTAACTAAAAGTACATCCGTTCCACACCAATTTTGGTGGCTAGCCAAAAGCCGCGCGTGGCGCTGCCGCCACCTAGCGGCCATATCTGTCCTGATCGTAACAGACGCGTTTTGTTAGAGAGTGAGTCTTCTCAGAAGACTCTTCTGTACCTAATACTATTATTTATTCTGTGATAAGGCATTTATACAATTCGTCAACTCAAAATGTGATCATTCTCATCCTGCGGCTATATTTGCTCGTGCGCACACCCACTGCAATTGTTGCGTGTCGCCAGGAATAGACACGCAATTATACTTGTGGATAGACTAGGACTAGTAACTGGCACAGACTGTGACTTTAAGATCAACCGTGTCATTATTTAGGTGTAAGAGCTTTTTCACAGTGACCTATCCGATATCGGATGTAGGAACCTACATCCGCGTAGGACGTAAAACGACTTTCTAAAATAACACGAACATTCAAGGAACATAATATATTCTCTCTCTTCTTCATAGTCTGTAAAATTAGCAAATTAGCAAATTTTGCATGATACTTGTACCTTTTTGAATGCAAATGTTTAAAGAGGACTGAACAGAGGGCCTCCTGCGAAAACCGAAATTCGCAAACTGCGGGTATCTTTCTCTTTTTTTTGTTTTTAATTTTATTATAAAGTAATTTTATATATAAGCTTCTGTAGTTAAATTATGAACTCATTTATTATATAATAAGTGTTATAAAGTGAATATAAAACTAAAAATAACTACAATTACGATAACTAAAGCTTGTAGTTAAATATTAAATAAAATTCCAAAAGTAGAAGTTTCACTTTTAATTAAAGTGACAAAGAAAGATGCCCTCAATTTGCGAACTTCGACTTTCGCGGTAACAGCCCTGAACTGAACAGCTTCAATGCTGTATAATGACCCAGAAATAAACATAACCTATCCAAAGTTTTTCCATTCTGGTTTCCTTATTCTATTCTACTTGAGCTGTCCGTGGGAGGTTAAAAAGGAAATAGTCTAGCAGGACGCGGTGCATATGAAATTGTTTTATAACCATTTAACCGTTGATGGTCGCTCGAAGGTGGGAAGAATACAAGAATATCATAGTGGATAAACTATTTTTTTTTAAATATCTGGTTGACGTAACTGGTGACCGAAGAGCTGGCGGCTACCTCGCACAACGTATCAGCAATATCAGCATTGCGATACAGCGAGGAAATGCCGCCAGCATCCTTGGTACAATGCCTCAAGGGCCTATTTTAGATTTAAGCTAGTTATTAATTTATTTTAGTAATACCACTGTATATATCTTGTTTGTAAATAAATAATAAATAAGTTTTATATTAATACATACTTATTGTCATTTGAAGCGTAAAGGACGACTCACGCTAGACCGGGCCGTGCCCAGGCCGACCCGTCCGACATGTCATTTCCTATAATATGATGGGTGATCGATCACGTGGTACTATCCATAGAAAACGAAGCGCCGGATGTCCGGCCCCGGTCTGGCCTAGCGTGAGTAAATTTCAAGACTTGTCTTCATACTTGCTACACTATTGTCTTCAGTCAATCGCGATAGTTCTTAAATTACTTTTACATATTCTTAAAATAGACTTGGGCCAAGTCACTTGGCACCGTTGTATGCCTAATTGTGCAATAAATATTCGCCGTCAATGTTTGTAAACACGACACTAAAGTAAACGGGTCACACGCGGTCCGAAAAATCACTTATTTTACATTTGCTGAACCTCGAATATCATTCGATAGCGTGACGGACACGTACCTACATTTGCGTTTAATCTCATTTTGTATGGGATTTTGAACAGCACGCCAAGCGGGACGTTTTGGAAATTCAAAATCCCATACAAAACGCAATTACGATTAACGCAAACGCGTACGTCACGTCACGCCATCGAATAAAATTTACACCAAACGAAGAAAAATAGGGGAAATGGCGTAGGTAGTTGTAAGGAATGGTGTATTAAACATACTAAACGTAGCGGAGGGTGGTGGTGAAGCTAACGTGTAGGAGGGAGGGGGGTTAAAGGCCCCTTTTTACAGTTTTTTGTAAAATAATTACGGAAAATACGGCACACTCGCGGCGAAAAAAGCGCCTGGCGTCCGTTAGCTCTTTGGGTGGACGACATTCGGAAGATCGCAGGCCGCTTCTGCATTAGACTATAGTTCGTTTTTTTTAGCATTAGAAATAAGGTAAACAATCTTGATGTGTCTTTTAATTCAAAAACACATTTTAAAAATAAGTTACGGCAAATATGTAACAATTATGAATCTAATACGATCATTTATATTCTTCTTCTTTCATAAGTAATCGTTTTTGATTTTTAAAAAGCGTTTTTCAATTAAAAGAAATGTAAGATCGCTTACCTTCTTGCAAGTTCTTTCTAATGCTAAAAAAAACGAACTATAGCCCGGGACAGGGACATGTTGCGTACACAAAGAGACGTCAGCTCAGCAGTGGGCGACATCGACAGGAGGCTAAAATGATGATGTTGATTTGATGTAATTGCTCTTAGAGTACATTCAATTCAAATTACAAATTAGAACGCCCACATATTGACAGATTAATAGTCAACAAGTACTCTGATAAATTCAAACGCTAAAATCGAGCAACACCGGCTTCCGACACACTAAAATAGACGCCCGCTTCATAAAGTGTCATTAAACTCATTAAACTATATGATACAACTAAATTACTTTGTTATTACTTGTATTAGATAAACAGAATATATTTACAGGAGAATTAATGGATAACAGGGGATCAACGGAAATAACGCTTGCCAAAATATACGAGGTGTTTTTTTTTCTAGCCGCCCAGACTTCAAAACTTGCCAAGACAAATGCAATTTTGATTTGTCAAAATAAAGATTCAAATTGGAATGAAACGGGAGACCTTTTTATAGGCCTCTGGGCGGCTAGGGGTTAGTATTAGTTACGCGATCCCGTGTGCCGCGAGAAATCTGCACGTATACAGTCAGCATGACAACTATTTTCTTAGGTTTGTATATGTCGCAGTAAGATAGATAAAGCCGTTATATAGTTATAACCCTAGGGATATAATTATATGACGTAACATAGTTATATGAACGCGATTCATTACTATCTTACTAGGTATATAACTATAATACGTCTTTAGTTTAGTGATATAGTTATATTACTGGATTAAGTTTAGTGAAATAATTGTAGGTAGGAGTGCAGCGGTGCGGCGGATATCCCTAGGGATATAGTTATATGCCGTATAATTATATCCCTAGGGTTATAACTATATAACGGCTTTATCTATCTTACTGCGACATATATAAACCGACTAGTAAAAAGTTATTATTATAAATATAATTAAATAACATTTTTAGGGTTCCGTAGCCAAAGGGTAAAAACTGGACCCTATTACTAAGACTTCACTGTCCATCTGTCTCTCTGTCTGTCCGTCCGTCCGTCTGTCACCAGGCTGTATCTCATGAACCGTAATATTGAAATTTTCACATATGATACATTTCTGTTGCCGCTATAACAACAAATACTAAAAAGTACGGAATCCTCGGTGGGTGAGTCCAACTCCGGTTTTTTAATTCTTATCGCGTACATATTTAACTACGAGGGTCGCACTGAAAGATTCGGGAATGGGACACTTAGAAATAACATAATAGAAACAGGCATATAATTTATAAAAATGTAACTCTTTATAAAACTTTTAAGGTATATTCCATTTGGTTGTCATTTGTATTTAAGAATTACTGGCAATTTGAAAATTGTATGTCGAACATTATTTGAATTTTTGGCCAAGTGATTTTTCGGATCATATTTTTAAACGGTTTTCAATATGCCCTCAGCGAACAAATAAAAGTTACAATGGGCTTCTGTTATTTTTTTATGAACTAGAGTTCATCGTACGCTCGTTTGCAGTTAAAATTAAATATGAAAGTCACTTTCATTTTATCCCATGGGTGATCTTAAAGAAGCATGTCATTCCAAAGCGACGTCAAAAATTAAAATCGCATTTGTGCTGTTAATTAAAAAGACTGCCAAAAAAGTTGCATATCGGCAGATTTCGACATTCCTAAATATTCATATGACAACAGTAAAAAAATCTTTTATATATATATATATATATGTAAAAAAACTTCAATTCCGTTGGCTACTCCACGAATTTCATACAAAACCACTAAGGCCCCAAAATCGCCATACAAAAAGGACTTTGGGATTATGAGCCGTGTGCATTACAGAATGATTACTTTCAAAAGAAAATTTATATGCGTGGTCAGTTTGAGTTTAAGTATGTATTAAAATAAAGATTGACCGTCTAGATGCCACAGTTTTCTCTATTCCCGACATTTTCAGTGCAACCCTCGTATAAAGTTATAAAGCCAAGTAACTTTTAATTTAAGTTTTGGTTTCATGGTCCTTAAAACCGGATTATATTTTAAAAAATAATTTGAAAAAAATAGAGTTAACTATTCTAAACAGGGATGTTGCGGATGCACATTTTTTGACATCCGCGGATGCGGATGCGGATGCGGTTGCGGATGCGGATGCGGATGCGGATGCGGGTGCGGATGCGGATGCGGATGCGGATGCGGATGCGGATGCGGATGCGGATGCGGATGCGGATGCGGATGCGGATGCGGATGCGGGTGCGGATGCGGATGCGGATGCGGATGCGGATGCGGATGCGGATGAGGATGCGGATGCGGATGCGGATGCGGATGCGGATGCGGATGCGGATGCGGATGCGGATGCGGATGCGGATGCGGATGCGGATGCGGATGCGGATGCGGATGCGGATGCGGATGCGGATGCGGATGCGGATGCGGATGCGGATGCGGATGCGGGTGCGGATGCGGATGCGGATGCGGATGCGGATGCGGATGCGGATGCGGATGCGGATGCGGATGCGGATGCGGATGCGGATGCGGATGCGGATGCGGATGCGGATGCGGATATTTAAAGGCTCTCATCCGCGGATGCGGATGTCAAGATTAGGTACTTAGAAAACGTCATATAAACGTATATCGACGCTTATCATGAATAGTGGTATAAAACAAAATGAAATGCCGTTCGATTTTAAATCTTGCTAGTAAAAGATTAGAATATTAAATGCAATAGCATTTCATTTTGAGTTGTGCCACTATTCATGATAAGCAACGATATATATATATCTTACAGCGATAAGACCGCCTGTTGCTACCTTTATTTAAACTGTAAATCTGTTATTGTATTTTTTCTTTGTGGTGCAATAAAGTGTATTTACTTAAGTACTTACTTACTTACTTATATCACATTTTTTTATTTAAAAAAACGAATCTTTTAGTATTTGGGCAAGAATTCAGGTGCGTTACACAGGCCAGTATTTAATAAACAGTAGTAACTTGGCCGACTTTTCTGGATCTAGACAGCGGTCGGCAACCTTTTTTTGCGTAGTTTTAGTAGCGTAGTTAACGATGAGTAAGTTGACGCTGGCCGCACTTTGTTAATATTTATGACTTTATCAGACATTGTCGTCTCTCAATATTACATAGTCAGAGAGGCTCGCAGGCCGCAAGTCACAGTTTCACGAGCCGCATGCGGCCCGCGGGCCGCAGGTTGCCGACCGCCGATCTAGACGATTTCGTTATAGTTTGGTTATAGGTAATGACGAAATTACCTAGCACTTACGCCGCCGCTAAGACGTTCCTGTACCGACTTCGCAACATCCCTGATCCTAAATCGATGATAGGTACATAATAATGATAATATTATAAAGATAAGTGAAGGAAGCAAAACAGCTCAGTGTAGCTGAATAGCTGAGTTGCGTAGGTACACCTAAATATTGTAATAAAATTTAGTAGGTATACTAGGTATATATAATTTGAACGTAAAATGTAAAAAATTAACGAGGTATAAAATATAATACCGCTGTACCCACGCCGCTGGCCGGACATTATTCGAACTCCCACGCACCAGGTGATTTAGAGTTCCGCCTGATATAATATTCCGTCTGGAACGTCTTCAGAGACAAATTATTCTTGTCTCTTTAGCATTTGTTTCTTAGAAAGTGATAAAATTTAACAGAGAAGGAGAGGGGAGTACATTGAGCATTAATAGTAGCGGATGAAACAAACCTAAAGTATTCTGCCACCTTAGAATACTTTTCCAAATATAGCCTGGTATGGTACTCACACTGCAACTCAAAGTTGAAACGCAGTAATATACTACATAACACCACGTTCCACATTTCATTTGATGATGAAAAAAATTTACCCTCCCATAGAAAATGAACCAGCCAAAATGTATGACACAGCCAAATGTTTTTTCGTGATATCGGGATTGGTCCTATAGTAATAAGTATGCCATGTCTCAGCTAGGAAATATCTGGAAAGGTCGGAGCATTTCCGTAAAAACTAAAACCAAACTGGTACGGACTCTAGTCTTCTTAATCTTTACGTATGGCGCTGAGACGTGGACGTTGAAAGCTGCTTACCACAAACGCATTGACGCTTTCGAGATGTGGTGCTGGAGAAAGATGCTCCGTATCCCCTGGACAGCATTTCGGACTAACGTCACCATACTGCGAGAATTCAAGGTCTCGTCGCGGCTGTCATGCGAATGTCTACGCAGAGTCCTTGAATACTTCGGACATATAGCAAGGAAAGACGGTGGCAGCCTCTAAAAGCTTTTTGTGACCGGCAAAGTGGATGAGAAAAGGCCTGGACGTGGACGCAGTCCAATACGTTTGTCCGACCAAATCCGCACTGCTCTTGACTCCACAGTCCACATGGCTCTCCACACCGCCAAGGACAGAACCAGATGGAGAGAGATCGTGAGAGAGAAGGTGATTCAAAAGGGAGGTCACGACCCTCAATACTGAGGATTACGACGCAAGGAGGAATAAGTATAATCCCAAAACCTCCCTGGCAACGGGAATGCAGTTATTTTTTAGCCACCCTGTAATATACGGAACCCCGGTCCATATGCAACCCGTCACACATTTAACGAGCTGTTTGTGGCGAGTGCGGCCCATTATCGTAAACTTCATATTTTTACTACCGTAACACGGTGGCAGAAAAATCATAGTTTCGTGAAAATTTACACAAAAATTCAGACTAAGGAATATTGCATTTTAATGCGTTTGTAACAAGGTAGTGTTTTGAACAACTAAAGAATTTTTACAGTACATAGGTCCTATTTTCCCGCACTAGGGCGTAAAATAGCACTTTTCGTGCGTTTGTCAAAAGTTTAAAGGGATGTACAGGATGTACTGTAAAACGTTGTACGATACATGCGAATAGGTAATTCGCAACTCGTGTCGATTTAAAACATGTATCGGCCACTCGTTGCGAATTTCCTTTTTTCGCACTTGTATCGTAATGTCTCTTCTTCCTCGCGTTATCCCGGCATTTTGCCACGGCTCATGGGAGCCTGGGGTCCGCTTGACAACTCATCCCATGATTTCACGTAGGCACTAGTTTTTACGAAAGCGACTGCCATCTGACCTTCCAACCCAGAGGGGAAACTAGGCCTTATTGGGATTTTTCCGGTTTCCTCACGATGTTTTCCTTCACCGAAAAGCGACTGGCAAATATCAAATGACATTTCGTACATAAGTTCCGAAAAACTCATTGGTACGAGCCGGGGTTCGAACCAGCGACCCCCGGATTTAAAGTCGCACTTGTATCGTACTATTCTGAAATTAAAACATTGTATTATTGGTTTGATTTTTAAACGAAGGTTTTGGAAAGTCGTTAGATGCAATATTGTTGGGTGTGGATGAAAAACAAAGCTTATTTTTATTTCAAGCGTAGGAAATATAAGTCTATCAGCTTTTGAGTGCTGAAACTATAAATTATTTAATTAAAATTTAATAAACCCCCACGCCAATCAAAAGATCAAACGACTTTTTTCCATCATATTCACCTTTTTAGGGTTCCGTACCCAAAGGGTAAAACGGGACCCTATTACAAAGACTTCGCTGTCCGTCCGTCCGTCCGTCCGTCCGTCCGTCCGTCCGTCCGTCCCTCTGTCTGTCACCAGGCTGTATCTCACGAACCGTGATAGCTAGACAGTTGAAATTTTCACAGATGATGTATTTCTGTTGCCGCTATAACAAATACTAAAAACAGAATAAAATAAAGATTTAAATGGGGCTCCCATACAACAAACGTGATTTTTGACCAAAGTTAAGCAACGTCGGGAGTGGTCAGTACTTGGATGGGTGACCGTTTTTTTTTTGCTTTTTTTTTCGTTTTTTTTTTTGCATTATGGTACGGAACCCTTCGTGCGCGAGTCCGACTCGCACTTGCCCGGTTTTTTTTTATACTACGTCGATTATTTTATGCTATGGACGCCTGCAACTCCAGAAGTGTTACAGTATGCGCGTTGCCGACCCTAACACTCCGCACCCACGTTGAGATCAGTACGGTTACCATCAGTTTGTCACTGACATAAACGCCGTCGAGAACGTAATTTACTTTCTATACATCCCGTTTGCACTAATATGCGAGTGCGAGCGAGATGTATAGAAAGTAAATTACGTTCTCGACGGCGTTTATGTCAGTGACAAACTGATGGTAAGGTAACCTTACTCACCGGCAGCAAAACAACACTATGAGTAGGGTCTAGTCTCTCAGAGTATGGTCAGATATAACAAGAGTTCACCCTGTATAGGCAATTACTAAATTCGTCCTTTACTACTAGTAAAAAACGTCCTTTACTAATAGATAGCTAATAGTACAGCCTGGCAAAAAAGAGTAGAAATTAAAAAGTGGCAACACTGTAGTGTCGTCCCGTTCTCTTATATATATTGATTTGAAAAGGACGACACTACAGTGTTGCCACTTTTTAATTTCTACTCTTTTTTGCCAAGCTGTAGGTAAATAGGTTTTTATCACATGCACTCGCTCAGTAAATGTGGAATTGCACGCTGGTTTAGCGGGAGTTATAGAAAAAGCGTTCTCCCTAGGGAGTTATGAAGTTTCTAGTGCCATAATTAACAGTTTTTTGTCTTTATACTTAATTTTTGTATTGCAAGTGTGATGAAAAACATTGTGTGTAACTCGGGGCGTAATAATATTGCAAACTCGAGTCTATAAATCGCTCCGGCAAGCCGTCGCGATTTAACTTACTCTCGTTTGCAATATTCAACTTACGCCCCATGTTGCACAATGCACAATGTACTATTGACGCACGTCAAAGCAGCACAAGCATCAAAAACTGTAACAATACAACGTTGCGCCGATAACTCGATATTTTCAATGTACCACCATTGACCATTAGTGTACCTTAGTCCATTGTAATAAGGTTTATTTATACAGTGTCAGTCTGTCTCGATTGTACAGATTTAGCGAGTGACGCGTGCGCCGACCTCAGCGGTAAACAATAGACGGATCTTTGGTTGGCCGTGAGACAATGTTTGACATATCAAACGCTTTTAGGACGTACAGTCGCCATCAGATATATCGGAGCGGCCAAGGTGTTCACAATATCTGAACACGCGCTCTAACGCCCTGACAATAGAGGCGTGTTCCGATATTTGTGAGCACCTTGGCCGCTCCGATATATCTGATGGCGACTGTACAGACTGAAAAATAACAAGTTAAAGACGTCCGGCTCTTGGTGAACAGAAGTTCAAACGTGTAGGATGTTCCATCGGGAAGTTTCCAAATATGCGAAATCCACGTGAAAAACTTTAGAAACTTTTCATATTTTCGGGGATCGAATTTTATCAATTCCAAAATGAAAGATTGTTTCATTTCTTGTAAAAAGATCCTGAAATATCCGAGAACCTTACCAACTTTTTGGAAACTTTCCGAGAACCTTTCCAACTTTTTGGAAACTTTCCGAGAACATTTACAACTTTTTGGAAACTTTCCGAGAACCTTTCCAACTTTTTGGAAACTCTCCGAGAACCTTTCCAACTTTTTGGAAACTTTCCGCGAACTTTGCACATCGATTATGTAGTGTAGTGTAGGGAGATGGGCCGCTGCCTGCAGAAAAGGATGAAATTATGACGTATAAGTAACACTTGCACTGCATGGGATATCAAAATCGCTGCAGACTTTTCTTGGTCTAACTCTAGTATCATAACTCATAAAAAGTAGATCCAACTTTTGACGCCGAGTTATTCACTTCATATCATTAGGCATCTTTCATTGTTGCGCGCCAGATGCACTGCGAGTCGTGTCAACGTCGTGTCATAACAATATCAAAATTTCAACTAATGTTTAAAGTCAGAATCTACCACTATGACCAATAATTTCAAAGCTTTGTTAATAGCCCCTGAAATAGTCGAGCCGACTATTTCTAACTCCGCAACACAATGTATTGCGAATCGGTAAAATGTTTAGTCTGAGACCGCAGCACAAACACGGGTGACAATTGGTCAATAAACAACACTTTAGATCAGAAAAACAATGATTCGTCTCACTTTCTAATAATTTTTCTAACGAAACAAGCTTGGGATATACAGATGGGTCCGTACAGATGACGCAGATAGGTATGTCTGATGGACAAGTCTGCCAATGTATGGTGAAAATTAGGCGCAGTTCTGTCAGCGGACAGATATCTGGCTAAAAATGGACCTAAGGGTGGTATTCCATTTGTCCAATGTCATTGCGTTTCACTCTCTCATTAAGCAAAATGTGAGACAAAATACACATTGGACAAAGAAATTGAACAGGTGGAATACCACCCTAAGGGGCATGGCACACATAAATTAGTACACACCCTAAGGTAAGTTAACAAAATGAAAGGAAATCTATACCTGTGAACAGCATTTTCTCGGGCAGGGTACCAAATGGTAAATGTGACTCACAGGCGTCAGCGGGCTCGGGATGCTGGCCGTCCGGATCATGGACAGCTTTCGGCGCTGCTCGGCCGAGAGGGAGGCTCGGCGACTCCTGCCGAGACCGTAACCGGACACGTCAGGTAAGTCGGCGCTCACGCCGCGAATCAGCGTTGGTCGAAACATTTGGCACTTTTGTTAGGTTAGCGGCACTTTGGTTAGCTTATGCGGCACTTTGAGCGGCACTTGCTTTAGCTTAGTTCATGTGTTACTTAGGTCAAGATTGGAGAGTATAGGTAGAGTAAGCGTGAAATATTGATAGTTATTTAGTTACATAAAAGTTGACATCCATTAAGGCGGTTTTGACAAAAGTAGATAGTTTTTATTAGTTTAATTAAGTAATTCTGTATTTACTCACATTTCAGTGACCTTTATATCATTACAGTAAGGGCTGGTAGCTATAGCTACCAAAGGAACGTGAGTGAAGTACCTAATACCTGTATAAGCTTAGTTTACAACACAATTATTTAGTTACACAAAAGCTGGCATCAAAAGTGACATTTTGGCAAAAGTAGAATTTTTTTGCTGGTATTCAATTATGTACTGACATAAAGACTCAATTCGAAAGCGACCTTAATTAATACCGACAAATTAATCACTTCAAGTAAGTCAGAGCATGAACAAGCAGTATCGGAACATTTTGGCACTTAGTTTAGCTTGGAGTAATTGTAGGCACTCTCTCGAGCCTTGGCACTTAGTGTAGCTTCGCTTAGATTATCGTTAAATAAGAAGACGATTAAATAAGGAGCGAAGTATCCTGGGTGTCCGAAGATCCGACAGGATGAGGAACACAGAGCTTCGCTCCAAAACCCGAATCGTCGATGTTGGGGTGAAGACCGCCAGGCTAAAGCGGGACTGGGCTTGACATGTCTGCCGGATGCATGATGACAGATGGGCCAAAATAGCCACTAGCTGGCATCCCCAGGGTAGTCGAGGCAGAGGCAGACCGAGAAAGAGATGGCGGGACGACCTGGATGAATTCCAGCGGGATGGCGGGATCTTGCTCAGCACAGGGAGGATTGGAAAGGAAGAGGGGAGGCCTTTGCCTAGCAGTGGGACACACACATAGGCTAATAAAAAAAAAGAAGACGATTTAGACTTAAGCTTGGACACACTTAAAAACTTTTCGGTCAGCAGATGGGATCATTTGCAGCAGGAAAAATGTCAGAAGAGAAATGATTATTATTCATTTGAAACAGATGGACGCTAGACAGCCGTATCGTAAATTACTCACAATTGCTTACGCTTCTAAACAACATGCTTGTTTGTTATTATACGGTTAATTGTGTCATAGTCCCATACAATAATAATCCATTTATTTTTGGATCTGCCGGCGTATGGATGGCTTTATTCATCTTTATCCACGTGATAAAATAACTGTCACTTTTTAACACCATGGGATATGGTATAGAAAGTGACAAAAGTGGCAAAATGCCGGGATAACGCGAGGAAGAAGAAGGACTTTAGCAAGGATGTAACAGAGCAACAATTTAAAACCCAAAAATTGTCGAATACACGCCTGTCTCGCTATTGGAGTTGCAAGCGTCCATAGATTACGGTAACAGCTAACAATCAGGCGGGCTATAATCTTTGTTGACATCATGCTTGGCTCCAACATTCATTTGTATATTTTGTAAACACGAAAAGTTAATGAAGCAAACAATTAATGAAGTTGTTATTCGTTTGTCAGATACATTTAGATATTGTTGTTGTTAATTAATTTTAATGAATATTTTTTTATCTACAGATGTCAATCAGTATAAAAAAAAGGATGATCAACTTTGGCCAACGTGGGATTTGGGAAAAAAGGGAATAAATATTAACCCCCTTGCCTATTCATAAACGCGTTACAAACCTCAATTAGCTAATAATCGTTTGTCCTTATCTGTCATTTAGACTTACGTATTTGTAAGAAAGGGATAAAACATAATTTAACTAAATCAGGCCCGTAAAGTTTTATGACTAGGGGGGGTAAGCACAAGCCTTTATAAGACAGAGGAAATATATTTCCCGTATGATTTTGAACTTTGTTTCAATTTGATAGGGTTCAATTTTGCATTATTTCTGACACCTTAATCCCTTGTAGAGGTTAAAAAACATATTATTAATGAAAGGTAGGAAAATATAGTAATAAAGGCGAATAGCAAAGCATAAAATCACATTGAACTTCATATGTTTTATTTTATTCCAATTTTATTCAATAGGACCGGTATTTTAAGTACATTTTATGTAATACACAGACTGAGATTCAGCCCTGTAGCCACGGGGGCTTAGATTATCAACCGTTTGGGTTTGAAAATAGGCCTACACAAAGCTTTCTTAGGTTTCGTGTTCTGTTTAACAAGTGACCCTAGACTCTAGAGTCAGTCGCTACTCACAGTAGGTAACCAAATTAAGTAGGTAGGCTTTCAGTGACAATAATCAACCAATTTAAATTTTCAATTAATTTTAAATTTTCTTGTAGAGACCATTTACACTGAAACCTAAATGTTTAACTTAAATTATGAATTGATCTCTACTTCAATCATGTATCAAATCTGAATATTAAAGACAGAATCTCTGTATGAACCATCACTAAAGCACGAAGCTTAATAAAAGTTCATTTTAAACCTTCAATCACCTTTTTCTTTCCATTTTCCTTAGACCTACACTACACTAGAAACATCACTAAGTCCACAAACACTAACCACGCAACGTTTACGCTGCGGACACGCGCGTAAGTTACCCTAAAAATGAAATGCAACGGAAAACGCTTGATTATAATTTAGCGAAACGCGCGATTCGAGCCGAGTTCCGGCGTTGAATAAAAAAGTAACGCCGCTACGCCAAAACGCGCGAACATAACCCTTTCAGTGTGCACAACGTTTATAGACGTCACATAAGCCTAACCCTTTCAGTGTGCACAACGTCTATAGACGTCACATAAGCCTTACGCTTTAATTGAGTTTCACGAGAAAAAAATCGCGCGACGACGTGAAGTAACGCGCGATCGGAGCGCGATGTAAAGTGGTAGAATGAAAGTGTATTTGAATCGTCGCCAACGCTTGTGCAATTATCTATCTGACATTTAAAATAGGAACGTGTCGCGGGAGCCGGTCTCCAGATTAGAACGTCTACGGATTTTTAATTAGAAGGAATTTGAAGAATACTTTGGGAACAAATAAATTTTTAGGGTTCCGTACCTCAAAAGGAACCCTTATAGGATCACTGTTGTCCGTCCGTCTGTCTGTATGTCAAGACCCTTTATCTCGGGAACGCGTGGAGGTATCAAGTTGAAATTGAAACCATATACTTACTCAAGTCTACGGTTCCTTGAAGCTGTGAAAAAATCACAATTCTAAGTTAACGTAGGTAAAAAAAAAGTTAAGTACGGCTGTTTATGCCGCAAAAAACGTACATTTCGACACTCTCAAGGGAACCAAGATTGCTAGGGTACTTTCCGTTGACCTAGAACTATGAAATTTGGCAAGTACCTAATATCGTCATAGTTAAATTTGTTCGGAACCCTCGGTGGGCGAGTCTGACTCGCACCTGGCCGGTTTATTACGTTAGATTTGTATAAAATTTGGCTGTTTTGAAGATCTACTCATTCCGGGCTTGTCCCAAAAAAAGTAATTTACAGTACATATGGTCCTATTTTCCCGCACTAGTGCGTAAAATAGAATTTTTCGTGCGATGCTAAAAGTTTAAAGGGCCATAGTATGTACTGTAAAACGTTGTACGATACACGTGCGAATAGGTAATTCGCAACTCGTGTCGATTTAAAAACACTCCCTTCGGTCGTGTTTTAATTTATCGCCACTCGTTTCGAATTTCCTCTTTTCCGCACTTGTATCGTAAATAATTATTTCAGTCATTACGTCTTCGTTACTCAAACTACTCAGAGGAAGATTTTTGAATAGGGCACTCTAGTTATTCGCCAAATTTTATCGTAATGTAACGAAAAAAATATTCTACAACAAAATAAAGATGGACCCAAATGTCAAAACAAGTGAAGATTATAAAATCGAATTAATTAGAGTGACAATCAACATGAAAGTTTCTAGGGACCTCATAACTATTATCATTGTGACAATGTACGAAATGGTACCTACTGAAATTAAATTAATTCACTTATTTACTAGAACTCTCGCGCTATTATTTAGCGAGACAGGTTAGGACGATATTAATATTTCGCGGTCGTTATATGTAATGGGCTGACGGCAGACAAGCATAAGTTATATACAGTTTTCGAACGATACCTGTCAAAGTGTATCATTACCCTCACAAAATAGACACAATGGCTGGTGTTTTTAACAAGCTTTTATTAGGTCGACCTGTATGTAATGGAATCTAAGGTAACTAATTTAACCATCTTCCAAGGATCGTAGCGTCATGAAAATTGGCAGCTGTATGTAGTTCTGATGACAATACAATAATATGGTACTGTCGAACTGATCTGATGATGGAGACAGGAGGTGGCCATAGGAACTTTGTGATGAAACAACGCAACCTAATTGTGTTAGGGGTTTTTAGAATTGTCTCGATGAGTATTAGTTGTCTGTCGTAAGAAAAGTACAGTAAGCGATAAAAGCTTGTACCAAAAATTAAATTTTTGCCAAAAAATGAAATTTTTGCCAAAAAATTAAATTTTTGCCATAAACTTATTAGTTTCGTATTTCTTCTTTCTTCGAGCGTAAAGCGCGAATGAAGCGTGTCCGTTTCAGGTTTGGCATTTTTTTTTGTACGGCTGTCATTCTCCTCGCATTTCAAAATCGGTTCTATTAAAATTTTTGTGTTCTCGTGCTTTGTACCCTCGCAAGTCTCGCAACGCTCAAGATTCTACTGTTCGAACCACTCGTTACGCTTTCGCTTGCTCGCGTATCAATAGTTCATTAGCACAACATTGCCCCTTTTAAAACTGTTTAGTGAAGTTTTTTTCTGTCAACTTCTTACTAAGGCTCCCTCGGGATCCCAGGATCCATGATCGGGAATAATCGGGATCCACGATCGCTCAAGGGGGTCGAGACGTACGGTTTTGGTTAAAATAATCACTCGTTCGTCTTGTATTTTCTTACCATGCCATATCTAATTGAGATTTTACGAGTACAGACGTCAAATTATTATTCTAATTGCTCACAAGAAAATATATCTGTTAAATCAATAAAAAATAAACTCACCCGTTCGATAGAAATATGCCGGCGTCTAAAAAAGTCCGATATACTACACAAATACATCTCACTCACTGAACTACACCTTTCTCACTAATTTAATATTGTTAATTTAAAAAAAGATAGCACGAAACTTGACCGATAAGCACCGAGTTCGGACATTGAAGACATTTGAAGGTACCCGTCATATAAGGCAAAACACTCAGGGCCTGCCGCGAACGCCGAAGTACGCTAAATTGCGGTCATCTTTCCCTGTCACTCTAATTACGTTTTAATTGGGGTGAAAGAGAAAAATGCCCGCAATTTATGATGAACTACGGTGTTCGCGGTAGGCCCTTCTGCTGTCGATATCATAGAGGGCAATACAATATTTAATTGCCTGTAGTATATTAACGACCTTACGGAAATCACATAAAGTCGTTTTTCGCTTGAGCTGTGTTGATTCGAGTAGTGTTTATACAGGTCGTTATGAAATGAAATAGTTCGATGTTTAAAAATACGTTGTTGACATTTTTTCGAGTGGAATGTGTTTGAAAAAGAAGATTTAATTTAGATTAGCTTATTTATATTTGTAAACTACTATTTTAATTTTTATCTATATTTTTCGCGTCATCTTATTGATGAATCTCCGTATTTCCTAGAGTCCTCACGACCAAAGAATATAATACTCACTAGGAGAAGAACGGTAACTCCATACAAAAAAATGTCCCCAACCGTTTATACGTTTATACTAGTGGCGCCGTCGTTGTGTACCAATGGAACTAAAGTTGACAACCGGTTTAGCCTGGCGGGTATTGGTAGGTAGTAATTCTGTTGATAAACATATTTGTTATTTTCATATCACGAAATATATGAAAGATGCAAATATTACCCCTTGTTTGTGGTATTATCAATTAATTTAAATAAAAGGCATATTTATGTTTATAAGTTTTATAACATTGTATTATTTTATTTATTAAAAAAATGTTTTACATATAGAAATATACACTGAAAATTAAACCCTGACAACTTAATAAAAAAATAGACATTAATAAAGCGCATTCACAAAGTTTTCAGTACAATACAAATAACTTTAGGCATGCCTACCTATTACACTTTACACACACAGATACACTACACTTTACACACGGCATTTTACACAGATTTCCAACTTGTATTCATACATTTCTTCACGGTTAATTAATACGCTTTCCAGATGCGTTATGACGCGGTTCCTTCTGAACCCACTAAAGCTATGAATTTCACTCAAATATGTATCTTCAACAGCCGTTGCTCCGCATTTAGCACATTTTCTATGTGCATTGCTGTAATCCATGTAGGTACAGACTTACAGAGTCTTAAGTGGTAGTACCGCTACGTTGTATTTATTATTTAAAGATTTAATAACTAAAATTTTCGTTATGAACTTTAACCACAGCAGTTGGACAGAGTCATTGACAAATATTTTTTTTTATTATGGTGGGTAGACGTACCTACCCTCCATATATTTTATGAACATTGATAAAGACAGTTGGAAGCAAATATTCATTATAAAACTTAATCGCTTGTAGTTAAGTTTTAACTGTTTTAAGTCCCGTTTTATGATTAATAATGTAAAAAAATCGTGAAAATTTAAATCTTAGTTGGGAGCAATGTTGCTGTAGAAAAATGTTTTTATTTGATTACTGGCAACTTTTTCTAGGAGGCCAAAGCACACATAGAAGCTTCAGGCGCATACATGGCAATTATTTGGGGACATAACTTTCTTAGGAAGTGAACAGGCCTTGCTCACGACACGCGACACAGGCTTGACCTATTCTGTATCTTTAGGTATTTAAAAAAGTAAACAACATTTGTACATTTTCGGGTAGTTTTAACATATTGGTTAACCGACCAAATACAAAACCGCCTGGATCAGTATCAGTCACTGAACGACCTGACTTTAACCTACATTATTTGATCATATAATGTTTTCAATTTCATCTAGCTTAAGGAGCCATTTGAGAGTAGATTTTGTTTACTTTTATTCATCTTTTATTTAAATACCTAAAGATACAGAGTATAGCGTGAGGGCTACTGTTAAGTTAAGCTAATCAAATCGTAATATTTGCAAGTGAAACTTAACTCCTATATTTGATCTATGCCTCGTAACGAAATCCATTTTTTGTATTTTTTTGTTTTAATTTGCGATTTGTGGAAGACTTGGCTTGAATACAAAAGGTATACAATGTTATCGAAATAATACATAAGATATAATGGGTAACATTCACATAACTTTGGGTGATTATGAGGATTATTCTCGTGTTGGTATTTCAGTCACAAATTTATGCTTTTCTCCTTGCAGTTGACACCGTCATTGTTTAATATTACTGGGTTTATGAAAATACTTACATGTGTACCGTACGATAATAATGTCACCACATTGGGATAAGTTTGGGATAAATTCCAAAAATCTGTCTACCTAAGAACTGATCCGACGGCAGTAGGAAAGATTCTGAAACTGCGAAATTTACACATGGAATAATTTCGTTAACTTCTTGCTTATTATAAAAAATAAATTGCATTCTTTCCAAAATAATATAAAAGCTAAGTCTATCTACATAGACACCCGCTACACTACAGACAGCGACTTACAGATAAGTAGATATATTATGGCGGTTTTTATTAACTGAGACGTAGTATATAATGAAAATCTGAACTATGTATGTAGAAATGTTAATAAATATTAAAAGCCATTTAATTCATAGCTCACCAAAATATTCTGACAAGTAACAATTCTTTAATACAAAAAACAAAATTAATAAAGATAATATTAAACATCCTGTAGGTAAAAAAAATTTATTGTTAGGGTAACTGCAGAATCAGCCGGGGCACACGAGTCTCGTGAAATGTAAGCTGCAAAATTGCATGAACACAAGATGTAGTTACTACCAATGAATTTATAAAATGGCCAATTGGTTATGCCCCTATTTCGGCTTGAAAAATAAATGATGTCTTTACTTTAGGTCTTACCATAGACTACAAATACCCGTGTTCAACACACGAATAAATGCATGCCCTATAAAGGGTCCCATATAACCATTCCAGTCGCAGAATCACAAAGTGGTAACTAAATGTCAGATGTGTCGTAACAGAGTCCACACAATGTGTCTAGAATTGTTTCGAAACAAAGTGTCGTCGCCGTGTCTACACTTTTCCGTAACAAGGTGTCGACACATTTGTGTGCACTTTGCGTGCGGTTTGCGACTAAATCTGACAGCTAATTTGTGACAGCAAATGTCAATATAAAATACCTCTTGAAAACCAAGGTTTGTCAAACTACTATTAGTGTCTCGTGTGCTCGTAATTCTAGTAAGTCATCAACTCATCATGGGCAATGCAAATGATAATAATCGACCGAAACCATATAAACACCCAACACCCGTCAACCTTTTACAGAAAAGTTTTTAAAGAAATGCACTAAGCTACTTAGGTCAAGCAACGAATGCTCCAACAGTTGTAGAGGGAAATGCTCGGAACACAATTTTTGACTCCGTAACTCGGTTTGACAAGTTAGTAGGTGAACATATCAAAAGTCCCCGGCCGTAGCCCTTGAGCGGGGGGGAGAGAGGGGGCTTTGAAGGTCCCATTTTCCGGTTTTTCGATTATATCTCGGAAACTATGCATCTCAGCGAAATGGCCACTTATACAAAATGAAAGTTAATTTAATTTGTTACAAGTTTATTCAGTCAATTTTTTCGATATGTTGAATAGTTTTTGAGATATCCGCTCTTGAAAGTTTATTTAGGGCTCTCAATTTTATTTTGATATATCTATATATATCAGTGAAGGTGCTAGGCCGTGTTTGGTATCGTTTTCGTATAAATCTGGGGTGCTGAATCCATTTAAGGTATCACATTGACACCATTCCGCAAAATAAAAAAAAATCTTTTTAGGGGTCCGTACCTCAAAAGGTAAAAACGGAACCCTTATAGGATCACTCGTGCGTCTGTATGTATGTCCGTCTGAATACACAAAATAGTTCTTTACCTATAGATGACAGGAAAACCTATTAGAAATGTGCAGTCAAGCGCGAGTCGGACTTAATGTACGGAACCCTTAATACGCGAGTCCGACTCGCACTTGGCCGGTTCTTTTGAAACTCTTCTTGACGCTTAACCGCTGAACCGATTTCGTTGAAATTTGGTATAGAAATAGTTTGCGTCCCAGAAGAGGACATAGGATAGATCTTATAACCAAAATCATCTTTTGAAGGTGTGAAAAGTGGCGTGGAAATTTGTACGGGAAATCAATAACCGCTGAACCGATTTATATGAAATTTGGGATGGTCTACATCTTTGATTTAGTTAAAAATGATGAAAAAACATGACTTCAAACCTAAACTTAAACAGTATTAACTTCAAGAAGTCAATTCTGAATTCCCCCCTACACCTCATTTCACACCTTTAAAGGATGATTTTTGAGATAACTTATTATATCCTGTCTCGGGACTCAAAATATATGTGTACCAAATTTAAATTAAAACTGTTCAGCAGTTTAAGCGTGAAGAGGAGTTTAAAAGAAAGTATTTTAATAAGTTTATATGTTTCTACTTCGGAATGGTGTCAATGTGATACCTTAACTAAATTTGGTACTGCGAATTTATACGAAAACGATACCAAACATGGCCTCATAGCTTTACTGTTGTAGAAGTCAAAATAAAATTGAGAGCCCTAAATTCTTATTACTTGGCCAAACTTGTGTAGAAGGAAAAGGTAAAATAAAAGTCTTCGGCAGGAATATAAGACACAAATATATATATTTTTTGCGTTACTATTTCATTCATCAAATATAAACATACCTTGATTATACTATTCTAGTGAGATCCTCATAGATAAACAAAAATATTTACTTAAAAAATTACAAGGTCGAAATGTCACGGAACTTGTGAGAGTAATATGTGAAAAATAAAAACTTTTATGACAAAAAAAATCTGGACACAATTTAAGAATCACCCAATTGCGTCGAGGAATCATCTGTATTTTTGCTTGTTTCATTACCTCCTCGCTTCTTTTTTGTCCTTTGTATTCTGTAGCAATTTGTTAGATCTGAAAATAAAGATAACTTGCGTCGTCACGGATGTCGATTTATAGGTTTTGTGCAGAATTCGAAAACGATGATCATTTTATAATCCAAGATGGCGGCTACGTATTTTGTCATAAAAGTGGAATCCAAAATAGTCATCATTTTCGAAATCTGCGCCCCCTAAAACCTATAAAACGATATCCATGACGACTTTTATGACATAGTGCATTGCCGCCATTTTGAAATTGAAAATGTTATCATTTTCGAAATCTGCGCCCCCTAAACCTATAAAACGACATCCATGACGACTTTTATGACATAGTGCATGGCCGCCATCTTGGAATCCAAAATAGTCATCATTTTCGAAATCTGCGCCCCCTAAAACCTATAAAACGATATCCATGACGACTTTTATGACATAGTGCATTGCCGCCATTTTTAAATTGAAAATGTTATCATTTTCGAAATCTGCGCCCCCCAAAACCTATAAAACGACACCCATGACGACTTTTATGACATAGTGCATGGCCGCCATTTTGGATTCCAAAATGGTCATCATTTTCGAAAGCGGGGCCCCCTAAAACCTATAAAACGACATATATGACGACTTTTATGACATAGTGCATGGCCGCCATCTTGGAATCCAAAATGGTCATCATTTTCGAAATCTGCGCCCCCTAAAACCTATAAAACGACACCCATGACGACTTTTATGACATAGTGCATGGCCGCCATTTTGGAATCCAAAATGGTTATCATTTTCTAAATCTGCGCCCCCCAAAACCTATAAAACGACACCCATGACGACTTTTATGACATAGTGCATGGCCGCCATTTTGGATTTCAAAATGGTCATCATTTTCTAAATCGGGGCCCCCTAAAACCTATAAAACGACATCCATGACGACTTTTATGACATAGTGCATGGTCGCCATCTTGGAATCCAAAATGGTCATCATTTTCGAAATCTGCGCCCCCTAAAACCTATAAAACGACACCCATGACGACTTTTATGGCATAGTGCATGGCCGCCATTTTGGATTCCAAAATGGTCATCATTTTCAAAATTGGGGCCCCCTAAAACGTATAAAACGACACACATGACGACTTTTATGACACAGTGCATGGCCGCCATTTCGGATTCCAAAATGGTCATTATTTTCGAAATCGGCACTCCCTAAAACCTATATATCGACACCCATCTCGACTTTTATGACAAAGTGTTTTGCTACCATCTGCATGCAAGACATTTCTATTATTTTTACGTACAAAAATGGCCCCCTGTCAACTTTCAATCGAGATTTAATCGATAATTTATTCGATTAATATTCAGATTAATTTAATTTCAATCTATGTTAGGTCGACTAAACTAATCGCGATTAAAATTTGAGAATTAACTTTTTTTATTCCATTAATTAGTCGAATAAACAGTTAATCGATTAATGCCCATCTCTGACCACGGCATTTTTACACTTTGAGAATATCTGAAAACAAATCAACACAAGGAGCCATTTTGCAAATCCAGTAACATACCAGTAACTTTGTTATTACTTTTGACAGCGCGTGTCATGTGTCAACACAGAGTCGACACAAAGTCGAAACATTGCAACTACTTTGTGACTGCAATATTTCTCAGCCTTAAACCATATTTATACATCATAATTAACAAGTTTCGTAGTATGTAAAGCGTTATTTCTGTTATTTAAGTATAGTATACGCATCGAAGTACTAAAAATGCTTCAAATAATATAGTTATGAACACAGGCACTGAGAAGTAAACAATTTCATTTCCGGCTAAACTAAAACAATGTGGTGGCGCGTTGATTATATTACACTTAGTTTATCAAATCACTCGAGCAGTTTAATTCCCCATAATAATTTAAGTCCTATTGTAATATAAATGCAAACAATATATAATTACGTCTTGTAATCCGTTTTAGAGATGGCGTATTAATGTCACTTATTTTTATTTAAGTATTTTTTCCATCTGACAGTTTCCATTTGACAGGAACAAAATGAACGAATGAATGAATGATTTTGGCATAAGGTAGTCGCAAACCCGAAACAATGTGTGCACACGGCGACCACACTTTATGTCACTTTGTGTCATGTGTCGACCCTTCCCCATTTCTGGTAACTGTGTCGACACGGCGACGACTCTGCGACTGGAATTGTGACCGAAACAGACGGTGTCGACACAAGATGTGTCAACACCGCGTCGTAACGGCGACTGGAAATGGTTGTATGGGGTGGTATTCCACCAGTCCAATTTCTTTGCCCAATGTCAGTGCGTCTCACTCTCTCATTAAAGCAAAATGTGAGACGCAATACACATCGGACAAAGAAATCGGATAAGTGGAATATACCACCCTTGTCAGCTTACATATCAGGCTTATAACACAGAATAAATAATAGTACCTACTACCGTACAGAAAGGACACTTCCTACAAAACCGAAGTTTGACAGCGATTCAGGGACGAATTATGCTATCCCTTTCTAATGTATGGCACTATCCCTTTCGGCTATTTAGGGTTGTCAAAATTAAAGTCATTATCTTATCTGTGGTCTTGCACGCAAATGGACGTCAAGTGGTGCCAACCCTAATAATTGCTCGGAGCAATGCTGAGTCGAACGGAACTGAGGTTGTGCCGAAGTCAGGAGTGTCTCCCCACTGCTTATAACAGTTATAACTTGCAGCAACCTCAATTATGGCAGCGCCATCTACTGGTATCTTTGCGCGTCTCATTGAATAAACAAGGAAGTATCGTGTTCGAGCGGCCTAAGAACCGCTTCGATCCCGCGGGAACTACATATAACTAATTACTACAATTACTGGCGCAATGAACAATTGATGCTTTAATCATTGCGACGAATCAGTTGTTTGTTTATAAATATTATGTGCTGTGGAAAGATATGGAGCAGTTTGATGGCAAATATGTACTTTTAAAAAAATACAAAATAAATCCCCTCTGGCCACGTGGTCCTACCAATCGGACCACATTAGGTATATCCAATTATCCAATCCCTATATCATAGATAACATTTTTTTTTGCTTTGTAACGCGAACAAATACGGAGCGGACGGACAGACAGGCGGACATGGCGAAACTATGTTAAACTGACTACGGAGTCCTAAAAATACCGATTAAATCATTTAGTTGAATGCGAAAAAAAATATATGTCTACGAAAATTTGACGCAATATCTGAAAATGAAAAAAATATCCACGTTAAAAATTTCATTGTTATCCGAATTTTTATAGATTTCGTGGGCGTTAGAATAATAAAATAACGCATAAACTAGCCGCGGCGTATAAACTTTTCACCTTGCCGGGACCACATTCTAAACAATGGACTACGCTGATTTATAAATTAGTCATAATTTAGGAACTAACATAATTTATGCCGTTTACATTTACTTCGTGCTTTCGTGGTTCATGCATGACGTTCATGTTAATACCTATTTCCTTACGGTACATAGGTATGTTTAATTGGTGAGAAATGTAGACAGGTGACATAATATTAGGTTCTAAACGAAGTAAGCTCCTGAAATCAATGCGGCTCACAATCAATAAGTACTTACTTAAATTTCTTTTTTTATGTTAAAAGTCATTCTTTTTCCTTCTCAGTTTGTTTTACTTTTCTTTCACAGTGTTCAGTATTACCTGCTGACTAGCTTTGTATACATTCTAAATGATAAAACTAGTGTAATTCAGTTTTGTAATAGTCTCACTGAAATACTTTATAATTATTACCTTTACTGTTATATATTTTTTAGATAGTATTTTAAATTGTCATGCTCCTCCACAGGACAGGCGTTGGCTAGTGTGGAGGTCAGTAAAAACTGTACCTTTGTGAATATTCATTAGAAAATAAACATTTTATTCTTTTATTATTCTTTATTCTTTAAAATACCTACGTTATGAACTTTAAATAGGTACCCAAGTAACTTTATCGATTAGGTACCTACTGTGAGACATAGGACAAGTAGTTTGAAATTGATTGCCAATTTGCCGGTGCCACCGATGTAGAGACGTTTTTGACGGGTTAAAAAATGGCAGCCAAAGGTAAAAGCCGTAAATCGAAGCCGTAAATCGATACGCGCGGTTCGGTAATCTGTTACCGCTGTTAATGAGTCGCTATAAATAGTTGAATCCAAATAATGGAAGAATATAATGAAATATGCTGATTCAACAAGAAATATAAAATAGATAATTAATAAAAAAGTATAAGTTTGATATTTTAGCAGTTTGTCACTGACGTCACTGTAGTTAACCAAAAATGAAATACTCTTCAGAGCTGTCAAAACGCTAATCGCTTTGCGGTGGGAGTTAATTTTTACACTTTTAGGTTTTCTTCGCATTTTTCAATATCACTTTATTTCTAAAACTACGGATATGATAGCTCTGCGTCTCCTGTAGCCTTCTCCATACCAGAAATATATTTTTCATTCATTTATCACCATGGACGGTATGTTACTTCCACCAGTTTCAAATTTTCGTGTTTGCGGTCAAAACCTTTATTAAATAACATTGAATTTTAATTACAGGTCCTTCTGCTAAGAAATCTAACTCACTTGAAACGCTGGTTATTCAAAATATAACAAATGTTAACGATTTGAAGGCAAAATTGAACGATATAATCAAGCTAGGAAAAAACTACGAATACGATGTTTCGAATTGCCTTACGGCATTACTGAAGAACAGCGATCAAGAAATCGTGACACTGGCTGTACAAGCGATCTCTGAGTTAGCGAAATGTGAGGATAAAAGGGAAACATTTGCTAAAAAAGATGTGATAGATCCTATAATGGACATGCTTGGTAAAGATGTAACCACAGACCGATTGGAACTTGTTAAGCAGTGTTGCAGAGCCCTTGGCAACTTATGCTGCGACTGCGACACATCCCGAAAGCTAGTCCTAGACCATGGTGTCAACATATTAACAAAACTCCTTAAAACAACTTTAGACAACACAAATTTGAGCGAAATAAAAATCTTTACATGCAAAACACTGTTAAACTATGCCATTGGTGGGCAACAGTTCACTGAGTCTATAGTGGAAAGTGGTCTAATAGAGCTGATGCAGTGGATCTTGGCTGCGGAGCTGGAGAGCGAAGATATGGATGACGACCTGGTGTCAACAGTGCTGCTTATTCTCAGTGTGGTTAATGATAATACTCCGGAGTTCCTGTTTAGTGAGGATGTGAACTTGTTGGTGCTAAGAGTACTGCGGGAGACGGTTAATATGGAGATTTCGGAACTGTGCCTGGACCACTTGCTTTTGCAGGCTGAGCATGGTAAGTTAAATGAAATGAAAATTTCTGTCTTAGTTTATTCACATCCAACCTAAGGAAACTCGAGTAATTGCCACCGGTTTTGAGCGAGTTTCATGTAACATATTGAAATTGTTCAAATTGTGTAAAAACATATACAAATTGATATTAAAAACCATGTTGTTGTTGTTGTTGTCTGTCCTAGGGCACCCTGGAGGTGCATAGGGCCTCCACAAGATCCTTCCACGCCTTCCTGTCTTGAGCAATTAGAAACCATACAGAATTATAATCTTAAAAACTAAAAATCTTTTTTGCAACACAACAGTTTTTTGCTGTCAACTGTTCTGGTGTAGGGTTCTATAGATAACAATAAAATAAATACAATATTTTACCTTTACAGAGTCAGTAAAGGCACTCCTAGCCCGTCAAGAATGCATACAACATGTCTGCTGTCGTCTAGAGGCCTTGCTTCGGCGTCAGGCCTCTAGAGAACTCCGGGCTTCGGACTCCGAGGTTGATGCGTTGGTCAAACAGGCCTGTGATCTACTTGTGCTGGTTCTTACTGGAGGTTAGTGTAATACATGATCGAGGCCTAAGGCCTTTATTAAATATCGTCGTATACACCGTGTTTTTATTGAATTCCGTTAACTTCGGGGTATGGTTAAGTACGTTTAAGAAAACTAAATGGCATAGTTAATTTTGAAAAAAAAAATATTTTTTTGCTTTTTTTTTTCAGAAAAATTAATATTAAAAAGTAATTAAATGTAGCATATAGCGTTGTTGTAACACGGGCATTACATTTAACTAAACCAAACAATTGAAATCTGTGACATATCAATGTCAATTCGAACATCGATCGACCGAGATTTTACTTAAGTTTAGTAACAAATGTATGAACTCATTCTAAACACTAATCAATATGTAAACCGGCCTTAAGGCAAGTGTGCAAGCTTGTAGAGGCCTTATAGGAAAAAAATAAAATATTGATTATCTTCGAAATGGAGTTAATTAGAATATCGGTGTCTTTGGGAAAGTTACTTGATTTAAGCTCAGGTATGCACCCTTGAAATTAACGGAAATCAAAAAAAACACGGTGTATAGTAACCACAACACAAGCCTAAAGGCTTGGCCACACACAGAGCGCGACGCAGCGCCGCGTCCGCGCCGCGTGATGCCGACGCGAAGCCTGGTCAAACAGGGCGCGCGCCGATCGCGCCGGCCTCACGCTCTCAACACGCCCTCAAGGCGCGCGTGAACGCGGCGCGGCCGCGCGGGAACGCGGCACACCGCTCGCTGCCTACGTCCGATCCTACTGACGTGACCTTGCGCGACGCGGCGGGCCGCCGCGTTCGCTCGGCGCAGCGCTGCGCACGCGCCGCGCGGACGCAATGGGCCGCGCGGCGCGGGGCGCGACAGAAGCGGGGCGTGATACCGGCGGGACGCAGTCTGTTTGACGTCGGTAACCTGTTAGCATGTGCCGCGGTCGCGCGGCGTGGACGCGGCGCTGCGTCGCGCTCTGTATGTGGCCAAGCCTTTATTTTGATTGCTGTGGGACTAGGTAATTTATTGACAAACAAAGGACTGTCTCATTTTAAACATAGACAGAGAGAATCATACTAGCTTTGTCTTACACTAGTACTAGCATAGCACTCAAAAGAAAAGGATGAGTATAGTTTTTTTTGTTTTACTTACTGTCAAATTTGACCAA
Source organism: Cydia splendana (assembly GCF_910591565.1). NCBI lineage: Eukaryota > Metazoa > Arthropoda > Insecta > Lepidoptera > Tortricidae > Cydia > Cydia splendana. Next base: position 1,592,049 of record NC_085968.1, read on the forward strand.
CTATATACCTACGTAATGATGATGGAGACGGGAGGTTGCCATATGAACTCTGCGTTAAAACAACGCAACCTAATTGTGTTTGGGGTTTTTAGAATTGTCTTGATGAGTACTAGTTGCTTGTTGCCAAAGTATCTATCTATCTATTAAGCCCTTTTATTCTGAGTTAGAGTATGTCTCTTAGCTCAGTGTGCCGCTTGGTCCTCCAGCTCCTTCCATTGGGGTCTGTCGTGGGCCACTCTTCTCCAGTTCGGCCAAAGTATGGTCAGCGATAAAAGCTTGTATTAAAAAATCGGGCAAGTGCGAGTCGGACTCGCGCACGAAGGGTTCCGTACCATACAAAAAAAAAAACAAAAAAAAAGCAAAAAAAAACGGTCACCCATCCAAGTACTGACCACTCCCGACGTTGCTTAACTTTGGTCAAAAATCACGTTTGTTGTATGGGAGCCCCATTTAAATCTTTATTTTATTCTGTTTTTAGTATTTGTTGTTATAGCGGCAACAGAAATACATCATCTGTGAAAATTTCAACTGTCTAGCTATCACGGTTCGTGAGATACCTGGTGACAGACGGACGGACGGACGGACGGACGGACGGACGGACAGCGAAGTCTTAGTAATAGGGTCCCGTTTTACCCTTTGGGTACGGAACCCTAAAAATGAAAATTTTGTCAAAACTCGTTTTTACAGATGAAGCTATGCACCTCCTCTACGAGAACGGTCACGGGGCCGTGTACGAAACGACTGTACGGTGGCTGGAAGCTTCCAACCCGCACCTGTTGAGCGCGGCCGTGCTGGCCATAGGCAACTTTGCCCGCCAGGATGACTATTGCGCCGCGATCATGGAAACTCATATTTTTGATAAGTTACTTGGTGAGTTTCATAGTACAGTCACCACACGGGGTTGTTATGCCATTAAGGGTTCTTGCTAAATTGGAAATTCTATAGCGTAAGTATTGAACAACTAATTTAGCTAGCACCCTAAATGGCGCAACGATCGCGGAGCGTTAGTATGGTAGATGAATTGAGGTTGAAATCCACATAATTATTATACTGGTTCCAACTGGAACCAAAAGTGAGCAAAAGTTTAAAGGCACCCCCTGGATTTACAGGCGACCATAGGCTACGGTGACTGTTACAAGAAGCGTGCGAATCTTTTCATTATTTCTATCTATAAATAAGACTCTTCTATCTGACTGTCTTAACCCATACCAAAGGTGCCGTGTGGTGCCGGCATCAGAAAAGAATAGCACCGTCCCATCTCGTCCCGTGGGTATCGTATAAGGCGACTAAGGGAAAACTGGCGACAGATATGCATATGAGCAAGGCTCGCCCGTATCCTTACCGGGGTCCTTGCTCACAAGAACTGTGCGCGCGCCACATCGAGAAAAAAAACCCATACCAAAGGTATATGTAACTCCGTCTAAGATAAATAAAGTCTAAGGAAAAAACGTGCCTCGGCAATAAAAAAAAAAGCCATTCTTCAATAGATGGCGCCACACCTTTGGCCTATACGCGGCTATATAGCATTAACTGTTTGATATTTAACAATTATAACACATATCAATCATATAAAAAGTATAGGTATAAATTATATAAATATTAAAAAAAGATATATGTAACCTAAGTTTGTAAACTTTAGTTAGTAATGATAATGAGTTGGAATAAAAGGCTTTTTTATTTTATTATCAGTGAAAGAACGTGGACTGTACCTACATTGTAGGGTAAAATTTCACTGACATTTTTATCTTTGGCTGGTCCTTAGGCGTCAAAACCTTATTTTTTCTACTCCCGTACTTTTATTAGTCATTTAAAGGGTCGTGCACACACCTTTAAAACCCTACCTTATAGTTGTCAAGACAAGTCTTTAGTCTATTCCCCAAAAAATAATTCGTGCATACACGCAGTATCTTTTTGGCGATTTTACGATACTTAGTGTAATGACCACTTAAAAAATATTGAATGAAATACAGTGTTGCCAACCTTATTTTAAATGTCATCTCTGACAAATAAGTGAACCATAGACAGTTTTTTTTTTAAATTTCATTCGTTCATTCATTCATTCTTTTCCCGGCCATACCCTCCATTTTTGCTACTTCTTGAATTAAAAATATTTGTTAAATTCACAATTTTATTTCAAAGTAAGTGCTTGGTCGTAGAAAAAGTATTGTATGCAACGTTGTTTAACTGAGCCAAAAAATACTCTAGGCGTCTTTATTAACAATTTTCGGCTTCGCCTCAAATTGTTACTCACGCCACTCGCCTTTTTTGACCTCTCTTAAACAACGGTTGCATAAAATACTATTACTTGTTGCAGACATATTCGAGACCCACCACAAACTGGGCCTAGAGCTAAAGCAAGGCGTCACGCACTCTATCGACTTGGCCACAGCGAGTAAAGTGCAGCACGCGGCTCTGTCTGCCCTCAGGAACTTAACTGTTTCGGCGGCTAATAAGAAAGTTGCGGCTAGCAAGGGCAGGTACGGCAGCACTTTATGTACAGAATACAAACCTTCAATGCTTAGACTATATAGCTTCGTGACATAAGGTTTGTATTCTGTACATAAAGTTGAACTTTGTCCGAAAAGACGTCATCGGGCCCCTGGAGTGTTGAATGTAAGTAAGGCGTCACACACCGTCGGCTTGGCTACAGCGAGCCATGGTCTAATAAAACATGGTCTTCTATTCCCAGAGTGACACGGGCCTACGTCACAATAACATTGCCACTTTATTTCAACATAACATGTTACATGGGTACATTATACCTATGGTTAATAAGTTAAAATATTTCTTTATAATTTTATAATTTTCATTTATATGTATTTTATCTTAAATTTTACAATAACACGTCATTTTTAATTATTCGTTAGCAATATCTTCCGATTCACGACAGAAATTTCAGACGTTCGGGTAATTCTGTTTACACTACTGACAACACAGGATAGCGCTGTCACATTTGACAATTCGGATCTAGATAACTTCATGCCCTGACCGTCATCCTTGTCGAACGCGTGTTAATTGTTATTTCCTTCTCGCTCAGTGTCAGCAGTCGCAATGTTTTCCAAACTTTTCACGCCGTAAGCTTGGTAATTAATGTGTAACTGTGAATTAGTTTTTCAAACGTTTGTCTTGTATAGATAAATAAAGTTTAATTTAATACATTAGATTTGTTTTATTTTACTATGTTTCTACATGAATAACTTAAAATTAATGCCGTTAAAATAATTTTCACCGTTGGTTAAAATTCTCCCACATTTTAAAGTTTGAGAACCTGTAAACAGCATGATGACGTAGGCCCGTGTCAGTTAGGTCATACGCGAATCTCGGAATAGAGTACCAGGCGGAGTATATTATTATACCATGCAGCGAGCAAAGTGCAGCACGCGGCTTTGTCTGCCCTCAGGAACTTAACTGTGTCGGCGGCTAATAAGAAAGTTGCGGCCAGCAAGGGCAGGTATGGCAGCACTTAATGTACAGAAATCAAACTTTTAATGCGCAGAGACTATACACCTTCGTGATCCAAGGTTTGTATTCTGTACATAAAGTTGAACTTTGTCCGAAAATACAACATCGGGTTTTTTTTCAACGCTATCAAAACTAAATAAAATAAAATCCGTCAAAACTTTTGATGCATAAACATGTGATTATTGAAATATGTAGGTACATATTTAAATTTGTTTTTTTAGGGCGGCGCCCGTGCTCCTAGGCGCCCTACCTACAGTGGAAGACCACCACGTAGCCTATAAACTACTCGCTGCACTCAGGATGCTGGTCGACGGACAAGGTACGAATTTTATCTTGATCATCCTTAATAATCTTTTTCGCGAATAGGTACTACATAAAAAAATGGAAAAAAGTTACTAGAAAAGCCTACCGTACAATTTTTTTAATTTTTTTTTAATGATATTATGTGTTCCGTTCCACGTCAGATATCTTCATTGAGAGAGCAACGCGATCGTTGACCGATAGGTGCCGCTGGCGTCTATGTAGTCGCTCCGCCCCACGCCGTGACGTAGTTCCGCTTCCTTCCTGCCAACCATTGCTCGCTTCACGCTGCTCGCCGCGGCCATGTCATTGTTTCGTCGACCGTCGGACCGATGGTCCGCAAATATTTTTTGCGTATATTTTTGCAGCATGGTGCTTTAACATTTCCGATCCAAAACTCGGTCGATTAAATAGTGAGATATAGCAGAGATCGCTACTATTAGTCTTTTGGCGGTCTCGCGATCGAAGTCATCGAACGGTGCTTTTCGATTCTACCCACTTTTTTCTTGCTAAATTAATTTTCACATTCCATGCTGCTAAAATCGTTACCGTTATCTCGCATTTTCGAGATCGAAGTAGGAAGTGCGTCAGTGGTTTTCGTTAACAAGTGGTAACGCAAGTCGCTCCGCATCGGAGAGGGAACGTGCGGTCATCGTGCCGGCGGCGGCGGGGGCGGCGCCCGGGCGGCGGACAGCCTGCGGGCGCCGCTGCCGGGTGCCGCGCTTCGCCGATAAGGAGGTTTGGATTGTCTCGAACCATCCGGTGAGCCAGTTTAATGATATTCTAGTTTTATTGGCGTTCAGAAGTTACTTCGACACTAAAGGACGGTTCTCAGGCAGGTCGTATTAACCTGGGAGTACCTCGTGTCGTTAGTTGCGACGCGACAGGGGCTCAGGGGAGGCCGGCCCCCGCGCGCCGGCGCCGTCGACTTTCTTCTGCTGTCGTCCAAGGTGACTCCGAGACGCCGCGACGCTGCGGGCCGGAGCCCGAGGTGTCGCGGTGCGGGGTCCGCGGGACGCCCACTCCTGTTGCGGACGCTTCCAGTCCGCGAGAGTCCGCACCCGCTCCTCAGTCCGCGCCCGCTCCTGTTGCTGCAGTCGCGGTGCGGACGCTTCCAGTCCACGCCCGCTCCTGTTGCTGCAGTCGCGGTGCGGACGCTTCCAGTCCACGCCCGCTCCTGTTGCTGCAGTCGCGGTGCGGACGTTTCCAGTCCGCGAGAGCAGTCGCGGTGCGGACGCTTCCAGTCCGCGGGACTCCGAGAGACGTCACTCGCCCGCTCCTGTGGCTGCGGGCGCTTCCAGTCCGCGGGACTCCGAGAGGCACACGCCCGCTCCTGTTGCTGCGGTCGCGGCGCGGGTGGATCGCGGACCTCTCGATCCCGTCCTGGCGCCAAGGTGAAGGCGGACCGCTTCTGCGTCCCGACTGCTCGAGTGGAAGGAAGGTAAGTTACGTGGAAGCAGTGGAAACGCTACGAGTATAGCGACGATCGCCGCGTTGGCTGCCGTCCGTCATGACGTCGCTCCGTGGTGCCGCACCTACGCGCCGGTGGTGGCCACCACGATGGCGCCGCCGAGGGCAGCAGTGTCGCCGTGATGATGAGTGCAACTACGAGCCAGCCATCGGCCCGGCGCCTATCGAGCTGGCCGCCACGACGGCGCCTCTCGCCTCACGCACCTGAGCCTGGCTACGGTGGCCGACGCACCAGAGCTGGCCGCCACAATGGCGCCTCTCGCATCACGCACCGACGCGTCCCAAGCCGGCGGTGGCGGCCGCCACAACGGCGCCGCCCGCCACGATGGCACCACCGCCTTGCGCACTGGCGCCTCGAGCTGGCCGCCACGATGGCGCCTCTCGCCTCACACCAGTGCCTCCCGAGCCAGGCGGCGGCCGCCTCACGCACCGGTGCCTCCCGAGCTGGCCGCCACGATGGCGCGTCTCGCCTCACGCACCGGCGCCTCCCGAGCCGGCGGCGGCGGCCGCCACGATGAAGCCGCCCGCCTTACGCGACAGCGCCTCTAGAGCGGGCCGCCACGATGGGTCCTCGCCTCACGCACCAGCGCCTCCCGAACCTTCTGTTCGAGAATAGAAGAATACCACCGCGAACTTACCTGCCGCCGATGCTGCCTGCTGATGGGCGCCTCAGTATCAGTTTTGTCCTGTCCACATGGTCCCATTGAGGTACTCAGGCGCCTATAGCTATGGTGCCACAGCACGAACAGACCGCTAAGCTCTTGTTTTCGGTTAAGGAATCCTCCGGCGACGGCAGAAAAGGTTGTAAGGAGCTTCGTCCTGCGTGGCTCGACTGCCCGGAGTTGAAAGCGGTAAGATATGTCAATACTCAGAGGAAAATACGTCGCGTTCCCGGGCTTCATAAAGGTGCTGATCGACGAGGAGCCGTGCCGCTTCGAGGTTCCTACGACTCCTCGAGGCCATGGAGTGATCCAACCGGAGAACAGCTAGCGACAAGGCCCTGTGCGACCGCTCAAAACCGAGGTGAAAGGCATCGAAAAGGTCTGCAGACTTCACATAATTATCTCTGCTTGCCTGCGCTCTCCAGCTTAAGTTCCGTCTTACAAAGTCTTTCTCGTGCGCCAAGCCCATAATAAACAAAATGGGATAAATAAACCCGCTGCGCCTGAACAAGCTTGAGTTTCCGGTGCTAAGAGAAAGGGGCCAGGAGGACTCCAACAGTTTACATCTGTCTGTCTTCGACTTTATCGAAACAGTTTTGTTACGCAAGCGCCAAAATCGATTTTAGACTTGATTTCATTAGTTCGATTTCCTTAAAAGCATGCGACCATGTCCCTATACTAGCTCGATATAGGGTGTTTCTTCGGATAAAGCGAATCAGACTATCACGCTCCTAGACATCACGTGGGACACGCGGCACAACACCCCGATTGAAAGTTTTCTTTTTCGCGACATACAGACCTGCCTTGCTGCCGAGTTTCTCGCAGAAATGAGACTCAACGCCTCCTGTTCCGTCTCAAACTCGCAAACTTTAGTTCATGGAGGAAGGTGACACCTTCGCAGTCCTCAGCAACACGAAGCTGCCGAAAGCCTCGCGCCACTTCCTCCCTCATCTTATGCAAGCAGTCCGTTACAATCTCCAATATTGGTAGACAATGTACGAGGTAAGGCCCTTTCAGTGAAGAGTAACCGTTAACGGGCCACATCTGCAGCGCTGACGACAGAAGTGTAAACCGCACCACTACAGTATACATAAAACGACGGCGACACTACATCCCCTCCGTTACCACGGCTGTCGCAAAAACTGCTGATGCCAGCAGATCGTCTACAGGTCGCGCTGGTTCCTTGCTACTTACCAGGTCGGTACAACCCCCGAGGGCGACGGTTTATCAAGAAGTCACTGCGCGCCCGAGTGGCAGCTACGCCCAGAAGCCGCCGAGACTATCTTCGCCTGATAGGCGCCTTGTTGGCCAGCCTCCGCTTTCGAGAGCCTTCGCACTGTGTCACGGTATTTCTTAACAGACTCTGAACTGCTACCACGTCGCGTCTGGCAGCTGCCGGTGATACGACTTGGTATGGATGTCTCCACCTCCCAGCCTAGTCTGTTTACTGTGACGGCGTGATAAGGAGAGCCTTCACGCAGCTGTGGTAAGCTTGCAATTTACTGGCGGTCCTAGTGAACACAGCATCAGACCGCCCTCTCTTACGAGTCAACGACCTTAAGAATGAGGCGTAGCTCCTGTCAGATAGGACGCTCCAACACCGAGCTGGCGAGATCAGGAGTGACGTCCGCTGTGATGTACCTACTGGCGTGACTGGCGCATGCATGCAACATGCCAAGGGCTAACGCTACGTAGCGAACGAGACGCAACTGTCACTGTCTCACTAATATGGAGGAACCGGGTATTCCCGGTTCCGGTACTATGTTTGTATTGAAAACCAGTAACGGGAGCACTCCCTAGATCGTCCCCTTGTCTAGGCCGCCTGTACGCCCACAATGTAGATATGGTCTTCATGGTGCATCAAAAATAAGATCGACTGCCAGGTACCTCTAATACCCAGTGAAGTAGCGAGCTATCTCAGACATCTATTTCTATTGTCCATGTTAGCTTTCAGAACGATACTTGTTCATAAGCCTGTAACAAGTGCTGTATGTGAACCACTATCGGACACTATGCCTTCTTCCAACGCCATTAATAGCGAGACCAGCGCCTCCCAAACCACCAGCTTGGGACGCGAGAAATCTACTTGCCCTAATTTGAATAGCCCTACAACGTTAGGTACGTTAGAAGAAGTACGATAGAAGAGCTGCCGCACATTTGCTGTTAGCATCAGACCGCAGGGTCAATGACCTTAGTCTGCTACACTGTAGCCCGGGTAATTGCATAGTTAACTTTCACGCTATTATTTTGTGTCCGAAATTCGGCTCTAAACCAGATAACGTGTCTTACCGACTTGACTCTTAGAAGCTCCGGAATAATGTATAGACCCAGTAAGTAGGTAGTCTGGGTACGTCAACTTGCGAGAATTACACAAATGTTAGGGGACACTGCGCTTATTTATTTCAGCCACAGTCTCATCTAATCCGGCCTCGCCTACGATTGCTTTCGATCCACGATGTACTTGATAACTAAAGTGGCTGGAAAACTATCCAATTAGCGATATTTTGGCTTAAGTTAATTGGGATCATGACTCGCCGAGATTCTGCGGTTCGGAAGCGATTTCGAATGAGAAATCTCTCAAACCAGTTTAACGTCAGATTCGAACCTGGGATTACAATTTAAATTCTCAATTTCCTGTAATGTATCATTATAACGAGTCACTGTGATTTCATGGGTTGCAATATGTCGTATATATTTATTCTTTCTCTGATTTCTATGACAGTAGGTGTAGCCCTAACGCTTGCGCGCCCGCTGACTCGCCACCAGGAGATAATAAACAGGGCCATGTTGCATAACAAACTACAACTAATATTACAAGCGGAACTCCTTTTCTAATTTCACTAATTAAAAAAGGAGCTCCGCTTGTAATATTAGTTGTAGTTTGTTATGCAACATGGCCCAGGTCTCAATGAAGATATCCGACGTGGAACGGAACACATAATATAAAAATTTTACCTTCCAATAAAATTGGTATTATGTTTCCTTCCACGTCGGATATCTGAGTAATGCCTTCCTGGCAGGCTTCTAGGCTACTTTTATGCCGACGGTACTTCTCCTCAACAATGACATGGCCGCGGCGAGCAGCGTGAAGCGAGCAATGGTTGGCAGGAAGGAAGCGGAACTACGTCACGGCGTGGGGCGGAGCGACTACATAGACGCTAGCGGCACCTATCGGTCAACGATCGCGTTGCTCTCTCAATGAAGATATCCGACGTGGAAGGAAACATAATACCAATTTTATTGGAAGGTAAAATTTTTATATTATAATAGTGAATAACATATATGTATTTTTAATTTTGATTTAATTTTATTGTACCTAAATATAATTGTGAAATTAATTTATTTTCATGTTTTTTTTTCTCTCTTTTTGACATGTGTTTTACGACAAGGAATTTGAAACGGAACGTGTAAAAGTGGAAGTTTAACAAACGAGGTTTCTCCGCAGAGAGCGTAGCCCGACAGCTGGCTTCAGATAGAGCCGCGCTGGCCGCCGCGGCGCGCTGGGGCGGCGCCGAGCACGCGGGCGCCGCCGGCGAGGCGCCGCGCCTGCTCGCCTGGAGCTGCAAGCTGCTGCCCCGGGCGCAGCACTGGAGGAACTATGTCGAGGTGAGGTGGATACCTGCGCGCCAAGCACCGCCGGCGGGACACAAAGCCAGGGCTGCCACACACGCTTTACATATAATATCACTCAATTTAGAGAAACATACTAAAGAGAACTGACGAGAAGACCTGACAGAGTAATATCGTCCTATAAGTACAAAGAAAAATCTCAAAACTATAAATTTGTAAAAAAAAAATTAATTTATAAGGAACTCTCGGTGGGCGAGTCCGACTCGCTCGCCTCTGTTCTGTTTTTTTTTAAATAGTATAATGACACTCCTCCTTTGTCCTGTTCGTCGATGTAAAGTTAGCTTAGACGAGTCTAAATAGGCATTTATATTATATATCGACGTCTAGAACCCCCAGCACAGCACTGCACTAGATACAAAAGGTTCACTCTAACAAAACGCATCTATTACTAGAGGTATAAGCGCAAGCGCGAGCGTGCGTTTCGTAGCGGTGCGCGGCAACTACTCTGCTAGACACCAAAATTGGTGTGGGCCACATGTACTTGTAGCGACGCGACGAAATCCCGAAGTGAGCCACGCCTACTCCCAGCACAAGCCTTTTGAGTTTACTGTTGGACTAGGTCGGTTTGTGTAAAATTGTCCCAATAATATTTATTTGATTTCAGGTCGACGGCTGCATATCCTGCCTAGTAAACATGCTAATCGCATCTCACTCTGTCATGCAGAACGAAGCTATCCTCGCTCTCACTCTCCTCTCCATCCACTGCCTCAAGGACAAACCGGACATCGAAATCGAAAACACTCTTATTGCCCACCTCTTAAAGTCCGAAATCGGTAAGCACGTTTCTGTATTACTCGAGACCAATTGCGCTAAAATGCCCATTCAGGTCGTAGAGAATTTGCTAGCGTTTTTAGATGTTACCAGTAAAGTTAATCAGTTAGCGCTGGATTTTAAAGACGCTAAAGTTGGTGAGGCGCTGCAGAAGCTGATGGATGCGCGGACGGATTTGAGTGATGATTTGAAAAGTTGCGTTTTGAACGTCATTGCGACTATGGCGGATAAGTAGATAAGTTATATTTGCCGCAAAACTGTGGCGAGTTGCGTAATACCATCTCTTTCACTCTTGGTTGGTCTTGACAAGGGTAAAGGAGATAGCATTATGATCTCAGTTGCCAGTTGGTATTGCGTTAAGTATAGTTAAAAATAGCATTTATTTGTTATACTCACGGTTTTTGTTGATTAAAATTAATGTCATCAAATATGATCTTAGGCGAAAGATAGTGTTTAAATATATCTATTGTCGTTACCAAACCGTTGCAAATATTGAATGGGTTTTGAAAGAAAGATTTTAAATATTAACGACCACCGTCTTTAAGGCGACGGTAGCGGTGGGTAAAATATCAGATTCTGTCAATTTACCCCATTTCACACACAAGCGCACTTCACGCACACTACCTCACTTTAGTGGGACAGGTCAGTGACCCATCATGTTTTTTTAAGATTGGACTTTTAGTTTAGTATTGACCACTAGCCTCCTTTGAGGGTAAAAGCATTCCATTTAAAGATGAAAGAGAAACAATGCATTTAATCTTGCTTTCCTTGTCTGTTCATGTCACACGTGACGTACCTATTTAATTCATTTGATTGTTGACTGTTTTACTACCTACTATTGCTTTGTCGAGATACGCGTTTTGTACAATTAAAGCGAATAAAACAAGATGTCATTAAGTCAGATGTAAAATGTTATTTACTACTCTATACGGTTTTTCATAAGGTGCAAAATCCATTCAATAGGAATTTAAATAAATAAAGTTTCAGCAGGGTGGCAATTCCATTTTGGGGGTCATCCATTAATTACGTCACACGTTTAGGGGGAGGGAGGGGGTCAAGAAAATGTGACATGTTGTGACATGGGGGAGGGGGGAGTCACAAACATTGTGATGTCACTTTAACTTCATCAGTAACCGAAATTAATTTACATTTTTTTATTCGCTGTACAGTTAAATAATGAGATTTTGGATGTAATTTTCGTTGTGTTATAAAATTACTAATATTTATATATCAAAATATTTTTTTATTTAAAAAATAATGCCGAGTTAATATTGTCGATTTCGTTGAAAAGAAAATTGCCTGAAAATGTGACGTCACACCAGGGGGGGAGGGGTTTGCAAAATGTGACCAAGTGTGACAAGGAGGGGGGGAGGGGTATAAAAACCTAGAAATTCGTGTGACGTAATTAATGGATGATCCCTTGGCGGATAAAGCGAAACAGAATAGTTCTATCGAACCTGCTTACAAATTTTCACGAGAATCAGTTGAGAAATGTGATCTGCAAAGGAGAACATACAAAAGCATTTTTGCCCAAGCTGAAACGGAGACCTTTGCTAACGCTCGGCCAATGATGGTTTAGGTACACCTATAAAAAATGATTGTCCCTGCTGTAATTTTAATATCTTTATATTTCAACCGGTATAGTTTTACCTTCAAAAATAATCGGTATCGCTAAACAATAGCGGTACCTTACTTATACGTTCACGAAATCGGTATCTGCATAACTTGATTGTTAGTAAACTAACCTGGAAAATAATCTCAAAATCACCGAAACATTTATGTACAGTCACCTGCAATAATATGTTACGTCATTAGCGCCAACTTTGCCTCCAGGGAAACTTTGCCCAAAACGACAATTTTAAACAAATTCGTTAATGTAGAAAAATTGATAATAGTTATGGCCACCCTGCTGTTTTTAGTAGAAAATTGGTTATATTTCTGACAAAGTATATGCCAAACTTGTGCATAACTTGACTTGGGAATTTTGAGTTTGAGCGAGTTGTCTAATATAGGGTATATTTCGTCGGGCAAAAAATTGATAAATAATGAATGCAAGTAGAAAAAATTGAGAACCATTTGACAAATATTTCCGGGTTTCAGTTATAACACATGAAGCATAGATTATGTCTATTGAGATTTAAACGAATAAGGCCTATAAAATACACAAAAGTTTTAGCGGTGGGCAAAGTAATCCGGTAATTTGCCATCCATACCAACATTGCCCACCACCAAAAACGGATTAGGGTTGTCACTTTCATCTAATTTACCCAACTTCGCAAGTAAAAGAAGGTTATGTTTGTACACTAAAATAAGTTTATAAATATACTCTCTATACTAAATATACACTCTAAAACGCAAAAAAATGGGTAAAAACACAATAAAAAAATGTTTTCTTCACATAAACTGATGCGTTTGATCACAATGGACGTGCTGGGCAAAAAAAGTCATATGATGTGATATTTTTTGAGAAATTCGTGTTTAAAAAAAAAAGCGGGCAAAGTTGATGATAATGAGTAATGACGGTACCTACTCTTCGAAGGTCGCAAAAATATGTGACATGCTCTTATGGTTCTACAAATAAGATCGTGTCAGATATTTTTGCGGCCTTCGTTGTGTAACATAAATTGCAGGTGACTGTACATTTGGAATAATTATTTTATTTAGTTTCAACGAAAGTTTCAAGTTTAGTACGAAAATACTTCAGATATGCAATATGCACAAAATGTAGACCTAATCGAAATAAAACATTGCTTTTTATAGTAAATTTATAAAACATTCGATACATAGGTATACATAACAATAACCAGGACACAACGCTATTGGCCTGTAAGCTTCATCTCGGTCTCCAAAGCCGCAAAAACTTGCTAGTACTTAGTGCTGATCTAGCCTTTATTTTTTCTTGAAGATTTTCAGAGAACAGCACGTACACGCATTATTATAGACGGAACGAACGGCATAATCATAATAATTTATTCGTCGCAATCCATGGTATTACAGATCTAGTTACAAGACTGTTAATAGGCAATATTTTAATATAAAAGTTCTATAATATAATACAAGATTACAGTTGTCATCAAAATTCATTGACATACAGAAGTCAAATACGTTTTTAAAATGACGCAAAATGATACCAGCATAATAAAAATTGATCCCAATCAGTAAAGATGAGTCTTTAAACTTTTTTCATTTTAAGCGAGTTTTGAAGGAAGATAATACTTAAATTCGACTGTAATCGTATTATTTTAAGATAGTTTACTGCGGTTTTCAACAATAATGACCCGTAAATAACAGCAAATGAAATTTAAATGCGACGCGAGCCGATATTTATGTACCCTATTTTTTGAAATACATTTTATCTACTGGTATGCTTTCTCGTGTGCGTATATGATTTAATGTCAATATAATTGTCAAAAGCAAGAAAATCAAGCTGTCATTTTCATTTGAAGAAGTACACGTGTGCTCCGGTGTAGCCCCAACGGGCATCTGACTTGAAAAAGAATTTTGAGTGATGTCGTCAATGTATGGAAATTGTTCGAAAGTTTACATTTGAGATTGAATTTCTGTGTTGTCTTTGTGAGTAAAAATATAAATCGATAATAAATTGGTAGCTGAATTATCTAGCTTCCAAAATCATACAATAATTCAATTACTGTCAAAGAAAAAATTGTTTTGCTTCTGTCTCAAACGGAACTCCATATTTTGATTTTTTGATACTTTTAGTGTCGATTTGTAGAGAATAACAGCAAATTAAAAATATAATGGCATAAAGAGTCGGTACACGGTTTCTTCGTGAATAAATTTACGTGTAATTTAATGCAATTATCAAACATTTATTGAACAAATTATGGTTACAAAGTGAGGTCTAAATCGAAAACGTCATATACCGGCCCCTTAAAAAGAAAATACATTGTACCCTTTGCAAAGACATGCATTTGTAACACTAACATATGGGCATTGTTTATTATGTAGGTAACAACTAGAAATTACCACTGTCATGTTTAGGTCGCGATTTACTATGGAAACATACTTTGGGGTAGCGCTCGTTCAGAACTGCACAGTTATTATGCAAGTTTTTTAAAGTTTCGTGCGAAAGTAACAAATAAGTTACCATTTCAAACTTATGTTTATTTTGTTACTATTATTATTCTGCATGTGTAATTATATAGTTATTCTCCTTATTTATTTCTCCTCTTAAGTTAGGTAATTTATAATATGAATATAAAAGTAAAATATAAAAACATAATATAACAACATTCGGTGCCTCATTCATGGCTGGGGAGGGTCTTAGAGCTGTATAAAGTTGATGCAGCTTTGAGAGCCTTCCTAAGCGCGTGTATGGGGCAGTGGACCACAGTCCTTCGTCAACCAGGAGGCGGGGATGACCGACCTGGCCCGCAGGATTTTATAAGGACTGAACGAGGAATCTTTCAGGGCGACAGTCTGAGTCCCCTATGGTTCTGCCTAGCTCTGAATCCCCTCAGCACCCTGCTGAAGGATTTGGGACTAGGTTGCCGGCTTCGGAGAGAGGGTGAAGTCATTTCTCACCTTCTGTACATGGATGACCTCAAATTATTTGCACCAAATAGCCAAGACTTGTTGGAGCTACTGAAAACCACCGAAGTCTTCAGTAGTGCCATCCACATGGAGTTTGGTGTCGATAAATGTGCGGTTATGCATGTACAGCGGGGGAGGGTTGTAAATTCAACAAATTTACAACTTTCTGAAACAATGTCTTTCAGATCTATCTCTGAATCAGAAACCTATAAATACCTTGGTATGTCACAGTCGTTGGGTATTGAGGACGAGGGTATTAGACGTTCGGTGAAGGAGCGCTTTTTCAGTCGGCTCACAAAAGTCCTTAACAGTCTTTTGTCAGGAGGCAACAAAGTGCGCGCCTTCAACGCCTGGGTAATGCCCCTACTCACTTACTCCTTTGGCATACTAAGGTGGACTCAGACCGAGCTGGACGCCCTGGATCGGAGGGTCCGGTCACTGCTCACCACACATCGCATGCTACACCCACGCTCGTCAGTTATGAGATTGTACATCCCACGGAAGTGTGGAGGCCGAGGCTTCCTAAACGCCAAGGATCTCCACAACCGCGAGGTGTACAATCTCAGGAATTATTTCCTTAACAACGAGTGTGGGATGCATCGTGATGTGGTGGCAGTAGACAGGAACCTCACGCCGCTCTCCTTGGCAAATGAGAACAGGCGCAAACCTGTGGTACTAAGTACTGCGGATCGCAAGGCGGCATGGGAGAGTAAGGTGCTACACGGGCGGTTCTACAAGGCCCTCACGGGACCCGATGTGGACCTGCTCGCGTCGGTGAACTGGTTACGATTCGGGGACCTCTTCGGAGAAACCGAGGGTTTTGCCTGTGCAATTGCGGACGAAGTGATGATGACGAACAACTATCGGAAATATATCCTGAAGGACGGTACGGTCGACATTTGTCGGGCATGCCGCCGTCCCGGAGAGTCACTCAGGCATATCATTTCCGGTTGTTCTCATCTTGCTAACGGGGAGTACTTGCACAGACATAATCTCGTAGCCAGGATTATTCACCAGCAACTTGCTCTTCTGTATGGCCTTGTGGACCGCGAAGTACCGTACTACAAGTACTTACCTGCGCCTGTTCTCGAGAATGGTCGTGCCACGCTCTATTGGGATCGATCTATCATCACTGACAGGACTATTGTCGCCAATAAGCCTGACATCGTGCTGATAGACCGATTGCAGCGCCGGGCCGTGCTCGCCGACGTCACCATCCCCCATGATGAGAATCTCGTGAAGGCCGAGAAGGACAAGTCCAGTAAGTACCTAGACTTGGCTCACGAGATAACCGCCATGTGGGATGTTGATTCGACGATCATTGTCCCGATAGTCGTTTCAGTGAACGGTCTAATAGCGAAGAGTCTCGACCAACACCTAGAGAGACTCTCGCTGGGTGGTTGGATCAAGGGTCAGATGCAGAAGGCGGTAATTTTGGACACGGCGCGTATAGTACGTCGGTTCCTCACTCTGCGGCCCTGACCACCGGCAGCTTGGGCCAAGCCCCGCTGCCGGCGGCAATCTAGGTTAGGTTTTTTATAATGTGTTTATATGTATTTTATATTGTTTTGTAAATGTTTTTATATTTTACTTTTATATTCATATTATAAATTACCTAACTTAAGAGGAGAAATAAATATAGTTATTATTGTTATACACTTAGCAAAAAATCTAGTCATAATTATGAATTGTTTTATCTTGATATTGATTTTATGAATTTTATTAGGAGGCACAGCACGAAATGCAACTTTTTAAATGAATATCTCTCAAATAGTTTAAAATCACGGTAATAAACATTTGCCATCTTATCTAAGGAAAACTTTGTATATCTAAGTAGTGCCACATATGTTTTTATACCGAAGCTAATGTGATATTCATACATACCTACTACCATTACTACCAAACTAATGTTAGCTTGGAAATTTTTCTGAAACTTATTACATTGTTTGAGATATCGCGTCTTCTATTTTCCGGAAATCTTCTCAGAACTTTTTCAAGTTTTTTAAACTTACCGCAACATTCACATCTGTAGACGTGTTCAGATATTGTTGATCACCTTCGTCGCTCAGATGTATTTAACCCTTTTCCAGGCCGCACCAATCTACAAGGTTTTCCCAAAATATATTCCAATTAATCCAGCTTTGATGATTCATTTGAAGACAAGTCACATTTCCCGAAACGCCAATCTAATTTGAACCTTAAATCGGAATGCTAAAGTTGAAATTCTTTTGGCGCGTATGTGGTCGATATATCGGACTGTGCCTGGAAAAGGGTTAATTGTGACTACAGCAATTTGAATTTAAAATAGACCTAGAATAGAATGTGAAGTATTTATTTTATTACACATTAATGTTATTTTAGAGCATATATTCTAAACCTTAATCTAGAAAATCTAATGTAAGAAAAATAATTTATAAGATAAAGAACAATTTACGTATAAGAATAGTTTACATTCCACTTTGCTATTTACATAATACACGAGTATTATTGTATTTTAACTTAGAATCCAATTTTCCTAATTATAATAATTCTGCTTCATAGTGTAGTTATAATAAATAGATTATATTTTAATTTACGAGTTGATGTAACTTAAAAGTTTTGCATATTTTTCTTTTAGTTTTCTTTTTTATAAAAAAATCAACCCTTTGAACGCTTATCGTGCGTGGTGCGTCATCGTAAACCTTGTCGGTATCAGTACCGTCTTTACCATAAGGGCACACGGGGCCCGTGCCCAGGGCCCCCAACCTCAGGGGGCCCCGAAGGACAGACAACAGTATATTTGACTACCCATAATAAGATTATAGTAGAAAATGTTAGTTTAATTCGCTTTATTACTTTCCAAAAGGGCCGCAAATTCGTATATCCCCAAGTGCCCAGCATAGTTTAACCTTTTGAACGCCAATCGGTGCATCCATTTGCCGTGCCACTGACGTCACGGGGGTAAAATTTAGTTTTGTGAATAAATAATGCCAACCTAAAAGTGGAGTGTTTTTCAGTGGATTTTCATCAAAAAACGATCGACGTCAAATGCCGTCTTTGGCGTCGTTGTCACGATTTCGCGTTGACGTCAAGTGCCGTCTGTGGCGTTCAAAAGGTTAAGACGGCCCTGGTCGGAATGCTCGAAGGTTGATATTGAGCTGTAGCCGCGCGCTTCAGCTGATTGGCGGTCAAAAGGTTAATTTTTTTTAAGATTATAGAAAATCTATATCTATAGAAAGAGCATAACACGTTTTGAGTGGCAACCTTTCTGTAGAATATTATTAAAAAAAAGAAAAGGTACAAATATTGAGCTTACATCCAAATATATTATAAGCAAGGTCGAGTGGGGTAACGTAGAAACTTTCTAAAACATATACTGATGATCCCTTTAGTGCATAATAATTAATAAGTATCGTAATTATCATATTTTGATTAGAAAAATGTGCTTTTTTTCATACGAAAGTAAATTTGTCGGGCGGCGGGACGTGAGGCCCACAAATAGGAATGATTTATATTAAAACACGTATTCCCATCTGTGCCCGGCGGGGACAAATGGGAATACACCCAAATACCTCTTCAAAAAAAATGCACAGTACAGGGACTCGTAAATTGAAGTATGAAGCAAACCATACAAAACGACAGCAATACACATATAATACTCAAAGTACAATATTATTAAATAATGCATTGTATTTGTATAAGCATAGATTCATATTGTATAAGATGTGTAAAGTTTGAGAAAAATTCGTGCTTCGAATGTCATTTACAGATGGCGCTGTACGGCTCCTTACATTATAACTGCAGCGACGGAATATATATAAACGAAGCCCTTAGTAGGTATTTCTTTGACTTCAAATACGGCCACATGGCTGCACATATTTTCTCATACTTTACACCTCTTACAATAAATATCTCTTTGGTATAGGTAAGTCGGCTTAATATGGCACTTTTTCAATTAATATTGCATCATAGTTTAGTGATAGGTACACTTATTATTGATTAGTTTTAAGAATAGCGTCTCTTTAAAGCTAACATTGTATTATAACATCGACTAAGGGTGAGCATCCACCAGAGAAGCGAGGTGGCATAGCAGTGTTCATATGAACACATGCTGTGGATATATATCCATATCCATATATGTCAATCTTAACTTAAATAACCGTCATTTTCTTTTAATAAAACTTTACATACTTTATTGACCGAGCGAAGCGAATGTGCGGCGTTTTTCCTCCACAGGTCGCATTTCTCAGTCGATTGCCGTGAAACTTTAGGAGTAAGTACAGTCTCGAATACTTTTTCAAATTGAGATACCTCCTGGAGGTATCTGTCACAGTATAAATGGTTTACATCATCATCATCTTTCTCGCGTTATCCCGACTTTGCCACGGCTCATATGGAAGCCTGGGATTCGCTGAGCACCTAATCCCGAGAATTGGCGTCTTACATATAAGATATTTTTGTTAAGCTATTACAGAGTGGTAGACGTTAGGATTCTTAATACAGAACACACTTATTTCGTCATATGGTGCGTTGTATGAAAATATGCCAATAGTATAAAATATTCTAAGTATCACGATTCGATGGGTTTTTCTTACGCGCCGCTACACTACACTCTCTTAGTGTTGGTGGATGTTCACCCTTAATACTAAGATTAGTTAAAACTTGTGCATTAGTATTAAGATTTAGAAATCCCAATAGTGCACTTATAGGTTGAAACGAAGCTTTGATATACACAAAGAGAATAAAGTCTATAGAGACGGATTGTCAAAGTAAATTATGTAGCCACTGTAAATTTACTGCCATCTTTCGACAGAACATAAAACTGTTAGAACGTCATTTGACTTTGATCCTTATTCTTTCAGTGATATGTGTTAACTTATTAAATATTAATATTCACGCCATCTACTCGACTATAGGCCAAAGGTATGGTTCCATGTTTTCGAGCGATGGCGCCACAACCTTCAGCCTATGCTCGAGTAGATGGCGTGAATATTAATATTTAAAAAGTTAACACATATCAGTTAAAGAATAAGGATCAAAATCAAATGGCGTTCAAACAGGTTTAATCTTCTGTCGAAAGATGGCAGTTTATGAACTGTAGCTACATAATTTACCATGACAGTAACTCTCTTCTTCAAATCCTCTTTGATATACACTAGTTATTTAATAACTTAGACAGTATTTAACTATTTATTAATTAATATTTGAAAGGTTCTGTGCACCATTATATAAGTCTTAAAGTAGATGGTTCAATACAGTGATATTGTATCAATATGGAATAGGGAGTATTACTGCAATGTTCTGCCGCCAGAGTGCAGCACCAGTGCACGGGCCTTAAACAGTTTTTGACAAGTTTTCACTATGACATTGATGCATCAAGGCGGTTTGTTTACAGGTGTACCGCGAAACGCGAAAATCGAAATTTCGTTATCAGCATCTCTGTCGATCGAATGGGCAAGGGTGATAGAGAGGCAGAAACCGAACTTACGATTTTCGTGTTTCGCGGTAGGCCCTGTAATTGTGCTAGTGACGCTCTGTACGCAGAGTTTTGCATAATATTCCCTATTGTATTGGTGAAAAGTTATGCGGGCCAAATGTAGACGCTATCAGTAATAAATGACATTACTATTGACATTATTATTGATATATACCTTTGCGGTAAGTGAAAATCCTTGATGATGATCATTACTTACAGGTCATTTGAGCGTACACTGACATCAGAATGATAGCTAAGTATTTGAATCAAAATGTTATATTCAAATTCAAAATATATTTATTTAGTTATAGTGATGCGTTTCGCCCGCGCCGATACATACTTCCAAGTACGAATAAAATGCACTATAACTGAATGGCATTAGTTAGATGTCATTCTGATATCAGTGTACGTTCGAATTGGCCTGTTATTTACTATCAAGGATTGCCGATCAAGCTATCTTGGTTTAACTTAACGATTTTGACATCCGATTTCCAAATTGATATTGAAGGCGTTTAGGTATAAACTGAACTAAAGCCCTTCTTGTCTGTATCAAGTGTTCCAATAGAAATTTCGTATTTAATTTTTTTAATAAAACACAAATTTTGCAAACTCATTATATTTACTTAGCTAGGAAGTTTGATTATTCCTGTTCACTTATAATTTAATTGTCATAATAATAATATTAAACATTAACCCCCTTATTCATAAACGCGCTTCAAACCTCAATTAGCTAATAATCGTTTGTCTTTATCTGTCATTTTGACTTATGTATTTGTAAGAAAGGGATAAAACATAATTTAGCTAAATCGGGCCCGTAAAGTTATATGAATATGGGGGTTCATAGTCAATATCATAGTAGATTGATAACCAAAGGTTGCACGTGACCTAATTGCGCTCGAGAAATTTTGACGCTCGAACGATGAGAGAGCGCCAATAGTTCGAGGCTGAAATGGTGATTTCACCCGAGTTAACCCCTCCACTTTTCACTTGGAATATTATGAGAAAAGTACTTCATTTATTATGATGAGCTGTACCTACAGTCGCCATCAGAATAAATAAAATAAATAGAAAATAAATAATGTTTTATTTCAGGCAACACGTACAGTTGTACAGTCAGCGGCAGAAGTTGCTAAGCGCTCGAGGTGTTCAAAATTACCTTGACACGCTCTTATTCTCTTAACAATAAAGTCGCGTCAAGATCATTTTCAACACCTGGCCCGCTTAGCAACTTCTGCTGCTGAGGCTGACTGTACACCCATATCAAAATACAATTTTAAAGTTACAATGCCAAAGAAAATATCGCCGAGCTGCTCACAAATATCCCACGCCTCTATTGTCAAGGCGTTAGAATGCGTGTTCAGATATTTTTGAGCACCATGCCGCTCTTAATCTAATGGCGACTGAACACAACTACATACAAGTGGTCTTTAGTTAAGTTATTTACCTACACTAAATGTAACTTAAGAGCAGAGTCATACATTGTTATACCTAGATCTAGAAACCCCGCTGAAATAAAAACCATTCTGAAATTATCATTTCGTATTATTTCATTGCCTCTTAACATGTTATTTTTTTGTACACCCTATTAAGCGTTACTTGCACCATTGGGTTAGTGTACCCGGGGTTAACCGGTTAAACCGCGAACCGCAAAACATTGACGTATTCTCAGCACTGGCCTTACGGGCAATAATAATGGGACCAGTACAGCGGTCTGACACCTCTACAACGCGATTGGTTGATGAGTTCGCATCACGCGCGCTATTGGTCGGAACTGCATTAGACTGCACGATTGGCTCGAATTCATGAGTACTGAACTAGGACCATTTTTAGGGTTCCGTACCCAAAGGGTAAAACGGGACCCTATTACTAAGACTTCGCTGTCCGTCCGTCCGTCCGTCCGTCCGTCTGTCACCAGGCTGTATCTCACGAACCGTGATAGCTAGACAGTTGAAATTTTCACAGATGATGTATTTCTGTTGCCGCTATAACAACAAATACTAAAAACAGAATAAAATAAAGATTTAAATGGGGCTCCCATACAACAAACGTGATTTTTGACCAAAGTTAAGCAACGTCGGGCGTGGTCAGTACTTGGATGGGTGACCGTTTTTTTTTTGCATTTTTTTCCGTTTTTTTTTGCATTATGGTACGGAACCCTTGGTGCGCGAGTCCGAATCGCACTTGCCCGGTTTATTAGTGCCCGTAAAGCCCGTCTTGAGATATACGTCAATGGATGTGAAGATGAAAAAACTAAAGTGGAAGTGGACTGGCCACATGCTTCGAGACAAAAGAGAAAAATGGTCAAAAGACATCACAACATGGTACCCAAGAGACGGAAAAAGGAATGATGGTAGACAAAAAATGAGATGGGAAGACGAGTTCAGGCAGGTGGCTGTAGCCTTATGGAGAAGACAGGCTCTGGACAGGGACGCGTGGAGGAATATGGGAGAGGCCTATGCCAAGGGCAACCAGACAAAACGTCTGCGGAGAAAGGCTAGCAGTAAGCAGTAAGTAAGGATGTGAAGCTGTGCGCAGTAGTTCAGTTGAGTCGCCCGTGGCATCATACCTACAGTCCGAGTCCGTAGATAACAAGTAACAAGCTGTTAGTAGATTAAAATGTTAAATGTTTGAGCAATGATGACCTACTTTTAATTATTTTGTTATTCTTATAGTTGTGAACTATGAACCATTCTTAGAGCTGTGTGTGTAGCTATATATCTATGCGGGCGTTTCTGACAAAAAAGTTACGGGTTTAATGGTTTAACACTTTCGGTGCCGGACGCCCCGTTCCCAGTACACAAAATGAGCACACATACCTACGTGTAGGTACTTGGCAGTGAATGTGTCAAGGCTGGGGTCGGCAAACTTGACAAGAAGAGCTAACCGCAACTAACTTAGCGCCACTTGCACCATCCCACTAACCTGGGGTTAACCAGTTAAACCGTTAACTCAGTGTCAAATTGTACCGGTAACCATAGTATCTCCAGGTTTAACCCGTTAACCCCGGGTTAGGTGGATGGTGCAAGTGGCGCTTAGAAATCACCAGTTTTAGGAATGTCACTGAGCCGCAAATGGTGATTAAGTTTTTTAAAAAAACAGAAGATGTAATTTTTTTAGGTCGCTTGAAAGCCGTAATCGTACCCCTATTGAGCCGCAATCGTACCCCTATTGAGCCGCAATCGTACCCCTATTGAGCCGCAATCGTACCCCTATAGAGCCGCGATTTGCCGACCCCTGGTTTAAGGAGTAGGTACCTGCATGGGAATAGATAGGCAATTAGGCACGGTGGCTGCACGAGAAATAAAGCAGGATTGCAGATAGTCTTAGGGCCACTCCACACTAGCGACTTGAGCGTCGGCGTTTAGTCATCGCTATCGAAAATGGCGTCGCTGCGCAGTTGCGCGAACGTTGCGTCGAGCAACGGCCATATGGCTCCTCTACACGATGGGTCAGGGCTGAACCAGCGAGATGGCCATGCGATGGTTATGGCTTCTCTACACGAAGGCCCAGGACAACCAACGAGATGGCCATGCGATGATTGAGAGCACGCACTATGGAATGGGCCACGTGTAAATGCGTACGCACCATCGCTGGCCCCACTACCTTTGATGTGCGGACGGAAAACCGACACCGTGGCCATTCCATCGCAATCGCGCCGCGGGCCGCGCCATCTGACACCACTACCCTCTCTACACGCTAGCCCTTAGTGGGCCAGTATGTTGGCCCATTGTGTAGAGGAGCCATAAGATTCACCCAAGCAACTCTAGATCGACCCTTAATGTTTACAATGCATTAAGATAAGATAAAGGTACTTAAAGTAACATTATGAATTTACTTCCAGTATAAGCGTACCGCTATTGTCCGTTCAATTAGTGAATTAACTTGACGTGCATCTCACTATTGGCAGAATCTTTTATTCTTACACGTAGGTACGTACTCATATCAAAACTGGGTCAAACTCAAAACCATGTTCAGGTCTTTCCTGTGGACATACCCAAAAGTTAGTTCAGGAAAGACTCTCTAAAGTAGGGGTCTCCAAACCCCGGCCCGCGACGCGTTTTAATCCGTCCCGCGGACCCCTAAAGCGAGCGCCCACTGTCCGGCCCGCGGGAGCCAGGTTACAGGGGTTCAGTATTCATTGAGTGGAACTGTTCCTAACAGCAGCAACCAGACACCCTCCCCCGGCGCAAAAACCGACGCTGGCCCGCGCGAAAGTTTCTGAGGCGCAATATGGCCCACAGCTAAAAAAGTTTGGAGACCCCTGCTCTAAAGGATGAGTATTCTTTGAAAACTAAAAGATACTTTTTAACTATCCATGAAGAGTGCAAGGTAAGTCATTTGGTGTTAATTTTGAATTCATTATTCTTCTTCCTCGCGTTATCCCGGCATTTTGCCACGGCTCATGGGAGCCTGGGGTCCACTTGACAACTAAACCCAAGAATTTACGTAGGCACTAGTTTTTACGAAAGCGACTGCCATCTGACCTTCCAACCCAGAGGGGAAACTAGGCCTTATTGGGATCAGTCCGGTTTCCTCACGATGTTTTCCTTCACCGAGAAGCGACTGGTAAATATCAAATGATATTTCGTAGGCAGGTACAATAAGTTCCGAAAAACTCATTGGTACGAGTAGGGGTTTGAACCTGCGACCTCCGAATTGAATCCCACGCTCATACCGCTAGGTCATCAGCGCTTCCTAATTTTGAATTCATTGACGTTAAGTAATAATCTAATTTGAATTGTTTCCTCGTAGCATGACTATGTTTTGGTGGCTCCTTCTCTCGGGCGCCGCTGTTGCCCTTGTGGTGTACCGCCGACGGAGGAGAGGATTCTACAAGGTCTACGACGCGTACCCCTTAGGACTACCCAGCTACCCTCTCATCGGCCATGGGTACATATTTACGGGTACAGATGAAGGTAATAATAGCAGATCTTAACGCCACTTGCACCATGCAACTAACCCGGTTAAACCTGGTGTTACCATGGTTACCAGTACAATTTGACACTGGGTTAAAGGTTTAACCCCGGATTAGTGGGATGGTGCAAGCCGGCGCTTACTTACTCATATTATATTGTAGAAGTAATGGAAAAAACTGTTTATGTGAATTTTCTGCAACGTTTATTTGGAACTTAAATTTAACGTTCATATAGTTTGTCAAAGGACTGTCTCATTTCAAACATATATATTACACAGAGAGAATCCGCATACTAACTTTGTCTTACACTAGTACTAGCACCCAAAAGAAAACGATGAGTATAGTTTTTTAGTGTTCCGTACAAAACTTTGTTCACGGAACACTTATGGGATCACTTCGGTCTTGCAAATCAGTGTTTTGTTCTTATTTACTGACAAATTTGGTTTGACAGACTATAAATTAAACAATTGGTAGTTATGTACTAATAGGAAAGTCGATGAAATGCTTCTAAAATTTCCTATCCTTAGTAATAAGCGAAAACTTACGTATTGATTGCGTCTAAGAAGTAGGTATTACCTACACATCATAATGCCGATCCTACTGCATTCGCCTATAGATTTCTAAAAATGTTTGTACCTAGGTTATAAACCCCCATAATGGATAGTGTCCGATCGAAACATGTTTTTTACCGAAACCAAAGGTTTGACTTTTGTTCTAGTTTCGGCCGAAACCCAAACAGAAACTTTTGTAGACTTGTTAATATCGTTGAAAAAATATCATGAAACCGCTTTAATACACATATTTTATTAAGAATTCGCGGACCAGTGGTGCCCTCATTAGGGGAATTGTGTTTTCTAATAAACCAATTAATTTATGTATACATAAATCAGTGTATTATAATTATATTATTGTTGTCCTACTTGTTCACCAAGTTTTGGTCTTTGTCACATAGTTTAGTTTCATAGTACGAAGTACCATTTCGTAAGTTTCGGCCCGGCCGTTTTATGGCCGAAACCGAAACTACGGCCGAAACATGATTTATTGGCTGAAACCGGAACCGAATCTTAGGTCGGACACTAATAATGGACGATGAACCAATTATGGGAAGTAATATCCAAATTCTGTAATAAGAAGATTTTATTTAGGTATTATTAACGTTTTAACGCATACACCAGTCTAGTGTTTCTTACGTTAACCTTAAGCAAGATTATCAGTATTTTTTTTCTAATTAAATTTAAAAAAATATTACCAAACATAATAGGAAATTATTTAAAAAATGAGGCTACAGACTGTGGAGGCAAACTTTCTTTATGAAATGCTTATTTAAAGTCTTAAGTTTCGTATTTTTATCTTAAAATATATTTTTTTCCCGCCACAGATCGCATGAACTCCATACTGAACCTAGGAAAGGTATCACTTAAACATGGTGGTATTGGCTGTTTCTGGCTGGGTCCAAAATTGTACGTCGGTAAGGATACATCTATGAATAAACTGCTATTAATTTGCTAATAAAACCTGTAGAATGAAATGATGCTTGCGCTTAATAGATAAAGGATACATTAAATATATTAAAATACCCACTCTTTAATACTACTTACTACTTATCTAATACTAGCGACCCGCCCCGGCTTTGCACGGGTTACACAAAACCTAACCAAATTAAGTATACAACTAAACCTTCCTCAACAATCACTTTACTGATAGGTGAAAACCGCATGAAATTCCGTTCATAACGCGATTAGTTTTCGGCAGCTTTTTGAGCCCCCCTCCCCCTTGGTGATATTTGGTGAGGTTTTTGGCTACCCCCCTCCCCCCACACAACCTCACTTGTATTTTTTTGAAATTTTTTCATCGACCGAATTTTAAGATAAATAGTATTGTATATAGAAAATCTTGCATATTTTTCTATTTTCGTTAAATAGACTCGCTATTTTGAAGTGCAGAGTGAAGATTTATGTTTAACGAAACCGAGAAAAAGTATCTACTCATGTGGTAGATTTTTTTTCTTAGTTTAGTTCTCTGTAGAAAAATACACGTGAGGTTTCCTTATACCCCCCTCCCCCAGCGTGATCTATCGTGATTTTTTCGTGACCCCCCTCCCCCTATCGAACCTCGCGTGATTTGTGCACAAGCCCTTAGTGATTTTCACGTTCGATGCATTTGTTATCAGTAATCACAGATCCCGAGGTGTTGGAACTGGTGGCAAAGAAATGCCTTGAGAAAGATGACGGCATGGTAAAGTACGTTCGGCACGTGCTTGGAAACGGGCTCATATTCGCTCCAGGTAAATATTTTACACGAAACTTAGCACTTGCACCATCCCACTAACCCGGGTAACCGGTTAAACCTGGAGTTACCAGTACATTTGACACTGGGTTAACGATTTAACCGGTTAACCCCGGGGTTAGTGGGATGTAGCTTAGCGTAAGTCCATGCATCCATACATCCATATGTTTTTTCAGGACACTCTAAGAGGGATAGAGAAAGGTAAATATTGTTTCTGTAGTCACTATACAGTGTAGCGTATTGACGTCTCGAGTGCTTACGTCAAGGTGACGTCACCGACAGCAAAGACATATGTAACTTCGTATAAGACGAATAAAGTCTAAGGAAAAAACGTGCCTCGGAATTCAAGCAAAAGTCATTCTCGAATAGATGGCGCACACACCTTTAGCCTATCCTCGGCTAGATGGCGTGACGACACCGTTTCATATTTAACAATTTTAACACATAGATATCAGTGAATGAACATGGATCAAAATGATATAAAAATAATAAAATCATTTATCCATAAGTATATACACATTTTTTGATAACTTTATTAGGGCGAGCGAAGCGAGCCCTATCACTAATCGACGAACTATGCATTCTTGTGGTACACTTTACGGAAAAACTACTGCACTGTTAGGTTTGAAATTTAACATAGTAATTTAAATTCATGTCTAGATGTGTTATCAAACATAAAAATATCATTTTATAAACCTACAAAAATAAAATAAAGTAATAACACTTTGTATTACTACTAGCGTCATCTGTTGGCAAAATGATGAATTAACATTCGTGCTAATGTTAATTATTTCTTTCTCTAACAGATGGCGTTAGTAATAAATAAATAAATAAATATTGGACATTCTTATACAAATTGACTACTTAAGAAGGCTTGTGTTGTGGGTATTCAGACGATACGATACCTATGTGGTGTTTTCAAGTTTAATAATGTCAATGGCGCTTACGCCATTAACAACGATGAATACCAAAGTGGGGACAATTTTGGATTCAACCCACCTAGCTTCACTTGGTTTGATTCCCATTTTAGTGAATTGTTTTGTGAATACCTACTAGAACAATCAATCTTGCTGTATATTTACTGCGGAGGTCAATTTACTCGTATGTTTTGTGACGCTGAAGATGTGATGATCAGTCATGTTGTGTTACCAAACTTAAATCGGGTATTTTCAGTTCGAGATACAGTTTTGGCGCCATTCATTTATTACGTAAGACGATTTTGGGGTGGAGGGGGGGTCGAACATATCTTATTTTTTCTTACAAGGGGTCACAAAGATGCGATATTTTTTTTTAATTTCTATGAAATTATGACGTTTAAAATAATACTTCCACGCTCTATGCTATCAAACACGGTGCAGAGCATGGTCTAATAAAACATGGTCTTCTATTCCCAGAGTGACACGGGCCTACGTCACAATAACATTGCCACTTTATTTCAACATAACATGTTACATGGGTACATTATACCTATGGTTAATAAGTTAAAATATTTCTTTATAATTTTATAATTTTCATGTATATGTATTTTATCTTAAATTTTACAATAACACGTCATTTTTAATTATTCGTTAGCAATATCTTCCGATTCACGACAGAAATTTCAGACGTTCGGGTAATTCTGTTTACACTACTGACAACACAGGATAGCTCTGTCACATTTGACAATTCGGATCTAGATAACTTCATACCCTGACCGTCATCCTTGTCGAACGCGTGTTAATTGTTATTTCCTTCTCGCTCAGTCGCAGTGTTTTCCAAACTTTTCACGCCGTAAGCTTGGTAATTAATGTGTAACTGTGACAGAGATGCGTGCCAACGGCCCATATAACCATTCCAGTCGCAGAATCACAAAGTGGTAACTAAATGTCAGATGTGTCGTAACAGAGTCCACACAATGTGTCTAGAATTGTTTCGAAACAAAGTGTCGTCGCCGTGTCTACACTTTTCCGTAACAAGGTGTCGACACATTTGTGTGCACTTTGCGTGCGGTTTGCGACTAAATCTGACAGCAAATTTGTGACAGCAAATGTCAATATAAAATACCTCTTGAAAACCAAGGTTTGTCAAACTACTATTAGTGTCTCGTGTGCTCGTAATTCTAGTAAGTCATCATGGGCAATGCAAATGATAATAATCGACCGAAACCATATAAACACCCAACACCCGTCAACCTTTTACAGAAAAGTTTTTAAAGAAATTCAATAAGCTACTTAGGTCAGGCAACGAATGCTCCAAAAGTTGTAGAGGGAAATGCTCGGAACACAATTTTTGACTCCGTAACTCGGTTTGACAAGTTAGGAGGTGAACATATCAAAAGTCCCCGGCCGTAGCCCTTGAGCGGGGGGGGGGGGAGAGAGGGGCTTTGAAGGTCCCATTTTCCCGTTTTTCGATTATATCTCGGAAACTATGCATCTCAGCGACATGGCCACTTATACAAAATGAAAGTTT
The DNA here is from genome assembly GCF_910591565.1 of Cydia splendana. Classification (NCBI taxonomy): domain Eukaryota; kingdom Metazoa; phylum Arthropoda; class Insecta; order Lepidoptera; family Tortricidae; genus Cydia; species Cydia splendana. The sequence continues at coordinate 1,622,002 of NC_085968.1, forward strand.
ATTTAATTTGTTACAAGTTTATTCAGTCAATTTTTTCGATATGTTGAATAGTTTTTGAGATATCCGCTCTTGAAAGTTTATTTAGGGCTCTCAATTTTATCTTGATATATCTATATCAGTGAAGGTGCTAGGCCGTGTTTGGTATCGTTTTCGTATAAATCTGGGGTGCTGAATCCATTTAAGATATCACATTGACACCATTCCACAAAATAAAAATAAATCTTTTTAGGGTTCCGTACCTCAAAAGGAAAAAACGGAACCCTTATAGGATCACTCGTGCGTCTGTATGTATGTCCGTCTGAATACACAAAATAGTTCTTTACATATAGATGACAGGAAAACCTATTAGAAATGTGCAGTCAAGCGCGAGTCGGACTTAATGTACGGAACCCTTAATACGCGAGTCCGACTCGCACTTGGCCGGTTTTTTTGAAACTCTTCTTGACGCTTAACCGCTGAACCGATTTCGTTGAAATTTGGTATAGAAATAGTTTGCGTCCCGGAACAGGACATAGGATAGATCTTATAACCAAAATCATCTTTTGAAGGTGTGAAAAGTGGCGTGGAAATTTGTACGGGAAATCAATAACCGCTGAACCGATTTATATGAAATTTGGGATGGTCTACATCTTTGATTTAGTTAAAAATGATGAAAAAACATGACTTCAAACCTAAACTTAAACAGTATTCTTCAAGAAGTCAATTCTGAATTCCCCCCTACACCTCATTTCACACCTTTAAAGGATGATTTTTGAGATAACTTATTATATCCTGTCTCGGGACTCAAAATATATGTGTACCAAATTTAAATTAAAACTGTTCAGCAGTTTAAGCGTGAAGAGGAGTTTAAAAGAAAGTATTTTAATAAGTTTATATGTTTTTACTTCGGAATGGTGTCAATGTGATACCTTAACTAAATTTGGTACTGCGAATTTATACGAAAACGATACCAAACATGGCCTCGTAGCTTTACTGTTGTAGAAGTCAAAATAAAATTGAGAGCCCTAAATTCTTATTACTTGGCCAAACTTGTGTAGAAGGAAAAGGTAAAATAAAAGTCTTCGGCAGGAATATAAGACACAAATATATTTTTTTTTGCGTTACTATTTCATTCATCAAATATAAACATACCTTGATTATACTATTCTAGTGAGATCCTCATAGATAAACAAAAACATTTACTTAAAAAATTACAAGGTCGAAATGTCACGGAACTTGTGAGAGTAATATGTGAAAAATATAAACTTTTATGACAAAAAAAATCTGGACACAATTTAAGAATCACCCAATTGCGTCGAGGAATCATCTGTATTTTTGCTTGTTTCATTACCTCCTCGCTTCTTTTTTGTCCTTTGTATTCTGTAGCAATTTGTTAGATCTGAAAATAAAGATAACTTGCGTCGTCACGGATGTCGATTTATAGGTTTTAGGGAGTGCAGAATTCGAAAACGATGATCATTTTATAATCCAAGATGGCGGCTACGTATTTTGTCATAAAAGTGGAATCCAAAATAGTCATCATTTTCGAAATCTGCGCCCCCAGAAACCTATAAAACGACATCCATGACGACTTTTATGACATAGTGCATGGCCGCCATCTTGGAATCCAAAATGGTCATCATTTTCGAAATCTGCGCCCTCTAAAACCTATAAAACGACACCCATGACGACTTTTATGACATAGTGCATGGCCGCCATTTTGGAATCCAAAATGGTTATCATTTTCTAAATCTGCGCCCCCCAAAACCTATAAAACGACACCCATGACGACTTTTATGACATAGTGCATGGCCGCCATTTTGGATTCCAAAATGGTCATCATTTTCGAAAGCGGGGCCCCCTAAAACCTATAAAACGACATACATGACGACTTTTATGACATAGTGCATGGCCGCCATCTTGGAATCCAAAATGGTCATCATTTTCGAAATCTGCGCCCTCTAAAACCTATAAAACGACACCCATGACGACTTTTATGACATAGTGCATGGCCGCCATTTTGGAACCCAAAATGGTTATCATTTTCTAAATCTGCGCCCCCCAAAACCTATAAAACGACACCCATGACGACTTTTATGACATAGTGCATGGCCGCCATTTTGGATTCCAAAATGGTCATCATTTTCAAAATTGGGGCCCCCTAAAACGTATTAAACGACATCCATGACGACTTTTATGACACAGTGCATGGCCGCCATTTCGGATTCCAAAATGATCATTATTTTCGAAATCGGCACTCCCTAAAACCTATATATCGACACCCATCTCGACTTTTATGACAAAGTGTTTTGCTACCATCTGCATGCAAGACATTTCTATTATTTTTACGTACAAAAATGGCCCCCTGTCAACTTTCAATCGAGATTTAATCGATAATTTATTCGATTAATATTCAGATTAATTCAATTTCAATCTATGTTAGGTCGACTAAACTAATCGCGATTCAAATTTGAGAATTAACTTTTTTTATTCCATTAATTAGTCGAATAAACAGTTAATCGATTAATGCCCATCTCTGACCACGGCATTTTTACACTTTGAGAATATCTGAAAACAAATCAACACAAGGAGCCATTTTGCAAATCCAGTAACTTTGTTATTACTTTTGACAGCGCGTGTCATGTGTCAACACAGAGTCGACACAAAGTCGAAACATTGCAACTACTTTGTGACTGCAATATTTCTCAGCCTTAAACCATATTTATACATCATAATTAACAAGTTTGGTAGTATGTAAAGCGTTATTTCTGTTATTTAAGTATAGTATACGCATCGAAGTACTAAAAATGCTTCAAATAATATAGTTATGAACACAGGCACTGAGAAGTAAACAATTTCATTTCCGGCTAAACTACAACAATGTGGTGGCGCGTTGATTATATTACACTTAGTTTATCAAATCACTCGAGCAGTTTAATTCCCCATAATAATTTAAGTCATATTGTAATATAAATGCAAACAATATATAATTACGTCTTGTAATCCGTTTAAGAGATGGCGTATTAATGTCACTTATTTTTATTTAAGTATTTTTCCATCTGACAGTTTCCATTTGACAGGAACAAAATGAACGAATGAACGAATGATTTTGGCATAAAGTAGTCGCAAACCCGAAACAATGTGTGCACACGGCGACCACACTTTATGTCACTTTGTGTCATGTGTCGACCCTTCCCCATTTCTGGTAACTGTGTCGACACGGCGACGACTCTGCGACTGGAATTGTGACCGAAACAGACGGTGTCGACACAAGATGTGTCAACACCGCGTCGTAACGGCGACTGGAAATGGTTGTATGGGGGACTCACTACCAGGGATGCCGAAGATCGGGCAAAGTGGTCACGAAGGAGTCGGAAGGCGGACCCCGGGTCCTCGCGCCCCGCGCGGGGGCACAGCCGGGATTGACGCCAGGATGATGATGTGAATTAGTTTTTCAAACGTTTGTCTTGTATAGATAAATAAAGTTTAATTTATACATTAGATTTGTTTTATTTTACTATGTTTCTACATGAATAACTGAAAATTAATGCCGTTAAAATAATTTTCACCGTTGGTTAAAATTCTCCCACATTTTAAAGTTTGAGAACCTGTAAACAGCATGATGACGTAGGCCCGTGTCAGTTAGGTCATACGCGAATCTCGGAATAGAGTACCAGGCGGAGTATATTATTATACCATGGTGCAGAGTTAGCTTAAACGAGCTCAAGTACCTTTGTACAGGTACAAATAAACATTCATAAAAATATTTTTATGAAAATAAATTATATTGGTGGCTGGACGGGGTCAGCCTATTCTTATTATTTCTTACATAGGGCTGGGAGGGGGTCAAAAGCTAGCAAAAATTGTCTTACGTAATTAATGAATGGCGCCTTTAGTGTTACTATTGCTTGGAACTGCTAAAATTATAAATAAAGATAAGCATAATTAATACAAACTTCAGTGACTTAGGGCCGATACAGACGGACTACAACCCGACTGCAACTTGTATGGGAACTGCACGCCAATCGAAACGTCGGCGTGCAGTTCAGCAAAATGACCCAGTACCCTGGCAGTACCTAGTGGAACTCAGGTTTGGTGTAACAAAGGCACATTATGGTTTGGTCATCCGACTCATCTTGATGAGCACTTAGGAGAGTAGTACCCAAGATAGAGCCGATGCCGAACCCTGGCAGTACCTAGTGGAGCTCGGGTTTGATGCAACATACATAGACACACGCTGTTTTGGATATCCGACTCGTCATGATGATCACTGGGTAGATCAGTACTTTCAGTACCCAAGATAGCTGATGCTGAACCCTGACAGTGCCTAATGGAGCTCGGGTTTTATACAACATAGGCACACGCTGTTTTGGTCATGCAACTCGTCTTGATGAGCACTTAGGAGATTAGTACCCAAGATAGAGCTGATGCTGAACCCTGGCTGTACCTAGTGGAACTCAGGTTTGGTGCAACATAGGCACACGCTCTTTTGGTCATCTGACACGTCTTAATGAGAACTTAGAAGAGCAGTACCCAAGATAGAGCTGATGCTGGACCCTGGCTGTACCTAGTGGAACTGTGTGTGTTAGTTTATGTGCGGAGCAGCGTGATTACCGCCAGTAGGTGTCCAGACGGGATAGTTTTTCGATCAATTGTGTGGAGTGGACGCAAAAATAAATTCAAGAACATTGGCTCGCTGACCCAACATTATGTAGGAAAGCCAGTTGGGTTCCTTACAAAAAGTACTGGGCGACCGTGTAGGATGTAATGCACTTATGAAATTGTATATTACGTGTGGATGATATTGGCAATTTGATTTTGTCGTCTGGACACGTTTTTAAAGGACAAAGTAAAAGCTGTAACAGACAGGCGTACCGGACAGCAACCGGTTCGGTACGTTAAGGTAGAAAACCTCCGCGAGCCCTTACAAAGCTCTGCTTTTTGCTAGTACGTTTTCACTTTGAGTTTTAGTCGTGTGTCGATAGATGTCAGTAAATTTACAATTTTTTTTTACAATGATTAATTTACAATGACAGGACCCCTCTATACTATCTATTCTTTTTGCCGACAGTTAATTAATCAGTCGGGACACTCGGGACAGTCGGTGTCGGACCGCGAGGGCGGACGTGTCACGTGATGTTAGTGTTGGCGAGCCGTTGGATATAAGTACATTATATTGTATGATTTACTACGGTAAATACAGTAGGTACAGTCAACAACAGAGCTATGAATACAGACAAAGTGCCAAAAATATGTATACACGACCTTAATGTACAGGCAATAAAGTACTGTATACATATTTTTGACACTTTTCCTGTATTCATAGCTCTGTTGTTGCCTGTACTTACACTTTCTCTGTCCCTCTTAGCAGAAAGTGTCTGGCGAAAGGATAAATTTAAGTTAGGTACACTTTAAAGTGCATCCTTCGGGCTTACATAAAAATGTAGTATTAGGTGGGTTAAGAAAATGTATGGGGCAAGAGAAACACTTGTAGAAAAATTAACAGTAAAAAAATAGTTAAACATTATTTAACCATAAATACCTGTATAGGTTAATTCAATTTTTATACTGTATTTATAGGTACTAATTTATTTAATTTCAAATTACTTAATTCTAATGTTGTTTAATGCATTAATAAATACTTACGTAGATTCGTAGAAGGACTTTCCTCATACGGTTTCTCTTGCCCCAAGCAAAAAAACTATGTTTATTTATTTATTTAAACTTTATTGCAAAGTAAAAATTGTAATTGTAGAAGGCATTCTCTACCAGTTAACCCTCCGGCCAAACAGAGAACAAGTAGTAATAGGTGCAAGAAAAATTTAAAGTACGTTTATCTTACCCCACCTGACCATACTTTTAAGATTTACAATAAAACTTCCAGTAAACATTTGGCGTCCTCGTCGCAAAGTCATGGCTCCTACATTCAACATGAAGAATCTCCAGAATTTCGTGCCGATATTCGACAAGCAGAGCATTATTATGACAGATAAGCTTCGCGAGCGAGCGGGCAGTGGTGATTTTTCCTTTTGGGACTATATCACAACTTACACTTTTGACTCTATTTGCGGTAAGAATGCACTAATGCCCAGTAAGCGTCACTTGCACCATCCCACCAAACCCGGGGTTAACCGGTTAAACCTAGATTCACCATGGTTACCAGTACCATTTGACACTGGCTTAACGGTTTAACGGGTTAACCCCGGGTTACAACTTACACTTTTGACTCTATTTGCGGTAAGAATGCACTAATGCACAGTTTAGCGCCACTTGCACCATCCCACAACCCGGGGTTAACCGGTTAAACCTAGAGTCACCATGGTTACCAGTACCATTTGACACTGGGTTAACGGGTTAACCCCGGGTAAGTGGGATGGTGCAAGTGGCGCTAAGAATGCTAAACATTATATATATGTCGCAGTCGGATCGTATAATCCGCCGTATTACATTACGGCTAGCCGTATTCAAAAACAGGGGCGTTTTGAAATGCGGCGGTTTAACGATTAGCCGGATTGAATGCGGCTGAATGAGAATCCGCCGGAATGTATTCGGCGTCATACGTTCTTCAACACGGCTAGCCGTAATGTAATACAGCGAGTCATTAGCCGCCGCTTTGACAGTTTTTAGTTCCCATTTTTAACACCCGTGGCGCTGCCTGACAAACGCTGGGGTGTTCATCAAATCTGGAGTTCGTCGGACTGTTTCTTTTCAAAAAACATTTCTTTCGCAACTTAACTAGACGGAGCCCCGCTGCGGGGCTCCTATTTCTGAGCGGTTTGCCCTTCGGGCATCTGAAGCTACCTAACGAACCTAACCTACCTACCTATTGATTTAGTGAGACGTCCGTGAAAACATTACACTTTGGGGAAAAAAGCGTAGGTAGGTAAGTAGGTTAGGTTCGTTAGGTAGCTTCAGATGCCCGAAGGGCAAACCGCCCAGAAATAGGAGCCCCGCTTGCGGGGCTCCGTCTATTTAAGTTGTGAAGGAAATGTTTTGGAAAAGAAACACATGTAGTGCGGTGGGACCATGGTAAAAATAAATTAAATTGCAAACATTGTCAAACTCCGGTTACGTAGGCGACCGAAAGAACTGGTCACTCTACAATCTAAAATAGTAGTACGATGCGGCTAAACGTTGGCCGCCTTATTGAAGAACGTATCGCAATGACAATCCGGCTAATCGTCGAACCGCCGCATTTCAAAACGCCCCTGTTTTTGATAACGGCTAGCCGTAATGTAATACGGCGGATTATACGATCTGACTACGACATATACATTACTCTCTGGTAAGTGGTAATGTTAACACTCCAACACAAGAAATCAATTATTAGAAATAAAAACGCAGATTCTGGAAAATGATATGCCCAAAATACCTAGATGTAGTTAAGCTTTTAATAGTGTTTATTATTTTCACGATGAAAATGTTGTTATGAATCTGGGGGACTTCTTAAGCATTAAAAATTTCAGTTGCATAGCTCTTATACTTTTGATTTCATTCATATCTAAAAAATCCCGATTTCGTCACTGACTCACTTACTCACTCACTGATGATCATCAAAACCTTTAGGGTACTTCCTGAAGTCCTAGGAAGCTGAAATTTGGTATGTAAGATAGTCTTAATACGCAAACAACAAAAAAAATCTATAACGTGAAATTTCTTGCCCCTAACTGGGTGAAAAGGGGGGTGGAATTTTGTATGGGGAATCAATAACTGCTGAACCGATTTAGTTGAAATTTGGTATGTACTTATGTAGATAGCTTTTGTTATGTCTATGTGGAAGGATATAAAATAGTTTTCAGCCCCAAAATCACCCCGCAAGGGTGAAAAGGGGGTGGAAAAGGGTTTTTGGGGCGAAAAGGGGGTTGAAGTTTGTATGGGGAATCAGTAAAAAGCAGATTGTATAAAAGATGCCCCCAGATACGTATGTCAGGATTTTTAATAGTACTTTACCCCCAAGCCTTTAAATTAAGTCTAAGAGATGGAAGATTGTTATAAAACTAAAAACTCAAAAATAAAACATCGTGAGGAAACCGGACTAATCCCAATAAAGCCTAGTTTCCCCTCTGGGTTGGAAGGTCAGATGGCAGTCGCTTTCGTAAAAGCTAGTGCCTACGTCAAATCATGGGATTAGTTGTCAAGCGGACCCCAGGCTCCCATGAGCCGTGGCAAAATGCCGGAATAACGCGAGGAAGTACTAGATGGAAGATTGTTATAAGACTATGCAACTTACAAAAAGAAGTGAAATCCCACCAAAAACATTTTCATGTAAAATTGCCTTGTTGTAGAGCCTAACTCTACAAGCCCTAACTTCACAAACTCTACACCTTATAGTCAAAATATGTGGCTTGGCCGTTTTTATCTACATATTCTTCCATTTGTAACATTTCAGAGACAGTTCTCGGCATTGAATTAAATGCACAGAAGCACCTACACCACCCTTTTATCACGGCGTTCGATGTCCTCTCTCAGGTCATTGCTCAACGGATGCTGTCGCCATGGCTGTACTGGGATTGGGTCTTCAGACTAACGTCACTATATAAGCTTTTTGAGGATTGGAAAAAAATCGCTTATGATTTTTTTGATGAGGTAGGGTAAACCGTCAAGTTATTATCAGTGGCCAGTACACTGGCCTCCTTAGACTAAAAATGAATTCTATTCACCTATATAAACAGAATTCATTATTGTACAAGGTGTCAATAGAATAGAATATTTTTTTTTAGATTATTTTTATTGACAAAAGAAAACGATCTTACAGACACATGGACACAGGTGGATCCCAAACTAGGCTATGCCTGTGACTTGGGCTCCTAGAATGCAATTGACATTAGAAAATTTTACAGAAAATATTACCGACATTTAAATAACTAAGAATTTGTATAAAAGGAAAAGTTAAAGTTAGGTTCAATAATTTAAGAAGAGATTAACTAAATTAAGAGGAAGCTTACAACTAGTTACTAACTAATAAATTTACAAATTAAAGTGAGTGAGGATGTGTGAGTGAGCGTGTGTGTGTGTCTGTGTGTGTGTATCTGTGTGTGTTTGTAAATATGGGTGTGGGATAGAGAGGGAGTGATAGATTCAGTTATAGATAAATGTTTCTTAAGAAACGTTCAGTCTAGTGATAGTTCCAGTCCAAGCATGTTTTAGTCACGGCAATTTTCACTTCTCTTTCAGTCATTTTTTGGAGGTCAAAAATCTTGCAGAACTTGTTGTAAAGGAACGGTTTTAGGTAGGATATGAAACGTCTACAGAAACTAGTTTTCGTGGGCATTAATGGTATCCTAAAGCAACGATTTCTGAGCCTGTTAAATTCAGCCGGCCCTGCTGAGTGCGGGGCCTCACGGTGGGCCCTGGTGACAATTTTTACCAGAAAGAGTTTTCTAACACTAAGTACGCCGGTCTCCCTGAAAAGACTGTCCGTTGAAAAAAGTGGCGACTTTTTGAGCATAACTTTAAGGACTGACCGCTGAGCGCGCTCTAAACTTATCAATGAAGAGGATGCTGAGCCCCCCCACGCCAAGATACAATATGTTAGAACCGACTGACAAAGCGCAAAATACACTAGTTTTAAGGTTTCTCTATCGGCAACATCTCTCAGTAATTTCATCGTGTATATGAGCTTCCGTACTCTTTTTGAGGTCGCGACAATATGTTGCTTTAAACATAGTTTTTCGTCAATTATTACGCCTAAATATTTTAAGGATTCTACACGTGAAATAGAGTGACAGTTGGTACAATCTGAACGAAGGGCAACAGCGGCAGGATCACTGTAGGTGTGTAGTACTAAACTAGTATTACTTGGTGGACTCGATGCGCTGGTTTTAAAGAAGCACACATAGTTCGTATTGTCACAATTCGGCTCAGGAGGTTGCTGTTCAGCCATTTCGCAGTTCGAAGCAGGCCCTGTTGGGCAATTTCAAAGACCTCACCCCAAGTCGACCCGCGAAAAATAATCACCGTGTCGTCAGCGTAATTAATCATATCAGCGTTTTGCATTTCTATTGAGGCCAGATCATTTAAGTATACTAAAAACAATGTGGGACCCAGAATGCTCCCCTGCGGAACTCCGAAAGATAACCCCAATTGGTCGCTTGTCGCTGTACCCAGTTTTAAACATTGCCTTCTATTGGTAAGGTAGCTGCGAAACTACTCTAGGCCAAGACCCCGAATACCAGAACCCTCAAGCTTCGATAGTAAAATGGGTATAGAAACCGTGTCGAAAGCCTTGGCCAGGTCTAGGAAGAATCCAATGCTTTTTAGACCCTTGTCCAGATAGTTAGCAACAGTATTTGTCAGAAGGGTAACGGCGTGGTTATTAGCAATGATACTATTTTTGTCCAAGTAGTTGACCAGCTGTTGAATAACAATTTTTTCAAGCAACTTTGAAAAGGTACTTAAAAGAGAAATAGGCCTATAGTTGACCGGGGAGCTCCTATCGCCACTTTTGAATATAGGGCAAACTGCTGCGGTTTTCCAGACTTCCGGAAAGACCCCAGATGAGAGGCTTAGGTTAAAAACGTGGGTGAGAGGAGCTACTATGTACTATGTACAGGCAATTAGAAATTCCGTCAAGACCCGTCGCACTGTCGTCTTTTTAGGCCTCGAATGAGGTTTCCGACGTCAGCCGTAGTGGTTGGATGTAAGAAGAAGGAATGTGTCGGAGAATTACCAAGTTGACGATCTTTAGCAGCAAGGTCGTTATGCGAGATACCTAGGCTGGATAGAATTTTGTTTGATAAAGTTTCACCTATAGAAGAGAAATATTTATTACAGTAATTTAGGGAAGCCTTTTCCGTAGACTCGATGGTACCCAAGATATCAGAACTACTTTGCACAGGGTGCGAATGTGTCATATCCTTGATGGAGTTCCAGAGTTTTCTAGAAATGTTTTTGTTAGCCACCAGTAAGCTCTTGTTGTATTCATTTTTAAGCTTACGGAGAAGATCAGTATAAAAGTTTCTATATCTAGTATAAATAAGCCTTTTGATGGGATCGTTGGGTTTGCTCTATAATCAGCATGAAGTTTATCTCTATGTGAAGAACATTTTAAGAGACCACGGGTCATCCACGGTTTAAATGGATGTTTGGATCGTTTTAACTTAACTCGGTGACTGTGCAATAACTGGCCACCCTTCATTTTTATTAGCCACCTTATACTAAAATGAATTCTGTTTATAGGTGGATAGAATTCATTTTTAGTATAAGGTGGACAGTTTTTAAACAGTGGCCAGTAATTGACGAATTACCCTAGGGGTCATTCCGTAATAAACGTTACCAAGGGTTCAAAAATGAAAATTGGTTTAAGAAGTCAGAACTAATTCATACAATATCGAATAAATAATTTAAGAATTCAAGTGTAACACCCGAAACGGTGGAATGACCCATAGGTCACTTTTATGGGTTTAGGGATTCAACGAGCGTTTTAAACGCTACAAAATAATATTCAATCTGGCCTCCGATATAATTACGTTTCATTTATAAATAAGCCACACAAATGACACAACCCATTTGCATGTTGTTATAGTTCACATTTTAACCTCTAGTGTTAATAATATCCTAGTAGTTAATTAATTACTTCCAATTAAATTTAAATCATTACAAAATGACAAAACTTCCGTGAGACACAGACATATTATAGTATTTTATGCAACTGTTGTTTAAGAGAGGTCAAAAAAAGCGAGTGGCGTGAGTAACAATTTGAGGCGAACCCGAAAATTGTTAATAAAGACGCCTCGAGTATTTTTTGACTCAGTTAAACAACGTTGCATACAATACTTTTTCTACGACCAAGCACTTACTTTGAAATAAAATTGTGAATTTAACAAATATTTTTAATTCAAGAAGTAGCAAAAATGGAGGGTACGGGCGGGAAAAGAATGAATGAACGAATGAAATTAAAAAAAAACTGTCTATGGTTCACTTATTTGTCAGAGATGACATTTAAAATACGGTTGGCAACACTGTATTTTATTCAATATTTTTTAAGTGGTCATTACACGAAGTATCGTAAAATCGCCAAAAAGATACTGCGTGTATGCACAAATTCTTTTTTGGGGAATAGACTAAAGACTTGTCTTGACAACTATAAGGTAGGGTTTTAAAGGTGTGTGCACGACCCTTTAAATGACAAATAAAAGTACGGGAGTAGAAAAAATATATTAAGAACGGGTCACTCACGTATTTTAAGTCGAAAAATGCTCGACATGTTTCACTCCGTCGAGCGTTTTTCGACTTAAAAAAATACGTGAGTGACCCGTTCTTAATATATTTAATATAATAAAATGGACCAGAGTTGCTTCGGTTTTGTTTCGTTCGATTTCAAATCGAAACAATTTTTTTCTACTCACTCTTCGACTGTAAGTAATTCTTGAATTAAGATTTCGTATACCAAACTGCCATTGGGTACTGATGTATGGGCTCCCAACTCAACTATAATATTCATTTCGAAACGGTTTAGTCAACTATAATGAAATTGACCAATCACAGCTCGCCGCCGTTAAGAGGACGAAACAAAATCATAGCTCAAATTAATTATGTATTTTAGGTTATATAGTAGAAACAATTGCTTCTTAAGTCAGAAACGCGCATGTGACAGCCTTAAATATAGCAATATATCCATAGACAACGAAAACCACTTTGCGTTGCTTGTAAGGCTCCATAGGCTACGGTGGCCAAAATCGAGAAAAAAAAACCGGGCAAGTGCGAGTCGGACTCGCGCACGAAGGGTTCCGTACCATAATGCAAAAAACCGCAAAAAAAAAAAACGGTCACCCATCCAAGTACTGACCCCGCTCGACGTTGCTTAACTTCGGTCAAAAATCACGTTTGTTGTATGGGAGCCCCACTTAAATCTTTATTTTATTCTGTTTTTAGTATTTGTTGTTATAGCGGCAACAGAAATACATCACCTGTGAAAATTTCAACTGTCTAGTCACGGTTCGTGAGATACAGCCTGGTGACAGACGGACAGACGGACGGACAGACGGACGGACGGACGGACAGCGGAGTCTTAGTAATAGGGTCCAGTTTTTTACCCTTTGGGTACGGAACCCTAAAAATCGTCTAAAAATTGAATTTAGCGCGAAGCAAGTACCAGGGCCTCATGAGTTACGAGAAGGTGTTGTTGACCAACCCGCCGGGCCGCGTACGAGTATGAAAGGTATCACGTGTGCTCGCGTATCTTAGCTGTATACTTTTGGTTTATTTACTTATATGATTCTACTAGTTTAAAGTATTATTTAAATTGTTGACTCGTAGAAAAAGTATGTATGTATGTATGTATTTACTTTATTGTAGGTACATAGAAATAGAAACACAGTTACAGAGTCAATTAAATACAACAAAGGCGAACTTATCCCTGAATGGGATCTCTTCCAGTTAACCTTAAAAGTATTAAAAGTGTTAAAAGTATTGTATACAATACAATATTGTATACAATACAATAGTGATATAACCAAGCTTTTCAATCTCGTACCCATTGAGGCCACTAAAGCTTCGTGGCCTTAACACGGTACTCGACTCTCCATTATATCACGATTATGTAAAATACTACATAACACTGATTCAAATTAAACTATATAGGTACCAATTTCTTTTGTATGGTGGGCCGGTAGAGATTAAAGTAACGAAGATTTATGCATTTTTGTAGGTATTGCAAAAATGAATCTATAATACATATATTATACTAAATGTAATATAAAAGGTCATGGTACATTTTTGAATTAACATACAATTACATGGACCCAGTAATAGACCGAAGTGTCCATTACCCATATAACCATTCCAGTCGCAGAATCACAAAGTGGTAACTAAATGTCAGATGTGTCGTAACAGAGTCCACACAATGTGTCTAGAATTGTTTCGAAACAAAGTGTCGTCGCCGTGTCTACACTTTTCCGTAACAAGGTGTCGACACATTTGTGTGCACTTTGCGTGCGGTTTGCGACTAAATCTGACAGCAAATTTGTGACAGCAAATGTCAATATAAAATACCTCTTGAAAACCAAGGTTTGTCAAACTACTATTAGTGTCTCGTGTGCTCGTAATTCTAGTAAGTCATCATGGGCAATGCAAATGATAATAATCGACCGAAACCATATAAACACCCAACACCCGTCAACCTTTTACAGAAAAGTTTTTAAAGAAATTCAATAAGCTACTTAGGTCAGGCAACGAATGCTCCAAAAGTTGTAGAGGGAAATGCTCGGAACACAATTTTTGACTCCGTAACTCGGTTTGACAAGTTAGGAGGTGAACATATCAAAAGTCCCCGGCCGTAGCCCTTGAGTGGGGGGGAGAGAGGGGGCTTTGAAGGTCCCATTTTCCCGTTTTTCGATTATATCTCGGAAACTATGCATCTCAGCGACATGGCCACTTATACAAAATGAAAGATAATTTAATTTGTTACAAGTTTATTCGGTCAATTTTTTCGATATGTTGAATAGTTTTTGAGATATCCGCTCTTGAAAGTTTATTTAGGGCTCTCAATTTTATCTTGATATATCTATATCAGTGAAGGTGCTAGGTCGTGTTTGGTATCGTTTTCGTATAAATCTGGGGTGCTGAATCCATTTAAGATATCACATTGACACCATTCCACAAAATAAAAATAAATCTTTTTAGGGTTCCGTACCTCAAAAGGAAAAAACGGAACCCTTATAGGATCACTCGTGCGTCTGTATGTATGTCCGTCTGAATACACAAAATAGTTCTTTACCTATAGATGACAGGAAAACCTATTAGAAATGTGCAGTCAAGCGCGAGTCGGACTTAATGTACGGAACCCTTAATACGCGAGTCCGACTCGCACTTGGCCGGTTTTTTGAAACTCTTCTTGACGCTTAACCGCTGAACCGATTTCGTTGAAATTTGGTATAGAAATAGTTTGCGTCCCGGAACAGGACATAGGATAGATCTTATAACCAAAATCATCTTTTGAAGGTGTGAAAAGTGGCGTGGAAATTTGTACGGGAAATCAATAACCGCTGAACCGATTGACTTCAAACCTAAACTTAAACAGTATTAACTTCAAGAAGTCAATTCTGAATTCCCCCCTACACCTCATTTCACACCTTTAAAGGATGATTTTTGAGATAACTTATTATATCCTGTCTCGGGACTCAAAATATATGTGTACCAAATTTAAATTAAAACTGTTCAGCAGTTTAAGCGTGAAGAGGAGTTTAAAAGAAAGTATTTTAATAAGTTTATATGTTTTTACTTCGGAATGGTGTCAATGTGATACCTTAACTAAATTTGGTACTGCGAATTTATACGAAAACGATACCAAACATGGCCTCGTAGCTTTACTGTTGTAGAAGTCAAAATAAAATTGAGAGCCCTAAATTCTTATTACTTGGCCAAACTTGTGTAGAAGGAAAAGGTAAAATAAAAGTCTTCGGCAGGAATATAAGACTCAAATATATTTTTTTTTGCGTTACTATTTCATTCATCAAATATAAACATACCTTGATTATACTATTCTAGTGAGATCCTCATAGATAAACAAAAACATTTACTTAAAAAATTACAAGGTCGAAATGTCACGGAACTTGTGAGAGTAATATGTGAAAAATATAAACTTTTATGACAAAAAAAATCTGGACACAATTTAAGAATCACCCAATTGCGTCGAGGAATCATCTGTATTTTTGCTTGTTTCATTACCTCCTCGCTTCTTTTTTGTCCTTTGTATTCTGTAGCAATTTGTTAGATCTGAAAATAAAGATAACTTGCGTCGTCACGGATGTCGATTTATAGGTTTTAGGGAGTGCAGAATTCGAAAACGATGATCATTTTATAATCCAAGATGGCGGCTACGTATTTTGTCATAAAAGTGGAATCCAAAATAGTCATCATTTTCGAAATCTGCGCCCCCTAAAACCTATAAAACGACATCCATGACGACTTTTATGACATAGTGCATGGCCGCCATCTTGGAATCCAAAATAGTCATCATTTTCGAAATCTGCGCCCCCTAAAACCTATAAAACGATATCGATGACGACTTTTATGACATAGTGCATTGCCGCCATTTTTAAATTGAAAAAGTTATCATTTTCGAAATCTGCGCCCCCCAAAACCTATAAAACGACACCCATGACGACTTTTATGACATAGTGCATGGCCGCAGGGGGCCATTTTTACGTACAAAAATGGCCCCCTGTCAACTTTCAATCGAGATTTAATCGATAATTTATTCGATTAATATTCAGATTAATTCAATTTCAATCTATGTTAGGTCGACTAAACTAATCGCGATTAAAATTTGAGAATTAACTTTTTTTATTCCATTAATTAGTCGAATAAACAGTTAATCGATTAATGCCCATCTCTGACCACGGCATTTTTACACTTTGAGAATATCTGAAAACAAATCAACACAAGGAGCCATTTTGCAAATCCAGTAACATACCAGTAACTTTGTTATTACTTTTGACAGCGCGTGTCATGTGTCAACATAGAGTCGACACAAAGTCGAAACATTGCAACTACTTTGTGACTGCAATATTTCTCAGCCTTAAACCATATTTATACATCATAATTAACAAGTTTCGTAGTATGTAAAGCGTTATTTCTGTTATTTAAGTATAGTATACGCATCGAAGTACTAAAAATGCTTCAAATAATATAGTTATGAACACAGGCACTGAGAAGTAAACAATTTCATTTCCGGCTAAACTAAAACAATGTGGTGGCGCGTTGATTATATTACACTTAGTTTATCAAATCACTCGAGCAGTTTAATTCCCCATAATAATTTAAGTCATATTGTAATATAAATGCAAACAATATATAATTACGTCTTGTAATCCGTTTTAGAGATGGCGTATTAATGTCACTTATTTTTATTTAAGTATTTTTCCATCTGACAGTTTCCATTTGACAGGAACAAAATGAACGAATGAACGAATGATTTTGGCATAAAGTAGTCGCAAACCCGAAACAATGTGTGCACACGGCGACCACACTTTATGTCACTTTGTGTCATGTGTCGACCCTTCCCCATTTCTGGTAACTGTGTCGACACGGCGACGACTCTGCGACTGGAATTGTGACCGAAACAGACGGTGTCGACACAAGATGTGTCAACACCGCGTCGTAACGGCGACTGGAAATGGTTGTATGGGTACTGACATGCGTCAGTTTAAAGTGTCCAACACTGGTACCGCTACAATCTTGTATAAGTACATACGTATTGTTTTGGTGTTTCAGACATTACGTAATAAAAGGAAACAACTAGCAAGCGGGATGATTGAAAACGGTAAGTATATTAAATAAGTTTTTGGCAAAAATTTCATTTTTGGTTCAAGCTTTTATCGCTGACTGTACTTTTCTTATGACAGACAACACAAGCCCCCTCCAGACTATGCGCGTGAATCGCGGGCGAAGCCGCGAACGCGAGTGTGGAGTCGATTTCGCTGTCTGCGAAAATCGACTCCACACTTACGTTCGCGGCTTCGCCCGCGATTCACGCGCATAGTCTGGTGGGGGCTTAATACTCATCGAGACAATTCTAAAAACCCCTAACACAATTAGGTTACGTTGTTTCATCACAGAGTTCCTATGGCCACCTCCTGTCAACATCATCAGATCAGCTCGATGGTACCATAATATTGCATTGTCATCCGATTTATACATGCATGCAAAATCTCAGCTCAATCGGAAACCGGGAAGTGGATCAAATTTAACTTGCAAGATTTGATTACAGACCGACAGACAGACAGACAACGGTCAGGTGAAAGTAAATAAAAGCTTGTAAAATAGAAAACAACAGACAAGAATTAATAGAAGATTTAGGCCCCAACCACATTTAACAGACTGTTTAACGTCAAACAGCAGGGAAGTATGAAATTTCCCATACAAATAAATTTAGCGAACGCTTTAACGGTGACAGACGGTTTGGAGCAACCGACCCTTAGTTAATTGAATAGATATAGATGATCAATTGATCCTACAGTACAGAGATCGTCGGTTAAACTTCCCTTCACTACTGTCTTGAAATCATTGACATATAATAGTGATAACACACTATCGCACCGCACCGCGACCTTGGTGCGTCGCACCCATAAGTGAGAGCGAGAAATAGATATCTGTTCAGAGATCATGGGTGCGACGCACTAAGGTCGCGGTGCGGTGCGATAGTGTGTTACCACTTGGGAAAAATAATGTTGCCAGTACAGCGGTGTCACGCACACGAATTCGATTCGAGCCAATCGTGCAGTCTAACCCCGGCTACACACGTTAACTATAAATCGTAGCGATTAATCTGTATGTGTTAGATTAATCGCTACGATTTATAGTTACGTGTGTAGCCGGCATAACGCCACAACGCGATTGGTCGATGAGTTCACATCACGCGCGCGATTGGTCGCAACTAGTTGCGTTAAGGCCCCTGTCCACAATGGGCCAGCGTGAGCCAGTCTGGGGGACGCATTTATGCGTTAGAGGGAGCAAGTGATATTGCTATCTCATTCTACCGTATGGCTGCGTCCCTTGGACTGGCCGGCGCTGGCCCATTGTGTACAGGGGCCTTTAGACTGCATGATTGGCTCGAATTCGTGAGTGACACCGCTGAACTAGCACCATTCTTAGTGCCCGTCCTTATAGTCTGTATGTTTAGGTATTTCAATAAAAGTAAACAAAATCTACCGTCAAATGGCTCCTTAAGCCAGTTGAAGGTAGATCAAAACGTTACTCGATCAAATAATGTAGGTTAATAGTCAGGTCGCACAGTGACTGATCTAGGCGGTTTTGTAATTGGTCGGTTAACCAATAAATGTTATAACTACCCGACAATGTACAAATTGTTTATTTAATTTTATTGAAATACCTAAAGATACAGACTATAGCTATAGGTATATCAATGTGTACATGTTTAACAGAACGTAAAACCTTCCTGGACATGATGATCGAATCCCCCGGACAAGCCCGATACTCGGACGTCGAGCTTCGCGAGGAGATACTGTCAATATTGTCCGCTGGTACTGACACGTCGGCTGTTGGTACTGCGTTTACTGCTCTCATGCTGTCCAGACATCCCAAGGTGCAGGAAAAGGTGTATGATGAGTAAGTGGTTGACGTTCATCAACATAACTATACTTACTATTTTGACGACCGGTCTGGCCTAGTGGGTAGTGACAGTGACCCTGCCTATGAAGCCATTTAGGGCATTTATTTGTGTGATAGAATAGAATAGAATTGATTTATTCGTAAGCACAAACAATCGATACAATACATAATATAAAAGAAAACACAAAATAAGATTAAAGTGCCACGAAATGGCCCCATCTCAGCATGTTGCTGGTGGCTTCCAGCGCTGATCTTCCGATGAGACCATCAAGTGAGAAGAATCATGGAAGGTAACAGACAAGAAGAAAAAGACATAGAGATAACATACAGTAAACAAATAGTTAAATAAGAAAAAAGTTACACAGCAAGAAGATACAACATCGACTATTTTACAATTAGGATTATTTAATGCATAAAACAAGCATCGTGCTCGCAATCGCTGTATCGATCCACAGATATTTATTGTTCCATGGTTCTTCTCTATGTATTTAAGTAGGTTATTATAGGACATAGGTAGGTTTTATAGGACATTCTTACACAGATTGACTAAGTCCCACTGTAAGCTCAAGAAGGCTTGTGTTGTGGGTACCTACTCAGACAACGTTATATATAATATATAAAGGCTTATTATTAACCGGGCAACTAAAATATTAAACAGGAACTTTCATTGGGCATATAATAATATAATTTGGCTGTGCATTAATATTTTAGCACCAATAAATTTATATTAGCCGCAAATATAAGCATCATATTATTAAAAAAACTGGCAGCAAAATCAAGCCACCCAAATAATTTATAGGAAACTTGAAGTGATAAGTTGGCGTCTAAAATAATAAGTTGGCAACTAATATTGAAAAGCGATCATAAAATTTGGTTGTCATCTAGTTGTTCACATCTATTAAGTACCTAATCATATTGAGCATATCGTTTCAGGGAGTATTTTAATACGAAAGCATAAATTTAATGAATATTGGTCACTATTTACACAAAACACCTCAAATTAATTTACCAATCCGCAATGGTCAGTATACTTATAGTCGAAATTCCTAATCATGAAACACCTAAGAATGGCCATTATACCATTAGATCTTTCAATTTTTAATTACTAATTTCAGTAGTTACCACTGTGTTCTGCCAGAGTCAAAAGATAGGTGCGACGACGAGCGAAACGAGGAAGAGCGTGTTAGGTTGACCGTGTAGTGACCAAACAAAATATTATAAAAGAACTTCAATTTTTAATTAATAGATAGCCGTTTTCTTTTTAAAATGTGCTTCATAAATGGTTTCCAATATAATAATTCAGTTGCCAAATAAATACTTGGTACCTGCCTAAAAATAATCAGAAGCTGTAACGGCATTAAAATACAACTCATATTGATATATTTTGAGGCTCCCTTTTTGGTGCCAATCTATTAATTTTAGTACCCATATCTATTTTTTTAAACTACTCAATTTCGATTAATTAGTTGACCGGTTAAATACGTGCCATATATAAATACGTAAATACATAGAAAACAACCATGACTCAGGAACAAATATCTGTGTCATCACACAAATAAAATGCCCTTACTGGGACTCGAATCCAGGACCATGGGCTTCAAAGGCAGGGTCACTACCCACTAGGCCAGACCGGTCGTCAAAAAAAAGTCCTATAATATTTATTTATAACTATAGCATCCGTCTAAGGGTGGTAGTCAGTCCATGAAAAGTCTGCAGCGGATTTGATAGCCCACGCAGTGCACGTGTTATTATTATAAACGTCAAACTTCTATGAAATAAACGTATAAATGACACTTGCACTGCGTAACGTGGGCTATCAAATCCGCTGCAGACTTTTCTTGGTCCAACGCTATTCGGTATTCCACCTGTAATACAATTTCTTTGTCCAACGTGCATTGCGTAATCATCACTCTCTCAATGAAGTAAACAAACAACACTAATTAAAAACTAAACTTAAATATAAATATAAACTAAATAATAATGACGAACAAAAATTAATTAAACTAATAACTAAAAATACTAAACTAAAACTACCTAAAAAATAAAAAACCTACAAATAAAAAATTGGCCCCAGGTCTGTGCCCTCCGGTAGGGTGCCCAGAAGGCTGGCGGCGTTACCGCGCTGAACGGCAACGCCAATGCGTTGGGCGAGGTAGGCTCCAGCCTTCCGGTCACCCGTTGCGTCTATAAGGCGCTTGGCTAATTCTTTGTAAATGCTGTGCGCGCCTTGACCCCACGGCCCAAGCGTCTCCACACCAAACGGCTCAAACATGCAGGCGGTGTCTATGGCTGCATATTTGCGCCGCTTGAGATGCTCGGCCGCATCGGCAGCGGCGCCAGCCCTGGAAGAGGTCCCTGGAAGATGGGACGGCGCGAGCGTGTCCACGCACGTGGCGTCCCAGACGAGGGGTCGACCCAGCTTCCAGGGAACCAGTGTCATGCCATCTGGCCTCTTCCCATCGTCACGCGCTAGACCCGTCGGTTCTAGAACCGACGGCGCTCCGGCGGTGACGAGGGCCCTGCGCAGTATGTCATTAAGACTGGCGTGGCGTGCCATGCGGCCGGCGCTCTTGGTGCAGGAGAGGCCGTGGGTTCCAAATTTCGACACGTTAGTGCCGCAGTGGCAACGGTGTGGGGCCACGCATGCCGCCCCCAAGCGCAGGGATACCGCGAGTCTAAAAGTACTGCTGGTTAGCAGAGTGCCGAGGTTACTGGAAGGGAGTGCCTGCAGCCACGCGCCGGATTCCCATTTCGTTCCAGCAAGAAGACGAGCTCGCTCTGCAGGGCTGGTGGCCGTTTCATATAGATTATCACGTACCAGCACGCAGAGCGGCTCGTCCCATTGATGTTGCGAATGGCGCATCTCGGGCAGGTCCTTGTTGGGGCAGGCAGCCTTCCAGCTATCCACGGCTTCTGACAAAAAAGGTAAGTCCGAACTGTTAACTGTGTTGATTTTTAGAATTTTGAAAAATAAATTTTGTATGCTATGAACCGAAGAAAGGAAGGCAGGTAAAGCGATACTCGAAATTGGACGGATCCCAATACCACCATGTCTGATGGGCAAGGTGGCTTGGGTCCATTGACGGTTGTCTAAATGAATGTTCATGATTGAAAAAACGGTATTTTTTATAAGTTCGTCTAGTTTGGCCAAAAGTTGGGGATATTTCCAAAAGTGACTGCATCGAAGGGCATACGTAAATTTGGGGACAAACAAGCAGAATTTAATGATCGTGTAAGCCATGTGGGGGTTAATTTGGAGTAAGCGATCCGAAAAAAAACTAAAATTTTGGTGTTTGTCGTTGATATACCCTGGGAAGGCTTCGTCTAAGATGGGTGAGCCTAATAGAAAAAGTGAGCTAGAATCTAAAATTTTGATGTCTGGGGCGAAATTTTGGAATTTGGGAATTGCTGTGTCTTTTTGGAAATTGTCTAAAAAATATAGCTCACATTTGGAAAAATTTAAAGTCAAACCTATTTTTGAGAATTCTGTGGTGAGACTTTCTAGGTCTTTGACAACTTCGTCGACTTTGCCACCCAGGGTACCATCGTCAAGATACCAAACATTAAATTTTGAATTTAGGCGCTCAATAATTGGTTGGATAGCCAGACTAAAAAGAGCAGGACCCAGGGGGTCGCCTTGCTGACATCCGACGGAAGAGAATAAGAGGTTATTTTTGAAAAGTAATTTGGAGGGGTTGCTGTAGCATTGCCAAATAAAATTATAAAGTTCAGGGATTTTCTCTTTGACTTGTGTCAACAAGGCGCCACGGTCGACCGAGTTAAATGCATTACGTACATCTACCTTTAGTAAGACCTCGCCTTCCTTTCTTGTAGTAAAAGCACGTAGGGAGTGTACCGCTGCTTCACACCCACCTTTAGAGCCGAAACCTAATTGAAGCGGTTGGAAGTAATTCCTTAATGTGTCTGATACGGCTTTGCAGCAGGTTTTGGCCGCCAGGCGGCGGTAAGTCGTACCTACCGCAATTGGCCTGATTCCACCGTCCTTCTTGGTCAGCGCACACAGGTTTGCTCCATATAAAATGTTAATTACATCTGGGTTAACAGATACATCAATAAGCAAAATGTGAGACGCAAATACACATTGGACCAAGAAATTGGACAGGTGGAATACTAACCTAAGCTAACTCTGTTATAGTTTGTAGCTTTCTAATAGACGCCGACGGCTAATCCTTTGTCTATTGTTAAGTAAAACCGCACGTGCTACTTACCTGCGTGGGCTATCAACATCGTTGCAGACTTTTCTTGGACTAACTCTAACTCTTCCTCTAAGTATATTGTTCTTTTATTTCTAGATTGAAAGAAGTTTTTGGCGACTCTGATCGACCGGTGACATGGCAAGACCTACCGAAACTGGAATACCTCGAAGCCGTGATCAAGGAAACCTTGCGGCTGTATCCACCAGCACCAATGGTCGTTAGAGATGTTCACGAGACCGTCGTATTACGTGTGTATAATATTGAACTTGTAATCTATCTTAATAACAAAACTTCCGTGAGACACAGACATATTAAATAGGTATAGTAAGAACAGGTCACTCACGTATTTTAAGTCGAAAAACGCTCGACATGTTTCACTCCGTACCGAGGAGTGTCATCAGGAGCTTGCGTTTACGGTGACGGACCGGCGCAGACTGAAACATACGGAGTGAAACATGTCGAGCGTTTTTCGACTTAAAATACGTGAGTGACCCTTTTTTAATATACATATTTAATATGTTTGTAATTTATTATTCATAGATTCTAGATAGAGTCGATAATCAGTTGGACCTTGTAACTATTAGTAACTACCCGCTAATCCATCACAAAACGTTTTTGACAAATGTATAATTTAAAGTATACCTACATGATGGTCACATCGAAAGAAACATAAAAATGTTTATAGGTACCTTCAGACCGACAAGAAATTTAAGAAATTAAAAAGTGGCAACACCGTAGTATCGTCCCGTTTACTTAGATTGATTTTAAAGGGACGAGACTACGATGTTGCCACTTTTTATTTCGGTCTATACCTATTTTTAAAACTTTAATATCGTCCGACAACGACTAAGTCGCAAATTGCAAAAAAAAATCAACAAAAAATAACCTTATTTTAGTAAGTACTAGCACGATTCATTATCTAGGTATAGCTCTTAAGACGAAACAGGAGCTGAGTTTTAAATATTTTAGGTAAATATACCCGTCTCGCTAACGGAAGCGGCACCTAAAAGTAGTGCGATAAGGACAAGGCGAAAAATCCTGCGTAAAAATCTCAAAAATCGAGGTTTCGTACTCCTCTGTTTCCTCCTCCAAAACTTAACCAATCGTAACCACATTTGGAAATCTAAATGATTATGAAATTATCTGTGTCGGACCGTTTTGCTTTTTTGGCTAATTGATATCAGTTTTGAATGCCACGCCTCTCATTGCGGCATAGTCAATTAGGCCATTTTGGCCATTTTTGAAGGGCTCTAGCGCCTTAAAAAACAAAAGTATCAAAAAAAGCAAAACGGTCCGACACAGATATTGACAATATTAATCTGTGTTGAAAAAATCATTGCTCTAGCTTCAAAAACCACGGAGGAAAACGAGGAGTACGTTTGTATGGAGAAATGACCACTCCCGTTGGCTCTTAACTTGTAGTAGGTAATTAGGAGTTTTGGTTGTCATCTGACGATATTCCTAATAATAATTTCTGTAGAACTGCCGGCCTAGCCAAGGTGACAATCGCTATCGCTTCGACAACGAAACGCTTTGTGTCTCCACCACTGTTCCATATTAGTGCGAAAGCAGTTGCGTTTCGGTCGCAACGTAGCGTAAGCGATTGGCATGTTGGTTACGCGATCTGTCAAAATTAGATTAGACCCTCAAATGTGTGTCCTCAAATGCAGCAAACGGGACAACATTGGTGCCGGGCACAGCGCTCATGCTCCACATCTGGGGCGCGCACCGCAACGCGCGGTGCTGGGGCGCGGACGCGGAGGAGTTCCGGCCCGAGCGCTTCCTGCAGCCCTTGAGGCACCCCGCGCAGTACGTGCCGTTCAGCTACTCCGTAAGGAACTGCATTGGTATGTTTGCCTGCGACTTGCATCGCAACAGAGTGCCTACTGCGAACTGCGTTGCACACCTCGCGAAACTGAGGCCGTACACTAAGCGCCACTTGCACCATCCCACTAACCCGGAATTAACCGGTTAAACCTGGAGTTGCCATGGTTACCAGTACAATTTGACACCGAGTTAACGGTTTAACCGGTAACCCCGGGCAAAGATATAATTATATATGTAACTCCGTATAAGATAAATAAAGTCTAAGGAAAAAAACCGGGCAAGTGCGAGTCGGACTCGCGCACGAAGGGTTCCGTACCATAGTGAAAAATAAAACGAAAAAAAAATGCAAAAAAAAACGGTCACCCATCCAAGTACTGACCACGGCCGACGTTGCTTAACTTTGGTCAAAAATCACGTTTGTTGTAAGGGAGCCCCATTTAAATCTTTATTCTGTTTTTAGTATTTGTTGTTATAGCGGCAACAGAAATACATCATCTGTGAACATTTCAACTGTCTAGCTATCACGGTTCGTGAGATACAGCCTGGTGACAGACAGACGGACGGACGGACGGACGGACGGACAGCGAAGTCTTAGTAATAGGGTCCCGTTTTCCACCATCATCATCATCATCACACAAATAAATGCACTTACCAGGGCTTGTATATATGTGTATATGGGCATTTATTTGTGTGATGATGATGATGAACACACAAATAAATGCCCTTACCAGGATTCGAACCTGGGACCTCTTGCTTCATAGGCAGGGTCACTATCGACTAGGCTAGGAGGCTATTTCATTGATAGATCACAATTTGTAATAATAAAAAAATTAAAAGAAATACTAAAACTAAATATTTTCGAAATTAATTTCTTGGGGTTAGATATGAGGATATTGGGTATTACTTGAGGTATATTTTACAAAAAAGAATGCAACGGTTTCGTATCTGGAGGAGCCCAAACTTGGTATGTTTTGAAAATTATTTTTATTTTAATTGAATGCAAGTGACGGAAATATAATAATGTGATATATTTTTAGAACCGGCTCAAAATGCCCTTTCATTTAATACCACACACGATGGGTTTCTGAACAATATTTTTTTATTTTCCATACAAAAAAAGATGACGACATAACTCCTTTCCGTTTGTTTTCTTTTTTTGGTGCTACGGGTCAAATTGATTCAAGTGGCCTAAAGATTAATCGTACCGATTTTCATACCTTTAACACCATTTGCAGCTGATTTTGGTCAACCGCTAGTACTATTAGTGGGATGGCGCAAGTGGCGCTAACGCACCTAAGTTGTTTTAACTTGTTGCTTGGGGTTTGACGGTGTGTTCCCATTTGTCCCCGCACCACGTGACCGCCGTCATACACCAGGCGGGGACAGATAAGAATGATTCATATGAATGCACCTACTCCCATCTGTGTCCGGCGGGAACAAATGGGAATATACCGTCTTGACGAGGCTTGTGCTGATTACCTTTTGTTTTTCTTTTTATATGAGTACCTATGCTTGTATTCATTTGAACTGTTTTTAATTCATTCAAAGTAAATCACTAGTTCTAGTATAAATAAAATGCCTTTACTGTGCATTCCCTTAGTTTAGTGCATATTTCCGCCAGTCGCTACAAAATGCGTCCAGCGCCATCTCATTGATCTGCCTCTGCCCCGATAAATAACTAAACTTTTCTTCATTTCTACAAACGACATCTATCGTTACAGGTGCAAACTACGCCATAATGTCAACAAAGACGAACTTGTCAAATGTGCTTCGACGCTACATACTGCTACCGCCATCTAGCGTGCCGCCCGAGAGTCTCGGGCGACCGCTGCGTGTCAAGTATGACATCATGATGAAACATTGTGACAAGTTTGAGCTCAGGATTGAGCATAGACACAAGGAAGATATCGGATACACCGCGTAATCCACCCAGAATAAGTAAAGCCTGACCAGTAATATATGATCATTGTCAAGAGGGCGCTGTTATTCTCATGTATAGATTGACAGTTCAGTACAGAATGGGAAAATTAGTTCCTATGAAATCCGCAACATGGCGCGAGATCATAATTCCTGGTCAGGCTTTAACCTTTTCGACGCCGTGTCAAACACAAAAGCTGTCATTCAGACGCCACGTCACCCAAATGTCAAAACTGAAATAGAACTTTATGCATATATATGCACGTAGATCTATGCTGCTCTGTGGTCTGTGACCGATTAATAAATCGGTCTTTGGCGTTGAACCTGCGGTGCGGATATATCGGTCATTGGCGTCCAAAAGGTTAACAGCATTTAACAATTGACATTTCTGAAACCTCACGCTACACTAGCGCCTCTAGCGACGAATTCATACGCCTTCATTGTCACGAACCCAAAAAGTCTGTAGTCCGTGGTTTATATTTCTAGAATTTTTGTCTGTAGTTTGTGGTGTTCTATTCTAAATGTTGCCATATTTAATCCTGATTCCTTAAGAGCGCTATTACATTTCGGCGTTGAGCGAGTTTAGGTATTTTACGCGCTGCGGCAGGCCGTGCGAGCTCAGTATGCCGATCCCTTCTACCACACTCGCACTACAATGATGGATTAAACATTCTTGATCCTTCGCGAAGCATATTGAAATCAACCATAACAACACTAACTGTACTTAACTTTTAAAGTTATAAAACTGTTATTTGGTAAGTACGAAAATACTAAATGCAGTGCAAATGTACATAGGGGCTGTTCATAAATTACGTCATCTATTTTTGACGATTTTTGACCCCCCCCACCCCTCAAATCATCCAAAAATCAAGCTTCGGATGAATCTGTTTCCTCCTACGTCATGTTACCATCATCCGATGTCCAGACCCCCCCCCCCCCACTCCTCCCATTTGAAACGACGTAATTTATGAATAGCCCCATACTCGTACTTATGAAGGTATATTACTCGAAAGAAATTATAGGTACCTACTCGCTTATTTACATGTTTCGTCATTGCATTTGGTACCTATAGGTTGTAAAGTTTGTATCAACGAGGGTTTAAAAACGAACTGGTACTGAGGATCTGATGATGATTAAGGTGGTCACAGATACCAATCAACCATGTAGTAACATGATTAGGCTCGTTTGATTCGTCTCAACAAGATCTTTGACACTGAAGATACACAGGGTCTGATGATGGAGCTGGAAGGTGGCCACGGGTACCAGTCTATCATGTAACTAAACAACTTCGTGTTTGGGCTCGTTTGATTCGTCTCAACAAGATCTTTGGCACAAGATAGTACTCAGGGTCTGATGATGGAGCCGGCAGGTGGTCACCGGTACCAATCAACCATGCCACTAAACCACTTCGTGTTTAGGCTCGTTTTATTCGTTTCTATAAGATCTTTGACACAAGATAGTACTCAGGGTCTGATGTTGGAGCCGGAAGGTGGTCACCGGTACCAATCAACCATGCAACTAAACCACTTCGTGTTTAGGCACGTTTTATTCATCTCAACAAGATCTTTGACACAAGGTAGTACTCAGGGTCTGATGATGGAGCGCGAAGGTGGCGACGGGTACCTGTCTATCATCATCAGCTCCAACATCAGACCCTGAGTAGTATCTTGTGTCAAACATCTTATTGCGACGAATCAAACGAGCCCAAACACGAAGTGGTTCAGTTACATGGTAGACTGGTACCCGTGGCCACAGTCCAGCTCCATCATCAGACCCTGAGTACTAACTTGTGTCAAAGATCTTGTTGCGACGAATCGAACGAAGCCAAACACGAAGTGGTGTAGTTGCATGATTGATTGGTACCGGTGACCACCTTCCGGATCCATCATCATACCCTCAGTACTACCTTGTGTCAAAGAT
The DNA here is from genome assembly GCF_910591565.1 of Cydia splendana. Taxonomy (NCBI): domain Eukaryota; kingdom Metazoa; phylum Arthropoda; class Insecta; order Lepidoptera; family Tortricidae; genus Cydia; species Cydia splendana. The sequence continues at coordinate 1,650,933 of NC_085968.1, forward strand.
CTTGTTGCGACAAATCAAACGAGCCCAAACACGAAGTGGTTCAGTTACATGGTAGACTGGTACCCGTGGCCACAGTCCAGCTCCATCATCAGACCCTGAGTACTAACTTGTGCCAAAGATCTTGTTGCGACGAATCGAACGAAGCCAAACACGAAGTGGTTTAGTTGCATGGTTGATTGGTACCGGTCACCACCTTCCGGATCCATCATCAGACCCTCAGTACTACCTTGTGTCAAAGATCTTGTTGCGACAAATCAAACGAGCCCAAACACGAAGTGGTTCAGTTACATGGTAGACTGGTACCCGTGGCCACCTTCCAGCTCCATCATCAGATCCTGAGTACTATCTTGTGTCCAAGGTCTTGTTGAGACGAATCAAACGAGCCTAAACACGAAGTGGTTTAGTTGCATGGTTGATTGGTACCGGTGACCACCTTCCGGCTCCAACATCAGACCCTGAGTACTATCTTGTGTCAAAGATCTTATAGAAACGAATAAAACGAGCCTAAACACGAAGTGGTTTAGTGGCATGGTTGATTGGTACCGGTGACCACCTGCCGGCTCCATCATCAGACTCTGAGTACTATCTTGTGTCAAAGATCTTGTTGAGACGAATCAAACGAGCCTAAACACGAAGTGGTTTAGTTGCATGGTTGATTGGTACCGGTGACCACCTTCCGGCTCCATCATCAGACCCTGAGTATTATCTTGTGCCAAAGATCTTGTTGAGACGAATCAAACGAGCCCAAACACGAAGTGGTTTAGTTGCATGGTTGATTGGTACCGGTGACCACCTTCCGGCTCCATCATCAGACCCTGAGTACTATCTTAAGTCAAAGATCTTGTTGAGACGAATAAAACGAGCCTAAACACGAAGTGGTTTAGTTGCATTGTTGATTGGTACTGGTGACCACCTTCCGGCTCCATCATCAGACCCTGAGTACTATCTTAAGTCAAAGATCTTGTTGAGCCGAATCAAACGAGCCCAAACACGAAGTGGTTTAGTTGCATGGTTGATTGGTACCGGTGACCACCTTCCGGCTCCATCATCAGACCCTGAGTACTATCTTGTGTCAAAGATCTTGTTGAGATGAATAAAACGAGCCTAAACACGAAGTGGTTTAGTTGCATGGTTGATTGGTACCGGTGACCACCTTCCGGCTCCATCATCAGACCCTGAGTACTATCTTGAGTCAAATAAATACATATAGAATGTCAGGTCGTTTCAAATATTTTTAATCCTGTCCGGTAGTTTATTAAACTGTACCATTATAAATTATAATACTATAAAAACAGTGCTAGGATCAAAGTCTCTCGTTGCGGTTTACACGCACACAGTATAGCGTTTTACACGGCGCCCGCCGCACACAATGATAAAAAACCTCGTCGTCGCCGTTGAAAATGTGCGGAGCCGACCGACACACGTCCTGCCTCTACAAGCTCTGCCGCGGCACTGAGCTGGCGCAGCGCGCGTCATCGGTAATATAGAGTAGTTTTCAAAAAATTGCCAAAAAATTATAGTAGAATTTCATAAACACTAATGTATACCAACAGTATAAGCAAACGTTGCAGATTGCTTGAGTATGAAAATGACTTCGATATTAAGTAGATTTTCGTAGGAATTGACACTTGTTTCGGAGAGAAAATCGAGTTCGTTTTACTTTGATTTTCTCTTTCTCAAAGGTATGTAGGAAAAATATAGTTTGATATGCCTAAAGTACAGGGTATTAGTAACACAAAATAGCCAGGTTTAGCAGAGTAAAATTCTCAACATTTCCAAATAAGAGCTCGCCATTCAGTGCTTCACGGGGTTTTTCGGAAACGACCATCAGAAAAAAAATCATTACTAATTTAATAAGTCCTTTTTCTAATATTTACAACGATATTTATAAAGATAAGAAGACGCTTTTACTGGAACAAGTACTCATTGTTTCTAATAATGAGCGCAAAGTCCTGAATTTCGTCGACTAGTATCATCAATTTTGCATTATTTCGACTTTTCTTGTAAGAGCGCTCTTAACTGATATTAAATGCAAATTTCTGGGTTTATAGTCCAACAAGAAATCGTAGAAAATTATTGAGGGCGCCACTTCCTACGTAACGGTCACATTTTTGACTTAAAATGCTTAAACGTGGCAACAATTTTGTATGGAGATTTTTTAGTTAATTTTATATAATTTCTACTATTTTATGTTGCACTATAAATCCAGGCCTATTATCTAGATCTAGTTTTAATGGTTAAATAAAACTATATTCAAATTGTGTTGTTTTTAATTTCCAAATTAACAACGACTATCTATTCCGCTTATCCAATTCCTTTGTCCAATGTGTATTGCGTCTCACATTCTGCTTTAATGAGAGAGTGAGACGCACTGACATTGGACAAAGAAATTGGACAGGTGGAATACGACCCTTATAATTATCAACTAATTATAGATTAATGACATAAACTTTGTCGGTTGTCAATGCAGACTATAACCAGCATAGCATTAAGACGACAGTGGACCGCCTTTCCATACAAACGTACGGCTCGGCCACGACATTGCGCGACTGGCGGCGGCGGCGGCAACCATAGGTTCGAGCTAGACACAGCGATTGGACCTTACGTTCCCACCTGTTTGACGCCGCCGCCAGCCACGCAATGTCGTGGCCGACCCGTTAGTCCCCATGTTCCTCTCGCAGTGTCATTGACCGCGGGCACCATGCGCGAGACAGCAATATAATTACGCGCGTGCGATAGAGATAGAAACAGGTAGGTCAATGTACGAAATCCTTCGTGCTTCGTCCTTACTTTACGTCATTTAATGGTACAATCAGCAACACTCTTAACTGTCCATCGGTGGACCTTATGCGTTTTGTACTAAGGTTTACGAACTGTCAGTTAACAGTGTGGGCGATGGAACAGTCGACGTCAAAGATATGTTTACATTTTTCGTCTTATTACAAAGGCATAAGGTTAAAAAGTGTAAACATATCATTGACGTCGACTGTACTACATGGTACCGTATACCTAATGTTCTACATCGCGGTCGTTAACTTTTTAGCAGCCAAGGGCCACATAGTAGTTAACGAAGTTGACGCGGGCCGCACTTTGTTAATATGTGTGACTTTATCAGACATTGTCATTTGACAATATTACATAGAGAATAGCCAGGGGGACTCGCGGGCCGCAAGTGAGAGGTTCGCGGGCCGCCTGTTGCCGACCGCTGTTCTACATGGTGTCATCTAAGGCGAGCGGGTCACCGCCCTGTATCATGGTGGAGTGAGCGTCCAAGGTGAGGCGGAACTTCAGCTCCTCGTCGGACTCCAGGTGGTGGGGCTCCACGGGCCGCCTGTTGCCGGCTGCTGTTCTACATGGTGTCGTCTAAGGCGAGCGGGTCACCGCCCTGTATCATGGTGGAGCGAGCGTCCAAGGTGAGGCGGAACTTCAGCTCCTCGTCGGACTCCAGGTGGTGGGGCTCCACGGGCCGCCTGTTGCCGGCCGCTGTTCTACATGGTGTCATCTAAGGCGAGTGGGTCACCGCCCTGTATCATGGTGGAGTGAGCGTCCAAAGTGAGGCGGAACTTCAGCTCCTCGTCGGACTCCAGGTGGTGGGGCTCCACGGGCCGCCTGTTGCCGACCGCTGTTCTACATGGTGTCATCTAAGGCGAGCGGGTCACCGCCCTGTATCATGGTGGAGTGAGCGTCCAAGGTCAGGCGGAACTTCAGCTCCTCGTCGGACTCCAGGTGGTGGGGCTCCACGGGCTGCTTGTTGCTGCACCCGACCACTGGAAACACAATGGTGTTATATTACATTATTATTTGATTAAGACTACCAGGGTCACATTATGTGACAAAAAATGCAATAAAATTACTGATACAATTAAATGACAGCTTATTTGACAGACAATATCGTCACTATATTTTATGTCTTTAAATGTAGTGACAATATCGTCTGTCAAATATAAATACTGTTTACAAGCTTTAATTTAACTTGCCCTGTTAAAATGTTAGTTTGTTAGGCCCACTTGCACCATTCCACTAACCCAGGGTTAACCGGTTAAACCTGGAGTTGCCATGGTTACCCATACAATTTGACACTAGGTTAACGGTTTAACCGCTAACCCGTGCAAGTGGGCCTTAGTGTGCGTCAAATCTTGGAAGCTAAATTTGACCCACTTCCCGATTTCCGATTGAGCTAAAATTTTGCATAAATATGTAAATCGGATGACAATGCAATATTATGATGAGTTGCGGGCTTAGCACGGTTCCATTTTTATCGCCTATCACTATGCGCGTCCCTTTCGCACTTACATACTTGTTAGAACGTGACAGGGATGGTGACAAGCGATAAAAACGCGACCGTGCTACGGGGGTTGATGACATGGAGCTGATATAATGATGGAGACAGGAGGTGGCCATGGGAACTCTGTGATAATACAAAGCAAACTAATTGAGGTTGTTAGAATTGTCTCGATGAGTAGGTATTAGCTGGCTGTGGAAAGAAAAGTACAGTCAGTGATAAAAGCTTGTACTAATAAAACCGGCCAAGCACGAGTCGGACTCGCGCACGAAGGGTTCCGTACCATTACGCAAAAAAATCACGTTTGTTGTATGGGAGCCCCAATTTAATATTTATTTTATACTGTTTTTGGTATTTTTGTTATAGCGGCAACAGAAATAAATCATCTGTGAAAATTTCAACTGTATCTAACTAGCTATCACGGTTCATGAGTTACAGCCTGGTGACAGACAGACGGACAGTGGAGTCATAGTAATAGGGTCTCGGTTTTGCCAACAAATTATGTAAGTATGGTTTGATCTGTTTGTGTTTAGATATTTTAACAAATATTACCTGGGCACTTGGTTCTTCGGTTCACGCTTAGCAGCTGCATGATAGAGGCCCGTTCGTACACATGATTGCACAGCCTGTTCCGGACTGGATCCTCTATAGGTTTCTTCGTTATTGGATCAATCTGTAAAAAGAAGTATATTATAGACTAGCGACTAGCTTCGCACGGGTTTAACAAATTATACACCTAAACCTTCCTCAAGAATCACTCTATTGATAGGTGAAAACCGCATGAAAATCCGTTCAATGGTTTTTGAGTTTATCGCGAACAAACATACAAACACACAAACAGACAGACGCGGTGGGGGACTTTGTTTTATAAGGTGTAGTGAAGTGGGTTAGACGTATATAAAGTTTCGCACAGACTAGTTTTCAGTGAGGCCTTGGTGAAAACTAATTCCAACTAGAATTTTTTATTTAAATCTAGTTTTTGCAATGTCTTGGTTGGTTAGTTAGTTTTCACAAATTGGCTAACTAGTTTTCTACTCATATTCACTGCGAAGCGATATGGAACTAGCTTCAACTAGGGAAAACGCGTTTTTACGGTACATATAGGATAGGTTTTGAATCCTTGATCCAGGTAGACAAATAGATGCATGCAGAATGATTAAATACAGCACTTACCATTCTATTGTCAGATTCAGTAATTGCTAAGTCAGATTCTTCTAAGTTACCTGAAAAAGAAAGGAATTGAATAATCTGGTTAAAAGCAGATCAAACTATAAATGTACAAAGACAAGGAGTATAATAATAGATAATAGACTTTCAAGTTTATTATTCCTTTTTAAAGGTGGCCACTGACGAGCCTTCCAACAGTCCAAATAGCGTGGCTGCAATCCAAAATCGGTCCGTGAATGTCAAAAACGTACAATGTTTAATATTAGGATGCCGTCCATTTGGATGAATCCATTGTAACGGCATCCATTTGGAAGGCTCGTCAGTGGCCTGCTTAAGGTTCAAATTAGATTGCACTTTCGGGAAATGTGACTTATCTTCAAACAAATAATCAAAGCTGGATTCATTGGAATATATTAGGATTTTATGGGACCACTTCGCTGCCCCAATATTACAGGGTTCTATGTTACATTTTCAAGATAGTTGAAATTCGACTTAATGTCACTATGACAATGTTCAAATTTCAGCTCGATAAAAGTGAAACATAGAACCCTGTAATATTGGGGCAGCGACTTGTAGATTGGAAAAGCGTTCAGCTAAGTTTGCACCAACTTGAGCATAACAAAGAGGGCGTGTTCGTATGCTCAAGTTGGTGCAAACTTAGCTTAAACCTTTAAAGAGGGGGAGTGTAAATGTCATATTTTGAAACAATTTTGACAAATGCCACGCTAAGTTAGCTTGATCCAACTCAACACTAGTACACTGTGTTTCTTTATCCCAGAATTTCCGGATACTAAAATGTCAATTCAATTGACAAATAACTAGTGTCCGACCGAAACATGTTTTATTGCCGAAACCGAAACCGAATGTTCGGCTTTGGCTCTAGTTTCGGCCGAAACCGAAACCGAAACCGAAACTTTTGTATACTTGTTAAAATCGTTGAAAAAATGACATAAAACGCTTTTACACACATATTATGGGGCTGTCAACACCCAATGTCCTTGAGATTGATGTTACTTAAGCAGTTTTTTAAGAAAATTACTAGAGTCAGACCAAGATAATTCTGCAACGATTTTGATAACACACGCAGTGCAAGTGTTATTTTAAACGTCAATATTCTATGAATTTTTTTTTTTTTTTTTATGAAATAGGAGGCAAACGAGCAGACGGATCACCTGATGGTAAGCGATTACCGCCGCCCATGGACACCCGCAACACCAGAAGGGTTGCAAGCGCGTTGCCGGCCTTTAAGATGGGAGTACGCTCTTTTCTTGAAGGTTTGTAGGTCGTATCGGTCCGGAAATACCGCTGGCGACAGTTCATTCCACAGTTTGGCTGTGCGAGGCAGGAAGTTTCTGGAGAAACGCACAGTTGAGGACTGCCAACCATCCAAGTGATGAAGATGGTAATGTTGTCGCGTAGGGCGATGGCGAAAAGAAGCGGCAGGGATTAATCCGAACAATTCCTCGGAGCACTCCCCGTTATACATGCGATAGAAAATGCAGAGCGAGGCTACATCTCTACGCAGCGCCAAGGAGTCAAGCCGTAAATTATGACGTATAAATAACATTTGCAGTAGTTGCACTGCGTATGCTATCAAAATCATTGCAGAATTTTATTGGTCTAAGTAACTCTATTCATTCACCAGTCAAGCTAACATGTATATTTGTATATACAGGGTCAACCAAAAAACCAACCACAATCGCGAGCGCAGCGAGCGCGAAATTTTTTGTTAACAATATCGCAAGGCCGGGTACCGATCTTCACCTGGGCCTAAAAGTCCGAAGTGCCCCAGTGAGGCGAACTTTCATGCGAAAGCCGAGCTTCAGGCTTCAGGATAAGTAGTTGAGCACAGACTTCAACCTATGTCCATTGTATTAAAAAGCGAGACCGCAGGCCGAGCATGGCTCAGCGAGGCCAAAGGCTAAGCTGAAGTAGAGGACATGTGGAACACAAACCAATGGTAAATTGAGGTAAAAAGTGAGGCTCAGGTCGAGCATTCGTATGAAAAACTGTACTGGGGACACTTTTAAGGGTTTTTTCTTCGTTTTAATCGATAGTCAACTGTTCCGCCTCGCAAAATATTAACTATTGAGAAAATCAACTTTGCGGCACTAGTTGAGCAGCCTCGCTTAAAATTTGCCATTAGAGGTAGATAGGAAGATGACTGAATAAGTGAGTGAATAAGAGCGTAAAAGATATCGTTCGACTCGGGCCGAGCTGATACTCGGCCAACGCCTGAAGATTGAAATTAAAAACGCAAACTTATTTCCCTGTACTGAACAACAGAACATGCTGTATGCAGAATTTGAGATTTGATATTTACTATTTGCTTTTCGGCGAAGGAAAAACATCGTGAGGAAGCCGGACTAGTCCCGATAAGGCCTAGTTTACTCTCTGGGTTAGAAGGTCAGTCTGATGGCAGTCGCTTTCGTAACAACTAGTGCCTACACCAATTCTTGGGATTAGTTGTCTATTGGACCCCAGGCTCCCATTCCCATTGCCACGGCTTGGCAAAAATTCCGGGATTACGCGAGAAAGATGTGTTTTCTTATTATTCTCTTGCCTAGGGCCCAGTAACATGCGACAGTGCTATCTCATTCACTCCGATACAATTAGACAGTGTGCGCGTTATAGGTAATATTGACAGCCTCTTAAGACTTAATCTGTACCTATACATGAATCAGTTTAAGTAGGTATTAATATTGTTGTCCTAGTTATTCCCCAACTTTTGGTCTTTGTCCGAAGTACCATTTCGTAAGTTTCGGCCCGGCCGAAAGGTTCGGCCGTTTTTTGGCCGAAACCGAAACTTCAGCCGAAACATGATTTTTTGGCCGAAACTGGCCGAAACCGAAACCGAACCTTCGGTCGGACACTACAAATAACACAATCATTCTGCTTGTATACTGAAATGACAGATTTTTCAGATAAAATAGGGGCAACAGAACTATTATATTGGTACCTGAGATATTAAAACAATAATCAGTAAGCCCTATCCTCATGCCGCCCAATGTACATTAAGATGTAGTACATTGGGCGGCACAAACACTCGAGTTTCGATGGAATGTCAACCTTAATTGAAAACAAAGTAGGTAGCATGAAGGAACAAATGAAATTCAACCCGATTGAAAATACAACAAAATTCTAACTTTCTTGGCTATAATTTTGTATGGTGAGCAGCATGAGGCTATAGTATATATGAACTTACTCCTGGTATCCTTCAGGCCCCGCTGCACCCTCTTGTTCATTTCCACCATATACGGGTGCTTGGCTACATTGAGCCTCTTGTTCGCCAAGCTTATGAGGTACTGGCTAAACTTATCTTGGAGGGAGTCCACATTTGAAGCATCTGTTTCTTCCTGTGAACATGACGTACGCATTATATGAGTTAACAGTTTTACTCCTATATTTAACCCTTTATAGGACACTACAATAAGATATTGTAAGGAATAACAAACCGGCCAAGTGCGAGTCGGACTCGCGCACGAAGGGTTCCGTCACACATACACAAAAACCAGCAAAAAAATTATGTTTGTTGTATGGGAGACCACTTAAATATTCATTATATTCTGTTTTTAGTATTTGTTGTTATAGCGGCAACAGAAATACATTATATGTGAAAATGTCAACTGCCTAGCTATCAGGATTCATGAGATACAGCCTGGTGACAGACAGACAGACGGACAGCGGAGTCTTAGTAATAGGTAAAGACGGGACGTCTTTACCCTTTCGGTATGGAACCCTAAAAATCACATGTTTTGGAAAGAACTGTATAAGCTTGTACAGTTACCAACAAATATCAAACTAGCAGAGGTTTCGAAAATAAAGCCGTGTCAACGATACATACTTCTGCCTTCGCCAACGCCTGTTTAGCGACATCCTCCTGTGCTTCCAGCATGCAATAGTCCTCCACATAAGACTTCAACTTCGCGAATTCTTCTTCTTTCTCTTCGTCCAGATATTTGGTGATGTTGTCCGAGCAGAGATAGAGACTCGTCATACATTGCTTACGGAGTTCCGCGAGATTTGTATCCATTGTTTACCGGTATAGGCTGTTGTGTAAATACACACGGAGTGTGTGGGACAAGAGAATTTATTTTATGTAAATGATAAATAGCGCACTACTTTTAAACAAATAACAGAGGGAAACAAAATTAACAAACAACAACGGCAAAGTGCGGCAACAACTGTCATTGTCAATGTCACTATTCAAGTTTTTTTTTAATTCTTCCTTCTGAATAGGCCAAGACCATAGGCCATAGTAGCTAAAGTTGGTCAAGCAGATCTTGTCACTAGAAAAAGGCGGCAAATTTGAAAAATGTAGGCGCGAAGGGCTGTTGTCTCATAAAAAAATTGAATTTCACGCCTTTTTCTACTGACAAGATCTGCTTGAACATCATTATCTAGTAGTCTTCGATAAGATTTAGGCAAGCAAGAGACTTAAATAGGCAAGATTAAAGTAGCCAGCATAGAAGAAAGATGCCAATTATTTTAATTCGATAGTAGTAAAAATTATAACTTTAAATGACAATAAAATCTTTTTTAATCGCATAGAAAATTTACTACTATCGAATAAAAAGCCACTTGCGGCAGTAGAAAAAGGCGGCAAATTTTAAATGTGTAGAGGCGGACAACTGTCCTTCACTAGAATATTTGAATTTAATTCCTTTTTCTATTCACAAAGTGGGTTTGACAGAGTATATTTAAACATACGTAGTAGTTCGAATTGCCAAAGAATCGGTGTCACTAAAATCACGGCGGTGCAAAACCAAAATTTAATGTGGGCAAGGTACGTTTTGCGAGGCCCTCTGGTGGCCGAATTACGCATAAACTAGAGATGCACCGGATATTCGGTTACTATCCGGTATCCGGCCATTACATTACTATTCGGCCGGATACCGACCTACTATCCGGCCGGATACCGGATAGTAACATTGCTTGATTTCGGAGTAAACAAATTGGGTTTAAGAAACAGACACGGTCAGAAATCATAATCGTACTTGTTTATTATTTTAAAACAATTTAATCATTCCACTGACTTGCACGCGCACTCATTTCGAACCTAGAAATGAGTCCGCGCGAACGTTCACTAGGAAGCAGGTCAAACCTGCAGAATGCGCACCTGAAAAACCGAAATGTAGGTATAGTTAGTTCCGCTGACCGAATATCCGGCCAAACAACTATCTGTTAATTGCATCTCTAGCATAAAACAGTGGGGCGCGAGGCCGTAGGGGTTGGCCCACGCCGCCTACGCATAAAGTCGCTTCTTGAATAGACTGCATTTTTGCAGAAAAATGCGGTAAATTTAAGAAGCCTTAAGAGCTGATAAGGAGGATGATTTATGCACAGCCTGTTCGACTTACATGCAGGCCTACGCTTATTCTTTACTATCCCGAAATGGCGGGAGGGTGCTGTGATGTGTGATGACAACACATTCCTAAATTACTTTGTCTCTCTAATCGCTCAGATTCATTAGTATAAATAAATGACTATGACTATAGTTGGTCAAACCAATTTGTCAGTAAGAACCAGGAAAACTATACTCATCCTTTTCTTTTGGGTGCTAGTACTAGTGTAAGACAAAGATAGTATGATTCTCTCTATGATTGAAATGAGACAGTCCTTTTCCAAACTAGAAAAATAGTCCCATAAACTTACGCCTACCACGAACACCGAAGCTCGAAGTTCGCAAATTGCGGGCATCTTTTTTACTCAAATTGTTGACGTCCGGAATTTGCGAACTTCCGTTGTTCGCGGTAAGCCCTCAGAATTTTGAAAGAGTCCAAAGAAAAAATAGAAGTCTGCTTTAGAGCACAGTTAAATTTCCCTGGACTCTTTCTGGGATTTAAGAAAAAGTTAAAGAAAAATATTGCATCAGTTCCAAATATGTTTATTTAAGTAACTAGTCCTTTAAACCTAATGTTAAATATATTACTACTTTTCTCTGAATATACTTCGGTATAAGCACAAGTAAGTAGTAGCGGGCGACTTTACATAAAGTAAATAATGCCTATCTATAAATATCTTCATTAATGACAACAATGAATCAACAGTCTTAAATCTAAGGTGAGAAATGCTATGTCAAGTAACATATATATTATATGGTTAGAAAACTTTATAAGTTGCCAAAACAGCCATTTTAAATAGTTGAAAATTTAAAACAGAATACAAAATAGGCATATTTTGTTCCTACTTTTCATCCATTTAATATGCTGTTAAAAAAATATCAAAAAAGTAACATGTTTAGAAAACTAGGAAAGTTATCAAAACAACCATTTTAAATAGTTGAAAGTTTAAAGCAGAATACAAAATGGCCACATTTTGTTTCTACTTTATCATCCATTTAAAATGCTGTTTAAAATAAAACAATCGAAAATCTGCAATTATGCGTCGAAACAGGTCAGAAAAAAAAAACAATTGAGATCTCTCAAAAGGTAATCAACTGTCAAGTCCAAACAAATATCTCGTCTTACTAACTATAAAATAAACTAAGTCAAACATTCAACAACGCGTTCATATTTCATATGTGTATTAAGTGAAATTAAATCTTATTAGCTCAGAATAAGATTGCAATTTCTTTATACACCTTGAAAATGGAACCTCCAAAAAAACTGAACATCTCATGTCAGCCTCATGTTATCAAAGATGTGGTATAAACTAGGGACGGTGGCGGTCATGGGTGGTGGTCGAGCGTAGAGAGGGTATTCATAAGTCATGTTGTACGTTGGTACAGGTTGTACTAGTGATGGGTACACTGGTACAGGGGTAGCTGTGGACCGGTCGACGTTCGCGCGCAGTGCCTGTAAAAAAAAAAAGTAAATATTAGGCATCTAAATTACGATAATTCACGAGATTCTAATATATACCTATGCATACTGTTTTTTAATGAAAAATTAAGGATGAGTAAACTATATGAATAGAATCTTATTGCAAACCATGATGTGAGAAACCAATTAAAATTATTCTACATATTTTCCAAATGAAACTCATGCATGACAATTGAACCTTGGAGGTACCCCATAATGTATGGAGCTGTACAGCGCCATCTACGTTAGCTGTCAAATATGAAGCACAAACTTTTAGATTTCATCTATTACCTTCTAAGCTTACAGTTGGATTAATTCAATTGGAATAGTTTCATTTGTTTGTCTTTGAAACAAAATTAAATCAATTTTATTTCCTACACTATAGGTCCAAATTTCTGTGGCAAATTTTGTATTTTTAATTTTTATGGCTATTTGTTTGTTATGAGTTATGAGTGACAAGGGACGATTATAGTCCATGAATACTTTGCTATATAAAGGACAAAGAAGAAATTGAAACAATAAATTAACAACAGAAATTTTACCTTAATACATTGCAGCGCAATCTCCGCTGCCTCCACCCTAGCCTGTACCGCGGTGAAGCAAGCTCTCGTCACGAACGGCCCCACAGGAGTAGGCGCAGACAGCAGCGGCAGGCCCACTTGTGGGAGATCAATATGGCATACCCACATCACTGCTCCGGCCGGGTCTACGAACTGCTGGTAGGTGTAGTTCGGTGACGCCCAGGAATATCTGCAAGTGTGGATAAAGTATTAATTTGTTGCTCAGTCATAGCTGAACGGATTTGGACAATTCTATTTTGGCACAGATTTGAAATTAAGCAGAATTTAACCCAAACTAACCTCTGGGCTTCATAAAGAAATTAATTAAGAAAATACTAATCAACACACGGGAAAGTATTTATATTTCATTCCAGATTTCTTGAATATTGTTTTCAATATTCAAGAAATCTGGAATCAAATTAGAATCTTATTACATAGGTATAAGCTCCAATATCCAAATTAAGTTTGTACAAACAGCAACACAACTGTACATAGGTGGACCTTATTGCAAAATGCATAAGGTCCACTGATGTACAAAGTGTGGGTGATGGTACTTACGTTTTACACATAGCATCAAGCTTAGCTGGAGCCAACATGTAGTTATCCTTCAATGCCACACTCCTGTAGCTTGAAGCCTCGTCTCCCGGAGACCCACAAACAGAGTCCGCAGCACATCCAGAGCTGATGCCCTCATCTTCCTTCCCGTTCTCATACTCCCTCTTGTCAAAGTGCTGTTTGTAAAGCAACAAAGTCTGTGTCAAGTCCATATTATGATTAAATTTCGCATTGCCTTTATTCGATTTCTGTATTCTATACAACTCTCTGTCAACGGGCTTAGCCCATTTAATTTCTATCGTACTGCCTTCAACCTCGGCCCTTTGTAACTTCGCCATCGCAAGTTCAGCTTGTTCCCTTTCAAAGAAATGTATGAAAGCGTAGTCATACATTTTCTTAACGCGCTCCACCTTAGCATTGATGGTGGTTTCAAACAGATTTTGTATGGTATCTGGAGTTGTACTGATAAGAAAATTACGTACGTATAGTACTTTCACCTGGAACGCAAAGCGGCATTTAAGAAATGGCAGAGCAGCTAAGCTTTGACTATGCAATAGTTAATTTGGGTTTCTGAACCTATAGGCTTATCACAAGACAAAGCTACTTTCTATTTAGAAAACTACTGCGCAAGTAACTCACGAAACATCTTACCTACACAGTCGCCATCACTCGTCATATTTATTGGAGCGCCCAAGATGCTCACAAATGTCTGAACACGCCTATATTTTAAGGCTTTAAGACTGCGTGTTCAGATATTTTTGAGCACCTCGGCCGCTCCAATATATCGGATGGCGACTGTACAAGTAATTACGTCAGCAAACTTCAAAATGTAACGATTGCAGAGCCAAGAAAAACAATTCGCAAAAGCAAAAGAAAAAAAGCTTACCTTCTTCATCAGCTCGTCATCAATGTCAGGTTCGGGCTCGGCCCAGTCCAGCATCACATCTTGGTCCCACAGCTTCACGCAGCCCGGCACGAGCGCCCGACGAGCCATGGCTGCCGCGCGATGCGAAGAAAACTCCACGAACGCAAACCCCCTGTTCTTCCTTCTGTCGAAGCAGTTCTTGTATAAAATCACGTCTACAATCCCGGTGACTTTCTTCGAGAGCTCTTCGTAGACTTCTTCCTTGGTTTTCGTTTGTGGGATACCGCCCAGAAACAGTCTGCAGTTGTCCACGGATTTCACGACGCCGATGTGCCGGCCTGGTCTGATCTCATACCCGTTCAGCTCTCTGATGGCGGCAGCGGCATCCTCTCGCCTCGTGTACGTCACGAAGGCGTACCCTCGATTCGAGCCGCTGAAATCCATCATGAGCCTCATCTCGTAGATCTTCCCAAGCCTGGAGAAGATCGGAACCAGCTCGTCTTCGAAGATTTGCCGTGGGAGTTTACCGACGAAGACTTCGCAGCCCTTCGGCGGTGGCGGGCCGCTCCAGCCCGGCGGTGGACCAAACTTCCTCTGCCCATTCTCTTGGACTATATCATACCCCGTCTTCTCACGCAGCTCCAATAGTTTATACGTAATTATTTTATCCTGGTCCATAGTTAAAGTTAATATTTTTTGAAAAGTTTTGCGCGTTGTAATCGACTGCGCGGCGCGCGAGAGAAAAGGCGGCGCGTCAAAGTGTCGGCTCCCTTTATAGTTTGCCGAAAAGAGGCCGCCCGGGTGTGACGTCACAGGCGGTTTGCCGGTTGCAATTAAACATTTCAAGTATTCTTTAATGTTATTCTTCAATATTTGGATATTTCAACAAAAGATAAATTATTCAAAACAGTTTTTAATAAGTATACTCTATTTTAAGCCTACATTTCTAAGTATCTTTAAGTAAACTTATTAATTAAGTAAGATTTTGAAAGAAAACGCAACGTAAATGTCCGACGTAACTTAAACTACTTTTAAAATTGAACTCGAAGTTTTTTATTAGTATTTCGGATATATTTTGTAAAATTATTGGTGTCATAATTTGATAACTTTGTGCCGACAAAAATACGAAACTCTAATTCAAATTGAATAAAACATAAGTGTAGGTAGAAAAACAAGTTTTGTGAGAACGTAGGAAGAAAAATGTACAATATTTTTTTTTAATTTAATATTATAATGTTAAATTAGCATTTCTAAGTTGTTTTCTGCAATTTTTACTGCAGGTAAAAATACATGTTGGTTGGACATGAGCGATATCTAATTTAATTTCGATTGTCTCAAGTTTTGTCATGAAAATAGGAATTTAATTAAAATGTTTAAATGCTTGTTAACATTTAAACAGAAAAATAAGAGTTTGTTTTATTACAATTCGTCTATATGGGAACTTCATGCGACATGGTTGCATGATTTGGTGACACCAGCGTTCACTAGATGGTGCTGTAATGAAATGAAAAATGATTTATTTAGGTATCAAAACTAATATATCGCATTCTGAGTTTTGTAATTCTTCTTCTTCCTCATTCCCTCAATGCTGAGGATGGCGACCACATGCAACATGTCTCCATTGATTGCGGTCATAAGCCAAGTGGACCGCACGGTGCAGGCTGCCGCCACTCGTCTTCCTCATGGCGTCAGACCAGGGGGGTGTCACTACGCAGTTTAGGTACATTTGGCCGGCGCGCCGCCCGGGCCGGCAGGTGTATGGCAGTGCCGGCAGTGGGCTGCCGCTCGACCGCACGATAGTCGTGTCTCGTGGCGCTCGCGCAAAGAAGATTCACCGTTCGTGCGCGGTTATAAGTTTCAATTTTGTTGCAGGCGGCGAGTATAGGTATAATTTTATACCTAAATCTGACTTTTGTGAAGGAGTGAATTTTCTGTACGGTAGTACTATTAGTTATTCTGTGGTCAGACCATCTCTTACGAGCCCCACCTTGAGCGCGTTTGCCATTCATTCGCCCCAAGATGATACTCTTCTCCATATCATGCATTGGTGATCTCGTAATGTGTCCGAAAAATCTATGGGTTCGTTCATGGCATGCTTTGGAGAGCCGTGTGGTAATATTGAGTTCTTCCAAAATAGAGATGTTAGTTCTTCTAGCTGTCCAAGGTATACGCAGCAGTCTTCGCCAACACCACATTTCAAAAGCGTCAGAGTTTTGTAATAGGGATTATTACACCAAACTCTGCATAGGGGGCGCCACTTGCACATTCAAAGGGCTACCGCGAAACACGAAAATAGAAAGGTCCGTATCTGGCTCTCTATCACTTGCATATTTGAGCGATAGAGAGGCAGATAACGAAATTTCGACTTTCACGTTTCGCGGTAGGCCCTCTGTGAACAAGCCGTCTTGATGCATCAATATTTAACAAATTATCTGTGAAAACTTGTCTTAAAACTGTTTAAAAGGGTGGTATTTCATCTGTCTAATATATTTGGTCCAATTTCATTGCGTCACACTCTCATTAAGCAAAATGTGAGACAAAATACACATTGGACAGGCGGAATACCACCTTAAGGCAATAGTATGTATTAAGTTACTCTATGGTTTACGATAAGCTGCACTCTCGCGGCAGAACATTGCAGTAATAAAAAACCGCACAAGTGCGAGTCGGACTCGCCCACCGAGGGTTCCGTACTTTTTAGTATTTGTTGTTATAGCGGCAACAGAAAAACATCTGTGAAAATTTCAACTATCTATTAGCTATCACGGTTCATGAGATACAGAGGCTACATCCTGGTGACAGACAGACTGACAGTGGAGTCGTAGTAATAGGATCCCGTTTTTACCCTTTGGGTACGGAACTCTAAAAACAAGAATTTGACACAATTCTAGGGATTGACAGGGCAAGCTATGCTGGCGCCATCTGGTACTTCGACCTGCCAACCCCATTATGAGCATGGTATAATAATATACTCCGCCTGGTACTCCATTCCCGTCTTTTCTAGGTCACCTAACTGACACGCGCCTACGTCATCATGCGACAGCGCTATATGATAATATGCGATAGCGCTATATATAGCGGCCATGTTGTTGTGACGTAGGCCCGTGTCACTCTGGGAATGGAAGACCATGTTTTATTAGACTATGATTATGAGTACGTAGATATTTTTTAAGGGTTTCTGAATAAGTGAAAAAGATAAGCTTCCATATAATTCTTATATTTCTCAACGCACGGCACACAAAATTATTTACATCAATAATATGTATTTCCATTTCCATTACACTTGACATAATTATATTCTTACAAATTATCACATTTAAATTTATATACAGATCATTGGAGTGTCTAAAGTTAGGACGCGAAGCACGAATAATTTCGTACATTAACCCGCCTGTTCCTATCTCTATCGCACGCGCTTAGTTAGGTAAATTGCTGTCTCGCCCATGATGACGGCGGTCAATGACACTGTGCGAGCGGTACAGCAATATAATTATTTGCGTGTGATAGAGATAGGAACAGGTATGAAATTCTTGTTGCTGCGTCGTTACTATATATCTGAACTTACGCTGGGCCCGTTTCTTGAATACAAGCGGACTTCTCTTTTTAACTCATTTTATTAGAAAGAGATTTCCGCTTGTTATTAGGTAGTTACAAGCTTTCACAAAACCAGCAGTGTGATTATTTCCATACTTCATTCCATTAAAAATAATTTCTATAAAAGTCAATACAGATGTAGAGCATGATTGTTTTCCATCGTATTTTCTCGGAAACGTTCGTATTTGTCATGCTACTTCAGCCAACCTCAGTACTTTTTGCACTGAGACTGACTGAAATAGCAAGACACATTCGTACGTTTCCGTGAAAATACGATGGAAAATAATTATGCACTACATCTGTAACAAATAGCGAAATCAGAGGGCCTACCGCGAACCACGTTCGACGTGTTGCCTCCCTGTCACACTTACGTATGAATTTACAAGTGCGATAGAGACGCAACACGTCGAATGTGGTTCGCGGTAGGCCCCCAGAGATAAGTAAACAAATTTCGACTCTTAATTACCGTACAAAGTTGCATTTCTTATTTCTGTACATAGATGGCGCCACATTTAAAATTCCAAGGCGTCAGTGGTCAGTGAAAAATTTAAAATGCTATATTTAGCTGAACTTCAATAACATTCAATATAAAAATACCTATAATTGTTTCCAGGCAAAAGGCACCCCCTTGTTAGTTGTCAATAAGAACGGTTTGTCATTGCAGTGATACCTTTTGCCTCACAACGACACATTTTGATGGGACGGAAATAATTATAAGTGTTAGTTTAGTAAAATAGGAACCAGACTTGAGACTTATGTCAACTTAAATTAAACTACAATAAAAGGAATACAAAAATCAGAGTTGAAATATTGCAAAAGAGTAGTCTAATCTCTAATCTAAAAAAATAATTGTGAACGTTTGACAGCTGAAGCAGATGGCGCCGTGCGGCACCATGTTTTGTGGCAAATGGATGTGTCAAACTTAAACTTTTGACAACCAGAGTTGCCGCATGATGTACGGCGCCGTACAGCGCCATCTATATCAAATAAAGTTTCTTGGAAATTGCAACTCTTCTACAATCAATAACTCTTTGTAAAAATTAAAGCTAAACAGTAAAATGGAATGTTGTTTTACTTAAGTAACATACATTGTTAATTAATCTTAATGTTCGTAAGCCCCAGTGTGCTAAAATGTATATTTAATATTTAAAATGTATATAAATATTTCACATACATGAATACATTTATAATTTTTTTACAAAAGCAGTAAGATCGATTTTTTTTTGTTTTATCATTACTTATTCCTTATGCAAATGTCATGCTGAGTTAACAGTCCTACCAGGCGTGGCTCACTCCGCGATTTCGTCGCTTTGCTACAGGTAGCTAAAAGTACATCCGTTCGGCCCCAATTTTGGGGTTTGCCATAAGCCGCGCGTGGCGCTGTCGCCACCTAGCGGCCATATCTGTGCTGATCGTAACAGACGCGTTTTGTTAGAGAGTGAGTCTTCTGTACCGAGTACTATTATTTATTCTGTGGTCCTACTCTAATCTTTTGTAAAACCTTGTTCTAGATGGCGCCACTGACAAAGCGAAAAGATGTTGAGGTGCTTGACTTTGTATTGATATTAAATCTCTTTATTCATATTTTCTCGTTTTACATGTGCGAGGCGGGAAGTTTCTGGAGAAACGCACAGTTGAGAACTGCCAAACATCTAAGCGCCACTTGCACCATCCCACTAACCCGGGTTTAACCGGTTAAACTGTTAACCCAGTGTCAATTGGTACTGACCACCATGTACTGTAACCATGCAGTGGTAACCATGGTAAATCCAGGTTTAACCGGTTAACTCCGGGTTAGTGAATGCTGCAAGTAGCCCTAAGTGGTGAAGACGGATCAGAACAGTTGTTTTTTTGTGATTACGACCAAATTCCGTACATCAAATATGGTTATTGAGCTACATTTCGCTATGGTCCATGGCCTTATTATCGTAGCCTTTCGCAGTGGTGACGGAGGCGCCATCTGTGTCAAAACTAGGGTCTTCACACTCTAGTACCCACGGCTGCCGCTCGGCGGAGCACAGGAAGCCATAAACTATCGCGCCGAGCAGATAGATGGCGCTGGATATGAAGAATACGACGCGCCATTGCTCCGCTGACTGAAATTAAAAAAAAAACAAAGATTTTAGGGAATAAGTGGTTTAGAAATGTACGTAAATTGTGTCTGACTAATCAAACACATCTCTGGAAACAATAACGGATGAGTTTCCAACAAATTTCGATATCCGAACTGCACAAAATTATCGCACAAAAGTACTCAAAAACGTTTTGTTTTAGATAAATGATACTAGGTACATATTTTTGAGAGCGCTGGTGGCCCAGCGGTAAGAGCGTGCGACTTTCAATCCGGAGGTCGCGGGTTCAAACGTGGTTCAAACCCCGGCTCGTACCAATGAGTTTTTCGGAACTTATGTACGAAATACCATTCGATATTTACCAGTTGCTTTTCGGTGAAGGGAAACATCGTGAGGAAACCGGACTAATCCCAATACGGCCTAGTTTCCCCTCTGGGTTGGAAGGTCAGATGGCAGTCGCTTTCGTAAAAACTAGTGCCTGCGTCAATTCTTGGGATTAGTTGTCAAGCGGACCCCAGGCTCCCATGAGCCGTGGCAAAATGCCGGGATAACGCGAGGAAGAAGAAGACGTACCGAAAACAAAGGGTGAACTTAAACTTTTGACCGGTACTGTATATTTAATATATAAGTCAATGAATTGCCCGCTTTCTGTCTTGTTTTACCTTGTCAGTGACGATGGAGCCGGCGAGAGGCGGACTTATGATCCCGGGCAATGTCGCCACGGTGTTGGAGAGGCCCATCAGCACGCTGGCGTGTAGCGGAGCTATGTCCAAATGGTTTACGCTGAAAAGAAAGTTCATTTTATTAGAAAGAAAATATGTGACGTTCCACGGTAAAAGGTACCTTATGGCGGCTGGCGCTTACGTCGCATAGCGCCGCAATCATATTGGAGCGGCGTTAATAATAGCGTAAGCGCCAACCGCCATAAGGTAACTTTACCCGTGGGACGTAACATATGATGACCAAATTGAGACATTTTTTATGTTATATCATACAGGAGACAAACGAACAGACGAATCACCTGATGGTAAGCAATTGCCGTCACTCATGGACACCTGTAATAATTCTTAAACTACAAGGTCAATCAAAATGTAATTGAGAATATACCTTAGTTTCATCAGTGCCTACTTAGTCACTGAAAATTTTGGCTTATAGTTTTGTCCATAACAAATTATTACCTGAAGCCTGACCAAGCGAAGCCGCCCAGACCTACAGCGATGGTGAGGTAGAC
The DNA here is from genome assembly GCF_910591565.1 of Cydia splendana. Taxonomy (NCBI): domain Eukaryota; kingdom Metazoa; phylum Arthropoda; class Insecta; order Lepidoptera; family Tortricidae; genus Cydia; species Cydia splendana. The sequence continues at coordinate 1,672,062 of NC_085968.1, forward strand.
CAAGCATCCTGTCACCGTCGACGCGTATGAGGCCGCCACCATGAAAATCGTCTGAAAATTGTAAATGGAATTCTTCAACTTTATAAAAGTACAAATAACTGTCTCTGTCGGACAGTCTGTCCACGACTTCAACTCATTTCATCATAGGTTAACTGGAAGAAATCCCTTGGACGGCCATTGTTGTTCAAGTATCTCCGTAACTGTGTTTTCATCACTTGCTAGTAAAAGGTGTCACTACTATAGTTCGTTTTTTTTAGCATTAGAAAGAACTTGAAAGAAGGTAAGCGATCTTGACATGTCTTTTAATTGAAAAACGCTTTTTAAAAATCAATAACTATTACTTATGAAAGCAGAAGAATATAAAACATCGTATTAGATTCATAATTGTTACATATTTCATCATCAGCCTACTCTCGTCCACTGCTGGACATAGGCCTCTCCTATTGCACGCCATTGAGCACGATTTGCGGCAACTCTGATCCAGCTCTTGCCAGCCGCCTTGCGAAGGTCATCGCTCCATCTAGTCTGAGGGCGTCCTACGCTACGTTTGCCGATGCGCGGTCTCCACTCCAGAACTCGCCTACCCCAACGGTTATCGGTTCTACGGCTAATATGACCGGCCCACTGCCACTTCAGCTTGCTAATCCGGTGGGCTATGTCGACGACTTTAGTTCTCTGACGGATGACTTCATTTCGAATACGATCCCTCAGAGAGACTCCGAGCATAGCCCTTTCCATAGCTCGCTGAGCGACTTTGAATTTATGGACCAGTCCTACCGTGAGTGTCCACGTTTCGGCTCCGTATGTCATCACGGGTAGGACGCACTGATTGAAGAATTTTGTCTTCAGACTTTGTGGGATTGATGACGTGAAGACTCGACGCAGCTTCCCATATGCTGCCCAGCCCAGCTGTATCCTTCTATTCGACTCTTTCTCGAAGTTGTTCCTTCCTAACTGCAGTATTTGCCCGAGGTAGACGTATTCCTGAACAACCTCGAGAACAGCCCCTTCTACTGCAATAGGTCCCGGAGCAACACGTTCGTTGAACATAACTTTCGTTTTGTCCAAATTCATCCGGAGACCTATGCGTTGAGAAGAATCAGCTAGACCGGTCAGCATATGCTCTAAATCCTGCAACGTCTCAGCCATGATGACGATGTCGTCCGCAAATCGCAAGTGTGAGATGTATTCGCCATTAATGTTAATACCATGTTCCTTCCAGTCGAGCGTTTTAAACATATCCTCCAATGCATTTGTGAACAATTTCGGGGAAATCACATCCCCTTGTCTCACACCACGATGCATGGGGATAGCCTTAGTCTGCTGGTTTTGGACTTGGACGGCCATGGTAGCTGCGTTGTACAGACATCTCAACACTTGGATATATCGCCAGTCGACTTGGCATCGCTGCAGGGAATCCAGAACAGCCCAAACTTCAATGGAGTCAAAGGCTTTCTCATAGTCCACAAATGCTAAGCACAGGGGCCGATTATACTCTTCAGTCTTCTGTATAATCTGCCGCACTGTGAAGATGTGGTCTATGGTGCCGTATCCTCCTCGAAATCCGGCCTGCTCCGGTGGCTGAAATTCGTCGAGTCTTCGTGCTAGGCGGTTCGTGATGACCCTCGAAAACAGCTTGTAGATGTGGCTTAGGAGCGAAATGGGTCGGTAGTTCTTCAATAGGGCCTTATTTCCCTTTTTGAAGAACAGCACGACAACACTCCTACTCCACACCTCTGGAGTTCTCCCATCGAAGAGAACGGCGTTAAAGATGTTCTGGAGCTCCTTCAGTGCAGGTTTGCCTCCCGCTTTCAGAAGCTCAGTTGTAACGCCGTCCTCGCCGGGGGCTCTTCCATTTTTTAGCTGTCTGAGGGCCATCTCGATTTCGTCAGTGCTGATTTCTGGCAAGTCTTCGGTAAAGTGGCGGATCAATGTGGCTCTAGAATCCTCATTTTCGGGATCTGGTTGAGATGCATGCGAAGCGTATAGCTGGCCATAGAAGGATTCGATTTCAGACAGAATCCCCGACCGGGACGATACAACAGCCCCACCAGTTGTGGTACATATTTGCCGTAACTTATTTTTAAAATGTTTTTTTCAATTAAAAGACACGTCAAGATTTCTAATTCCTTATTTCTAATGCTAAAAAAAACGAACTATAGGTACACGACTACACGTAGTAGTAGTTGTTAGTTTTTCAAACTATATCGTGTTAGATATCAAATAAAAGAGCTCATTTTGAGAATTTCAAATATATTTTTTTATAATTTTAAAATATATAGATTAGAAGTTATTTAACAGACGAAAAATGACCGTTCCCCCCACCCCTTTATCTCCGAAACTACTGGCACAGAATAAGTAATAGTATTATCATACAGAACGGCCACGCACCGCCCCGCCCCGACTCGAGTTACCTCGCCCCGCGACAGAAATCTGGCGGACTTCTGGCGTACTCTCAGTTCGGTTAACGACGCGACGCGATGACGGAACGTTCAAAATCCCTATGTATTGTGCTATGTACGTGTACTTATCAATTTGTAGAAATAAGTAATCAAGTCATGAAATATAAGTAAATAAGGCTAAACTTTTGCATATAAATAATATCATAATTATGTTACATACCTCACAACCTGTTCGTTGGTATTGTGGATGTACACATTCTACACGATATTCTTCGTAAATGTTTTATATTTAGTTTTACACTCTTTTCACAAAAAATAATTTGTTGCTCGGACATTCGCGTTTGTTTTTTTAATTTTAACAATTAATTATGTAAGTACTTATGTTATATAAAATTAATAACAACAATAACGTAAATTTTATCATGGGAATTTGGAAGTCCAATTACGTGCAGGACTATAAACTGACAAACCAAATCAACAATTGGAGTGAAATAAAACCTAATTACGTTTTGTTTGTTAACGTATTTCGGTCGAATTGTCCCACGCGGCCGGCGGCTCGTCGTGTCGCTTCGGCCGGCCTCGGCAAGCTTCGGCTTCGCCTTCCCCGCGCGTCAGCCCTAAGCAACTTACCCACACAATGACGCGTGTACAAACGTGCCGTTCACACATAGATACGCAAATGATTTTTGTTGTATAGCGTGTCCGCCCTGAGCTACTGGGTCTAAAATTTTGAAAAAAATATACAAAATAGTTCTAGACTAATACCGTCCGAGAAATGGACCCCAGCATGCGACTGCAGGGCCCCAGTGCAGGCAATTTGTCGGAGATGCCCGAGACCTTCACTCACCTGATGCAAACGCTGCCTAATCGGTGAAGAATTTAGATATTATATTCTAATCGATTATTAAGAAACTGTGTAAAAATGGCATACGAATAAATAAATAAATTACCTGTGCAAGAAAAGCGCCGCAGTTGAATAGTTTTCTGACATTAGTGCGCGACATGTACCCTTTGGTCAGCACCCAGTCCGCAAGATGACCCGCCACCTGCAATCACACAAACAATATAATATTGTTATCCACATTAGGCCGTAAAGACTCTCTTGGTTGTTTAAAAACTGATGAAAAAGTTGCAATTTCTCCGCAAGAGGGGCAAAGGAAATTGATAAAAAGTTGGAATTGTTTCCTCATGTTGGCTTGTAGAATTTTATGTGATACTGTTCATCTACAACATAGTGTTTTACATTTAGTATTTTCCTAGCGTTGGTGTGGTGACAAATGTTGTTTTTTACTTGGAAGGAAAGTATGTTTAACCCTCGTGCTCTGAAACCCTCGCAACGCTCATAAAATGGTTAAGCAACAAACAATACAAATACCTATCTAAATATACAAACTTTAACGTTTATAATAATTATATGACCGAACGAATCGAAGATTCGTTTCAGCATGAGCAAAAATTATTTCGTATGTCCAGTTGATCTACTCCAAAAGTCGTATTTCTCAACCGATTCTCGTGAAATTTTATGAGCGGGTTGGCTAATTTTCAAAATGTCGATGAATGCGTGCGTTGCGATGTGACGTCTACTTATGCGCATCAGATTCTGTGAATCGGTAAGAGTAGGTAGAGTCTGGCTACTGAAATATTACCCAAAGTTTTGGCGGGAAATTCAAAAAATCTTGGGCTGGTCACACTGTGTGTAGTAGGAATTATAGTTTTGATACTAGAAAATATTTTTTATTTTCTGTGCACACGTAAGGTACCTAAGGAAATAAGTTAAATATACGTTGACTGCACTCAATGTCAGCTCACATTAATTTCTACCACTATGTAAAGTATAGTCAACGACAAACACATATGATTACGTTCCAATGTTTTGATTTTATTGATATTTTCCAGAACTTCTAGTTTATCCGTTTTTTTTACACACTTGTCCTGTTTATGAGATTCAGGTATTAATAAATTCACATACTTAATCAAAGTTATAGGGAAATGTTAGAAGTTTAGAACTAGTACTTAAAGTATCAAAATATTAATAGAGCACCAACCTACGAAATTGTTTCCGACTTGTAAACATTGCAGTTTTTCGTTATAAAACGCTTCACGTCGACTTCGCACATTGTCGTAATTATTTACGAGCTTAAATAATAGGTTGCGGACGTCACTCGGTATAGTCATTATTAATATTATTTAAGTATTATTTAAAATAAACGCCTTATAAACCGCGAACAATTTGAATGAATTACATAAATTGACAACAGACGTTTAACTTTTTTTTAAAGCATAGACAATTGGTGATGCAACAAGGAAATATCTGTCAACAAAATTTGGCTAGCCAGACTCTATGCATGGTTTGTGGGTAAACCATGTAGCACATCGGTTACTCAGTGAAAATGTCGATTTCCCCGAAGCCATAATTTTCTGAGATCTAACATGGGCGTTAGATCGGTAGTTCATAATGTCCCCTATAGTTTTAATTCATTAAATCTGTACTGAACGGCTTACAAAAAATAAAATTAAGGTAAACAAGTTTTAAGTTAAACGGTCTTATTTTAATCATAATATGGTGTACCAATAACTAGAAAATTTGAAATTAAAACTGACCTGTAGAACTATAGCCATCGCGAGGTACGGCACCGCCGATAGCCAGCCAGTCGCCGATGTCTCGAACTTGAACACATCTGAGGAAAACAAATAAATCGTTTCAACTAGGTACATATTTTTAATTATAGTCCATTGCCATAGATATACAGGGACTTGCTTTACGGGCAATAATAAGTACAGCGGTGTGACACCGCTACAACGCGATTGGTTGATGAGTTCGCATTACGCGAGCTATTTGGTCGCAACTAGTTGCGTTAGACTAACCGATTGGCTGGAATTCGTGAGTAACACCGCTGAAGCAGTACCATTTTTAGTGCCTGTAACGCCCGTCCTTAGATATTATACGTCAATATATAGTCGAGTTTTCTTGAACCTATTTAGGACAAATTAAGGCTATCGAACTGTCACCTTAGTATCCGGGGTATCAACCCTTTGAACGGCACGTCTGACGTACGCGGCGTAATCGCGAACCTTGTCAGTTGACGTCCTTGGCGGTCAAAGATATTTGTATATATGGATCTATATCTGAATCCCTAAAATCTTTTCTCCTATCTTTGCATTCCCTAATATTGTTTGTCATAATGATCAGATGTCCTAACGCGCGTATTCCCTAATTTTGGTTTCCCTATTATCGAATGGGCGATTTTTTTTTGGCCTAATATCTTTTTCCCTAATGACACTTTCCATATTGAGTATTTATCCTAATGTTATGTAGCATAATTATTTTTTTGCCTAATTATTGTTAGGCCTAAAAATTATATATCCTAACCATCATGTTACCTAATTTCACTTAGCCTATCGTTGCTTGACCTAACACTCGTATGCCCTAATTTTGATTTCCCTATTGCGTTTCGTTTTTACAATGGTCGCAGTTCTAACCTAACCTAACCCACTTTTGTGACAGCAGTTCGTTTTTGCGAGGATCACAGTTCTAACCTAACCTAACCCACTTTTGTGGCAACATTTCGTTTTTACAATGGTCGCAGTTCTAACCTAACCTAACCCACTTTTGTGGCAGCAGTTCGTTTTTGCGAGGGTCACGGTTCTAACCTAACCTAACCCACTTTTGTGGCAACAGTTCGTTACCATTCATTATGGAAAGTAATTGTTATGATAATTGATCAATAGGAAAAGTAACTGTTATGACGATTGATCATTAGGGTAATAGCCATTAGGTCAAAACAGTTAGAACATGTTAATTTATGCCAAACATTGTTAGGGATTTCGAAGAATATGGTAAAAAACATTAGGGATCTTGATAGTTATGGTACAAATGCTTAGGGCAAATGAGTCTTAGGCTAACCATTACATTATGGAAAATAATCGTTATGACAATTGATCGTTAGGGCATGTGCCCATTAGGACAAACCAGTTAGGGCAAGTGACTTTAGGACAAACGTTGTTAGGGATTCAGAATGACACCCTGTATATATGTACCTATTATAGGTACATTTTTTTAGCCTACTTTGGTGTCCCACTGCTGGGCAAAGGCCTCTCCTCGTTTTCTCCACGACTTGGACGCATTCTACTCCAAATGGTGGGAAAATGCCGATGACAGGGTCGAGGACAGGTACTAGGTACATATGCCTGCTCAAAATTACACTTCGAACATTCTTTCCCCATGGTCGTAAATTTCACAGTTACTGTCCGTAATAATAATAAGTCTGCGTACAAGCGGTTTCCGAAGGTGTCTTGACTGCCCATCGTTCGCGAGTAGTAAAACGTCTTAGTTTACAATCGTCACGGTCGCCATGAGTTGCGGGGGTAGAGGGTAATGAATAGCACACAGGGGTAATTCATAATGGTCCATTTACTTATACAATAGGGCATTTGACTACTAGTCAAATCTGTTTCTTTTTTCGAACTGTCAAAACGATTTTGCTACTATGGACTTTATATGAAACACTAGCATGTGACGTCACAATCAAATTACATACCTATAGTTTTATACGGGTTCTACGTTTTCGTTTCTACGTTGTCTACGTTTATCTATTAATCTTCTGGTGCTTTATTTCATGCATGGTGTAAAATATTTTATTTTAAATACAGTCAAATACCATATAATTATCTCCTCTCTCAGCTACATACTCACTATATCTATATCTATGCTATACCTCTACTACACCACATTACCTTGCATAAACGTAGGCAGGAATGTGAGCAGAGTGTAGAAACCCCAGTTTTCACTGAAATGGGCCATGACTATGGCCCAAACTGGCCCTGAGGTCAGCATGGCCCGCCACGGATGCTTAATTTTGGACCCTTCGATAGCTTGCGTCCCTCGTGAGTCCTGAAAAAAAAATCTGTTGACAGACTTTCTATTTTCAACAAACTTAAAGCAGCAAACCGTACAAGAAAAAAAAACAATCAAAATTCAATCAATGGTGAAATAAGTAGGACAAAAAAATAAATAAACGATATATCAATAACTAGCTTTGAAATACCTGTATATATTTTAATTCAGCTGGCGATATCCGGGGGTCCTTTTCTGGGGACTCTTTTACCACCAACCACCAAACTGTTGTCCACACCAGTCCCATTATACCTGCACATAGAACATACAATCGTTAAAATGTTGTACTAAGGCCTACTTGCACCATTCCACTAACCCGGGGTTAATCGGTTAAACCGTTAACCTGTGTCAAATTGTACTGGTAACCATGGTAACTCCACGGTTTAACCGGTTAACCCCGGGTTAGTGAATGGTGCAAGTGGCCCTAAGTGTAATAGGTATAGCCTGTATTAGACGTCTAAAGCCTAACTCCTTCATCCATAAAACATACTCTCTGATAAAACTTTACAAGCCATCTGTATAGCTGCTGCTAAAGCGAATATGTAAGACTATTAGAACACGTAAAGTTCATGGTATATAGTTACCAAACATATAGAATATTCCACGCCATCGCCATCAGGGCTTGGAACCGGTTTTTAAACCCGAAGTAGCCCAATATTTTTAGTTATTTTATGCTCTACCTAGGACGGAATAATGTATTTAGGTAACAACTTCGTATTATTAGACTGTCTCATAAAAAAGGAAATTATAAACTAAAGAAAGAAAAAGAACGTAATAACACCGGTATTTATTGGATGAAGAAAAAACCGGTTCCGAGCCTTGCACGCCATCCTGTTTTAGTGTACCAGTAGCGAACATAGCGGCATGGACACCACGGTGCCCGCGTAGCTGATCATATATAATGTGACAATAGTTACCGAACACGTATAATATGCCAGGCCAGCCCGTATAGTGTGCCAGTAGCGAACATATCGGCATGGACACCACGACGCCCGCGTAGCTGATCATATATAACGTGTCAATAGTTACCGAACACGTAGAATATTCCAGGCCAGCCCGTATAGTGTGCCAGTAGCGAACATATCGGCATGGACACCACGGTGCCCGCGTAGCTCCCGCTGAAGGCGAACGTGGCTAGTCGAGCTCGCTCTTCGCTTGGCGCCCAGCGGGACCACACTGCGTGGATGCACGGGTAAGTTACACCCTGGAAATATAATAAGAACTGTAAAATATAGAAAATAATGACATATAAAGGTAAAGAAGGTAACAAGGCAGCTGATGGTAACCATAGCTACCAAGTAGTCCGGGATCTTAATTAATTAGTAAAGTCCCAACCCAACCGAAAGAACGCATGAATGCGTGCGGGAAAGGTCTTAGATCGTCTACAAGCTCTTTCGTCACTTTTAACTCTTGCGTTTGCGTCGGCCTAAATCGCAAACCTCGTAACTCCTCCGGGGGAGTTACGGGGTTTGCGACTATAAGTAAGTTGTCCAAGGTAGCAATTACTAATTTCCTTGAAATGGAGTTACGAGGTTTGCGAATTAGGCCGACGGTTTGTACACATACTCTGGGCTGCTAACTGCAAATCGGGACTACTTATTTGACTAGTCATTTTTAGAGACAGATTCTTTCAAATTCCTAATTAATCAACTTACCTCGAAGAGTCCCTCGACTACCCTCACGGCGATAAGCAGTGAGGTGCTGGTATGTGCCAGCGGGGGAGTGAACAACGTTAGTAGCGACGTCGCGCCTATCCCAATGGCGAACATTCTAGAAATACAGAGAAGAATAAATAAATACGTAAAACAGCATAAGTAGGTACAGTCAACAACAGAGCTATGAATACAGGCAAAGTGTCAAAAATATGTATACTTACAGTACTTTATTGCCTGTACATTAAGGTCGTGTATACATATTTTTGGCACTTTGCCTGTATTCATAGCTTCTGTTGTTGACTGTACAAGGAATTTCGTTTTTAGTGCCAATTCGTGCCTTGTCACAGTAACAAATTGCTAACAATCAATATAAAAGACGCCAGGGAGTTCATAATATCGTCAATGTGACAAGGACAAAGTGGTACAGAAATCCAATCCCTTGATGGTACCTATCTGCCACTCTCTATTACTTAGTTTTTCAAATAGAGATGTCTCTATAGTGCGTTCAAAAGTATTATTCCTATCTATGATCGCGGACGGGTTGGACTTTTTTCACGATTTCGGGGTTGGTCCCATAGTACAAGTTGCTCAGTAAAGTCAGTATAATGCCAAAACCTCTCTGGCAACGGGAATGCACTTATTTTTTGGCCACCGTGTATAACGCCATTATCCGTTAGTTACCATTGCCGGTGGCTGTACCTTTGTTTCGATTCAAATAAGGTTCACTGAACTAAGACTGTTCGGAGCGGCATGTTTCGAGCTAACATTCTAATTGATTGGTCTAAATACGATATGATACATATTACATATACAGTTCCGTTACTGTTTCAAACGGTTCATGTTATGTGCTAATTAACCTTTAAGGTAAATATTATGTCACATTTATAGACGAGTCCATCGCGTATTTATTTTATAAAATGTAATAAAATACCCGTCTATTAAATGTGAGTTAATTTGTGTTCAAAACGCGAAAGTTTTAAATACTACTATAAGGTAAATTTTTATGATTGTACCAGTAGTAGATTATTTTTCCTCAGAATTTTACAAAATTTGGTTAATTTGAAGAGATTCTCATTCTGGGCGGAATAAATAAGATTCCCAATCCCAATCAAAGAATATAATACTCACTAGGAGAAGAACGGTAACTCCATACAAAAAAATGTCCCCAACCGTTTATACGTTTATACTAGTGGCGCCGTCTTTGTGTACCAATGGAACTAAAGTTGACAACCGGTTTAGCCTGGCGGGTATTGGTAGGTAGTAATTCTGTTGATAAACATATTTGTTATCTTCATATCACGAAATATATGCAAGATGCAAATATTACCCCTTGTTTGTGGTATTATCAATTGATTTAAATAAAAGGCATGTTTATGTTTATAACATTATATATATTATTTATTAAAAAATGTTTTACATATAAAAATATACACTGAAAACTGGCAACTGGCAACTTAATAAAAAAATAGACATTAATAAAGCGCATTCACAAAGTTTTCAGTACCTTTTATACAAATAACATTAGGCATGCCTACCTATTACTAGTGTCCGACCGAAACATGTTTTTTTGCCGAAACCGAAACCGAAACCGAATGTTCGGCTTTGGCTCTAGTTTCGGCCGAAACCGAAACCGAAACCGAACCTTTTGTAGACTTGTTAAAATCGTTAAAAAAATGTCATAAAACCGCTTTTACACACATATTATGGAGCTGTCAACACCCTTGGTCCTTGAAATTGACGTTACTTAAGCAGTTTTTTAAGAAAATTACTAGAGTTAGACCAAGATAATTCTGCAACGATTTTGACAACACACGCAGTGCAAGTGTTATTTTAAACGTCAAAACTTCTATGAAATTATGACGTATAAATAACATATGCACTAGTTGCACTGCGTATGCTATCAAAATAATTGCAGAATTTTCTTAGTCTAACTCTATTCATTCACCAGTCAAGTTAACATGTAGATACAGGGTCAACCAAAACAAAAACGCGAGCGCAGCGAGCGCGAAATTTTTTGTTAAAATATCGCAAGGCCGGGTACCGATCTTCACCTGGGCCTAAAAGTCCGAAGTACCCCAGTGAGGCGAACTTTCATGCGAAGTCAAAGCCGTGCTTCAGGCTTCAGGATAAGTAGTTGAGCACAAACTCCAACCAACGTCCATTGTATTAAAAAGCGAGATATTTCCTTGAGCGCTGGTGGCCTAGCGGTAAGAGCGTGCGACTTTCAATCCGAAGGTCGCAGGTATAAACCCCGGCTCGTACCAATGAGTTTTTCGGAACTTATAGGTATACTTAATATCATTTGATATTTACTATTTGCTTTTCGGTGAAGGAAAAACATCGTGAGGAAGCCGGACTAGTAGTAGTAGTAGTACTAGTAGTAGTAGTAGTAGTAGTAAACTCTTACTACTACTAGTCCCGATAAGGCCTAGTTTACTCTCTGGGTTCGAAGGTCAGTCTGATGGCAGTCGCTTTCGTAAAAACGAGTGCCTACGCCAATTCTTGGGATTAGTTGTCAATTGGACCCCAGGCTCCCATGAGCCGTGGCATAAATTCCGGGATTACGCGAGGAAGATGATGAGTTTTCTTATTATTCCTTTGCCCAGGCCCAGTAACATGCGACAGTGCTATTTCATTTACTCCGATACAATTAGACAGTGTGCGCGTTATAGGTATTAAGACTCTTAAGACTGCGTCTAGTGGTGCCCTCATTAGTGGAATTGTTTTGATAATAAACCAATTAATTACTGTACCTATACATGAATCAGTATATTATGTAGTACATGTATGTGTTATGTAGGTACATATTAATATTGTTGTCCTACTTATTCCCCAACTTTTGGTCTTTGTCACATAGTTTAGTTTCATAGTACGAAGTACCATTATGTAAGTTTCGGCCCGGCCGAAAGGTTCGGCCGTTTTTTGGCCGAAACCGAAACTACAGCCGAAACATGATTTTTTGGCCGAAACTGGCCGAAACCGAAACCGAAACCGAACCTTCGGTCGGACACTACCTATTACACTTTACACACAGATACACTACACTTTACATACGGCATTTTACACAGATTTCCAACTTGTATTCATACATTTCTTCACGGTTAATTAATACGCTTTCCAGATGCGTTATGACTCGGTTCCTTCTGAACCCACTAAAGTTGTAAATTTCACTCTGGCTGCTTCAACAGCCGTTGCTCCGCATTTAGCACATTTTCTATGTGCATTGCTGTAATCCATGTAGGTACAGACTTACAGTCTTAAGTGGTACGTAGCGGTACACGTTGTATGTATTATTTAAAGAGTTAATGAATAAAATTTTCGTTATGAACTTTAACCACAGCAGTTGGACAGAGTCATTGACAAATATATTTTTTATTATGGTGGGTAGACGTACCTACCCTCCATATATTTTATGAACATTGATTAAGACAGTTGGAAGCAAATATTCATTATAAAACTTAATCGCATGTAATTAAGTTTTAAGCGTTTTAAGTCCCGTTTTATGATTAATATTGTATAAAATTCGTGATAATTTAAATCAGAGTTGGGAGCAATGTTGCTGTAGAAAAATGTTTTTATTTTTATTACTCGCAACTTTTTCCCGGAGGCCAACGCACACATAGAAGATTAAGGCGCACACATGCGCAATTATTTGGGGACATAACTTTCTTAGGAAGTGAACAGGCCTTGATCCCAATCCCAATTTGGGACAAGAAAAAAAGCCGGGCAGCGTCACCAGTAGGGGTTGCAAATATTCGAAACTTTCAGGTATTCGAATATTCGACTTTTTCTGGCGAGATATTCGAATACTTATTCCAATAATTATTCGAATATTAAAAAAAATAAGAAAAGGAAAAAAATCGGTTTATTATCGTTTTATTCAAAAGCTATTTCCACATATTGCTAAAACTAATGATATTTTGCAGAAATCCACTTAAGTAATTGACTAGATTTTATCATCCTACTCTGAGATGCCCACGTTTATAAAAACAAGTAAAACGCTATAATTAGGCGTTTTCAATATCTCTTGATAAAACTTTTATTATAAATGCGTCGTTGCGTGAATTAATATAACTTTAAACATCCAAATTCCAAACACGTACGAAAAAAATAGTAGGATTTTCTGATTTTTAAATTAACTTCTAGTCACTCAGAGGCCTGTAAAATGGCCTTTAATAACATTGTATTTTGAATCTTTATTGACAGTATTTGTCTTGGCAAGTTTAGTTTTGATTCTTAATGGTCGGTTTATGATATAAATTATATAATAGGTATTGGAATATTTAAGGGAAAAAGTTGACTGACTACTGGGTGGATTATTCGTTAGCTAAATGTACATGGCTAGATTACCTAGTTGGGCAGGTTTAGTATGATCAAATTTGCAAATTGCGATAAAGTGCAAGGTTTAGACTAAAGGTACGCTTGTACTCAATAAACAGAATGACAATTTAACTTAAAACTTGCGTAACGTTGCTTGTACCTAGAAAAAGCATCAGCCGCACCGTAAAAAAAACATACTTTTTGATTTCGTTTTCTTTGAAGGTATCTTCTGTATTCACGAGATATCGAGAGGAATTTAATACAGTAAAAACATTATTTCCTTCGCATTTGGTTACTTACCGTTCCTCATTCACTGTAAATACCCGGCAAAACACACAGAAACTGTAACTATAGCGGATGAAAATAGATTTTTTCTGGTAATAAAAAATATTCGAATATTCGAAACCTGAGCGACTAAATATTCGAATATCAAAACAGGTCGAATATTCGACATATTCGAATTGCAAGCCCTAGTCACCAGGTACCTGTAGCACATATATCAATCATCGTCATCGCGCAGACGAAGTCAGCAGAAGCTAGTAGGTATGTTAATAATGTGCTAGACGGAACGGACCTGTTACCTACTATTTTAGCCGCCAGGAAGCCACCAGGCTGCGTCACCAGCATAGTTATAAGAAGTAAGGAGATTTATAACAAAGCATAATTTCAATGTCTCGCTGTCTCCAACTGTCCCCCACCACATCATTGAGGGTGTGGCCATTCTAAGATCTGAGGTCACCAGGTACCCGTAGAACATATATCAATCATCATCATCACGCAAAGTCAGCAGAAGCTAGTAAGTTAATAATGTGCTAGACGGAACGGACCTGTTACCTCCTATTTTAGCCGCCAGCCAGCCGCCGGGCAGCTGCGTCACCAGGTACCCGTAGAAGAATGATGACAGCACCAGACCCTTGGTTTGGGAGCTCCAGTCAAACTCTGGTATCTGCAACGTAAAGTATCAATTAGTTAATTCTTTTGTTGAACGCTCACCGTTCCGACTAAACATCTAGTGCGCTCCCCGGCTCGTACCAATGAGTTTTTCGGAACTTATGTACGAAATATCATTTTCATATTTACCAGTCGCTTTTCGGTGAAGGATAACCTCGTGAGGAAACCGGGCTAATCCCAACAAGACCTAGTTTCCCCTCTGGGTTGGAAGGTCAGATGGCAGTTCGCTTTCGTGAAAATTATAAAAACTACGTCAAATCTTGGGATTAGTTGCCAAGCGGATCATAGACCTAAATTGCTATTTATAATGAAATCAAAGATTTTTTATTTCATTTCATTTCAAATAGCTTCTGGGCCTTCTGGCAATGGAATTGGAGGCATTGGCGGCCGTGCGACTTTCAAACAGAAGGTCGCAAGTTCAAGTCCCGGCTCGTACTCTTGAAATATAAAACTGTAATGTTAAATAATGTACTTACCTAAAGGTACGAAAGTTTAAATACAAAAATAAGATAATTTTATATGTAGGTACAGTCGCCATCAGATATATCGGAGCAGCCAAGGTGGTCACAAATTATGTGAACACGCTTCTATTGCCGAGCCGTTATTGTGCGTGTTCAGATATTTTTGAGCACCTCGGCCGCTCCGATATATCTGACGGCGACTGTACACAAAATACGTACGAACAACGTAACATATTGTTCTGTATAAATAAACTTTTTAGTTTTTAAGACAGTGCTACGCCCTTGCAGGGTGACCATGTACCTACCAAACCTTTATGTAACACCATGGTTTTTCGCATGAAATAAATGAAATGAAATCAAATATCATCTTCGCTTATTTTATGACAGCAAACAATATTTTAATATAAACAGGCAAAATACGTATTTTTCATTCTGCATGAGATTACTGGACTGATTTTTACGATCGCTAAAATTCAACATTTTCCACAGCCTTTATTAATTTTCCAAAAACAACTAGGCAAATTGAATCTTATTCACTCGTGTTAAAGATCAGACAAATTACAGTAAGTCCAGTTAGGGTCATATTAAATTGGGTGACGCTACATAAAGGATCTATTTGCGCTGAAGTTAGAAAAGGGTCGTATTAATATAAGTTTACGACTGTCCTCGAATAGGCCCCCTCGAGTCCGCCTTGAAACATTTTATGTTTTGTAACGACATGGGTGCGAAATATGTTGCAGTCGCGTTACAAGGTTAAATGGTTAGATATATTCGGGATATTCTTGCAAATGGTAAGTAATGTGATGGGGTTCGGTTGAAGGGGAAAAGTAAAGGGGGAAGAAAGAAACACGGCTTATTAATATCTACAGTATCACCAAACATAAGGCAAAGAAACGTACCATACAATTATTAGATCACTACACCTTATAAAACAAAGCCCCCGCCGCGTCTGTTTGTTTGTGTGTATGTATGTTGGCGATAAACTCAAAAAAATACTGAACGGATTATCATACGGTTTTCTCAATTGATTCACCTATCATTAGAGTGAATCTTGAGGAATTTAGGTGTAGAATTTGTTAAGATTTTGTGTAACCCGTGCGAGACCGGGGCGGGTCGGTAGTCATAAATATGAGAACGGTACCTGATTTATTGAAATCCAGTAACAATGATGATGGAATATATGATTTAATTTGTAATACTTACAAACACAACAGTCCCGTTTTATAGCTTGGTCTCCACTGGCTCTGTCGTAGCAACGACAGCGACGGACAAGTTGACGCGTAACGCGTATATAGACATTGAAATACCCGAAGAACGCCAGGAGAGTCACGATGAGCCAACAGCTCGCTGTTGATACTTACAAACACAACAGTTCCGTTCTCTAGCTTGGTTTCCACCGGCTATGTCATAGCGACCACGGACGGACAAGTTGACGCGTAACGCGTAGACATTGAAAAACCCGAAGAACGCCAGCAGAGCCACGATGGTCGATGAGCCTACACGCCGTTAAAGTAGGACATAATCATAGTATAATTTAAGAAACTCACAAACACAACTGTCCCGTTCTCCAGCTTGGTCTCTACCGGCTCTGTCATGGCGACGACGGCGACGGACAAGTTGACGCGTAACGCGTAGACATTGAAAAACCCGAAGAACGCCAGCAGAGCCACGATGAGCCTCCGCCGACGCCAGAAGCACCATGTCGCTTGGTGCTCTTGTGATCGCTCTCTGCGGACAAAAACAACGATAAGTTTATTGTGTAGGTATATTTTATTATGAGTATTTATAGGGTTCCGTACCCAAAGGGTAAAAACGGGACTCTATTACTAAGACTTCGCTGTCCGTCCGTCTGTCTGTCACCAGGCTGTAACTCATGAACCGTGATAGCTAAACAGTTGAAATTTTCTGAGATGCTGTATTTCTGTTGCCGCTATAACAAGAAATACTACCTAAAAACAGAATAAAATAAATATTTAAGTACCACTTATATTTAAATATTTAAGTACAGTAGAATCCGCTTATAATGACATCGAAGGGAAGTGACAAACACGTCATACTAAGCGGATGTCATATAAAGCATAGTTGATTAACTTCTTATTTTTGTTAATTTTTCCGCATTAATCTCAAATTCCTTTGTGTGAGATGAGTTTTATTAATCTTGTACCAATTATCAACTTGTCACCGAGAGTAAAAATAAAACAACCTGAACGCCACGCGTGCATGCAGCAAACGTTCTCGCAGGGAAAGACGTGGGAACGGCCACGAAAACCAGCGAATGTGTCAGTATAACCGGACATAATTTCATGAAAATAGGATTTATAGGTCATAGTAAGCGATTTGTCACTATAAGCGAAGTCATCTTATCCGACTTTGTCACAAAGAATTTTATATGAAAACCAAACTTCGCACAGTAATTACGTCATAGTAAGCGGTTGGTCAGTTTAAGCGGAGTCATAATAAACGGATTCCACTGTATCACAAATATTTCTGTAATACTCCCAAACAAAGTGATTTTTTTTCCGTTTTTTGCGTAATAGTACGGAACCCTTCGTGCGCGAATCCGACTTGCACTTGGCCGGTTTTTTTATAACACGTCGGTGGCAAACAAGCATACGGCCCGCTTGATTGTCAACAGTCACCGTAGCCTTAGGACGCCTGCAAGTCTACAGGTTTTTGCATGCCTACCGACCCTTTAAAAATTTGTCTGGATATTTTTTTTGAAGAACAGTTTAATAAAAATATAGACATACGTCATATACGTAGATCCTCATTTCCCATCAAGCGCTAAATAAACTTCAAAAACTTTTTACTGAGAGGCCATTGTGG
This sequence comes from Cydia splendana, assembly GCF_910591565.1. Taxonomy (NCBI): domain Eukaryota; kingdom Metazoa; phylum Arthropoda; class Insecta; order Lepidoptera; family Tortricidae; genus Cydia; species Cydia splendana. Next base: position 1,689,571 of record NC_085968.1, read on the forward strand.
CAAATTAGAACAATCCAAAGACAATAAAAAAGCCAAAATTAACCTTCAAACTCGACACCCGAACGACAGTAAAGGTGTCATAAACCGCTCGAGTTAAACGCCTGCAACTGGGTCACCTAATTAGGTCGACATCTTATGGGGACCATGATTACTTGCCGAATAATGGAGCCACTGGGATTTGTTTGATTGCGGTGGGTTGTCTGTGTTGTCATTGGTCTGGTGCGCTTAGGGTTGTCTATGTTGTATTTGGTCTGGTTGAGTGCATATAAATGAAGTGCATAAGAATGACGATGACGTTGGACTGATGACCTGGTAAAGGTCGCGGGAGTCCGCTGGATGCGGGTGGCGCAAGACCGGTCATTGTGGCACTCTTTGGGGGAGGCCTATGTCCAGCAGTGGACGTCCTCTGGCTGATATGATGATGATGATGATGACGTCGGATCGGAGCCGTCTAAATATTTCTGTCTCCGATACTAAAATAGTATTTTATGTGATTGCTACATAATAAAAGGCAATTAAAATACAAGAATGAGTTTATGAAACGAGCTGAAAGCGACACACATATATTAAAAGCTCTATATGATGTGTTCAGGGACCGCATGTTACGACGGCCATTGCGGCATTTGAATACACTGTTTGCAATTGACATTTCATTTCTAATAAAATGTGAGATCAAATCAAATTCCTTTGTTTTTAAGAAATGTTCGAAATTTGAATGTCATTATCACCACGTGTTTGTGTGTAGGTATGTATGTTCGCGATAAACTCGAAAACTACTGAACGGATTTTCACCTATCAATAGTGATTCTTGAGGAAGGTTTAGGTTTATATACTTTGTTAAGGGTTTGTGTAACCCGTGCGAAGCCGGGGCGGGTCGCTAGTTAAATATAAGTTAAGAGTGTTACAATATGATTAATCATTATTAAGAATAAATTAATACATCGTAGTTCTTAGTGGCATTTACGCACGGATAGGGCACACACATCAAATAAAAATATAATGCGTCCCGAAGTTGACCTAACTCATTATAAGCCACGGTGTTTCACAAACCACGACATATCGTATAACATATACCTAATTAGCTAAATAAAACTAAAACCAGGTGCGAGTCGGACTCGCCCACCGAGGGTTCTGTACTTTTAAGCATTTGTCGTTATAGCGGAAACAGAAAAACATCATCTGTGGAAATTTCAACTGTCTAGTCTGTCTATCACGATTCATGAGATACAGCCTGGTGACAGACAGACGGACAGTGGAGTCTTAGCAATAGGGTCCCGTTTTCACCCTTTGGGTACGGAACTCTAAAAATGACTGGTGCATAAAAGGAATTTTATTCTTTATTCAAACAAACACTAGGTATTTATAAGTTTACCGCTGCAGGATGCCAACTGCCGTATTCGAACTTCAAGATATTCACAAGAAACGACACGTACTAGATCCATTCTAGATACGTTATAGTTTAGATATCAACTAGTTCGCTTTTGCAGTTCGCAATGTCACTTTTACGTTAGATAGAGTAAGATATCTATTAGATGTGAATTGGATCTCTAAGTCATATCCTGTGGAAATCGATCAAGTGTATCTCCAGAATCGCGCAAATGTCAAATTTGACAGGTTAGATCTTAAACATATCGTTATCGTATCTTGGAGATGTCTAAAAGATATCTAATATGTCTATTTCAAAATCCGAATCGGGCCCCAAGACACTTATACTGTTAATACATAGTCAGTGAACATGTATACACTTTTCGAACTATCTCTAGAATCTTAAATTAAACATACATATGTACTTAACGCGTTAGTATCCGTTATTTATGAAAAGTGGGTGACAACCCTAATATAGCCAATGTTACCAATGTATCTTCGAGATTTTTCCACGCCTGAGATATAGTAAACATTGTAAACAAAAGGTCCCTTTTGGGAATTAATCGGGGACGTCTCACCTCGGGGTACCTTTTCTTTTTATATTTATTCTAGCGCGCTTCTGACACGTCACATTGACAATTTGCTGGATTGAGCTGAAAAATAGTATAGGTACTCACTGAAAGAAATGGGAATTGCGAACTATGTTATACCTGTTACAGAATCGTTAATCAGTTTTAGGACATGTCTTTCTAGCTGTAGATTATATTTTAAATCAGAAAAAATAAAAAACCGGACAAGTGTGAGTCGGACTCGCCCACCGAGGATTCCGTACTTTTTAGTATTTGTTGTTATAGCGGCAACAGAAATACATCATCTGTGAAAATTTCAACTGTCTAGCTATCACGGTTCGTAAGATATAGCCTGGTGACAGACGGACGGACGGACGGACAGCGGAGTCTTAGTAATAGGGTCCCGTTTTACCCTTTGGGTACGGAACCCTAAAACTGATCTCATACAAAAAGCTCCGTCACATTTTTTGAGGACAAATAACAAGACAACGAAAATAATTTTGTCCCCTTTAACACTTTCCTAAAAATAAGATACCTATTTAGGTTCCATTTAATTTTTGGTTATAAATTTAGGTACAAGTACATTTATATACGTAAGTGAATGTCATTGTTTTAATTATAATAAATTACAAGCAATAATGCAAGCGAGATAAGGTATTCATTAAGTGTTTTGTTTACCCAAGTGTCTGTCTGTCTGTGCGATAACAATAATGCCGATAAGAGTTATTATAATAAACTGTTTTGTAATTTCTATCTTCAGTCTTAAGACGAACGTCGCATACGTAAGAACTGTTTTCATATTCTAGATCTAGATACTAAAATAGCATGGGGGCTAGCCAAGTGACAATTGTTTATAAAAAACGCGAATCGAACCTTAAATAAATAACTGGGGCCCGTTTCTCGAACGGTATTAGTCTAATATTATTAGTGTGTTGATATGGTAACCCATACGACTTGACAGTTCGTGGACTAAATTACTAGTGTAATACAGTTCGAGAAATGGGCCCCTGGAAATGATGACTTTTCGTCGCAACTGGGGCCCATTTCTCGAAAGATATTAGACTAATATTATTAGTCCACGAACTGTCAAATCGTATGGGTTGTCATGACAACACACTAATAATATTAGACTAATACCGTTCGAGAAATGGGCCCCTGTTATCCCGAACCATATTTATTTTCTATTGACGTTTGGCGATAAACGATTGTCTTTTGTGGTTACGATTTCAGTTCGATTGCCCCAGATTGCCCCAATTTGTCCGACCGATTTATCATTTTTTACAAAATTGGTACAAAAACACGATGGCTGGGTAAATTGGCCAATCGAACTATCATTTTAGTATCTGGAATTATAAAAACATAGATAGCATAAGAAATAATTTCGGTACATTTCGGCACAGTATCTCGTCTAAAGTTATTTTAGAACAGTGTTTTTTTTGTAGAACAGTCTTGTTAGACATAATAAGGCATTCAAAATAAGTGATTTATAAATAGGTACGTGTCTGAACCAAACGTCAAATCAAAACAACTTCCTTTTTTTTCAAGTGCATTATTTTGTCTTAAAAAATGAGTTTCGAAAACAAAGTGGTACTAGTGACCGGTGCAAGCGCCGGTATCGGCAAAGCCATAGCGTTACTATTCGCCGAGCGCGGCGCGCGACTTGCGATCGTCGGTCGCAACGCGGAGAACCTGCGCGCGGTCGTAGACGAGTGCGCGGTTGCAGTCGCAAGCGCAGGGCGGCCGCTGGAGATAGTAGCTGATCTGTCGACGGACGAGGGGTGCGAGAAGACGGTGAAAGAGACATTGGACCATTACGGAAGGTAAAAATTCCTCAATACGAATCATAACTGTGTCTATGTTGTCGACATCGAAATTTCGCTATCTGCCTCTCTATCGCTATTGTATATTCGAACAGGGCCTCATTTCTCAAACGGTATTAGTCTAATATTATTAGTGTGTTGCCATGGCAACCAATACGATTTGACAGTTCGTGGACTAATAATATTAGTCTAATATCGTTCGAGAAATGGGCCCCAGTAGAAAAGCAAATAGACGATTGAACGAAGTGGGTCGCGGTAAGTCCCCAGTTTTTCGGGCGGCACACAAAGGACCAGCGTTGGGTTGCAAAGGTCAAAAACAAATGAGCACTGCCCGTAACATTTTTTTGTGATAAGCGAAGCGGCTGATGGCAAGCAATTACCGTAGTCCATGGACACCTGCAATACCCAGGTTACAAGAGTGTTGCCAGATTTAAGGTGGGAATACGCTCTTTTCTTAAATGTTGTATCGGTCCAGAAATACCGCTGGCGACAGTTCATTCCACAGTTTAGTTGTGCCAGCCAGGAAGTTTCTGGAGAATCGCACAGTTGAGCAATTAACAGCTTGTGGGAATTGTGGGAATGTAGGCAATGATTTTATCATACTTATCCAAATAAAAGAAGTAGGTACCTTTTCATGTGGATAAGGGTTAAATAAGAAAATTTACCTTTATAGTCTTTACTTTTGGATATGTCTATAGGGAGGCCGTGAACACAGTTTTGTGTTTGACGCTTATTTATGTAATTTGCCGGTGTATTAGCTTTATTAAATTTGACGTTCATAAGCGCATTGTAAGATGCCTACTTGAATAATTAAACTATCTTTATCTTATCTTTACATTTTCTCTATAATTTTCAGACTGGACGTCCTGATAAATAATGCAGGAGTCGGCGCACGGACGGACCTCGCGCGGACCGACATGGCGATATTTGATGAGGTGAGGAAAACTTATATTATAAAGCAGGAAGTTTAGAGCTAATTTCTGAATTCATACGGAAACTTGACTTGACTAAGTATATTAAATTTGGGATCTATATCTGAATCCCTAAAGTCTTTTCTCCTATCTTTGCATTCCCTAATATTGTTTGTTATAATGATCAGTTGTCCTAACACTAAAAACCCTAATTTTCTTTTCCCTAACCTAACTTAACCTATCCTAATGTTATTAAGCATATTTTCTTTTTTGCGGGGGTCGCAGTTCTAACCCTAACCTAACCTACTTTTGTGGCAGCAAGTTCTAAAACCTAACCATTTTTCAGAACCTTACATTATGGAAAATAATCGTTATGACAATTAATCGTTAGGGCATGTGCCCATTAGGACAAACCAGTTAGGGCAAGTGACTTTAGGACAAACGTTGTTAGGGATTCAGAATGACACCCTAAATTTGCAAGGGCAGACTCTACTAAAACCTTTAAAGATGCTGAAAGTCGGCTCGAGAGAAAAAGAAATCACGAAAACATGTCTAATTTTAATTTATTTTTAGTTGTATATTTAACCTGCAGCAGTATAACTGTATAAAATAGCTGACGAGCAACATTTTAAAGAGTAGTATATTTTAAGTTGAGGGTAACTTAGTTAAAAGATAAAAACCCACACGACTGCCATATCTTCCGTCGCATCTTTCACACGCACTTTCATATCTTTTGTTTACTTCTATTAATCTTAAACAACAACCACAACAACAAAAAAACTGAAAGCCTATACATACCTTTATCAAAAACAAAAAGCTTTTAAATTGTTCAACCATAATCTGCTATACAAAATTATTTGCACCACGAAAGTCCCGCTGTTATTCTAATCTTATCTAAGAGATACTATTATCTAACGAGTACCGATGGCACTATATTACCTAAATAAGTACTAGAATTGGGCACCTCACGACAAGGTTAGGCTAGCTCGACCACTTGTGGCTGCAATTTACAAATTTAATTTGGGCTGTACATACACACTCGTCGAGAGACCCCGAGACAGACAGGTCGAGAACGAGTGTGTACATGCTGCTCCCTTCTCGTGTTCTCTCGCTCATCCTTATCTTGTCTCACGCTTCTCCGATTGGTTGGAGCGGTGCCAAGACTCCCGGCGAGAGGCTCTCGACGAGTGTGTACAGCCGACATTACAATTGTGTCACTTTACAACTGCTTTATGTGGTTGCACTAATTGGGTATGTCAGTCACTTGAAGGCACGCCAGCGAGAGTTGTGGCTTTCTCCGTTTTGTACAGGGAAACGTTCTCGCTCGAGAATATTTACACGGGAACATTCTCGAGAACGGCACCAGTCACAACTCTACCTGTAACATGGTGATCCTGCGTCATTCTTCATGGTGTAGTGTAGCCACCATGTGCACTGCCCGTTAAAAAAAACAGTTTCGCTCGGCTTTTGCTAATAAATTTTTTCCACGGCATTTGAGTGCAAATTGCAAAAAAAATATTCATATTCTATTCTATGGCCGAAAACGGTTCTGAGATGATGACATTCTCGGCACACTATACCTACTATTTAGATTGCCATGGTTTCTCTGCATAAATTCATTGGACATGCATTATTCTACGTTCGATCGGAGAGGAGTAATCCGAATTCCATTACTTATGAATATGTACTAACAATACTCGTAACTGACCATATTTGACCCTTACGTCTTTGCAATAGGGTTGACGAACTGTCAGCAAACTGTGTCAAGCTGCAAGCTGGTATGAAACGGAGATGTTTCATTCACAGTAAGGGGATTGAATTAAACATTCTCTCACTGACATATCTCCTAGAGAAAATTATGATTGAAATGAAATTATGACAATAATAATTCAGTTAATTGAATAAAGTTCATAAGTGGCGATGTGTCAAAAACATGCGCAGGTTGGCCGGACTTAATTTAACTTTCCTGTAAATAAGTACCTACTCAACAGGAGGAACATAATTATATATAACAAGTCTGTGGGAATCGAGTTTAATGGACACACCGCCAATACTATTCATATCTTGCAAGACTTCTAATTAGTATAGCAGTGGCGCCATCTGTATTTAAAGTGTCGAATTTATTAAGAAAATTATATAATTTACAGGTGTTCAACACGAACGTAAGAGGCGTTTACAACCTCACGCGGCTATTGGCACCAGCACTTATCGAAAGCAAGGGTAACATCGTCAACATTTCAAGCATATCTGGTACGGCGGTGGCGGTGGGAAGCCTGCCTTACAGCATGTCGAAGGTAAGGAAACCAATCGTTATTGACTTACTAAAAGAGCGTTTAAAACTCAGAATCATTGCAAAAATTATGACCTGACTCAGCAGTCCCGTTCTACTGATTGAGCCCAGTTGAGGAAAATATCCTCATGGGACAACTACAGCCACTCTTCAATTACAAGAATGCGTGGCACATTTTCCCAAGTACAGAAAAGGCCTAATCCTCAATCCACCAAGGAAGGGTCAACCGATATTCAGAATCTTTTATCTAATGATACGCCCCTCGTGACCACTTTCCGAGTCATTGCCTGAGAGGGCCTTGATCAAAAATCTGTTGCTGACTAGAGGGCTTGTCAACTCTGGCCCTAGAAAAATGAACCGTAATAATAAAAACGTAATGATGTTATTTCCAGGCAGCGCTAGACCACTTCACAAAACTGATCGCCCTCGAGTTGGCACCAAAAGGCGTTAGAGTCAACACAGTGAGCCCTGGAGTCACAGTAAGTTTAAATAATCAAGCTCTTTATATACGTCTTGCACAACGAGTAACGCCGAATCCCTACTATTGGCTGTTGTACCAGATGAAATTTGGCGTTTCGTGAACCAAAGATTGAATTGATTCAAATGAATTTAGGTATGATCTATAAAGAAAGACTGTCTAAAAGCTTTTTCGTCGCTTTTAAGATTTGAGTTTGTACACATACTTTACTTACAGAAGGGTTGATCAGAAGAAGTGAAGCTCTTCTTATATTTTACGCTATGACGGACTTCCTGCAAAACAAATTATATGCCGGTCTTACCCACATTGACCTTATAAATTTACTTTTCTACGTGATCTAAAAGTTTTCCTCGACTCTTACAGGTCAGTGATTTCGTCCAACGCATAACCGGTATCAGCGACGAGGCGTACTCCGAGTTCCTAACCAACATGGCCAAATGCATCCCCATGCGGCGCGTGTGTCAGCCTGAGCACATAGCCAAGATGGTGGCGTTTCTGGCCAGCGAGGACAGTGAACTAGTCACGGGGACTATAGTTAAAGTCGACGGCGGAGCTGACTTGCATGTCGACTTTACATACATGGCGAAGCAGACACAGAAATAAATAAAAATGTGACCTCTTCAAAATTAATGTCACACTACTTTACCTTATATTATTTAACTAAGTAATCAAATATTACAAAGAAGTATAAAACAATCAGGGGCCCATTTCATGAACGGTATTAGTCTAATATTATTAGTGTGTTACCATGGTAACCGATACGATTTGACAGTTCGTGGACTAATAATATTAGTCTAATACCGTTCGAGAAATGGGGCCCCAGGTCTATTACTCAACTTGGGAATGCAATCTCGTTCTCGCGAGATCTCGAGAGGTCGTCGGCAGGAAATCCCGGTTTTTGCAATCATGATCGAGATTTTTATGAATCTAGCTGCATATACTTCATTCTTCTGTAACTTTGCCGTTGCATGTAACAATAGGATAATTTTGTGACGTCTGTGACTTGTGACGTCACGTCATTTTACAAACAACAAATAACAATAAGCGTGTGAAACGCCAAGATGACTCGGCACGAGAAGCCCTGTAACACGACATGGTCTGCCAACGTCAGTGTCGAGGTAAAAACAATAAAAATATTGTAATTATTCTTTAATAAAGTTTCTTATAAGAATAAATTCTTTCATTCCAACACGAAACCCTTAAGTTAGCCTTTCTTTTATATTTTGCCATTTTTATATATTGTGACCTTTTTTGCCACTTTTGTGTTATTTCTACTCAGAATTACGAGCTCTTTCGATCCTAATGGGATAAAAAAATGTCCCAGGGATTTTTCCTATTGTGTTACCATTTCCCCATACACTTTGTATGGCGGTAACAAAAAGGAAAGTTTGAAAAATGTATGGAAATTTTAGGACACTTTCTTTCTCTTATAAGGATGAAAAGGGCTCGCGATCCTGGCTAGAAATAACACAAAAGTGGCAGAATAGGTCACAATATATAAAAATGGCAAAAAATAAAAGAAACGCTCAAGTCACACCATGAGTCTAGCCGACGTTAAAATATGTAGTATCATCATCATCTTTCTCGCGTTATCCCGGCATTTTTCCACGGCTCATGGGAGCCTGGGGTCCGCTTCGCAACTAATCCCAAGAATCGGCGTAGGCACTAGTAATTTTTACGAAAGCGACAGCCATCTGACAGATAAGTTCCGAAAAACTCATTCGGCCACGAGCGCTCTAAAAAATAATTATGTAGTATCATTTAACTAAAACAAAACGTATTGTCTTCATAATATACGCTCCTTTTTTTTAGGCTTCCGTACCTAAAGGGTAAAAACGGGACCCTATTACTAAGACTCCACTGTCCGTCTGTCCTTCCGTCTGTCTGTCACCAGGCTGTAACTCATGAACCATGATAGCTAGACAGTTGAAATTCTCACAGATGATGTATTTCTGTTGCCGCTATAACAACAAATACTAAAAACAAAATAAAATAAATATTTAAGCGGGGCTCCCATACAACAAATGTGATTTTTATGCCGTTTTTTACGTAATGGTCCGGAACCCTTCGTGCCCGAGTCTGACTCGCGCTTGGCCGGTTTTTGATACCATAACGTAAACGTTTGTTAAAATTATCAATAAAAACAGCAATTAAAAACAGTCAACGTATTTTTGGGCCACCCTGTAAATACAGGTTCCGCACCAGTGGTCGCCTTGGGGGCAACAAAACAATTCGCACGGTCCAACTAACTTCACACTTTTTGTGGTCTCGGACTCGGAACTGTTGGGTGATCAAGTATTGTTTCGATATAAATAACTACTATTACTAATGATAATGACGGAGCTATACATTTTGGTTAGAGCTGAAAAGCCTGTACCACAATGTTTATAAAGAAAGGAACCTACCTAAGGAGTTCATATTCAGATTGTAATAAAATACTTACATCATTAATTACAGCAACGCAAATTGCGGTCGAAATACTGTATAATGTAATTTCAAAAATAATTATTTAATTCTATGTAGTCGTCTATCATATAAAGGGGCCCACTGATTAACAGTCCGTCGGACGGTATCGGCCTGTTAGTTAGAACACAATTTTGACCGTTCTGAACAACTGACAGGCCGATACCATCCGGCGAACTGTTAATCAGTGGGCCCCTTTATATGATAGACGACTACATAGAATTAAATAATTATTTTTGAAATTACATTATACAGTATTTCGACCGCAATGAAATAACAATTTGGTAATTTTGTCTTATAGATTTCTACACATTATCACTAATAATTATATTGCCTCGGAATAATAAGTTTTTAGTAGGTACAATCAAATAATATTAAGGTTTATGAAAATTGTAATGGAACAATATTATTCGTGTCATTCATTACTGACAGTGTCGGCCCGTATTATTGTCTTCATTGATTACATTATAGAAGTTAACGATATATGTAATTTGAAAAAAATTGCACTTATTTTATTGGAATTTGAACTTGGGCCAAAGTTGTAAGTTGTGGACTAAAGATACCTGATTTTACGGTACGAATATTGCAACATTCCATTTATAGATAAGATAAATAATAACCCTATTATGTCGGTAAAAGTAGAATACCTTCAATGTAACATAGGCACCTACTTAGATATCAGAATTATAATTATGTATGTACAACATTACAAGGTTAGTTTTGCTTGTTAAGTGAATGAGTTTCCGCTTTAAGAGTGTTATAATATACGTAATTAAGTTCCTTGATAAAGATTTAACAAATAAAAAATATTTATTAACTGCTGTGTAATTAAAATAGTTTGTAGTTATTTGAGGCTAATGGGAAGTTTATGAGTCAAGTCAGGTTTTTGCCATTTCTAGACTCTGTGCGGAAAGAGAATTGGGCCCCAATAGCGCCATACATTTCACGATTCTTCTCTTTCCGAACAAACTCTACTAGTAACTAGGGGAGACTGGGGCCAATTGAAGAAGGGCTCCCGCAAAACTGAAGTTTTTATTTTGAATTTTTACACATTTTAATGAAGGACAAATGCATTGAATTCACACGGAAACTAGACTATATTTTCGAGGGCAGACTTTAAGAAAAATCTAAAAAGGTAAAGTTGGTTTGATAGAAAAAAAAACACGAAAACATGTCTAATATTGATTTATTTTCAATTGTATACCGTTACCCTACATACCGTATAATTTTAGTGTAAAATATCTAAACACGCCTCTATTTTCAAGGGCTCAAGGCGCTAGAGCGCGTGTTCAGATCTTTTTGAGCACCTCGGCCACTCAGTTATATCTGATGGTGACTGTACCATGATTTGCAATACCTACAAGTAAAAAATTCTAATTCTAACATTGAGCCTTGTACCTCTCTAATTCAAGTGACAAAAATAATCTAAGAATAGAAAATGCGTGACTTACATATTTATCACTGGAAGCTACTTAGCACGATATCGGATATATTTACTGTAGGTATTTCTGTAAAACACAATTAAATAATACGAGTTAAGTTGTTTTTATATCGATCCTTATTACCCTTATGGATGGAAGTCATTTCAGATGTAGATTATTTTTTATTTTATTTTTATTACTGTGAGTGTTAGGCCCTATCTTCATACATCGCAGCGGGGTGCGCAGGGGGGGGGGAGAGTGGACTGTAGAAATTCTCGTAGGCGGCAGAGGATGGAGCAATAAAACAACGCAGCTGGCTTCTTCAGATGCAGGAGGGTCGAGGTTGGAGAGGTTTCTTCTTTTCCTTTTAGTTGTTTCCTAGTCGGCTGCTGGCTCTGGACTGACGCTGAGCGGGGCGACGTACCGGCTTTTATTACTGCCTATTTTATGTACCTCGTCCCCCGCTACCCGCGTGGCGCGCATGCGCGGATCGAGAGAGATCGGCGCATGCGCGCAGACTTCCTATCTCTTTCTAATAAGATACCTCTCTTTCTAATATGATACCTCTCTTTCTAATATGATACCTCTCTTTCTAATATGATACCTCTCTTTTCCTCGGCCCTCATGCTTTCTTTATTTAAATATTTATTAATTTACAAGTTTTATTTCTTATGCTATTCTACCTAACTTATTTTTCTAATTAGACTTTTTTTTCTAATTAGCCTATTATCACATTCTTATTTGAAAGGCGCAAAGTGTGTGTCGCCGCCGGCGACCCACACTTTGCCCCTCCCGTTATGCAGAGTTACGTAATGAAACACAATAGGAGGATATTTTATTATTCACAAACTTTGGCTTATCTAAATTATATCTTAATTATTTTATTATCTAGTTACATCTTATTAATCTAAACGCGCGTCGTGTACATTTCTCCCGCCGTCGCTTCGCGAACCTACTGGTAGCACGACGATCTTCTTTGTCGGCCTCCTCAGCACGTGTCCCTTGCTCGTAGAGACGTCCACGACTCGAACCACGCCATCCTTGCCCGGGTACGTCTGCGTCACTATCCCCCGTGGCCATGTGTTACGGGGGAGGTTGGAGTCGCAGATGATGACGACGTCTCCGACGGCCGGGGCGACTCCTCCGTCGTAGGGCTCCCGCCGGTGTTGGAGTAGCGGCGCGTACTCGCGAACCCAGCGCTGCCAGAAGGTGTCGGCGAGCTGCTGGGCGCGCTTCCAGTGTTGTCGCGCGTTGGTGTCGCTCTCCTCGAAGGTGCCGGGTGCAGGTGAGTAGCAGTCTGGCCCCAGCAGGATCATGTTCGGGGTCAAGGCCGGCGGGTCCTCTGGATTCACGGCCACGTAGGTCAGCGGTCTTGAGTTGACGGTTGCCTCCGCCTCCGCCAGTAGGGTCTGCAGGGTCTCGTCGCTCGGGTACTTCTCGTGCAGCGTAGCCTTCATTGCTTCTTTGACGGTGCGCACCATACGTTCCCACACGCCCGCCATGAATGGGGCGGCGGGGGGAAGGAAACGCCAATTGATGCGGCGTGCGTGGGCGGCGTCTCTCATTGCTTCCGCCAGCTCTCGGTGTGCACCTCTGAAGGCAGTCCCGTTGTCACTCCACAGTTCGGTAGGGCACCCGCGCCGAGCGATAAAGCGGCGCAGTGCGTTGATGGCGGAGTCGGTGCTCAGTGAGGCAACCATCTCCAGGTGTACGGCCCTCGACGTCATACAGGTGAACAGTGCGACGTACCTTTTTTCTCTATGACGGCCCACTGTAACTTCTTGCGGCCCGTAGTAGTCCAGACCCGTGTATGTGAAGGGCCTAACGTGATGTGCTAGGCGCGCCGCTGGCAGGTCACCCGTAGATGGCGCCGCGGGCTTGGCGCGACGCAGGCGACACTTTGGGCACTGGGCGATCACTTGTTTCACTGTCGGTCTTATTTTCACTATATGGACACGCTGTCGCAGATCGTTAACCACTATTTCGGTGCCGCCGTGATGTAACTGTTCGTGAACGTGAGAAACATATAACTTTGTATAGTGATGTTTCCCGTGTAGCACTATAGGTCGCACTGTCTCTTCTTGTAAGTCGCCGGCCGCTATTCTGCCCCGCAGACGTATAATGTGATCGCCGTCCATATAGACACTCAGCTTGGCTAGTCGGTCGTCCTTGTCTGGCGCGCGGCCGCTTGCTATGCGCCCTCTCTCTTTTTCGTAGCTATCTTCTTGTGAGGCGCGTACTAGTAGTTTCTCGGCGGCACTTAGGTATTTGGCTTCTAACACTAAGTACTTCTTATCTTCTTGTGGCGGCGTAGCGGCGATCTTGACAGGTGTGCGTGTGTGAGTGGCACGCTTGTTCCAGGCGCCGTCTTGTGTCTCGTTTGCGCGCGTTCGTTTGCGCCTGGCCGCCGCGATAAGTTGTGTCGCGGGCCGGGCGGGGTCACGGGGTCGAGGGCGCACGAGGTCGATGAACTGTAGCACACGTGCGGTCGCACGTAGTAGTCGCGTCCACTTTGAGAAGCGCTCGAACTTAGGTATGGCCGCGTGTTTATTTTCAGGCACGGCGGCTGTCGCAGCACACGTCTCTTTTTCTTCACCGGTCACGGGAACTTCGACTTTATTCTCACGGGGCCAAGTCGATTCTTCATTGTACAGGAATGACGGGCCAACGAACCATCTGTGGCTCGTATCGAAGTCAGCTGGTGTGGCGCGGGTCGCGTCGTCGGCTACGTTGTGTGCTGTCGGTACCCATCTCCACTCGTTTTTCTTAGTGTGATCTTCTATCTCGGCGAGTCTGTGGGCCACGAACGTCTTGAATGTACGGGGCTCGGCGCGTATCCATGCTAGCGCCGTGCGAGAGTCGCTCCAGTATATTTTTGAAGCGATCTCGAAGTCGTGCTCTTCTATCACTGTTCTTGCTAGCCGTACGCCTAGGACGGCCGCCTGCAGCTCCAGTCTAGGTATGGAGATAGGCTTCCTAGGTGTGACGCGACTCTTGGCGGCGGCCAGGGCTATTTTGACTGACCCGTCGGCTCGCGTCATCCTCCAGTACACGGCGGCGGCGTATGCTTCTTCACTAGCGTCGACGAAAGTGTGTAGCTCGCGCACGGCGGCAGGCGTTGCGTCGTAGCATCTAGGTATCTTTAGGGTACCTAGGTCTCGCAGTTGTTGTAGCCACTCGCTCCAGCGCTCCCGCAGATCTTCTGGTATAGCTTCGTCCCAGCTCGTGTTATGTTGCCACGTGTCTTGCATTATTCGCTTGGCCGGCGTAGTGATAGGTGAAATCAGGCCGAGCGGGTCAAATATTGACATTATGATGCTCAGGGCTTCTCTCTTCGTCGGAGGCCGGAGGTCATTGACCACCTCGGGCTGAGCTCTTCTAGTGTTGAGGCAAAACCGGATGCTATCTTCGTTTGTGTCCCACAGCAGGCCGAGCGTTTTTTCTATCTCGCTCCCGCCGATAGGGACAGTGTTTCCCTCTCGCTCTTCGCTGCCGACGACGTCTCTTATTGCTTCATATTCGTTCGTAGCCCACCCACGCAGCTGAAACTTGGCTTGTTGGTGTACATGATCGACGTCTCTTGTTACTTGTCTTGCCTCTTCTATTGTGTTGAAGCTCTGGAGATAGTCGTCCATGTAGTGGTTGCGCTCTATTGCTCGCGCAGCCTCCGGGTACTGTGTCGCGTGCTCTCGTGCGTTTCTATTTTTGATGTATAGAGCGGTGCACGGCGATGACGACGCGCCGAATATAACTGAAGTCATGCGGTATTCTTCTGGCTCTCCCTCGCGGCGATCGCCCCTCCATAGGAAGCGGAGTGCGTCCCTGTCCTCTTCGCGTATCTTGATCTGCATGAACATCTCTTTCAGATCAGCTGAGACCGCGATGCTGTGTTGACGAAACTTCATGATGACGCCGGGTAGTGATTGCAGGAAATCTGGACCCGTGTGCAGCATGTCGTTGAGGCTGCGGCCGTGTGAGGTGGCCGCAGCATCATGGACCAGTCTTATCTTCGGCTTCTCTGGGTTGCAGACGGCGAAGTGAGGTAGGTACCACGTCCTGCCGCTTGGTGGCGTGGCCGCGCGCTCGGCGTAGCTTGAGGTGAGTAGATTGTTGACGCGCTCGGTGTATTGTTGTTTCAGGTTTGCGTCTCGATCCAGCTTCCTCTCGAGCGTGTGTAGCCGCTTCAGTGCGTCGTTGCGATTGTTGGGTATTCTTTCTTCTTGGTTGCGCCACAGTAGCCCCGTCTCGAACCTGCCGTCGGGTAAGCGGCGGCTCTTTTCTTCTAATATGCGAAGCGCTTGTTGTTCGGGATCGCTGCTCGGTCGCCTCGGCTCGATTGATAGGGACTCGAGAGCGAAATATTTCTTCATTGTTTCTTCTATGTTTTCGTTCGACTTGGCCCGCGTGAGGTGCGCACAGCAGTACGCGATCGGCTCCGCTCTAGTGGTGCGGCAGCCGTGAAGTACCCATCCTAGTAGGGTTCTTGAAGCGACGAGTTGATCGCGCCGTCCTTTTCTTATTTCCCGCGACACGATTAGCTCCCAGTTGTCTTGACCGATGAGTATTTGTGGGGTTGCGCCTTGGTAGGTTAACTTGTGCTTGAGTCCTCTGAGATGTGTGCAGCCATCTATCTCGCTCGCACCTATGGATTGTGTGGTGAAGCCCAGACTGCCGACGGTGTGCGCGTTTGGTATGCGCTGCTCCTGCCCGCCGTACTTGTTGCGTATGTAGACCTCGACCCTCCTGCTCTGATTGTGCTCCATCTCTTTCCCGCCTATGCCCTGCACCCACATTGGTTCGGTGGGGCCGTTGAGCCCGAGTGTGTCCGCCAGCGCCGAGTCGATAATTGTCACGGTGCTGCCTTCATCTAGTAGAGCGAAAGTGTCTGCTTCCGCCCGCGGGCCGCGTAGTGTGACTGGTACTATCTTCAGGTAGGCGCGTCTTGTTTGTGCTGTCGCGCAGGCGATCTGGTTCACTGCCGAGGCCACGACTTCTTCTGGCTTGCGTGGTGAGGGTGGCTCGGCAGCGGCTGCAGCGGCGGCCGCGGGTGGCGACTTCTCGTGGTGTAGTAGGCGATGATGTTTCATGGGGCAGCCCTGCTGGCCACAAGGCTTGGCGCGGCAGGCGAAGCGTCGATGCTTGCTGACGAGGCATCGGTAGCAAATGTTGTTCTTCTTGGCCACTTCCCAGCGCTCGTTCGTGTCGATCTTCATAAACTGCGGGCACGACGGCAATTGGTGCGTAGCGTGCTCACATAACGGGCACGCCGGCTTCTCTTCTTTTGGCTTCTTATTGATTTCGACTGCGGCGGCGTAGGTTCGCTCGGGCTTCTTTCTTGCACTTCTTACTTCTTTATGTTCCGTTGTATTTTCAGGCGGAGCGTAAGGCGTGCACTTGTCGGCTTCATTATTCAAAAAGTCGGCAATCTTCTTAAGTTCGGGCGTCTCTTCTCTTGTAGCTGCGTAGTCGTACCACTTGTTGCGAATTATCGGCGATAACTTGTCAACTATCGACCGCAGTAACTCGGGGTTGTAGAGATACTGCGGCTTCTTCAATATCTCGATAGTCGTCACTGTGTTAGCGATCCGGCTGGCGAATATGCACAGGTCACGTGGGTTGTCGGTGAGGCGCGGCAGTCCCTTTAGCTTCTCCAGTTCGTTGACAAGTAGTGCGTCTGGCCTTCCGTATCTTCTTTCTAGTGCTTTGATGACGTCTTCTGGATGCGGCTGGCTGATGAGGAGGGCGCTGACGGCCTCCCAGGCGACACCTTTTAGACTTCTTCTTATACGGGCGACGTTTTCACTTGCGGAGAAACTGGGCGCGGACTCGTTGTACGCGGCCTTAAATTGTAGCCACTCGGTACACAGGCCACTAAACGTCGGCAGGTCAGGTATGTACTTCTTGTAAGACTTGCTGGCTTGAATGGCTTCTGTGAGGGCGGCGGTTAGCGACGACACGTCCATCGCACGAGCATCTTCGTATGTTTCCGGTCGCGCGCGTCGTCTAGTAGTGCGCGCGGCGGGCTCTTGCGTTTCTTCTATATGGGCGGCCTCTTCTAATGTTGTCGCTCGTTCGGGTCGGCGATTGAACCAGTCAGCGATGCGCTGTGGAGCGAGGTCCTCTTCCTCTTCTGACTCCTCTCTTGATGACGCCAGGTCTATTCTTTCTTGACGTATTCTCGCTAGCTCGGTTTCCGCTTGCACGCGCTTCAGTTCTAGCTCGGCTAACCTCTCCTTGGCCTCCAACTCCGCGAGGAGTCTCTTGCTGGAGGCCTTGGATCGGTGTGACCGAGCGGGCTTCGTCGGCGGTCTCGGTGGCGGCATCAGTTCGACGGGGTTGCGCTCGACGATCGTGGCGGCGAGGCTGGCCGCAGGTGTGGCCTTAATGCCCGACGTGTCAGCGGGGTGGACGGCGTTGCTCGGCCCGGGTAGGTCCTCTGGTGTGGGACGCGTCTTCCTGATGGCGCCCGTACCCGACGATGCAGCTGTGTCCAACGTCTTCGCTGAGTCCAACGTTGCGCCTGTGCCCGACGTAGTGCCTGTGCCCGACGTAGTGCCGGTGCCCGACGTAGTGCCGGTGCCCGACGTGGTGCCGGTACCCGACGTGGTGCCGGTGCCTGACGTGGTGCCGGTTTCCTCGGAGCTCGGAGATTTTGCGGTATTTTCTGACGACTCTTCATCTTCCTTGTTGTGGTTGTTTCTTGTTACTACCATCTTGCTGTGTTCTTGCTTCAGAGATCCGGCTTCGACGAGGACCAAACAATGTGAGTGTTAGGCCCTATCTTCATACATCGCAGCGGGGTGCGCAGGGGGGGGGAGAGTGGACTGTAGAAATTCTCGTAGGCGGCAGAGGATGGAGCAATAAAACAACGCAGCTGGCTTCTTCAGATGCAGGAGGGTCGAGGTTGGAGAGGTTTCTTCTTTTCCTTTTAGTTGTTTCCTAGTCGGCTGCTGGCTCTGGACTGACGCTGAGCGGGGCGACGTACCGGCTTTTATTACTGCCTATTTTATGTACCTCGTCCCCCGCTACCCGCGTGGCGCGCATGCGCGGATCGAGAGAGATCGGCGCATGCGCGCAGACTTCCTATCTCTTTCTAATAAGATACCTCTCTTTCTAATATGATACCTCTCTTTCTAATATGATACCTCTCTTTCTAATATGATACCTCTCTTTTCCTCGGCCCTCATGCTTTCTTTATTTAAATATTTATTAATTTACAAGTTTTATTTCTTATGCTATTCTACCTAACTTATTTTTCTAATTAGACTTTTTTTTCTAATTAGCCTATTATCACATTCTTATTTGAAAGGCGCAAAGTGTGTGTCGCCGCCGGCGACCCACACTTTGCCCCTCCCGTTATGCAGAGTTACGTAATGAAACACAATAGGAGGATATTTTATTATTCACAAACTTTGGCTTATCTAAATTATATCTTAATTATTTTATTATCTAGTTACATCTTATTAATCTAAACGCGCGTCGTGTACAATTACCTTAGTCCTAAGTATGACAATCCCTTATACTTCAGACTGGCAATCGTACAACAATAATACGAGTAAATTTATTTATTATATTTTTATTTTTTGTTGTGATTCTCTTTGTTTTCTTTAGCATTATTATTTCTTTTCTTTTGACATGTATTAAGTTAAATTTATGGTAATTAATTTAGTTTTAATTCACTTTAAAAATTTTGACTCGGTATTTTTAATCTGACCTTGTTATTTATTGTATATTTTATCTATATATTAATTTAGCCTCAAATAAATATTTTGATTGCTTGATTGATTGTAAAATAGATCAGTAGAATAACTAACCTTCGGTTAGGTTATATTTTAAGTTTTTATTCCAATAAAAACCGAAAAACCATTAAAAAACTCTAACTGGGGCACACCTAGAGTCGTTTTTGAGACATTTCTTCAACTAGAAACGTCACTTTTGACACTGACAGATCATATTCCTAACTTTTCAGGTTTTACTAACCTGTGAGGGAACGAATATAATTAGGTCATACCACTCGTACGGTCAGCATCAAAAGTAGAGTATCCGACGAGTATCCGAGTAGAGTATGCGTCAAAAGACTAATATCCGTTCTCTGATAACTTAATTTTTATAATATTATTATTTTGATTTTTATAACTGATAATTAAACTGTTGCAGATACTTTTGAACATGAACGAGGTAATAAATGGCGTTCCATGCGTAAAGGGTCCTTATGCTCCATGTGCATGAGGACCTTTGTCTGTTGGAAAGCCACATATATATTTTAGGAAAACTTATCGAGGGTGGTAGATACTTTTGGCGCGTTGTTTCATATAATTATGCTGACTGTATCTCCACAGTCCACGAGTTATGAGTTATTGATGTGACGTTTAATACTAGTTTTCTATTTGCGTCATTCAACCCACACAAAATATATGAGTTAAGTGATAGTGATAACGATCCTTTAAGGCCGTTCCCGTACCCAAATGAAATCTACAATCGAGCCTCTCCTCACGCCACCCGTCCCGCCCCTAGATACAATGACGATACAACAGCGCCACGCAAGAAGTAGCGACTTAAATGAACTAACAGGACACTGATTTGTAAAACGTATTACTAAATACTGAAAAAAGCATGCTGCATCTCATAGATGGCGTTAAAGTTAAGTTGGAAAAATAAATGAAACATAGTGCAAATTAAATATTCATTTTAATGAAGTCAACTCTTATTTCAATAATATTTAATTATAAGGGTAAATACAGTTTATATTTAAACAAATTAATGACTGCAAGTTTTCTATAATATCATTATTTATTAGGTAAGTATACTGTGCAGGTATATCATCGATATTTATTAAAAAAAAACCGGGCAAGTGCGAGTCGGACTTGCGCACGAAGGGTTCCGTACCATAATGCAAAAAAACAAAAAAACAAAAAAAAAGCAAAAAAAAAACGGTCACCCATCCAAATACTGACCACTCCCGACGTTGCTTAACTTTGGTCAAAAATCACGTTTGTTGTATGGGAGCCCCATTTAAATCTTATTTTATTCTGTTTTTAGTATTTGTTGTTATAGCGGCAACAGAAATACATCATCTGTGAAAATTTCAACTGTCTAGCTATCACGGTTCGTGAGATACAGCCTGGTGACAGACGGACGGACGGACGGACGGACGGACAGCGAAGTCTTAGTAATAGGGTCCCGTTTTACTCTTTGGGTACGGAACCCTAATTAGGGCATACCGGTACAAGTGCGAAAAATAGGTAATTCGCACATGTATCATACAACGTTTTACAGTACATAATATGGCCCTTTAAATTTTCGACATAGTTACGTAATGTGCTAATTATCGCACTAATGCGGTAAAGTAGCACCATATTGTAATAGTACTTACCTACATTACGTTTACAAGTGCGGCAAATAGGAAAATCGAAACGAGTGGCGATAAATTCGAACACGACCGAAGGGTGTGTTTTGAATCGACACGAGTTGCGAATTACCTATTGGCACATGTATCGTACAACGTTTTACAGTACCTACAGTCCTACATACTAGGGTTTGCTCCCGGGAAATACCGGTACCGAAAGTACCGGGAATTCCCGGGATTTAGAGCCAAGCAAAGAACCGGGATTTCAAAATTAAATTCCCGGTACTTTCGGGATTTTCGGGACTAATATTTCCGGTACAATATTTGACTGTTTTCTGTTACTTAGCATGAAATATCATGTTTTTTAAAGAAATACATTATATAAATCCATTGCTGACGCTAATACTTTTACGACTGACCATATATTAAAGCAAAACAAAAATAGTCAATGGGTTTGACAATGCCAACAAAATAAAATAGCTTATTTTGAAACTATACGAGTGTTTCTACGATAAATAATTTTATACGAATAATTAGTTAGTTGTATACTAAATACGAGCAAAAACTAGAGAGAATTGTGTTATTAATAAAATATTTCTTTTAATTCGAATACGGTATAAGAAACTCTTATTGATAATCTGAATGACATTTTAAAATGAATTAAAATATTATAGTGACATGTCCTCTCCTTGGTAAATTCTTAATTCTGGCTGCAACAACTTCTTGATCCTTCCTATTGATAATTTTATTACCATTTTTACCTACTCACATGCAATTTTGCACATTTATTCAATTGCGATTTTGTCGGTGAAATATTGCGTTTATGTATATAGTTTCCATACAATCTTTTATTGGATAAAATGTGAGGAATCGAATCGAATGGTAACTAACTGCGACAATTCTTCGACCGACGGTTTTGTCAGGAAGCTCTTCTTCCACATTGAACGATATTTGTAACTGAAAATAAAATATATTGTATGTGTTAGCATTTACAATTTGTCACATCATGTACAGTCGACGTCAAAGATATGTACCTATCTGTGGTGGTGGCTCATCAATGAATAGTGAAGTTTAGACTCGAGAAGCTACACTTCGCGCGCCCGCTATGATTGGTTGAAAAATCTATTACAAAGCTTTAGTACTTGTGTTATCAATTGCAAGGTACTACGTAGTGTTTTCGTTATGGATAATAAGTTTGGTATATGTAGCAAGAAATGTTAGGCAAGCCGGTGGGAATCGGGTTGTATGCAGTCGCCGCCACTGGTACCTATTGCAGCATACTCCTTTGTAATAAGGTGAAAAATGTATACATATATTTGACGTCGACTGTACATATAAAGCACCGGTGGTAAAGAACCAACGAGAGAAATAGAAGTAAGACCCTGTATAATAGACTACGAATCGTGTGATAAATCCATTTACGATGGAATTCTGGCACACGAAGTTGAAACAATGTTATTCTAGCTAGGTAGTTAGTACAAAAGGTAAAATTGTTCTCTGCTCTACAATCAATAAGCATAATTAGCATGAATCACCTACCTCATGGGTATCTTCTTCCTCTAATATAATATATATGTGAGAATAGGTAATACGCAACTCATGTCAACTATTTTTCGCACTATTTTTTATCATCAAGTGATGATGAACAATAACAGCCACATTTTGCCTCTCATTAAGCATCCGGACAAATCTGTCGGTCGAAGAATTGTAGCAGTCAGTCATTTCTTTACAACATCACTCAATTTATAAATTAGTCCATTACTATTTCATAAATTGATCATGGACCCGCGAAACGCAGCATTCCAGAAATGCAGTTATTTCGAAAAGTGAGACAGACTAATTTCAAAATTTTTATGTAGGTACCTATATTATAACAAGTGATGACAATGGAGAAAACTACTTGAAAGTAAATAAACCATTGTGCTGGTTACAGGTACAGTCGGCGTCAAATACTTTGTAGCAACAAAGTAGCCAAATATTAACATCTAGCAAGTAACATAATAAAATTGCGGTTTATGACGTAAGTATTAAAAAAATCGGGCAAGTGCGAGTCGGACTCGCGCACGAAGGGTTCCGTATCATAATGCAAAAAAAAAACGAAAAAAAAGCAAAAAAAAACGGTCACCCATCCAAGTACTGACCACTCCCAACGTTGCTTAACTTTGGTCAAAAACCACGTTTGTTGTATGGGAGCCTCATTTAAATCTTTATTTTATTCTGTTTTTAGTATTTGTTGTTATAGCGGCAACAGAAATACATCATCTGTGAAAATTTCAACTGTCTAGCTATCACGGTTCGTGAGATACAGCCTGGTGACAGACAGACGGACGGACGGACGGACGGACGGACGGACGGACGGACAGATGGACGGACGGACGGACGGACGGACGGACGGACAGACGGACGGACGGACGGACAGCGAAGTCTTAGTAATAGGGTCCCGTTTTACCCTTTGGGTACGGAACCCTAAAAACTGCTTACTAGATCTCGTTCAAACCAATTTTCGGTGGAAGTTTGCATGGTAATGTACATCATATATATTTTTTTTTGTTTTATCATTCTCTTATTTTAGAAGTTAAAGGACACACATTTTACCACTTTGGAGGTGGTCTCTCGCGCAAACTATTGAGTTTAGAAAAAAATGATATCAAAAACCTCAATATATTTTTTGAAGACCTATCCATAAATACCCCACACGTATGGGATTGATGCAAAAAAAAATTTTTTGCATCAAAAAATTTTTTCAGTTCTAAGTATGGGGAACCCCCAAAATGTATTGTTTTTTTCTATTTTTGTTGGAAAATCCAAGTTTGAACAGTACCTATAGTTCTTATAGTTTCAGAAAAAAGTGGCTGTATATACGGACGGACAGACAGACAGACATGACGAATCCTTAAGGGTTCCGTTTTTTGCCATTTGGCTACAGAACCCTAAAAATGCTCTATCACAGGTAAATGAGAAATTGAAAATGGAAATAATTGCCCAAGATTATTAGTTTTATTAAAATAAAAAACCGGTCAACACGCTCAAGAAAAGGAAATCATTTACTATTGTGTAGGGTAGGTATAATATAAAATAACTATCAGTTCATTAAAAAATACGTAAAAGAATAACGAAAGTACGGACAATCGGTAAATCCCGGGATTTTAATTTCCGGGACTTACTCCGGCAACCCTATTACATTCTATCAGTGTACATTTTTAGGGTTCCGTACCCAAAGGGTAAAAACGGGACCCTATTACTAAGACTTCGCTGTCCGTCCGTCCGTCTGTCCGTCTGTCATCAGGCTGTATCTCATGAACCGTGGTAGACAGTTTAAATTTTCACAGATGATTGAATTTCTATCGCCGCTATAACAACAAATACTAAAAACAGAATAAAATAAATAGTTATGCAACAAACGTGATTTTTGCCGTTTCTTGCATAATGATACGGAACCCTGCGTGTGCGAGTCCAACTTGCACTTGGCCGGTTTTTTTAAATTAAGTACCTCTTGGAGAATATCAAATAACTGATGAGGGCAATGTACGTACGATATTATTGATTGGCGACATTTTATTTAGTTTTCGGCGAACATTTGCTAAGTAGGTAGTACTTGGTAGTACTAATAGCCATCTAGGAAAATAAGTACAAAATATGTCCAAATAATTGAGAATATCAATTCAAAGCATAAAAAGATATAAGCATCTGCACTGATAGGAAAACAGTAGGTATCTAAATCTAACTAAGGTCTTTTCGTACGCCGCCGCTGTGAGTACTTGAGTAGGTAGGTATTTATCGCAACGCACGAAGTTACGCGCGACATATGTGACGTTATCCATGAAAAGGGACCTTATTGTCGATGGCGCTTCCACCATTATTAACGATGCTCTGATATAAATACCACGCCGTGCGACGCAGTGCGTCGTAAGCGCCATAGACAATAAGGTCCCTTTTCATAGATAATGCCACAATTAGAATTAGAACTTACTCGTTACTTTGAATGTCAGTGGTTGATGAAATCGGAGATTCCAGTTCCATATTTTGCAGTCTGTAAATAAAGATAAATTGTAGTAGTGTATTGTGTTACGTAGGTAGGGCTAAAAAGCACAAGTCAAATAATTATACTCACTCGATGTAGTCTAAAGATATAGTATCATGTTCGGCTGTGAAATTATCCAATTTTCTTCTTTTCCTAGAAAGACAAAAAAGTAAAAAGTTTAGACGCATGACAAATCACGAGCTGAGGTTCGAACCCTCGATAGGTGGATGGATTGCTAAAAGAACGCTTTATGCGTCTAATTGTGTGCGTTACATGTATCACTGTGTGCTCGTATTTATAGGAAGGCCCACTACACCGCAACCGCGTAACTACGGAGACGCACACATAGACGGCAATGTTTTCTGTCTTTGCCGTGCAAGGCGCTAGTGCCGCGTGGTGTAAACGTCGCGAATCGCAATATCCTTTTAAGCTATTTAGATGATGAATTGATGACAATGTTTAACCGGTAGATGGAGCGATTATTAAATTCTAGAATGTTTTAAGTTATATGGATTACTAATTAGTACGATCAAGTATATATTAAATTAAGTAATAATTACGTATTTCACTGTGTAATAAATATACATTTTTACTTACGTTAGTTCCATTGTTTGTTGGAATCTTCCGAGTTGTCTTTTTCGAGATGTCTTCTTTTAATTCAATTGCTTGTTACCCATTATAACTTAAAGGTTTTGGTGCACACGGTATATCACTAGGACACACAACACAGCACAGTTTTTATAAGTAAATCTTATATTTGTTTTGGGGACACCTAGTACAGGTCCGTCTGGCACGAGCGCTCAGCCATCACTGTCTCATTTCGAAAGACGGACGGAGATAGAGCATGCAGGCCGGAGTCGATATTTTGTTACGATAGAATTAGTTGATGTTTATTTATTTTAAAAATATTGCCTCTAATTATCGTTTTTCTAAAGCTGTCAAATTACTGTTATACTTATGATTGATTTTTCTCCTTTTTTTGTTTCATAGTGTCACATAGTAAAGAAACGAGTAAAGTTGGAGTAAAAATTCGAATTGGAGGTTACTTTGGGAATAAATTGTATCGAGCGAAGTGTTATGAATCGTGTATCGAAAGCTGTGTTATTAAAGATAATATAATCAAGAATTATATTTATTTTTCCCACGTCTACAAATATCACCGTTTCTTAGAAAAATAGGATAATTATTGGGGTATTTTTACATTTCTGGCTCAGGGAACGGCCTTAAAGGTCGCCATTGAATGTACAGAATGATTTTGTTATGCCTGATCATACATGACTATATACCGGTCTGGCCCAGTAGTGACCCTGCCGTGTGATGGACCCGGGTTCGAATCCCGGTAAGGGCACTTATTTGTGTAATGACAAATATTTGTTCCTGAGTCATGGGTGTTTTCTATGTAGGTATTCTTATGTATATAAATATGGATATCGTCGCGTAGTAGTAGTACCCATAGTACAAGTTTTGCTTAGTTTGGGTCTAGGTCGATCTGTGTAAGATTGTCCCCAAATATGTATTATTTATTAATTTTTATTTATTACTTACATGTAAGTCATAATATTGTCTTCGGTTACCGCGATAGTTACTCATGAAATAAAACTATAAATAATGGATACTATGCAGCGGTCGGCAACAAGCGGCCCGCGAACCTCTCGCTTGCGGCCCGCGAGCCTCCCTGTCTATTTTGTATGTAATATTGACAAACGACAATGTCTGCTAAAATCACAAGTATTACCAAAGTGCGGCCCGCGTCAACTTTCTTAACTACTATGTGGCCCTTGGCTGCTAAAAGGTTGCCGACCGCTGAACTATAGGGATGTAGTATGAATTCAATATACGCGATATAATCCGTTTCAATAGTTTTATTTCATGTACTTAAGTCATACTTAACAACTTTCACTACGGGGCCAACCCTGAAAACGCAAAAAAATATAAATCACAACAATCATCATCTATACATACCTACTACAAAAGACTGCTAAAATCAAAACCCTTCATTTTCAGGAATAATTAGCCACTTCGGTCCATAATGGCCGACCGTAGTTCAAACGTCCACGGAAGAACCCTATTAGTGGCCACAATTTCCTTAGGGGCCGCCGCTATTACGACAATAGGGAATAAATCGAAAAATAATTGGAGCCAAGTTACGTATGTATAGGTACCTACTTCTATTTATTTATTCGTTTGCCATTTTTTTTTTTTACTGAGTCGATAATAATCGAATAAACGATTTTAAATAATATACAATTTTTTTATCCATTCCGTTTGCATTAAGTATATACTTCTATGTTTTTTTTGGTTACCGAAAGGTGGCGACAGCTCGGCGCCTTTCCACCAACTTGACAATTGACACCTGATACTAACAAATCTGTACATTTCTGGGTCGATAAGACGATTTTCAGAGCCAATAAGTCGGAACAGTATGTATCTTCAATAAATAAAATAAATAAATATTATAGGACATTATTACACAGATTACCTAATAATACTTGTTGGGGCAGCAATGTACCACGAATTTTCATTGTCAGATGACAATTGTCACATCGGTGGAACAGGTGCCTGGCGCCTATTTCGCCACTCTGACAATTAACACCAGACACTGATTTTTTTTAATATGCGGATCCAGGGCTGGTCATAACTTATAGGGGACATGACCCCTGCCTGGGCCCTGGGTTGGGTCTACAATAAATAAAGTTTCAATGTTTAATTACTAGAATTTGACCATCCGCCCTTGATTTCCGAGTCGATAAGTAAGGACAGTAAGCGCTACTTGCACCATCCCACTAACCCAGAGTTAACCAGTTAAACCGTTAACCCAGTGTCAAATTGTACTGGTAACCATGGCAACTCCAGGTTTAATCGGTTAACCCCGGGTTAGTGGGATGGTGCAAGTGGCTAAGTAGCTCCAATACATTACTCGTTGGACCAGCAACGTACGGTGAATTGTCATTGTCAGGCGACAATTGTCAGTGTGGTGAAACAATAGCGGCGGCTCCAGAACACATTAGTTACTTACCTATTTGACAGTTGACATGTTTGAGTCCACGAAATGTCATATTTTTGACACATTGTGGACGGCAACCTCTTTTTTTTTCAAACACGCATTTGGAAAATGTAAAAAGGAAAGGACGTACATGCGCCATCAGATATATTGGAGCGGCCAAGGCGCTCACAAATATCTGAACACACCTCTATTGTCAAGGCGCTAGAGTGAGTGTTCAGATATTTTTGAGCTCCTCGGCCGCTCTGATGTATCTGATGGCGACTGTACGTGAGTGAAACCGTAAAATTAGCTTAAAATTAGTATGTATGTTAAGTTTAAATTTGAATATGTAAAAAGGACTATATTCATGGTATTTATTTGATGACGTATGTTATATTAACATAATTTACCTACTCATTAACAGTGGAAACATAAAAAAGATAACAATGGATTACCTTTGACACAATAACCTTGAAAGATAAAAATATATATTTGGTTAGTGTCTTCTTTTATAGAAATATGAATACATATTTACAATTCGAAGTATATTTTTTTATAAATTATGTATTGTTTAGCGACTTAAGGTTCGAGATAATTTGACTGTTCAATAATTACTCCATGTATTTAATGTGTAATGTAAAGTGTGTATTATTCGTAACAGTATTTTTTTATTAGCCTAACTTACTTAATGTCCCACTGTTTAGAAAGTAATATATAAAGAAATTTCCGAGCGCCTTAGGGGCTATTCATAAATTACGTCATTTCAAATTAGGGGGGGTCTGAACATCGGATGACGGTAGCATGAAGTAGGAGGAAATGGGGTCATTTGAAGCATGATTTTTGGATGATTATAGGGGGGGGGGGGGGGGGTCAAAAATCGTCAAAAATCGATGACGTAATTTATGGACAGCCCCTTATAGATGCGTCTGGTGACCAGAGGGCTGGCAGCTACTTCGGCCAGAGACTAAGTCTGGCCATCCAACGAGGTAACGCTGCCAGCCTACTGGGCACCATAACTCATGACAGCGACCTAGGGAGCATTTTTTATTTATAAGTTTATTCATAAGTTCATTTATAAGTCTATTTATATGATTATTTTAAGTTTTATATTCCATGTAGTTTAGTTTTATTACTGTTTAGTTTGTATTTTTTGTCTCAATAAATTACCCATTGTGAATAAAAATTTAATGATTTATGTGTTTTTCCCTTGTGCCTAAATCAGACATTTATACTGAAAATAAACATCAAGCTATGTTGTTCTTTAATAAATTATATGAATAGTTACTCGTGAAAGTGAAATAAAACTATGTAAATGTAAACGGATTATAGACCGGTATCGCTTAGTTATAAATAATGAATTTAAAATATACGAACCCTTTACAGCGTTCGTGGTCAACTGGAGACGGGAGGGGACCGGTAGAACGGGGATTTATCATATGTTGTTATTACACTGTCATGAATAAATAAATATTATAGGACCATTTTTACACAGATCGACCTAGTCCCACAGTAAGCTCAATAAGGCTTGTGTTGTGGGTACTAGACGACGATATATATAATATATAAATACTTATATACATAGAAAACATCCATAACCCAGGAAGAAATATTTGTGATAAACACACAAATAAATGCCCTTACCAGGATTCGAACCCGGGACCTCCTGCTTCGTAGGCAGGGTCACTACCGACTAGGCTAAGAGGGCGTTTAGGGTAGGTTCTTTATATTTAAATGACCCCTATCCTATATCTTGGATCACACTCGTAATGATTTCTAAGATAGTCGAATTGAGGCCTAAATCGCATCTAAAAACCGTAAACCTGTTGATGAAACGACCACCCTAACGATGTTATCGTATGTTGTACGTTATGTAATGATTAATGATTACATCCGTGATTAAACTTCAATCGTACAGGAAACTTCGGCCAAGGTCACTTTTATTGTTAGTCATTAAATATGTAGGTAGGTACATATTCGCAAAAATATTCGTTAGTATCTCTTTCAATAATTTGGCAAACGAAAATGGCCGATGAGAGTGTTAGAAAAACCAATTTAGCCAGAAGCCTTATAGTGTAAATTTCAGTCGATAGCGTGACCAAGTGCGTTCGCGTTTGCGTTATGTCTATTTTTGTAAGGGATTTTGAACTAGGAAGCGCTTACTTATAGGGTCAACAGCTCAAAAAATGGTTTTGGTCCTACGAGGTTAAAATCTCTAATGGTACAAGTTAAGCCATTTGGTGAGTTAAAAGTTACACAAGAAAGTATGTTGGCCCCTGTTTCACGACAATGACAATTGTCACCTGACAGTAGTGACAATGACAGTAACAAATTCGCCTTACATTTCTGGTCCAATAAGTAAATATTGACGATTGGTACCGCCGTTACTTAAGGATTCGGAAACGGATTGGTCGGTAATTGTCGGTGTCAGGTATCAATGGTCAAGTTTCCGAAATTTTTCAATGTGGAAATTTCGTAATTTTGGAACTAATCCGACAGCACATTAGTAATTAACAGTGTGAACTACGGTACCCTGAACCCTACAAAACATTCTTTAATTAATCGTATAGCATGCATGATTAGCCCTTTACCAGGCTAAGGGATATATATTTCCCATATATGGCACTTCAAACATGTGTTCTATTTTCGATGAGTAAGACTGATATTCGATTGTCATTTTTCAACTGTCAGCCTGGTAAAGGGTTAGGCAATCAGAGTACAGCTTTAAGGTTGTTAAGCCAGGTAACTACGTCGGGTGTCAGTGCATCCAGATCCTCAGCTGGGCCAGGATAGAAGTGAAGAGGGCAGCGCCGAAATATGTGCTCAGTGGTTGGTTCTTCTTCGCCGCACTCGCAGAGGGGAGACTCCTTCCAAACACACTTATGTTGGAAATAGTTACAGCCTCAACCTATTTAGACGGCACCAGATCTTATGAGGTATGTGAAACCCTTCTAGTAGGTGATAACTTTCTAGGAGCTAGTAATTAACAGTGTGATGTGAACTACGGTACCCTGAACCATACAAAACGTTCTAGGCGCTACAAGAACCACGAGGCACGGAAACGTTAAAAGGGTTATGATTTCTTCATGTTGTACCGGTTTCATTGACCTTTACTTTGATGATGATGGTGATGCTCTCCTGACCGATTTCGGCCCCAGCGACTGTGTGCTCTGGACTAGGCAATTTTTAGCTCGTGTTATTAGAGTGTAGCTGATCCACTCTCTGATGCGCTCTTAGGTGGGTCACGTACCCTATCTTCTTGCTAAATACTCGAGCGCATTTTGGGCACGTCAGCACACCGCCTACATAGTTGTAGGAAATTGAGGTTGGCGGCCGAGCCTTAAGCTCATCACGTTTTTTGTCGAGCTCACTGCGGCGTTCCGTCTTAAAAATGTTAACTCTATCATTAATGAGTCGCCGCCATTCGGGCCGCTGCGCTGCCTTTCGCTCCCAGTCAGAGGGCTCTAGTTGGCATCCCTTCATATGTCTTTTCAGAACATCCTTATATCGTAAGTATTGGCCACCGCTTTTACGCTTACCATTCTGGAGTTCTAAAAAGAAGATACGCTTCGCCACTCTGTCTTCTGACATCCGAGACACGTGCCCACACCACCGCAGCTGCCGCCTCATCAGATACACCTCAATGCCTCCGACATTTGCACGCCTCAGGACGTCTGTGTTTCTGACCCGGTCCGTCCATTTGATATTCATCATATCTCGGAGGCATTTAAGGTGGAATCTGTCGAGTGTACCTCTGACCTTTACATTATAACATAGGTAACAATGACAAGAATGCAAAGTATTGCGTGTCAACGAAGAACGCTCGTTAGAACTACCACTATAATGTCATGATCATGACAATGGCAATAACAAAGTTGGTACGCGATGGTTGGTACTGTAAAATATAATACCTATAGGTAGGTAATATACCTATAGGTAGGTAATTGGATCACATATTTTTGTAGGAAAGTCAACATTGCAGTTTGTAATAAGTAGTGACTAAGGCAAAGCAAATGTTAAATATTTTTGCAACGGTTTACTTTAGTGAATCACAACGTTATTTCTTAATGTTTGTTTTTGAATTAAGTTTAGAGTCTGTGCGGAAAGAGAAGAGTCGTGGAATGTATTGGGCCCAATACATTCCACGACTCTTCTCTTTCCGAACAGACTCTAGTAGGAAAAAAATACTTTGTTATGTAAGTACATAAAAACTCTTGCCATGCCACCAAAAGTACACACAGGTACTTACACACTAGGTGACACTCTCTATATGGATGTGCATGTTTACATAAATTCACGCTCTACATTTATAATTAATTCTATGCACAACGACATACTTCCCCAAATGGAATTATTAATAGGTTTTTTTTACCTACATACTTACATTGTAACGAATGCAAACCGGTCTTAAAAACAATTAAATCTTAATCAAAAAACTCTATCACTATTCGCTTAAGTATATCCTTCTTAATAATTTGCAACGCTGCACAGCTAAACTGCATTTGAGCATTTCGACAAAAGAAAAGAAATCCACATTTCCACAATGCCAATTAAGTAGAAATTAAAAATCGACAATCGCAAAAACCAAATGCTAACCTAACCTAAACCCTATTGCAAAACACATAAAGTTCATTAAAGGTCACTAAAAACAGTTGCTGTTATTAAGCAACTTTATCACTTGCACTCGACTAAAACCTGTTTCCAACAGAATTCCACGACAATTTTATTCAATCATTAGCAAATTTAAATTTGCACTAACCTTTCCGTAGTATTATAGAACATCGCCGCTTGTCTTTTCAAATCGTCTCCCATTGCGTTTTCTTCACTCATTTCACACTAGAAATTCACTGGACACTACACTCGAATATGCACTTTATGTTTAACTTTTAGAGTTGGTTTTCGCGAGTTCGTATGTGAGGAGGCGTAGTCGGTCGTACGTTCGACGCGCGCGCCTCTCACTTCGCACTGAGGACCTAGGTTACGCGCGCTCTCTTTCGCCCCCACTCGTATGCAGTCAATGATACGGCTTTATTCATGAACCGGCACTTTGGGTGAGTGTTTGGTGCTAGTATATCTTGAGCCTTGCATGGTACCTATACATAGAATAACCCACTACGGCTAAGTCAAAAGTAGTGATGTTTGCGGTCTATGCAAGTATCTTTGCAAGTTTGCACCCACATATACGTGCTTGAATAGTTACTTTTCATGCTACTTTTTACACAGGCAAAGTTCTTAATAAACTACTAAAAGGAAATGAGTTTATCGATACTTATGTACGATACATCATTTGAAAATAACCAGTCGCTTTTTGGTGAAGGAAAATACCTTGCGGAAACCGGATTAATCCCAATAAGGCCACAATTTTTTGGTGCAATATAGAATATTTACTTACTTACTTAAGGCCTAGTATCCCCTTTGGGTTGGAACTTGGAAGGTCAGAAGGCAGTCGCTTTCGTAAAACCTAGTGCCTACGGTAGGCAGCCTACCTCAATTCGGATTAGTTTCCAAGCGGACCCCAGGCTCATGAGCCGTGGCAATAAGCCGGGATAAACGCTAGAAAGAAGAAGAAGAAATATGGAATGAAACTAAGTAAAATAGCGTACAGTCGGTGCCACTCTAGTGCGACTCTGTCCGTCCGTCTGTCTGTCGCATAGCTAAATATCTTAACAAACTACTTATTTTTATAATAGTCGGCACACCGCAGCCGTGGATAATAGTTGCGAACGTACGAATGACATTCTGTTTACCATTGTTGTGGTCTCGCATTGTTGAATGCATGTGTTGCGACGCATTAGCTGTTATGGCATTTAAAAGATAACCCATTTATGTAGTATGTAGTATGTAGGTACCATTATTACACGGTGACACGTGTCAAAGGACCAGAATAACAATAAAAGTCGGACTAGAGTTGTGCGAGTCGGACTCGCCCACCGAAGGTGCGGCGCTTTTTAGTATTTGTTGTTAGAGCGGCAACAGAAATACATCACCTGTAAAAATTTCAACTAGCTATCACGGTTCATGGGATACAGCCTGGTGACAGAAAGACAGGCGGACAGTGGAGTCTTAGTAATGGGTCCTGTCTTCACCCTTTGGGTAACGGAACCCTAAAAATTACTCCACGGGAATTGTGCCGTGAGCGACTCAACTGGACTGTTTGACTATTAGTTTGTCGTGAGTTTGTCAATATAGGTACATAGAATAGAATTTTATATTAGCCAACTCCAGTCACAACTTTTTTTTAAATATGTATGTAGTGGGAATTTGTGTATTGGGTAATATTAAGGCGTAATTAGAGTGGCAGAGAAAGATGCGCGCAATTAGTTCGGTGTTCGCTGTAGGCCCTCTGTTTTTCGAAGTCGAAAATGTACCTACACTGAGAGCTTCGTGTAAATCGTGTAATATATATTCCGACGCTGAGGTACCAACATTATTACACGGTCGCACGTATTGACCAATAAAAGTGGAGGTTGACAGGTCACATGTGCGCCAACAAGGAAAAATGGAGCCAACAAGTACTTAACCCACTAGCATCCAACCGCAAAGAAGGTCAACAAATAAATCGCTGGGAAGACGACATCCATAAAATTCTGGGACCACACTGGACCACAGTTGCGTCATGGAGACGCCACTGGAAAGAGTTGAAGACCTACGCTGACAAGTGTAGATACACCAAATAAAGAGGAGGCTAATGCAGTTTTTTTTTTAATGAATTGTTACTGCATGTTTTTACAAATGCCATGAAAACCTCCTCCTCCTCGCGACGTGTTCCTCATTGCTGAGGGTCGTGAAATCCCTGTGGAATAAACTTCTGTTTGATGGCTCCTCTACATGGCCAGCGTGTAGAGAGTGGTATCGGATGGCGATGGGATGGCCGCGGTGTCGGTTATTCGTCCACACATCAAAGGTCCATTCCATAGTGCGTGGTCTCAACCATCGCATGGCCATCTGCCTGGTCCAGCGCTGGGCCATCGTGTAGAGGAGCGATGACGTTGTCGCGCCATCTGAGCCTGTTTTTGGCATCGTGAAGCGCGACGTGCATGCCATGGAAACGTTCACATAGTAACTGTGGGTCGTGGGTTCAAACCCCGGCTCGTACCAATGAGTTTTTCGGAACTTATGTACGAAATATCATTTGATATTTACCAGTTGCTTTTCGGTGAAGGAAAACATCGTGAGGAAACCGGACTAATCCCAATAAGGCTTAGTTTCCCCTCTGGGTTGGAAGGTCAGATGGCAGTCGCTTTCGTAAAAACTAGTGCCTACGTCAATTCTTGGGATTAGTTGTCAAGCGGACCCTAGGCTCCCATGAGCCGTGGCAATATGCCGGGATAACGCGAGGAAGAAGAAGAAGGTAACTGTGAGGTTTCCTACTTTGGGGCTTGGCCGATTAATGTAAGATTGCCCCATAGTATATTTATTTATATACCTATGTATTTTTATTTATTTGATGGGTGGAGTCCTCAAGGGTAAACTTCTAAAACACTTTGTACAATTTTACAAAACCTAATAGACATGAGCATACAACTGTCATTAATGTGTGTAATTAAGAACTAATGACATATTTTCTTTAGGGACCCATTAGCGCATCAAAACATATTAATGACATGTTGATTATGATTACCAAAATGACATTTATGAAAGTCAATAAACACTTTTCAGGTCAACTTCAAAGTAAAATTTATACTTAATATGTAATTTATTCCACATTTAAATGTGTTAATAGTTAGGTTAGAGGAGATTTGAGGATCAAATGTCCCATATAGACATTGCCTTTTAAAGCAATTACAAAAGTCAGAAATGATAGTCAAAGTCTGACAATCGTACTCTACTCGAGCGTTTCTTTTATTTTTTGCCATTTTATATATTGTGCCCTGTTTTGCCACTTTTGTGTTATTTCTAGTCAGAATCGCGAGCCCTTTTTATCCATATAGGAGTAAAAAAATGTCCTAAAATTTCCATACATTTTTCAAAATTTCCTTTTTGTTACCGCCATACAAAGTGTATGGGGAAATGGTGACACAATAGGAACAAAACTCTGGGACATTTTTTTATCCCATTAGGATCGAAAGAGCTCGTGATTCTGAGTAGAAATAACACAAAATTGACAAAAAAGGTCACAAATTATCAAAATGGCAAAAAATTTAAGAAACGCTCACTCATGAAACACTCCTAACATGAAAAATGAAGACTTATAATTTCACTTCCTAACACTATACTGTGACAAGTGTATATTTATTTAAACAACAAACTTACAACAAGTCCGAATAAGTGATCCCATAAGAGCCCCGCGAACAGTTTGTGCGGAGCTCTAAAAAAAGTAACCTAAAACTACCTACAAAACTAAAATTAATACCTAAAAAGAACTAAAAATCTATACTCTTATTTTAGTATTATTTATAATAATGTATAATAACCGGTTATGAGATTTGACCAGTTATTGGGCAGACTGAAAGCAACAAGCCATTAGCAGTCCGCCTGTTTCGAGGTGGGCGTCCCTGCACTACATCCACAGCCTTTCAGTAGAACATTTTTCTGAGTAAATCTCCACATTATCAGAAACACAATATTTACATGTTGATTATAATGTTAACATCCCACTGTGGAAGTAAGTGTGACTAATTTAACATATGTACATTAGTAATGTGTGGTTAAACAAGAATTTATTTCTTTCCGCTACCTGAAGTATGTATTTCGCCTTTTAACCTCCATAGAATTTTTCATCTAAGGCAGCGATCGGCAACAAGCGGCCCCTGAGCCTCCCTGGCTATTTTGTATGTAATATTGTCACAAATATTACCAAAGTGCGGTCCGCGTCAACTTCGTTAACTACTATGTAGCCCTTGCCTGCTAAAAGGTTGCCGACCGCTGATCTAAGGGACCAATATCTTGGTCCAATGTGTATTTGCAAATCATATTTTGCTTAATGAGAGAGTGAGACGCAATGCACATTGGACGAAGAAATTGGATTGGGTGTAATACCACCCTAACATGCTTGTGTCACCAAAAATCGAAAAATCGAAGTTTTATCTTATTTATCAGACCGTGGCAAAATGAATCCGATTTTACAAAATTCAAATACAATATATACTTTGTATGTCTTATAAGTATATCAGTCTACAGTAGTTAAATGGTTAACAGATCAGTGATAAGACCACTTGAAGCCTGTCTCTATCTTTATTTAGTTGTTTATTATGTATTGTTATATATTATTGAGCTGCACAATAAAGAGTTCTAAAAGCCGATTGAGCATTTCAAGTCATGCTCAATAGGGCTCAGGTAATGCTCAATTCAAAAATAAATGGTTTTTATAGCCATTACAGCAATAAGAACTCTGTAAATACATAGTAACAATACAGCTTTTGATAATATGAAGATTATCAGTGTATAAACATCTTAAATATTTCAATCTCTGAGCAATTAAAGTCACCGTGCAGTCCATCTGGCTTAATAATACACAATATCGAGACAAATTACAATGTGGTCACAATCCTCAGCAATAAGGAAACGAGAAATATGAAGAAGAAAATAATTAGGTATATTAAAAGCCTAATGTGGCAATGGTGCAATGTCAAAGTTTTAAAATACTTTGCTATCCACAATTCAACACAAATATAATATACCGAATTGGACTTACCCGGTTGTCCCGGTTCCAGTATGCAGTGGTGTATATTCATAGTCGTAATTTTGGCGTCTTAACATAGTAAACTGCACCTTTTGAACAACGCACTCACTAATACTACGAAAATATGTAATTTAAATAGATTTTTTTAACAAATTTTCTTCGCGGTTTCTTACGCTCGAGTATGTATGTTTTGTTTACATTGACGTCGTTGACATTGGCTGTCAGCTTATTAACCAATCAGAAGAATATTTAAGAAATCATTTCTCTTTTTTAGCGCTGTGATTGGTTAACTTGTTTAGAAACGTGTTAGTAATGTCAATGTCACTGTCACTAACGTCAGTTGCAAGAAACGTTTCGTTTCTGCATTGTAAATTCAATTTTGTATTATTTGTAAACAAATCTTTGTAGATTGGAAGAGGTTGGAAAATCAACATTAAAACTCGTTAGTTACAACCATGGTTACCAGTACAAATTGACACTGGGTTAAAGTTTTAACTCGG
Organism: Cydia splendana; assembly: GCF_910591565.1. Taxonomy (NCBI): domain Eukaryota; kingdom Metazoa; phylum Arthropoda; class Insecta; order Lepidoptera; family Tortricidae; genus Cydia; species Cydia splendana. Next base: position 1,727,357 of record NC_085968.1, read on the forward strand.
GGTTAGTGGGATTGTGCAAGTGGCGCCTATTGGATAACTTTAGTAGACATTTAAGTCCTGAAGAAACAGTCTGTCCGTCAAAGGCAGTCAAGAATACATTTTTTCCGTCTGTGGCTTAACATCTGCTTAGCCTTTAAATAATAGATGTCCCAGCTAGGGTTACAACGATTATGCGTATTCTTTCGTGCGTACAATTTATTGAAAATACCGGTGGGTTCGGTTTTGGTCTAGTTACGGCCGAAACCGAACCTTCGGATGAAACATGATTTTTAAGCCGTAATCTGCCGGAACCGACACAACCGAAAATACATTTTTAATTTAATATTTGGCACTTTTTTGGCCAAAACCGAACCTTCGACCAAAACATGATTTTTATGTCGAAACCTGCCGAAACCGACACATCGGTCGGCCTAATTTTTGTATAGTGTCTGTTTTAATCACTTATCAATGTCAAATACAGCTGAAATATAAACGTCTATAAATAATATTTACGCTTATCGAAAAACCTTTACGCATTTTTTTTTTTTTTTTTTTTTTTTTTATGGCTTTCCCCTCTTGTGTGTATTGGCAGGAGGGATTTTGCCAATGACGACGTTTTAAGACGTACTACGCACGATAAGAATGTTCGGTGAATAATTTTGATTTGGTGATAGGAATTGTGCTGGGAACCTAAAACAAAAACATTTATTGTTATGGACATCACAGACAACACATGACATATGTACAGTTTATTAGAAAAAGAGCGGGAAAGGCGATAGTTTTGACAGTTAGGCAGCATGCCAACATAAGGAGAAAAATAAGAGATGGACAATAGATATAAGATGACAAGTATTATAGAAAGAGTAGAGCAAGTAAAGCCGTTAAAGTTTTATATTATTTTCTTGTATGTGTTTAAGAATAATTCCAGTGATGGGAGGATCCATGAGAACCAGAAGCGTTTGAAAATTGATAGGCCGCGGAATATTTTTCGGTAAAACATCATATAAAGAGTGGTTAAGTCTGTTGCAAGAAAAGAAAATGTGTTCCGTCGTTCCTTCGTCAAGACCGCACTCGCATAAAGAGCTATCCCGCACCCTAATTTTTGCGAGGAATACAGGAGTGCATACGTGACCCAAACGAAGCCGGCAAAGTGTAGACGTGGCCCATTTACATGCAGAGCGAAAACGGAAAGAACCATGGTTTATGAGGTATAATTGGCTGTATATTTCCGTAGTGTTTTCCTACATGTCGTCTAGAGGAATCCCATAATTGTTGCCAATCGTCTCTTAAGTCACGGCGAGCTTTAATCATTAAGTCAGATGCGAGAACCATGTTGTGAGTCTCCGATCCATTGAGAGTGGCCTGCTTGGCCCACATGTCAGCATCCTCATTGCCGTTAATCCCACAGTGACCCGGAATCCATACTAATGTTACCTGTAAGCCTATTTCTTCACATCTGTACAGTAATTGTTTAAGTTTCAGGATGAATGGGGAAATCATTTTCATTTTGAGCTGGTTACCAGATAGGGCTTGGAGGCAGCTTTTGGCATCAGAGAAAATGATAACTTTGGGAATTTTGTGAGACTCAACATATGCAACTGCTTCCATTAAGGCAATTGATTCCCCAGTGAAGACGGAGGACTGTGAAGGACATTTATATGATAAAAGAATGCGGTATCTAGGGATCCAGATTGCTGCTCCCACACAGCTATTGAGGTTCAATTTTGATGCATCTGTGTAGATTGGTAAGTAATCTGGCCATTTTTCTAATTCTTTGTTTAATTTAATATTAGCTCCTAGATCATTTTTATTGATATTAAAATCTAAAATTACATTTGGGTGGAAAGTTAAGCAATTATATTCAAATTGAAATATTGGATTTTTGTCGGTGCTATAAGTGAGGAAGGGAGGTTTTCAATTTTTCTGAAGCTGTTAATGAATCTTGGTGTTTGTTTATGAGTCCAATATGCATTTACAGATACCAAAGATGAGAGAGCCTGTAAGCGAGGAATGAGGGGGTGGCTGGATATTGAACATGCCCTCAAAACATATCGGTCTGCAAGGAGTTGCCTGCGGAGACAAAGAGGAGGATCCACACACTCCACCTGCATGCCATTCTTTGGTGAGGATCTCATGGCACCAAGGATTATCCGAAGACATTTGGCTTGGATAGCATCTAGTTTCTTGAGAGCTATTTTATTGCATGGTTCTAGAACAAATGTACCATAGTCCATTTGGCTACGAATTACGGCATTGTAAACAAGTTTTTGGCAGTAGGGATGAGCACCCCACCAGACCCCAGAAAGGGATCAGAGCACATTAATGCCTTTTTCACACTTGTCAATGACATGCTTTAAATGTGGAACACCAGTCATTTTGGAGTCAAAAATAACACCCAGAAATTTTACACTGCTGCTGTTGGGAATAATCTGGTCTTCATATTGAAGAATAATATTAGGAATGGTATGGCGGCGCGTAAAAGTGACTGTGCAACATTTGGAGGGTGAAAGTGAAAGACCATGCTCATCCAACCAGTCTTTGAGGTACACCAGGGCCTCATTCAATCTAGAAGACGCTTCATCTAAATTGTGAACTGCGGTATAGACAACCAAGTCATCGGCATATTGCAGGATGTTGCAGAAGGGGAGGACAGATTGCTCAACATCAAATGTATAAAGGTTATATAAAAGAGGGCTGAGAACGGAGCCTTGGGGGAGGCCTTGCCATACTGTTAAAGGTGGGTAGAAGGTATTCCCAGTTCTAATTTTAATGGTTCTTCCCATGAACAGCCTGCAGACAATTTGTACAATTCTCGCAGGTATGCTCAGCTGTAGCAGTTTTGCTCTGAGCAGAGAGAGTTGCACATTGTCGTAAGCAGATGAGATATCTAGGAAGCACCCAACAAGTTGCTGCTTCTTAGAGAGGGCCAGTCTAATATCAGAAGTTAAAATGGTTAAGCTGTCCAAGGTACTTCTTCCCTTGCGGAATCCAAATTGGGTATTAGCTAGAATTCCTTTATTCTCAACCAACCATTCCACTCTGTTCTTCACCAAGTGTTCAAAAATCTTTCCTATTGTTGCAGATAATGCGATAGGGCGGTAGGAAGATGCTTGGCGAGGATCTTTGCCTGGCTTCAAGATGGGATTACTACTTGGGACTTCCAATCCTCAGGGACTTCGCCAGACATGAAGAACAAATTGAAGAGTTTTAGAAGGTGGTCTTTGGAAGGGGGGCTCAATTTTTGGATGAAGCAATACGGAATTCCATCTTCTCCAGGTGAGCTGTTACGGAGACCGGTTAGAACCATGTCAAGTTCTGAGATAGAAAAGGGGTTGTCTAATGGAACTAGATGTGAAGCGGAAACTGGATTTATACACCACTCTTCTGGGACAGATGGAGGGGCCAGTTTGTTTGCAAATTCTTCCAGCCAGGTAGAAGGATCGCAAGATGATGAGGGATCGGACTTAAAAGATCCTCGAAATTTTTTGATATTTCTCCAAACCAGTGAAGATGGGGTTCTGGGATTAAGGCTTTCGCAAAATCCTTTCCATCCCTTCTTTTTTGTTTTGTTAAGAAGGCGTTTGGTTTGGGCAGAGATTTTTTTAAAAGAAGTAAAATCTGCAGTGAGTCCAGTCAAATTATACCTCCGTTCTGCATCGTCTCTCTCCTTAACTGCTGCAGTGCAGTCCGAATTCCACCAAGGTGGAGATGGTAATTTAGAACTAGAAGGTTTTTTCTTAGGAATATGATTATCAGCTGCTTCTAGAATTATAGATTTAAACAAGGAATACTTTTCAAGGGGACTTATTATATGATCTAATACTTTTAATTTATCCTCAACTTGAGCTGAGTAATTGGGCCAATCAGCCTTATCAAGCTTATATTTTAAAAGAGGTTCCGGAGATGGAAGAGGCGATACTGAAGATGGCTTAGAAATTATTATAGGAAAGTGATCACTTCCGAAAGATTGATTTAGAACCTGATAGGAGAGCAGACTAGAAAGATTAGGAGAGCAAGCAGACAGATCTAAGACCGACTTGGGGTTCTGGCCAGGGTATACTCGGTGAGTGGGAGTACCATCATTAATTATTATTACATTGATATCATCAAACAGGTCAATGAGAAATGAGGAGAAAGTATCACTGTATGAAGAACCCCAAGAGGTGTTATGGCAGTTAAAATCGCCTAGGATCAGAAGGGGATGAGAGACAGAAAAAAAGAGAGTAGAGAGATCAGGAATTAAATTTAAATTTGGATGAGGAATGTAAACCGATATAATATTTATTCCCATGACGTTAGCGGCGACAGCGTTAATTTCATTCGAGTGGGGGGGAAGATGAATTTGTGTGAAGGGATATTTCCTATTAATCAGTAATGCACTACCTGCACGGCCGTCATTGCGGTCATCTCGGAGGCATGAGAACCCAGAGATCTTAAAACGGGATCCAGGTCTCAGCCATGTCTCCGAGATGGCCGCAACCGTCACAGAGTGCTCATTGATTAAGTTGATCAAATCAGATTTTTTTTGATTTACACTACGACTATTCCACTGTAGGATATTGGCCATAGGGACCTTTGATTGAAGCTAGTTCTTTTCTGATGGCAGCAAGATGATGGGCAACGTTGTTCGGTATACAGTCGCTAATCATGGCGACCCAGTTCTGCATTAGAGCTAACATAAGTGACACACTGTTGTCATTAGAGGGCTCGGTATCAAAGGGAGGAAGCGAAAGAGCGTGTCCATTTGGCAGTTGAGAAGAGGGAGTAGAAATTATATTTTGGTGTGCAACGCGGTCATAACCGGGGGACAGAGGTGTCCTAGGTCGAACGGGTCGGTATATAGTCTGGCGGCGGGATTGAGAAGCAATTGGTACGGCTTGTGAACCAGAGGGAGCCAAATCGGAAGAGAGAGAGTGACGAGGGGCTTCTGGAGCTACGGGGCTGAACATGGTATTTGTAACATCAGAGTAGGTTTTCCGAACGGTAGGAGTACGTGCCGCAGCCTCCTGATAAGAAATATTTTGTTCTGACATTAACAGTTTAATCGCCTTTTGTCTACCAAATTCTGGGCAGGATTTATCTGTGGCGAGGTGGCGACCTGTGCAGAAAAGGCAGGAAATATGTTCCGGAGCAATGTTGCAGGTTTCACCGGGGTGTTTTTTGGCACATTTGAAGCACCGCGCGTCTGATCTGCATTGTGTTTGAATGTGACCAAATCGCAGACATTTCCGGCACTGAATAGTTGGCAGCACATATACTTCCACATTTAGTGATGTGTAGAATGCATAAATCTTAGCTGGTAAATTTTGTCCTTCGACTGTGACAACCACAGATTGGGTCGGGACCCATGATGGTGGGCTGCCTTCTTTGAGGACCTTGCGCTGAAGGCGGCGAGCTTTTAAAATTTTGCCAGTTCCCTCTTTTAAATCAGTAGCCGAGACAAACTCCTCCATTGACCATTCTACTGGGACTCCGCGAACAAGACCCATGCGGGACACGTGGTATGACGGAATCGACGCTGTTAAGTTATTGCGAGCTAAACAGGGGTTTTCAGTTAGCTTATTGGCAGCATCTGCCGATTTGCATTCGACCGCAACGCGATTACGACCAAGAGACTTGATGCCATCTTTTTTGATGTCCGGAACACTGTCCTTCGCGAAAATTTGTCCTATTCTGATGGGTTGGAGAGAGGACCCCGCATTAGGAGATTCGGTTACTCGTGAGATATGAACTATAAATGGGCCACTATCTTTGGTGTCGTACTTACGTGTTTCGTTATCAAGGTCGGGGTGTTTATATAAACTGGAAATAGATGCATTGCTGATGTCACCCTGTGTTGGTCTTTTTTCATGTGGTTCACGGGACAAGTCGGTTGGTGTCAATTCCAGAGATTTAGCGTTTCTTTTCCTTGTTTGAGTGTCAATATCCATTGCATCAGAATCGTTCGTCAAATCCATGGAATTGCCACCACCGGGGTCCGGCGGCTTCTCCTTCTCATGTCCTGACATCCCTGCTTTATTGACTCTCAGGCCAGGAGATTTGTATGTATTACAGTTTAGAAATAACTAATGTTGTTAATAAACCGTCACCAAGTATACGTAAGGAAGGAAAGCAATAATAAAGGATAATAACCTAAAAACCGTACAGACTCACTCAATGCGCTTCTGTCCTCAATTCATAATATCCTTTACGCATTTATCACTTTATCGAGCGCCTGAGAGAAGTGTAGGTAGACGGGCTCGGAACCGTTTTTTTTTTTTTTTTTTAACTTGAAATAGCCTGATAGCCCAACATTTTTAATTATTTTATGCTTTTTACGTAGGACTGAATAATTTAGGTAAGCACTTAGTATTATTAAATTGTCGCATTAAAAAATAAATATTAAACTAAGGTAATACCGGCATTTTTTGTACGAAGAAAAAACCGGTTCTGATCCTTGGGTCTTGGGTAGACCTATAGTCCTACACAATATCCGCTTCTTGGTCACATATTGTTCTAATACAACGCCCAAACATTGGATTGGACCCCTGAGATTCATTTCTGTAAAAATATTAAACCGCCAACGTCAAATGCCCCTCGTAGGTGCTGTAAGCACGCTCGACCCAATTCTTTCGGTTGATCCTATTACCGAAACCATGGGTACTGTTTATGGACACCCTGTAGCGACATTATGTTTTGGTGAGGGATATTGAATATTGAGGAAAATATGCGTTTTCGATAGCTATTGGGCTTTACTAAATAAATTCAAAGACAACCTTACACAGATTTAGTCCCAAACCAGTGGGGAGACACTCCACACTTTGGTCGAACTCGGCTCCGTTCGGCTCAGCATTGCTCCGAGCAATTATTAGGGTTGGCACCACTTGACTTCCTGACGGCCATTTTAACTTTGGACGCGTAGATTGACGAATCCAGTAACATAAAAATTAGTTCAATGTATTCAAAAGGTACTTATATACACAATAGACCGTAGCGGAAGCGCTGGGTGGCCTAGCGGTAAGAGCGTGCGACTTGCAATCCGGAGGTCGCGGGTTCAAACCCCGGCTCGTACCAATGAGTTGTTCGGAACTTATGTACGAAATATCATTTGATATTTGCCAGTCGCTTTTCGGTGAAGGAAAACATCGTGAGGAAACCGGACTAATCCCAATAAGGCCTAGTTTCTCCTCTGGGTTGGAAGGTCAGATGGCAGTCGCTTTCGTAAAAACTAGTGCCTTAAAAACGTCAAATCGTGGGATTAGTTGTCAAGCGGACCCCAGGCTCCCATGAGCCGTGGCAAAATGCCTGGATAACGCGAGGAAGAAGAGTCCGTAGCGGCCCCCTTTTTTAAATACCTGTCATTAAATTTAAATAATCACGATTATTTTTTAGCAGTGGCGATAGTGTGCACGTTGATGGGCTCTTAAAAAACAAAAGACCCCAAGAAATTGAGAACTTCCTTCGAAATATTGAAGTCGGTTAAAAATACAATTCATATTTAATTTTCATTCGACTTTAATGATGTCAGAATAAAGGTCCGAGATTAAGCAATTACATTAAAAATGTAAAGCTGAACGGGATACGGGATATTCAATTTTTTTGTTGAAACTCGATAGGTACAGTTGAGTTCATAAACATGAATACGTTTTTTCACCTTATTGCAATGGATTAAAGATGAAGAAATGTATACATGTTTATGAACCCGACTGCAGTTTACGCCGGGTCATATCCGTAGGGTAACTCGTTTGTTACTGTCAAGCGGACCCTTTTCCTACACCAAGACAAGTCATCAAGTCACGTTGCGTTGCAAGCACAAATTATTATACCTACCTCGCCTTCCCTGTATCACAGTATTGACAGTTCCTTCAAGTCTCTTCTGGTTGGGGCACAGACAAAACATCCTCCAGACTGAGCATAGTCGCGCTACCCCCTCTGCCACGCATACGGTAAGTTTACTCCATGTTCGAGTCGAAAGTGTCTTTGTGTGACGTCCGTGTCTTTGAACGGACCAATCACGGCACTTGGACTTCGCTCACCTCGTCCCGCGCACCCCCGCATTTTTGGCATCATCGATTGCATGAAATAATTGCTCTAAACTCGGTCTAGAGGATTCCTAGTCTATGGGTTGGGGTCATTTATGAGCTCTAACCTCCAGAGTCCCTGAGGCCTTTATAAAGGATTAAATCCAAATGGAATTTTGAATTAAAATGAAATGTAAAAAGGTTCCAAATTCAAAACTGCAATAATGACAAGGGGGATTCAGGAGGCTAGTAATTAATTATATAGGTACAGGACGATTTCTGAGTCGTGATCCAGAACCACTTTTTCTGACTCTGTAACTGATTTACATTATCATATATGGTAGTATTTGATCAAAAGATAATTCAGTTGATATTTTCATATTTTTCAAGTAAAATTAATCTAATACCTACTAGGTAATCATGGTCACCCTATGACTTATGACAGACGCTGTATGGAAAGCGACAAGACGTCATAACGTCATATTGAGTAAGTAGGGTGACCACATTGTATGCCAAAATGTTTTTTTTTCTACTTCTTCTCCCTCGCGTTATCCCGGAATTTTGCCACGGCTCATGGGAACCTGGGGTCTACTTGACAACTAAACCTAAGAATTGGCGTAGGCACTAGTTTTTTACGAAAGCGACTGCCATCTGACCTGCCAACCCAGAGGGTATACTAGGTTTATTGAGAGTAGTCCGGTTTCCTCACGATGTTTTCCTTCACCGAAAAGCGACTGGTAAATATCAAGTGATATTTTGTACATACGGTTCCGAAAAAATCATTGGTACGAGCCGAGGTTTGAACTCGCGACCTACGGATTGAAAGTCGCACACTCTTAAAGGGCCCACTGATTAACAGTCCGCCGGACGGTATCTGCCTGTCAGTTAGACCAAAATTTTGACAGTTCCGAACAACTGACAGGCCGATACCGTCCGGCGGACTGTTAATTAGTGGGCCCCTTTACCGCTAGTCTACTACCGCTTTGTTTTTTCTACTTATCATCTGAAAAATAATCATGAATATTGGTGATAAACAATAATTAACAACATCATTAGACTGATCTTTGAATGTATGATGTCTTGTTCTCTTGCTCCACAACTCCGAAATAAGTAATTTGGAATTAGATAGATACTTAATTAATAGTCGTGCTAGTTTTTAGGGTTCCGTGGCCAAAGGGTAAAACAGTACTTGGATGGGTGACCTTTTTTTTTGCCGTTTCTTGCATTATGGTACGGAACCCTTCGTGCGCGAGTCCGACACGCACTTGCCCGGTTTTTTTACCTAAAAACATTAAAAAGCCAATCGGTATAGCATCCGATTATGCTGTTTACAGCCAACAGGTAACATGTGAACATGTTATGTTAATAATAGCTGAACGGTGAACCCGAGTTTGATTAATAATATATCTTACCCAATTTTGATTAGGGATCGCACGGATACACATTTCATATTCAGGCAGGCAGAAGTAGTTAAGTATGACGTTGACGAGATACAACTACCTAATTAAGACGAAACGGGACGTCCGCGTCGAAATCGGTTTTCCATACAAACGTATTCCCCATTTTCATCTCTGGATATTAACATTATTGAAAATACTTTTAACACAATTTGATGTACGAGTATTTTATTCATAGTTATATTACTCGTAGATTTTTTAATTATCATGAGAGTTAGGTGCGAAAAACACATAATTCTAGCTTTTGATTTAATCGCGAACATACTTAAGTACATACAGACAGACAGACGCGGCGGATGACTTTGTTTTAGAAGGTGCAGTGATAGGCACCTCGCTCGCTATTTCTGATGTTTTAAAAACATGTAATTAAAATTATATTGAGTTTACACTCTCTTTCTCTCTACTTCTCAGCATATTTGCGTCCACTGCTGAACATATGCCTCTTTCATGGATTTCCATGTTGTTCTGTATGCGGCGGTTCTATGCCAGGTCGGCCCTGCCGTCTTTCTAATGTCGTCCGACCATCTGTGGTTTTCCGTCCCTCCGGCTTCCCAGTCGAGGTCTCCAGAACAGTACTCGCTGGCCCCATCGGTCGTCATCCCTGCGGCAGATATAGCAGTTTACACTATGCAATACATATGTTCCTTAGGTATGTTTGAGTATTCTACGTTAACATCGAAACAACAAGGATTATGATAAATGATAAAGGTTGAATCACCGGGAAAAAATATTCATTATAGTTTCCATGCACTTGTATTTAAGCGCCTGTTGTTTTTATACGAGCAATGGAACGTTTTACACTATACCTATCTCAAATACTAAAAGTCAGTTCGGTTCCCCCAATTTATCCAACCAACATGTCAGATCCATCTAGGGCTACCCAACACTGGTTAGGTAGACCTAATATTATATACCCACTTAGTTTTCGGTAGACCAAGATGTAACAGGTAAATGCCGAATAAATATTAAGTTGATTTAATTTTCGGACTTTAACCAAAAGGCTGGGGTAATACTAGGTATACCCAGGTAGAAGAAGAAGAAGGACACTGAAGGAGGCAGTTACCTGAAGACCTTGCTAGGTTTCGTGGAGGAGCTACCTCGTTTCACGCAAAATAGGCACAGTGGATGTCGATTTGCGGAAAATGCTTAGTACAACTATCTAACTCATTCACCCAGCTAGACTTAAGTTTACTTAGCCTTCTAGCGGCATTGCCCGTAATTAAATATAAATATGTAAAAACATCCCGTATATTAAGGTAAGTACGAGTTTGTTATGTCAAACCACCTACACATAAACAGGCAAGATAGATGGAATCAAGCAAATTCGATATCGTAAACAGAGATACATCGAAATCGCGTTTTTACAACGCTACGCCAGTGTTAGGTGGGAAGTTAATAAGAACCCGTAAGGGGTCATCCATTAATTACATCACACGTTTAGGGGGAGGGAGGGGGTCAAGAAAATGTGACATGTTGTGACAAGGGGGAGGGGGGAGTCATAAACTTTGTGACGTCACTTTAACTATCAGTAACCGAAAATGTATTTAAATAATTTTATACGCCAATAATCATACAACAAGGTTTTGAAACAATAATCGTTTTTATTCGTTTAATTTTGTTTCTTAATCAGTTTTGGGTTATATTATTACTAATATTTCTTTTGTCAAAAATATTTTGATAAAATATTAAATAAATATTTGCCGATTTCGTTGAAGAAATGTGAGGTCACACCAGGGGGGAGGGGTTTGCCAAATGTGACCAAGTGTGACAAGGAGGGGGGGAGGGGTAAAAAAACCTAGAAATTCGTGTGACGTAATTAATGGATGACCCCTAATAAGTAATAACATAAACGTAGGTAGGTACGTAAAAATACAAGTCTCACATCACAACGCGTGCCGCCGTGACAGGGCGGGTAAAGGTTTATAGCCGGAGAGCTAGCCACGGAAATAGGTATGCAATTTATAGAGCAACGAAATCCCTCTAGTTAGTGTGCCATACTATCATTATTAATTAATTCGGGCGCCTGGCAGCTGTTCAGCGGTGGGTGCGGGAGTGGATGGGCAACAAAGGGGTTGTAAAATCAATTCAAGGTGTGCAATTTATAGAGCTCTGAGTTTGGTGTGATTTAATAGCTAATTATGTATTTAATTCAAATATAACAATGCCAGGCGTTTTATTTGGGGGGAAAGTAGTGCCAGGTGATGAAAATACACAATCACTTGTGCGCCTGCAGGAAGATCACGAGCAAATTGCACCTGACTTACAATCTATGCGTAAAGCAATTGTGAGTACAATTTGGGGTTTCCAAAACGTCCCGCTTGGCGCGCTGTTCAAAATCCCATACACAATAAACATTTAACGCAAACGCGAACGCTCGTCATGCTCTCGAATGAAATTTACGTTCTGACGTTTTCATATGACATAATTTTGTTATAATTTTGATGCTAGGTACAGCCGTTACCATTACTCCAATCTACCCAGAAGTGGATAGGAAATCGTTGCAATTGTCAGCGTGAAATATACCCAAGTAGCCGTATCGCGAGTTAGCACTTGACATTTACGTTAGCGATTGCGTAAACTCGATATCAGTCCATCTCGAGTTCACGCAGACAAATGCCAACTCGTGGTAGCCGTGCAGATCGATCAGGCTCATCTCTCGTGTCTAGATTACTCTATACCTAAGCTAAGTACATCGTGGGTAATAGTTATAAGAGCTTGTGTTTATTTCCGTCTCGAACACTAGAGTGGGCGTTATTGTTATGATAAATGCACTTGAAAGATAGGGGAAGCTAGGGTTGGGAGATCCCTCGAGATTAGGTGGTGAGAAATAATCTGAGCATTCTACTGTGTAAGACATCAAACTTAGTATATATTGTTATCCGTGCGGGTGTGGAAAATATCACCTGAAATGTTGTTCATTGTTTGCATTTTTTTAGGTCAATTAACTGAACCAATGGCGAACTACAACCTGAACCCACGGGGCGGGGCCTTAACACTGTCATGTGGTTTAGTAAGAATTTAATTAAACCCAAACGGAATGAAAAGAACTAAGAACGGGATTCACTTTTAAACCGAATCACAAGTGCTCTCGTAAATATAGGTAGGTACTAAATGAACTAAAAGATCGGAGTACCTATTGATGCGATCGTCCTAATTTGTAGCAATCTGACGCCCCTTTCACGAAAGCTTGTAACTTGAAATTAATAAGTACCTACTAAAAGAGATCTCTATCATTTTCATTATATTTTATATATTATAAATATCAAATGTACTAAAAAGAGTTATAAGTTACATGCTATTAAATTAAATATAATAAAACGGGGCACTCACGTTTTAATATAAGTAGGTATGGATGGTATTCCACCTGTCTAATATTTGATCAAAGTATTATTGTATTTGCGTCTCACATTTTGCTGAGACAGTGAGACGCAATGCACATTTGATCAAATATTGGACGGGTGGAATACCACCCTATTTAATATGTCTGAGTCTCACGACGAAAGTTTTGTTATTAAAAATACAAGCTTTTGTATCTTAGTAAATAAACACACATCTAGCTCTATTATAACAAATGACATGAACTCTAGCAATTGCGTACCTATATCACATTTTACCTACCCTATCCTTTTGCCTAACTCCCTCTAATATATTTATAACAACGCAACGAATCTCAGGCAATTTATCAAGATCTATATTTAAACAGAATCCTGCAATTTGTACGCGTGACTGGCAGTAAGGAACGAAATTAAAAAAGTTTCGCGCATGCAAAGCGTCCAGAATTTTCGCTATAGAAAACCCATAAGTGCGTAATCAAACTTATCTATACCCTGTTCACTGGCTCAGTTTACGTAACAGACATTGAAATCGTCATTCAATTACTGACCGTATTCAAACGTAATAAATTCTAAATTCAAGTTGGTGTTCCAATGGTTGTTACGACTGTATGGTTGAACATTCCCATAGAAGTTGGACACAAACGAAATAAATAGAGTTTGAAAACACAAAAAGGGTTGTCAAAGTTTTCGTGCATTGTTTTATTGCACTTTCAAGATTATTACACAAAAGAAAACCAACTTTCAATAAATAGAAAAGATGGTGCGAATGGATAAAGAATTCTGAACATAATGTAGGTACAGTCGACGTCAAAGATATGTTTACGTTTTTCGCCTTATTACAAAGGAGTAAGGTGCAAAAGTGTAAACATATCTTTGACATCGACTGTACCTACTCAGTTTACGAGTGAAATTGTTTCAAACTATAAAATATACTCAAAGAAGAAATTTTAAGAGCCACATGTACACGCATTCTAACGCCCTGAACCGTGTTCAGATATTTGTGAGCGCCTTAGCCGCTCCGATATATCTGATGGCGACTGTACACGAGTTTCAGGGCCAAATAATATTCTTATTCTACGCACGTATGCTAAGGCATAAAAAGACTTACCTCGCGACAGAAATATCTCTAAAACCACAATCTTCTCTCATACACCGTCTATGTCATCTGACAAGCACAGAAAAGTCGTAAGTCAAATAGTAGCAAATGGCAACGCATATTGTCACATTACAACTTTATATTTACTGTCCAATCCCGCTTTTCTCCTCAAAATTTACGTACACTCAGTACGCAGAGCGAAATTTTCCCACCCGCAAAGTAATTTTGTCATGCTAAATGTTTAGACTAGTTTAGAGTAACTTTCCAGCCATTGTATCATACCAACGTTTTACACACAAATGTGCACTTTATCTGCACTTCGTAAGGTTGTGATTTGTACAAGACAGATGCAAGTGCAAGTTTGCGGAAGTTATTTCTAAGTTGCCTTGTTATCACGCACAGAGGTAAAGTTAAATGCTTACGTGCCAGGTCCTAAACGTGGAACTGTCACCTTGGTAATATCACGAGTTAAATGTAGATGTTGTAGGCGTTAGAAATGTATTAAATTGCATGCATATAAATATAACATAAAAGTAAAGTCACCAAGCCGACCCCGAAATTTTTTCTAGCTACATTAACCTTTACCATACATTTGTACATAAGTAGCTACCTACATCTAATCCTACATCTCTATTGCTAGCTGAACCCTGCATACCTACGTGGGTCAGCTAGCAGAAAGGAATGTAATTTCTTCATACCCACATTTTCCTGTGTATCGTACGTTTTACAGACTTTACAGTACCTACGTACCTACATATGGCCCTTTAAATTTTCGACGTTCCATCTTACGAGCAACTGTGGTAAAGATGCCTAGTGCATAACTGCACAATTGTATTCCTTCGTATTTTCTCGGAAACGTTCGTACCTATTTGCCATGCTACTTCCATCAACCTCAGTACTATTTGTACCGACAATCTGCCGTATTCGAACTTTAAGATATTCTCAAGAGACGACACGTACAAGATCCATTCCAGATACGTTATAGTTTAGATATCAACTAGTTCTCTTTTGCAGCGTAATTCGGGCAACCAATGTCACTTTTACGTTAGATAGAGTAAGATATCTATTAGATGTGAATTGGATCTCTAAGTCATATCCTGTGGAAATCGTTCAACAGTATCTCCAGAATCGCGCAAATGTCAAATTTGACAGGTTAGATCTTAAACATATCGTTATCGTATCTTGGTGATGTCTAATAGATGTCTATTTCAAAATCCGAATCGGGCCCACTGACTAGAACAGATCTATATGGGTGATGCCAAGTTCTAGTTCGCTTGGGATGTAAGTTCAGGTTCAGGATATGTCTTGCCTGACAAAAACATAACCCTCCTTCTTATGTCTGGTAAGAATAAGAAGTATACTTATATTAGTGTTGTCTGAAGCGATATAGGTTTCGACATGTGATACTTTCCTAGCGACTTATTGTTCGGGGCTGTACTTTCGAAAGCTTTTTGTGACTAATGATATTTAGCGACCTAAGGGACGAGAATTTAGCCTTCGGCCAAATAAGTATACATAGAAGGAATCGATGTGAATATTTTGAAAATTGCAAAAGGTCATGCCGATAACAACATTTAGGTTACCTAGACTAGTAGACTACCTAGTTACCTACTTATAAGGAGACACCGTAAGTACCTAAGTATCACGTGTTAGCACTGCCGGCCTAGCCAAGGTGACAATCGCTTGCGTTACGACAATGAAACGCGTTGTGTCTCTATCACTCTTCCATATTAGTGCAACGGTGACAGTTGCGTTTCGCTCGCTACGGAGCGTAAGCGATCGGCTACCGATTGGCATGTTGGCTACGCGGCCTGATTGACTAGCACGTTATTTTTTCGCGGATCAGCATAGTAATATTTTTGTATTTTAATTCTTAATGAGGATACACCGTTTATGCTTAATAGGCTTTAAATCTTTAACTATAATTCCCGGCGGTTTAATATGTATAGAAATATTCTATAACATATAACTATATTATTTACATAATATGGGACATACCTTATCGCGTACTTATAGTTAAGTTTAAAACTACTTCCTACGTTTCGAGGGCTCTTTATTTCGAGACGGAGAGTCTTCCAGACCATACGGGGACAATGCGATCCTCGAAACGTCGGAGGCTCGGAGGTAATTTTAACATTAAATTATATGTGATGCGATTAAGACGAAAGTGGAGGACTCGTGCGAAATCTCCTTTTCTTACAAACGTAGTCCTCATTTTCCTTTCTGGATATTAAACATTACCTACCTATTGAAAACATTTTGACACAATTCGTTGTGATATGTCCCTATGTTTGATTTTATTCGAATTTTTAATTAGGAGGATTTAAATAGTTGTATGAATTCTGTTTTTGCTCCAAATTTTTACAATAATCAAAAATCTAATAAAGTCAAACGTAGGGGCATAGCTATGGTTAATAATGTTAATATACCTACATCAAATTGTGTAAAAATATTTTCCATAATGTCAATATCCAGAGAGGAAAATTGGGACTACTTTTGTATGGAGAAGCGCCAGTCCCCTTTCCTATTAAGTGAAAGTTTAACACATAACTTTGGTCTTCCTGCTTGCAGTCAGATAACAACTAAAACTTCGTAAGCTTATAACTTATAACTTAGCCGCGGTAGAAACGCTATTACTATCGCAACTCGACACTTCGGGGATTGCCTTTGCCTACATGGTGGCTGGGGTGCTTGACACAGAACATTTCGAACATTTATATTAACTACTAGCGACCCGCCCCGGCTTTGCACGGGTTAACAAATTATACACTTAAACCTTCCTCAAGAATCACTCTATTGATAGGTGAAAACCGCATGAAAATCCGTTCAGTATTTTTTTCAGTGGTTTTTAAGTTTATCGCGAACATACATACAGACAGACGCAGCGGGGGACTTTGTTTCATAAGGTGTAGTGATGTAGTAATACTTTGTTATCTAAAGATAAGATAAAAATAAAAAATAGTTTATTCAAGTAGGCATATTACAATGCGCTTATGAACGTCAAATAAACCTTTACCGGCTCCAACCGTACACCTATGCTCCGAGAAGATTTAAATCCCCCCTCAATTGGAGGAGGGTATCCCAATATGGGACCGGCCACAAACTCGGCGGGACACATCTTTGGGCTCATCCATTAATTACGTCACACGAATTTCTAGGTTTTTTTACCCCTCCCCCCCTCCTTGTCACACTTGGTCACATTTGGCAAACCCCTCCCTCCTGGTGTGACGTCACATTTCTTCAATATTTGTTTAATATTTTATCAAAATATTTTTGACAAAAGAAATATTAGTAATTTTATAACCCAAACCTGATTAAGAAATAAAATTAAACGAATAAAAAACGATTATCGTTTGAAAACCTTGTTATTTAAATGATAATTAGCGTATAAAATAATTTAAATACATTTTCGGTTACTGATGAAGTTAAAGTGACGTCACAAAGTTTATGACTCCCCCCTCCCCCTTGTCACAACATGTCACATTTTCTTGACCCCTCCCTCCCCCTAAACGTGTGATGTAATTAATGGATGACCCCTTTTCATCTAGTACAAGATCAGTCGAAACTCTGAAAGGGACTCGGAATCAGTGGTAGCACCCCTAGAGACTTTTCTTTAGGACTCTGAAATCTATAACATATCAAAATCTCAACATATTTAACTGAAACCACATTTTCCATACTTTAGGTTAGGGTATCTATATAGAAAAAACTTTTCGACAGCAAAATAAATCGAGCCAGTTATTGAAAATCATTAACATTGTAACTCTTCCTTTTGTCTATGTTCAAATGGCTATAAGTTAAATCAACTAAAACTCATTAGTCCAGAACATTCCAAAAGTCAACAAACATACCAACTGCAGTATTAGACAAAGAGATTAATATTAATTCCATTCAGAATGCAAGCGAGCGCATCTGCATAATGCAATTGTGATTTCTACGTCGACGCGATGAAAGTGCTACTCCGGGCTTTGCACTTATTGGCAAGAGAAATTCGTGTTTCAACACGGGTTCCGAATGGGTTAAATCAGCGACGGAATATAAGTACAGGATGGCCAAAAATAAGTGCATTCCTCGAAATTAAACTGTTGTGAGATATACTAACATTGAATAATTTTACGGTTTAGACTCACTTGTTGTTAGTCAGTCCCGCGACATGTTTTGGAGAGCCTAGGTCTCCTCTCTCAAGCACTGACAGTACGCAATACACGGCCGTCGTGAACGCTGCTCGCACAAGCTGAACAACAAGTGAGTCTAAACCGTAAAATTATTCAAAGTGCGTTCCTGTTGCCAGGGAGGTTTTGGGATTATACTGAGCAACTTTTACTATGGGACCAACCCCGAAATCGCGAAAAAGATATGACTGTTTCATACATTTTGGCTGGTCCATTTTCTATGGGTGGGTAAATTTTTCCGGCAACGCACTTGCAACCCCACAGGGGGCCAAGGGAAGATGACAGTCGTTTGCAGAAAACAAAAAAACTGATTTAAAAATTGGGATGGTTGGGTGAAAAAAAAACCGGCCAAGCGCGAGTCGGACTCGCGAATGAAGGATTTCGTTCCGTACCATAATGCAAAAAAAAAAAAACAAAAAAAAGCAAAAAAAAAAACGGTCACCGATCCACATACTGACCACTCCCGACGTTGCTTAACTTTGGTCAAAAATCACGTTTGTTGTATGGGAGCCCCATTTAAATCTTTATTTTATTCTGTTTTTAGTATTTGTTGTTATAGCGGCAACAGAAATACATCATCTGTGAAAATTTCAACTGTCTAGCTATCACGGTTCGTGAGATACAGCCTGGTGACAGATGGACGGACGGACGGACGGACAGCGAAGTCTTAGTAATAGGGTCCCGTTTTACCCTTTGGGTACGGAACCCTAAAAACGGCAAAAAAATAAAGTTTGTTGTATGGGAGCCCCACTTAAATATTAATTTTATTCTGTGTTTAGTATTTGTTGTTATAGCGGCAACAGAAATACATAATCTGTGATAATTTCAACTGTCTAGCTATCACGGTTCATGAGATACAGCCTGGTGACAGGCAGACAGACAGACGGACAGAGGAGTCTTAGTAATAGGATCCCGTTTTTACCCTTAGGGTACGGAAACCTAAAAAGCAATGTCGGGTAAAACCTTCAAACTTTTCAGTTTCTTACGAGCGTGTTAGTTTTTCAAATTCTTTTATTTTCAAAGGAACTCCAAAAGTAGCATCTTAGCTAGATTGCCGTGAGTCCTTGCCCTGTCGCGTTAGATAGCATTTAAAAGTTAAACCGCTGTTTACATTCTACGTCTGTTAGAACTAGCTCTCCGTGGAGTCTTGAACTAGAAACAAACGATTGTACATGTACCTTTCGAGATAGAAATATCATATCATAACAAACTGGAGTAAACAAACTTTTGCATGAATTCATGTTAAAATCAGATTAGGAGGTCGATCATAATATTCATAACGTTTAAACCTTTCCTACTCAGGTAAAAATTAAGGCCGTACAAGTTAAAAGCTAAAGCTTATAGAGTCGGACCAAGAATAGTCTGCAGCGGATTTGATAGCCTACGCACCACGCAGTGCAAGTGTTATTTACACGTCATAATTTCATAGAAGTTTAACGTTTAAAATGACACTTGCACTGCGTGGGCTATCAATATCGCTGCAGACTTTTCTCGGTCTGACTCTAAACTGTAATGAGAACCCAAAATCAACGTTGTATAATATATCAACAATCTGTTAACCGCACGGGCTATTAACTTATTTTAGTTCACTGAAATTCAGGATCTGGCTACCTGACCCTCTATTCCTATAACAGGACCTATGGGTCCCTGAACTAGTATTACTTTGACCTCAAGATGCGTATCAACAACGCGTATACGAAGATCACGTTTCCCCAGAGTATAACGCGTTACTGCGGGCAGCGGTGGAAATAACCATGGTAATCGTGGGAACGGAGCCGGTTTACAAATTTATGAAGGTTCAAGTTTAATAAATTTACCTTAGGATGAGCCGGCCTTTAGATTTCGACGATAGATTTATAAGGTAGTTGGTGTATTTACTTAAATAATGGCTTTAGCGAAGACTTCGTTTGCGCTGAACTCATTTAATTAATATATGCTTTCATACACAATTCAATTAAGTACCTACCCGCTCGAATATTCTCTGGGAAACCTTAATATAATAATGGATATTAAATCAAATGAAATATCTTTTATGTTCAGGCAACTGAGGCCTAACTTACATACAATAATAAAAATAAGGTGTTTCTTAGTTTGAGTGGCATGAATAATATATGATAATATCTACCTACTGGATAATAAAATTAATAAATATCTACTCTTAGATGAGCGTTTCTTTTATTTTTTGCCATTTTTATATATTGTGAACTTTTTTGCCACTTTTGTGTTATTTCTACTCAGAATCACAAGCTCTTTCGATGCTAATGGGATAAAAAAATACCCCAGACATTATTTTCCTATTGTGTTACCATTTCCCCATAAACTTTGTATGGAGGTAACAAAAAGGAAAGTTTGAAAAAGTATGAACATTTTAGGATACTTTTTTTCTCCTATGAGGATGAAAAGAGCTCGCGATCCTGACTAGAAATAACACAAAACTGGCATAAAAGGTCACAATATATAAAAATGGCAATAAATAAAAGAAACGCTCAGATAAGTGTTACAAAATGTTATATAAATCGCTATATTCTCTATAAATATGATATTTTTTACAAGTAATTGAAACACCTTACCTAATATAATACATAATAAATAATACAAATACCTAATGCCTTACTAAAATACATACTTACTCATAAATACGGAAAAATCTACAAATGACATAATTGCGAACGTCTTCCCAAATTGAGTGGAAAAAATCGAGTTACCGCCGCGCCGTCTACATACCTATAAATAACAAATCATTACATAACGATCAATCTAATTTATTTCGGTGATAAGATGGGAAAACAACGAAATGTCAGGTTATTTTCATTGTTATTTTGTTTAAGGGGGGCGCAGACGATCAAGCATACTTGACAAGCATGTGTACAGTAATATTTTACATCGAAGGCCGCAAAAAAATCTGACACGATCTTAGTTGTAGAGCTATAAGAGCTTGTCATATATTTTTGCGGCCTTCGAAGAGTTACATATTATTGCAATGCAGGTGTGATTGTACCTAACGACGATGTAGGAGACGTACGAATTTTACGAAGGCTGCGTTCCCACTAAGTCGTAACGGCAGCGTAGGCGTGGGCGTGCGTCGTGGCTTGTACATTTACACGCAGGTGTTGTCTCACATACTGGGGGTCATTCCTGAAAAAATCGTATTCAAGATAGACTGTAAACTTTCATTCATTCTTTTAAAATTATGGCTTCAGTCCAGTGGGACCATTTCGCCAGTATTAAGATATTAGGAGCTTTAAATACGATGAAAATTGTAATACGGTTAGTACAAGACAGAGTACGCCGTGTACGGTGATTTTATTAGCTCTTGTAAAGCGATAGCTGGACTTTACAAGTAGCACGTGGAGTACCGGCCATTGACTCCAAAATAGTGGTTAAAAGCTTTTCAAGATTAATTCTCCATTCACTGATCACTGCAACATTAGTTTAATGTATAATAAGCTATCGATATTACACTTTAAACAATATAAATGAGCAAAAAACAAAGGAATTAATCACGAGGCTAATTATCAAGATGGCGCTCGAACCGGAAGTCCAGACTGTAAACGATCCATTGCGATAATTCGCGCACGTTGTCAAGCACGCTTGATCGTCTGCAGGGTACTTAAGAGAGTTTGTTGACTTTAATAGGACTATTGTTCAACTTTATCGATGCCTTTGCAATAAAAGGACCGAATAATATTCAATTGTTCGTATCATGGAGAATATATAAACGAGTGAAATCTCTTATGGTAGAACAGTTACAAAAGTGACCAGCTTTCACTGACACTTTTCAGAGTAGCTAGATCAGTGCCCCAAACGCGTTAGTTCCGCGCAGCATTAGTCCCGATCGCGTTTTTCCCCACTCGCGTTAGTTCCGCGTAGCATTAGTCCCTATCGCGTTTTTCCCCACTCGCGTTAGTTCCGCGTAGCATTAGTCCCGATCGCGTTTTTCCCCACTCGCGTTAGTTCCGCGCAGCATTAGTCCCGATCGCGTTTTTCCCCACTCGCGTCAGTTCCGCGTAGCATTAGTCCCGATAGCGTTTTTCCCCACTCGCGTAAGTTCCGCGTAGCATTAGTCCCGATCGCGTTTTTCCCCACTCGCGTTACCACTCGCTTCGCGGGGCTCCTATTTCTGGGCGGTTTGCCCTTCGGGCATCGGAAGCTACCTAACGAACCTAACCTACCTAACCTATTAATTTAGTGTGACGTCCATGAAAACATTACACTTTGGGGAAAAAAGTGTAGGTAGGTTACGTTCGTTAGGTAGCTTCAGATGGGCAAACCGCCCAGAAATAGGAGCCCCGCGAAGCGGCGCTCCGTCTGAAAATGCGACCGGGAGTAATGCTACGCGGAACTAACGCGAGTGGGGAAAAACGCGATCGGGACTAATGCTACGCGGAACTAACGCGTTTGGGGCACTGATTTAGCTACTCACTTTTCATACATAGAATTTGTCCTCCTTTATTTCTATACTCCATGGTTCGTATATTAATATCAATTCATAGTTTTGGATTAAAATACTATATGCCCGATTCGAACTAAAAGATAGGTACGTCAAATATTATGTTTTTCTTTATTCGTAATAATGGCTTTTCTGCTACCAGGGCACTTTGCCAATATAACAGTAAGTATGTCGTCGATATTCAGTCATCCGTCGAGGCCTTCACGATGCACTGGAGGATAGCTGGAGCAGCAGTACAAAGCATAATGGCGGCCGAGACCACGAACCGCCGAATGATGTCCAAGGAATTAGTTATTCGCATTTCCAGAAGAAAACTTCATTAACTGCACCCATTGCGCTTGCCATTCACTGCATAATATCCTATCAAAATTATACATTAAACAGAATGCAAAAAATAAATAAAAATGTCTGGAACACGATCTACCATATTCCGTGGATCATTCGAAAGTCTAGATAGAATATGGATTAGATATGTCAGTTTCAAAAGTGACGTTTTTGTTTGAAGAAATATCGTATCTAGACGTAATATTTGACGTATCTTAAAGTTCGAATCGGGCCGTATGTCTGCACGAGTTTGCTTTCAAGTTAGGTACTAGTAGATAATTTGAACGTGTAGGTGTGCCACGGGCGGTTTAATAGAACTTCCCCACCCGAGTACCTATTTTGAGACCATTAGAATCAGAATTTTGTACATACCTTTATACCTAATACTAACTCTGGATACAAATTTCAATAGTATTTCCGGCGTCTATGTTCGTTTTCTTTAGCATTAGAAAGAACTCCACAGAAGCAAGCGTGCAGTTTTTATCAGGCTCTTTAATTGTTAATAATTATTGAATTATCTAATGTAGCATGGTCAATACATACAATTTACTTCACATTATTACCGCTAAAAGTGCCGGATTTGGAACCACAAGCTTACTTCTGCGAAGTTCTTTCTAATGCTAAAAAAATGGACATAATAGATATACAGGGTGGAAGATTTCTAGAGACTAGCTGAATTAGTGTTATCTAAGTGATCTACAATCGAGTTATTATAATCGTAAAGCTGAATTTAAAAGTCAAAGAAAATCATTTACCTAAATGAAATATTTTTATATCAGATACCCTACAAAGTTATTTACATTTTAAATTAACACATATCATGTTATTCATAGGATTGCTAGCGTTGAAACATACAGATATTTGCACTAATGTTTAACAAACTGTATCTCAAAAACGGCTCCAAATATTAACGTGAAGTAACGTGAACGTGAGTAAAAAATGAAGTACGTAGCCTAAACAATTCGTTTGCATAAAAGTCCCTCGTTCTGTTCCACCCGATATGCATTATAGAGTCGCATTGAAATGCATTATAGAGTGATTTAGAATAACCTATTAATAGAGTCATAGACATTTGGCGCCAGCACTTGAATCAAACTGTATGTAAATATACAGGGTGACCTTAGCCATTGGACAAACCCTGAAATCCCACGTAGGGTTAGGTACTTCTCAGAAATGCTCTAATGGTAATATATGTTTTTTAATTAGAACATAAGATAAAATAATAAATTATGAAACAAAAGTTATTTCCAATAATCGACAATAAAACGAAACATACTGTATATTAATTAATGATTAAATTGGCAGTGCTTTTGACAATTTGTTTGAAATATGCGGCAATGATGACATTTGTCAAAAGTCAGAATCTTATTAATGTCATAAATAAAAAAGATAATCAAAACGGTCGAAGAAGGTTTCATACTATTTATTACCTCAGGAGCTACTAACACATACAGGTTGCTCCAAAGTAAAAAAATCGTAATTTGTTAATTTCTTCGTAACCGCTACACCGATTGTTATGATACTTTGTATACTGGTTCTAAATACCCCAATGCATATGTACATTTCGGCTTTGTCCAATGGCTAGGGACACCCTGTATAGTATATAGACAGCATACAGGTATTTATAGTGATATTTACCCGAACAACAGCCGTTGTTGGCAGCCACCGTAGACTACATCCAACAGATGATGCATATTGGCTATGCTATGAACGAAGGAATATTTTAAAGCTAAAATACATGTATTCGTGACGATCACAAAGCATGGACGAATATGTACAAACAGACAACAATAGCAGAAATACGAGTAAAAACCGGCCAAGTGCGAGTCGGACACACGCACGAAGGGTTCCGTACCATTACGCAAAAAAAGACCAAAAAAATCACGTTTGTTTATTGGGGGCCCCACTTAACTATTTGTTTCATTTTGTTTTTAGTACTTGTTGTTATAGCGGCAATAGAAATACACCATCTGTGAAAATTTCAACTGCCTAGCTAAGACGGTTCTCGAATTACTGCCTGGTGACTGACAGACGGACAGACGGACAGCGGAGTCTTAGTAATAGGGTCCGTTTTTACCCTTTGGGTACGGAACCCTAAAAACTGAACATTAATGATGAGACTCGAACTCGCGACTCTGGACGGGCTTGTGACTCCCAAAGGCGCATATTATTGTTATGGTGGAAATATTCGATGACACACAGAGTTAAATCATTGGCAGAGCGATGGGCTAGTGATGCAGAGACGCGAGTTCGAGTCTTTCCCGAGACAGTGCATTTTTCCACTTTTCATTTATTTCTCATCGTTATGTTGGTAGTGGGGTCAAATCACACGGTTCCCCTTTTCCTAGTGTAGGCGTGGGGCGAGAATAACTCATAGTTTACCTAATAGGTAGAACTCGTATGTAACGACCTCCAACCGCGGTTAATGACGAGAATTTGTACGGCAAGCAACGACAGTTGACCGCGACACTCTGTAAAGAGTATAACGACTGAGAAGAAGATGTTCTATCTAGTAGTATTGATCTGCGGCCACGCAGCAGTTACCGTGTTCACTAGTTCCTCTTAGCCCGGAGGTGGTAGTATTATCCTTAAAGCATATCGAAATTATAGTTATGGTTACATATACAGTTATAGCAACATAACAATGATCTTGTTAACAATGCTGAGCACACTGACCACTGTGTTCAAGCGGTGGCATTTCCCTCTGTTGCTCATTGCTGGGTATCATAAAGGATGATTCATGCTAGACCGGGCCGTGCCGGGGCCGAGGCGTCCGACTTCACAGATTAATAAATAGTTACTACGTAACAGATACTTCATTCCCAAACAAAAGCAAAAATACCTACGCTATAATAGCCTACAGAACCTTAATAATAATACCTGCTGCTCAGGACAAGAAGAAATGTAGCATAATTACGCGCACAAATAGTCGAAACTGTGTTGCCCGCCGTGCGAGTCACGTGCCAACGCGTCATCGTAAGAATGCGCTAGGGTTGTAGCTACCCTACCTATGATGATTATTGTAATAAAACGAATGTTGCGAATCAAATATGTTTTAGTTTTAATATAATGATTTATAATTTTTTCACTTCTCGGAATTATCTGTTATTAAAATTTAATAAGTAGTTGAAAATATCCTAAATCGCGTAAATAATTTTAATAAATATTCAGGAGCAAAGCAACGGACAATCAACGGTTTTTAAAAGTTGTAATACGATGCTACCAGGCCGATTAATTATTACGTCGTCAAAGTTATTTAAAAATACTTTTTCTAACCCTTCAATATAATTATTAAACTTTCAGGTGGGACCTTTAGCCCGCCATAAAAAGATGATTTTTTATTATAGGCTTTTTCCTTTGTTTTTTAGACTTTTTCACCCATCTACTGCACAATAATTACGTGGTTTCGGCATTTCGAAGCATAAGCGCGGGAAACGCGCGGTGCAATGCGGTGCGAGCGCTGAGGCGGGCGTTCGGCGGCCCTCTGTCGGTTGTATCGTCGACGATACGCCGAGCGGTAGGCATATAGCGCGTGGCCTTGAGCGTGTGACGGAGGCCTGCCGACATGTCATTTTCTATGACGGCTGATCGGTGATCACGTGGTGCTTTCCATAGAAAACGAAGCGCCGGAAGTTCCGCCCCGGTCTAGCGTGAGTCATCCTTATAATAAGTTTTTGACAAAATTTTAATTTTTGGTACAAGCTTTTATCGCTGACTGTACTTTTCTTTCCACAGACAACTAATACTCATCGAGACAATTCTAAAATCCCAAACACAATTAGGCTGCGTTGTTTTATCACAAAGTTCTTACGGCCACCTCCTGTCTCCATCATCAGATCAGCTCGATGGTACCATAATATTGCATTGTCATCCGATTTATACATGCATGCAAAATTTCAGCTCAATCGGAAACCGGGAAGTGGATTAAATTTAACTTGCAAAATTTGATTACACACAGACAGACAGACAGACAACGGTCAGGTGAAACTAAATAAAAGCTTTGAATCAGTTTAAACGAAGTAACAAAACTTTTGTAAGGAAATTCAGGCCACAAAAATATTACGTAAGTTGAAAACATGATTTTTTGTTCATATAGATATTTTGTTGTTTTCAGTGTGATCTGATAGGCTTTGTAAATATTTGTTTAATATTTGAATATTTTATTTGCCCTCCGCTCTGCGCACCGCGTCGTCGCGTCCTTGCCAGCCGGTAACTGTGAGGTAACCGAGAGCGGGTGGGCGGCACTTTCAACGGGAGGCAGGGAGTGTCCATACTGTGCGTTAGTACTATTTATTATACTGTGGTTCTAGTAAGTAAATAGTAGAAAATTTGCTCACTATGATCTCGCAAAATATGGGCAATGGGTTGAAAAAACATCCTGTATAAGGTTGTGGTTTCTCAAATCGCCATGCAAAGGGGACTTTCGAAATTACTCACTCTTGCGAGTAATCCTTGGCAAATACTCGCTTCTGTGACGTTTGAGGTTGACGGTTTGAGGAATAACGCAGTTATTTTCTTTGAGCGCTTTGCAATGAAATATGTAAACACCGCACACGTCAAATTTAATATAAAGGCACTTTACTGCCCGATTTGAACTTTAAAGGTGGCCACTGACGAGCCTTCCAACAGTCCAAATAGCGTGGCTGCAATCCAAAATCGGTCCGTGAATGTCAAAAACGTACAATGTTTAATATTAGGATGCCGTCCATTTGGATGAATCCATTGTAACGGTATCCATTTGGAAGGCTCGTCAGTGGCCTGCTTAAGAATCTTAAGATACGTGAATTAATAGACCTATTAGAAACGATATGGATTAGATGTCTCGCTGGATGTGTCAGTGTCAAATAAGTAACGTTTTTGTTTGAAGCTTGAAGTTAGTGCAATCTTAAACCGATTGACCTAGGGCCTAGGTCCTAGGCTATTAAGACATTCGGCAAGTGACCACCTCCTTTTTAACTCTGTTACTAAACCCGGACTACTTTTATTGTACTCTGTTATGCAGCTTTGTTTCTCAGTGGAAATCTAACAAAGAGCTGTGTAAAATGCAGTGAGTCATGGGATCGTTTGTGATTTACTGTAGTATCGCTCCCGGTCATTTGTTTCATGCAGAGTGCGTGTAGGGAGGTACCGAGTGGTTGTTTTGTTTTTGAATAACAAATGTTTCTTTTTAAACCAGGAAAAAAGTAAACTAGTTGGCTTGTGAGCTAGAGCTAAATATCACCATGGCTCCGCGATTTTGAGATAATTTTACAAAAGCTGAAACGGCAAAAAGCTATATAATTATCGCACCGGCTCACAAAATACTCGAAAATCGACTGAGTAATGCGTTTTGTAGAGGACAGTCGCACAGTACAGCCTAGCCACTCTAGCCACCTATACGAATGCATTTTGCCCAAGCAGAAAGTTTTCATTTGCGCTTCGCGCTCGCTCTGTCAAAAATATGAATATTTCTGATAAATCTGATCTCTCTAAAAAGTATACAGCACATCTCTATGCACTAAATCGCTCTAAAGTCCGCCTGAACTCGGAAATCTCAGGATAAGTGCTAGTCTGTATTTACTGAGGATATCATGCTATAACCCACTATAATAACATCTCAACGTATCTTCGTATCTTTAGCCCCAATCCCGAGTGTTTGCGGATCTCGAATTCTCGAGGGCTCTTAAAATTATACGAGTAACTTATTTTCGATCGGGTGATATTTTTAGTAGTTACCGTGCCTGCTGTCTCTAAATAATGGGAGAAAAACGAAAAGATCACTCTGTGTAAATTTCATTCGATAGCGTGACGCTGACGGTCCCGTACGAGTTTGCTTTTGTATGGGATTTGGAGTTTCCAAACCGTCCCGCTTGGCGCGCCGTTCAAAATCCCATATGTACAAAAATAGACATAACGCAAAAGCGAACGCTCGTCATGCTATTGAATAGAATTTACACTAGGGCTTGAAGATCGAATATACAAAAATGTATGTGAAATATTGTTTTTTCTGCAAATTTAAAAGTGCGATATTTTGACGATATCTAGCTAATTTTATTTCTTATGATAATTTGTTGTTTCCTTCATTTGTTGTTTGTTTACTCTTGTTGTTATTATGACTTGTTTATGAGTTATGAGTATTTTGATCAACATAATTACAAATTAGAATGTTGAAATTGGGCATTGATTGGATTAAAATTTTTGTAAACAAGCCATAACAACTACAGAGGCAACATGTAAGGACTACCTACCTATTCACACTCATCATATCAGCCAGAGGACGTCCACTGCTGGACATAGGCCTCCCCCAAAGAGTGCCACAATGACCGGTCTTGCCCGTAGAACCGATGGCCGTTGGGGCGGAAAGGTTCTCGAGTGGCGACCACGTACCGGAAGGCGCAGCGTGGGTAGACCCCCCGGTGGACTGACGACCTGGTTAAGGTTGCAAGAGTCCTGCTGGATGCGGGTGGCGCAAGACCGGTCATTCACACTCAATTTGCACAAAATTGGTAACAAGATTCCCTTAATTTTTAACAAGCAGAAACGTCTGCGAACGATGCTATTAAATATACCCAAGACAGTATTTTTTCCACTTTTAAATTTATCCTAAGATTCCCTAACTAAACCATAATTTTATTATCTTAAACGTAAGCACGTCGCATTGATATTGAAATCAATGCCCGAGGTTGCACTTAATTAATTGTTTTATTTTTCAGCAACTTGAAAGAAAACAAACAAGGACACGTCCAACATTTTAAAAAGATTTTCATTATAGTTCCTTTTTTAGCATTAGAAAGAAGGTAAGCGTTCTTGGAATGTCTATTAAATGAAAAACGCTTTTTAAAAATCAGTAACTATTACTTATGAAAGCAGAAGAATATAAATGATCGTATTAGATTCATAATTGTTACATATTTGCTTTGACTTATTTTAAAAACGTGTTTTTCAATTAAAGGCACATCAAGATTGTTTACCTTTTTTTTAATGCTAAAAAAAATTAACTATAGGTACTGTGGTGTTCAATAAATAGGCAGATGCGCTGGCAACATTAGTCAGTTTCATGGACTCATGGCGGCCGGATATGTTATGAGCGCACTGTATGGAGCAATAATAAATTGTTTTATTTACCTACAAACAATATAATGAATCCCAAGAGCTGCTATGTGAACATAGCAGCTACTTGAATATTTTTTATCCATGCACGTACATTTCAAGTATTATTTACAAGCTTGACAAATCGCAACAATACCCACGACCTAAATCACAAAAACATTTCCCTTTTCCAGAAAGCCCCATAATGTTGCCATCTATTAGGTACCTACTACAATCTTTGGGACTCATATCCACGCGTATGTTGCAGTCGAAAACTTATTCAATTCTAAACCGTATTGTCTCGCAATAAAGTACAAGTTGCAACTGGTTTTAAAACGTAACTTACTATGTTTGTGCGTGATATACACGTGGACTTACTTCTTTTTTCTGTTGGGGATAAAATGAGGGCACCATGGTTGGTATTACGTCTTAGCGCAGTATAAAAGGGACGTGGAGGTATTCTGGTCGCGTATGGGCAAGATAAGCGAGTCGGGACCACAATGCACTGCTTGTCAGAAGAGATACTTGATAAAAAGTTTATTAAGTTTTTCAGTTTTCTGGCGAACGAATAACTGATGAGAATCGTGCTGTGTGTCGGATAGCGTAAAAGCTGTAAAGAGTCATGCTGCAGCATGCAGATTATCCGCCCACTGCGAAATAATGATGGGGACATTCTACTTTTATTATACTTAGGCCCACTTGCACCATTCCACTAACCCGGGGTTAACCGGTTAAACCCGGAGTTACCATGGTTACCAGTACAATTTGACAGTTGACGGTTAAACGGCTTAACCCCGGGTTAGTGGGATGGTGCAAGTGGGCCTTAGTCTACAATCACTATACTGTCCCACAGTTGACTGTGTCGGATAGCGCAGAAGCTTGTAAGGAGTCCTACCGCAGCATGCAGGAGATTATGTGCCCACTGCCAGATAATGATACTCGTAGTAGCTGTGATAATCTACTGTTATTATACTTAGTCTACAATCACTATACTGTCCCACAGTTGACTGTGTCGGATAGCGCAGACGCTTGTAAGGAGTCCTACCGCAGCATACAGGAGATTATGTGCCCACTGCCAGATAATGATACTCGTAGTAGCTGTGATATTCTACTGTTATTATACTTAGTCTACAATCACTATACTGTCCCACAGTTGACTGTGTCGGATAGCGCAGAAGCTTGTAAGGAGTCCTACCGCAGCATACAGGAGATTATGTGCCCACTGCCAGATAATGATACTCGTAGTAGCTGTGATAATCTACTGTTATTATACTTAGTCTACAATCACTATACTGTCCCACAGTTGACTGTGTCGGATAGCGCAGAAGCTTGTAAGGAGTCCTACCGCAGCATACAGGAGATTATGTGCCCACTGCCAGATAATGATACTCGTAGTAGCTGTGATAATCTACTGTTATTATACTTAGTCTACAATCACTATACTGTCCCACAGTTGACTGTGTCGGATAGTGCAGAAGCTTGTAAGGAATCATGCAGCAGCATGCAGATTATCTGATAATGATAGTAGCTGGGACATTCTACTTTTATTGACCGAAGCGTAGCGAAGGTCTAAGTTTTGTCTCGGGCATTTTGCTCTCATATGTCCGGATGTTCTCCTCTATAGCTCGCAATTCCTAACCGATTCTGCTGAAGTTTTGTGACCAGATTCTATGATTAAATAGATTTTTTTTCTCGTTCCATTTTTTCAATTTTATTTCAAAATGCAAAAATTGGCCTAAAGGACTTAAGCGCCAATAGCGTCTATGGCGTTTAAGACTATTGTGAGTTCACTGTGATAACGACTCCTTATAATTTGTCGACAATCACTATATTGTCCCACAGTTGACTGTGTCAAATAGTGCAGAAGCTTGTAAGGAGTCCTGCCGCAGCATGCAGCAGATTATCTGCCCACTGTCAGATAACGATACTCGTAGTATCTGTGATATTCTACTTTTATCATACTTAGCGCCACTTGCACCATCCCACTAACCCGGGGTTAATCGGTTCCGAACAAACTGTCCATACGAACAATCATCAATGATGATGCATTTTGCGTTTAACTGACAGGCTGATATCGTCCGGCAAACTGGTAATCTGTACCTTTATACTCGTATCTATGTTTGGTATAGGTACTATTTTTCTTCGCTAGAAATTGTAATAGGTACAAAGAAACAAGAGCAATTAGAGGTATTAGATTTTGTATAACTTCTACGGTTAGTGATCTATAAAAGATACTACGTAATATTCTTAGTACATTACTGCGTAGTAATAGTACAGACGGCGTTGTACGAAACCACGTAGCGGAAAACAGAAAAGATACGCGTGAGAAACGTATCTCAGATCTATCTGTGCGCTGTGCGTGTGTATCTAGTTCAGTGTCGGATGAATTGCTAAAATATAGTCGTTATCAGATATTTTTGAGCGGCCAAAGCACAGATTAATAAATAGTTACTACGTAACAGATACTTCATTCCCAAACAAAAGCAAAAATACCTACGCTATAATAGCCTACAGAACCTTAATAATAATACCTGCTGCTCAGGACAAGAAGAAATGTAGCATAATTACGCGCACAAATAGTCGAAACTGTGTTGCCCGCCGTGCGAGTCACGTGCCAACGCGTCATCGTAAGAATGCGCTAGGGTTGTAGCTACCCTACCTATGATGATTATTGTAATAAAACGAATGTTGCGAATCAAATATGTTTTAGTTTTAATATAATGATTTATAATTTTTTCACTTCTCGGAATTATCTGTTATTAAAATTTAATAAGTAGTTGAAAATATCCTAAATCGCGTAAATAATTTTAATAAATATTCAGGAGCAAAGCAACGGACAATCAACGGTTTTTAAAAGTTGTAATACGATGCTACCAGGCCGATTAATTATTACGTCGTCAAAGTTATTTAAAAATACTTTTTCTAACCCTTCAATATAATTATTAAACTTTCAGGTGGGACCTTTAGCCCGCCATAAAAAGATGATTTTTTATTATAGGCTTTTTCCTTTGTTTTTTAGACTTTTTCACCCATCTACTGCACAATAATTACGTGGTTTCGGCATTTCGAAGCATAAGCGCGGGAAACGCGCGGTGCAATGCGGTGCGAGCGCTGAGGCGGGCGTTCGGCGGCCCTCTGTCGGTTGTATCGTCGACGATACGCCGAGCGGTAGGCATATAGCGCGTGGCCTTGAGCGTGTGACGGAGGCCTGGCCAAAGTGCTCAAAAATAGAACGAGCGATTTAACGCCTTGACAATAAAAGGAGTGTTCAAATATTTGTGAGCAGCCGCTCCGATATATCTGATGGGGAGTGTATATTATTATACTTAAACAGTTACTTATAGACTTGCTACGGGTGGCAGTTCTATGCTATCGTTAGATAATGTAAACTTTTCATAATGTGGTTTCTGTGTTGTTTGTGGTAAAAAGACTTTCATCAGAAATCCTTATTATATAACTAGCTGTGCCCGCGGCTCCGCCCGCGTGTAATTCGGTCTGTGTCAGTAAGCGGCTAATTTCTAATCCTAATTTCTCCCCCTTTCCCCTGGAGGCGGAACTTGAAGTAAAGTTGACATATGGATATGCTAGAGGACTGAAGTCCAGATAAAATATTTTACAATTAGGTAGGTACCACTAAATAAAACTACACTCCAAAATCAATAGTTTTATTCGCCCTTATTCAAATTTTACACGTGATTTAAACTTAGAATATAACCAAACGGAGTGGTCATTAACAGGCGTTCCCCTCTGTCGAAAATAGGCGGCCAATGGTCAACCGACGTTTATCTGACATGGCTATGTTTACGTTACGTGGGTACACATTTAATGTGCCCCTCCCCCGCAAAAAACGCCAGACTATTTTGTACCGAAAATTATAGACATGGCGTCTCCGTTGGTTATATTCTCTAAGGATTTAAACGACAGAGTAGTAGGTGTATATCGGACGATACAGTAAGGTATACGCGCGCGAGCGAAAGCGAAGCGGCCTGCCTGGCTAGAGCGCCACTTACCGTGGTCTTCTTCAGACTCCTGAGGAAGATCACGTGCCCCTTGTAACCTCAATGCGTTGCGAAACTTTCGCGAATGATTCGATTTTTTTCGGGAAGGCATGGTAATGCGTATAAAATGCGAGTCCCAAATCGTTTGACTCCGCAAACGACCAGTCGGCCGGATTAAGATATTTTGATGCCCTAAGTATTTCTAGACCATGGTGCCCCCTCTCCGTAGGGTCATCAAGTTTACATTGAATTTTTTTGGTAAATTGAGTGACGTTCATTGCTGCATTTCAGCTGAGAATGGAAATCAGTCACATCATTTTATCACGAAAATTGACAGTGCCGCAGCAGTAACGTTGCAACAGAGTACCTAATGCTGCCGCAGTCGCCACCCGAATGTCACCTTTATCATAAACATCTTACAATGTTATTGAAAACGCGAGCGAAGCGAGCGCGAAATTTTTTCGATATAAAAACGCAATTTGATAGACAGTTGTACATTTTTACCTTTAGTATGGAAATCAGTCACATCATTATATCACGAAAATTGAATGTCACCTTTATCATATTTTAGAAAGTTATTGAAAACGCGAGCGTAGCGAGCGCGAAAATTTTTCGATATAAAAAAACGCAATTTGATAGACAGTTGTACATTTTTACTTTTAGTACAGAAATCAGTCACATCATTTTATCACGAAAATTGACAGTGCCGCAGCAGTAACGTTGCAACAGAGTACCTAATGCTGCTGCAGTCGCCACCCGAATGTCACCTTTATCATATCTTAGAAAGTTATTGAAAACGCGAGCGAAGCGAGCGCGACAATTTTTTGATATAAAAAAACGCAATTCGATAGACAGTTGTACATTTTTACTTTTAGAATGGATTTCCATTCCATTCGGTGGCGACTACAGCAGCATTAGGTACTCTGTTGCAACGTTACTGCTGAGCACTTTTCGTGATAAAATAATGTGACTGAAATCAGCAGTAACGTTGCAACAGAGTACCTAATGCTGCTGTAGTCGCCACCGAAATATCACCTTTATCATAAACATATTAGAATGTTATTGAAAACGCGAGCGAAGCGAGCGCGAAAATTTTTCGATAATTTTTGGTGCCCCCTAGCTTTGCCCCTAGGCATGGTGCCCTAAGCAAGTGCTTATTTTGCTTAAAAGGGTTAATCCGGCACTGCAAATGACAGAAATCAATGTTTTTTTTTCAAAGTAGGTACCCACCTTCGTGGCCATTATTAAGTGCTTAAGGAGGCGATACGTATGAATATGGATTTGATATGGATGCGATATAATCAGAGCTGGGCACCGTTAATCAAAAAGTTAACTTCGTTAATCGTTAATCCGTTAAATAAAAAGTTAACTTCGTTAAACGTTAAAACGTTACTCTTCAAAAGTTTTAACAGAAGTTAAAGTTAATCGTTAATCGTTAACTCGAAATCGTAAATATACGCAATAAGAAATAAAACTAGGAGAAATAATCATAAATTTTGATTTTTATTAAAGACTAATCTACTAATTAACATGGTAATCATTACTAATTAATAATAGCATAGCCAATAAAAATATCATTCGCTAGCATCTGACATAAGGTGCATGTGCCCCTTCATGAACATGAGCATATTAAAATTGTCGTCTGATAGCGACGCCCGTTTTGGAGAAAAAATATCTTTTCCCGCCGAAAACAGGCGTTCCACAGCAGCACTCGATGGTATACTAGTGTTATATTTGAGGCAGCGCGCGGCCTTGGTGTGAGGTATTACTTAGGTATTAACGATTAACGGACTTAAGAAAAGTTAACGGAAGTTAACAAGTCCGTTACAGGTTTTTAAAGTTAACTTAAAAGTTAATCCGTTACTCGAAAACTTAACTTCGTTAATTAACGATTAACAGATTAACGAGTTAATGCCCAGCTATGGATATAATTACGATTAGGTATAATTTATGACGGAGAAAATAAATCATTTTTCACCTCAGCAGCTCGAACAAGGGTACTTTGCTTCTTAAAAACAGTGAGCAAAATGCGATTTTGCTCACTGGGTCATTTTGTCTCACTCAGTGAGCAAAATCGCATTTTGCTCACTGATTGTGTCTCACTCAGTGAGCAAAATGCGATTTTGCTCACTGAGTGAGACAAAATGACATTCAAGTGACCTTTATAGTCATTTCAACATGCGGGGTCTAATACAAGTTCGATATACTTGGGTTCTATTATCTCTGTCCCTCTAGGTATGTTCTCACTGCTTAGGGTGAAAAATTTTGTGTACTACACGAGATCAAAGTTATTTACATCTCGTGCGCTTTTGAATCCCTTACTACGCTCAAGATTCTAAATTATTATAGAATCTTTCGCTTGCACGGGACTCAAAATAAGCACTCGAAGAAATATCAAACTTTGATCTCTTGTTGTACAAATAACTATTATGCAATTATACGCGTGTTGATATGTGTGTTTATTTTACCACTGCGTAACTATGGTAAACTCATTTTTTCTTGGTTACCTACTCAATGTTTACTCAGTTCGCCAAAAGATGGCACTGTGCAATGAGGGGCAATTAATATAAGTACTGTCGTTTAATTTTGTTGTATTATTAAATCAACACAATTATTCAATTAAATTTGTTGATATCCGTACGATTGATTGAAATTTTAGAAGAGGGGTCTTCTAAACTTATCTGAGTTAATTTGGCAAAATCCTTCCTCGGTGGCTTATTTATGTCACATCGTATTAAATTCAGCGCCATTTGTTAGTTTACCAGAGTACTCTATAGTGTTAGTACTTATTTGAAAAAAGTTTGCCCCTGCTTCCTAAGTAGCGCCATACGATTCAGGGGCAAACTTAAGTCAATCGAGTGTTGTGGCTACCCCCCCTTTTAGGGATTGAATTTTTATAGC
The DNA here is from genome assembly GCF_910591565.1 of Cydia splendana. Lineage (NCBI taxonomy): Eukaryota > Metazoa > Arthropoda > Insecta > Lepidoptera > Tortricidae > Cydia > Cydia splendana. The sequence continues at coordinate 1,764,137 of NC_085968.1, forward strand.
CTATAACCTGGCCGGAGATTTTCTCGACAGATTAGTAAAGTTTTCATCAAAATCCGTTTAGCCGTTTTCACGTGATGCGCGTTCAAATAAACAGACAAACAGATAAACAGACAAACAGACAAAAATTCTAAAAACTGTTGGAACGTGTTCTGTTATCAATTCTAAGTATCCCCAGCCAACTTTTTTTCAAATATCTTCCATGTACAGACTTTCGGCCCTCTTCAGCTTTATTATAATAATAATAACAATCTAGCGCTAATGGGAGCCCTAAACGCTTTACTAGAGCCATATTTGCGGACTAGTAAAGATTTAGATGATACGCACGCGATCATGTATTGCGGAGCCACCGCGGCGTGCCGTGTTGCACGAGTCAAGTTTCCGGACTCTGAACGTGCACCTAGGACCGCCGGAGGTGCCCCCGCATGGCAAGTACGGATCGAGCGACGTATCAGCTCTTTTAGGACTCTTATCGCTAAGCTGATCTGCTTCAGGGGGGGCAACAATCGCCCCCGAGTAATGCGCTTCGTAAGCCAGGCATTCGCGGGGACGGATACCAGGCCCCGCGACTACATGGCCAACGTTACGGAGCGCATCGACTTTCTAAAGCAGAAAGTCTATGCATGGGCAAACCGTATTCGCCGCTACAGAGAGCGTGTGGACCGATTCCAGCAGAATCGTCTTTTCCAGAGTGACCAAAGGAAGATGTACCGAAAGTGGGAGGAAACCAACCTTCGTGCGTCCGACTCGCAGCCACCGGATGCTACTGTCATGAATGACTTCTGGCGTAGCATCTGGTCGGTGCCTGTCGGGCACACCGAGGGGAGTTGGATGAGTGTTGTGGAGCGTGAGTGCGAGTCCATTGAACCTATGGGAGCAGTCACCATCAGCCCCGATGACGTAAGTTGTGCCATCCGCACGGCCCAGAACTGGAAAAGTCCTGGGCCGGATGGATTGCACAACTTCTGGCTAAAATGGTTCCGATGCTCACACTCCTGCTTGGCAGCACAATTTCAACAAGCCCTCGAGCTTGGTTCTCTCCCACCTTCCTTAACAACTGGTGTCACCTTCCTGCTCTATAAGTCCGGTAGTACCACGGAAGCGAAGAACTACAGACCCATCACATGCTTGCCTACACTCTACAAGCTCCTTACATCCATTTTGAGAGCAAAAATCAACGCGCACATTGTCGCAAACAATATTTTGGCCTCTGCTCAAAATGGATGTAGGGTTGGGTCCCGTGGTACTAAAGAGCTCCTCCTCATAGACATGACCATCTGCCAACAAATCCGGCGGACCAAGGGGGCCCTCTCAGCCGCTTGGATTGACTACAAGAAGGCCTATGATTCGGTGCCTCATTCATGGCTGGGGAGGGTCTTAGAGCTGTACAAAGTTGATGCAGCTTTGAGAGCCTTCCTAAGCGCGTGTATGGGGCAGTGGACCACAGTCCTTCGTCAACCAGGAGGCGGGGATGACCGACCTGGCCCACAGGATTTTATAAGGATTGAGCGAGGAATCTTTCAGGGCGACAGTCTGAGTCCGCTATGGTTCTGCCTAGCTCTGAATCCCCTCAGCACCCTGCTGAAGGATTTGGGACTAGGTTGCCGGCTTCGGAGAGAGGGTGAAGTTATTTCTCACCTTCTGTACATGGATGACCTCAAATTATTTGCACCAAATACCCAAGGCTTGTTGGAGCTACTGAAAACCACCGAAGACTTCAGTAGTGCCATCAACATGGAGTTTGGTGTCGATAAATGTGCGGTTATGCATGTACAGCGGGGGAGGGTTGTAAATTCAACAAATTTACAACTTTCTGAGACAATGTCTTTCAGATCTATCTCTGAATCAGAAACCTATAAATACCTTGGTATGTCACAGTCGTTGGGTATTGAGGACGAGGGTATTAGACGGTCAGTGAAGGAGCGCTTTTTCAGTCGGCTCACAAAAGTCCTTAACAGTCTTTTGTCAGGAGGCAACAAAGTGCGCGCCTTCAACGCCTGGGTAATGCCCCTCCTCACATACTCCTTTGGCATACTAAGGTGGACTCAGACCGAGCTGGACGCCCTGGATCGGAGGGTCCGATCACTGCTCACCACACATCGCATGCTACACCCACGCTCGTCAGTTATGAGATTGTACATCCCACGGAAGTGTGGAGGTCGAGGCTTCCTAAACGCCAAGGATCTCCACAACCGCGAGGTGTACAATCTCAGGAATTATTTCCTTAACAACGAGTGTGGGATGCATCGTGATGTGGTGGCAGTAGACAGGAACCTCACACCGCTCTCCTTGGCAAACGAGAACTGGCGCAAACCTGTGGTACTAAGTACTGCGGATCGCAGGGCGGCATGGGAGAGTAAGGTGCTACACGGGCGGTTCTACAAGGCCCTCACGGGACCCGATGTGGACCTGCTCGCGTCGGTGAATTGGTTACGATTCGGGGACCTCTTCGGAGAAACCGAGGGTTTTGCCTGTGCAATTGCGGACGAAGTGATGATGACGAACAACTATCGGAAATATATCCTGAAGGACGGTACGGTCGACATCTGTCGGGCATGCCGCCGTCCCGGAGAGTCACTCAGGCACATAATTTCCGGTTGTTCTCATCTTGCTAACGGTGAGTACTTGCACAGACATAATCTCGTAGCCAGGATTATTCACCAACAACTTGCTCTTCTATACGGCCTTGTGGACCGCGAAGTACCGTACTACAAGTACTTACCTGCGCCTGTTCTCGAGAATGGTCGTGCCACGCTCTATTGGGATCGATCTATCATCACTGACAGGACTATTGTCGCCAATAAGCCTGACATCGTGCTGATAGACCGATCGCAGCGCCGGGCCGTGCTCGCCGACGTCACCATCCCCCATGATGAGAATCTCGTGAAGGCCGAGAAGGACAAGTCCAGCAAGTACCTAGACTTAGCTCACGAGATTACCGCCATGTGGGATGTTGACTCGACGATCATTGTTCCGATAGTTGTGTCAGCGAACGGTCTCATAGCGAAGAGTCTCGACCAACACCTAGAGAGACTCTCGCTGGGTGGTTGGATCAAGGGTCAGATGCAGAAGGCGGTAATTTTGGACACGGCGCGTATAGTACGTCGGTTCCTCACTCTGCGGCCCTGACCACCGGCAGCTTGGGCCAAGCCCCGCTGCCGGCGGCACCCTAGGTTAGGTTTTTTATAATGTGTTTATATATTTTTGTTATGTTTTGTATGTGTTTTTATATTTTACTTTTATACTAGATATGAGCGCCGATAGGCATTTAGCCGGCGGCGGCGCGCCGGTCAAAATCGGTCGGCGGCGGCGGCGAATCGGCGGCGTGGCCTTGAAACACCTTTGATTAATGAAAAAGAATTCTAACCAAAATTTTGCCGAAATTACATGTTTTTGCTGTAACAAAGTTATAAAATAAGTGCCTTTTTCGATTTCAAGCAAAATTTATTGAATAAAGTTACGAAAAAAGTTTTATATAGTAGGTATAAACGGTATCGAGCGGCACCAGAGCCGGTCTTAATCTTGGCGAGACCCTGGCCGGAAGATCTTTGCGAGGCCCTTATCTTTTGTGCTAAGTAAAAAGTAGCGGATTGACTGTATCAGGGAAACGTCTGGTCGACAGTCCAAAGAGCCGAAGTGAGGAAAATCAAGCTCCGTTATTAACCAATATCGACCCAACAAACCGGTTTATGTCAAAAAGTGAGGCCCAAGGCCGAGCTCCACCTAACACCGAAGACCTGATTCCGACGCCTTCCCATGCGAGGCCAGAGGCTGAGCTGCAGGTAAGCATACAGCTTAGAATCGAACGCCAAGTGTGAGCTTGGCTGACGGCAGAATGCGCCGGTGTGCCGATTACGGTGCGCTTCTGTGCGAGGCCGAAGGCCAAGCTGCAAGACAGCAGAGCCTGGAATTGGTCCAGTGTAAGCAAGTCCGAAGGCCGATAAAGACCGAGGCCATAGTGTTAAAGACCTGGAGCATACCTGCAGGTGCATTCGTGCGAGGCCCAAGGCCGTGCTGCAGTGGAGCTAAGATCGGAGAAGAACCAATGATCAAGCATTTTAAAAGCGAGGCTAAAAGTTAGGCTCCAAACAGGGCCGAAAACTTGGAGGTTCAGATAGCGGCTTACTTCTATGCGAGCGATGCGAGGTCAAAGATTAGGCTGCGAGAGAGCAAAACTTGAAATTTGAACAATGGCCAAGCTTAAATGAGACCCGATTCCGTTTCCGATGCCTTCCGTGCAAAGCCAACGGCCGGACCTTTGGGCGTGAAAACGCTTAATATCTGAAATGAACCCCCATTTACACCGTTTAAAGACATTCAACCATGCTTGCAATGGTTAAATTCGCGGTGAATGACGGATGAGCTAGCCAGCTGGCAAAATTAGTCATTTCGTTGCCCTAACACTAGTAGCGCGGTTACCAAACAGAAAAGTTTGAATTTATCATCGATATTTTAGAATTATATGGACCTAAAATACCTTTTCAATGTCTATAAGCTATTCAGGCTGGCGCCGTTACAGATCTAAACTAGATAAAATATATATTGTCTGATTCTGAAAGTAGTAGTATCTAACAAGGTCACGCCGATGCCACGCCGATAGCGCAGCGTCGGCGGCGGCGGCGCGTAAATTTTGTCGGCGGCGGCGGCGCGCCGGCGCGGCGCTCATATCTATTTTATACTCACATTGTAAAATCCTAACCTAAGACCCTAATTGAATAAAGAAAATAATAATAATAAATTTCATTTATTCAAGTAACATATGACTCATACAATTTGTTAGTATACAGATATTATAAATTCTTATGTCTAATGTTAGTACTAGTAATTAGTAGTAGTAGTAATTATATGTATAGATAGATAGATTTCAAAGCATACCTATTTTCTGGAGAATACCTACATAATACGCTTTGAAGTTGACGGTGCCGAATGGAGTGTCATTTTATGTTTAATTTTGTTGGTATTCGTGGGCAAAAAGTTTTGTCTGCCTAAAAAGTTAGAGTATGTACTTACATGGTAATAGCACTTCCATACAAACTTTGCCTCATCTGCACCCTAAGCCAGTGGTTCCCAAAGTTGGCTGGGTTCCGATCCTAACAAAAACTGCAATTTTTGGGGCCCAACTCTTTCCGTCTTAAAATGGGCATAAAATGTTATTGTGGTAACGCTCAGATTTTGTAGAAGTTTCAGGGCCCACTCAATATTCATTCGCTACTCTTAGTTTGGGAAAGGCTGCCTTAAGCCACAGTTTCAAGAAATATTTCTTAGCAGAGCTCTAAAAACTTTCAAGAACAAGAATATGTTTCAAACTGCGGGCTTCAACGGTTTAGGGCCCAAACTTTAGGCCGTGTGTTGTCTCTTAATTATATGAAGCCTGACAAAATTCTATTTGGCCATGAGACCGTGTCGCTACGATGAGCTTACGTATGGCAATAATGTGCGTCATACGTACGTACGTCATATTCAGCATTAGTAGCGGATTCATCCAAATAACGCACCAAAATAATCTGCTATCCTGGTACCTAGATATACTATTCCAAATGTTCATCTAAATTCTAAATCGATTAAGTGGTTTAAGTGTGAAAAGAGTGCTAAGCTTGACATGATTGAAGACAAATAATAATACGAATACGTAGTTATGTGTATTTTGTATTATTTTTGTATAACTTTTTGTATTTTACTTGTATATCCATATTATAATATATACTAGTGGCTCTGTGAGCTGTAGACCTCGCGACCATATCTTATTGGGCACGATGACAATATAGTAAATAAAAAAAAACAATACGAAATGTGTAAAAAAAATACAAAAAGTTATATCCCAGCATATAATTACTGGGGATCGAACCCAGACCTTCTGTGCAAACAAAAAAAGCGAACGTTTGCAAAATAAGCCATGATGGTTCTTACTTAAGGTGACGAAATTTAGCTACTCATTCTCAAGCAAAAACTAAATATTTTATTACCTCCAAAACCAGCGTAATAAAATTTCTGAATTTTTGGCCATTTAATCTGTAAACATGTCTCAAAAAGAATACACTCTTATGATACCGATACGACTATTTGTTTAAGCGCGAGCTGTCACAACTTTTCCATTTTAAAAAAATTCCAAAAACCGGCTCGACAAAATTTTTTTATCGAATCATATAATTCGGTTACAAAATTTCACGAGATTCGGTTAATAATTGCGACCTGTAGAGGAGAACATCCGGACATACAAACTAAAATATGTTAATACCTCCAAAACCAGCGAAATATTTTTTCTGAATATTTGGCCATTTAATCTGTACACATGTCTCAAAAAGAATACACTCTTATGATATCGATACGACTATTTGTTTAAGCGCGAGCTATCACAACTTTTCCATTTTGAAAAATTTTCAAAAACCGGCTCGACAAAAATTTTTTATCGAATCATAAAATTCGGTTACAAAATTTCACGAGAATCGGTTAAGAATTGCGACCTGTAGAGGAAAACATCCGGACATACGAAAGCAAAACGCCCGAGTTAAAACGTAGACCTTCGCTTCGCTTCGGTCAAAAACCTAGCCTAAGATGAAAGAAAAATAAAGAGTACTAAAACGATTTGAAGATGTAAAAGGTCACCATGCGTTAAAATAAGATATATTGTAGGTATATTTTTAGCACTAAATCACGCGTACAGCGAGGGCGCTGGCATATGTAGGTTCAGAAATATATCCTGTGATTTTTCCACCTGACAAGTTCTCAGGGGATAAAGCCATTTACATAGTACGAGGTTTCGAGTGAGTATGATATGTATATGTTTATCCTGACACGATTAAAACATGTTACCATGTAAACTATAATAATCCTGCTGCTGTCTACTTATACAACTTTGGGGTCATAGTCAAGGTGTTTAAAATTAACATACAGACTGACGCTCGTGAGATGCAGGTGTCGGGTGGTCACTAGCGTCTCCCGAGCGTCGGCGTATAACAGTCAACTCTATGGCTTCTGCTCGACGCAACGTCGGCACTATTGCGCAGCGATGCCATTTTCTCGGGAGATGCTAGTGTGCGGTGGCACTAAGGGTCACCACACACTAGCCTCTTTCGAGCGTCGTCGTCTTGCCAGCGCCCGTGCAACGGCGACGTAACTTTTGCGCTGCGTCAACGCAACGTCGGCGCGACGGCAGCAGCGTTTATCGAGCGCCAGCGTCTCACCAGCGTCCACGCAGCGCCGACGCGACGTCTCTAACGTCTTTCGAAAGTCGGCGTCTTGCCAGCGTCTTGTCAGCGCCTGCACAGCGTGCCCTGGCGCTCGATAAATGCTGCTGCCGCCGCGCCTACGTTGCGTTGACGCAACGCAAAAGTTGCGTCGCCGTTGAGCGGGCGCTGGCAAGACGACGACGCTCGAAAGACGCTAGTGAGAGGTGGCTCTAAGCCCATCGCTCGGCAATTATCGCCATTATCGCCAACGATAACGCCGTACGTTCTCGTCCAAATCGCACCGTCTAAATGAGCTTCTAGTCGCAATTTGATAGTTTATTCGATATCGATAACAGGCTACGATCCAGGCACAGGCTGTTCTTTATTGTGCCTACGGAATATTTAAACGAAATTATCCTTAAAAGGTTTTAGATTCAATATTATTATGGATGGGCTGTGGTTTCGCGATTTGGGGTGCTCTAAAATCTTTATGCCCTCCGCACGGCCTCCAATAACGCCCGGCGGGCCTACACGCGGTGCAGGAGAAGGAGGCACACCGCCGAAGAGGAGGAGCTCCTCCGCACCGCGATGGCGGAAAAGAAAAGGGCCCTCCAGCAAGCCATTAGGAAGGCGAAGAACGAGGGATGGGAGGAGTTCTTGGCAACCCTCAATAGGAACCCATGGGGGCGCCCGTACAGAATGGTGCGCAACAAATTGCAGAGCGCCCCACCCATGGACTCCATGGAGCCAGAACTCCTCCGGAGAGTGGTTGAGGGCCTGTTTCCGGAGGCGCCAGACTTCGTCCCACCGGTAATGCCCCCCCAGCAGCGGACCCGGCGGAACCGCTCGTAGTCGTCCCCATCACGGATGACGAGATTGAGTGGGCCATGGACCGCGTCGGGGCCACGCGCAAAGCAGCGGGACCGGACGGAGTGCCAGGAAAAGTACTCTTCCTGGCACTTAAGCATCTCGGGAACCGCCTCAAATCCCTCCTGGACGACTGCCTCGAGGAGGGGCGCTTTCCGAGATGCTGGAAGGAGGGGCGACTGTGCCTGCTACGTAAGGAGGGGCGCCCATCAGACTCCCCCGCTGGCTAGCGACCCATCGTGCTGCTGGATGCGGGTCCCTCCCCTATACACGGTCATTGGGGAGGCACTCCGTTACCATGGAGTGCCTCATTATCTGAGGCGTGTTATAGAGCACTACTTGACGGCGCGGGTAGTGCTCTATGAGCAGAAGGGTGTCCGGAGCGTGAGGGCCATGACGTGCGGGGTTCCACAGGGGTCAGTCTTGGGTCCACTCCTGTGGAACATCGGTTTCCCCGCATGGTCACTGTGTGTTATGCGGACGACACACTAGTGGCTGTGCGGGGAAAGGAGCTGGAAGAGGTGCTCAGGAGGGCGGCAGTGGCGACAGAGCTCACAGTACAGCGCAACTCCTGGGCCTACGGGTCGCCCTGTCGAAGACCGAGGCCATGGTCCTCGGGCGAACGAGGGGGTGGGGGCGGCTGCCGGCGGGCACCGCAGTGAGGGTGGGGGGTGAATCTGTCCAGGTCAAGGCCCACATCAAGTACTTGGGCCTTGTCCTGGACAGAAAGTGGACATTCGAGGAGCACTTTGCACGACTGGCTCCTCGACTCGTGGGTGCTGCCTCGGCTCTGGGCCGCCTACTGCCAAACTGCCAAATTTGGGGGGGCTGAATGCGCCGTGTAGGCGGCTGTATGCGGGGGTCGTCCGGAGCATGGCGTATTACGGGGCGCTAATTTGGGCCGGACGTCTGACGAGATGCACGAGGGCATTGCCCCGTCGGCCACAGAGGGTGGTGGCCAAGAGGATGGTGAGGGCCTACCGCACCACTTCTCACGCAGCGACATGCCTTCTTGCCGGCACCCCGCCTTGGGAGCTGGACGCGGGGGTGCTAGCGGAGAGGTACCGGTGGAGGTCGGAAGCGAGGGGGCGTGGGGAGCCCCCCGACGTGGAGGAGGCCGAGAGGGTGTCGCGGGCAGCCGCGGAGCGCCTACGAGAGAGATGGAGGGATGCCTTGGAGGATAGCCGCTATGGAACCCGAACCATAGGGGCTATTCTCCCGGTAATGGACGAGTGGGTGGACCGGAGCAAGGGGGCCCTGACATACAGGGTAACGCAGGTGGTGTCCGGACACGGCTGTTTCGGACACTACCTGCACAAGATACAGAGGGAGCCGGGGCCTCAGTGCCACGAATGTGGAGCGGCGGACGACACGGCCCAGCACACTCTAGAAGAGTGCAATCGCTGGGCCGTGGAAAGAGCTGCCCTCAGGGCGGCCACGGGTGTAGCGGACCTCTCGCTACGCAGCATAATAGCGGCGATGCTGGGTAGCGAGAGGAAGTGGGAAGCGGTGGCCTCCTTCTGCGAAGAAACCATGTCACAGAAGGAGGAGGCGGAGAGGGTGCGAGAAGCGGCTGCTGACGCGCTTCCTCTCCGACGTAGACGGCAGGGTCGAAGGCAAAGAACGTATGCTCGCCTCGAGCCCCAGTAGGGTCAGCAGGTACCGTGCCCGCATTGCACGGCCCCATACACGTCGTCGGAGGAGGGGGGGATCGAGCGTTTCTGATCCTCCCCCATTGTGAGGGGGGCCCTGGCGATAAGCCGGGGCTGCCGGAGGGCGCCGTGGTGGAATTTCATCCCAGTCGATCCCAGTGCGCCCTCACGAACGGCAGAGAGGGTGAAACGCCGGAGTGGGTTTAGTGGGTAGGGCCAAATTCTCCCCCTCTCTTGCCAGGAGAGGGGAAAGGAGCGGCGAGTCCCACACACCGTGCATAAACGCATTCCCACTCCGTCAAAAAAAAAGGCATACTAATTCAAAGGTAGTAGTTAACTAATGTAGAATTGGTATCATAATTCTTATAATTGCAATGATATTATAACTCCAGTTAGGTTATAGGCGTTCCAAAATTTTACAAGTTGCCGTTAGTCGCACCTGGTCAAGAGTCAAGTGTCAAAGACACAAGTTTATGTTTAACGAGTATAAGAAGTTAAGAACAAAAACAGATTCATTCGTAGATAATGTCAGTATGATAAGTCAATATGGACACGGACTTGGTTATGGTCTGCGATCATATATAACCATGGATACCGCCTTTAGGAACATTACCGTTCAAATTCTCGGGCCAAATTAGCACACATACACAATTACGCCTACATTCAAATAAGACGACGCGTTTACAGAGCCTGTAATCAAAGCTGGTAATCAAAATAAGAGTCATCTTTATTACACTAATGGTACATAGCTAAGTGTAGATGAAATGCATATAATGTCAATAACTACCAATCAGCGACATTAATCCGCTAATAACCTTCTTGCTGTACGTACTGGCCGCTGAGAGTTCGCGGTTCATATTTGATTAGAATATGACTTGGACAGGGATAGGTTTATGCCATACAGTGAAGAACCAGTCAAATAATTCACGTATAATAATTTAATGCAGATTAAAGGATAACTAGTTAAAATTTTGTTATGACATGACAGACTAACTCAACATAAGTAAATATATCATTGTTGTATAAATGTATTCCGCTATAATAAGTATTTTGTATATTTTATTATCAATCTGCATGGCAGTGCGAAGTCACGTTCAGGTATAGTCTGTCCGTTTTTCTAAGATCAAGTACGCCATAGTAAATGTATGGCGAACTTGATCTTAGAAATCGGACTGGCTATACAGTCTGCAAAATTTACATGGGTACACGAATCGGGTCAAAAATATTTGAACAGGCGGAGTCACAATAAATCCCCACTTTCAGTTCAGAATATTTTATATGTATATAGCCGGTCAAGCAAGTTTGTCAGTAGAAAAAGGTGCAAAATTAAAATTTTGTATAGGACCACAGCCGTTCGCGCGCTTACATTTTCTAAATTTGCCGCTCTTATAATATTGTAAACTTTCGCGTTTTGAACACATATTAACTCACATTATACGAAACGAAATTGATTTACGTCGGTAAATCAAGGTAATTGAATATAATTCGCGTTAGACCCCTCTATAATGTGAGTTAATATGTTTGCCGCTATTTTCTACTGACGGAAATGGCTTGAGAGAGAACCTACATATATGTGACAGTAGAGGGTGGATTCAAATGATCAACATTTTCAGAAAATGTGTGTATTTGTTAAATTAATTCAGTGAAAGCATGATAGGAAAAATGTATCTACATATAGGAGACCGGGTATGATTATCTCACGGGTTATATCACATGAATAGAACATATCCTAGATATCTTGCCAGGCATCCACTCAATTTCATGTCTCTCTAATTGGACAGCTTTTTTCCATAGTTCTCTGCGAATAGCATCTTGTGGGAATCTGAATGGAAAGTAATGTAAAATGACAATACCAAATTTGATTATTAATTTGAAATAACTAGGTAGTTTTTCTATAGCTCCATCTCATGAAATAAAAAAGGAAAATACAAATCTGTAAGAAGGAATTTATTACTATATTTATAATTATATAGAAAATACCTAAACCAAACACAAGTTAATAAAATAGTCTACTTCATTTAGCATAACACCATCCCTATTATCCTCGCAATTTAAAAAGTCGTATGTTGTTATGAAAGTCGTATGCAGTTGTTACGTTTTAGCTTGGCACGGTAGTATTGAAAACAAATCGTCATGTTTTTTCCAAATTCTACTGAAGTTATCTGTTTACTACAAGTGAAAAGTGATTCCACTGTCCTTGGTATGAACTAAAATAACTTCTGCACCACTTCACGACACATGAATATATTTTTAATTACAAAAAAACGTTGTTTTTATAAATCAATTTAGCCATTTGTCACTGACTGTCATCTCGGTGGTACTGAGATTGCCAATCGAGCAGTTTGTAAGTACCGCCTACCGCGGGGTAGTTTGCGTTGGGTCATAATTGAGTGGACAGAATACTTCCATGTATAGCATTTCGCTGGTTATGGTCCTTGATATGGATGTATACAAAAAATACAAAATTCTTTTTTTCTTAAAAAACTATACCTATGACTAACTAATAATTAAACTATGTATTTTTTGTGCTCCTTATGTATGAGTATAACCGATGTATATTTAATTATTTATATGGACCCGCAAAGCTAAGGACAGGACAGTCTGGAAGGAGCTGGAGGAGGCCTTTGCCCGACACTGGGCACCTCAATAAAAATAAAACAAGTAAAATTAAAATTATTAAATATCTTTTTAATCAATCAATCAATCAATCAATTTATTTTGATATAATAAGGGTTGGTTTACAGGTGTTATTACAATATTTTTATGCACATTCCTTAATTAGCCATAATCTATAGCATGCAAAATATTCACAATTATTTACATATGTACAATTTCAATTGAAACTTTACTAAATATTAAATAACATTATTTACCCAAATAATATTTTTCTAACATTACATTCAAATAATTATAGTTTACATTAATTTTGCAAGAAATCATTTAATTTATAAAATCTGCGTTCTAAAAGCCACTCACGCATTTTTTTATTAAATTGGCCATCGGGCACTTCTTTGAGCTGTTGTGGTATTTTATTGTAAATGTTTACACACATCACCGTACAATTCTTCCTAAATCGGCTTGTTTTTTGTTGTTTGTCCACCACAAGTCGGCTACCGTTTCTTGTGTTCCGTGGATATAAATCACTAGCAGTTTTAAAAAGTGTTCTGTGCTTTCTTACAAATTTAGACACTTCTTCAATATATAAACATGCAAGAGGTAGTATACCCAATTTAAAGAATAAAGGTTTACAAGTTTCCAACGGGCTAACTCCACACATAGCACGAATACATCTTTTTTGGGCAACAAAAGCTCTCTGGATGTCACCACTATTGCCCCAAAGAATCAAGCCATATCTTAATACAGATTCAACATATCCATAGTAGGCGGCCATAACTGTTTTGTGATCTGTAGTTTTTCTTAATCTACGAAGGACATATACAAATCTATTTATTTTATTACACACATTATTTATCTGGTCATTCCAATTTAAATTACTGTCAACAATTAATCCTAAAAATGTTGTAATGTCATTTTCTTTTAATTTATGTCCATTATAAAGTATGTCTAAATGCTGATTAGTATTATTAAAATTAATGAAATTGGTTTTATCTAAGTTAGTCTTTAAGTTGTTACGTTCAAGCCACTCAACTACAATATTTACCGTCTCATTCACCTGTGACTCGTGGTGGTTGATGCCCATCGAAAAATCATTTGTAACTACAATGGATATGTCATCAGCGAATAAGACGCATTTGTAATTAATTTTATCTACAAGATCATTGATGTATACTAAGAAAAGAAGTGGTCCAAGGATACTTCCTTGTGGTACCCCAAATTTATTGTTTCTAAACATAGATCTATGACATATGCTTTCATTCTTGCTACTAATACTTTTTACTTCCACACACTGTGATCTATTCTTCAGATATGAATCAATCCACTGTAACGCTAGTCCTCTGACACCATAGGTTTCAAGCTTACTTAGCAGTTTATCATGCACTACGAAGTCAAAGGCCTTTGACATGTCAAAGAAAACAGCAGTTGTAAAATTCCTATCATCACACTTTGACCCAATCTCGTGTATGAGATTAAACGTTGCTAACGTGGTTGATTTATTTCGCTGGAATCCATTTTGTTCGTTTGCGATTATGTTGAATTTAAGGAAATAATCATTCAGTCGTAAGTGCATTGCTTTCTCAAAGATTTTTGAGAGTATTGGTACTAAAGCAATAGGTCGATAATAAATAAATAATCAATAATGTAAATATGTATTTAAAAGAGAAATAAAGGCTATATAATTATATTATTATTATTATATTTATATAATCTTCTTCTCTTCTTCTCAGTCGTGCCCTCTTGTGAGAGTGGTCGTGGCTGTTTGGATGACGCACATGGCTGGTCTTTATTTCCGGTTATGTTGGTGGACTTCAAACTTTCTCTTGCGATATAATATCATTGTTTAATTGTAGATACGTTGGTACATTTGAGAGATTTTTGCTTTGGCATTTAGGTACTTACTTTACTACTCATAATTTATGTAATTGGTAAACCTACCTTAGCACCTAAGTGGATTACGAGCCCCGATGCAAATTATTTCGTCTAGTTCCACGCAACAATTTTGTATATTCTAATAAATTTTACACATGAACATAAAATGACCCAGTAATGGGAACCATAATAGTTATGTTTAATGTAGTTTATTTTGATCGTATAATAAAATTGTATGAGACTATTATTGCTGAAAAAACGTACCTACTTTTCAAAAACGTTGTCCAAATCGTATTGTCCTCTCCTACAACACTACTGCATGCATGGGCTCGAGACAAAATTGTCAGTACATTGGCAGAGCCCTGTTGCTTTCCCTAGTAATAGCCCTTTTCACATCTGTTATAATCCTACCCGTCAATAAAAAAATAAAAAATCGTTATTTTTTTTCTTTCGGTACAAACGGTATTTCTTGTATTTCGATTTAGTTATTGCAGAGTATTACCATATAAAATTAAATTACATTAGTATAAGCATTAAATATTAGTAATTTTTAAACTAAAACATTATTTTTGAACAAACGCGACAACGTCAAAAAATGGTCTGACTAGACGAAAACATGTGCATCGGGGCTCGTAAATAAGTCCTGACCGAGTTGATTTATTTAAAATTTAAAATGTTTTCGATGTGGGTTTGATCAATAATAAACTAGGGGACCGATTTTACGTTACAATTTGATGATACAATTTATTTAATCTTTTTAGGAGCTTAGTCACTTATCGATTACGTCGCTCCATACGTTCGCAAAAATATAGTGACATTACATCATACAAGATCATTATGGTTCTACTTATTTTATACAATCATGCTTTATAAAGTACGAGTACCTATGTAAATTAGTATAGTTTCAGGCCTTTTTTTTAATCTCTACATATGTAAAGGTAAATAAAGATCCTAGAGATAGTTATAACTATGTATTAAGAGTATAAGTGTTTTGGCATATCTAGAGCTGTAAACTTATACTTGTATTTATTTAAAGAATAAAGAATATAAGTCTTATCAAGAGACAACGTGCTAACTGTATTTATTAAGTAAATAAATAATCAAAAGAACATAGCGCCGAGAAATAAATCTTGTTTGATATTCCTCACATCCTGTATGTGATATCAAACTATGATCATATGCCAACGTGTTGGGTATCCTACATTTGATCTTGAAAACAGGCGGTGTGCGCCAGTCTACCCTTATTGCCTGGGGAGCCATTTATTTAGGTGAAATGAAACCTCCTATAAAATATCTAGCCAATTTTACGATGAGTGAAGCGATTTATTTTAAACTAACAAAAGGTATTAGAACTTTTATTTGAAAAACTAATAAAAATGACAGCCACATTTTTATTCTTAGGGCCGGTTCAGACGGACAGCAACCAGGCGGCCGATTTTTGAATTTCAACCCCTCGATTTCGTGTATTTCATTCAATAATATCTCCACTACTTTAAATTCTACTTATAAAATGGAAAACGAGTGATCAATACAACTAGATTCCAAATTTCTATCGCTCGTATTTCAAAAATTAGCATTTCGCCGTTTTCCACCGATTTTTGAGTGACGAAATCGAGCGCTCGAAATGCAAAAATCAGCCCCCTGACTGCAACTTACAAATTCTTTCTTTTACAAATTCTTTATTTCTGAAATAGAAAAATAGCAGTGTTACAGTTATGTTGACTCCCACACTAGGCGTAGCCTGTCCCGTGGGAGAAATAATAGTTGTATGGGAACTGCACGCCGTCGTTGCAGTTGGCGTGCAGTTCCCATAGAAATTGCAGTCGGGTTGCAGTTCGTCTGTAATGGCCCTTAGTGGTTGAATTTCAAAAAATCCTTTCTTAGTACCTATTACACTACTTCGGACACTTTTTGTTATTTCTACACAAAATTACGGGCTCATACGAACCTACGTAGAAGTGTCCCAAGATTTTTATTTCCATTCCGGTACTATTTTTCATAGAATGTCTGTAAGTAATAGTGCGGGTATTTCGACCACGGGGACAATCCCATCCTCAAAACGTCGGAGGTAAAAACTAAATTATATTCGGTACCTACTTAAGTCCCATTTTGTAAATTATAATGTGTAAAAATCGTGAAAGTTTACATCAGTGTGTTTCCTTTTTGTGCTACATACACAATTACACATAGCAAGGTTTGAGAGTATCAAATATATTTATTTTAATAAAATTATTTGGTGAAATAAAAAGCCAAAAAGCAATATGAAATTTCGCATCGTATTCAATAGTTTTTATCGACCATTTGTCATTCGACTCAGATACGACTATATCCATGAAGCCTGTGTCAAAACACTGATTTATAAATACAACGATCGTTACATAACTCAATATGGAGTCGAATTTGATAACGAAAATCAAAACCAATATAGATTGTTTTCAACCCTAGTGTCTTTTGAGGAGCTGAAGATCACCACACGGCTCTCTACAAAATGTCAAGAACGCGCACTCAGCTTCTTTGGTCATATCATGCGGTCTAAAAAGCACGAACTAGAAAGGCAGATTATCTTGGGCCAAATAGAGGGCAAGCGAGCGCGAGGAAAAGCACCCACGAGATGGTCTGATGTTGTGAAGAGGGTGGTTGGCGGCAACATGCAGTGCGTGACCCACATGGCTTATGATCGCACACTGTGGAGACGTAGCATACATGGTCGCGATCCTCAGCAATGAGGGACCGAGGAAGAAGAAGAAGTCTTTTGAGCATCGGCGTCTAGTCAACGCTATGGAAAATGGCGTTGCTGCGTAGTTGCGCCAACGTTGCGTCGAGCAGGAACCATAGAGTTGACTAGACGCTGACGCTCGGGACTCTCGGGAGACGCTAGTGTAGGGTGGCCCTTACTTCAAATAGACCCCGAAATCTTAAAAAAAAAGTAACTTACTCTTTAATTTATTGAGAATCAAACAGTATTGTAAAATTTAAATTAAAACATTTAAACAAATTAGCTAACAGCTAGATTTCTTTTCTTTTTCTTTTATTCTATAGTTTCCTAAATGTACTTTTTTTAAACTTAATCCTATGACATGCTCTAAAATATGACTAACAAATAAAGAAATAGTTAAACCTACTTTCACACTCCTTTAATTAAGGGCCCGATTCGGATTTTGAAATAGACATCTATTAGACATCTTTTAGACATCACCAAGATACGATAACGATATGTTTAAGATCTAACCTGTCAAATTTGACATTTGCGCGATTCTGGAGATACTGTTGAACGATTTCCACAGGATATGACTTAGAGATCCAATTCACATCTAATAGATATCTTACTCTATCTCTTCTTCTTCTTCTTCCTCGCGTTATCCCGGCATTTTGCCACGTCTCATGGGAGCCTGGGGTCCGCTTGACAACTAATCCCAGGAATTGGCGTGGGCACTAGTTTTTACGAAAGCGACTGCCATCTGACCTTCCAACCCAGAGGGGGAAACTAGGCCTTATTGGGATTAGTCCGGTTTCCTCACGATGTTTTCCTTCACCGAAAAGCGACTGGTAAATGGATGCTGTTAAGCAATAATGTGTCAACCCACATTAATTTTTCAATAAGATGTCAACAACAATTTTTCAAAAAGTTGATATTTTATTGCAAAATGGATTTGGGATAACTCATTTTTGCTAAACACCATCCAAATATCAAATGATATTTCGTACGTAAGTTCCGAAAAACTCATTGGTACGAGCCGGGGTTTGAACCCGCGACCTTTGGATTGAAAGTCGCACGCTCTTACCGCTAGGGCACCAGCGCTTTCTTTTTATCTTACTCTATCTTTAGATACTCGTATCTTACTCTATCTAACGTAAAAGTGACATTGGTTGCCCGAATTGCGCTGCAAAAGAGAACTAGTTGATATCTAAACTATAACGTATCTAGAATGGATCTAGTACGTGTCGTCTCTTGTGACTATCTTGAAGTTCGAATACGGCAGTAAGAGTAAGTAAATAATTTTCTTAAATAACCCAAATGTACTGCCAAATAAGTATATCCGTGCTTTTACACTTTTCATTACATAACCGGCCTGCGCGTTTAATATATAATTGCTGTGCATATATTAAATATAGGTATATTTTGCCCCGAAAAAAGGGAATGCCTTCTGCCAAAGCCAGTAATATTGTATTAGAATTCATTTCTTTCGCACCAACCTGCTGCTTGGCAGTATACCGGGTGTGGCCTGTAATACGAGCAAAAAAATTAACTGTAGGCTATACTCCTCATACTGACCAACATTTGTTCAACAACTTTTAAAAATGACTTGTGGTTTGATTATTAATACACTTTAAAGGTTATTCTAAGCCGCAAAGTATTGCGAATTTTGTTATGTTTAAGGCGTGACAAGCAACGTCAATCAGAAATGATATGGCATGGCGATGGCGTCCATTGAAGATAATATTTATTTTGTATGAAAAATAGGAAGTCTAAAAACTTCATAATTTTTAAAAGTTGTTGAACAAAAGTGTCACCGTTTGAGGAGTACAATCTATGTTTTAATTATTTGCTCGTGTTACAGGCCACACCCGGTATATAGGTATTGTCAAACGGGTATCCGTGCATGTGGAAGATTTATTTTAATTTAAGAGATGTATATTCGGCGAATGAAAGAAATCTCTATTTCTGGACTTATTGTCGTTTCGCATTCAAAGCAGTAACGAGAAGATATGCAAAATGTCGTCTCTTTTTAAATCCTCTTTTTAATATAGACCAAGAGCTAGGTCCAGAAAAACAAGATAATAGGTACAACTTTGAAAGCTAAAAATCCTTATCTAGTTAGTTGGAATATTGCTTTTATGAGCTATAGAAGAGCTCACAAACATCTTTACAACAACGTTCCAAAATATATTTACATGCCTCTAAAATACTGACAATAAGGTCGTGTATACATATTTTTGGAACGCTGGTTTGTAAACATGTTTGTGAAATCGACCTTCCTTGACCCCCGCTTGATAGACAAGACACCCGCAACATCAGAGGGGTTGTAAGTGCTTTGCTAGCCTTTGAGATGGGAGTACGCCCATTTTCTTGAAGGTTTGAAGGGGCCCTTTGTTTCCCATAATCCCATAAAGTATTAACTCATAATGTATTGTTTGTCATATTATCATTACTCATAATCAAAAAACTGAAATCGTTTACTTTTCAGGATTTTCGTAAGGTTATCCGATAGGTAGGTTAGGTTAGGCAATCCTGAAAAGTGACGCGATTCTGAACCAAATAAATTACGACTAACGAGAATGCGGGCAGCAAATGACTGAATGAAACTTGAAACTTTTTGGGAAACATAGAGACCCGTTTGAAGGTCATATCGGTTCGGAAATTCCGGAGGGGACAGTTGAGGGGGGATGAACAGTTTAATAAGTAAATATATTAGGTACAGCCAAAGATCGTATAATACTTTAAAGTAAAACTCTTGCGGGGTATCGACGACGCCCTACTTGTAGTCAGACATGAGAATTTTCTGTTTTTCGATGCTAAACTTTTTGTAGTCGCAACAAAAATCTATGAAATTTAGTAACGAGCTTGGGAATCTGTTCAAGCAAATTTTACGATTCTTTGTCAGTATCGAAAAAGTTATCCTCAAAAATAGAAAATTCTCGTACCTATCTAACCACAAGTTTAGTATGGCGTCGTGTGGGGCCAGCTCTTGGTCTAACATTTAAGGATGTTATGCAAGAGTATTACCTCAAAATAACCAGTATAATCATGACCCCTGATAAGTCCTAGTTCTTATCAATCTTTAGATCTTCTTACACTGGCATTTTTGAGATGAATGTTTTATATTGCAAGGGACCTAAGAAGCTTTTGTGAAAGATGTAGATAAAATTGTCTTTGTTGTCGTTGAAAATGTCATCTTCAGAAATAATCAGCTGCCGTATTTCTTTATCATGTACCACCGCCCACACTGTTAACTGTACATCGGTGGACCTTATGCCTTTTTTAATAAGGTCCACTGATGTACAGTTAGGAGTGTTGCTGTTTGTATAAGCTTCTACCCGCGACCGTAGCAACGCTACCGCGTCCACACGTAGAAGGATTTTCATGATATATATGTCGGCGGCCGATCGTAAGATCAGGCATATCGTGAAATTCCTAGGCATATCGTGAAACGTGAAAATCTTTGGCAGTTCCCTGAGTCGACGGAGCCCCGCTACGCGGGGCTCCTATTTCTGGGCAGTTTGCCCTTCGGGCATCTGAAGCAACCTAACGAACCTATCCTACCTATGTATTGGTTTAATGTGACTATCGTCAAAACATTACACAGGAACATTACGATCTGCCTGATCTTACGATCGGCCTACGTCATATATGTACCTACATATAAACTATCCTTCCTTGGAACTCAAACTTACGAAAAATTATTGGAGTAATACCTTTAAACGAGCAAATCTTGTTTATTTATACTATATATATTTCGGGGATCTCGGATCTCTAACGATTTCGATGAAATTTGCTATATGGGGGTTTTCGGGGGCGATAAATCAATCTAGCTAGGTCTTATCTCTGGGAAAACCCGCATTTTAAAGTTTTTATATGTTTTCCGAGCTATTACAAGTTATGTCAAGAACCATTAGTTAATTAGATCAACATTTAGCTACCCTTCATTAGATACTAATGCACTGTACATTAGTATCTAATGACAGTAACGACAGACAGCCATAGATTTTATTACCTGTACGCTTAATTTATCCCGACACCCGCTCAGACTTTATGGAGTGATAAACTTTTTTTTCTCCTAGTAGGACCGAAAGAGCTCATGATTCTAAGTACAATACAAAAAATCACAAATATATAAAAAATATCTTAGTGTACAAATATGATACACATACCGACTCACATTTATACATATAATGCAGACTAAATCTATATTTTAAATTAAAATTCTCGTACGTAAATATTGGTGGAGTGGGGATTTAATACACGACCGAAGGGAATGTTAACAAATCAACACGAGTTGCGAATTACCTATGCGCACATGTAAGTATCGAGTATCGTACAGCGTTTTACACTACAGATGGCCCACTTTTCAACATAGTTACGTAATAAGCTAATTATCAGAAGCGTAGCTAGGCGTGGGCGAAGTGGGCCGTCGCCCACGGCCTCGCGCCCCAAGAGGGGCCTCGCGCGAGGCCCCTTCGGGCACAGTGAAAGAAAAGGGCCTCGCAGATGCGATTTCGCCCACAGCTAGATTAGTTCACGCTACGCTACTGCTAATTATCGCACTAGTGCGGTTAAGTAGCACCAAGTAGCACCATGTGTACTCGTACCTACTGTAAACAAGTGTTATTCTTAAAACTCGGCTATATGCAATCTATCTATACATATAATAAAGCTGAAGACGGTCGAAAGTCTGTACATGGAAGATATTTAAAAAAAAGTTGGCTGGGGATACTTAGAATCGATAACAGAACACGTTCCAAAAGTTTTTAGAATTTTTGTCTGTTTGTCTGTTTATCTGTTTGTCTGTTTATTTGAACGCGCATCACGTGGAAACGGCTGAACGGATTTTGATGAAAACTTTACTAATCTGTCGAGAAAATTCCCGGCCAGGTTATAGGCTATAAAAATTCAACCCCTATAAGGGGGGGTAGCCACAACACTCGATTGACTTAAGTTTGCCCCTGAATCTTATGGCGCTACTTAGGAAGGAGGGGCAAACTTTTTTCAAATATGTGCTACCACTATTGAGTAAATGAGTACCCTGGTAAACTAACAGATGGCGCTGAATTTAATACTTTGTGACATGAATAAGCCACCGAGGAAAGATTTTGCCAAATTAAGTTTCAGAGGGGGTACGGATATCAACAAATATAATTGAATAATTATGTAGATTTAATAAACTAATAATACAGCAAAATTAAACGACAGTAAATTAATTGCCCCTCATTGCACAGTGCCATCTTTTGGGGAACTGAGTAAACATGAAGTAATCAAGAAAATTAAAAATGAGTTTACATAGTTACGTAGTGGTAAAATAAACACACATATCAACACGCGTATAATTGCATAATTATTTAAAATTATAAATTTTCTCTATTATGAATTATACCTAATCGTAATTATATCGCACCCATATCAAATCCATATTCATACGTAGGTATCGCCTCATTTAAGCACTTAATAATGGCCACGAAGGTGGGTACTTTGAGAAAAAAACATTGACCTCTGTCATTCGCAGTGCCGGATTAACCCTTTTAAGCAAAGTACCGGGGCACCAAAACCGTAGGCAAAAAAAAACGCGCAGGCTGCATCAGCATTGCAGTCGTCGTGGAGTAGGTACAGTCAACGGTATAAATATGGGTGTACAAATCATCTCAAAAATATGTCCCATAACTCTTATGTCAGTGAATTAAGAACTATGGGACATATTTTTGAGTAAGTAGTCTACACCCATATTTTTACCGTTGACTGTACCTACATGAAACTTTTATACGTGTACATGTACCCATCTAATAACGAAGGGTCGTAGGGATCAAGTAAGAGAGTGAGGGTACGTAAGAACATCTACAACGTAGGCTTTCGATTTGACCTTACGCGGAGGCCCTTAAAGTCATGGAAAAAAATCTTGCTTTCGGGCTTGCGGCCAGCCAATTTTTTCGACATAGGTTACCGATTTTATAGCGAATTTTACTTTCGCAGCTGGGCCTTCTGCCTTGCTCACACTTCACATTCACTTGGTCAATTCCAAGCTCTGCTTTCTTGCATCTTTTCTGTATGAAAACAACCTCGCTGAGACCCTTAAATATCGAGCCCTATGCGAAGCTAGGCTGATAGAAAACTGTCCCATCCCTTCTCTGTATGAAATCCTGGATTCGCGCCTGGTTGGGACTAAAAGCAAAATGTACAACTGTCTATCAAATTGCGTTTTTTATATCGAAAAATTTTCGCGCTCGCTTCGCTCGCGTTTACAATTACATTATAAGATATGATAAAGGTGACATTCGGGTGGCGACTGCAGCAGCATTACTCTGTTGCAACGTTACTACTGCAGCACTATCAATTTTCGTGATACAATTATGTGACTGATTTCCATACTAAAAGACAAAATGTACAACTGTCTATCAAATTGCGTTTTTATATCGAAAAATTTTCGCGCTCGCTTCGCTCGCCTTTTTTTACAACTTTCTAAGATATGGCGACTGCAGCAGCATTACTCTGTTGCAACATTACTGCTGCAGCACTGCTAATTTTCGTAATAAAATGATGTGACTGATTTCCAAACTAAAAGTAGAAATGTACAACTGTCTATCAAATTGCGTTTTTATATCGAAACATTTTCGCGTTTGCTTCGCTCGCGTTTTCAATAACTTTCTAAGATAAGGCGACTGCAGCAGCATTACTCTGTTGCAACGTTACTGCTGCAGCACTCTCAATTTTCGTGATAAAATTATGTGGTTGATTTCCATACTAAAAGAAAAAATGTAGAACTGTCTATCAAATTGCGTTTTTATATCGAAAATTTTTCGCGCTCGCCTCGCTCGCGTTTTTAATTTTAAATAACTTTCTACGATATGGCGACTGCAGCAGCATTACTCTGTTGCAACATTACTGCTGCAGCACTGTCAATTTTCGTGATAAAATTCTTCTTCTTCCTCGCGTTATCCCGGCATTTTGCCACGGCTCATGGGAGCCTGGGGTCCGCTTGACAGCTAATCCCATGATTGGACATAGGCACAAGTTTTTACGAAAGCGACTGCCATCTGACCTTCCAACCCAGAGGGAAAACTAGGCTTTATTGGGATTAGTCCGGTTTCCTCGCGATGTTTTTCTTCACCGAAAAGCAACTGGTAAATATCAAATGATAATTCGTACATATATTCCGAAAAACTCATTGGTACGAGCCGGGGTTTGAACCCGCGACCTCCAGATTGAAAGTCGCACGCTCTTACCGCTAGGCCATCAGTGCAGTGCAGTCTCTGATGGGCTCGGTACACGTACCGAGTAGAGCGGTGAGACAGTAAAACTTAGTATGGAATTTGTACTCGGCCGAGTAACAATTTCATACTTCGTTTTACTGTCTCGCCACTCAACTCGGTACGTGCGATCCTGGCAATAATTTTCGTGATAAAATTATGAGACTGATTTCCATACTAAACGTAAAAATGTACAACGGTCTATCAAATTGCGTTTTTATATCGAAAAATTTTCGCGCTCGCTTCGCTCGCGTTTTCAAAAACTTTCTAAGATATGGCGACTACAACAGCATTACTCTGTTGCAACAGTACTGCTGCAGCACTGTTAATTTTCGTGATAAAATTATGTGACTGATTTCCATACTAAAAGTAAAAATGTACAACTGTCTATCACATTGCGTTTTTATATCGAAAAAATTTCGCGCTCGCTTCGCTCGCGTTTTCAATTACTTCCTAAGATATGGCGACTGCAGCAGCATTACTCTGTTGCAACGTTACTGCTGCAGCACTGTCAATTTTCGTGATAAAATTATGTGACTGATTTCCATACTAAAAGACAAAATTTACAACTCTCTATCAAATTGCGTTTTTATATCCAAAAATTTTCGCGCTCGCTTCGCTCGCGTTTTCAAAAACTTTCTAAGATATGGCGACTACAGCAGCATTACTCTGTTGCAACAGTACTGCTGCAGCACTGTCAATTTTCGTGATAAAATTATGTGACTGATTTCCATACTAAAAGACAAAATTTATAACTCTCTATCAAATTGCGTTTTTATATCCAAAAATTTTCGCGCTCGCTTCGCTCGCGTTTTCGATTTCTTTCTACGATATGGCGACTGCAGCAGCATTACTCTGTTGCAACGTTACTGCTGCAGCACTGTCAATTTTCGTAATAAAATTATGTGACTGATTTAGATACTAAAAGTAAAAATGTACAACTGTCTATCAAATTGCGTTTTTATCTCGAAAAATTTTCGCGCTCACTTCGCTCGCGTTTTCATTCACTTTCTAAGATATGGCGACTACAGCAGCATTACTCTGTTGCAATGTTACTGCTGCAGCACTGTCAATTTTCGTGATAAAATGATGTGACTGATTTCCATTCTCAGCTGTAATGCGGCAATGAACGTCACTCAACTTACCAAAAAAAATCAATGTAATCTCGATGACCCCAGGGAGAGGGGGCACCATGGTCTAGAAATGCTTAGGGCATCAAAATATCTTAATCAGGCACTGGTCGTTTCCGGAGTCAAACGATTTGGGACTCGCATTTTATACGCGTTACCATTCCTTCCCGATAAAAATCGAATCATTCGCGAAAGTCTCGCAAGGCATTGGCTTACAAGGGGCACGTGGTCTTCCTCAGGAGTCTGAAGAAGACCACGGTGAGTGGGTGGCGCTCTAGCCAGGCAGGCCGCTTCGCTTTCGCTCGCGCGCGTATGCCTTACTGTATCGTCCGATATACAACTACTTACTATTCTGTCATTTAAATCACGTGTAAAATTTGAATAAGGGCGAAAAAAAATATTGATTTTGGAGTGTAGTTTTATTTAGTGGTACCTAATTGTAAAATGATCCTATTTTTTTTTTTTATTAATTGTAAAATATTTTATCTGGACTACAGTCCTCTAGCATATCCATCTGTCAACTTTACTTCAAGTTCCGCCTCCAGGGGAGAGGGAGAGAAATTAGGATTAGAAATTAGCCGCTTACTGACACAGACCGAATTCCACGCGGGCGGAGCCGCGGGCACAGCTAGTAGGGAATATTAGGTAAAGCTCTGCGTAGGTGGCACCTTTGTGGCACATACAGTAAACAAACCACATTGACACATCACGTCAATCACATCGCCTACCGCGAAACAAGAAAATCGAAATTTCGTTATCTAATCTCTCTATCACTCTTGCATATTCGAGCGATAAAGAGGCAGATAACTAAATTTCGATTTTCGCGTTTACCGGTAGGCCCTTGTTAACAAACCGCCTTGATGCATCAATGTCATATTTTATTGTGTGTGAAAATTTGTCAAAAAACAGTTTAAGGCATGGTCTTCTATTCCCAGAGTGACACGGGCCTACGTCACAATAACATTGCCACTTTATTTCAACATAACATCAAAGACATATGTAACTTCGTATAAGACGAATAAAGTCTAAGGAAAAAACGTGCCTCGGAATTCAAGTAAAAGTCATTCTCGAATAGATGCCGCACACACCTTTAGCCTATCCTCGGCTAGATGGCGTGACGACACCGTTTCATATTTAACAATTTTAACACATAGATATCAGTGAATGAACATGGATCAAAATGAGATAAAAATAATAAAATCATTTATCCATATATATAAATTTTTTGATAACTTTATACGTTTTCATTTTGAGTTTTAGTCGTGTGTCGATAGATGGCAGTAAATTTACAGTGACTACAAAATTTACAATGACAGGACCCCTCTATACTATCTATTCTTTTTGATAACATGTTACATGGGTACATTATAGCTATGGTTAATAAGTTAAAATATTTCTTTATAATTTTATAATTTTCATTTATAATGTATTTTATCTTAAATTTTACAATAACACGTCATTTTTAATTATTCGTTAGCAATATCTTCCGATTCACGAAAGAAATTTCAGACGTTCGGGTAATTCTGTTTACATTACTGGCAACCCAGGATAGCGCTGTCACATTTGACAATTCGGATCTAGATAACTTCATGCCCTGACCGTCATCCTTGTCGAACGCGTGTTAATTGTTATTTCCTTCTCGCTCAGTGTCAGCAGTCGCAGTGTTTTCCAAACTTTTCACGTCGTAAGCTTGGTAATTAATGTGTAACTGTGAATTCGTTTTTTCAACGTTTGTCTTGTATAGATAAATAAAGTTTAATTTAATACATTAGATTTGTTTTATTTTACTATGTTTCTACATAAATAACTTAAAATTAATGCCGTTAAAATAATTTTCACCGTTGGTTAAAATTCTCCCACATTTTAAAGTTTGAGAACCTGTAAACAGCATGATGACGTAGGCCCGTGTCAGTTAGGTCATACGCGAATCTCGGAATAGAGTACCAGGCGGAGTATATTATTATATACCATGGTTTAAGGCAGAGTATGTATAAGTTAGTCTATGAATTTACTGAGTCGGTAGTGCTGCACTCTGGCGGCAGAACATTGCAGTAATATCCCCTATTAGAAAATCACCGCACATATTCTTTACTTACTGCCTGAGAATGAGCACTGCTACAGCCGATTTAAATCACAATAAAACGCTACTTCAGCTCTCTAATGTTGTATATTTCCGTTCACACCCCGCCGTTATAATGGCGGTATAAAGTTTTATCTCGAATGGAGGGTAGACTGCTAGTGCGCTGATTATGATAAAAGAGGGTGTTTTTAATGGCCATGTCCACTGCTGAGGTGACTAGGTAGGTACATGTGAAAAAACGTGACGTTATCTTTATTGACCGAAACGTTAGCGAAGGTCCCCGTTTTAACTTGGCCAAAATGCTTTCGTATGTCCGGATGTTCTCGTGGATCGTCTCAACCTACAGTAAAACGTTGTACGATACACGTGCGAATAGGTAATTCGTAACTCGTGTGGATTTAAAGCACTCGCTTCGGTAGTGTGTTAATTTATCGCCACTCGTTTCGAATTTCCTCTTTTCCGCTCTTGTATCGTAAATAACTATTTTCTGTCGTTTCGTTTTTAGGTAAAAGTTCAAAAACACTGATTTAAACTTTCACGATTTTTAAAAAGGTGGAAATTAACATAAGGTCTTAAGCGCTAGTAGGGTCTATTGGCACTTAAGACTATTGTGAGTTCGGTGTAATAATGACTCAAAGAAGTAAGTATTTTTACCATAAAAATCTCCTTTTTGTTGCTTAATAAAGCAGATGTTACTTACCGGATATTACGCACTAAATTATGAAATAATACCTACGCACTAAACTTTCAACTTACAACAGGGTTATTATTTAAAGGGGTTCAATTGTGTTCAGTCTCAAATTTTCAATCATAATATTAATTTAGAAAAATACAGTTTATTGTTTTAAAGTTGCTTCGGATGTTATCACTTAAAGTTATGGTGAATAGATTTTATTATAATTTATCTTTCTTTTGATAATATTTTAAATTTACTGCACGAACGTCATGTTACGTGGTCCGGTTCCGATGATACTCTGACTACTTTATAGTATTGTTAAAAATAATGCTGTTTGCTATGGGTATATGAACAATATCATAATTGTGTTATACTATGCATGCAACAAACATAAAAAAATTAGGTAATTGATAAGATTATATTTTTTACATTTCCCGTTGTTCCAAAATACACCATCATTTTCGTGGTTACACTTATTTAGTAATATTTTTAACAATATAAGTTTAAAAACTAAAACCCGACTACTGCAAATCGCGCTCTAAAAAGTATGAAACAAGATATCCTATATGATAATTTCAGATAAGAATTCTATCTTGTTTCATACTTTTTAGAGCGCGATTTGCAGTAGTTTTTAAATTTATTTTTTATTTAATTAATTTTGGGGTCAGGATTTCGTTACTCACAATAATATTTGAAGTCACTTTATATTACTTTTGCGAGGGCGTCCTCAGTACAGAAATGCACGCAGAGCGCCGCATATATCGGGCTACGCCCGACAACCTTTGGCATGAAGGCGCCTTCGGCGCCTGGCTTTGGAACGCGTACAGCGAGCCTCGTACGTCGGGCTACGCCCGACTCTTTTAGTATGAGGGCGCCGAAGGCGCCCGGCTTTGGAACGCGTACATTGTGCTTCGTACGTCAGGCTACGCCCGACTCTTTTAGTATGAGGGCGCCGAAGGCGCCCGGCTTTCGAACGCGTACATCGTGCTTCGTACGTCGGGCTACGGCCGACTCTTTTAGTATGAGGCGCCGGCTTTGGAACGTGTACAGCGAGCCTAGTACGTCGGGCTACGCCCGACTCTTTTAGTATGAGGGCGCCGAAGGCGCCCGGCTTTCGAACGCGTACATTGTGCTTCGTACGTCAGGCTACGCCCGACTCTTTTAGTATGAGGGCGCCGAAGGCGAAACGCATTTAACCGATTTGCAAGACCGAAGTGATCCCATAAGAGCACCATGAACAAAGTTTTGTACGGTGCTCTAAAAACGGTC